>NC_138992.1:5849707-7049707 GCF_964341445.2 Mesoplodon mirus
GAAGGTTTATATCACTTAGAGTGCAAAGGATAACAACATCAGTTATTTACAGTATAAAATATAAAGTGTTAATATTTTACGTCATGTCAGGGACCACATGGTATGTAAAAGGCAGATGTTATGAGTTTCAGAGGTATTTGAAGATGGTGTGTGAGACACTCAATGTAAACAGTAAACATGTATTTTCCTTTAAACACAAAATATACATAATGCAGAAGATCTTGAATCAAACTTACAAAAATGAATGTAAAGAACAATTTAAAGTTCTTTTAAAGCTACTTAATTCAGAAGTCTTCTTAGCACTGCATGGGATGACACACTGTACAAAGCCACGGGGGTAGAGGCACCATTATTAGGACACTACCAGGAGGAGAGATAAACACATGCCCTGCGCTTCCAGAATAAATAGAAACAGCAACTCAGAGGCGATATTGGTACCCTATCTGCACTCTGGCAAGCTCAGCCTAGTGAAAGGTAGAGAAAATATTAGTGAAGCACTAAATTGATTTAAAATATAATTCACTGAAGAAAGCAAGAAAAATATCAAAATCTGAAGTAACAAAGTAAATTAAATTAATTTAAAAGGTATTTCACACAGTAATGACATAATTTAATTCATATTATTTTACAGTTTTATATATTGCAAATTATAGAATTTGCTTGGGAATAACTTCTCATAAAAAGACCTTTAAATGATTTAGATATAATAAACGCCCCTCTTTTCTTGTATACCTTCATCTACTAAAGTACAGATGGAGATTATATTTTATGTAACTTATATTTTATCATCTCTATCCTTGCTTTATGTATATGTATGTTATATAAATATGTAGTTATGTATTTGTTTCATGGATTTATGTACTTCATTTTAATTGTGTAATATAATACAATTTAAAAAAATTGCTTTCAAGTAGTGTAAAATTTGAAAATCTTTCTGGTTAGTGTACAGAGCTATAGTCCACTTTCTATAACCTTTATCATATGGATTAATGATAGTTTATATAAACCTGCTTTTAATAGAAATATAAAATTATACTTTATCAAATTTCAATCCAAGCAGCATTTTAT
Source organism: Mesoplodon mirus (assembly GCF_964341445.2). Lineage (NCBI taxonomy): Eukaryota > Metazoa > Chordata > Mammalia > Artiodactyla > Ziphiidae > Mesoplodon > Mesoplodon mirus. Next base: position 5,850,776 of record NC_138992.1, read on the forward strand.
GAGAATATATATATCAATTCCATCAACTTGCTGACAACATGTATAATATTTTTTTTAAAAACCTGCTAACCTATTTTGTAAAAAAGTTTCCTCACAATTTTAATTTTCCTAATTAGCAGTTAGATTAAGTTTTTTTTTGTTTGTTTGTTTGTTTTTTGCGGTACGCGGGCCTCTCACTGTTGTGGCCTCTCCCGTTACGGAGCACAGGCTCTGGATGCGCAGGCCCAGCGGCCATGGCTCATGGGCCCAGCCACTCCGTGGCATGTGGGATCTTCCCAGACCGGGGCTCGAACCCGTGTCCCCAGCATTGGCAGGTGGACTCTCAACCACTGCGCCACCAGGGAAGCCCAGATTAAGTATTTTTTAAATTTGTATTTACAATTTGTATTTTCTTTTCTTTGAAAGGATGCTTAAATTGTAGAACTTTTAAAAGTTATATGCTTTTTCAGATTTATTTGAAGAGGTTCTGTACATATTTTGGACAATTTGATATATTCCAGCATATATTTTTTCTCAGCACTTTACTTGTCTTTTGATGTGTTTATGAGATAGTTTTTCACAGATGTGAAGTTTGATTCAGTTGTATTTTTTTTTATTTTTTTCCTGTATTGATTTTGCTTTTTGTGTCTTTTTACAGGCAGCTTCTTTGTACTAACATTATAATCATACAGTATTCTCATACAATTTCTTTTAAACTTTTTGAAGTTCTCTTTTAAGACTGTGTGCTTAAATCACTTACTTATTTGTCTAAATGTATCACTTGCTTATTTATCGAAATGTCAATTTTATTTTATTTTTTCAAGTTTATGACTGAATGATCCTAAACCATGTAAAGGACTAATTTACTCCTTTCCTAAGACAGGTTTCTTGTGTGATCCTGCAGGTAATGCACGGTCCAGCTCACTAGGGGGCACCATTCACATAGCCGTCAATATGGACTCACCTCTTAGGGTTGTATAACAGATGTCTCACTCTTCACTGTCAACCATTAACTGAATTTTCAAGTGCAAGAGAATTTTTTTTTTTTTTTTTTTTTTTTTTTTTTTTTTGCGGTATGCGGGCCTCTCACTGCTGTGGCCTCTCCCGTTGCGGAGCACAGGCTCCGGACGCGCAGGCTCAGCAGCCATGGCTCACGGGCCCAGCTGCTCCGCGGCATGTGGGATCTTCGCGGACCGGGGCACGAACCCATGTCCCCTGCATCGGCAGGCGGACTCTCAACCACTGCGCCACCAGGGAAGCCCCAGCAAGAGAATTTATTAATGGACTCTCTTATCTGTTCTAATGATCAGTTTGTATGCAGTTTACACTTATACTACAATCCTTTAAACTTTAAAATAATTTTTTGTTTCTGATCAAACTAATCTCATTTATACTGAAATATTAGCTATCTTATTCTATTTTTTTATTGCAGTATAATTGTCATACAACATAATATTAGTTTCAGGTGCACAACATAATGATTCAACGTTTGCATAATTTACAAAATGATCTCCACAATAAGTCTAGTTGCGAGCTGTCACCATACAGAGGTACAAATACTTTTTCTTGTGATGAGAATTTTTAAGATTTACTTTCTTAGCAACTTTCAGATTTGCAATACAATATTGTTGACTATAGTCACCATGCTGTTCATTACATCCCCATGACTTATTTCTTTTATAACTGGAACTTTGTACCTCTTGATAGGCTCTGCTATTCTTATGCATTTTCTGTTCCATATGAATGTTAAAACACTTTATCAAACTCCATGAAAAATCCCATTGGGATTTGATTAAGATTGCTTTGGATGCAGAGATCAATTTAAGGAGGAAAAGGTCTTTACAATATTGATTCTTGTCATCCTTGAACTAACTAGATTTCTTCATGTACTCAAGTATGTTTTTTAACTGTCTAGTTAGATGAGAATATTTTGTTTTTCTTCCATAATATTTTAAGGAGATGAAATATATTGATATATTTTCTAATGTGGAATCTTCCTTACATTTTTTTTTTTTTTTTTTTTTTTGCGGTACACGTGCCTCTCACTGTTGTGGCCTCTCCCGTTGTGGAGCACAGGCTCCGGACGTGCAGGCTCAGCAGCCATGGCTCACGGGCCCAGCCGCTCCACAGCATGTTGGGATCCTCCTAGACCAGGGCACGAACCCATGTCCCCTGCATCGGCAGGCGGACTCTCAACCACTGCACCACCAGGGAAGCCCTCCCTTGCTGCTTCTAATATATTTTTTTTTGTATTTAATTTTTGATAGTTTGATTAATATGTGTCTTGGCGTGTTTCTCCTTGGATTTATCTGGTATGGGACAGTCTGTGCTTCTTGGACGTGATTGACTATTTCCTTTCCCATATTAGGGAATTTTTCAACTATAATCTCTTCAAATATTTTCTCAGTCCCTTCCTTTTTCTCTTCTTCTTCTGGGACCCCTATTATTCAAATGTTGGTGCATTTAATGTTGTCCCAGAGGTCTCTGAGACTGTCCTCAATTCTTTTCTTTCTTTTTTCTTTATTCTTCTCTGTGGTAGTTATTTCCCCTATTTTATCTTCCAGATCATTTATCCGTTCTTCTTCCTCAGTTATTCTGCTATTGATTCCTTCTAGAGAATTTGTAATTTCGTTTATTGTGTTGTTCACCATTGTTTGTTTGCTCTTTAGTTCTTCTCGTTCCTTGTTAAATGTTTCTTGTATTTTCTCCATTCTATTTCCAAGATTTTGGATCATCTTTACTATCATTACTCTGAATTCTTTTTTAGGTAGCCTGCCTATTTCCTCTTCATTTGTTTGGTCTGGTGGGTTTTTACCTTGCTCCTTCATCTGCTGTGTATTTCTCTGTCTTCTCATTTTGTTTAACTTACTGTGTTTGGGGTCTCCTTTTCTCAGGCTGCAGGTTCGTAGTTCCCATTGTTTTTTGGTGTCTGCCCCCAGTGGGTGAGGTTGGTTCAGTGGGTTGTGTAGGCTTCCTGGTGGAGGGGACTGGTGCCTGTGTTCTGGTGAATGTGGCTGGATCTTGTCTTTCTGGTGGGTAGGAGTGCGTCCAGTGGTGTCTTTTGGGGTGTCTGTGAACTTATTATGATTTTAGGCTGCCTCTCTACTAATGGGTATGCTTGTGTTCCTGTCTTGGCTAGTCATTTGGCTTGGGATTTCCAGCACTGGAGCTTGCTGGTCATTGAGTGGAGCTGGGTCTTAGCGTTGAGATGGAGATCTCTGGGAGAGCTCTTGCCAATTGATATTACGTGGGGCCGGGAGGTCTCTGGTGGTCCATTGTCCTGAACTCGCCTCTCCCACCTCAGAGGCTCAGGCCTGACACCCGGCCGGAGCACCAACACCCTGTCAGCCACACGGCAGTGAATGTGGCAGTCTCCATTATGAAGTCAGATTATGAGAGTCTACCGTAGCTGTTCAGCTAGAACAGGCTGACCTGGGAGCACTTCATCTACGAGGCTGTTTCCAGCAGCCTGTGGCTAAAAGAGTAGGTCTCCACATTTGTTGCCAGAACCTTAAACATTTATACAGTGGTCTTAACTGTGTTCAGTCACAGATTCGCTACAGATGGTCTCAAGAACACCTTACTCTCTCAAGGTTGTGTGCTTGAAACAGCTCCTAAGCCTGAGGGTCTACAAGCTGCAGGAACACGAGACTGCCCAGGGAGGCCTGCCAGCCATGATTCTTGCCACGAAGGCTTCTGCTGCTGTTGTGGCATCCAGCTTCCCCCGCCACTCGTCAATGAGTTTTCAGTGAAGCTTTCTCTCTGTGCTGAGGAGATTCATGCTACCTGAGTTGCCCAAAGCCATAGAGCACTTAAATGTTGGGGCGGGGGTACAAACCCAGCAAATGTGGCTCCGAGGTCGGTGTTACCTCACCCTGTCTGAAGCAAGGTCCTGGAACAACACCCCACTGTGTGCAGCAGACAGCGGGCAGGACCTATGTATACACCTTTAAAATGTTAAGATACTATTTCTTTCCAACTTGATCTATAGATTAAAACTTGTCCTAAATAAACATATGAAAAGATGTTCAACACCAAAGGTTATTAGGGAAGTACACATTAAAACGTGATATCACCATGCACAGACTAAAATGGCTAAATTCTAAAACACGGATAACACCCAGGGCTGGTGAAAATGTGGAGCAACAGGAAATCTCATTCATTGTTTTGGGGAATGCAGAATGGTAAAGCCACTGTGGAGGATAATTCAAGTCAATTCATTTAAAAAATTAATTTGCATTGTGAAAAAAAATGTGATTTTTCTGTGCCTTTCATCAAAAGTTGGGCTTCCTTGGTGACGCATTGGTTGAGAGTCCGCCTGCCGATGCAGGGGACACGGGTTCGTGCCCCGGTTTGGGAAGATCCCACATGCCACAGAGTGGCTGGGCCCGTGAGCCATGGCCGCTGAGCCTGCGCATCCGGAGCCTGTGCTCTGCAACGGGAGAGGCCACAACAGTGAGAGGTCTGTATATCGCAAAAAAAAAAAAAAAAAAAATTAAAATCTTTCTCTTCATCCTTTAAATCTGGCCTTGAGCATGTGATGTGATTTGAGCAATAGCACATCAACAAATGTGAAAAAACAGAAGTTTGAAATGTGCTTGTGGACTGGGGATTAGCTTCTCTACTACCAGAAACTCTATCACCACCAAGGGAGAAAGCCCAGGTTGGTCTAATAAAGGAGGTGACATCATAGAACAGAGACAAGCCATCCCAGCTTAAGATCCCTAGATCGGCCAACCCATTAGTTGACTAAAACTGCAAAAGTTACTCTAAATAAGTCCAGCAGGAAAAACACCCTGCTGAATCCAGCTTAAATTGATAACCTACCGAATTATGAGTAAATGACATGAGTGTGGTTTAAAGCCACTGAATATGGGGTGGTTTATCACACAGCAAAAGATAACTCATACCACTGCATCCTCGGTCTTGGTCACAGCTCTTCCACCAGCAAATTGTAACCCTGAGGAAGTCACGTCTAGATATGGTTACCAGTTTTCTTGATTGTAAAATAAAGTAGCAGAGCAGAGAGCTAGGAGAGGCTGCACTTATTTCTAGTTTTCTTTCAACTCTGAAATTCTGTAATTATGCAGAAGGAAGTTTGATTTTTTTTTCTCATTTTTTTCCCTCAAAGTTATTCAAAGATCCGTTTCCTCTTTCCAAATAATCTAGCTTGGAGGATGGTTTATAAATATATCATTGTGATAGCACAGATCTCCTGTCAATGAAATGAGCTCCAAATGTCTACATTAAAAAATTTACCAGAAATTCAAAGAACTCTCAGAGCCAACAGCTAATTCGATACTAATGCTGTTTCCAATGCTGTCATCCTTATACCATACTGCAGGAAACGGCTTGATTTTAAAATCTGAATGATTTAGGTTTGAATACCAGCCCTGTGGCTCTGTGATTCTCAGAAAATTACTCAATATATGGTTATTGGCCAGAAGATACATATAAACATATGAGGATATCTTCCTCTGAATTCGTATTCAGGGAAAGACAATAATGATCGTGAAACATCCTACCTCTGCCATTCAAGTAATAAAAGTGAAAAGTAAACCTTCCAGTGGTTAGAAAGATTTTGCATCAATAGGGTATCTAAAAAATATGGAAAAACATGGAAATTTCTCTAATTCTCATTGGCAGAAGAATGGAAAATTAAGTTAATGTACATTAAGCACAGTATTAAAGCTGCTGAAATGGACAAACCACCCCTCCATTCAATATTGTGAATGAAACTTAGCTGCATAATTTAAAAAAAAAGGTTCCAAAGGATTACATAAAATATGAGATCTTTTAAAATAATGTTAGAAAACCCAAATACCCAAATATGCTTTTTTTGAGTACATATAGATGTGAAAAGATATTAAAAATGCAAAGCAAGGGAATGTTGAACACTGAATTTACAATACTCTTTACTCAGGCGGGGGCAGAGAGCACAGAGGATGGAGACGGATCACACTGAGGGATTTACGGTTTCTGTTGGGTATACATTGGGTATAAAACTTTTCATTGTGCCTGTTATGAACAGACAGTAGAGAAAAGGGGGCCTTGAATGGACCAATGAAGAGAGTGTCATGTATCAGGATTAAAATTAATTCGTTTTTGCGTACTTGCTGACCTTGAACCCATGAGAAGAAAGAAATAATTGATGACCTGAAACTATGTAGACTTCTGATTTTGAGTGGGAAAATGCATCAAATTATGTATTCAGTAGGATTCCAAAGTCATATAATGGTAAACAACGGTGAGAGTAGGGAGAGGAAATGTGAGGCTCTGGATCATTTCTTCATTTGCCCCCAGACGTTATCTGGGATCTGGTGATAAATGAAAAGGTTTTTGGATGAATGAGGCTGTTGCTTTCTGCTGCCTTACATTTTACTGTCAATCTTCACATACTTAAGTTAAAAAATTTTTCTTCTCCATGTCTCAGTGTCTGGCTATGTGGTTGGTAAATATTGTAATAGTAATACACAATAGTAACAGCTAAACTTTATCGAATGCTTATAAGTGTGTCTTAGGCATTAACTCATCTAATTATCATAAATACTCTTTTTGTTTGTTTTGTTTTGTTTTTGCGGTACGCGGGCCTCTCACTGTTGTGGCCTCTCCCGTTGTGGAGCACAGGCTCCGGACAGGCAGGCTCAGCAGCCATGGCTCACGGGCCCAGCCGCTCTGCGGCATGTGGGATCTTCCCGGACCGGGGCACGAACCCGTGTCCCCCTGCATCGGCAGGCGGACTCTCAAGCACTGCGCCACCAGGGAAGCCCAATATTCTTTTTTTTTAACCCTCATTTTTATGGAGGAGGAAAAAGGCTCAGAGAGGCTAAGGAAATTGCCCAAGAAGTGACAGAGAAGGGATGTTAATCTAGGCAGTGCACTCCAGAGACTACATTCTCAAGTGCTGCATCTTCCTGCCTCTTGGTCCCACATGCACTTAATCCATGTTGAACAGATGGATAAGGAAACCCAGAGTCCACCATGCTCTGATGAACCTGGAGGGTTTCTCCTGCAGAGAAGCTGTATTAGTAGTCCCCAGAATTCTCTAAATAAAATCCATCTCCTCGACCTGGTGCTCATTGCTGAGGTCCCAACCTTCTTTGTGCCCATAGTTACATACCATATTATTCCTGACACACAAAATATAATAATGCTTCTGAATACATTTTTGAATGAGTGAATAGCTCTATGAATATCTGTTCCCTAGGGCTAGTATCTGGGGCTATTGTCTTCTTAGTGAGAAGGAGACATTCACCAGTCTGTACTGTAAATGACCTATTTTCTCAAGGATGTCAATAGACACTGCCCTCGTGGTTCAGATGAACTGGAGTCACTAGTACTGGACGCTCATGCCAGAATCTTTCCATCAATAGAAACATCTCTGGCAATCCGTGTTCCCTCTTTAAAGAAATATTGACTATATCCAAGAGGAAATGAACCAGAGGGTCTAGCAGTCGATGAAATCTAAGTTCATAAAGTATCATTACAGACATCAGAAAATGCACTCCTCTCCCTTCAACCTCACCAGCTCACAAAGTGGATACTGGGGTTCTGGAAGCTCCCTGTACATACAGACACAAGAAGACCTCAGCTGCTGAGACCCTGTATGGCAGAAGGCAATGCTATGTAAAGGGAGCTGGGAGGGTTGTAAGCAGATACTGAATTCCAGCAACTCAGTCTACTGGCAGTTTGTACTTAAGAAAGTTAGATAGCCTTTTGGAGCCTCAGTTGCTTCACTTTAAAAATGAGAATCCTGTACCAAACACAAGCTTTTATAAAAACTGAATGGGACAAAGTACATGGTTCATTCCTACTTTCTTCAAGGTAGTTTTGATGCAGTGACCTGCCTACTTATTTACATGCTTAGCAAATATTTGTGGAAATGAAATCTCTGTGGAACTAATATCCCAGATGGGAAATCAACAATAAGAAAACTATATATATATATATATACATATATATATATATATATATATATATATACACACACACATACATATATATATGTATATATATATATATCCTCAAAATATAAAATACAGTAGGTAATATGGATTGGGGAGAAGGCATGAGTTTAGAATTAGGCATATATTCAAATCTTAACACTGACTTTTGTGTAGTCTGGGCAAGTCAGTTTGCTTCTCTGCCCTCAGGGTTGCCTTCCAGGTTGAATGAGATGGTATCAATGAAAACATGGAGCACAACTTCTGAATCTTAGTAGATGTAATCAGTGCAGTTACCTTTCCTCATGCCTTTTGCCACAGAAGAGCAAGCTAGCATGTTGGCAGGCATCCAGGGGCATTGACCAATTAGTCATGATAGTCGGTTTACTCCTTCCTCTGGACCCAGAGAGGGCAACTGCGATTTGAAGAAGGCTCCCGCCCCATGAATAAGAAGAGCTTTGGATAGGGATTCTGTGGCTCCATCCTTCCCGAGGGGATGGGCAGTCCCCAGGTGTGATTGGGCTTCTGCCTGCCGTGTTGTCAATATTCCGTGAGACTTACTGGTCACCTACATGCACAGGTCTCTTGGATAATAATAATTAGTAACAACCATTATTTATTTAACCATGAAGAAGGCACTGTTAGAAAACTATTATGATCTCTTTGCAATAAAAATCTGAGGCTTAGAGAGCATAAGTCACATGCGTCATAAATGGTTGGATTTGAACTCAGCTGATTATACTACATTACATACCCTACTAGAGTTCTTGATCCATGCCAAGTATTTTACAATTAAAGAAAAATCTCTGAAAACTCCCACAGTCTCTTCTTCTAAAACCAAACCCTTGCCCATATCCCTACAGGGGTGAACTATTCTCACTTTAATCCTTAAACATAACCCTAGATCTCACCTGAGTTTGAGCCACAGCTCCACTTTATACCGACACCATATCAACTGCAATTACTGGAGCATGGCTGTCTCAGCGTCCTTACCAACACCGCCTCCCAGATTCACGGTGCTCCCCTCCTTCCCAGCAGCCCCCAGAGCTGGTTTGCAGTTTTGGCATTCTCACCGCATGGGTCCTGCACCTCCCTGCAGGGATTACTTTGTCCTTGGCGTTTCACAGTTCAAACCTGAGCCTCTTGTCTTCTGAGCTAAGCTAGTGCTCATTCTGCTTCTATGAACCTACACCTTGGTAGTCACATGTGAGTGCATGCAATCGGGCTTAACGCTGTGCAAAGTGCTTTCATATATATATGTATATTGAAGCTACTTCACAAGAATAAAATAAAATAAGAAACTATGTGGAAAGTGTAAATTTAAAAAGGCATAAAGATTCCCAAAGAAACTTACCAGAAGACTTGGAAATAAGTTTTCTCATTTGATCATTATAGCAGAGGTACTCATGTATTTTGGCATCCCATTAGTTTAAAATCGAATTTATTTTCCAGCTCTGCCACTCACCTGCTACATGACTGGGTGGAAAGTCCCTTATCTTCTGTAAGTCTCCATATCCATACAACAAGAATCACATCAATCTTTCCAGGCTACAGTGGCGATTAAATCATTTAAATATAAATAGCCTACTTGTATGTTTTGTACATTATTTTAAAAAAGAATCAAGAATTCTTCCCATTTTATAAGCAAGATACCTGAAGCACAGAAAGACCAGGGCTCTGCAAGTTCATAGGACGCATTAGCATTCTTTTCTCCATAGCAGAGGTCAGCAAACTTTGCCCATGGGCCAGATCCTGCCTTCAGAAAGAATGTTCTGTTGGAACTCCGGCATTCTTACTTGGTTATGTAAAGTCAAAGGCTGGTTTTGCTTTATGGTGGTAGAGCTGAGTAGTGGGAATACAGAGACCATATGACCCACAAAACAAATTTCCTTCACCCTGAACCTTCAGGTTTAGGTTCAGTAGAAAAGAACGGAAACAAGAACCAAGTTAGAACCATGTTAGCTCCAGGAAGCACACTTGTGCCTGGATGATAAAAATGCTTCCATATTTATCCTCTTATATGGACAAGCAAACTTGCTAATGGGGTGTGTGTGTACGTCTGTGTGCATGTGGAAGAGAGATGAGAGAAAGAGAGATTTAGAGGAAGAGATAGAGAGTGTGTTAAAGGCATAGAAAAAAAGTTGTAAATAGAGAAATGGGAAAGAAGTATTAGCTGTACTTTTCACCACTTGTGGTCAAAGTGCTATATTTATGAGTGACAAAGGTGCCCACTCCCATCTGTTAGCTCAGTATGTGTTCACCAATACACATTCCCATGGCTGATTTAAAATAAGCTCAGGCTGCAGAGACATATTGCGCATAAGAAATATGTTACGTTGCTTATGTAACATTTCTTTCCCAAATTACCCAATGCATTGCCAGTTCAAAGGCAAGCAGCACAGGAAGGGGGTCCTGCCCCTCGCAGTGTGGTAGAAAGGGGCGGTGTAGGGCAGCACCTTTAGAAGCAGACCGATCTGAGTTCAAATACTCTCTCTGCCATTCATTAGCTCTCTGACCTTGGTCAGATCACTTAACCTCTCTGAGCTCCGCATTTGTAAAAAGCCTCAGATGTGCCATGACACTCTCTGAGTGTTATTTTTGCATACAAAAATGTTGAGATTACACATGCTGAAGTGCAATGTGATGGGAGACGCATTTTAGAAAGATTTTTCTAGCAGTAGTCTGTCTCAGGGAAGGGACAGGTGCTGGTGATTGATAGAGATTGTAGGCTTAGAGTCTGTTTCTAGTTTAAAGTCTGTTTTCTAGTTTCCTTGGTGAGAATCTTAGAAGAAAGGTTGGGTTTTCTGAAACCATTACACATGGCTTCCTGACTTGTAGCAGGAACACAGAAGCAACTGGAACCAGCTTTGCCTGAAAAAGGCATGGATGGCTTGACAGGGGAGGTTCAACACTTGGATGATGAATAGGAGTTTTACAAGCAAGAAAATGATGATGAGGCATTCCGTGGAGAAGGGAAGGAGAATACCAAGGAGAAAAAGCACAGAAGTATGTGCCTTATGAGGATAAGATGCAGGTATTTAGTGAGGTTAGAGTGCCTGGGATTTAAGATGTGTGGAGAGGTTGGGGAAGGATGAATGCAGACAGTGATAGGAGCTGAAAATGACTAAGAACAGGGACAGATTGATTATAAAAGTTCTGATTTGGCTTCCATGTTTTTGTTTTTCAAAATAGGCCAGTTCACTTCTGAATACCTATGCCACTGACTTACAAAAGCGATTCCAATTTCCATATTAACACTAGGTCAGCACACCACCCTCTTCACCCATCACCACGATTATATTGTGTGTCTTTTTCTGTCTTGCCCAGCTGGCAAACACGTTGTCTTTTCCATGGCTTTGATAACTGCTTCTCTCCACTTCCCCTACACTTCCTGATTTTTGACGTCTCAAATTTCCTAACTCACATGTTTCTACTCAGGACGGCTCGATACTTTAAGATTGTGCCATTCCACAAGTCTCAAATGAGCTGACACTGTCCCCAGACCCATGCACCAACCAACAGAGTCATTTTCCACTCCAACCCGTCCCCACCAGGGGAAGAGCCACAATATCAACACTTGGTGTTCCTTCATCCTTCTGCTCTGACCACCAGTTGAGGCGCAAGGTGGGTGCTGGTAGAGCTCAGGTGAAGTGGTGACTAGGGAGAAGTCACACCAGTCCCTTCTGACCCACAATCCTCTTCATGACGTGTAGTTCCGAAACTTCTGTTCATTGTAATGTAGATCAGTGTTCTCCCCAGTGCCCCAGGTGGCATACATGTGACCGACTAGAAGACTTTGTGAGGGAATCCATGGACTTACATTTCTCTCAGACCGCTAGATTGATGTGGGGACAAATGTGATCCAATTTCTCATTCCCTCAGGGGTGTCCAAAGCTTTTCTTGGGCCAAGTAAACCTTTATCTTTAATTTGTCTGAGTGATTACAAAATTAATAAAAATGATGGCCCATACATATTAAATCCAGCACTAAGTGTCCTCTTCTGGAAATGGCTTAAGACTACATTGGTTATCCCATGTTGGTGAAAAAAATTAATTTTGATGGTTTTCTCACTGTGTACATATATGTAGTAATATGGGAGCCACTTACCTGCACACGCACACACACACATTAATTACCTGCTCACAATTTTTCAGGGTATTTTTCATTCTTTAGGTAAAGAAATAAGGTAAGAAAATTTATCTATTTTTCCCAATTTCACTGTAATTAGTGCAGAGGGTGGATGTGTGGGAGGGGGCCTGCGGGTTCAATTTTTCCTGGAAGCTACTCAAGTGCTCTCTCACCAGACCATACTCTTCATTCATATTTATATCTCTTCTCACATCATTTGTCGTAGATCATGGAACCTAGGATGTCCTTAATTTCTGTACCCATGATGTTAAAGATAAGGAATCAGGGCTTCCCTGCCGATGCAGGGGACACGGGTTCGTGCCCCGGTCCAGGAAGATCCCACATGCCGCAGAGCAGCTGGGCCCGTGAGCCATGGCTGCTGAGCCTGCGCGTCCGGAGCCTGTGCTCCGCAATGGGAGAGGCCGCGGCAGTGAGAGGCCCGCGTACCACAAAGAAAAAAAAAGATAAGGAATCAGATCATTTTCCTAGAGCCTGTTGTTTTTTTTTCTTTTTTCCATTTGCCATAAAAGAGAGATGAATGAGATCGTTACGCTTTGGGCTTTGGGTGTGGAGCATGATGAGGTTTCAGTATTGAGTGAAGTATTTATGTGAGACAGTACTGATGAGAGAAATGAAACAATTGTCTCAACCATTCTGGATAAGACAGAAGTAGGGGTTAAAGTCAGGATGTAGATCCTCAGGGATTATATCAAACAAGGTAAATTTTGACATGAGCAAGACTATTTATAGTGTCCTCTGTACAATGCTACAAGACAAGAGTGGGGCTAAGTGTGTGAGGGATTCTCGAAAGCACTATGTTTATGCCATAGTACTATATTACTTTGTTTTATATAATGTGCTTTGTGGAGAATGATGATCCACCATTTAAATAAAAATGATCTCAAATCACTGACTGAGAAATTGAGGTTTTTCACTCATCTGAGAGAAAAAAAAAATGAACTGTTTGATAAGTGTTAGTGATGGTGTAGGCAAGTAGGTATGTGTTCGCTGCTGGAGGAAAAGTAGACTTACACAGCCACACTGGAATTAGTTTTGAAAATTATATTACAATATGAAATTCACAGACAACATGCACTAAAATAGTCATTTCTGCTGGCTAACTTGGGGAAAAATGAGAAGAAATGTACAACAATGCTCATTAAAGCACTGTTTATAATACTGAGCATTACAAACTCATCTAAACGTCTAACAATAGAGAAATGGCTAAGGAGATACGTGCATTCATTCTTTATAATACCATGAAACAGTTAAAAGTAATGAAATATTTGGTTTTCTCTTTCTGACTTACTTCACTCATATGACAGACTCTAGATCCATCCACCTCACTACAAATAACTCAGTTTCGTTTCTTTTTATGGCTGAGTAATCTTCCATTGTATGTATGTGCCACATCTTCTTTATCCACTCATCTGTCGATGGACACTTAGGTTGCTTCCATGTCCTGGCTATTGTAAATTGAGCTGCAATGAACACTGTGGTACATGACTTTTTTATTTTTTTGCCGTAGTGTAGTTTTTGCCAGTGTAGTTTTGATATGCTAACACATATATATGGAATCTAAAAAGAAAATGCGTCTGAAGAACCTAGGGGCAGGACAAGAATAAAGACTCAGACGTAGAGAATATACTTGAGGACACGGGGAGGGAGAAAGGTAAGCTGAGACTAAGTGAGAGAGTGGCATGGATATATACGCACTACCAAATGTAAAATAGATAGCTAGTGGGAAGCAGCCGCGTAGCCCAGGGAGATCAGCTCGTGCTTTGTGGCCACCTAGGGGGGTGGGATAGGGAGGGTGGGAGGGAGATGCAAGAGGGAGGGGATATGGGGATATATGTATATGTATAGCTGATTCACTTTGTTATAAAGCAGAAACTAACATAGCACTGTAAAGCAATTGTACTCCAGAAAGATGTTAAAAAAAAAAAGAAGTAATGAGATAGCTGTATGTGCCGATACAGAAAGTCATCCAAGAGGTATTGTTGAGTGATGAACACAACTGGAGCAATACATACAATGTGATACAATATATATAAACATTCATATAATAAACACTTCACATTTTTTACAGAACACATATAATTAAAGGTCTGAAAGTGTATGCACCAACCCAAACTAGGAGAGCTTCAAAGAAGATTTTACCTTCTGATAGTTTGCACTGTTGACCCTGATTCTCCCTCCTCCTTACACCCATGCCCTGAGCATGAGACTTTTAAGTTACTCTCACTAATGTGCAGGATATGTGTACTTGCTACTTGACTCTGGTTTAGCTGTGCTTGCTTTGGTGGAGATAGCTACACCAGGTCTGAGTCCAGGCCTTAAGAAACCTTACATGTTTCTGCTTTCCCTCTTGCCTCCTGCCATTCTGATGAGAAGAACATTTCTGGGACAGCCCACAGCCACAGATGAGGGATGAGAGGAACATGGATCAGTGCTGCTCCAACCAAAATTCAGACCTTCAGAGAGAAGCAGAACAGAGCCCAGACCAGACCACCTGAACCCACCAACCTGCACATGCAGGGATGATAATAGGACAGCTGTTTTAAGCCACTGACCTTTGGGCTGGCTTGTTATGCAGCATTATTGTGTTAATAGTTGACTAATACATAGCCTTATTTCTGATATTTATTTTTCTAGACAAGGAAAATAGAGCAAGGCATACGATTACCATACAAAAAATTAAATATTAAAGAAGAAGTTCAACCAACATTTGTCTACTTTCTTTTTAGGAGCTTATTGTCTAATAAGAACTGAGAATGGCAGGCTGCCTTTTAAAAGCCGAAGGTAGACAGGATATATTGCAGAATAAAATGTGTACGAAAATTTGTTTATGTAGGTATACATGTCTATACTTTATCTATGACCACAAGTAATGGGTGTGACCATGTACAAATCATTTCTCACTACTGGAGCTTCTTTTCTCTGCAGGTATAATGAAAGCTAGGAATTGAGCTTAATGATCTACATTCTCTTAGAGGATGTACATCCTAAGATACTGCATTCTGCCCAAAGCTTCACTGTGACATATAAAATTGCTCCAATCTCTGATGCTTGGCTGTCTGGCCTCTGTGTTCTGTACTAAGGGAAAGTGAGGGAGACACTCTTAATTTTGACATATGTTTCTCAGAATCTCATGCTTTCTTATTTTTCAGCCCTCAGAATGGCAATCTCCTGCTTAAAAAAAAAAGACAATCTTTGACACATAATTGTCTTGCTTTTACCTTCCCACAAGGCCATTGTATTGCCATTTTTTCATGAAAAAAAATGAAAAACACACATTTAGTCTTCCTTACCATATTAGAAAGAGAAACTAAGTAATTTATATTTATCAAGTTAAAATTATTTACCAGGGTATGAGCAAGAATATTTTATACAGATTAGAAGCAGTGTGACACAGTTAACACCGGATCTAGGTCTGAAATTAAATGGTACCTCTAACCAGTGTGGGCCTTGGAAAATTTACTCAACTTCTCTGAGGCCTCGTGGCTAGCTTATAAAATGCAAATAATAGTACCATACACTTCAGTGGCTTCAAATTCTTCATTTAAGAGCATTAAATGAAATAAATGCAAGTAAAGAATTTAGAAGACAGCTAGGGTATAATGACAGAGAATCAATGGCTCTCTTGTCCAACACTCCTTACAACAAGCCTATGAGGTGAATTTTATCAAACACACTTTATAAATAAAAATTCTAGAGTTCAAAAAACATAAAGAGTTTGCTAAAATTAGCATGCTATGGTCAATACTGTGGTTACAAGCCTCAAGGATTGCACATCCAGCCATGTAACAGGTAGAAAACCTTCCCTTCTGCCGTAAATAATGAAAATAACTAGAAAAAATATGTATGGAGAAGAAAAAAAAACTGTTGTCAGACGTGGGAAAAGTAAATTTTTGTGAATTAGACCATAAGGCAATACCGCGATCCCTAGGAAAATATAAGCCGTGTGATGGCATCATCTTCCTGCCCAGGGGGAGGAAATGTTTGGAATTCAGAGCTAGCAGTGCACAAGGTCTCACTGAGATGAGCCACGGATAGGAATTCAGGGAGACCAAGTGTGCTGGTATCTGGGGGGAGGAAGAGTGGGTTCGAAGAAGCTGTGTTGAGAAAGAGCTCCAAGAATACACACACATTTTCCTTGTGATGTTGGCTGACTACTAAGCTGGTCATGTGTCGAGTGAAACTCCTTTAAATCTGGGCAAAAGGCCTATACTAAGGAGCTGTAAGCTGAACTCCAGAGAGCCACATATTAAGTAAGGATACAGTAGACCTAGATTAAGGCTGCTCTAAGAGGAAAAAAAAAAGAAGCCTTAAAAATCAAAAAATTCTGTGAGTATCTTAACTGAGTTCCAAAATTGGACTCAACATTCTTTATAAAAAGACAGCTAACACTGAAATTCACAATCAAAATATTTAAATGTAAAATAGCTAGAAGTGAAAGCGTCGGTAAAGTGACCCATATAAAGACACAAAAATCATCCAATAAATATGGACTCAGAAGTGACAGAGATGATGGAATTAGCAAATAAGGTCTATATAAAAAGAGCAATACAAATGCTTTGGGGGGTATTTAAAGGGAAATATGAACACAATGAAGAGATGAATGGAAGATATGAAAAAGAATAAATTGAACTTCTCAAGCTGAAAAAAAACCTGTGTACCATCAGAAATGAAATATCTTACAGATGATTTTAATAATAGATTAGATAATAGCAGAGAACCAGGAAACCTGAAGGCATAGGAATAGAAAGTATGCAAGCTGAAGCACAAGCAGGAAAAAAAAATTTGGAAAGAGATGAAAAGACTCACTGACCTTTGGAAATATATTGCTGACTCCTTACCCCTCTGACTTTCATCCTCCCTGTGGATTCAAGGCTATCCGGGAGGACAGCCTGGATTAAGGGCTATCCAGGAGAAGCTACGTAATCTGAGGGACCCAGCACAAAATGAAAATTCAGGGTTCCTTGTTCCATAATTATTACCCATTTCAAGACAGAACAGTAGAGCATTAAACCAGTGAGAGGCTCCTCGAAGCCCAGGGCCCTGTGAGACAACACAGGCAGCAAGCCCATGGCATTGGCCCTGGGACTACCTTGAACTGTATCAGCCGGACTACTACTCCAGCTGATAGAATTCAAGCCAACTTCAATGCTTAGTTAAAATGCCACTAGAAGACAGTACAATCCTCCTTAAGGGCAGACATTCTGAATTATTTTCTCTTTCTTCGAGTATGCCTAGCATTATGCTTTACACTTTGTAAGCCCTTAAAGAAAGGGAGATGGAATGGCTAGTGAATTTACAAGGGGAGGATGTGGTCAAGGTCCACGACTTAGCAGATTTGTTTCTGACCGAATCACTTAAACTCCCATATACTCATATTCTTGACTCATAAAAATGAATAAAATCCCTATTTAATAGAGATCTTGTGTGAGAAAATATGAGATAATTTAGCTGTATTGTCTTACTGGTAAAACACTTTACAACTCTTAGTGCGTGAGTGAATGGTTTGATTGACACGCAGCTGGTGTATGTCTACACTATACGGAATGAGGAGGGAGGAATACAGTAGACCCTGTCTTTCCTGTGATGGTGCCCATACCCAAGTCCATAACACATGTCCTGTGATTCCCTTCCATCAAAGCCACCAAATAATCATAGCCAAACCCAACCCGAATTGTATTAGCCAGTATCAGACAGAAAAACAATACGATTCTTCTTGCAGTAGTACACTTAAGAAGGCAATGTGACCCAGAAAAAAATGCCTCATTCTGGAGTTAGCTTCGGTCTTTTCAGTAGCTATGAGATCCTAAGCATGTATTCAATGTTAACCTTTCTGATCCTCTTAATACACTCCATGAAGTGTGCATAGCAACACAGTGCACTGCGAAGACTGGACTGTGCTGAGTGCCAGAGTCTCCACATCAGGTTGATGCCATATACAAAGCAGTTTATATAATAACAGTAACAACAACAACCACATCATCACAACATTTATGACGAGGATATTTTTCTTTACAATGAATTGCAAACCGTAGTCTATGAAGCACGGGGCCCCATTGCTCATCATCTCACAGAGTCAAACTTTCCCTTTGCTTTCACTTTTTTTTCCTTCTTTGAATTTCTCTTAAAACAATTTAACTCAACAGAATTAAAATAGATTTCTGGCTTTCTCTTATTAGGACCTGTGTTATCCTGTTGGTCTTTTAGGAGCTGAAGTTCCTGGGTCTTATCCGTGATTTCACTAGTTAATGCCTTGTTAGAATTCTTGTTCATGTCAGACTCAATCTGGCTCAGTAGTTTCATAGTGCAGACGGTGATTATGGTGGCATTATTTTATGTTGCAAAACTTAAGTACATCATTTTACAGTTTTTAAAGCATCATTTTAAAATTAGAGGTCACTTTACCCATTGTGGTCTAATGTATAACGTGTACACTCAGTATGGTACATTGACATATTTTTTTCTGTTCAATTTATTCAGGAGAGAAGATCACGCTTTCCAAATGGAGAGTCTAATTTTCACAGAGAGTCACATTCAGAGACAAACATTTTATTTCATTCATGTATACATTCAATTTAGTCAATCATTTATTCTTGAATCATTCAATGTGACCTATGGACTATATTTCCAGCACTGTTTTAGGTGTTATTTAGACAAATGAGATGAAAATACTTGGGTTTTTCTATAAATGATTTCACTAGCACAATGTGATCTGAGCTCTAATTAAGGCTTTAACAAGTGCACAGAGATCACAGAAGGAGGAATGCGTAAGTCTACTTGAAGGCAATGGGACCTAAAACTTGAAGACTGAAGTTTGGAGAAGACAGAGAAATAAGGATGATCATTCCAGGCAGAAGGCAACATGAGAAAAGATATTTTTAACCTGTAACAATTAGGCCTGCATAGTGGTAAAAAAAAGGCCATCTCATAAGGTAGTGGGCATCCTGTGTGTAGAGATGTTTAAACAATACATCTAGCTACCTATCAGCCATACTGGAAAGGATAGTGGGTTGGCCTAAAAGCCTCCATAATCATTTTAAATCCTGAGATTTTAGATAGAGCTGTATTGGCATGCAATTTACTCCAAATAATTATTTGGAACAAAGCCAAGGAATGAACTGAAATCAGGTGGAGGAGAAAAAGCAACAGGCAAGGCCAAAGAAGTTGTGCTGAGAGTCTGAGAAGTGAGGTCAGTGGGTGTTCAGAAAAAGGACTCACAAAGCCAGAAAGCAAGAAGTTCTAGGAATTTCTTGCTGTCAAGGTGAGAAGTTCTGGACACAAAGAATCCGTCATGTGAAGACATCTAGAGTTCCATTATTATGTGGCATGACTATTTTTTTTTGGAGGTGGGGAGTAGACCAGACCTCTAAAAGGCACCAAAAAAGATAATAAATCTATAGTGGCTCAACAGAGCTTACAGAGGTGAGAGACTTGGGTACATGGAATTATGAGTCATATATGGGTATAACAAAGGATATATCCTATGTGGATCATCATAGTCATCATCTAAATACTTCATAATACAACAATTACTTCTAGTAAATCCCATTAGCATCAGAATCATACTAAGATGTGCACAATTCTCTGCAGTTTTATATTCATCACATTTAACCTTCAAAGCAGTCCTGAGAAATGTGAACCATTGTTGCTCCTGTAGGTAAGCACAGTGTGTGTGACTTATTTAAAGTCCTGCAAGAATTAGGTTTTGCAGGACTTTGAATAAGTCTAAAAGTCAGCTTTGACTTTTAGACTTACTCAAAGCTTTGAATACCTAAAAGTCAGCTTTGGCCCTCACACTTTCTGTCACAGTTTCTTGGAGAGTCTCAGGTGCATTTGTCAAATGGAGATAGAAATAATTCTAAATCCAGCTACTTCAAAGATTTGCTGTGAACATCCAGTGAGACAACACATTTAAAAATGTTTCACAAACTATAAACAGTCAACCCCAAACAGTTAATGGGGTAATAGATGATGACAAAGAAGGAGGATGAGGAGAAGGGAAAAGAGAAAGGAATCAGAGCTTAAAGGTATTTCTGATCTTTTCTTTCCATGGTCAGCATATCCTGTTTCTTATATATTCTATCCTGTTGTCATAGTGAGTGCTGTGTGATTTGCTCACAACCACCTTCCAATTCAGTATTTCAAGTCTGCTCTTTAACCCATGTTTTTATTATTAATTTTATTAATTTCAAGGACTACAGTTTTCTAATTTTCATTTTTATTTGCCCTTTTGTTCTTTTATTTTTAAATAATGTGCTGTACCCACTCATCTAGTGGATTCAGTTATCTATTTTTTTAATCTCTGAATATTTTAAACAAAATTGTCTTATAGTTCAGACAATATCATCTGAATTTTGGGGGGGACAATTTCATTCATTTCTGAATCTGCTGATTTACTGTCATGGGGGCTGGAGATCAACAAAAGAAAAAAGGCATCTAATTTGGGAAGTAGGAAAGACTTTGGGTTGGAAGTGGGGGGTATGTGCATGCTTAATAAAAATTAGCTACAATTTCAGGAGCACTTAGTATTGTTAGGACAGACTTGATGCTAAGCACTTCCGTTGCAATAAATCATTTATATCCTGTACTCAGTGAGCAATAAACCACCCCGATTTAAATACGAGGAGGCAAAGGATAGAGAGGTTAAGGAAGTTCCACAAGTCCACGCAGTGGGAAAGTTTAAATTTGAACTCAAATATATTCCTCCAAATTACAGCTTCTTTATCACTAAGCTATCTGCTAATGAGTACAACCTGAACCAACAGCAGTTCTCGGAAACTTTTTTTGCTGGCCCTGAGAAATATGAGAAAATAGAAGTTCTCTATTTTAATGAATATTATAGGATTTTATTTAGCAAAAACATTTCCATTTTGAAAATGTGTAGATAGGTTTTGGAGAAAATGTTATTGATTCCTTGCTTTAACATTCATTGTCTTGTCAACTTTTAAGTTACATGTTGAGAGGAAGGATCTGAGACAAGTAAACAGAAAGTATGGCTCTGCTGTGCTGAGGAAAACTTGGGGAAAATCTCTCTGATCCTGGAAATGAAATTTCATATAATGAGACATCCTTAGAGTTATCACACTATTAAATAAAATTATATTTAAAATTATTTTTAATAAAATTATATTAAGTAAAATTATATTTAATTAGAAGAATTAATCTAAACTAGAATGAATTCACTTAAATTTATTTTAAAAATTTATGATGATGAAATGGTTGGTTTGAACTTTCTTTTTTTTTTTTTTTTTTTGCGGTACGCGGGCCTCTCACTGTTGTGGCCTCTCCCGTTGTGGAGCACAGGCTCTGGACGCGCAGGCTTAGCGGCCATGGCTCTCACGGGCCCAGCCGCTCCGTGGCATGTGGGATCTTCCCGGACCGGGGCACAAACCCATGTCCCCTGCATCGGCAGGCGGACTCTCAACCACTGTGCCACCAGGGAAGCCCCTGGTTTGAACTTTTGAATGATTGTTTGGTCAAACAAAATGGAGAATAGACAGCTGGACACATCTGTGGGTGACAACACAAACCCAGCTGGACATATAAGAAAAAAATGTATTGTGGTTCCTTTCTGTGTGGGACACCCCAAGGCATTAGAATCCGATTTGTTGCTGGTAAACTGTTGAAACAACAAACAAAAAAGAGAGCAACTTAGTGACCCACAGGAATCTGAGTTGATACAGATTTCCCTGACACTCTGATTCATCTGAAGCCTCAGTTTCTTAATATTTAAAATATATGCCATGAAAGAGGTTGCTGTATGCTGCTCTTACTAGCCCAAACATACATATTAGGAGTGTAGAACTTCACATATGTGTGAAGATGTATTTCAGGGGTTCCCAAGAAAGATCATATGTGGTAGTCATGAAATTACTAAGAAGGATCCTGGGATTATTTTCAATCATTTAAACAGCCAAAAAGAATACATATTTAATCTTTAAAAATAATCCCTAAATAAAATGCCAAGTTATTTCATCCTGGCAATAATTATAACAACTTGGTGTGGTAACCTCAATTCTCCCCTGCAGATCTGGATATCTAGTAAATAGCAGATATGCCTGATTCATAATAAAAATATAGAATTAAAACATTATTAACTATTAAAAAGTGCTTAGTTTTGGTATTGTGTGTATTTGTTTTTAATAAATGGAAAACTCAGTTCTGATCAATGTAGAGTGAGCCTGTTACTGTTACTATACATTTCTTCTAGAAAATTATTTTATATTTTAAAGTCATACCTATACTTGTTCCAGTATTCTACCTCTGAGGAACTATGTAAAGAAAATATGAAAGGGAAGACTATATACATGGGAATGCTCACTTTCACTGGACTACTATACGTGATATTAAAATCCTAAGAGAACACAAATGATCAAGTGGGGACTGGTGAAACGAACTCTTCTGTAAGCATTCCCTGAAATATTGTGCAGGAATAGCAAATGTTAATAGGAAGCAGCATATAGAAATATAGAAAAGAATTCTTATATAATGTTTAAAATTGAAAAGTAGGTAAGATTATTTAATATACATAGAGAATAGACTAGAAGGGAAAACAAAACATAAAATCATTTCTAAAAATTAGTGTAGGGCTTCCCTGGTGGCGCAGTGGTTGAGAGTCCGCCTGCTGATGCAGGGGACACGGGTTCATGCCCCAGTCCGGGAAGATCCCACATGCCGCGGAGCGGCTGGGCCCGTGAGCCATGGCCGCTGAGCCTGCGCGTCCGGAGCCTGTGCTCCACAACAGGAGAGGCCACAACAGTGAGAGGCCCGCATACCGCAAAAAAAAAAAAAAAAAAAAAATTAACGTAGATTTTTAAATATGCACACAAAGTGTGCATATGCATATAGAATGGACTGGAAAGGAAAATTCAGATCTGGAACTAATTTTTTATGGCTTGGGTATTAGTAATAGTATTGTTTCTTTTTAATTAGTGTGAAGATCAGTGTGTTTTTTAAAATTAGTGTGGACATTATATGTTAGTGTATGTATTTCTCTTATTTTGGGGGGTGTTTGTAATGCCCTTATATTAGTTTTATAAGTAAAATATTAAAGTAAAAATGGGAATTAAGTTTCATTTACAAATATATTTTTGTTAGTAAAAGATTGCAAAATATGGGGACTGTGTGAAGGAGTATTC
This sequence comes from Mesoplodon mirus, assembly GCF_964341445.2. Lineage (NCBI taxonomy): Eukaryota > Metazoa > Chordata > Mammalia > Artiodactyla > Ziphiidae > Mesoplodon > Mesoplodon mirus. Next base: position 5,873,982 of record NC_138992.1, read on the forward strand.
TGTAATTTATGTAGGAAAAATGGACAAAGTATGTTTTCTGTGTCCTTGGATTTCTATTATTGACATAACTTTGTATTTGACAAGAAGTTTTTACCACCAGATTCCCACACCATGTCTGGCTCAGAGGTAGGGTTCAATATTTGCTAAATGAATGTTATCAGCTTCTAGTACTACAACCCTCACCATATGAGATTTAAACTATGGGAGTGGAGGACTTACCTGGACCCACAGAGTGGGTCACAGTGGCCATACAAGAAGGAAGTCCAGATTTCCCACATTCTTCCCCAGCTATGTTTCCATTGCACTAAACAGACACCTTCTGCGAAGGTCGTTTTCCCTGTAGTGACATTATCATCAGGAAATTCTCAACCATCCTGGAAAAAGACCCTCATTAAAATTTAATACCCTCCCCCAGGAGGGAACACTTGGCTCTTCAAACCTCATGACTGCTTTTAGTTACAAAAGGTGAGCTGCCCTTTCAAACTATGCCAACAAAAGTAGATTTTACATGTATCAAAGTTTATTACCAACTCCTAAAGTTCAATCGTAGTCATCTGGAGTAGGGTTCTGTCAATAAGGCTCTAGGATTTCAAGTACTCGTATAAAGTAACACAGGACGCCAAAACCCAATCATTCTTCAAGTCAGTTCATCTCACTTAGAGGGGATGAGATAACTGGGATATCATATCCTTTCTGTACAAACAGTTATTTTTTATATCGTAAGCCTAAAGGTCATAATAGTTTATTGCTCTCAATTATCTTCAAATAAATCACAATGAAATGAACAATTTATGTAAATCATAGAGTTGAATACCTGAAATAAGACCAACTTTTTTTTAAAAGTCTCATTGATGAACCCTTTGTAATAATACCCATTATATTTGTATAATGCATTGCCATTTACACGTTTTCTTACGCATGTTTTTATTAAATTCTATAATAGTCCTATGAAGTACAAATTTTAAACCTTATTACTTTACAAATGAAAAACCTTCAGGTCTCTAGGACGGATTCGAGAAAATTATTATGGAATCACAAGAGAAGAAGAAATTAATTTTAACAATAATTTCTACAATATTTTAAAATGGGATTCAAGACAAATGTCTATGGTACTTTCCAAATATGTGCCAGGCATTGTGCACTGAGGATTGTAAATTAAATAAGACACACATAGACCCTGGCTTCATATGATTTACAAGTCAACAGGAAGACATTTAAAAAAACCCAAATTAAAATTTTCTAAATTTAACTATTTAATTTAAACTATGATAAAGCAGAAATATGGGGTGTTATGGCAGTGAACTTTAAGGGTCTGACCTGGTCTGGGGTGAACAACAAAGATTTCCTTGAAACAATTACTGAGTTTTGAAAGATATATGAAAATTTGCCAGGTGAATATGCAGAGAAGGGTAGTGAGAATATATCTTCAGTTGATGGAAACAATATATGGAAAATTACTCAGATAGAGAGGATCATGATGCATGGAAAAAAGGAAGTGAAAACCAGTGCAGCTGCAGAGCAGACAGTGTTAAGAAGAGTGGTATCAGTTGATGTTGAGGAAGAAAGCAGGACCCTGATTGAACCTGCTTTGTGGACCAAGTTAAGGATACCGGCTTTTTCCTGAGAGCGATGTGAGATCATTTTTAGCAGAGGAATGCCATGATTAAGTTTGCATTTTTAAGAGCTCACTCTTACTGTTGTGCAGAAACAGAGAAGAGCAAAAATAAGCCTCATGAAGACAAGGTTGGAGACCAGAAATAGAAGAACAGGTCCTTACCGTGAAGAAAACGTTCAAAATTAGCAGTGAACTCCATGCTGAACGGTGAACACTAACTCTGTTGTCAGAAGCAAAGCAAGGATTCTGAGAGGTGTTATCTCCGAGGGAGGGATGATGAACTTTAGACAAGAGAGGAAGCAACTGTCCTAAGATTCTTAGACACTGTGGCGTAGGTACACAATGATGGCTGTTTTCCTTGATTTTCCCTTTTATTTCTGGACACATCTGAGTAAAGACATGTATTAATCATGCTTTTTTATTTCTGATGCTTTAACATCTGGTGCCTTGCTGACCCTGGAGAGATCGCCCCTCCCAGGGCTAATCTATTCCTAGAGATATTACATGATATGACTGTGAATGTGCCTTTCGTATGCAAACTAACCAATGCAGAGCCCACACCCCAACTGCGTCCTTTATGGGACTCTTATACTTTGGGCCACTATTCACCTGCCCAAATCACCCAGGACCAGGCACCAGATAACTAGATTCAGCCGTACTCCCCAGAGTCTACTGACATGTTTCCAATTAGCCCATCATAAACCGACTTATGCTGCCTCACCTCTTCCTTCTCACAGAAACCACAGTGAAAGCTCTTGCCCACATTCTACCTCCTGCCTCCTGACTGACCCTGGTGCTTCCCCTCCCCACCATGTGGTCCCCTTTGCTGTGGGCAGTTGTCTTCCTATCTGTTGGCCTCACCCTACCTGACTTATAATAAAATGTACATTTTAACAATCTTAACGTAAATCTTTCCAGTAAAGCCTAACTTTCTGGGAAATAGTATCCAGCCTTTACAGACGGCTTGCTATGTGCTAGGCGTTGTTCTAAACACCCGACCTGCATTAACTCAGCTAATCCTCATAGCACTGCATTATCCAGGGGGACTATCCTTACCCCATCTTACAGATGGAAAAATTAAGGCACAGTGAGGTGAAGTGACTCTCCCTACATCACATAGCGTGGAAGTGGCAGAGGAGGGCTCCAAGCCCATTTCTGTCTGACTCCAAAGCCCTTCCTACTGACATGACAACTAATTCTTCTGGGGAATGTGGAAGAAAGAGTAAAGAACCTTCTTCGGGGACTAAGATGCATGTGAGAGAGAGAGAGGGAGGGAGAGAGAGGGAGAAAGTACAGCTCTAGGAGATGCCTAGTCATGGGGCTGTGGGTGAGAAAACGGGAAAACAAGAGCCATGAGAACAGTTGTACGCACTCAAGACGGGAAAATTGTGCCCCGGCAATGGAGACATACTGGAGTTTTCTTTAAATGGGTACCAAGGCCAACAGGGTCACTCTCAGAGGCCACATTTGCCTCTTGGCTAGTTTTAATTATCGGCATCAATGCTTTCTATAGGCAATTATCCAGGCTCAGGGAGCTGCCTCAGTAAATAACCGGAGTGCAGGGAGCTCTGGAAGGTTATTCACACAGACGCACTTACCCCACACCCTTGCTCCAACTTGCAGTCAGCATGGCCTCCACAAAGCTGGCCCAGGGCTGTTGAGCAAATTACAAAGCTGATCTCTCTGCATTAAGAGAAGCCCATTAGCCCAACAGAGCTATTATAGCTGTCAAATCACTGGGTGCCTGGCCATGCCTGCTTGCTCCTCTTCTGAGCCTGGCTGTCAGGGATCTGGCTATGCCTTTGAGATGGATCAAAGTTTTACTCCACTCACTCTGACTTAGGGAAGGAGGCCTTACCCAACAAAATAAAACACTAGTTTTCCTCCACTCACACCAAATGTGTAGGCTTTTTTCCCTCACATGGAACAATTTTGACACTAACTGTCCAGAGTTAGCACAGACCCCAGAAGTTAAGGGCTCAGTCCCACAGGCCTGCTCCCTGGCTCCAGATGGCCAATCACAAGTCCCAGGAGGTCACCTGAACTCCTGGCTGATAGGCTATAATTTGGGGATTCCTATAATCCTCCCCTCCGGCTTGATAATTTGCTAGAATGGCTCACAAAACCCAAACCTGGGGAAATATTTTTCTTACTGTGTACTGACTTATTACAAAGAATACAACTCGGGAACAGCCAGATGGGATTGATGCACAGAACAAGGTTTGTGGGTAGGGGCACAGAGGTTCCATGTCCTCTCCAGGTCCATCCTCTCCCAGAAGCTCTCCAAATGGCTTTGGTAAGGGTTCTTATGGAGGCTTCTTTGCCTAGGCACAATTGATGAAATCATTAATCGTCGGTGAGTAATTCAACCCCTGGCCCATCTCCCTTGCTTGGAGGAGGGATGGAGCTGGAAGTCCCAACCCTCTAACCATCTCTAATCAAATGGTTGGTTCCTCTGGCAGCCAACCCCTCATCTAGGAGCTTTCCAAAAGTGACCTCACTAGCATAAGCTCAGACATGGATGAAAAGGGCTTGGTACGAATAACAAAAGACAATTCTTTCACCTCTACCTCTCCAGAGCTATCTCAGGAGCCAGCAAGGAAGGCCAAGTATACATTTTTAATCATATCACAGTATCACGTGGGGTCAGGGGCACATAATAGGAGTAATTCAATTACTTTTTAACACTTCTTTGGTGAGTTGTCAGACTGTCCCAGAAATTGTACTAAATTATATGGAGTAAAACCAGCGCGTCCCTGGTATTGGCCAACCATAGTTGGTGCAGTCCGCGAATGGCTGGTACATCTGCCCAGCAGTAGGACTGGGGAGGAGCCCTGGGGAGATCCACATAAGTTACAGCCTGTCCTGGTGCCACATGATCAGTGAAGAATATGATCCTTAGCCCAGTCTGCTCCCTATTTTTCAGACTTTTGTCCGTATTGAGTCTTTCTGATGTGAGAACCTAGTCTGTGTTTCCCTAGTACCTCTTCTAGAATATGCTTTAAACGCTTTCTGCTTCCATCAGCACCTTCTCACAAAACAGCCTGACTTCCCACTCTAAAATCAGAAAAATGAGGGAATTCCCTGGCGGTCCAGTGGTTAGGACTTGTGCTTTCACTGCCGGAGACTCGGGTTCAATCCCTGGTCGGGGAACTAAGATCCCATAAGCCGTGTAGCACAGCCAAAAAAATAATAAAATAAAATAAAATCTGAAAAAGGAACCATCTCCACCCAACATATTGCCTTTGCATCTGACCCTTTTCCCACTTAATATCCACTTTTCCCAGCACAATCGTTGTGGTTATCAGAAACTTTTCTTGCCTGTTTTTCATGGTTGAAAAACATCTCCAAGTCATCAACAATTTCTCTTTTGTCTCTTTTCCTACTTCTCAACGCTTTTTCTATTTTCATCATGCCCTCCCACTTTGCTGTAATAAGATACTTCCCAAGAAACCAGCTTCCTTCTTCCTTCTGCCTGTCTCCTCATGTCCTTATTTATCTGCTGGTTCATTTCTCTTCCCTGCATGAGCTGTGTCTTGGTTGAATAAAGACACTACATTTTCAACAGCACTGAAATAGACATTGTGTTCCTGAAGCTTTTGAAAAGAGAGGGTGGGTTGGCACCCAAACATTCCCTGGGCATTGTGACTAGGAAAGCTGCATCTTTTCTCTTACTAAGCCAAGCCAAGCCCTTTCTGTTTGCCTTTTAATTTACATCCCTAAGAAAGATGAATTGTAGTACACAATTCCTGAAAAGTGGGTGAAGAATGACATTTCAATAAAATAAGATTGTGGGAGTGAATCACGGCTGCTAAGGACTGACAGAATAGAATGAAAATGATTCTCTGCTGTACAACTTAGTTGTATGTTGTTTCCTTGTTTTCCAGCATTTCCCATCAGTGGCATCCTGGGAACTTGTGCCTGAACCCAGAGCAAATTCACCCACCTTCCCATTCTTACCTACAACCCTGTGACGTGTGTCTGATATATACAGAGCAACACCAGTATTTAACAAACACACAGTGACACTCATTTGTTCCTTCAATTTACTTTCTGACAAAGACTATTTCACTCAAACCACATGGACTCTTCTCTCTTTAGAATTGTCTTCATGATCCAGTGTTTCTACCCCAGTGTTTCTAACCAATGTTAGCTACTTAACTGGATCTCAGTAAATGAATTCAGAGCCAATTCATTCATCTCATAGGAAATGTAGTTTTGTCATTCTGTAGTTATATCATGTGTTTAATTCCAATGATGTTTTCAAGTATAATAAGATCATTTTATTCTCAAGATCCAGCTCTGTCAACTTTTTCTTAACTATACATATTCTTTCAAAGCTTGAAAGATTGAAGATATTTCACCACTGATGAAATAAAAGAAAATGCTGTGGAATGTTGAAACATTTGGGGGATAACAGTAGAGCTTTGAAGAGGACAATTTAAGTACAGACATCCAACTTGGAATTAGTAAGTCCTTGAATGTTTAATTTGAAAATGCCAACCATCATATCGATGAAGTTAGCACAGATATCGAAAGTAGACAGTCCTGGGGATAAAGCCTAGCTATGACCTTGAAAAATAGGTGGAATAGTTTATCTGAACCTTGGTTCTCCAAAGTATAAAGTGGGAATAATTGTGTACAGTAAAATAAAACCAATATAAATGAAAAAGAAATGAAGGAAGTGATAACAAAGATCAATAAAACTAAAAGCTGGTTCTTTGAGAAGATAAACAAAATTGATAAACCATTAGCCAGACTCATCAAGAAAAAAAGGGGGAAGACTCAAATCAACAAAATTAGAACTGAAAAAGGAGACGTAACAACTGGCACTGCAGAAATACAAAAGATAGTGAGAGGTTACTACAAGCAACTATATGCCAATAAAATGGACAACCTGGAAGAAATGGTCAAATTCTTTAAAAAGCACAACCTCCAAGACTGAATCGGGAAGAAATAGAAAATATAAACAGACCAATCTGAAAAATAAAGAAGATGTGGCACATATATAAAATGGAATATTACTCAGCCATAAAAAGAAACGAAATTGAGTTATTTATAGTGAGTTGGATAGACCTAGAGACTGTCATACAGAGTGAAGTAAGTCAGAGAAACAAATACCATATGCTCACACATATATATGGAATCTAAAAAAAAAAGAAAGGTTCTGAAGAACCTAGGGGCAGGACAGGAATAAAGACACAGATGTAGAGAATGGACTTGAGGACATGGGGAGGGGGACGGGTAAGCTGGGATGAAATGAGAGAGCGGCATGGACATATATATGTTACCAAATGTAAAGTAGATAGCTAGTGGGAAGCAGCCACATAGCACAGGGAGATCAGCTCGGTGCTTTATGTCCACCTAGAGGGGTGGGATAGGGAGGGTGGGAGGGAGACACAAGACAGAGGAGGTATCGGGATATATGTATATGTATAGCTGATTCACTTTGTTATACAGCAGAAACTAACACACCATTGTAAAGCAATTATACTCCAATAAAGATGTTAAAAAATAAAATAAAATATAGGTATTAAACAACCCCCCCCCCAAAAAAAATACCTGATTCCACTTCCAACAGACTGATGGGAGGGAGGGAACAGAACACTGTTACAGTGGTGAAGAGTCAGACCCTGGTACCAGGCTGTCTGGGTTCAGATCCAGCTCTGGCACTTAACTTGCTCTGTGTCTTGAACAAACCATGGAACCTCCTTATTCTTCAGCCTGCAGATTGGTGAAATGGGGACAAAAATACCACCCATCTTGTAGGGTTGTTCTGAGGACTCAGTGAACCAAAATATGCACTAGATGTAATATGTGTAAAGTGTGACACACAGTCAGTGCAATATGAGTATTTGCTAATATTGTCAGTAATATTATTGTCATTATCACTCTTATCCTTTAATCTTTTGGCAAAGGAAGTGCCCTTCTCACATGAAAATTGCAAGAATGTAAAGTAAATATTGTCTCCACTGAGTGGTCCTGTCTTTTCTGATTAGATGTCCCCTACTTAATTATCAGCTCATGAAAGCAAGAATTCTCGCTTTCTTTTTTGCTGCAAAGTTTTCTCTGACTTATAGCACTATAGAAGAGAGGGATGCAATGAACATTTACTGGCTGAATGAAATAGATGTAAACTCCTAATTTCCGATTTGGGCACCTGGGCAAGTGGTGGTGTCTTTCCTTTATTTAAGGTCATGTTGAGAAAGATCAGGAAAAGTTCAGTATAGATGGAAACAGTATATGTAGATCAATATATATAAAGCTGGATGGTGTTGCCCAAGGAAAATGTATGGAATGGGAAAGTGTATTTATTTATTTTTACCATTTATTCTATGCCAGGCATTGTTTTAGACATTGAAAACAACTGTGAAATAGAAGTAGATAAAAGTCCTTGCTCTATGGGGGCATTCTGATAATAAATATGATGAGAGTAAGTCATATAGACTATTCAGAGTAAAGTAAGTGCCATGGTAGAGGTTGAAATTTTATTTATTTATTATTTTATTGACATACGGTTGATTTACAATATTATATTAGTTTCAGGAGTACAGCATAGTGATTCAGTATTTTTATAGATTATACTGCATTAAAAGTTATTACATGATAATGGCTGTAATTCCCTGTGCTACACAATATATCCTTGTTTCTTGTCTGTTTTATACATATTAGTTTGTATCTCTTAATCCCATACCCCTAATGTGCCCCTCTCCACTTCCCTCTCCCCGCTGGTTACCATTTGTTTGTTCTCTGTACCTGCAAGTCTGTTTCTGTTTTGCATATACATTCATTTGTATTAATTTTAGATTCTACATGTAATGATATCAGACAGAGGCTGAAATTTTAAATGTGGTGATCAGCATAGGCCTAACTGAGGACATTTGAACAAAGACTTGGAAGAAGTGAACAAGTGAACCACATGGGTATCTGAGAGAAGAATGTGCCGAGAAGATGAAGTAGCAAGTGTGAGCACCCTGACACAGAAGCGTGTTTCACATGCTCTAGGATGAACAAGAAGGCCTCTGCGGCCACTGCAGAGCCAGCGAGAGGGAAGTAGAAGGTGAGTCAGGAAAGTGGAGAAGGCCCAGATGGTACAGGGCAATGGAAGCCCCTCTGAAGATGTGGCTTTGCCCTGAGTGAGTTGGAGGAGTGGGAAGGCTGAACAGGGGCCTGAACGGGACTCACGTTTTAAAGGATCCCCTAGCCCAGTGGGTTCACCATAGCGCTGGGGGCAAGTGTGGATGCAGGAAGAGCAGGTAGGAAGTAGTTGTGATGATTCACGTAAGAGACAAAAGCTGGCTTAGTGATAGCAGAGGAGGTTGTGAGAAATTGGTCAGATTTGGGTAAATATGAAAGCCAAGCCAAGCCAAGCCAACAGGATTTATTGAGGAGTCAGATGTGGATTATTAAAAAGAAAAAAAAAGTCAAGGATATCTCAGAAGTCTATGACCCCAAATGCTGCAAAAATAGAGTCCCCTTTCATTGTGTAAAGAGCAGGTCTGTGTGAAAAACTGAGACTTTCCCAGCCAAGAAACACACTATTTAAGGAAGGACAAAAGAAGACAAATCAATACAGGCACCAAATGGGAGAAGCTGGAGAAGAAGGAAAAAAATATTAAAGTGTATTTCTACAGAGAACAAGAAAGTGAATGAGGGTTTAGTTCTTAAGAAGGACTATGGAATAATATTAGCATTTCTTGAGGCTATTCTATTTATCCTGGGTTTAGACACTAAATTTATCTCAAGTAATGCAGAATAATTTTCCTAATAGAGAAGAAGCAAGGATTGGTGTGTGGATAGGTCAGCCTTGAAACTGATGTGAAAAAGAAAAAATGAAAAGTGAGGCAAAAAAGAACTTAAACCTCTATCACCCCAATATTGTAGGATGGTAATGAGGTCAATACTGGCATGTGCTTTGCCTTCTGTGCATTATGGTGGGAAACGACAAATGGGCACATAATGAAAATCTTTACAGGCAAAAAGAGATCGGGACAAGTTCATTGGTTTTCTATTGCTCCTGGAACTAATTATGATAAACAGTATCAAAACAGCACAGATTTGTGATTATACAGTTCTGGAGGTCAGAAATCCAAATTGGGTTTCATTGGGCTGAAGTCAGAGTGGCAGCGGGGCTGTGTCCTTCTGGAGGAGAATCGTTTCCTTGCCTGTTCCACATTCGAGAGGCTCCCACATTCCTTGGCTCATCTTTTTTTTTTTCTTTTGCCCGCACCGTGTGCCATGCGGGATCTACTTCCCTGACCAGGGATGGAACCTGGGCCCCCTGCATTGGTAGCACAGAGTCTTAACCACTGGACTGCCAGGGAAGTCCCCCCTTTCCTCCATCTTAAAGAGAGCTGCGTAGCATCTTCTAGTCTCCCCCGACTCTTACCTCTGCTTGCTTTTTCATGGCTCCCCTCTATCCTTCAAATGGTCTCCAGACTTCATACAGAATGTCACAATGAAGCAAAGGCCAGGCTTCAGTGGTGAACATGGGGTTGGGAGCCTTTTCTTCATAATAGTCGTTAGAAACAGAAGCTGTCCTAATTCTCTGCACAGTTGGGTCTTGGGCCCTTTGAGCAGCAGGGTTGAGTAGCCAGGGGAGGGAAGTGGAGTGTAAGCCAGTGTTTCAAAACCAGCGGCCTCCACGAACTGCAGTGATGCAACGGTGCCCTAAGGGGTTGTCAGGGAGGAAGCAATGTTCCTCCACCCTTTTAGGTTCTTCTGGCTGGTCTAATAAGTGAACTGGCAAGAGTCAGATTAACAGGAGAAAACCAAACAGAGGCTTAATAACATGTATACATGGGAGAAACCCAGGAAAACTGAGTAACTCATACAAATGGCCAGAACCTTCAGCTTCAATACCAACTTCAGCTAAAGACAAAGGAGAATATTGGGGGTAGTGGTTTGGGATGTCAGAGAGGAGGAAGGCAATTGACATGGAGTTGGAAAAACAAATGTTCAGTAAACAGATGTTTGCTGGGCCAGGCAGAGGCAATGGGACCCAGAGAGGAATTTTAACAAGCAGACTTTGCTAGGTTCCTCCCTGTCTACACATCTAGTTCATACTGTAGTGATCTATGCTGACAGCTCCCTTCCTAGAACAGGTCCTCCATCTACATTCTTTAGGCAGTGAGGGAGAAGGTCAAAGGTTCTTCCTGAGTCTTTGGGGTCTTGATAATTTTTTGCTTGAAATAATCTGCATGCCTAAGAGATATTTGGGGAGCAAATTTTGCTCCCCTATGGGGTATTTAGTAGCTAAGGTGAGGAAGTGAGGAAGGCTGAAGCAGTGAGAAAAAAAAACATTCTGTTTACTACTCCTAAGTGTAGACTTAAGGCACTACATGTGTGAAAACTGACGGGCCAGAGCCGAGAAATACTAGTAACTAATCAACAAGAAGGATGGGTAAAAACAGTGAGATTGACTTACACACACTACCGTATGCAAAACAGATAATAAGGACCTACTGTATATCACAGGCAACTCTACTCAATACTCCGTCATGACCTACCTGGGAAAAGAGTCTAAAAAAGAGTGGACATATGTATGTGTATAACTGATTCACTTTGCTGAAACTAACACAACGTTGTAAATCAGCTATACTCAAATACAATTTAATTTAAAAAATAAACAAACGGACCAAAAAAAAAAAAAGCCCAGCAGGAGTCCTGGTCAAACCTCTATCACAGAGAAAGCCCTTCCAGGCCGAGCAAAACTAAAAGCACAATTAAAAGGAGTTCTGTGTGTAGGAGTCAGAATTCAGCATGAAATGAGGATGCACAAAAGCAAATTCCACCCAAATATCAGACAACTGAGAGGCAGGGTATGCTTGCCTTTACCCAGGCAAGCTGCACTTAAGGGCAAAGAGAATTTCTTCACTCCAAGGACAGCATAGAGAATATTGTGTCTTCATTCGTTTTTTTGTTTGGTTGTTTTTCGGTTCGCGGGCCGCTCACTATTGTGGCCTCTCCCGTTGCGGAGCACAGGCTCCGGATGCGCAGGCTCAGTGGCCATGGCTCACGGGCCCAGCCGCTCCGCGGCATGTGGGATCTTCCCGGACCGGGGCACGAACCCGCGTCCCCTGCATCGGCAGGCGGACTCTCAACCACTGCGCCACCAGGGAAGCCCTCTTCATTCGTTTTAAACTCACTGTTCTACCACAAAAGCTGCTAAGAGCAAACAGGGGATGGAAAGTGGGGAACCACCTGAATCTGTGACAAGACCCAGATCATGGAGCCCGTAGGCTGTCTGGTTGCTCAGGAATGTGAACCGGTTCCTAAAACATTCCCGAGACCTGGGGGTATGCAGCTCAGAAGGGGAAGTGGAGGTGTGAGTGAACTAAAGCAGGGGGCATCGGGCTGAGAGGGACCCGCTCAGCTCAGGCCTCTGGGTAGTTTCCTGGACCTACAAACCCCGTCACCATCAGGTGCTCTGGGCTTCTGGAAAAGTCCCTAGCAGCCCTGCAAGATGCATGACCAAAAATGCTGAGTCACCTGCCCCATCCTTGTGAAGCTCCCTTCATCTCTGAAAGAAATGCAGATAAATCAATAGCAAATAACTCCCCTTTCATCATCCCTGTGTCTTCCCCCCTCAGTAACGTCCCCTCCACACACAGGCTCACTCTGCTGCACATGGGGTGAGGAAAACTCTATTTGTTAGGGGCAAAAATGGCGATAGTTAACAAAATTAGTGTTTTAAGATAATTTCCTAAGAGTTGTTCATATAACTCATTTAGTTCAATTCAGTCCACACGTAATCTGTGAGGAAACGAGTATTATCGTCCGCATTGTAAGGCACGGCTCTATTGGAGCTTGGCTCCAAACCAGTCTAAAAACATTTAAGAAATACATATAAGATCAGCATTTATCTTGCTATTGCCTGGCTCTACTTCTTACAGGACAGGAGTAAAAAGACATGGTTCCAAATGAGAAGGCATTATTTTGGGTTTGCATAATTAACATCATTTTTATCTGTCACGTGGCTTGAGGAAGCCCAGCAGCCATTATAAGATCATTAGGGAAGGGTAGCCATAGGTCCAGAAGGCCAATCAGTTGTGCTCTAATCACGGGAGAAGCAGCATTGCTGACAGGGGCCTCGGGGGAAAATGTATTGAAGCAGCTAGAAGAGTTTTATGAGTGAATCAAGGTAGGAAAATCACTACCTGTGCACCGGTGAATAGGGTCATTTTAGTGGGGACGCAGATGAGCTTAGGGACAGTCTCCCTGCCCCACCCCCTGTTCCTGTTCCTGATCCCACAGCAGCAGCAGATGTCTGAGAGACCTCAGACAGAGATCTGAGCAAGGATAGAGACAGAGGAAGGGAATGCATCCCTGAAGTAAACAGGTAGGCTTGGCTCAGTAGATGGGAGCCTAGCCCGGAGTCCCCTCCCACTACTGACACGGTGGGCCTTAGGGTAAGAGTCTTGTGCATTTGTTTCCAGAACCCAAGCTCTGCATCGAACGGGAGTGGGGCTTGAGGAAGAGAATGAGAACATAGCCTCCTAATTGAAGCAGAATCTAATTTTAAAATCTCCTTTTCAGTAGGCATCTGGGTGTTCTGTTTTAATGCGGCCAATTACCTGGGGTCTATTTCCTGCCCAGCAGCCTATGGTGAGAAGTACTGGAGGAGAAAATGATGTAACAAGAACCAGGCCTAGGACAAGCCTGAGTGCCGTGCACAAAAGCATCCCAGTCTGCAGCAAGGGGCCCCTGATGACCACATATCTCAGAAAATCTTGGCACTGGGCTGATCCAAATTAGATGCCAACCAGGGAACATTGCTTTTCCATGCATTCTTTTCTTTCCTCTTCAGAGTGGTTAGATGTTGGATGGTAAAAGGAAAATATTTTATAAAGAGCACCCTGCAGCCACCTTGGCTGGATAAGCCTGGTTCACCCCTGCTCTAATGTTCCCCAAACCATCTTCCACCGAAATAGTGCACATCTTGCAATGCCTGACCTATTAGGTAGATCATTACAACAATGTTTTGTGGTTTTATCACACTCAGTTTGCTAAAGCATGCCAAGGCACATAGAGGTTAGGGAATTCACCACAAAAGAGACAGTTTGTAATCAAAACTTACACTTATTAAGGCACACTATGCACGAGACATGGGGATAATCACTCTGCAGAGACAATGCCACTAAAACCCACCAGCAACATCTTGAAGGGGGTATTATTACCATTTTCATTTTTTCGTAGAAAAGTAATCATAGCCTGAGATTGATTAAATAACTCATCTGAGCTCATACAGATAGAAAGGGATTCAGGGTTGGAATGTGGGCAGTATAACTATATGGCTCCTTCTAAAATTCCATGCTGATTTGCTAGTTCACCAAGATCGTGGCTTTTGAATAAAGGTCTTCTAACTCTAAGTGAGGGCTCAGCAAATTAAACAGGAAATGCATCTATAGAAAAATAAAATCCTGTTTAATATAAAATTGTTCATTATTAAAAAGTGTGAGTGTACAATTACTTATTGTGTGGATCTCAATAACCTGAAGATTTTCAGTTGTTTGGTTCTGGTTGGTGGGTGTGCAAGTTTGGAGCTGATGTGATGCTATGCTATTAAATTCATTGGTATTATAAAACCTCAGGTGATTTAGAGACTTGGAATTTCCCCAGTGGAAATTCCTGGATCTCAGAGGATAGAACTGGACAGGAATGGATAAAAACAGAAGTGGCTATTCTGTTGTTGGCACTACCAACAGGGACTTTTAGGAAGAAGGTAAATGTCTAAACGGGATTTGTGAATTTGCTTGCTGTGAGGTGTGCAATGGGAAGTTAGTCTCACTCTCCCATGGAAATGTCAGTGAAACTCAGAGTGACTACTATGTTTGATACAACTGTGTTTCTTTTTTTGGAAAATACGAAGAAGTTATGAGCCCTGTGTCAAGACAGTTGGGAACACACAGGGACGGCCAATTTCTCCTCTTCTCCAGAGCTTAACTGACTCCCAGCCCAATAGTAAGTTGAAAAAAGAGCTGACCATCCATACATACTATACATAGATACAACTGCAGCTACCAAGGTTATGATGGAGCCCTGTCCAACACAGTGCCTGCGAACTGAGGTGTAAACTAAAGCCCTGCATTCTCTGGGGTAGGTTCATTCTCTCCTCACTAAAACATAAAATCATTTGGTATATTATTCAATCATTCAGTAAGTCATTCACTCATTAATTTGATTAACAGTAACAGTACACATTTATTAAGAGCTTAACATATGCTAGGCATTATACAAAATACTTTACATGTGATTTACTAATTGAATTCCCACTACAAACCTATACTATTTAACTCCTATCTTATAGACAAGGAAATTAAACTGCAGAGTATTTGAATAACTTGTCCATAAATACATAGCTGATCAGTGACAAAGGTATGATTTGGATCCAAGCATTTTGGTGGCAGAGCCCTAAATGGGTACCTTCTCTGTCTGAAGGTCTGTGCTTGGTGCTGGATACAGATTACACCCCTATTCAGAAGTAGCCAAGATAGTGTCTCTGTCCTTGCCCTAGTCCAGGTCATTTTTTAATGTTCTTTTTCCTTTTCCCACATAATTTGATTCTTCATCCCAGTCTATGTGACCTAAACCCTGAGATCGCCGTTATACAGGATTCTCTGTTCCCTGTCGTGCATTGCTTAGAGTTCAGTCCTTAGAATTCTAAGACCACGTCACCAAAAAAAAAAAAGAAAGAATTTGGCAAATGCATCATAAATACCACACATTATCTTTGTTACTTTATGATTTACTTCCCACTGGAAAAATCCAAGCAATGCATAAAGTGTGGGAGGTACCAGGGAAAATCCCTCTTTAGAGATGATGTTGGGCTGCTCTAATCACTGATGGGAAACCCATTCGCCTCCTACGAAAACATGTAATCCTTTATAGCTGCCTCTGTGCTCTCTGTCATGTTCGTTGGCTTGGCATGTGGTGATTTGGCTTGTAGGAAGCTACATGTCGTCTATGCCAGGGACTGGCAAACTGTATCCCGTGGGTCAAATCCAGCCACTCATCTTCTTTTGTGATAAAGTCTAATTGATGCAGTCATGCTCGCTCATCTGTATGTTGTCTATAATAACAAAGTTGAGTAGTTGTGACAGAGACCACATGGCTTGAAAAGTGAAAATATTTACTATATGGCACTTTACAGGACACATCTGCCAACCCCACTCTGTGTCATAAAGATGATGTCAGTGAAAGTTTTGCTAATGTAAAATGCAGAGTTGTAAGGGGTTCTGGCAGAAGATGGGAACTGCCTGTAAGGAATTCCACCCCAATTGGAGATATTACATTTCTTGAACAATCCATCTACATGACTTTGCCTTTGATGTACCCATATTACATTAGCCGAAGTGAAAGACCCTAAGCAATTTCTATGCATTGTCCATAGCAAGTGCTGAATATCTTTGTTAAATAAAGTGAAAATACTACAATCGAAGAAAAGAACTACTATACTTTATTGAATGCCAACTATGTTCCATGCCCTTTATTTATAGCTGTAATTTCATTTGCTCATTACCTAAACCAGGTAAAGCGTGTATTCTCATATCATCTTTACAAATGATGATACTAAGACCAACCTTAAGAAATTCACCCAGCCCACGCAGTGAATAAGTAGAGGAACAGTTGTATATTCAGGTTCTCGGGTCTCTAAAGGTATTGTTTTTGCTCCACAAGACTTTCCAGTTATAATATCTTTCTTCTGTAGTTTAAATGTTTTCATCACATGCAATAATTTCTTTAAATTTGTGATCCACACTGTGATTTAAAGAGAGCTGGCACCACTGTCTTTATTTTACTGCAAGAAACTTGAGATGTAGCGTCACTGAGTTGTTAATTACAGGGTCATGTTTATGTAACTTTATGTAACTTTAGAGTCTCCAACGTTTAATTCTCAAAACAGCCCTGAGAAGCAGGAGATTCACTCTTATCCCAGCTTCATAGATGTGGAAACAGGGCTCTTAGAGGTCAAGTAAAATGCCAAGGTTCAGACACCTAGAAGTAGTGATGCCAGGACTCAAATGCTTCTCTCCTGACTCCATGGTTTTTATTCCCTCTCTCACCTTAGTGCATCACCTGGAGTATAGGTGTTCAATGGGCAGCTGCTAAATAAATGCATAATAAGTAACATATTCTCTTGCACTATTTAGAACAGGGCAAAGACACTGGCTTAATGTATCTAAAACACATCCTTACTTACTCATTACAAATCATGGAAGCATAAATTGTCCTCTCCCTAACCTATCAATGTACATTTTGGATGATTGTGGTCTAAATCTCTTTTCTATCTGGAAGAGCTGTGAAACCCTTCCACAAATGCACCACTGTTGGCAAGATTCAGTGTTTGTCCTTGAACCCCACACTGTTTTTTTTTTTTTTTTTTTTTTTTTTTTTGCGGTACGCGGGCCTCTCACTGTTGTGGCCTCTCCCGTTGCAGAGCACAGGCTCCGGACACGCAGGCTCAGCGGCCATGGCTCACGGGCCCAGCCGCTCCGCGGCATGTGGGATCTTCCCGGACCAGGGCACGAACCCGTGTCCCCTGCCTCGGCAGGCGGACTCTCAACCACTGCGCCACCAGGGAAGCCCCACACTGGGTTTTTTTGTTTTTTGTTTTTTATGGTACACGGGCCTCTCACTGTTGTGGCCTCTCCCATTGTGGAGCACAGGCTCCGGACGCACAGGCTCAGTGGCCATGGCTCACGGGCCCAGCTGCTCCGCAGCATGTGGGATCTTCCCGGACTGGGGCATGAACCCGCGTCCCCTGCATCGGCAGGCGTACTCTCAACCACTGCGCCACCAGGGAAGCCCCCACACTGAGTTTTAATTTCAAGACAACAGCCTCCAAAATTATCTTTCTCTCAGCCAAACCCACTTCCTGTTGATAGATAGGTGAGAATTTTGTTTCACAAGAGTAGACATGTAAGGAGGTCCTGAGAGCAACCTCCATTACTCTTCTCATTAAATTTCTCAAGCCATTTAGGATGCCTGTGGAAACTTGAGGACATTCTCTCTGCCACATTTTGTTTTTCAGTTCAGTTCTATGCAGAACAAAAGTCGATTGAATGCACACATTGTATAACATACTATACTAAGTTTGGGTTGGGATACAAAGATAAATATGATACGGTCCCTTGTTGACCAGGGTCTCCCCATCTGGGTGATCACAGGGAAAATTCTGAGAGATGCTCAGGAGACACATGAAAAGACAAGTAAGTGGTAGGAATCTGCAAGGTATAAGCTGTGGGGGGAGGATAGATGGAAACAATCATTTGTGGCTTGAAGGTGGCAAGATTAGGTTACAGTCTATGAAGTGAGTAAACTGCCCAGAGAGAGAGGTAAGAAACACGTCACAGTGGTGGAGCAGAATTAGCAAAAGGCCATGGAGTGAACGAATGCAGCTGTGATGAAGGACATTTAGTGCCAGGTGGCTGTAGGATGAATGTACACAGGTAACACATTGGGTGAATTGGGAAGCTAAGCTGGGGACGTTACAAAGCCATGAATATCATGCTAAGGAGTGGGTCTGCCGTAAACATCTCACGATCTTACACAGGCAACTACTGTACCCTGTGGTCCTTCGTCCCAGCAGATAACCTGTTTCCTACCGCACTCCCACAAGTATTTCCCACATCCTTTCTTGGTCCTTCTCTGCCCTGCTCTGAGCTCCCTCAAGCTGACCTTTACAGACTGAATCATACAGACTCCCTTGCATTCGAGCTTCCCATTGGGTGTGGCCAGGGTAAGCCGTGGACTGAGGACTAACAGCAGAAGAGAAAGCAGTAGAAGAACGTACCTCTCCCATCTTTCCAGCCCTGCTGGCCTGTGCTCTGCACTGATTACAATTGTCTCTGTAGACTGAGAGGTTTCTCAAGATGCAGAACTCGCCATATAAAACTGGGCAAGTCCCAAGCTAAATAGGATGAGTTTGTCACCCTAGCAAACTCCTTTTTGGTGACTTCTCTCCCGTAGATGCATCTGTTACTACATCCTAAAGAGTCTCACTGGGTTCTGGCCATTTCAGTGGCTTCCCTCAGTGGCTAGTGTCTAGAAGCTTCCCTGTGCCTCATCAGTTCCCATCATTATGGCCACACTTCAGGAAATCGTCCCTTCATCTCACTCTTTTCAAACACTCCTTTGAATGTGATATCTGTTTCCTGCCAGACTTTGACTGACAAAGAAAATAGAATTTACCATAATCCATATTATGTGCAACTGGATCCACCTCCTTTAAAGATCTCTACCATCAAGAGAAGAATAGTTCTTCCATGTGACTCCTGGAAAGGCAGTGTAGTAAGTGGTAAAGCAGGGACTTCTGAGCAAAATCTGAGCTTGCAGTTTTTATAGTTCAATGACTGAGTGGGCACGGGTAAGTTATTCTATCACTATAGGTTCTTTGTCTATAAAATTAGAATAATTATACTCATCTGACATACTTAGCATGGGAATTAAAAAAGAGAATGAATATAAAATACTTAGGACCATGCCTCGACACAGAGCACCTGCTCGATCAGTTTTAGCTCCTGTTACAAAGCACATTTAACAAGATCACCAGATTGGGAAGTTAGCTAACACTTATGGATATTTAGGTGTATTGAGATTGTGGGGAGAGTACAAATGTTATCCATACAACAAATATTCACTGCAGGTTTATTATGTCCAGGTGTTGTTTAAGATGGTAGTTCTTCTCATGTCTGTTGAGAGCCTACCATGTGTCACACACCAGCCACACGTCCCCCTCACTTTCCGTCAAGCCTGCCAGGCATGTTCCTGTCTTCAGCATTTATACTTCCTGTATCCTGTTTGGAATGTTCTCCCTCCAGATATTCAAGGGCTACCTTCTTCCCTTCATTCAGGTCTTGGCTTTCATAAGAACACTGCAGAGGGAGTCCCATGAGCACCCACAGAAACTAAACCCCCACTCCCCATCTCGCTTTATCTCCTGACCTTATAGCATTTATCACCTGCCATTAAATTATCTACTTATGTTTACTGCCTGTCTCTCTCCCTAGAACTTAGGGGTACAGAGATGAATACGATATGCCCTGCGTCATTACAGTTCTCAAGGCCTGGTTCGGAATATGAGTCAGAAGCAGCTTTGTGGCCCAGGAGAGGAACTAATTGTCTGAACAATTTTGCAAGCCCTGCTAAGAGATTTTGACATTCAGGAGACAAAAGCCTCTTCAAATATCTTTTTCTTATCAAATGGAGAAGGCAGACTTGAATATGGAAGATTCAATTAAGCCTGGCAAATCTATCTTTCATTGATTGTCTCCTGAATGAGAGAGACCTGGTTGTAGCCAAAGGAACAACAGTGTAATGGGATTGTGAAACTGACTTATGGTTAATTGATGTTTCAACACAGGGAAGCAAATGAATATTTGAAGAACACCAGGATGTGAGCTTACACACGATGCAGTGCTCTTGTTGGTTCTCTGCATGTGCCCAATCTACACTCTTAAAAGCTCATCCTGCCAGTTTCAGAAAAGACAGCTCAAAGAGATGCCCTTTCATCTCTGACCCTGGCTGCATTTTCAGTTAGATATAAAATGTGTTCTTCACTACATCCTACTTATTCTTACCTGCCATAATCTATCAAAGAGTTTTCAAAGATGATGGAGATAATAACCGTGTCATGGAACCCGACCAAAAGCCCTGGAGCCATGTTTGGCTCCACCAAGTACCAGCTGTGTGAATGAGGGAAAGACACTTCATACCTCAGTTTTCTCATTGCTACGCTGAGATGTAAATTTTACATGAATTTTTGGAACTCATTTTGTAGTGTATAAAATCGGAGTTCTTAACCAGAGTTTATAAATTCCAAGTGGATGGAATATTTCATATGGATGTATATGCTTTGTGGGTACATATAGATGTGAACTCAAAGGATATATATTGTGTGTAATTAACTAAGTGCATTTTTTTCTGGATTCTGTCTCCACGCAGTCTCTAAAGCCTTTGTTAGATTCTCAAAGCCTTCCTGATGCAAAGAAAACTAAGCCTTCCCACTGTAAAGTGGTATGAGATATAAGGAATTTGGGGCAAGTGTAGCAGGAGCATTTACTTTGGTTACTCAAAGAGGAAAAGCCAGTTCATACAAACTAGTCTTTAGAATTCCTTGGATTACTGATCAGTATTCTGTACTTGTTTTGTACTCAGAATTCATGGACAAAAATTTGATTGTGGGAGTGGTTAATTAGAAAAGTAGGGTCTAATTTTGACAACTCAGTAGACTATATGAGCCATGTTGCCAACTAAGGCAGCCACAGAAACACCCATATTTGTATTCACGGGCAGTCATGATTTCTTATATTATTTGCAATCTTTGAAGTGTGTCATCTTAACTATAACCTTAAGAGCTTTTTAACTTAATCATCTTGTAAGGATGAACTAGTCAATCCAGCAAAAACAACTGGTTGGACTATTTACTTATATTGCTAAAATGAGCCAGTTATGAGTTCCTTGGATGAGTTGCTAAATTCCAGTGACTCTCAAGCATTCCCATCTATTAAATAAGATGTTTGGATGAGATTCCTGTTTCTATCCATTCTCGACCAATAAATCGTCTTCTACCACATTTCTGCACCTTCTGCCCTCTGAGCTTATTCTGTGTTCTCCCTGCATTTGTCCATCCTGTTTTCTCAGGCTGGATCACATGTCTCACTTCTGCACCTACTGAATCTCAATTCTAAAATCTTAAGTCAAATGCTTCCCAGTTTTTTCCATTCACAATACTTTATTCTTTTGCCAATTCTACTTAATGTAAATTTTACCTCTCTTTAGCATCGTCCATTACACAGTAAGTGCTCAGTATATACTTATGTACAGATGTACCTTAATGTACAAAAGGAAGTCAACCTACATATCCTTCTGTTCCAAGATGCAGAAACAGAGACCTACAGTGCCTAATGATTCACATTCATTAGAGTCCGTATCTCCTAGTTTTAGTATGTCATATCAGGAGAGAGATAGATACTGTGACCTAATAACTAAGCATAGAGAAGGAAATGCAGACCTGGACTAAGGGGAATTTGATATTTGGGAAACTAACCTAGTTGTGTGTATCCGTGTCTCAGTTAAGTGGGCCACCTTGGGATAAGGTCTCAGTACAAAATGGGAAGTGAGATGCTTAGAGGAGAAAAACCAGAAAGGCAATGAGGAATCATTCAGGGGAGAAGAAACCTCTACAAACTGGGTCAACGGGGTGAGAAAGAAGAAAATGCAGACACATAAAGCATTCCCAGAGAAAAGCACGGGCCATGGTTTGAGTCCACACTCTTTCCCTGATGTGCCATGTGATCCTGAGCACATTGCTTCATGTTTCTGGGTCTCAGTTGTCTTGTCTATAAAGCAGAGATAGACTTCTATACCTCAGCATTTAGCTTTGTGGATTAATAATAAATGTAGTTGCATAGCCCCATGTCTTACATAGAGGATGTGATTAATGAGTGGCCGCTGTTATTCCTCTTGTCATTTTCATCATCCTTGGAATAATACATTCAACGAATATTGCCAATAATATTTACTTCCATTTGGTACCAGATAGTGAGGTTGAGTTGCTGGTAATTTCCCATCCAGGTTAAACTTTACCCATGAGCTGGAATGAACCTGGAGGGCATAAGGGTGCATGGATTGGCCCATGAGTAGATAGAGTTGACAGGAGGTGGTCACTATGATGGTCAGAGAGAGATGCATCAGGACCTGTTCCAGCCTAGGGCTTGTTCCACTGTGTCATGCAAAATGTGTTGCCAGGCCTTAATCTCCATGGTAACCTCCCCCCTACATACACAAACACACCAAACATCTGGGATTCTTATTTTAAGTTATAGCTATTTTTTCCCCTTTTATCATTCACTTCCCCACAGTTAGAAGTTTCTGTAATGCATGATAACTTGCATCTACCTAACATCATCGACAGACTATTCTGCCAGGAAAAGAGGCCCAATGAAAGCAAATCAATGGGCCGTGGAAGAAACTCTTCCCAGCAGTGACCTAATCTGCCTACTTCAAAAGAAGAAACTACAATTCAGTCACAGGCCAGGATTACTGGAAGCAATCATTTTATATGCAGCACTGTCCTCACATTCTTTTTGTAGAGGTTACAATGACGTGAAATGTGAGGTGGAAGAGATATTGCAGTGAACTTGAGTCCTGGCGCTGAGGCTTACTAACCTGCTAAATCATGTCTCTAAGCCTCAATTTCCTCATCTGTGAAATGGTAAGAGTGATAGTGACCCAACCTGCCTCTTCAGGTTTTCTGACTGTTTTTAAGGTATTATAGGTAAAAATTTTGTACACTTTACACCGCTATACAAACGTATGTTCTCACTGTGCATCGTGCTTTGATCCCCCTTTAATTTTTAGCAGGAGTGTAAAGCTAAGCCTTCTCTGTCTTCCTCTCTTCAGTTGAGAGAACTACTAAGCAGCGAAAAGCATAAGCACTTACGTACCACACTGAAGGCAGGGATTTTATTCTGTGTTGTTTACTGCCGTATGCCCAGCCTCAGAACAGGAGTTAACTTGTGTATACATTTAGTAAATTTGTTGTGTGGATATATCTTTATCTTGGTTTGGGATCTGTAGGAGCAGACTCTGAGACAAGGATTTGAGTGTCAGTAATTCACTTGGGAAGTGGTCTCAGGAAACAGCAGTAGCGAATGGGGAAATGAGTCAGGGGGAGGGAAGGAGCCAAGGAAAGGTGTATTAACAAGGAAGTAATGACCACAGTTGGCAACCAGAGCTTAATCGTGCTGGAAAACAGGAGATCCAGTGTAGGACACACCCCAGAGTCATGCCATCCAAGTCACAATGGAGCTGGGGGTACTGAACCAACCCCTCCTGTCAGCCAGTTGGTTCAGGGCTTCACCCAGGAGGCATTAGGTCCCCGACACTTCCTGCCCAGCCCTCACATAGACAGAGGGAGGTTCTGCAGCCAGGGAATGACCACAGGTGAATAATCATGGGTGCTGGCTGTTGGAAGTTGATGTAGCATCACAAAATACTAAGAGATTATAGGCAGGGCACCAATGGCATCAGTTTCAATTGTGTATCAGGAATTTTGTGAAATCATCTTAATTTCTGTGACTCAGATGGAGTTTTCTGTTATTCAGTGATTCTAAAAAGTGTGATCTATGATTTGATGTTATTAATGTTGGATGTAGGAGAAAGCAAAAGCTGAAGAGGTAGTGTCTAGCTTGCTATGATATTAGACCATCCTGTGTGTGTGTGTGTGTGTGTGTGTGTGTGTGTGTGTTTAATAGAAGCTGTTGTCTTTTGTAACTAAGGATGAAGGTGTTGTGGTGAAAGAAACAAAAACAGAAAAAAATGTAAAAAAGAGCACTAAATTGGGGTTCAGGTGCTTTCCTTGTCATCAGCTGATATGTAATCACAGACAATTCATCTCTCCTCAATTGCAAAATTAGAGTCTTGCACCAGAACAGGGACAAAAACTACATTTCAAGGCACATGCCTCCTCCACTGAATTAGGGGTGTCTGCCTAGAGCACTTTGTTGAGAAATATGAGACCATGTTCAGGTTGTAGTAGGCAAGCCCCATCATTGTCTACTCATGTCAACAAGGAGCTGTGAAGGGCCATGTCTCTGCCTTCCTGGTTCTAGATGATCACTATGGTCACTGTGAACTCCTTTCACCCCATCCTTCCCTGTCTTTGTTCTGTAATAATCAACTTAATAGAAAACTTCCACTAATGAGAGACATAGACTAAGATTTTTTTTAACTCTCAAATGTAAAAAACAAAATGCACATATAAGCACTCACTGTAACTACTTATATCATACTCTCTTCCCCCAAAGGTTCAGAAGACCCATCTGAACTGGTAATGCTCAGGGTCACTAAAGTGGACAGAAAACATCAGTGCTGTGAGGTTGTGAAAAAGCCTGGGTTAATACTGATTTCTATTTCATGACAAGTAAATGAGCTGTTATCACTCATGGGTGCAAAGGGCAGAATTTAACAAGACTATAGATATAACGTAATGAAACAGAGGTCATGAAACTCTGGGGAACATGGTCCAATATCTTGAACAGTCATTTAATAATTACATTTATTTATAATTTTAAATAGACATTCGTATATATTTTCATTAATGGTCCTCAGAATAAACACTGAGATAAATTATGGCATGTAAGCCCAGGGATGGAGTACTCATGTCTCCTTTTTCAATATTGTATCACTATTATCTAGACAAAATTCAATAAATATTTGTTGAATTAATGTCTTATTTTCCTTATTTTAGACAGGATGAAGCATTTTTTCTTAGCTCATGCAGACTGTAAATAGAAGAATCATTGCTTTAACACAGGTTTTCAATGTATGCACCAGACATTGTACCTGTATATAATTGCGGTTAATGTTCAGTCCCATCTTAAATCATATCGTTTATTGTTTAGCTCCTCGATTAGATTCTAAGCTCTTATCTGTCTTTCTCACACCTGAGGCCTCAGTACCTAGCCCAGAGCCTTAGATACAGTAGCTGATCAAAACTTAATTGTTGTAGCAATTTCCATTTTAATGATAAAATAACTTAGGAAAAAAAATTAAGGAACTAGATCAAAGTCATTTAGAGAATGAATGACAGAGGCTTATCTAGAATCCAATTATGTTTCTTAAGGCCTAATAGAAGTAACAAATGCAACACAATTTTAACTAACTGTGTTCACGTTCTGTCTGATTTGGATATAAAGGAAGGAATTGTCCCAAAATACCAGCTGCAAATTGGTTGGGGAAAAAAAATGTTTTTTTAAATCGCCCAAACAGTCACCATGAGTCAAAACACTCTCAATTTGGGGTGATATATATTACGTTTTGAGGTGATCTCTGGCCTTATTGAGCCCAATCGATGGTGAGTCCAAATATCAGATTTTCTTCTTTTTCATTTGACCCTTAAATTTCAGAGTGAATCACATTTATCACAGAAAGGTCAGCAAATTCTTTGAACTGAAATATGGGCAGAGGAGGAGGGAAATTTAATGGTTAATAGAAGCTGGCTTTTCAGGATCCTTGCCAGTGGGAAGCATGCTGTCAACCTTCTAGCTTTATGAAAGGAAGATACAGCTAAACTGATCCTACACACTCGGAGAGGGCATGTAGTGCTCACAAACACAGTCTGGAAATGAGGGGAAGTAAAGGCATGCCTGCCCTTAGTCTTAATGGTTAAATGTTACAAACTCTCCATATGTATGTGTGTATGCGTGTCTGTATTCAGCTACCAGAACGGGGGTACAAAGCAAATTTCCAGGAACAATTTAAAAAACATTGGTTAAATGTCTACAGTATATACTAGGTCTTGGGTTTACAAAGATGACCAAAGATGGCTCCTGAATTGTTAGGGCTCAGTATTCAAAAGGTGACAGATGTCTAGAAATATATTTTTCTTTCTGTCATCTTGGGAAGCTCAGGTCAGAAGTCAGCTCTTTCAGAAAGCTTTCTGACACCTTTCCTTCAGAATCTCCCTCTACAAATGTCCTTATCAGTTGCTTTTGGATATATGTGCTTATATCTGTCCCGTTGCTCAAAGGTGAACCCTTTGAGGGCAAAGATGCTTTATTCAGCTCTGTATTCCTAGAATGTAGAACAGCGTGCACAGTGGGTCCTCAATAGAGGGTTGTTTTTTTTTTTTTTTTTTTTCAGTACGCGGGCCTCTCACTGTTGTGGCCTCTCCCGTTGCGGAGCACAGGCTCCAGACGCGCAGGCTCAGCGGTCATGGCTCACGGGCCCAGCCGCTCCGCGGCATGTGGGATCTTCCCGGACTGGGGCACGAACCCGTGTCCCTTGCATCGGCAGGTGGACCCTCAAGCACTGCGTCACCAGGGAAGCCCCTCAATAGAGGTTTGATTTAAGGAATCAACTTACACATCCTTGGAACATTTAGCAGAGTGTCTTGTTCATAGCTCTGTATTTCCTCCCTCCCTCCCTCCCTTCCTTCCTCCCTCCCTCCCTTCCTTCCTTCCTTCCTTCCTTCCTTCCTTCATCCCTCTCTCCTCTTTTAGTTAAATGAGTTCTTCCTATTGCTACCCTGTGGGCAACTTCTGTACCTTTGCAATTTCATGAATGAGCAAAATCTCCAGTCCTCTAGAAACAAATGGATTTCCCATGGTCCTAGAGAAGGGTGGGTCAAATTTCTGACTACTATATCTTGGGCAGTCCAACAATTCACAGTTCCTATGAAAGTGATTTTGGTGCCTTCCATTTTCAGGATAAACCAGTTCTCAAAGAAGATAGTAGCTAATGGCAGCCACAAAGGAGAGGATAACAGGTTAATTACCAAATGCTGCTGTGAAATAAGAGAAGAAAAATAACGAATAGCTGGTCTCTAGGCTGGTTAGAAAGGTGAAGTGGTATGGCCCAACAGCATGCATTGTGTATTTTCTCTCTCATCTGGAAACTTCAATACCATCTTGTTCCTAGGTCTGTATCTTCTGGCACCATTGTTCTCCTCTTCTACCCTCCCATACTTACTCTAAATAAATGCATATCATCAAACACCCATGCAAGTCGCCTGGCTCACTGAACATTTGATGTACACCTACAGCCATTTTTTTTTCATTCTAATGTTATCACTCATCAATCATGGCTGTAAAATGTAGGGGGCAAAAGCACACTGCCATTCAGCAGCTGGATGTGTATCCCATGTTTTGGTGGGCTGGCTGTGGACCACTTTCTTTTTGAACAAAGGAAGTCATCCTGAACACACATTCATTTCTGGTAATTGCTTTTTCTTTTATACCACAGTATGCTGGAGGATGTGTTTTTTGTTGTTTCTCTTCTGTTGGTTCCATTGCTTATTAACAGGTTCTGAGTTCTGTATCTTTAGGTTTATTTCCCGATTTGGGTCAGGGACTTTTACAGAGAGCACTGCTATGCTTACATGGGAAAATCTTGAGGGCAGTCTAATTTTGCAAAATATCCCCGTAGACAAGATCTGCTTTTCTTGTCTCAAAAACTCTGTAAGAGTGGAAGATCAGGTCTTATTATACTGTTTTCCAGATTAAGAATGAGCTCTGGGAGGTTAAAATGACTTAGCCAGTGTCCTTCACATGAAAAGTTGTGGATCTTGCTTATAACAAAATCAAGTCCTGACTCCTGTCACTTCTTTTTCAATAGATCAATGTAAAAGTTACAATAATAAGAATAAATCAGTTATAATAAATCAGATTTTCACTTTATTCCAAAGATCCACTGTGGCATCCCCTAACTTCATCTTTTGTCCTTGTAACCTAAAAGATAGGTACTTTCCACCCAAAATTGAAGAGCCCAGAGGAAGGGCTCTGTTGGTGGAGCTTGATGACAGGCAGAGCCGGGGACCACATGCTGAGAAAAAAGGAATGAATGACTGGCAGCGTCTGGGTTACACACCCAACCTGGTGCTAGAGGATGAGATCCTATGATTGGTCACCACACAAAAATCACATTACTACATGGGAGATGAGATATTGCCCAAGAAAATGGGG
Organism: Mesoplodon mirus; assembly: GCF_964341445.2. Lineage (NCBI taxonomy): Eukaryota > Metazoa > Chordata > Mammalia > Artiodactyla > Ziphiidae > Mesoplodon > Mesoplodon mirus. Next base: position 5,902,065 of record NC_138992.1, read on the forward strand.
CACTAGATGGAGAAAAATATCTAATGTGCACTACAGAAAGGTCCTAGTGCAGTAATTGATGGGTGATAAGAGGTGGAAATGATACAGTATGGAAAAGGAAAATGGGCTGGGAAATCAGGTAATCTGGACTCTATTCTATTACTTTCTAGATGTGAACAATGATTTTTACCTCTCTGGGCTTCAACTTGACCATCTGTAACATGAGAAATCCCAAAATTGGCTGTGTATAAGAATCTTTTTGGATATTTTAAAACATATATTGCTGGAATGTCCAAACATGAGAAAATTGTATATATGTAATGATAAAAGGCAGAAAAATAATTATCTCTTGGTCAGCAATCAGGGACCACTATACTAGGTGACCTATCTGGATCTTTCTCGTCCTAATATTTTATGATTATATGAGAGAGAGAGAGAGACAGAGAGAGGGAGAGAGGGAGAATGAATCTTTGGATGAGGAATAAGAAAAGAGTTTCATGGCCAACCCAAGAGAGCTGTACCATGTGCCACTCAGTACTCCCATTACAGTCTCTGCTGATAAACAGTGAAACCCTACCACGTGCTTTCAGGCAAAGAAGATTCTCAAGACTTTCCAAATAAAGATCAATGGGCTCATTCTGCATGCAGACAATTTCATCAACAGAAACACACCATAGAAATAGACTACTCCCCATGGTTTCCTGCCCTCCAGCTTTCGTAAAGTCATAACAGATGCTCGACAGCCTTACAGAGCCCCAGACTGCTAGCAGCTATGCATTGACTCCTGCTAATTAAGCCACCTATCACCTGACCAACAGTGCATTCCACGTTGGGATTGCTTTAGGAGAGCAGCAGTCTCACTAATCATTCACCTTGAATGGAGAAGATTTCAGACACAAAACAAGCTTCTTCCAGCACTGCCTGCTTCTACAGGGAAGACAAAAGCTCCATACTGAAAGCAAGAACACAGTTTACGGGGGATTAGTGGCGTAGCTCGTTTTGAGTGTAAAAATAAGTAGCTTAGAGATCATTTAGTGAAGGAGTTCTCCACCAAAGTATACATTTGAATCACTTGTGGCTATTTTGGGTGACAGATACCTGGACCCCAACCCAGATTGTCTGTATCAGAATCTCATGGGGGTGGACACATGTGTAGACTTAGAAAACTCCTTAGTTTACTCTGATGTGGTTAAAATCCCCACCTCTGTAACAAATATGGATGCTGATATCTAGCTGTATAATGGGTTAACTTAAGAATCGAACTCAGACTTTTTGAAAATTAAAAAAAGAAAAAAATAAATGCAAGATGAAGATTTGAGGGCTGAGGCTATCATGCAGGGTTTTTTTTTTTTCTTAAAAAGCTAATTTTAAAATACATATTCATGTATCATCTCAGACAGTGTAGGGATACAGCAAAGGTAATGAACACCAGTTTGGATTCATATAACTGGCTTATATTCTGCCTATGTGTATGTATTTGGAACAATATTATGAAAACACACATACAACTAATTAACTGCTTTTATCTGAAAAAATGATCTTACTCCTAGATTTGAATTTCAACCCCATCGCTTCCTGTGAAACCTCACACAAGTTAGTTAACCTCAGAGGCCTCAAGTACCAATTGGGATAGCAGTAGTGCCTACTTCACATAACTGTTGTGAGATTTAATTTTTTTAAAATCATCAATGTAAAGCACTTTGTTCAATCCTTGGCCTGTAAGTGCTTGGTAACTATGAGCTATGATTATTATCCCAAGCCTTGAGAAACATGTTTCTACTTACCATAGATAGCAAAGTCTAGGCTACCCAGGGTTAAATCCTGACGATGCTGTTTACTAACGGCCATGATGCATTTGTCAACTCTGGTCAAAGTGTGGTCTGGACCAATGTGAGTCTGAAAGAGGCTAATAGAGGGGGAACTAGAAGCTGGGAGCCAGCAGCCTTAAGGCTTTCTACTCAAAGTGTGGACCATGGAGCATCACAGCATCTGCACCACCTGGGAGCTTGTTAAAAAGCAGGAATCTTGAGCCCCACCCCAAGACATATTGAATCTAAATACTCATTTTAACAAGCTCCCTAGGTGATTCATACATATTACATTAAATTTTGAGAAAGACTGCTTTAATGGGTCAGGTCCAGGTAAGGCAGATGCTGAAACAACAGCATAACTCAGTGCAAAAAATGACAAAACAAAAATAGAATTTTCCAACAGTGGGTAAAGACAGTTACAGAGTAAACCCATTGACAGGTAACTGACAGGTAATTTTACAGCACAGAGCCAGTAAATGGAATTCTGGAATAGAAGGTTTTGCTATCTGGGACTATTCTTTAGGGTCAGTTCACTTTAAAGGGTCTGTAATCCTTGCCAGAGAGGTCAAAATACTGAACAAATTTAGAAAAAAAAATGTTTCTGATTTCATGTATCAGAGGCAAGATGAAAAGCTGAGGCAAAATTTCTGAGCTGGAGATGGGTCTGGGGCAAGAGAAAAGCTGAGAGGTCAGTGCAGGAAGAAATAGAATGAACTGTGCGGGGAGAAGTGCTTGGCCCAAGAGTAAAGAGTTTCAAAGTAATGGGGGATGCACCCCATCTCTTTTGTACAAGAGTGGTGAGATATCATTACAATGTGGATAACAGGATTGTGAAATGGTGCTCGTTCTGCGAAAAGCAGGAGTAGTGAAACACACATGAGACATTCGGTGCTTCTCAAGCCCGGCAGCACATCACCACTGTCAGGGAGAGTCACAAAGGAAAGGGTCTGCCCAGGACTAGTGCTTGACGATCAGGGGCAAAACGCTGACATGTCCGTTTTCCTAAAGTGTCCCACAGGTGATACCAGTGCTCAGCCATAGTGAAAAAAGTGTTCTGGGGAGTAGGAGAAACAAATTCCAAAGCCAGTCATCGTAACAGTGAGTCATCACCAGAGATGAGAGATGCTGATTGAATAAGCGGGTGGGCTCAGAACGAACGTGAGACAGAGGCCAAGGGGAGGCCATGGGGTCAGGAGTGCTTTCTTTCGTGACTTAAAAATAATAATAGAAAGTGTGTGTGTGTGTGTGTGTGTGTGTGTGTTGGGGTGGAGAGGGGGTGGTATTCAAACCCTAAGCCAGGTAATAGCTAACTTTTATTGAACATGTATTATGTATGTTATTCTAAGTAGCTCATAGACATGATCTCAGTTAATCTTTAGAACCACCTGTAAAGTGAGTACTATAATTATTTTCATTTTATTGATAAAATTGAGGCACAGAAAGATTCAATATATTTCAATTTATTAAAATTAAAATATTTTAATATATATTTTAATTTTATTAAAATTAAAATTTTTAATTAAAAATTAGCTAAGGGCTTCCCTGGTGGCGCAGTGGTTGAGAGTCCACCTGCCGATGCAGGGAACATGGGTTCGTGCCCCGGTCCAGGAAGATCCCACATGCCACAGAGCGGCTGGGCCCGTGAGCCATGGCCACTGAGCCTGCACGTCCGGAGCCCGTGCTCCGCAACGGGAGAGGCCACAACAGTGAGAGGCCCGCATACTGCAAAAAAAAAAAAAAAAAAAAAAAAAAATTAGCTAAAACTCAACAAATATAGGATTCAGCAATCTTGTGCTTTGAAGATCTGTGCTACACACCACCTCTCAGTTGGTGAACTATTGTTTTCCTTGCTTTCCAGGCAAGTAATACCATGACCTTATACTGGTGCAGAACTCTAGGCAAGACCCCTCAAAGTATCCTAGTGAGCTTAGGGTGTCCCGTTACAGATGAAGTTGTGGGAGTGAAGCCAGCACATACACGAACCTTCGTATGTGCACTCCTCTGATTCCTATCGTGGGTCTATTCGTGATACGGTATCAAATATGACTCTTCCTGTGGTCTTAAAGATTCTGCAGAAGTCACAAATTGTGACAACAGAATAACTGATTCTAAGCACACCAGTGTAGTTCAGGGCTTGCAAACGTATCAGAATTAGCCCATCTTACAGGTAGAGGAGGTCGGAGACTGGAGACTTGTAGTGTAAGCCCTGACCATTGTTTTGTTGTTGTTGTTGTTTGTTTGTTTTTCCTTGTTTTTGTAATGCAAGTGCCTGACTTGTCAAAGGCATCCATATCAAGGAGGCACCACTTCAAAGAGGGGCTCTTGAATAAACATCACCACAGCCTAGATAGCCAGATGCTGTCCCCTGATTTAGGCTTTCTTCGTTTTAGAGATCTCGGTTGATTTCAGTAACTGACCATTTGGGCTAATTTTTTTTCTCTTCCCATGATTTAAATTCCCCCTCTTACATTTTAAATTCACCCATAGAGAATGAGCCTGAAAAATCCTAGGCCTACACCCCTGACCGCAGTAAAAGCAAAACCCAGGTGCTCTAACTCTCCCTCTCTCCCTCTCTCCCTCTCTCCCTCTCTCTCTCTCTCTCTCTCTCTCTCTCTCTCTCTCTCTCGTCTCTGTCTCTCTGTCTCTCTGTCTCTCTCTTTCTCTCTTTCTCTCTTTCTCTCTTTCTCTCTTTCTCTGTCTCCCCTCACGCCCTCGCTGAATGATCCTCCATGTGCTGTAGTGCTGTGTGTCGTCCTCCAGGTCTTGTGAGTAATAAGCCTCTATTTTTTCAAAGTTTTCTGATGATTATTGCTTGGGGGCAATCATAATAAGAACCACAGGCTGGTCCAACCACAACACTGGTTTTCAATAGGCTGAGAGCAGCACAGAACAAGGCTGGAAGACCTACTTTGGCCAGGGTTGCCGGTCTGTAAATTATTGCTCATGGCGGGGAGAGGAGGGCTTTCTGCCCTTTCACCTTAAAGCAAGTGAAGAGCTTCAAGGGGATTCATCAGAGAACTGGATGTGTGTTCCTTGAAACTCAGGGGACTTAAGGGTTGATACCTGATTCAAGCATTAAAAAAAACTGAAGGCAAAAGGTATCTGCTGGAGTGACTAGGATAACAACCAAAAGAGAAGAATAAGATAGAAGCAGCAGAGCAGCCAGGGGACAAATCAGGCCTTCTTGCTTGGGGACGCTCCACTTTGAACAGGTTTCCACCTGGGGAGGTGCCAAGAAGGAATAATTCACATTGAACATCTGCAAAAGACAACCCTGCTGGCCATGAAATAGCATTTCCGCCTTCCCGTTACCTCTCCTCCCTCCCCGCTCTGTCCCTGGAAGATCAGAGGCAGCAGAGGGAGAGAGTGAGGAGGAGATGAAAAAACCTGGAATGAATAGGTGAAGGTGCCCTTCCCGGCCTCTTCCCGAAAGTAAGTTTCTCGTCTGAGACTGAACAAGCTAGGGGGCGGAGGAAAGCTTTAAATTGGATGCGAGATTACGTGGGTGGAACTGGACATTTTAATACCTGAAAGTTACCAGGAACATTATAAGATATAGTCCAGATTCCACCCACAAACTAAAAAAGCTTCAGCAGAACTTTACAGACACAATGTGATGCAGCTGGTCTGCTTGCCTCCTCGTAAGACCAGCTGACCCTTTGTCGGCTTGAGAATTTGGTTGGATCCCAGCTCAGTCCCTGGCTCTGCATCTTTTAAATCCCTCTATAAATTCCCAGCTCAGTGCCAGTCCCAGCATGTGCTTACCCAGTGCTTTCCAATGGCACATCATGGCTACATGCCACTATGCTGTCCTTTTCTTTTGGGGGGGGGGTACGCGGGCCTCTCACTGTTGTGGCCTCTCTCATTGCGGAGCACAAGCTCCAGACGCGCAGGCTCAGCGGCCATGGCTCACGGGCCTAGCCGCTCTGCAGCATGTGGGATCTTCCCGGACCGGGACACGAACCCGTGTCCCCTGCATCGGCAGGCAGACTCTCAACCACTGCGCCACCAGGGAAGCCCTATTCTGTCCTTTCTTACATTTTTCAGGTTATTATGGGAAGAGATGGAAAAAGACTAGAAATAAGACAGCAATGTCCTGTTATTATATCCAAAGCTCCATTTGAAGGCATGTAAACATGCACTAGTGTTCTGTATAATCACACATCTGTATGTATTATCATTTGCTATTAGTTTTATTTCTCCTATTTTAAATGTTATTATCCAAACAGGCTGGGCACAAGCTTTCTGTACTTGTTCCACCATAAATAAACAAAAACGCCTAAACACAATTTGTAATAGGTCATCTCCAGACCACAGCTAGGATGCTGCATAAGTAGAAAACCAAAATTAAATCAAACTGGGCACAATGCCCAGACCACTGGCTTCCAGCAAACAGATGCAGAGGAAGAAAAAAAGAAGCAACTAAATGGCAAAAAACTGGTGGAATAACAGAGAAACCATAGTAATTAACCCTAGGACCAGTTTGTCTGTTCTGGGCCCCACGTTCTAGTTACCTTTGGAAAATGTTGAAAATTATCCATTTTTATTTGAAGTGCATCTCCATTATTGACATCACCCAATTTTCTGAAAGGAAAACTAGAGAAAAGACACCTTCTTTGTTATTCTGCAGGTGCAGGTCATTTTCTTTAGCCACTAATACTTTCTTAAAAAGTAAAATAATAATAAAAGTAGTGCCAATAATGGTAATAATCAAGACAACAAAATCAGTAGCAGCAGTGGCTACAGTAACAAGAGCTGCTCCCCTTTCCTGGCGAATCTAGCAGGTGCCAGGGGTGCCTCACTTCGCACCCCTCAGCTCATCTGAGTCTACTTAGAGCTCTGGTCCATGGCAGGCAGGCAGCTCCCAACCTCAAGCATCTGGATCTTTCATCTCTCTCCTCTGCCTAAGGGCTTTCACCAGCTCCATGAGAGCTGGAGCACACTCCACCAGAGGCAGTCACAGACCAAGGACAGAAAGAGTAGACAACCCAGGGGACAATGTTTAATCAACGTGGGATGGGAGTCAGTGGATGAAAGCTCCAGTCTTTCTGGTCTGTAGTTGGACAATTTACAGTTTCTTTAATAGGTCCTGGTAGGCCTGAACCCCTGAGGCCCACAACAGAATCCCACGCATGAGTGTGCCTTGGCTTTTCTCCCTCCTCTGTATCATTTTCCCTCCTTCTAGGATCACCTCCCCAAAGTCTACTTGCCTCAAAGTCCTTGTTTCAGAGTCTGCTTTTGGACAATCCAAAGTGAGACTATCTTCTATTATGAGTCAATTACTTTAAATTGCTATCTGTAATGCTTAGAATAAGTTTAGATATTTTACATATAGTATCTCTAATTCTCAGAATAAACATGCATGTTAAACTTATGATCCTTATTGAAGAAATGAGAAAACTGAGAATCAGGCTAAAAAACTTGTCTGAAGTTTTGTAACTTGAACATGGCATAAACAATATTAGAATTCAGCTCCAAAACCAGTACCATAATTTCTTTAGATTCTTGTTATCCCTTCTTACCATAAGCCTCATTATGGTAGAGGTCATACAAAACATATCATCACAACTTCTAATACCACCTCTAGTACTCTGACTGGTATAAAGTATTTTTCCCAGTAGATTTTGGGGAATAAATCAATGAATTTCACACGTTCAACAATCACGTGTTACGCACAAACACTGTGATTGACCTGAAGATACAATAATGTCTAAAATAAAAATTTTCCCTCAAAAGAATCATGGCTTACCAGGAAAAATACAACAGGTCAATAGATGAAGTAGGGTGAACATTATAATAAGAGAGTGAACAGACAGGGAGATAAGGGGATGCACCGCTGACTCTCCTTCAAGAAATGACTTGCTGCTGGCCAGTCAGTGGAGAACGAGATCAGCAGAGGGTGTCAGCCATCATCCCCTCAGGGTGTGTCTCAGCTGCAGAGAGAGGATGCCTTGTCTTTGCCCTTCTGAGACCGACCCACATCCAGTGACTGAGTGAAGTGGGCATTAAGGCCCAGCACCTTTCCTCCCTCACAGGATGACTCTGATGGAAAATACTCTCTCCAGACCTCTGCTCCTGGCTAACCAAGGCTTTGTTAAACCTGCATTAGTTTTAATTATTCCTCTATCTAATCCTGCTTCCTCGATTCCCATTACTTTCACAGATATTTATCTCTAATGAACACTTTACACTCCAAATACCATCTCAGCATTTGCTTTCAGTGAACTCAATCTGTGACTCTTGTTACTGAGAGTGATGCAAGAAAGCAGGTGGTAAGGTAGAATTTTGAAGCAGGATCATTCACCACCTGGCTGGCAAGGAGGGCCCAATACTAGTAGAAGGTGAAGTACAGATGGTTCCTAACATAAAGCTGTGGTCCAGTTGTTAAAAATGTTACTGGTGAATTAGGTTGCATAGGGGAAAGGAATCAACCAGTGAGCGCTGTGTATTAGTCATCTGAGACATATGCAGGAAATAGTACCCATCTCCTTTACTTAAAATGAACTGATTGTAGATGTTAATGACATCTGTAAAATACCTTCACAGAAATACCTAAATTATTGTTTAATTGAATAACTAGGTCCTATCACCTGGCCAAATTGACAGACAAAACTAACCATCATGATGGTTCCTTTGTTAGAGTAGGGTCCTACGGGTGTCAGGTGATGTCCTTAAGTCCTGGGCAACATTCAGCTTACAGTGTCCAAGGCATCCAAAAGACCGCCCAGTGGTCATTTCTCTGGTCCCTGAAATTGGGATCGACGTGTTTGGCAGTTGACACAGTCTCTATGTTGTGACCGTGGGCCGTGGGGTAAAGCTATCATAGTGGAGAATGCCAGTGGGAAACTGAAATGACCAATGTCCTCTTCCTCCCGTCCAAGGTAGTGAATTAGAAAAAGTATCGCACCCTAGGGGGAAAGCAAGATTAGTACCACTCTAAAGGACTGAAACAATACAGGAGTGTGATGATCCCTGTGATATCCTTCTTTAATTAACCGGGATGCACAACATAGAAACTGGAGGAATTCTGGAGGATAACTGAAGGCTACTGCAGCTCAACCAAGAATAGCCCCAACTGGAGTCACCATGAGAGACATACTATCTATGAGAGAGCAGATCAATACATCCTTAAATATGTGGCATGCGGATTTTGATATTGTGTTCTTTCCTACCTTATCAGAGGTATATCCTAACAGTTTGCATTTGCATGAAATCACACACACACACACACACACACACACACACACACCCCGCACACAGAGTTTTGCCCTGGCACTATGGTAACTATCCTGCTCACTGCCATAATAATGAAGTTCAAAGTGACCTAGACCTTCTGGATATTCTGCCAAACATCATTTCCATCCATAACACTGATGACACCAGGTTGATGGTGCTGGATGAGCAAACAATGGCTAACAAACTGGAGGGTAGTAAGCTTATGCCTCAGGGGTGGGAAATAAGCCCCCCAGAGATTTGGAGGCTAGACCTAACTACACTTTTAAGGGTCAAATTTTCAAGAGGGCATGAGATCATGTGTTGGGAATATGGCCTCCAGAGTAAAAGATAAATTACTGCGTCTCACACCTCCCACTGTGCAGAAGAAATCTCCACTCCTGGTGGGCCTCTTTGGGTTCTGAAATATGGCAGGGTTCATACCTAGACATGTTTCTTTGGCTCATCTTCTGGGTGACACAGAAAACTATCAACTTTAAGTGGGACCTAGAGAAGGAAAGGGTTACTGCAGCAGGTCCAGGCTGATGTGTAAGGAGCCCTGTTGCTTGGGCCATATGATCTGGCATACCCTGTGGTATTGGCAATGTCAGTGGTGGGAAAATATGCCATGGGGTGTTTTGGCAAAATCCAGTGAGAAAAATACAACACAAGCCACTAGAATTCAGGAACAAATTCAAACCACCTGCAGCAAATAATTATAAGCTTTTGAGAAACAACTCCACATGGAGACAAAACATCTGACCATAGCACATTAAATGAGAGTCTGGGCCGAAACTGCCCATTACAAAGTGGCTTCTGTCAGATACACTAGGAACTGAAGCCAGGCAAGCCCAACCACCATTCACTATAAGACAAAAGTTTTACACCCAGGACTGAGCCTCAGTGGGACACAGAGCATAAGCAAACAGCATGAAAAGTTAGCCTCCACACCCATGACCTCCATGTCTCCTGAAAAGAGCACTGCTCCATCACTTCACAACTATGCATGGTTGAGTCTGCTTAACCCAATAAAGGAGGAGAAGGAAAAATCCCAAGTATAGTTTATGGATTTGCTGGTATCGAATGGCAGTGCAAGCTAAAGTGAGTGGAAAATTCACCGTAGCCTCATGCAAAGATTTCACTGAAAGTCAGTGATGAGGAACAATCCTCCCAATAAGCAAAGTTCTGAGTAGTGCACATCATCATATACTGTGAGTGGAAAGACACTCGGGTTGAGATTAAATATAGTATGTATATGTATGTGTATATACACACACACACACACACACACTCATTGGCAGTGGTGAATCTGGTCATAAAAGATTGAAGAAGGATCAGGGACAAGATGGAGTACAGAGATACACGTGGATGGAGTCAACATGAAGTATGATATTTTGTTATATATTACTGCTCACAGGAGAGCATCAACCACTGAAAAGATGCTAAATAGGTGAGGAAACACAATGTGTCCAGTAGTTGATGTTATTCAGCCTCTGGCATCAGCCACTCCGTTTTGTCACATTGGCCACATGACCACATTTGAATAGATGAAGGCTACCCATGGTCTTAACACCATGAACTCCCACTTACCAGGGCTGATCTAGCTGCTCTCACTATTGATTGTCCAACATGCGAGGAACAAAGGCAAAATTTCAGTCCTTATATGGCACAGTTCCATTAGGAGATCCAACCACTTGGTAGAAAATTAACTACATTAACTTCTCTCCTGGAAGGGCCAATAGTTTGTCCACGTTAGAGTATACCTCTATTTCAGGTACTTTCAAGATTTTTCCTTACCTCCCTGAGGGCCTCAGTCAGCACTCACTCTCTGAGGACTTTTGATCCACCAGCCTGGAGTCCCACATAGTGTTGCTAGGGGACTCACTTTACAGCAAAGGAGGTATGAAAGTAGGAACAATGCAATGGAATTCACTGGTCAAACCACATACTCTCCCACCCAGAAGATGCCAGCCTGAAAGAGCATAGAAATATCCTGCTCATGGCAAAGATAAAGTGCCAGCTTGGGGGCAGTACTTTATGAGAAATAGCCCAGCTGCAGGGAGTGTGGTCAGGAGACAGTCTCCAGCTGTCGACACCTTCAGAGCTGCCTTGATGAGATCATGTCCTTTGAGCAACTCACATTAGTGACTGAATGAGGGAGGCATAAAAAGTTCCGGCCATGTTGGTTCAGCACGGGATGATTCTGACTAGCATTACTCAGTTTAGACTGGCTGAAGCTCTGTCTGACTGCATCACAATTTGACTTCTTTCTCTGTACAGTTCTGCTTTTCCCCCCATTCCTTTCATGGCCATGATCCCTGATTAACATTTGCCCCACACAATTTCAGGTTATCATCTGCTTCTAGAAAGCCCAACCTACGACATATTCCTAGAACTCAAATACTCACAGGCATTGGAAGGGGACTTCACAGAAGTTTCCCTGTGCCTCACAGGTAGTGGTTACACCATAAACACTTAGTGACTTGAACTGAACTGACATTGAAGCTGGATGTTTTAAATAAGTAATCATTTCCCAAGACTGAGGATATTCAGAGCTATAAGTAAAGTTTGGGCATGTTGGAGGGGGAGGGGCAGGACATGGAAGGATGAATACTGTGGGTTTTTCAGAAAAAACTTCTGCAGGAGGATGACTAGACCTACACCATAAAGCAAAGGGCTGAGTGTAAACAAAAGATGAGACAGGTGTGCTGAGAGAGTAGTTCAATGTAAGAGGAGTGGAGTGATCATAAAAGTTGGTGAAGGGCTTCCCTGGTGGCGCAGTGGTTGAGAGTCCGCCTGCCGATGCAGGGGACACGGGTTTGTGCCCCGTCCGAGAAGATCCCACATGCCGCAGAGCGGCTGGGCCCGTGAGCGATGGCCGCTGAGCCTGCGCTTCCGGAGCCTGTGCTCCGCAGCGGGAGAGTCCACAACAGTGAGAGGCCCGTGTACCGCAAAAAAAAAAAAAGTTGGTGAAATGGTAGAGCCCTTGAAGGCAAAGACCAGTGCAAAGCCTTGGTCATACATTATTTTTTTATTTCTAGTAACAATGCAGTAAAAGAGGTACCGTTATTATTTTTAATATTTTACATGTGAGACTCTAATGCTCAGAACGTGTTAGCAACTTATTCTTTGTGAAACCACTTGAGAGGCGGAGCTAGCCATCTAGAAAATACAGGAGAGGACAGAACTACAAATGTGAAGGTTCAGTGACACAATTGTTAAATCAATGCCAGGAACTGACTATCCCCAGACTTCCACTTCTATGGATATTATAACCCCTTATTTGTTTAAGCCATTTTTATGCAGATTTTTGGTTACTTGCAACTGAAACCACTGATTAATTGAGGGTAATTGCATATTTACTGTAAATTAAAATCTAATATGCTGTTAAAAATTTCCCTTTCAGCATAAGGCATTTGCAAAGCAGATCATATGCAATTCCCATATGCAATCTTATGATTTGTATGATTTTAGTGAAAAATAATAAAGAACCATTAGCAAGTTTGCCTACTTATTTGCCTTTGTCCCATAAAACAACATTCTCTATACAAAACGCCCCTTTAGTTACAGGCTCCAGAAGTGAGAAAGTAGAATAGAGGCCACCTTAGTATAACCACTGCCTGATACGGGCAACCCTGCATTTGAGGATGCTTGTCTCTCCTCTCCTTAAATGTTTCATCCATCATTAACTAACCACTGTATAGGACAGCCTATTTCTTTGATAGGGATATACAATACTTTATAAAGTTCTTTCTTTTGGGAGAGTTAAACTCTATTATCTCTCTAGAAACTCATTCATCAAGCCTGTTTCTGATCCCTGAGGCTAAACATAAGTTTATTAATTCTCCTATATTTTACAAAGACAACTATTCTTGGCTTTTCACCCCTAAAAGTCAACATACCCTTTCATTCACTCAGTAAATATTTGTCATCTATTATGTAACAGGTACTGTTTTACATACTGAGAATATAATGGTGAATAAAGTAGGCAATGTGCCTGCTCTCTTGCAGTGAAATCCTAGCAGAGAGAGGCAGAGGATAAAGAATAAATAGGATAGAAAAGTCTGTTATAAGGACCAAAATCAAAAAGAGAGAGGAATGTTGTAATATGCACAAGTTTCTAGAGGAACAGCTTTAGGTGAGGTAGGCAAGGAAGTCTGGTCCAAAAAGGTAATGTGTAATCTGAACTCTGAGAATGGTAAGAAGTAGCCATCTACTACTAGAGGAAGATCTAGAGGAAGAATTTTTCAGGAAGAGGAAAAATAAAATGTAAATTCCTTTGGTTCTTTTTTCTCAGGATTGCTTTGGCTATTCAGGATCTTTCGTTGTTCTACATACATTTTAGGATTTTTTTGTTCTATTTCTGTGAAAAATGTCACAGGATTTTTATAGGGATTGCATTGAACCTGTAGATTGCTTTAGGTAATATGGACATTTTAACAATGTTAATTCTTCCATTCCATGAGCATGGAATATCTTTCCATTTCTTTGTGTCTTCTTCAGTTTCTTTCAACAATGTCTTATAGTTACAGGTCTTTTACCTCTTTGATTAAAACTTTTCCTAGGTATTCTTTTTGTTGTGATTATAAATGGGATTGTTCTCTTAATTTTTCTTTCTGCTGGTTCATTGTTAGTGTAGAGAAACAAAGTACACTTTTGTATATTGATTTTGTACCCTGTAATTTTACTGTATTTGTTTATTATTACTAACAGTTATTTGGTGGAGCTTTTAGAGTTCTCTGTATATAAAATCTTGTCATCTGCATATAGTGAGAGTTTTACTTTTTCCTTTCCAAATTATAGGCCTTTTATTTATTTTTCTTGCCTAACTGCTCTGACTAGTACTTTCAATTCTGTGTTGAATCAGAGTGGCCAGAGTGGGTATCCTCATCTTGTTCCTGACCCTAGAGGAATATCTTTCAGTTTCTCAGCATTGAGTATGATGTTAGCTCTGGGTTTGTCATATATGGCTTTTATTTTGTTGAGGTACATTCCTTCTATAATAATTTTATGGAAAATGTTTACATGAATGGGGTTGAATCTTGTCAAATGAACAAAGCTGGAAGTAGCACACTTCCCAATTTCAAAGAATATTACAAAGCTATAATAATGAAAAGAGCATGATATTGGCAGAAAAACAGACACATAGATGAATGGAACAGAATTGAGAGCTCAGAAATGAACTCACAGATATATGGACAATTAATTTACAACAAAAGAACAAAGAACATACAACGGAGGAAGGATAGTCTCTTCAATACAAGGTGTTGGTAAAACTAGACAGCCACATATAAAAAAATAAAATTAGATCACTATCTCATACCATATACAAAAATCAACTCAAAATGGATTTAACACTTGAATGTAAGACTTGAAAGCATAAAACTCCTATAAGAAAACAGGCAGTATGCTCTTTGATATTGTTCTTAGCAATGTCTTTCTGGATATGTCTCCTCAGGCAAGAGAACTAAAAGCAAAGATAAACAAATGGAAATGGGACTACATTAAACTAAAAAGCCTCTGCACAGCAAAGGAAATCATCAACAAAATGAAAAGACAATTTAGAGAATGGGAGAAGATATTTGCAAATCATGTATCCAATAAGGAGTTAATATCCAAAATATAAATAAATATCTCATACAACTCAACAACAGAAAAACAAACAACCTGATTAAAAAGTAGGCAGAGGCATATATATATATATATATATATATATATATATATACACACACACACACACACACACATACATATATATATGTATGTGTGTGTGTGTGTGTGTGTATAAAATGGAATACCACTCATCTATTAAAAAAGATGAAATCTTGCCATTTGTGAAAACATGGATGTACTTTGAGGGTGTTATGCTAAGTGAAATAAACCAGATTAAGAAAGACCAATACAATATGGTTTCATTCATATGTGGAACCTGTATTTTTGAAAAAGCAAAATAAATGAACAAACCAAATCAGACAAACACAAACATGTAGATACAGAGTAGTGACTACCAGAGGGGAAGAGACTGTGGGGACACTCTCTCTCTCTCTTCTCCTTCTGGGACCCCTATAATGCAAATGTTGTGGCATTTAATGTTGTCCCAGAGGTCTCTTAGGCAGTCTTCATTTCTTTTCATTCTTTTTTCTTTATTCTGTTCTGCAGCAGTGAATTCCACCATTCCATCTTCCAGGTCACTTATCCATTCTTCTGCCTCAGTTATTCTACTATTGATTCCTTCTAGTGTAGTTTTCATTTCAGTTATTGTGTTGTTCATCTCTGTTTGTTTGTTCTTTAATTCTTCTAGATCTTTGTTAAACATTTCTTGCATCTTCTCGCTCTTTGCCTCCATTCTTTTTCCGAGGTCCTGGATCATCTTCACTATCATTATTCTGAATTCTTTTTCTTGAAGGTTTCCTAACTCCACTTCATTTACTTGTTTTTCTGGGGTTTTATCTTGTCCCTTCATGTGGTACATAGTCCTCTGCCTTTTCATGTTGTCTATCTTTCTGTGAATGTGGTTTTTGTTCCACAGGCTGCAGGATTGTAGATCTTCTTGCTTCTGCTATCTGCCCTCTGTTGGATGAGGCTATCTAAGAGGCTTGTGCAAGTTTCCTGATGGGAGGGACTGGAGGTGGGTAGAGCTTGCTGTTGCTTTGGTGGGCAGAGCTCAGTAAAACTTTAATCCACTTGTCTGCTGATGGGTGGATTGTGTGGGGCTGTGTTCCCTCCCTGTTGGTTGTTTGGCCTGAGGCGACCCAACATTGGAGCCTACCTGGGATCTTTGGTGGGGCTAATGGCGGCCTCTGGAAGGGCTTACGCCAAGGAGTACTTCCCAGAACTTCTGCTGCCAGTGTCATTGTCCTCACAGTGAGACACAGCAACCCCCTGCCTCTGCAGGAGACCCTCCAACACTAGCAGGTAGGTCTGGTTCAGTCTCCTATGGGGTCACTGCTCCTTCCCCTGGGTCCCGATGCACACACTACTTTGTGTGTGCCCTCCAAGAGTGGAGTCTGTTTCTCCCAGTCCTGTCAAAGTCCTGCAGTCAAGTCCTGCTAGCCTTCAAAGTCTGATTCTCTAGGAATTCCTTCTCCCATTGCCAGACCCCCAGATTAGGAAGCCTGACGTGAGGCTCAGAACGTTCACTCCAGTGGGTGAACTTCTGTGGTATAAGTGTTCTCCAGTCTGTGAGTCACCCACCCAGCGGTTACGGGATTTGATTATATTGTGATTGTGCCCTTCCTACCATCTCACTGTGGCTTCTCCTTTGTCTTTGGATGTGGGGTATCTTTTTTGGTGAGTTCCAGTGTCTTTCTGTTGATGATTGTTCAGCAGTTAGTTGTGATTCTGGTGTTCTTGCAAGAGGGAATGAGAGCACGTCCTTCTACTCTGCCATCTTGAACCAATCTCTATATGTTTATATGCAATAAAATTCCTTTAATTTTCATAATCATATGAACTAGTTTATTTTTAGTATTCCCACTGGATAGATGTAGAAGATTAATCATAAATTTATTACCAGCTTTCCTGAGGTCCCCAGAGTAATGGCAGAGCAGGAATGCAAACCCAAGTATTCTGGCTCCAGATGCTTCACCACTCCTCTACACTGCCCACAGAGAGATATACATAGAAATCCTTCGACCAAAAGATGCTGGAAAGGGAGGTGAGAAAACCCTGATTGAAAAAAGAGAAAGAGAGAGAGAGAGAGAGAGAGAGAGAGAGAGAGAGAGAGCGGGGGGGAGAGAGAGAGTTTAGATGGATTATGGGAAGAAGAAAATGAAGGGCTCACTGTGACCAGAGGTTAGACCATGGAGAGAAGGGTCAGCTGATGAAATGCTTTACTCATAGAAATGATGAAGATAAGTTTAAGGGTATAGTTATCTAATACTCAACTTTACAGTATTCTTTTTTATCTGTGTTGAGACACAGACACCCTCTAATCACTCAAGCTTCAGGAAAGACCTGCTATGTGTTACTAGTATCTTGGAGAAAACCAAGACAAGAGACTCATCTTCCACATTGTCTCCTCTCTTTAGTTCCTTGAAACTAAAGGAGAGGTAGAAGCCATAAACTCAAGAGCTCAGCGGGCTTAGGATATCAGAACAGAGGGAAATACGAAGACATCATCTTAGAAGGCTGCAGAAATTAAAGGGAGGCCATTCACTTCCCTTGGACTATGAGAGTGGAGCTCAAAACATGTTTATTATGAGCTAATGTGATATACTGTCAATGTTGGGGGCTTGAAAACACATGAGAAGTAGTCATCAGAGAGATATAAAGACCCACATCCTTGAGTTCTGAGTTTTGCCCTGGCTGGATCTCATGCAAGATGTTGGGCCCTTTGTGTGTCTACATCTTGTAATCTAAATGAGGTTCTCCAATTAGCTAGCTGGATGGATAGATAGAGAAATAGGTAGGTAGATCGATGATAGATAGATAGATAGAATATTTTAATAAAAATGAAGCATCGATCATTATCTCTTGATAAATTTAAAATGCTTCCTCATTTCTTTCAATTGTTCTGTTCTTTCCCCAGTTTTTAATTTCTAATGTATGAATGTGATATTCAAAACAAACGTCAAATAAAAACATGATTACACATTCCTGAACATTGGATCACTGAGTTAAAATTTTTCCAGTAAGCCATATTGGCATGTTCCAAAAAAAAGAAAATCCTGGTAATTAGGTAATTTTATTCATTTATTCACTTATTCACCCTTACATTCAACATTTCTTGAAAACATGTTTTTCCAGAAAATGCACTAGGCAATAGAGAGTTCAAAATTCAATGGAAGACTAGTAAAATGTTACTGTGATATTTGTTCTGATGGAGGATGATGTGGAGAATGAGATGGGATGTGATTAAAATGGTACTCTATTGGTATTCTGGCCAGGGATTTAGAAATAACCTGTTTTTTTTCTGGCTCCACCACTTCCATTACTGGAAAGGAAATATACGCAGAGCATGATAAATTAAGCTTTCCTTATTATGCAGTGCTTATGTTTCAAGCCCCAGGTAGAAATCAGTAAACTCAACCATTTGGTGACCTTGTTTTGTCTATACCAGGAAGGCCTACACTTTGCTGAACAAAAGTTTTTCATAAGGCAAGTTAGGGCATTTTTCCATAATGATTAAGCTAGAAACTCAGGTCTCACTATTCTGATGTGAAGAAAGGCAAAACTGAACACCATCTGCTGCTCCTGACGGCCTTGCAGGTGCGATGCAGCCAGAGAGTTTACCTTGGTGCATCAGATGACAATGGATAGCCATCTGCTCCAGTCCTGGTCTGGCTGACGCAGTAGACCTGGACCCAGTGGCAAGCTTTAAAGGATACACCAAGGCAATGGCAGAGAGCGAGCGCGAATGAGAAAGCCAAAGTCGGCTCAGCAGCCCCAAGTGTCTTGATCACTCGTGTGCATATAAAAGCAATACCGAAGAGAAAAAGAAAACGAGAAATAGTCACACCTAATCTAGACCACAGAACATGCACTAACCTAATAACACCCCTGAAACTCTACCGCCTGTCACTGTCCTAGGGTCTATCCAACCTGGTTTGTGCTCATTCCCCCTAAAGGTGGGAAGTAGAAGCTTGACAAGAAACTTGATCTCTGTGGAGGCCATAGGAATATATACAGAGATCATCAGGCTAGAAGAACAAGAGAGACTTACATGGCCCTATCACAGCAGAGGGGAAAGGCACAAAGGAGCAGAAGCAATGCTAAGGCCTCCAAATGAGTAGGGGCTCATGGGAAAGAGTTCCTTTCATAGCTGTCCTCTTGGGCTGTCTGATGTTCCCAGGTTCCTGAAGCTCAGCTATGCACCACCCCTAGGTTGCACGAATGAGCCCTAACATTTATAATAAGTGCCTCAAGTTGCTTAAACCAGCAGGAGGCAGTTTCTATTCATTATAGCCCCAAATTATAAACTAATATAAATGCCTACCCTTTGGAAGGCAGTGCCAGTCAGTGGCATAATAAAAATGAATTGGTACCCCCACCGCCTTTAATGATTAACAAATGGGGAAGATGGGCAGATAACGTAGTAAACATCATATCAATTCTTTGAGGGGCTACCATGACCTCCATGGTTCAGACCAGAGAATTGAGAGGCAGAATAGTAATTTGCCCAGAATCCACAAGCACGGGGAACTCTGCTCAACATTATGTAACAACCTAAATGGGAAAAGAATTTGAAAAAGAATAGATACATGTACATGTATAACTGAATCACTTTCCTGTACACCTGAAACTCACACATTGTAATTCAACTCTACTCGAATATAAAATAAAAAGTTAAAATAAATTCACAGCACTGAGCTTCATACCCAGGACTTGCTAATGCTAAAGGGAAAGCTGGCCCCAGCAGAACTGGAGATAATTCCAAAGGAAGCCACTTCCTTATCATGACTGGGGGGCTCCCCTGAGTCTTCAGAACATGGATTCAAACATCCTTCCATGGCCTCAAATCTCTTTATCTTGAAGATGCATTTGATATCGGAGGAGCAAAAAGACAAGTTTCTCAGGAGCACACTTAATGAATAGCTTGGGTTGTCAAGTGTCTTTGGGGTGAAATAAGCACCATGGATACAATGGGAAGGGTTTCATGTGTGTCTTATGAAATTACTCTGAAAGCATTTCTGTAAGAGAACTTCAATGTGTATCAACCCATATATTTATTAATGTCACTGGAATAATCTAGGGAAATTTGACATCAGCTAAGTGTAGGGCAAAGAGCCCATAGATGCAGAAACACTGAGAGCTAAACAGTGCTTTTCACTAAGCTTATAGCATGACTATGTCCAATCTACTTATTCCTTCTAGAACTCAGTTTCTCATCTGAAGGTGAAAAGGTCAGCTGAATAAACTGGCTCTTTGCAGATACACTCATTTTGTAAGGCTTTAGGTTTATATTCTGCTGAAAAGTTGGGATGAATTCAATGTTGTTATAGTATCTATTTTTCTCTCTTCTCTCTCTAGAAAGGAAAAGCACTCATATGAATTAAGGAAAGAGTTAAAGATGCAGAAAAGGGCGTACGATAGCTAGCTCCCTGTGTGGAGCTAGAGAGAAGATAAGGCTTCCCCCTGTTTGTGATTTGCTTTCTTCCCTCCCACATAGCTGCAGTGGCAAATGAGGCTCATTAGAGCCTCCTATTGATTAAGTGTCTTTCCCTTTGGAAGGTCATTTGGGACTAAAATAAGTTTGCAGAGAAAGAAACCACAGAGTGAGTGGCTCAGGCTGGTTATACACCATTAGAGAATTTGGGGAGTGTTTTCTGTGCCACCCAAAGTTACAAGTGACACAGGAAGACAAGGACCAGAGATGATGGTAAAGGAACAGAGTCTGCAGTTGCTTTATCTCTCCCCTCTGCCTTATGCCCTCTGCCTTATACAGCGCCCAGTGTGAGGACACTAACTGTGAACATGGAAATATTTACTAGGTCCTGGAAAATCAGCTTATCTGGAGGTTTGTGTTTAACTGTAATTGTCTGCATAAAGCCTGCTGAGAATATACACTCTTGGTTTTAGAATGGGCCCAAGAATAACCACATTCAAGCATTACAATTCTTTCCATTATAAATACAACACCCCAGAGCAAGTTTCTAAGGGCGCTGACAGCTTGAATTACCATCTTTTCCTACTCAGCTGCCTCAGACTGAGCTTACAATGGAATGGCTTTAAACAATGTCATGCCTCTTTACCCACAGATGCAGCCTCCAGGACCTCATTCACATCCCAGTGGCAAACATAAGGAAAGGGAGTGTTGGAGCAAGAGGCAAAGGGCTCAGGGTTCTTGCTGTAGCTCTGTGGCTGATGAGCCACGTGACCTTGGCAAAGGTCATTTCCCAGCTCTTGCACTCACTTTCCCTCTCAGAGAAAACTGAGATGTTAGATAAACCAGAGAATCTTTCTGAATCATTCCAATTTCTAGTTCAATTCCACAAACATTTACAAAGTGTATATGTGTTGCAGTCACTGCTAGACAGCTCCCAGCTGTATAATTTATTTTTTATTCCATTGAAAACTAGAGTCAGGTAATTTTCATGCAATTTTTAGCACAAAATCACTGGACTGGGAGCCGCAAGCCTCAGGTTCTACTTACAGCTTCATTATTAAATATTTGTGTGATCCTTACAAAGTTACATCAGCCATCTGGGTTTTAGTTTCTTCGTCTGTAAAAGGAGAAGAATGAGGGCTATGTTGAGAGTTCATAGCCATCCTGAAAGTATTTCTTCGCCCACCAATCCTATAATAACCACTCTCTGAGTGCACATTCTGTGCCAGGTGGTCAGATAAGAGCTGGGGGTGCAGAGACAAACAAACGCTCTGGAAAGTTCTTTAAAGAAATTCAAAAGGATGAGAAGTTAAATTTATTCCCTTTTGACTTTACCTTGTTCAGGACATCTCCCTGGATGCATAGTCAGAATTTCTGTTCCTTGGAATCCTGAGTGTTTTCTTAATAGGAAGACTACACGGCATAGAAATGGTTGGCTTACGTGTCAATCCTCCCTTCCAGGCTGGGAGTCTTGAGGACAAAGCCCATATATTTATGCAATTCCTATGCAGGTTCTGCAACCTAGTAGGTGCCCAATAAAAGTGAATCATAGTTATTTTCCACCATGTGTTACTCTGTTCCAGGTGAAAGCTTTTCCCCAACACACCAAACAGAGAACAATCCTCACCAAAGAAGATCCCAATGTATTATAGTCTAGATCCTAATCTTAATAAATGGTAAATCAATGCATTTCTATTTTTTAGTTTTTTACTTTGGAACATTATAAAGTAAATATTTACTCCCCTCTTCCTTCCATTGTCAGTAGGCACAATATCCATTTCCTGCTTCCACCAACGTCGGGTCTGGTCATGTAACTTGCTTTGGCCAATCGGATGTTACCAAGCACAGTGTGATCAAAGACTTGAAATGTGATTTCTCTCTTGAGCGTCTGCAATTACTAGGAAAAGAACATGACCCAGGAGTCACTGTTCCCCAAACAATGAGAGACACACAGAGTGGAGTTAGACTAATCCTGCAATTTGGAGTCAAGCCCGGCCTAGGTCAGCCAACACGCAGATTCATAAACAATAAATAATTGCTGTTTTAATCCATTGTTTTGAGACCATTTGCTCTGCAGCACCGTGGTAGCAGAGGATGACTGATACCCTTCGAAGGCCACAGCTGAGTCATTTCTGTATATACCTTGTGCCTCCAGCCCCCTTTACCTCTCCAGTTTCTAGAGAATATCTTTGCTCAAGAGAAATGAACTGAAAAAGCTCAAAAAGTTTTGAGCTTTGGGTGCAGAGATTAAGAACACAATCATTGCCTTGAAAGAACTCACAGTCTAGTAAGTAAATTGACAAATTTAATTAAATGTGATACATGATTTGACAGATTAAGACCACACACAGAGGGGAGACTATGAGGGGCCACATAGAGGGGCGCCTAAAAAACCTAGGGTTTAAGGGGACTTCAGGAAAGGCTTTTAGGAGCGGTGATATCTAAGCTGAGTTTTGACAGATGGGTAAGAAATAGGAATGCATAGAGAAATCAAAGATAACGAACCAGAAAGAGTTGCATATGCAGAGTCCCTCATGTAAAAGAAAATGTGCCATGATGATATACAGAAAAAAAATCTCAGACTTTGAGACCAGAAGTGTAGTGAGTTCACATACCGACTCTAACACTTACTAACTGCACTCATTCGCATGCTACTTAGCTTCATTAAGATTCAGTTTCCATAACTGTAAAATGGGGATAATTATGCATTCCTTACAAAGTTGTGATTAGGTATAATACCAATGAAACAAATACAGAGATAGCTAGTCACGAAAAGGAGAAAGAAAAAGAAGAAGAGAAAGAGGAGGAATTATTAGAGTAGGTTTTCCCAGTGTGTTTCAGAGAAAGGAGGTGAATCCATTCCAGACCCTATAAAATGGTTTTGGTCACAAACTCAACAGATTTTTCCTAGGAGGATGAACAACCAGCAAACCTCATTCCCAGTACTGTCACTCCTCCAAGGATAAACACTCTGGCCTCCCACACACTGGCCCACCCAGGCAGCCATTCAACCACCTTCTACCCATGCTTCTCTTTGAGGGTGGCCCCAAGTCCAAGGTGATTGGGACCTTCAAAATTTTGGAGCATGGTCACGTGAGAGGGGATTTATATTGTTTATTCTAATTCAGAACGTCAGGATTTAAATTCTTACTGCTCAGTCATTCTCTACCTCCCCAGCCCCTCCCTTTCTCCCTGAACGTAGCTCTTACCATGCACACCATCCTCCTGCTCTGTCTTCTAGATACAAGGACCTTCCTTTGATTCTTCACAGACAGCAACCTTCGTTCTGCCTCAGAGTCTTTGCCTTTGTTGTTCCCTCTGCTTAGAAATCTTTCTGCAGAGGTTGTTTTCTTTCTTTCTTTTAAAATGACCGACTCTTGGCCAAAACTCAGGTTCGAACTCCAGCATTTCCTCCTAAGAAAAAAATTTTCCTGATGACTGATTTGCAGTGATATGTTTCAAAGAGAACTTATATAAAATTATATATTTCTAATGTACATCTTTCTTTTCTTTTCCCCATTCTTATTCAATCTAATTGTAAACTCCATACTGTTCTGTAAACCTAAAGCTTATTAGATAAATGACTGGAAAATAAGGTGTCCAGTAATGATTTCTTACACACAGACACACAGAGAACTAAGAGACATAAAGTCTGAGGGCACAGAGGCAGCTCAATAAAAGTCAAATTTATCTAAACCAAACTTCCCTTAAAATGGAATGGGGATATTCATGAAACTCTGAGGCAGAATGTGAAATGAAAGGTCAGGGGGTGGGCGGGGGTGAGAGATGAGACAGGAGATGTCCCAGGGGGTAAATCATGTAGACACTTGGCTGTCACCTGAATATATCACATTTTATTGTTTAGATAATATAGAGCCTTTAAAGGGTATATTAATCAGGGTCCTTGTTTAAAAAATAAAATCAATCTAGCTATCTTAAGCAAGAGAAGAAATATTTAGTATATTTCAGCACTCACAGAATCTCTGGGGGGATCAGATTTCCTGGGAATGATGCTACACAGCCATAAATACAGCAGCTCGGCACATCACAAGTCTTGTATAGCAGAAACACCACTGCCATCACTGCCCATCGTGGGCAACTGGGACTCAGTAACTGGATGCTAGAAACATCACCACAGCTGTCTCAGAGTAGAAGATCAGGTGATTCATGTCAGCCTCCAGGTTTCAGAAAGTACACCTGCTTTGCAGAATCTAGGAGCTACATGAAACCCTAGCTGCAAGGGTGTCTCAGAAATGTAGTTCTTATCTTGTCCGCCTCTCCAGCACAGAAAGATTTGTTAGGAGACCGTGGATGGGTGCTAAATGAACCAGCCTACTCTGTCTTCTACCCGGAGTTCCACTTCAGGAACATGAGTCAGTCTAGAAGAGAATGTCAGACAACCTGAAGAGGATTCCAGACAAGGAATGTCTTCACTGGATGGGACTAGCTACTTTCTGAGTTACCTTCCAACATTGGGATTCTTTGACTATGTTGGGATCAGCGTCTTAAAGAGGATATAAGTCAGCAGAACAACATTATTTTTTATTGAGCAACTACTATGCTCCCAATGCTGTGCTGAGTGTCTTGAGTGCATTGATTCATAAAATACTCTTCGATATTCCATGAGGTTTTTGATGAAGAAACCCCTCTCTTCTCCTCCATTCTCCCTCTGACCTTCTCTCCACACATCTTCCCTCAGCTGGAACTCTCTGTCCCAATGGAGGAGAAGTTGAAAGTCAGAATACTTATTAATATATTAGGCTACATACTTTTGCAGAAACAGGGTTATCGCCTTTAAATGTCACCATCCCTCTCTGTCTTCCATTTTCTGCTCTGACAATGAATGGCCACCTAAAGGATGCTTCTGTATGCATGCTCTGGACATTTAAGTGGTCAGCAACTTGAGACAGTGCGTAATTCCTCAGGGCAGACCCAGCCATCTGTATAACACGTCTGTGTATGTTGTATTCTCTTTGGAAGTGAAACTGCATGGACGTCAAAGAGAAGGAAGGGAAGACAGGGTATCACTTAAACCTCAAGCCTCAACAATGTTCTACAATCCAGTTTTTACCCAAGATCCTCTCGTTTGCTGTAATAGGTATTTGTTCAGACACTAAGAGATCCTGTATTTCTGTGTATAACTCCCTCAGATGGGACTTCCACAGAAAGTAAAAGTGAATGCTAGAACATGGGAGCCAAACTGCTAGAACATGGGCGTTACATGGGATCCCTAAAAGTAGGTATTTTATTTTATCATGCCAAAGCCATTTTCCTGGTTGTGATAGTGTCAGATACATAAAATGCCACCATTGAGGGAATTGAGGTGAGAGGTACATAGAACCTCTCTGTGTTATTTTTGCAATTTGAATCTATAATTAGTTCAAAATGCCATCCTTTTTAAAAGATGGTATCAAAATCATCAGCAACAATGTTCTCAAAATCATTGGTCTCCTCCAGGGCAGGGAGGGCTCAGTCTTCAAAAATCCCAAGGCCTGGGGCTTCCCTGGTGGCTCAGTGGTTGAGAATCTGCCTGACACACGTTCGAGCCCTGGTCTGGGAAGATCCCACATGCCGCCGAGCAACTAGGCCCGTGAGCCACAGCTACTGAGCCTGCGCATCTGGAGCCTGTGCTCCGCAACAAGAGAGGCCGTGATAGTGAGAGGCCCACGCACCGCGATGAAGAGTGGCCCCCGCTTGCCACAACTAGAGAAAGCCCTCACACAGAAGTGAAGACACAACACAGCAAAAATAAATTAATTAATTAATAAACTCCTACCCCCAACATCTAAAAAAAAAAAAAGATCCTTTAAAAAAAAAAATCCCAAGGCCTGTTTCTTACTTTTTGAGGGAAGAGGAGACCTTTTCATTACTTCCTGAGGAGATGCACCAAAAGAGTTGTTTTTTAAATTAAAACAGGGTGGAAAGAGAGAGAGAGAGAGAGTGAGAGAGAGAAGGAGGGGAAAAAATAGATACTTTATGTCTACTTTTAGTTGTAGAAACAGAATCTAAGAGTAAATAACTTGCTCAAAAGTATATAGTTAGGGTTTCCCTGGTGGCGCAGTGGTTGAGAGTCCGCCTGCTGATGCAGGGGATGCGGGTTCGTGCCCCGGTCCAGGAAGATCCCACATGCCGTGGAGTGGCTGGGCCTATGAGCCATGGCCGCTGAGCCTGCGTGTCCGGAGCCTGTGCTCCACAATGGGAGAGGCCACAACAGTGAGAGACCCACGTACCGCAAAAAAAAAAAAATATATATATATATATATATATATATATATAATTAGGAAGAGATTGTGTTTGGATTCAAACTTAGATATTTCTGTTCCTTTTTTCACTCATTTGACATAGGAAGATATAGAATGCAAAGATGACTCTCCCTGCGCTTCCAGAAGGATGCTCTGATAATATTGTCCCTGACACTCAGGGAAGAATCAAGTCCAGCAAAGCCAACTGCACAGCTTCCAAGGGGACTGCTCATATCCAGGGAGCCTTTGATCCCTGAGAGCATCTGGACCAAAACACGACAAGCATTTTTTCTCTGTCAGAGCTATTTCAGAGGCCTGCTTATGAGCCACATTTTGCTAAGAATAAACCAGCATGAACACCCATAGGTAGGAAATGTGAGTCCAATGGCCACCTCCATAATTTGTGATTATGCCGTAACGTTGCAGACACTTTTGTTTCACAGAGGGCTTTGACGTAGTAGAGAAGGAGAAAGTAACCAAAGTAGGATGCGATAGGAAGAAAAGGAAAGAAATCCTTGCTCCGTTAAAAACGTAAACACCTTGTAATCAAGTCTCTTTTCTTTGATAAAATTTGCACTGAGCATGTCTGTTTAAAGGGGAATATGGTGCATGGGTGGAAGATAGGGCTTACAGCTCTAGGCGATGTAAGTTAACATCTTGTATATAGGTAGATTGTCTTCTGATAGTTTCAGTATTTAAACACAGGAAGGAGGACCCTGATTCAAAGATTTTGGTTGGAAAATGTGAACAGAGGAGGAAAGTGGGGAGTTCAGTTACCACATAAAGAATGACAAGGTGAGTTAGGATTTGTGGGTCCAAGCCTTCCATCACAGAGTAGCTG
Organism: Mesoplodon mirus; assembly: GCF_964341445.2. Classification (NCBI taxonomy): domain Eukaryota; kingdom Metazoa; phylum Chordata; class Mammalia; order Artiodactyla; family Ziphiidae; genus Mesoplodon; species Mesoplodon mirus. Next base: position 5,929,197 of record NC_138992.1, read on the forward strand.
TGAAACCTGGAACAAACCCCTTTTCAGTCTCTTTTCTGCAACACCATCTTGGAACAGGTATGAAGACAATAAAGTAACCTACATGAAAGTAATTTATATAAGGTGAAAACTTCACATTTTGAGTACTTATTGAGTACACCTCTGGTATGTCAGACTGTTTGCTATCATTTGTGTGATGTCCCTTGAGCTCACCAGCTATTCTTATGCTCAGTGTCTTCTTTCCTCCGTCTACAATGCTCTTCCTACTTAATTTTTTTCTTGTTTTCTCTTTTTATTAATTCAGTTCTTTTCCCAAAAGTCACCTTCTCTGAGACGTCTTCTCTGATTGTCGATAGAGAATTAGAGCCCCTGCCACTCTCTTTCTCATTTTCCAGCTTTATTTTGTTTCATATTTGTAATTAATAATTATTTTTTACAAATTTAATTTTACAAATAAGAAAACTGAAGTCTGTATGCATTTCCCTATATAATAATATAGCTAACGTTACTGAGCACTGATTATGGGCCAAGCTCTAATATAGGAGATTTGAATATTATAACTCAACCTATATCTGGTTAATTTGCAAGTATATTCCCTCCTTTAAGGAGTTAAACTATTAAAGGGAGAAGTGAATCAAAGACCACTTGTCTTAGGGCATTCCCTAGTGGTCCAGTGATTAGGACTTCGGGCTTTCACTGCCGAGGGTGCGGGTTCAATCACTGGTCAGGGAACAAAGATCCCGCAAGCTGCGCAGCACAGCCAAAAAAAAAAAAAAAAAACTACTTGTTTTATAAATTTGGCTGAGGCTAACTGCCATGGATGATGATGAGATAAGTTTATTTGTCTGACTTCCCCACTTGACTGTGCCTTGGTCACTGTTGTATCCTTGAACCTCTCATACTGCTTGGCATGTCAAAACTGATTAATGCATGGCCATTGATCGAAGAAAAAGCTTCACTGAATGTAAATAATCTTGTGCCATGCCTAGAAGACAGTTGGTAGGTATCATCAGTTACATTATTTTTGAGCACCTATCTGAACCCAGCATTGCATTCTTCACTTGCAGATGCATTATTTCTTTTGAACCTGACACAACCTAATCAGTAGGTGCTGTGATCCATGTTTTACGTTTGAACATTCTGATACTGATAAGGGTTAAGGAACAAGCTGGCAAACATCCAAGTGATTTGAACCAGCTCTGTCTCTATGTCTAACTTTATTCCATTCTACATTCATTACTCCTTTGTGAAAACTCAGGTACAAGCAGACTCTAAAGCTGTCTTTCACTGGCCCAAATGTCTTTGAATGGAGCATAATCTGTCAAAGAAAATCCATCTCACATTTTCTTTCTTGGAAATGTCCTCAACATTCAGTCGGCAGGAAACACTGAGTTTCTACACTGTGCCAAGACAATGTGCTGGGTTTTGAGGAAATCCAGAGGAATTAGACCAGTCATCACCTTCCAGAGGCCCTCCACCTAAAGAGAGACCATGATACAAACATAAATGTTGACGCCATGTGGTCAGAGCCTTTAGTGAGGATGTTCCAGGCAGGAGTGCAGTGCTGCACAGGAGATGAGACTGGTCCCCAGGCCCCTTCCCATCCAATATTCTGTGACGTCTTTTCTAGTCACCTAGTTCCCTCCCTCTATCTACTTCAGAAAAATTCATAACTTAATAATGCATGAGGGAACATTACCTTAAGGTATAATTATGCATTTCCTCAAATGACCTATGCAATTACACCAGAGTGGTGAACAGCGATTGCACAGAGAATTTGGAATGAGTGCCCGGGAATATAATGCTACAAAATGATCCCCATTTCAATTTTCCTTCTAATAACTACATAAAAATTACATTTGCTTCCATCACAGAGATGTGCAGTAAGAAAAGAAACAGACCCATCCACTCTCATCTCCTCCTAGAAAGTTTGTTTGTTTGTTTTATTAAACTACAATAGGCTTTCTAAGGACTTTAGGCTGTTCAACTTTTCCAAGATAATAGAGATAATGAGGAAGGAAAGGCACCTCACTGCACAGTGTTTATACCTTATAAATCTGCACATTGGTACCGGGCGGGGAGGGGGAGGGAGGGACACCATCATGGCCAGAGTATAGGTGGACAGATCTCAAAGGAAAGGTGGAAAACTGCGCCAGGAGACCCAAGGCAAGGCTGGGATTATAAAATTAGAGCCATTGTTAGAGTTCGAATAAATAATCACAGCTGGATAAAAGAGAGGGGCTAGTTAGTGGTCATGCAGGCAGTTTCAGACCTGGGAACCAGAGGTTCGAGACAGCATGTTTGATATAAATGTTGATATGGAAATGATATTAATGTAGATTATTATGCACATATAAATATTTTGTAATATTTCAATCATACTGTGAAGTGTTCTGATTCTGTTCCCTTAATATTAAATCCTTACCTTAATCAGGATTGTTAAAAAAAACCTCAAAACAATTTCCTTAATGTCTTAATCATTTTTTTAAAATTAAAAAAATATTTATTGAAATATAGCTGATTTACATTATTATATTAGTTTTAGGTATACAATATAGTACGTCAATAATTTTTATAGATTATACTCCATTTAAAGTTAGTATAAAATATTGGCTATATTCCCTGGGCTGTACAATATATCCTTGTATCTTACATATTTTATACCTAGTAATTTGTACCTCTTAATCCCCTGCCCCCCCCATCCTTGACAACACTTGATATTATCAGGCTTTTTTCTTTTCCTTTTTTTTTTTTTTTTTTTTGTGGTACGTGGGCTTCTCACTGTTGTGGCCTCTCCCGCTGCGGAGCACAGGCTCCGAACGCGCAGGCTTAGCAGCCATGGCTCACGAGCCCAGCCGCTCCGCGGCATGTGGGATCTTCCCAGACTGAGGCACGAACCCGTGTCCCCTGCATCGGCAGGCGGACTCTCAACCACTGCGCCACCAGGGAAACCCTATCAGGCTTTGTAAGTTGTATCCATGTTAGTGTCTGGGTAGTGGAGGTATCATTGTGGTTTTAACTTGCATTTCTGTAATGAATAATGATAATGAGTATCTTTTACTGTGCTATACATGTTTTAAATCCTTTACCTATTTATTTAATTCATTTAATTTTATAAATAAAATATTTGTAAATAAATATTTTGTTTATTTATGAATAAAACTAATTATAAATAAATATTAGCCTTCACATTATGAATTATAAAAGTTTTCAATGTGTTTTAAATATCAATACTCTCTGATGTATCTATTGTGAATATTTTCTCTTAGTTTATGTTTTATCTTTTGATTTTATTAAACATGTATTTTAAATATCAGATGTTTTTAAGTTTGATGAAGTCACAAGTACCTGTTTTTCTTTTATAGTTTTTGTTTTTTGTGTCATATTTAGAAATATTTGTCTAACCAGATGATCATAGAGATTTCCTCCTATATTTTCCTCTAGAAGTCTTACACTTTTAGCAATTACCTGTGGATTTTTGACCTGTTTTGTTATTTTTGTATACAGTTTGTGGCAAGGAGTGGTTTTAGATTTTTCTTTATGAATATAAAATAGTTCCATCACCATTTAATGAAAGGAGAAATACAGAAAATGAATACCAAATAAAGTCCAGAATGACTAGAATGACAAGAACTATTAACTTACAGAAGTTGTTAATATTCTTCTGCCGGCACTGCAGTGATTCATGTTTATTTCATCTCCAAACATTTTCAGAATGAGGGACTAAGGACCTACGCAAAGAAGAGGGGGCGAGAGAGACAGAGACATAGATGGCGGGGTGGAGGGGGGAGCTGAAAATGTAAAAGGTCATCATTTCATCATTTGAGTTCATTGTTGAGTAAGTTGACACATGTGAGTAAACAAAGCTCAGTTAACTGTAGTCTACTTGTGTCAAATTTAATATCTAAAGTTGTTATTATTCAAAGTTGACTATCTTTACCTCTATCAATGCTTTATCACTTTAAGTCTACTTTGTATAATAGTAATCTGGATTATTAGCAGGATGCTTTTTATTATACCTCTTCCTTGGTTTGGCAAGAACAGATGACTGTCCCTCATTATCCTTTCTCCAAAGTAATTGAATCATCAATAAAGACTGTATTCCTCACCAGACATAAGGGAACATAAGCCGTTTAAGCAGAAGTGTCCTAAGGTAGCTTCTGAGAACTGCCTGTTAAACAAAGCGGTTGTGTGGTATTGCCCCCTTTCTACCCTCCTTCTTCTTCTATGCTTCTACTGTGGGTGTGTTAGTTTGGACTCCATCTCATGCCTGGATAACAAGGTCTCTCACCTAAGAGGTTGCAAAAGGGAATAAGGAAGTTATTTTTGGTCCCGGAGGAATTTTAAGCCACTGTAAAAACTCCAACCACCCAACGATGCATTAATTTATGTGAGATTGAGATAAAGTTTTATTTTATATAAGCCACTGTCACATGAGATTTCTGTTAGTTGCATATGAACACAGTTCTAACCTGGTGTATATTTTCAATCCATTTACTTTCAACCTGTTTCTATTCTTTTGTTTTAGATATATCTGTTATAGCAATATATAGCTGAATTTTTTTTTCATCCAATCTGCCAAGATTTTAACTCTTTCTAATCTCTTTTAACTAGACAATCAGACCATTCATATTAATTGTGCTTACTGATATATTTGAATTTATTTCTAACATCTTAATTATTGTTTTCTATTTGATTTTTATTATGATAGTGCTTTAAATTTTCCTTTCTTTTTGGATTCTTTTATACTCAATTTTTTCTCATTAAAATTTTAATTTCTCTACTAATTTTGAATGTGTATAACATAATATATTTGTATCATTTTGTTGATGACTCTAAAAATTTAACTTGTACCTTTAACTTAAGAATCTAAATTTAAGCAATATCTTTACTATTCTCCTAGGAAATCTATGTATTTTAAGACTAAGTCCAATTCACCTCCTTACAAAGCAAATATTAACCTTGCCTCAGATCAAATTTCTTTCTTGATTTTTACAACACTCCATATTAAGCATTATTGTCATTACTTTGAATTGTCAGTGCATGAATAGTTGTATTCAAATGTTTAACATTTTGTTTGTTCACCATCCATTCCTTTTTAAAATAGCTTTATTGAGATATAAATCATGAACCATACACTTCACCCATGTAAGTGTACAGTTCACTGGTTTTTAATATATTCACAGAGCTGTGCAACCACTACCAAAATTTAATTTTAGGGCAGATTCTTCATCGCCAAAAGAAGCCATGAATCTGTTAGAAATCATTTCACATTTACCACATTCACTACACAAACCTAGCTAACCACTAATTTACTTTACGTCTCTATAAATATCTCTGTTCTTGACATTACACCTGAGTGGAATCATGCAATATGTCATCTTTTAGTACTAGTTTCTTTCACTAATCCTAATGTTGATTGTTTCTCTCCCTACATCATCAATTTTTCTCTCCACTCAATTATTTCTCATCAATATACAAATATGCCATAATGTCTCCCATCTAAAAAGTAATAGTACATTGAGTCCATATCCCTAGACACTTCTGCCATATTTTTCTGCTCTTCTTTGAAGCAAAATTTCTCACATAAATTTTCTCCTCCCACTCATCTCTCATTCTGTCCTGTTGTCACACCATTTTCCCCTCCACCACTATTCTAATTCATTCTCATCAAAGGCATCAATAAATTCCATTTTTTTACATATATTTGGAGAAACGTCAACCTCCATGAGCCTCCAGGTGACTTATTTTTGTTGGTTATTCCTTAATTTTTGCAACACTTTTTTTCATTTCTGGAATTATTCTGTTTCATCTCCACATTTTGGGATACTTTCATATGGAAAATTTTCCATAAGCAACACTGACCCTTTAGATCAAAATCCCACATGATTGGCACCCAGCAAAGAACTAGATCTTAATAAATAATATATTTTCCCTGTCTGAGTTCTGAACCGATTTGAGTGAATATAAAAGATTAAATGGATGAAACTTTCGTAGCGCATTTGGAATCTTTACCAACTAGTTTACAACAAGGCTGAGGCAAATTGAGAATACATGATTTCTATGAGTAGGCAAGCTCACAAGGAAGGGTAACAAAAAGAATAAAACCACACGTGCCCTCTCCCAAAATTGTGAATCATGTAACTCACTTCATTTCCTCAACATTCTGCCCAGGAAGGAGTCAGTGAGAGACAGAAAGAACCCAGAACTGTTGTACTAATGGATGGTCCCTACATGAGAGGAAACATCATAAGTGACCAACAAACCTCCCACGCTTCCAATATGAGCAGTTCTTAAACTTGAATGTTAGCATCAGATAAAACTTCAGTGAATCTTTTAAGTATATTTTTTTAAATATGGGCTTCCCTGGTGGCGCAGTGGTTGAGAGTCCGCCTGCCGATGCAGGGGACATGGGTTCGTGTCCCGGTCCGGAAAGATCCCACATGCCATGGAGCGGCTGGGCCCGTGAACCATGGCCGCTGAGCCTGCGCATCCGGAGCCTGTGCTCCACAACGGGAGAGGCCACAGCAGTGAGAGGCCCGTGTACCGCAAAAAAAAAAATAATAATAATAACAATAATGGGTAGTGAATTTGAGACAGAAGGATTGGGCATCAAACTTGTGACATCCTTTATGTAATCTCTTAAGAAACATCCCCCTCACTTTCACTCTTGTCTGTTTGTTGTTCTTGTAGCTTTTCCAGAATTTTAAGATATTTATTTAATAGTGGTCACATTTATTTAGCATTTACTGTGTGGCAAACTCTGTTCTGGGAACTTAACGTAGATTGTTTGACTTAGTTGTCACAAGAATCTATGGGGTAGCTACAATATTATCTCCATTTTCCTAATGAGCAAACTAAATTCAGAAAAGACAACTGACTTGCCCAGAGTCACACTTCTGATAATCAACAGCAGCAGGGCTTGTACTCATCTTTCTAACCCTTCCTTTTACTGCCTTTCTAAGTCTAAGGGACTTGCAAACAAGTACAGGGCTACTCTGAGGGGGTAGCTGAGAATATAGTGAAAGATGTCATTGTCTACAACCCAACAGAAATCTCCTTATTTCAGTAGGTTATGGAATAAAATGATGCGATGGACCCAGCCTCAGAGATAAGAAATTTACCAATATTTCTTATGTGATATCTGGTTGGTTGGTTGGTTGCTATTTCCATAGGTCAATGATAGAGGTTTAGAAATGTCTTGGTTTAATTAGCACAATGAGATTCAAATGTTCATTAGTTAGGACAAAAATGGAAACTTCATTTTTTCTAAAAATCGTGTTTACCACGTTGGTATTTTAGTCTTAATAATTCAAAAACCAATATTGCTAATGTCTGGACATTGTGCTCCAGCATTGCTCCAAATATGGCTAGGTTAACATGTGCCATGGAAATAAAAACAAATATTTTTAGTGCTTCTAAGTGCTCTTCTAATTGCTTTACAGGGAATACCTTATTTAATCCTCTTCACGGTTTATTGAGGAAGGTAGTATTATTAACCACATTTCATAGATAAATATAGTATCTAGTATAAGCTCTAGGGAGATTATACTTGTTCACTCCAGTAAGATGGCATTTGCTGATGCTTGTATTCAAATTCAGGATGCTGGACTCCCAGTCTTGTGTACATAATCACCTTATAAGAGCACTTCTCAATATGTGTGTGTGCATTTGCATGTGTTTGTGTGTGTGTGTGTGTGTAACAGTCTGATGAAATTATAAGCATTTAGATTCAAACGGCATGCTTTTTGAGTTAAAAAGAAAAAAGGCCTATGATTAAAATGGTGTAATCTTACCTATTTCTTAACCTCTATGGTTTTGTTTTTCTACCTGTAAAGGAGAATAATTAATTATTTTATGCTTTATAGGTTTTTTCAAGTGCCTACTATGATTAAGAAACTTAAAAAAAATTTTTTTAAGAAACCTAAACTGTTGAAATCAGAATTTTGCAACCTCAGCACTGCTGGCATTTTGGTCTGGTTAATTCTTTGTTGTGGGAATGCCCTGTGCATAGTAGGATGTTTAGCAGCTTCCCTGGGTTCTACCCACCAGATGCCAGTAGCACATCTCCAGTTGTGGCAAAAAAATAAAAATAAAAATAAGTCTCCAGACATTGTCAAATGTCCCCTGGGGAGCAAAATTACCCAAGCTGTGAGTTGACTTAGGAGTAGGGTAGATAATTTTGAAATTCTCAGGATATTTTGTCCCTTTGTTTATCAATGGTTTTAAACCCTTGTTTCTTCAGCTTCTTGTTTTTTTAACTTGGATGCCTTCCTTCTATAAAATTATGGTCTTTCATGTCTCAGGAAAAGATTGGGAGAAATCTACCTAGACAAAGAAGTCTATAGAATATAAAATGGGAAAATATGACATAAGGGGAGTTACTGTCAGGGAAGAAGGGAGAGAAGAATCGGTGCAGAAAGAGGGGGAAATGAGAAAAGGGATAGAAAGGTATAAGAGGCCAAAGACAGGACTGCTCTGGCTCTTTACTTCAAGTGTTGAAACAACTGAAATCAAACAAAACATTTTTAGAGAATCCTGGTACAGAAAAGCTTATTTTGTTTCCAGGTTATAACCTGGGAAAGTGATGGGCCCCTTTCAGATCCCCTGTGTTCCTGATGGTTCAAGAGCAAAGTGCTGCTTCCTGGGCAGAAGATCAGAAGTGGTCGAGGGAAGAGTTTGGTACAGAGGCCTTAATTTTCCTATAGATGCACTTGGTGTCCAGGGAAACCAGGTGTTCCAGCATTTTCCAGCAGGACATAAAATTGCCGAGAGAATCCACGGATCACAGAGAGACCTAAGATCATATGGGGAGGTTGCAGAGATAGATTGGGGATGTGAGGTTATGCTGGGGATAACTGCTTTCAGGAGGAGCCACCAAAACAACACAAAGGACTCGGCCTGACCAGACACTGCACACAGAAAATGAGGACCCGGTGAACCAGCTGTCAACCCCCTGCCCCATGAGGGTCTCCAATGTCCCCTGTGTATGAGAGCAGCAGTGACCCCTGGAGATGGGAGAGATTGCCCTAGTGTGAAGATTGAACTTTGAAATGCCGGGGAATTTCCCCCAAAGTCATCAGATTTATCCAAAATAGACCATTTTGAATCAGAAGAGTCTGAATTGCCTGTATTTTGCTGTCATCAGAAAGAAGACCTTGAGAGTAAATTGGGATCAGTAATGTAAAACAAATGAAAGGTGCTTTTCAGATTTTATTTTTGCACCTCTGAATCAGAGTGCGTAAATGTCTACTTTTACAAAAAAACAAAAAAGGAAGAAAAAAGCCTGTATGGGATCATTTGGTAGTTGGAATAAATATTAGGAAAATAGAATCATGATGCAGACTTCAGTCACCAACAAGTGAGGTTCATGGCAAGTACTGGGTGTGTGGGCTTTGGAATGTCTGTGCTACTGCACAAGGGGCACCAGCTGAAAATGTAATTGTTAGGTTCTCAATAAATTTTAGATAATATGAGATAAACTTTCCACAACCTCGTAACATTCACCAGTGTTCAGGAGGTAAGAACCAGGCAAAGTTTCACCATTCCAGGAGCACTGTTCCTGCAGCATTTACATACCACCTAAGTGATGGGCATGCAGTAGTGAATGAGAGATACTGCCCGTCACAGAGATTCCACATTCAGGATGCAAAGTACAAGGACAACATCATCCAGAGATCCACCAAGTCATTGTAGATGAGGCAAGTGCCAGGAAAGGAAAGTATAAGGTTCTCTAGTCTTGGGGGTCTGACTTCCCAAGGAGATAGCATTTAGGCTGAGACCAACAGGATGAAAAACAGTTTCAGGTAAAGGTAGCCGAAGGTGAAAGGTTGGGGAAGCTTGTTCAAAGGCCCTGCAGTGAAAAGGAAGAGGGTTTGTTGACAGGAGGGAGGAGCTTCACTAGCGTTCTATTAAGCAGAAAACTTCAGGCATTGGGAAGCTCCTTGGAATTTAAAGTAGATTGAAAGAGTGAGTTCCACCTGAGTGCTGGTGGCAGTGGTAGTGGGTGGGCTTGGGAAGGCACATCTGGCAGGGCACCAGTAGTAAATAAAAGTAGTAGAGCCCACAATCGCGTGCCAGATGGGAAGTCCCAAAGAAAGAAAAGAACGGCTCCTGGAGTCCAGAGATAAGGGTATATGTCCCATCTCTATCATCATCACACATCCATGCTCCCATTATCCATAGAATGAAAAGCTTGGCAATACTTCTCTGCTGCCTTCCAGGCTGAAAATTCTGACTTCAAGAATGATGAACCCATACCTCTGAAGTGAGAATGAATATTAAGCAACTCTTTACATGAACAAGCAGAAGTGACAGCTGGGGTGTTTGGATCCAAAGGGAAAATGCTCACCCATAAGTAAATAAAATAGGATTTAAACTGAGGATGGCACCTACAGGTAGATCTAAAATCTGACATACAGATAACTGTGTATCCCCAGTTTCTTGCACATTTAAAAAATTCTAATTATATTAACAGTGTGCTTATTAGGAACAATACTTCCAAAATAATGTTCCTCAAAGCATGGTCTTCAGTACAAAGACATCCAAAGCATCTGGACACATTTTAAATACACATCCTACAGCCCCATCCAGAATTCTGGTTCATTAGGTCTTATTATCTGTGTTTTTACCATGGTACTTGGGCAATTTGTCCAATGCTTGGGTACTTCTAAGACCACATTTTGAAAAATACTCCTCTAGATACACTGACCTAACAGTCCTAAACCTTGTCTCTTTTGCTCTTTAAGGAGCTTTTTCCTTAGGGTCTTTAACAAAATTTTTTATCACTAGTAGAGGGTGGTTCAAAGTCAAGTACATACTTACCTTAGGAACTTGGTCCTAAGTCCCAGATACCTTGACATTATTCCTATACATTTTAGCTAAACTGCATTCTTCACAATCTAGTTATAACCAGGCACTGATGACTGTAATGGAAGTCTCTACCCATTTAACCATATCCATCACTGTCTGGTTAGGGGAGTGTTACTAATTCCAAGTGGAACCATCTATCAAAATGGTTCTTTACTTTTCTTTCAGACAATCTGTAAGGGCAACTAATTTTCTTCTAAGAGCAAATAAAATGAATCTATAGGAAAAATGATACTTAAAAAAAGCACCGGGCTTCCCTGGTGTTGCAGTGGTTGAGAATCTGCCTGCTAATGCAAGGGACATGGGTTCGAACCCTGGTCTGGGAGGATCCCACATGCCGCGGAGCAACTAAGCCCGTGAGCCACAACTACTGAGCCTGCGCGTCTGGAGCCTGTGCTCCGCAACAAGAGAGGCCGCGATAGTGAGAGGCCCGCACACTGCGATGAAGAGTGGCCCCCGCTCGCCGCAACTAGAGAAAGCCCTCACACAGAAATGGAGACCCAACACAGCAAAAATAAATAAAAATAAATTAATAAACTCCTACCCCCAACATCTTCTTTAAAAAAAAAAAAAAGCACCTATGCTTCTTTCCATAAATCTAATCTCAGTAGAACTGGCATAGTAATCAATATATTTATACAAAATAAATTAATACTACTAATAAATTAGAACAAAATGAATCTAAATATTCAATAAACCATCTTCCTCTTTCATGGCAGTTAGCTTGGTCTTGGACTTTAAAGACCACTGAGAAAGAAAGAATCTGCATTACATCAATCCTATTCATCTCCTTCCTCATTATTTTCCTCCTCTTTCTCTTTTTTTAAAAATTGTCTTATTGTGACTATAGTTTATGAAGCACTACATCATGAATGTCCCATTTATCACTCATAGCTACCCTACATCATATGGAAGCAAGTATCGCGGTTGAGGAAACCAAACCTCTTAGGGGGTAAGTGCCTCTGCCGCATTCATACAGCAACAGAGAGGCAGAAAAGATATTAGAAGCAAAGTCATTGGTTTCCTAAATTCATTGCTCATATATCTTGCAATCAGGATTTTAATCTTTTGGAAAACTGTATAATAAAAACAAAATATCCAGTAACATGGTACAAAATGCAACTTGTTTGCTGGGAGAAGGAGTAGTGATGAGTCTTGATGTCCAGGGAGAGGGTGAAGGTACTAGATTATACCCCTTCATAGCCCAGAATGATGTCAGATGATGTCAGATGATGGATGCTTCAGACTGAGTGGATCTGAAGATCACCCAAGGTTGGCACAATAAACAATGACCAAAGGAAAGATGTAACCCAAATCACTGCCAGTGACAACTCCATAATTTTTATCATAGCCTCCCAGCAAAGCATCCTAAGTCAGCCATTACTCACTGCTCAGCTGTGACAGAGGTGACTATGACTGTGCTTTGTATCTCTGAGATCATCTCAAGTCTACCCTGAACTAGGGCCTTGTGTCTTCCACAAATGTTGATCTAAATCCTGAACTCTTCTTATTATCCAGGAGAGATGCAAGTCTCCCTAAGTTATTAGGAATGCTTAAAAATAAAACTCAAGACTGTTATTCCAAAAATATAAGATATATGACTACATAATAGCTCCCAAATATTGAATGTTCAACATGTATCAACAAAAACATGCAAAATGTATCCCTCATCCTTGAAATGTGCTTTGGGGTCATTGGTGCTACCTTGGTTTTTATATAAAGCAATTGGGGGATCAGAAAGTCTCAGTTACTTGCTCAAGGTTTAATAGCTGGTAAGGGTAATTGTTAGGGTTTGAGCCTAAGTCTAACTACAAAACTCATGTCCTTACCACCTTGCCATAATGCCTCTTAGAACGAGGTAAATAGTGTTAATCAGAATGTGGCACATGATCTGGGCAGAGAGGAGGTCAGTGGAAATACACTGGAAAGAAAAAAGTGGCTCATCCTTGTAAGTGCCCCAGATCAAAGCACCAAGACTAGGGCCACGGTAAATTCTTCCACCCAGAGAGACTATCCTTGGATCCAAATCTGTAGGTAAGGCTTGTATACAATTTTTTTGGTCTTATTACAAGTCCTTTAAGTCTGACCAAGGTGATATTTGGAGAACCAGAAGCAGGCTCAGATTCTCCAGCAAAGAAAGGCCTAGGAAGGACTAGTAACATGGTTAAGCTTCCCCATCAGTAAGTCATGTGACCAGACCTACAGATTGTCCCTAAAGAGAGCAGAACTGGGAAAAAGAAATCATTGCCCTAGGCATGGGTGAGGCTGCCCACACATGAGGAAAATAGCCACAGAATCCACATTACCAGGCTTCTTTGAGTTCCCTGAAACTAGAGCCAGCCCGGCATGATTGACTGTAAGAGAACAACAGTAAACATTTCTAAAATCATGACCATGGGTGAAGAGAGCTTTTCAAACACTGGCTGAGAGCTCAAATCTGGAGCCAATCAGCACCCAACTTACAGATGACAGGACATTGGTCCATAAAGAGCAAAGGTGGGTGTGTTGGCAGTGGAGAGGGCAGGTAGGGGTGACAGGACAACCACCGACAACGGAAAATCAGGCAGATGTTTTGGTTTGGGATTTTCCAGAAACAGATTCTGAGACAAGAATTTGTTTTGGTTTGGGTTTTTCCAGAAACAGATTCTGAGACAAGAATTTGTTTTGGTTTGGGTTTTTCCAGAAACAGATTCTGAGACAAGAATTTGTTTTGGTTTGGGTTTTTCCAGAAACAGATTCTGAGACAAGTAGTGTGTGTGTGTGTGTGTGTGTGTGTGTGTGTGGACGGGATGGGGGTGAATTCCAAGAAACACTGATGACAAATGGAGAAGTGATATAGGGAAGGGAAACAAGTCAATACAGGGTGCATGATCAAGCAAGTTGCCCCTACGGGAAATTGGAGCCTAAACTGCATTGAAGAAATGTGGAATACAGTGTAGATCATACTTCAGAATCATCCCAACTAAGGAAGGAGGAGGCTGGGGTGTCTATGTAGTAACTCTCTGTCTGATAGTGGATGAGGACCAATCTTGAGGACATTAACTCTGCAACACATGCAGCTTGTCACTGCTTTCATGGCCAGATAAAATCCCCACAAGAATACGGAGTAAATAGCCTTCCGGGTTCAGAGGTCATTGCTTAGGGGATATGGTCAAGGCACCAAGAGCATCTGCTACAGTGAATGCCTTTGTGTCCTTTCCATTCTTTTTATTTACTCAACAGAGTGGTATCGGGGAAATGTGTGGGCTTTGGAGTAAAATAGACCTGAATTTGAAGCCTAGGTTAGCCATTACAGCTTTTCAGGCAAACTTTTTTTCAAAGAAGAATTAGTCTACATGATTCCCTAGATCAATAATGCTAGGGTCACCCTACATCCTCTCCCATGAGCACCACTGACTCTATAAAGTCAATGTCAGATTACAGCCTAGGTCTACAGTTAAAGAGAGGAACTGAGCACTGTTTAAGAGAAGAACGCTCCACTCTTTCCAATGAACTCCACACTGCCTGCCTTAGTTTCTCATTAAGCCAGAAAAATAACACGTACCACCTCAGGTTGTTGTGGAAGTGAGATTATGTGTTTGAAGTATACTGTACAATGCTAGGTACATAGTAAATGTTCAAAGGATGTTACCTAGTATTGATTCATTTTGTTAATAATTTTTAAATAACGATAAATAGTTTTGAGAAGTGCCGTGTTCTAGAAGCTATGTTTGTGGAAACATACAGGTATGTTTATGATTTTCCTTTCTAGGAGCTTACTGTCCAAATTGTAGAGATAAGACAAACATACAATTGAGTAATATAATAGAAGCTAAAATTTTTTGTAAGAAGAAAGAACCATTCCAGTTGAACAAACCATAGGAGACTCCCTAGTGGGAAGATTTGAGGTTATTTTAAAAATTAGAATAGATTTCTTTATAAGCTTCAAGAGAACAGGGCCCTGGCTGTCTTGTTAATTGCTGTATCCCTGGTGGCTAGAACAGGGCCAGACCCATAGCTCAGTCCTCGATATTTATCAACTAAATGACTGTGAAGAGGATGGAAAGTGTTTTCTAGACAGAAGTAATGACATGATCGAGAAGAGGAGACAGATAAGGTTCAGAGGAGATACTGAGTGATCATTTCAGCTGCAACTTGGAGTTTGTGTAGGTGAGAGATGAGAAGTAGGCCAGGAAGAGTAGTTGAAGCAAGATTAGCAGAAAGCCTTGAATATCGGTGCAAGGTGCTTGGGTTTTATTCTGTGGACAAAATGAAGCCATTGAAGAGTGGAAATAACCTGATAAAAATGGTGATTTAGGAAGCTGAATCTGGCAATACAATGAAGAAGAAATTAGATTAGGGAGGCAGGAAGCAAGGAGACAGGTTAGAGGCCATTCCAATCGTCCAGGCACAGGTACGTCTTCGTAATTGATGTCCATGTGGTTAGCCCCAAATTACCATGAGCACCGGCTGCTGCAAACTGATTCTTCCTGACATCAAGGGCAGAGAGGAAGGGATATTTATCTCTGGCTATAACCCCTACATGGGACAACCTGTGAATAAAGCAATCTGTTCACCCATATGGACCCCACAAATTTTATAAATGTGAGTAAATTCATTCTCAACTTGCATTTCCTAGAATTAAATTTAGCAGAGATTAGTCATCAAAAATATACCAATTGCGGGCTTCCCTGGTGGCGCAATGGTTGAGAGTCTGCCTGCCAATGCAGGGGACACGGGTTCGTGCCCCGGTCTGGGAAGATCCCACATGCCATGGAGTGGCTGGGCCTGTGAGCCATGGCCGCTGAGCCTGCATGTCCGGAGCCTGTGCTCCACAACGGGAGAGGCCACAACAGTGAGAGGCCCACATACTGCAAAAAAAAAAAAAAAAAAAAAAAACCAATTGCAATTCCCCATTGTAAGGAGTGTTTATCAATTAGGTAGAAACACACATAGTCACATACACACCAGCAACAATAGTGACAAAATCCTTTATCCAAAATTATCTAACTAGTCTATATTCCACAAGGTACCTTTAATCAATAAAACCACAGGCAATCTGACACTCAATATCATGAACACGACTGACTCTATAAGGTCAATCTCTGATCATTGGCTAGTTCTTAGTTAAAGAGCGTAAACTGATACTATTTGAGATGGAAATGTCCGGCCCTTTTCCTGAATAATGTCATGCCTGTCAACTTAAAATATACCCATGGGAAATATATTTCTTTATAATCATTCAGTCAGTCATTTACCAAGTATATATTAAATGCCTGGTTGCTTAGTTGTGACAGACGTGATAAGGATGATCTAGGTTATGGGGAAATAAATATGAACATAACAAGATTCTTGTCTTTGAGGAATTCAGAGTCTTGCAATACGTAATCAAATGCCACAGAAGGCAAGAAGGTTCAGTCAGAGCTGGCTCTAGAAAATCAATAAGTATGTATTGGATGTCTGTTGTGTATAAGATCTTAGGTTATTCACATTATTTGTAAATAATTGAAAGAAAAAACTTAATCTTTCAAAATTCAGAAATATCTGTGGGTTTGCACACTAAGGCAATATTAGTAGATACACTTCTTCTATTTGTCATTAAACAATAGCTTTATTGAGTACCTACTATATTCTAGGAACTAATGTAGATAATAGGTATTTAAGGACAATTAAAATATGGTCTGCACCCTATGTATCTCATTTATCTAGTGAGGTATATCTGTCAGATTAAATTATACTGCACAAATAACTTCAAAATCAACAAAGATTTGTTCTCAGTCATGCTATATACACATCATAGTTCAGCCTCAGCTCTGCTTCACAGTCTTCCATATATGGTAAAGCTGGCGAGAAGGTGTCTATCTGAGAAATCGCTGCTTTTGGCGGGGGGGGGGGCGGTGGGCGGGGGAGAGACACGGCCAAAAGGGACACATATCACTTCTGCTCACATTTCATTGGCCAATAGCATCTCATAGGCATGATAGCACCAATAAGATGGGGAAGGAAAATCATCCCATAAGAAGAAGCATTACAGGGAAGGAACTGGGAGATTTGGTGAACACTAATATATCTACCACAGTGAGTTCACTAAAACCACAAACCCTCCCAGAAGTACTTTCCCTAGTTCTCAAAAATATAATCAGTGTGGACATACTTATCAGTTGGTAAAAAGAAAACATCGTCGGTTCACCCAAGAGCTATTATAGTAGGAAGGACTAAGTGCAAACCCATGAAATTACCTCCACCTGCTAATGCCAAGAACAGAATAAAAAACAATAGCCCTTCACAAGGGTAATGGCCCAATAAGAATTGGAACATTCATTCTTCCTGACCCCGTAATTTTAGGTTCCATCTCCCCAGAGGTTCTGGTTCCCAGAGCAGGAAAAACTACACTAGGGGCCGCAATATTCTGCTAAACTTAAAATTATACTAGTCAAGTCTCCTCTCAATATATCAGTGTCTCCACTGATATACTGACTATATCGACTCTACTGATGTATTGACTAACTACTGACTATTGCTTCTGCTGCTACTGATGTTACTACTAGTGACATCGCCATCACCACCAACACTGCCACCATTACCACCACCATTACCATGACCCCGTCTGTCACCAACATCACCACCAGTGCCACTGGCACCTCTTACTCAAGACTGCTGCGTGTCTTATACGTATGTTTACTTAATTGAAAGCACAATGGTCCTATGAGGTAGGTACTATGGATATTCTCACTTTATAGCTAAGGTAAATAAAGAGTAATGAATGTTTTAATTGCTCAAGTTTCCATAGCTAATGAATAATAGAATTTGAAATTTAACTCCAAGAATTCTGATATCAAAACTCAAAAACCTACCCAGAATATACATTACCTCTAAGTAATATTGAATTCCTTAGAAAATGTCCAACCTCTCTTTTTTCATGATGGCACACACAGAACAACAGTAAAAACAAAACAGTGTTCCACTTCTTTCACTATTTTGGGGCGGTAGTAGGAAAATCACAGGGTTTCGGACCAGAAGATGTTTTTCTTCTGTTCTAGTTTCACTGCCAACTGACTATGTGACCTTATAGAAATCTGTTAACCTCTCTGAGTTGTAGCTGTAAAACTGAAACAATAATCTTGGATTGCCTTACCCAGTACTGGTGAGAAAGATCAAAAAATATATGTGACATCACAGTGTGAACTATAATTCCTGTAGAGGTGTAAATTACTATTATTTCTGCTTGATTTTTCCTCTCTCTGAAAAGCTAGCCTCCCCTTATATTCCAAAAACTTAGATTATGGTCTCTAGTCTGTGGTTGGAGAGATATTTATAATATTTTCTACAAAGGATAATCATAAATATTTGAAGTTATCTGCTTTTCAATAATAGAACAATAACCTTTTTTTCATTCTGATGTCTAGAAAAGAGGTCGTCTCTGATTGGTTTAGGACCCCCCCAAGGGAGCAGGGCCTCAGGGAATTTCCCAAACGTTCCCAATTCAATGGGAGGACAGGTGATGAGGAAGAAGTGAAAGCCTCTATTGTTCACCCTAAAGAATCATTTCCAAAGGGAGGTTTTCTGACTCATGAGCTGCCAACGTTCTTCAGTTATTCAGTTCACAAATTGGCAATCCCATTATTTCATCCAGAAAGAAAATAAAGGGAAGATTATGACACACCACAGGACAACTTCTCATTGGGCTTGTCATTTACAAGCAGAATGGACTAAGGTCCTACACAGAAGAAGGACCTCAGGAGACACCCTGCCTAGTGCGTATTCATGAATGACTTACTGCTAGAGAGGATCCTTTGTGTAAGTGACCTTGGCTTTTCTGAATAGGTGCTGTGCTGTTCACGCCCTCCTGAGTAACCCTGAACTCACCTGTAGAACTTCACTGAGGGCAAACCATTGCTCAGGATGTTGGAGAAGAATCCATGTGATTCTACAGAACCCTGTCCCACCACCTTGACACAAGAGCTGATAACTACAGAACCTTCCCTAAAGTAGAGAAGACCTCCTTCTCTGGATAAGGCCTCATTTTAAAAAAAATTATTTTAAATGCAATGAGGGAGAGTCATGGGATGCTAAGGTATAAGAAGCAGTCAGATGGTGGTTACTGTTCCTTTGCTTTATGCAACATACTGCTAAGCGACGCTCAGATATTGCCTACATCCAGTTCATCACTCTGGCAAAGAAGAAATTGTTTTAAACATGGGAGATGTACTAGGTCCTGGCCTGGCTTTACCTACTTGTATAAATGAATGAATATTAAAGCGTTTGCCTCATCCAAACTCCATGGGTTCAAATAAGCAACTGCCTACAAAAGGGAAACCATTCTGATGGCTTCCTTTCCTCATAGGGAACAGAAATGATGTACCACAGAAACCTCTATTCATAATTATTTTACCATCTTGAACACTAAGTGATAGATTTTTCTATACCCTCCAATTGAAACAGGCAAATCTAATTTCTGGCATAGAAAGTACATCCATAGGTATGTTGCAAACATTACCCATTATCTTCTCTTACTGTGAAGTGTATAATTTATCTTCTAGGCAATGGCACCCATATCTTAATATGACTTATGTAAGAAAAATAGCCCACAGTCTTGGAATATTGTTTCTGTTTTCCCCAAAATAAAGAGAGCAAAAAAGTTATATGCCTTGTGAGAATAGATCCAACTTCAAGTTCTTAAAGTTAATTCAACATTTCCCATAACATCCTTCTAAACTTTGGCTCCAGGTGTCTTCCGTGGTAGTTAAATTTGGTGCTCTGTTTTTACCTCCCTGTATAAAGGGCCCTCCTCTTTAGAGAGAGTCAGGAGCTTTTCTTTATTTTGCCTGATTGTTTTAACTAATTACTTACTTTGGCTGCCTGAATCTATGCCTTTTGGAAAAGTTACAACCTTGTGTTACTCTTGGATTTACATTCAAGGTACTGCTATAAGTTTTAAAGTAAGGGACAGCCTTTGTGACTTTAGAAACACTATATATTATGATCCAGTTAAAGTTATAGGAAAGCTTTTCTCAAGGCCCTCGATTGAAAAACAACAGTGTGTGCAGAGAACAACGCTTGTGCTCCCAAGAGTGGTGGCCTGACACGCCAGTAAAATATGGCCTGTCTTCTTCTTGTTGCTTGTGACCCCTGCTCCCAGTGTCACAGGACGAAATCACTCCACTTGCATCTCAAAAACATACACCACAGTTTCCCCTGACCCTCATATCTGGACATTTTATTTACGCCTATGGTTTTCCACAGTACTTTCTCCTGTTCCTAAGCACCTCTTTTTTTTTTTAACATGTGACTGTTATGGTTATTGTTTTTGCAAATATATAATCTCTCTGCTTAGACTGTATGCTTCCCGAGGGTGAGAAGTGATGCCATAAGAGGTTCAATGCATCCAATAGGGCCTGACACGTTGCTTGACACAAAGTAGGTCCTTAAAATAATTACTGAATAAATACTTTGAGAACATGCTACTGGATGATGAAAATTAGACAACACTAGGCAAAGCCTTTGAGCCCCTTGTAGGCCGGTGTCCATACCTCCCCAAGGTGTTGAGGAGCTAGAGGAACAAAAGTGTACAGAGTGAGTTCTTGGGAACCTCAGAGTTGGTTGTGAAGCAGGAAGTGTCTACACTGTTGCCGTCACTGCATAAGTCCCTATGTCCATCCATCAGTGGCTTGAATTTCTAACACTCTGGAGAGAACATCATTTTAAGTGACACGGGGTCACCATCACAGCAGAGTCTTGGCTTCACCAGTGTGAGGAGAAGGGGCTGTCTCCCAAAGACATGGACAGGGAAAGGTAGGCCTTTTTCTGTCACCAAGACTACACATAGTTGGAGAAATGCTGTTTTCCAAAAGCAAAGCTGCACGATGTTAGAAGAATCTTCAGTGCTGAAACACTAAAAATGATAAACGTTTCTTAAACCTCAGTTTGCCTAATAAGTGGCATATAGAAGCTACTCAGTATATAATTTGTTAAATGATAAATATATCACTAGGAATTCTTTCCAGATTTTTAAACCCAGAGCCCGAAGAAGCATGTTACTTCTGTTTTGTGTGTGTATTTATGTATCTATAAACAAGGTGTCACTAAGCCTCATTAGACCTTGAGAAAAAATTGTTATATTAAAGTTAAACACAATTTTAGCCAGATCAAATTCACACTATTCAGTCTTCATGAACCTATTCTTCCCCTTACTTGATATTCTCTAGAGAGAAAATAGCATATATGCCCCCATTCCCTATTGTTTCCCAAAAGCACTGATATGGCTGTCATCTTCTGAGGATGTGCTAAGAGCTGAGATTGCTGATCCTACTCCAGTTGTTTTGCTGAGTGAATTCTCTTCTAAGCCAGAGATGGAGTTGCTGAGCTCAAGCCAGAATCGCATTTATCCTGCTACCTTGACAAGCTAAGACTTCCCCTTACTTCCCAGCTGATAACTTAGGCCACTGATGCTTTCACTCCTCATGTGTCATAACAAATAAACAGAACGCTGCAAGACAGAGGGGGCAACTCCTTCTCCTCCGGGGAGAATTCTCTTCAACTGGTCCCACAGCAAGTTTGGTTGCTCCTCACGATATCGCTGAGTCTAGGTGTATATCTTTAATTAACCATCCTTGTCTTGGAATATCGGAGAGAGATATTTGATCCTCCCTTAAAGCCTATGTGAAAAAGTATATGCTTTTAGCAAAACAATTCTTCTCTTGTTCCCTAGACCTGATTGATGAGGTAATATCTCAAAGATTACTAACATGAAGGCCCATCTTATTATCTTATTTAAAACTGCAACCTGGATCAAGTGGTGTTTATCCCAGGAATGCAAGGATTCTTCAATATATGCAAATCAATCAATGTGACAAACCATATTAACAAATTGAAGGAGAAAAACCATATGATTATCTCAATAGAAGCAGAAAAAGCTTTCAACAAAATTCAACATCCATTTATGATAAAAACCCTCCAGAAAGTAGGTGTAGAGGGAACTTACCTCAACATAATAAAGGCCATATATGACAAACCCACAGCCAACATTGTTCTCAATGGTGAAAAACTGAAACTATTTCCTCTAAGCTCAGGAACAAGACAAGGTTGTCTACTCTCACCACTATTATTCAACATAGTTTTGGAATTTTTAGCCACAGCAATCAGAGAGGAAAAAGAAATAAAAGGAATCCAAATCGGAAAAGAAGTAAAGCTGACACGTTTGAAGATGACATCATAGTATACATAGAGAATCCTAAAGATGCTACCAGAAAACTACTAGAGCTAATCAATGAATTTGGTAAAGTAGCAGGATACAAAATTAATGCACAGAAATCTCTTGCATTCCTATACACTAATGATGAAAAATCTGAAAGAGAAATTAAAGAAACACTCCCATTTACCACTGCAACAAAAAGAATAAAATACCTAGGAATAAACCTACCTAAGGAGACAAAAGACCTGTATGCAGAAAACTATAAGACACTAATGAAAGAAATTAAAGATGATAGAAACAGATGGAGAGATATACCATGTTCTTGGATTGGAAGAATCAACACTGTGAAAATGACTATACTACCCAAAGCAATCTACAGATCCAGTGCAATCCCTATCAAGCTACCAATGGCATTTTTCACAGAACTAGAACAAAAAAGTTCACAATTTGTATGGAAGCACAAAAGACCCCGAATAGCCAAAGCAATCTTGAGAAAGAAAAATGGAGCTGGAGGAATCAGGCTCCCTGACTTCAGACTATACTACAAAGCTACAGTCATCAAGACAGTGTGGTACTGGCACAAAAACAGAAATATAGATCAATGGAACAGGATAGAAAGCCCAGAGATAAACTCACACACATATGGTCACCTTATCTTTGACAAAGGAGGCAAGAATATACAATGGAGAAAAGACAGCTTCTTCAATAAGTGGTGCTGGGAAAACTGGACAGCTACATGTAAAAGAATGAAATTAGAACACTCCCTAACACCACACAGAAAAATAAACTCAAAATGGATTAAAGACCTAAATGTAAGGCCAGACACTATAAAACTTTCAGAGGAAAACATAGGCAGAACAGTCTATGACATAAATCACAGCAAGATCTTTTTTGACCCACCTCCTAGAGAAATGGAAATGAAAACAAAAATAAACAAATGGGACCTAATGAAACTTAAAAGCTTTTCACAGCAAAGGAAAACATAAATAAGACAAAAAGGCAACCCTCAGAATGGGAGAAAATATTTGCAAATGAAGCAACTGACAAAGGATTAATCTCCAAAATTTACAAGCAGCTCATGCAGCTCAATATCAAAAAAACAAAAACCCAATCCAAAAATGGGCAGAAGACCTAAATAGACATTGCTCCAAAGAAGATATACAGATTTCCAACAAACACATGAAAGGATGCTCAACATCACTAATCATTAGAGAAATGCAAATCAAAACTACAGTGAGGACTTCCGGGTAAGATGGCGGAAGAGTAAGACGCGGAGATCACCTTCCTCCCCACGGATACACCAGAAATACAGCTACACGTGGAACAACTCCTACAGAACACCTACTGAACGCTGGCAGAAGACCCCAGACCTCCCAAAAGGCAAGAAACTCCCCACATACCTGGGTAGGGCAAAGCGGAGAGATCCGCACACAGAGGATCGGTGCCGAGCGGCACTCACCAGCCCGAGAGGCTTGTCTGCTCGCCCGCCGGGGCGCGCAGCGCTGGAAGCTGAGGCTCGGGCTTCGGTCAGAGCGCAGGGAGAGGACTGGGGCTGGCGGCGAGAACTCAGCCTGAAGGGGGCTAATGTGCCACAGCTAGCCGGGAGGGAGTCCGGGAAAACTCTGGAGCTGCCGAAGAGGCAAGAGACTTTTTCTTCCCTCTTGGTTTCCTGGTGCGCGAGGAGAGGGAATTAAGAGCGCTGCTTAAAGGGGCTCCACGGACGGGCGCGAGTCGCGACTGAAAGCACGGAGCCCAGTGACAGGCGTGGGACGCTGGGGTTGCTGCTGCCGCCGCCAAGAAGCCTGTGTGCGAGCGCAGGTCACTGCCCACACCGCCCTTCCGGGAGCCTGTGCAGCCCGCAACTGCCGGGGTCCCGGGATCCAGGGGCGGCTTCCCTGGGAGAACGCACGGCGCGCCTCGGGCTGGTGCAACGTCACGCTGACCTCTGCCGCTGCAGGCTCGCCCCGCACTCCGTGCCCCTCCCTCCCTCCCGGCCTGAGTGAGCCAGAGTCCCCGAAGAGGCTGCTCCTTTAACCCTGTCCTATCTGAGCGAAGAACAGACGCCCTCCGGCGACCTACACGCAGAGGCGGGGCCAAATCCAAAGCTGAGACCCAGGAGCTGTGAGAACAAAGAAGAGAAAGGGAAACCTCTCCCAGCAGCCTCAGAAGCAGCGGATTAAAGCTCCACAATCAACTTGATGTACCCTGCATCTGTGGAATACATGAATAGACAACACATCATCCCAAATTGAGGAGCCCAGAGTCAGTGCTGTGCCTCTGAGGTGGGAGAGCCAACTTCAGGACACTGGTCCACAAGAGACCTCCCAGCTCCACATAATATCAAACGGCGAAAATCTTCCAGAGATCTCCATCTCAACACCAGCACCCAGCTTCACTCAACGACCAGCAGGCTACAGTGCTGGACACCCTAAGCCAAACAACTAGCAAAACAGAAACACAACCCCACCCATTAGCAGAGAGGTGGCCTAAAATCATAAAAAGTCCACAGACACCCCAAAACACACCACCAGACGTGGACCTGCCCACCAGAAAGACAAGATCCAGCCTCATCCACCAGAACACAGGCACTAGTCCCCTCCACCAGGAAGCCTACACAACCCACTAAACCAACCTTAGCCACTGGGGACAGACACCAAAAACAACGGGAACTACGAACCTGCAGCCTGCAAAAAGGAGACCCCAAACACAGTAACATAAGCAAAATGAGAAGACAGAGAAACACACAGCAGGAGAAGGAGCAAGATAAAAACCCACCAGACCTAACAAATGAAGAGGTAATAGGCAGTCTACCTGAAAAAGAATTCAGAATAATGATGGTAAAGATGATCCAAGATTCTATTTCCCAGATCCAAAATCTTGGAAATAGAATAGACAAAATGCAAGAAACAGTTAACAAGGACCTAGAAGAACTAAAGATGAATCAAGTATCGATTAAAAACACAATAAATGAAATAAAAAATACTCTAGATGGGATGAATAGCAGAATAACTGAGGCAGAAGAACGGATAAGTGAGGTGGAAGATAAAATAGTGGAAATAACTGCTGCAGAGCAAAATAAAGAAAAAACAATGAAACGAACAGAGGACAGTCTCAGAGACCTCTGGGACAACATTAAACGCACCAACATTCGAATTATAGGGGTTCCAGAAGAAGAAGAGAAAAAGAAAGGGACTGAGAAAATATTTGAAGAGATTATAGTTGAAAACTTCCCTAATATGGGAAAGGAAATAGTTAATCAAGTCCAGGAGGCACAGAGAGTCCCATACAGAATAAATCCAAGGAGAAATACGCCAAGACACATATTAATCAAACTGTCAAAAATTAAACACAAAGAAATCATATTAAAAGCAGCAAGGCAAAAACAACAAATAACACACAAGGGAATCCCCATCAGGATAACAGCTGATCTCTCAGCAGAAACTCTACAAGCCAGAAGGGAGTGGCAGGACATACTTAAAGTGATGAAGGAGAAACCTGCAACCGAGATTACTCTACCCAGCAAGGATCTCATTCAGATTTGATGGAGAAATTAAAACGTTTACAGACAAGCAAAAGTTGAGAGAGTTCAGCACCACCAAACCAGCTTTACAACAAATGCTAAAGGAACTTCTCTAGGCAAGAAAAACAGCAGAAGGAAAAGACATACAATAACGAACCCAAAACAATTAAGAAAATGGGAATAGGAACATACATATCGATAATTACCTTAAATGTAAATGGACTAAATGCTCCCACCAAAAGACACAGAGTGGCTGAATGGATACAAAAACAAGACCCATCTATATGCTGTCTACAAGAGACCCACTTCAGACCTAGAGACACATACAGACTGAAAGTAAGGGGATGGAAAAAGATATCCCATGCAAATGGAAACCAAAAGAAAGCTGGAGTAGCAATTCTCATATCAGACAAAATAGACTTTAAAATAAGGACTACTAGAAGAGACAAAGAAGGACACTACATAATGATCAAGGGATCGATCCAAGAAGAAGATATAACAATTGTAAATATTTATGCACCAAACATAGGAGCACCTCAATACATAAGGCAAATACTAACAGCCATAAAAGGAGAAATCGACAGTAACACACTCATAGTAGGGGACTTTAACACCCCACTTTCACCAATGGACAGATCATCCAAAATGAAAATAAATAAGGAAACACAAGCTTTAAATGATACATTAAACAAGATGGACTTAATTGATATTTATAGGACATTCCATCCAAAAACAACAGAATACACATTTTTCTCAAGTGCTCATGGAACATTCTCCAGGATAGATCATATCTTGGGTCACAAATCAAGCCTTGGTAAATTTAAGAAAATTGAAATTGTATCAAGTATCTTTTCTGACCACAATGCTATGAGACTAGATATCAATTACAGGAAAAGAGCTGTAAAAACTACAAACACATGGAGGCTAAACAATACACTACTTAATAACGAAGTGATCACTGAAGAAATCAAAGAGGAAATTAAAAAATACCTAGAAACAAATGACAATGGAGACACGACGACCCAAAACCTATGGGATGCAGCAAAAGCAGTTCTAAGAGGGAAGTTTATAGCAATACAATCCCACCTTAAGAAACAGGAAACATCTCGAATAAACAACCTAACCTTGCACCTAAAGCAATTAGAGAAAGAAGAACAAAAACATCCCAAAGTTAGCAGAAGGAAAGAAATCATAAAAATCAGATCAGAAATAAATGAAAAAGAAATGAAGGAAACGATAGCAAAGATCAATAAAACTAAAAGCTGGTTCTTTGAGAAGATAAACAAAATTGATAAACCATTAGCCAGACTCATCAAGAAAAAAAGGGAGAAGACTCAAATCAATAGAATTAGAAATGAAAAAGGAGAAGTAACAACTGACACTACAGAAATACAAAAGATCATGAGAGATTACTATAAGCAACTCTATGCCAATAAAATGGACAACCTGGAAGAAATGGACAAATTCTTAGAAATGCACAACCTGCCAAGACTGAATCAGGAAGAAATAGAAAATATGAACAGACCAATCACAAGCACTGAAATTGAAACTGTGATAAAAAATCTTCCAACAAACAAAAGCCCAGGACCAGATGGCTTCACAGGCGAATTCTATCAAGCATTTAGAGAAGAGCTAACACCTATCCTTCTCAAACTCTTCCAAAATATAGCAGAGGGAGGAACACTCCCAAACTCATTCTACGAGGCCACCATCACCTTGATACCAAAACCAGGCAAGGATGTCACAAAGAAAGAAAACTACAGGCCAATATCACTGATGAACATAGATGCAAAAATCCTCAACAAAATACTAGCAAACAGAATCCAACAGCACATTAAAAGGATCATACACCATGATCAAGTGGGGTTTATTCCAGGAATGCAAGGATTCTTCAATATACGCAAATCAATCAACGTGATACACCATATTAACAAATTGAAGGAGAAAAACCATATGATCATCTCAATAGATGCAGAGAAAGCTTTCGACAAACTTCAACACCCATTTATGATAAAAACCCTGCAGAAAGTAGGCATAGAGGGAACTTTCCTCAACATAATAAAGGCCATATATGACAAACCCACAGCCAGCATCGTCCTCAATGGTGAAAAACTGAAACCATTTCCACTAAGATCAGGAACTAGACAAGGTTGCCCACTTTCACCACTCTTATTCAACCTAGTTTTGGAAGTTTTAGCCACAGCAATCAGAGAAGAAAAGGAAATAAAAGGAATCCAAATTGGAAAAGAAGAAGTAAAGCTGTCACTGTTTGCAGATGACATGATACTATACATAGAGAATCCTAAAGATGCTACCAGAAAACTACTAGAGTTAATCAACGAATTTGGTAAAGTTGCAGGATACAAAATTAATGCACAGAAATCTCTGGCATTCCTATATACTGATGATGAAAAATCTGAAAGTGAAATCAAGGAAACACTCCCATTTACCATTGCAACAAAAAGAATAAAATATCTAGGAATAAACCTACCTAAGGAGACAAAAGACCTGTATGCAGAAAATTATAAGACACTGATGAAAGAAATTAAAGATGATACAAATAGATGGAGAGATGTACCATGTTCTTGGATTGGAAGAATCAACATTGTGAAAATGACTCTACTACCCAAAGCAATCTACAGGTTCAATGCAATCCCTATCAAACTACCACTGGCATTTTTCACAGAACTAGAACAAAAAATTTCACAATTTGTATGGAAACACAAAAGACCCCGAATAGCCAAAGCAATCTTGAGAACGAAAAATGGAGCTGGAGGAATCAGGCTCCCTGACTTCAGACTATACTACAAAGCTACAGTAATCAAGACAGTATGGTACTGGCACAAAAACAGAAAGATAGATCAATGGAACAGGATAGAAAGCCCAGAAATAAACCCACGCACATATGGTCACCTTATCTTTGATAAAGGAGGCAGGAATGTACAGTGGAGAAAGGACAGTCTCTTCAATAAGTGGTGCTGGGAAAACTGGATAGGGACATGTAAAAGTATGAGATTAGATCACTCCCTAACACCATACACAAAAATAAGCTCAAAATGGATTAAAGACCTAAATGTAAGGCCAGACACTATCAAACTCTTAGAGGAAAACATAGGCAGAACACTCTATGACATAAATCACAGCAAGATCCTTTTTGACCCACCTCCTAGAGAAATGGAAATAAAGACAAAAATAAACACATGGGATCTAATGAAACTTAAAAGCTTTTGCACAGCAAAGGAAACCATAAACAAGACCAAAAGACAACCCTCAGAATGGGAGAAAATATTTGCCAATGAAGCAACTGACAAAGGATTAATCTCCAAAATTTATAAGCAGCTCATGCAGCTCAATAACAAAAAAACAAACAACCCAATCCAAAAATGGGCAGAAGACCTAAATAGACATTTCTCCACAGAAGATATACAGACTGCCAACAAACACATGAAAGGATGCTCAACATCTTTACTCATTAGAGAAATGCAAATCAAAACTACAATGAGATATCATCTCACACCAGTCAGAATGGCCATCATCAAAAAATCTAGACACAATAAATGCTGGAGAGGGTGTGGAAAAAAGGGAACACTCTTGCACTGCTGGTGGGAATGTGAATTGGTACAGCCGCTATGGAGAACGGTATGGAGGTTCCTTAAAAAACTACAAATAGAACTACCATATGACCCAGCAATCCCACTACTGGGCATATACCCTGAGAAAACCATAATTCAAAAAGAGACATGTACCAAAATGTTCATAGCAGCCCTATTTACAATAGCCCAGAGATGGAAACAACCTAAGTGTCCATCATCGGATGAATGGATAAAGAAGATGTGGCACATATATACAATGGAATATTACTCAGCCATAAAAAGAAATGAAATTGAGCTATTTGTAATGAGGTGGATAGATCTAGAGTCTGTCATACAGAGTGAAGTAAGTCAGAAAGAGAAAGACAAATACTGTATGCTAACACATATATATGGAATTTAAGAAAAAAAATGTCATGAAGAACATAGGGGTAAGACAGGAATAAAGACACAGACCTACTAGAGAATGGACTTGAGGATATGGGGAGGGGGAAGGGTAAGCTGTGACAAAGTGAAAGAGTGGCATGGACATATATACACTACCAAACGTGAGGTAGATAGCTAGTGGGAAGCAGCCGCATAGCACAGGGAGATCAGCTCGGTACTTTGTGACCGCCTGGAGGGGTGGGATAGGGAGGGTGGGAGGGAGACGCAAAAGGGAGGGGATATGGAAACATATGTATATGTATAACTGATTAAATTTGTTATAAAGCAAAAAAATAAAATTAAATTAAAATTAAAAAATAAATAAATAAATAAATAAATAAATAAATAAAATGCTTAAAAAAAAAAAAAAAAACTACAGTGAGGTATCACCTCACACCAGTTAGAATGGCCATCATCAAAAAATCTACAAACAATAAATACTGAAGAGGGTGTGGAGAAAAAGGAACCCTTTTGCACTGTTGTTGGGAATGTAAATTGATACAGCCAGTATGGAAAACAGTATGGAGGTTCCTCAGAAAACTAAAAATAGAACTATCATACGACCCAGCAATCTCACTACTGGTCATATACCCTGAGGAAACCGTAATTCAAAAAGAGTTATGTACCACAATGTTCACTGCAGCTCTATTTACAATAGCCAGGACATGGAAGCAAGCTACGTGTCCATTGACAGATGAATGGATAAACCAGATGTGGCACATATATACAATGGAATATTAGCCATAAAAGGAAACGAAATTGACTTATTTTTAGTGAGGTGGATGGACCTAGAGTCTGTCATACAGTGTGAAGTAAGTCAGAAAGAGGAAAACAAATACCGTATGCTAACACGTATATATGGAATCTAAAAAAAAAAATGGTTCTGAAGAACATAGGGGTAGGATGGGAATAATGACGCAGACATAGAGAATGGACTTGAGGACACGGGGTGGGGGAAGGGTAATCTGGGACGAAGTGAGAGAGTGGCATGGACATATATACACTACAAAATGTAAAATAGATAGCTAGTGGGAAGCAGCCACATAACACAGGGAGATCAGCTTGGTGCTTTGTGACCACCTAGAGGGGTGGGATAGGGAGGGTGGGAGGGAGACGTAAGAGGGAAGAGATATATGGATATGTATAGCTGATTCACTTTGTTATGAAGCAGAAACTAACACACCATTGTAAAGCAATTGTACTCCAAAAAGATGTTAAAAAAAAAAGAAAACTGCAACCTGCCCCCATTCTCCTTATGCTATTCTGTTTGAAAAAAAACATTTATCACTGTATAATAAATAATTTACCTAATTATTATGTGTCATATGTCTGTCTTCTTTTGCTACAATATAAGCTGCATGAGGACAAGAATTTTATTTTATTCATTGACATACTCCAAGTGCACCTTGCAATTCTTAGTGTACATTTGTTGACTGAATAAATAAGTGATTGACTTTGATTTGCATATTCCTCTTATTTCTCCTCTGGGACAATCATCTTCTCTTGTTCTCGCCTGGAGAAGACTTCAATACCAGCACCAACTCCTCTTCTGGCCCCAGCTTTCCTCTCTGAATCTCTGGTGGCAATCTGATCGCTTCAGTGCTCCTCAAGGTAAATCACTTCTCAGGCTTTCTCATCTGCTCGAAGTCTTCCAGGTAGATCTCTGTATTTCTGAACCCCAGTAGTGGAAATGGGTTGGGTTTTCCGCCATTCTCTGTACGACTTCCACAAGGAAATTCCATCTCTCCTACATAAAGCAATGTATAAAATAGACATTTGGGAGGGAAAAGAGTAGCCTGACTGCATGCGTCTAAAGCTTGTATTTCTTTCTTTAATAAAGAAAATCAATGATAAGGAAAACTTTGGGATGTCAGCTTCAGACAGTCTATGGATTCATAGATGTTTGTGGAATTATTATCTCCTCCCAACCCCCAGTCTTGGCCCATAACCCAGTATCTTCCACTCTTATGGACCTATTGCAAAGAATGTGTTTGTCTGTCTGATAGGTAGGGCTATTCAGGACCTGAGAACCCATGAGAATTTGGGCCAAATATAAGAGCAACGGATGCTAGAAAATGGTTAAGCCATCACATGGAGCTGTTATGTGGTGTGTTTGGAATCATAATAGGAGACAAAAGAGAGGGTGAGCAGGACTGGCCAATAAAATGGAAGGAAATCCAGAAGGTGTGACATCTCAGAAAATAAATGGGAAAAAATGTTTCAAATAGAAGGAAAGTCCTATGATATCATGTACTGCTGAGACATCTGACAGCCTAAAAACTGAGAATGAGAGAACTGGTAGGCTGGAGGTCTTTAGAGGTCTCTGGAGCATAATTATAGAAATTCTAGACTATAAAAGCCAATGAGGAAGATTTAAGGAAAGAACAGAAGGTATAGGATAATCAAAAGTAATTGACATATTTAAAATGTTAGTAGTTTTGCTATAAAAAGGAACTGAAAATGAGTAATATGGGGTCTAACAAGGTTTATTTAAAAAATTTTAAAGATAAAAGATATCACAGTATATTCGTATGTGAGAAGAATTGATCCAGAAGAAAAAAAGAATTTGTTGTTTTGGAAGAAGGGATAATCATATGTGCAGTATCTGAGTGAGCAAAACAGACAACGTAGGTACAGTGCATCCTTGCAGCAGGAGGGAGGTCCGAGCCTATCGGTACATGCTGTCAGTTTGGTGGAAGAAAGATGGAATAGTTCTTTTGAGATGGACCTCATTTTCTCAGTTAAGTAAAGG
Organism: Mesoplodon mirus; assembly: GCF_964341445.2. NCBI lineage: Eukaryota > Metazoa > Chordata > Mammalia > Artiodactyla > Ziphiidae > Mesoplodon > Mesoplodon mirus. Next base: position 5,961,503 of record NC_138992.1, read on the forward strand.
TAAGATTTTCTGCTGAAAGTAAAAAGGGGTGGGTTTATTGGCAGCTTGAAGATGGAGGAAGCTGAGGAATAGCTGTTCAAGCTTGTGTATTCAGTAGAAAATCATAAAGGTCACTTGACTAAGCAGTTTTCAAACTTAGCCAGTCATCCATATCACCCGGAGAGAGCACTGCCAACAGTGGGTTCTCAGTTCCAACCCATACATAAGGAGTTATATTTCTAATTATGGGAAATAGGTCCAGAAAATATTTACTTAAAAAAGGTTATTCTCAAAAAATTCTAATGGTCTACCAGAACTGGAGACCCCTGTTAATGTTACACTGCATCCCACCTATGGAATATCTAGAGAAGCAGCCTTGCGATGAAAAGAAACAAGTTCACCATTTACAAAATACAGGAAATGACGGTTGCATATTCTGAACTCTGAAAGACTTGTATTCGGAGATCCTTCCTGGCCTACAGATAATTCGTCCAAGGCAGTGAATGGGCAGCAATGATATCTGACCACAGACATTTGTCTTCCAGTCCAACTCAGACCTTAGATTTAAAACACTAGATTTTTTTAAAGTCAGTTATTATGGGTCAGTATTTTGTTTGACCCATAGGATATATTAACCAAAATGATGACATAGGACATTGCCTTAAGTCATGAGCATATTAGTAGAACAGGGAGTGGGAATGAAGAGAGATAAACCTGAGTTTCAAGTTCAATTTGTGTTTATTAATAGCTACTTAGTGCTGGCCATTCTTAGTCACCTTCGTGTCAATCATCTCACTGACTTCTCTCAACCTGTTCATTGCCAGTTGAGGAAACACAATTTTAGAGACACGAAATGACCCGATTAAGATCACACACAAGCAGGTGTGAGAGCCAGGATTTGAAGGAAGGTCTCCTTAACACAAACTTAGTGCTGTTTGTTCTATTCTTAGTGTACAGTTAATGAATATAAAGGCATTTAATCAGGCCCATAGAAATTACAGAAAAACTTACTCCAGAATTTCCTAAGTAAATGGGAACCAAATGACTGGGTAATGGAACACTCTTTCTCATTTGTAAACTATGCACCTATGTAAGTGACTATAATCACAAAGTAGATTAAAAGCAAGTAGTAGTTTAAGAGCAAGCATCCAGAAACTGATTCTTCACATTAAGAGAGACTGAAGATCTGGGTTGACAGTTTTCAAGGTCATCTTGAAAGTCAGATTTACAGGTCAATGAACGATCTTTATTTACCTATCTCTTGTTGGTTCTAATGAGAACATAGTAGTTAGGTTATCATATTATCATTTCTTGTGCCACTGGCAAGCCAAGTGATGAGTAGAAGCTGATCGGGAAAGTTTTGATGAGAAGGCATATCCTGGGAAAGAGATGAGTGATGGAGATTTATTTTTAAAGTATGAGTCAGTGCCTCAAGAGCCAGAATGAAATGACTAATTTGGGGAATAGATCCATGATATCGGGTTGGATGTAGAAACACACACACATATACACACACACACACACACATACATATATATACATATATAAGTATATATATATAATATATATCACATCCTCTTTACCCGTTTATCCATTGATGGACACTTGGATTGTTTCCATATGTTGGCTATTGTGAATAACTGTGTATCACAATTTATTTAAAGTTTGCAATGACCCTTAAACCTACATATTATCATTCCAGCTTTAGCAATAAGAAAACTTGTCCAAAATTGGCCATGATCTGCCCTGAATCAAAGATCTAGTAAGTCACAGCAGCAACTCTGATTTACTCCAAACTTGGAATCCAAACTCTATCTTCTTTGTGCTACACTAGGCTTTCTTCATGCCATACTGACCAGAGACAACCATGCACCAGCACAGCAGTCACTGTAAAAGCCCAGCACTTGGTCTGACCAATCCTGTTATTCAAGAATCAAAATACAGGCTGCTGTTGGAAAAAGAGTTAGCCTTCCATAGAGAATTAGAGGGTTTAGCTCAAGTATACTGTAGCCCAGAAGGCTGAACGTTTACTAAGTAAGAAACAAATCCAACACTTGTATAATTGTTTCACCCCTACCAGTCTACCCATAGAAATCAGCATTACCTTAAATTACCAGGGTAGGACAAATACAAAAGAAGGCCTGACATTTTAGCAATTCTGCACATGTAAGGGAGTAGGTTATCAAAATCAAGTCCACATTTTATTATGTTACATAAAAATAAATTGGCTCCAAATAACACATAATCACTTTTGTCATTATGGTCCTTTTTAAAATAATACTGCCACTGTCACAGGTTTATTCTTGTGTATAAATGATTGCATTATAATATTGCTGCCTAAAGAAACAGACCCCACACACACACCCATACACATAGATACTCACAGACACTTAATATTGAACTAGAACCCACCAACAGGTTTTTCCCTTTTCCCTTTTTCCCCCAATGCGTAGAGAAGGACCTATGCCTGACCAAGTCAGGAAAACTTATCATCTTATGCTGTTTGCTAAATTAACAGAAGGGGAGAATGGCCAACCCAACAGAAGCTGAAAAAAGTTTCTTTAAGCCAAAAATCACTTCTCAAAGTTTAGCATTTTTAGTAGAGGCATATGAGAATCCAAGGACCCAAAGAACTCTTCTGATATTCCTAGAAAAGAATGTCACTTCTTCTGACCCTTAGGTGGCCTTTATGTGTGGGCAGGGTAGGTAGTGCCCATGTGGCACGACCATAAAGGGGCCAGGAGAGTTTCCAGAAACAGCTGCTTCTACTGCTTCAGTATTTAAGTGTTGACTTTCACTGCATGGCATCATATAATTATTTGGAATTAGCGCAAGCTCTTGGGAGCCCGTTAGATGTGAGTGTGAATTCACACTCTGTACTGATGAGCTGGAGGAGCCCGAGTCTCCATCCTTTGTACACTGGGAGTGACACCTCCGTCTGCCACACACAGCTGCCATGTAGATGTAATGAGCTAACTTCTATTATGCTTTGTCTACCAGCACCGTTCCTCCCCATTTGGGGAACAACCCTCTTCCTCTTGCCTACCTGCATCTTTTCTGTCCATCCCAAATTGAGATGTATCTGGAAGCTGCCACATTCTTTCAGAGTCCTTGGCCGTGATTAATTAACCCAAGGTGGGGTCCCAACGAGGAGGTTTTGAATTGGAACTGGGAACATTAACGAAGGGCTAGTGCCATCCCTCCTTGGACGCAAAGCTGCAAAATGGCAGCATGATGCTGCAGCGGCCAAGTTCATAGTTATTTGAAATGAGTCCCATTCATTCAAAATTAGTACTGAAAGCATTGACCATAGTCCCCATTTCTACTTGCTTACCTCACTTCTCTTTTCAAGTGACGTCATTCAGGATTTTGCCTCTACTTCTCCACTAAATCTGTTCTTATCAAGGACACAATGTCCTCTGTTTTGCTAAACCCAACAGTTGCTTTTCTGTTCTTTTATTAGGTTACGGGGGCATTAAATACAGTAAATCCTCCTTCTGTCTCAAAACACTCTTTTGTGTTGTTACTTCCAGAGCCCCACCCTCTTCTGTTTACATATCGTATTTCTGGTCACTTTTTTTTCAGCCTCTTCACTGGTTCTTTCTCCATTCCAGCTCTCCTTGTGAGAGTGTCAGCATAGGATCTGGACTGCCCCATCCTACATTTTTCAATCTTTCCATACACTGTCCTCAGATAATCTCAGCAGCCCATGGCTTTAAGCACCATTGTGACACCAGTGGTTCCCTCATCTAGAGCTTCCAGCTCTGACCTCTCCCTAGAAGTCCGGACTCTTATACCCAACTGTCCATGAGGCATTTCTATGTGGATGTCTAATGAGTAACTCAAGGACCTGAGTACCATTCTTAATCTTCCCCTCTCTAAAACCCTCTCTCCTCTCGTCTCTAATCTCATTTCAGTAAGATATCAATAATTCAAGCCAAACAATGGAGTTGGCTTTGACTTGGTTTCACAAGTCCCTTCTCTTCTGCCTTCAATGACTGTTTCTTGATTCCCTTCTAGATATCATCTCAGATAAGGCCCATGGTCCACAATTTCCATTTCTTATCACTGAAGGCTGAACTCAACCAAAGAGAGCCCTCCCACAGACTTGAGCTTAACTCAGATACTGACCAAGGATTTTTCTAACACCTGATCCTAAAGACACAATCAGAGTCACACTGGACTTGTCCCATTGTGTCTCTTCAGGTGACCTCTGGTCACAAGTAGGTCTGAAGCAGTTACAACTGACACCTCTGAGCTAGCCTTCCCGAAGGAGTGATTGCTGTCTCTGGGACCCTAGGCTCTGTGCTCTCTGAGACTGTCCTCATAATTAGATTGTTGTCCTCTATGAAAAGAAGAGCAGAAGCTGAGCCGTTCTCTCACTATGTATTGAATAGACTTTTCCTACTATATCATTTTAGAGGTGTAAATTCTAAAGGCTGGTTTACAAACTGGAAACAAAGAGCTGCCTATTATCCACATAGTGAGATTCTAAAGTGGAGCTAGTGGTTTCATTGTACCCTGCTGTCTGTGAGGCCCTACCTAACGCAGAGACTGATCACTTTAGGACCAGTATCCAACACGTGAATGAATGTGCTCAGATGGGTGTGGAGACAGGTGGGTAAGTCCACTCTGAAGGTCACTCTTATAGGCTGAATTGTGTCCCACAAAATTCATACGTTGACGTCCTAACCTCTAGTACCTCATAACGTGACTGTATTTGGAGACAGCGTCTTTGAAGAGGTGATTGAGTTAAAATGAGGTCATTAAGGAAGGCTGTAATCTACTGTGACCAGTGTCCTTATAAGAAGTGATGAGAACACAGACAACACAGAGGGGAGACCATGTGAAGCCACAGAAAGATGGTCGTTCACAAGCCAAGGAGAGAGGCCACAGAACCAACGCTGCTGGCACCTTGGTCTTGGAAGTCCAGCCCTCCAGAGCTGTGAGACCTGTTGTTTCAGCCACACAGTCTTTGGTACTGTGTTATGGCAGTCCTAACAAATAATACGGTCGCTGTGTCATAAGCTCTGGAACTCCACAGGCCACAACTGCAGGGGAATAACCCTCCTCCAGACCCAGGCCTCAAGAGACCCTGCAGAATAGAGGGCACTTAGATGAAAGAGAAGACAGAGTCTCCAGCAGAAGAAATGCCTCACCTGCTCTATAACTATATCCAACCCACACCAGAATACTGGAAATAAGCCCAGGCAAGGACCCAAGGGATTGGAAGTTGGTAGCCTGTAATGCTGGGCAAGGCCACTGATGCATATAAACTTCAGTCACCTCATTGGTAAAATGGAGTTAGCCATTTGAGCCTTCCAGGACAGCTCAAGGGGATGACGGACAGCAAATCAATTTGCTAACTCTGACATGCTCTACAAATGTGAGGGGTTCCTCTTATTATTTTTCCTCCTGTTTTCATTTAACAAAATCTAACCAGTGGCCCAGGATAAAATGCATCCAGCCGCACTGATGAATGCCCCCTGCCCCTGAGGTTGCCTTCTTCATTTGTTTCCATTTCAAACACCCTGTGAGCAGAGTAATTGAGTTTGAATTGCTTGGGGGATCCTCCCCCCTTATGGCTCATTGCACGGAGAGGCTCACAGTTGCTAATAATTTATTATTTCGCCTCATAAGTGTATTTGTTGCTTGCACCCAGCACAGTAGCTACGTAAGGGCAGCACACATGTGCCGTCACTTCCAATACGGACATGAATAAATCCAGGCCAGCTCTTCTGCCTCAATCACTTATGGAAGCAGCTCCTTCACCCTCTAAAATGGAAATGTTTTTATCTCACAGCCCCTGTCTTGGGAGCTGTGTCTAAATTAACTCGGTGTCCTTAAGCGCCCTGGCTCACACGCAACTCTCAAGGTTTCCACTGCTCCGGGAAAGGGAGAAGGATTCGGTGATTTTGCAAGCACAGAGATAATCCTGTAATTAGAGGCCACGTGTAAATAAAAACAGCTCACGTGTTAGATTATTCATTATATGCTGAGCACTTTACAGTATAGCTTTTCTAAGGCTCACACAACTCAATGAGATAAGAATTATTCTTGTCTCTTTTTACAGATGCAGTGGTTTTTAAGCATGGTTGTGAATTCTTAGACAGACAGTCCTTCCAAGGTGAGGTAGGGTCTATGTCTCTTTCCCTCAAATCTGGGTGGGTTCTAACTGTGTTGGCCGATAGAGAAATGACACACAAGGTGCTCAGTGGCTCCAGAAACGTGTCATACAAAGGCCACACTGAGTCCACCTTGATTGTTGGAAGCCTCACTCTTGGAGTCCAGAACCACTGTGTAAGCTGTCTGACCACTCCAAGACCACCATGCCGGGAAATTGGTGGCTTCCTTTCGGTCAACAGTTCCATATACACCCAGCCTCCTCATCACTCCTGCCAAAGTGCCAAACATGCCAGCAAACTCGTCTGGGATCCTCAGGACCAGCAATCTGCCAACTGAATACCATCAAGTGACCTCCTTTGACACCATGTAGAACAGAAGTATAACTGAGCCAAGTTCTGCCTACGTTTCTGACCCACAAAATTATGCAATATATTAAAATAGATGTTGATTTAAGACAACAGTTTGGGAACAGTTTACACACAGCAGTAAAGAACCCAAATACCACTTGAAGAAACAGAGGCAGAAAATTTGAAGACCTTTCAAGATCACACTGATGACATGTCATGGATCTCGGTTGGACTCAAGAGCATCTGCCTCTACAGTCTGACTCTTTGACAATATTGCCCTTTAGTAGAAAATCCATAACCATATGATAATTATGTTATGAATAAGACTGGAAAAAGAAGTAGGAATCAATTCAACAAAAGAACTGCTTTCCTACAGTGAGAACTGCCAACACTAAAGGTGGGGAAGTTTCAGCACTTAGAGAATTGTCCAATATGTGACTTCAAATCCTTCCCCAACCCCTTATGAGCTGTGTGACTCCCAGGAACTCAACTTCTCTAAACCTTTGCCTTCTCACTTGTAAAGTGGAAAGATAATAACTGTCAGGTTCAAATGAGATCAAACCTAGCAGAGAGTGTACACACTAAATTTTAAGTGCTGGGGAAATCCTCAGAAGATAATTTCCTCCCTCAGGGATGATCATCCAACAGGTGTTATAAAGCAGTGCTTGGGACACTTGGCAAGGGATGAAGATAATTTTCATTGTTACGACGGAGGCAGTTCTACAGCAAACTGCTGGGTAAAGGCTAGAAATTCTGCTAAACATACTATGGTGCACAGGACGGTAACCCCTCCTTCCCACCCTAACAAAGAATTATCTAGTCCAAAATGTCAATTGCAATGCTATTTGAGAAACGCTCTCATAAAAGAATCTCTGTTAATCTTAGAAGTTAAAATAGGTAACACTTAAGATCCCACCAAGTTTGAATTGCATTTCTCAAAAATTCTATTATTCAGGTCTTTAACATGCTAGGATTCTGACCTTTGACAAGTCTATGATCCCTAGATTATAAGATCTAAAAGATATTATGTGTTATGATTCTAAGAAGCTACAATTCTAAATTCCTGGGATTCTATATATTATCCTAAGGTACTTTAAATCTAAGACTACTTTTCTAAGCTTCTATGATGCTAAGATCTTAAGAGGCTTTAAACTTAGATTCTAGGGCATCTTGAGGTTACGTTTCTAATAAACTCTATTCTAAGAAATAAGACTTCTGTGATTTTACAATACCATAATGCTGCCATTCTAAGATGTTAATGTGCCATAATGTACATTTATGGATTCAGTCCAGAGCATGGAAATTTACTGTGTTGAAGGTAAGGAACTAAGTTTTATCCTTAAGCTTAGATTCCCAATCTGTTTGACAATCTGCTTTTATAATCTAATAATGGTGTTCAAGGAATGGAGATTTCCATTGAAATGCTGCTTTCAGTGGATGAAAGTTCAATACCCATGATGCAGTATAGAGTTACTGGCTCAGTTTTGACTAAGTTGCACATTCTTGGATATAAAGAGGATACCAAAATTTGTATGCATTTCACTGAAAACACGTACTTGGGGGATAAATCATAAGGTAACTTTATTGTTAGTCTTCTATTGTCTCTCTGCATATCCTCTGTGAGGGTAGTTACACTCTGCTCCTGGATTACATTTAGGGTCAGTCTTACACTCCTTCTGGTCATGTATGAGTAATTAACATACAGGTAATCAAGAAGCAACTTGTCTGTTCCAGTGAAATAATCAAGACTTTAAATTTCATTCAAGTTGTAGTTAATACTTCTCTTTCCTGGAACTGGCTTACTGCCAGCTGGCCACCGGTACTTGGGGAAGATTCATGGTTGACTCCCTTTTCCTTTCTCCACATTGCTCTTTTATTATCCTATCTTCCTATTCCTGAGTCCAGACCCCCTCCAGGGCTCAGGAATAGGGATGCGGGAGAAAGAGAGGAGGAAACAGGTAGGGAATGTCTCACTTGACTGAACTGTGGAGGGAGAACTGAGGTCCTCCTTGGGGTTGGCGAGTGTTTGAGCACAGTCTCTCTCAGGAACCAGCTGTGAATTTCTCAGATAAGCTCCTTCTTCTCTGTGACTTTCCCTTCCCTCCTTGACCTTCCCTCCAGGTCCATCAATGCGTCTCTATTTCAGCTGATCACACAGGGCTTCTCTTTTAGTCTTAAGCCACCTGGGGTATGCCTCTGGTTTCCTTCTACGCAAGTTCACTCGCCCCGCTCAAGCAAGATCTAAGGCAACTCTCTTGCAAGGAGCCCACGTGGGTCTAAAGGAGACCATAACATAATCTTTGTCCTTAGAAATTCTGAGAGTTCAAGTCAGTCCCAATTCAGCCACTTTCTCCTTCCCTAGAGCCGTGAGTCAGCTTGTCCTTTAAAAGTCTCAGGTGTGGGCCTCCCTGGTGGCGCAGTGGTTGAGAGTCCGCCTGCCGATGCAGGGGATACGGGTTCGTGCCCCGGTCTGGGAGGATCCCATATGCCGCGGAGCGGCTGGGCCCGTGAGCCATGGCCGCTGGGCCTGCGCATCCGGAGCCTGTGCTCCGCAACGGGAGAGGCCACAGCAGTGAGAGGCCCGCATACCGCAAAAAGAAAAAAAATAAAATAAAAAAAAAATAAATAAAAGTCTCAGGTGTGAGTCAGACACTAGTTCACGGACAGCCCTTCTCTGAGTGATCCCTTCAACCCCCCTCTTTCACCTGAGGTGGAAGGAGAATGCTTCCCACGCCACCCACACCGAGCCTGGTTGTGGAGAGGATGGAGTGAGATATGAAGGTAGATGAGAGGCCTTATCCCCAAACCCTCTTCTGACCACCAACATTTTTTCAGCTGCTCCAACATCTTTCATAGTTCAGAGCAGGGGTCAGTAAATTATGGCCTTCCAGCCAAATCCTGCCTGCTACCTGTTGTAATAAAGTTTTATTGCAACACAGCCAGGCTCATTCATATTGATGTATTGTCTGAGGCTGTGTCTGCTTTTCAACAGCGGAGCTGAATAGATGCACCAGAGTCCAAGTGGTCCACAAACCTACGCCATTTACCATCATATGCTTCACAGAAAAAGCTGGTGAACTCTGGGCTAGAGGCAAGGGCCACCTTCTGCTCCCTTCTTTTATAGGCACAGCACAGTCCTCTCTTGCTTCTCCTTTTAAAAGTTAACATCTGTTATATTAGGACCTATACGAAACTGAGACTAAAGTAACTTGAATCTGCTGCCATTCTGTTCATATCTAACTACCTACTCATAAGCCAGGTATCGTAGCAGCATATCCACCCAAGTTACCTTGTTTAATCCTTGTAAAGACACCATGAGGCAAGCAACTTTTCTCCTTTTACAGAGAGGATATTTGGCCTCAGAGAAGCTTAGTAAGTTGCCCAAGGATACACAGCTAATAACCAGCTGATGTGGGAATCAAGCCAGGTCTGCCTGAGTCCAGAGGAAATGCTCTTTCAAATACCTCAATTCTCTCCAGGTGTATTTTCCAGAGACTGGAAACCGTATTGCGAACCCACCCCTTCTTGTTACCGATGCATTTCCTGTCCCCAGTGGATTTCAGTGCTGTTGTCATCACAGGAGCACAGGAGCTGGGCACACTGGAGGCAATCCTTCGTTGAGTAACAAGAGAACTATTTATCCTATCACTCCCTTTCAGATTCCGGTTGATGCCATCAAGGTCATCATCTGAAAGGGTGATTTTTGGCTTAGAACTCTTCATTATGAATCTCCAACTTTAACTTACCTTTTGCAAGTAAAAAATAGAAGAATTAGGAAAGAACTTTTGACATATTCTGGACTACTCCCAACGCCATTTCCCACGGTTCCATTTTTCAGATGAGAAAAATGAGATCTAAAGGAAGCCAAAAATAACTGGTACCAAATGACATAGCAATTAACTACTGAGTTAAGAGAAACTGAATTTCAGATTCCAAACCTAATCTTCTCTCTAGCATCACTGGGACAAAAGGTAACCAAGTCTTTTGCTCTTTTCCATCTTTCTGAAGAATACTCTGTGTTTGCCAGTTAGATACAGAGGTCTTTTATTATACTGTCAAAAAATACATAAAGAACAAATATTTCAGAAGCTAATAGAAAGGGTTACATTTGTTTAATGAGAAAGATCATCAAGCCACCCCTGGAAGAAACAAATTAATCCAGGATTTATGGGAAGGGGAAGGGGATACAACAGACAGAGTCCAAGGAGAGTTTGGGAGCAACAGAGAAAAGACAAAAACATATTTGGTTAGATTGAGAATGCAAGGCTTGAGTGGGGTCATAACCATACTGTATGCTGGATTTTGACAAGATAGGTAGACTGTATATAAGATTATGCCAGATCTTCCTTTTCCATTATACTAAGAGACTTGGTAAATGCTTAATTACTTCTATATCGTTTTAGATGTCAGACTGGTGTTTCTTTTAAATATGACATATGCTGTGACTTGACAGCCGACTCATTTTTGTTCAAAATACTTTAATATTCATCAATCCTCTGTCCTTTCATCCATCTAATTCATTTCTTGATTCACACCACAGCACACATATTTCTTGAGTTCTCTACATTGTCTTCGGCATAACTCTCACTCATTCCCTCAGGCATTTCCTTCATGAAGCCTCTCTGATCACCACTGCTGCAGGGTGTATGTGTCCTGGTGTGTTTTCACCATGCCCACCACAGTGTCTGGTCCATAAGAAGCCTCCAGGAAACATTGTTATATGGAACTGAGTTGAACTATAACCCCTGTCTGGGGTACTGGGGACCGAGGTAAATAAGTCAAAGGTTTCATCACTGAGCATCATAACATCTGGTAGTGAGAAGTAAAGGAAGGGAAGGGAAGGGTACAAGGGAAGTGCAGAGGGAGGCTTCACTTAGAGGCTGACACCATGCTCTCTCATCATTGAACAGATGAAAGCAGAAAGGCCACTCTGGCTGGCCCAGATAGAGACTCGTTCTTAAAGGAAGAACAAAATTAAAATTCTGAACCTCTCAGTCCATGTGTTGCCAAGTACACTGCACTGATTACTTACATTCCATGACTGTAAGAGGCTTTGACAAGCAGTAAGTGTGGAACACACTGGGAGTTGATTGTTCTATTGAATAGGCTCTGCGTAAGTTGGATAAATGAAAGGCATGCTGCTTGCCTCTGAAATCCAGGCGGAGGAAATAAAGTGAAATTGGCAAATACACCATTTCAAATGAACTCCAGCCACCACCTTCAAAGACACCAGAGTGAAACCAATATATTAGATTCATAGGAGACATCCGAGGTGCTCAGTGTATATTAATTGGCAGTGTCACTGCTGAGTCCACATTATGTACAGATATATTGAACCTCAATTCCAATTCAACACACATTTATTAAAGGCTGGCTCTTCATTTATTTATTCATTCATCAGTCGATATACAAATGTCTTGTGTGCCCAGAAATATGCTGGGTGCTATAGAAACAGGGTAGAGCTTAACCAACATTGCCCTACCTCGAGGAAGCTCATAATCTAGTGAATGATCCACACAGTAAATAATCGCGGAAATAATCAGTCAAGATTTGATAAATACAAGGAGGAAAAATACAGACTGTGAAAAGAATGTATAATCAGGGGCTTTCATCCAGTCTGAATGTCAGCAGATGTCTCCCTGAGGAAGTGATATTTAGGAAAGGACATGAGGATGAGGTGGAGGGAACCAGGTGACAAGGTGGGTTCTCTAGTTAGGAGAAGCACCTGTGTCCTCTGTCACAGTGCTGGTGGCTGTGTGTAGAGAAGTAGAGAGACACATAAGACCCATGATGACCCACGGCACTCATAATGCTTTTGAGGCAAATAACAGAAATCTTGGACAAACTCAAGTGGGTATGAACAATAAAGAAATTTATTATCTCATATAACTGGAAACCCAGGAGTTGGGCAGCCTCTAGGAGAAGCACATGCGTAATGTAACATAGACTCGGATTCCTTCAATCAGTCTCTCCTTCTCTCTCTCACTCTATCCCTCTCTCCTAGCCTCAGCTCCAGATTCCTCCTGAATCAGATCCTGGTATCCCTTGTAGAACCAAGAGGGCTTCCAGAGGTAACATGACTTCTCTGCATGCTGCCTTGTTCATGTTCAGGGGGACAGCCCAGAAATCCCTCCCTCAGTCATGAGTGGCTGGACATATCCTTCCGTTTTCTTGTGATAATTAAGGCATTTCCCTGAGTCCCAGCAATCACAGGGGAACGTCATACACTGATTGGTTTAGGGAAATCAGAATCTAAACTCTCGGGCAGGTCATGGAGTCCCCATCCACTAAACGGTGTAGCGGTGGGTGTTGAAGCAAAATCAGAACTCTGGGGAGAAAGGAGAAGCAGGCTGTGTGGCACAGATGTTGAGTGAGCTACCATCAATGTCTGCTCCACTGCTTTCCACAACACAGAGAAAACTCATGTCCAGCTTATAGCTGGATGCAAGATGTGAAGAGAGTAGCATCAGGTTTGGTTGTGGAAAGACTAGATTTTATTCCTGTTCTTCCACCTACTGACTGTGTAAGTAGATTAACAATTCAATATCTCACTCTCAGCTTGATCACCTTGAAAATGGGGGAAAGAATTACAGCTGTACAGCATGCTTTTGAGAATTAAATACAATAATGTAGACAATGAATTTGATATATGACAGATAATCAGTGTATGTTCCTTCCTCCCTCCCTGCCCTCCATCCGTCTTGCCCCAGAGAATGGGGACACATTAATTCTCACTGGTAAACAGAATCTATGGAGGCTCAGTTGCAAAGTTGGGTTTGAAAACTGGGGCAGAGAGGGCATGCAGAGAGCACTTTTTGCATACAATACGACACTGGAGACAGAGTAGTATTACTTGACCTTGAAGAACAGAAAGACACCAGAGCATGGATGAAGAGTGTGTATGTGTGTGATTCCGAGTGTATATGGGGGCGGGCTGAGAGATGAGGCAGAGGAGGTGTAGGTCTGGTCTGGTCATGGACAGCCACCATGCTGGCCTCAGAATCAGCCTTCCTTTTGATGGCTAAGGCCATCTTACCAGATCAAGTTCATTGCATGCCTTTGTTTCAGCAGGAGTTCTTTCTCAGTAGGTTCCTCAAAGCTCACACAAAGAGACTATGGCAGGCCAGCCCCACCTGTCCACCCAAGTGTCCAGACTTGCATCAGTGGGTTCTCTAGTTAGGAGAATCAGCTGCTTAGACTCACCCCAGGCCCCACCGTAGGTCAGTACGTGTTTAACCAAAGGCAATGGGGACTCACTCAATGCAGATGTATAAACTGGTTTCTCTGGTGGCAATACCAACAATGGAAAGATGGGGTCTGACTTTGCTCTTGTTTCAACAATTCATAAAAGTAAATAATGAGGTTGTAAACCGGGAGAGGGCAGAAAACATGAAGACAGACTTTTGATAAAGTCTAGAGGTCTTAGAAAGCTCCTGTATGTGGAGGGGGTAAGAAAGAAAAGTAGAAATCTAATATTGCTTCCAGAATTTCGTTTTGGAACAACCTGGGGTATGGTCAGTTTCTTAAGTGAAATGGGGAACATGAGGAGGAAAATGTAGACTATTTGGGAAAAGGAAAGTAGCTCAAAATTGCTGGAATGTATGTTTTGAGGAGGGGTTGGCAGGAAATGAGGCTGCAGACATTGACTGGCATTAGGGAATGAAGAGCCTCTTACAGTAAAATGTTTGAAATTTATTATAAAGATAAAGAAGAATTAAAGAAAGTCTTTAGGGCTTCCCTGGTGGCGCAGTGGTTGAGAGTCTGCCTGCCGATGCAGGGGACGCGGTTCATGCCCCGGTCCAGGAAGATCCCACATGCCGCGGAGCGGCTGGGCCCGTGAGCCATAGCCGCTGAGCCTACGCGTCCAGAGCCTGTGCTCCGCAACAGGAGAGGCCACAGCAGTGAGAGACCCACGTACAGCAAAAAAAAAAAAAAAAAAAAAAAAGTCTTTAAAGCAAGGACATGTTGTTTATATTTTTGAAAGACCCTTCTGGCTGCACCGGAGAGATGGACTGAGTGATGGTAGACAGAGGAGGTTTCTGTAAAGATCCATGTGAGAAGCAAAGAGATCCTGAAAATAAGGAGCAATAAGGAATGAAGGAGGGAAGGGTGGAGAGAGGAATGATTGCATGATGGAGGGACTCATCTGCCATCTTGAACGACTTCTGTTTTAAGAGGGAGAGAAGCCCGAGTTTGGAATAACCAGGCTTTAATGATGGAACATCAATGGATCCGTCATTTCTGTAGAAATGATGTAGTAATGGCTTCATATGCTGAAAATGGAGCCCAGACTCCACGCAGGCATCTGGGTAAGACTCTACCACCCGGAGCTGAGAGCACGTGAAGAACAAGAGATTTGGAAAGTTCAACTTCTCTGAAAAGAATGGAGCTTTTCTGTTTGGAGAGTTTAATCTTACTATGAGATATCACTAATGGGTGATTTAATATTTTCACATTTCAGGCATTCGTGGTGCTAATATTACCTTATTTACCTTGCAGTTCTGACACAGGAAATCCCTTGATGGCTGGATTGGGTCCCAGCCCCCAAATTCATATGTTGAAGCCCTAATACCCAGGACCACAGAATGTGACTGTTTTTAGGACTGGGCCTTTAAAGAGGTAATTAAGGTTAAATTAGGTCACTGGGGTGGGCCCTAGTCCAGTGCTGCTGATGTCTTTATATAAAGAGGAGACTAAGATACAGACAGACCCAGAGGGAAGATCATACAGAGACACTTGAGGAACACAGCCATCTACAAACCAGAGAAAGAGGCCTTATAAGAAACCAACCCTGCCGCCATCTTGATCTCAGACTTCTAGCCTCCAGAACTAGAATGAGAAAACACACTTCTGTTGCCAACCCTGACCAATCAACCAGAGAACTCACTATCAAGACCAGTGGATTAACAGGAAAACAAAAACTCAAAGACATGGTGACTTCTAGAAAGCTCTCATTCTTATC
Source organism: Mesoplodon mirus (assembly GCF_964341445.2). Lineage (NCBI taxonomy): Eukaryota > Metazoa > Chordata > Mammalia > Artiodactyla > Ziphiidae > Mesoplodon > Mesoplodon mirus. The sequence continues at coordinate 5,976,917 of NC_138992.1, forward strand.
ACATCCCACCCCCAACTCTGGCCTTTTAGATTCACATAGGGTTTAAGATGGAGGACATTTTTGGAGGGCCACTTTAACTAGAAGTGAAGTGTTTAAAGTACTTAATAGTCTGAACCACAAGAGTATGATATATTTGGGGAACCCCAAGTGGGATACGTTAGCTGGTTCTGGGGAAAGGTCAGACCCAGGAGCAGCTTCCTACACTGATCACCACTTTACTGTTCTAGCTCCTTCTTCCGTGACATTGGTGGGTGCTTGCTGGGTTACTATTTCCTCACATTATGGTTAGAAAATCTAAGACATCGGATTGGGTGTTAGAAAAGGGATTGGGAAACAGATGGGGAAATAGGCAGAGTTGGCCTTAGTCTTGGTAAAAATGTTTAGTTTTAGCAAAATGAAGTTTTCCATAAGTTCAGCCTTGCATTATTAGTCCTTTGTCTGATGGTTTGCATTGAAGTCTGGGGCCAACACAGAAGGTAATTTTCTTTGTTTTCTTCTTCATGTGTGCCCATCTCAGGACTTCACAGGGAAAAGAGTGATGGGGTACAGGGAGATTTGAATACTACTATGTCCCTTGGTAAAAATATAGACTATAGAGTAGTAGTTCTATTACTCTGATGTCCCCAATCTTACCATCATTCCCGTGTAATAGGAAGCCATTGAAGGCACTTAAGTGGGGACTGATATAGTAAGATCTGCTTTAAAAAAACACATGGTGGGTAGACAGGATATAGAGGTCACCAAAGGTAGAGAAACCCACTAAGACATTGCCCCAGGGTCCCTCATTCATTCTATCCACTTATTTTACAAATATTCCTCATGCGCATATTTTGTGAAATCCATCTTGGCTCTGGAGACACAGTGACTGAGAAAATCAAAGTCACTGCCTACACAAAGTTATACTGTAGTGGAAGAAAACAAGGGCTAAGTAAATATGATTCTGTATGTAAGTCCTGTGGAGAAAGAGAGAACACGGTGCCTGGGGGCTGCTGTTATATACCGCACGGAGGTCAGGTAAGTGCTCACGGATGAGAGAATACTGAGCACAGTGACTAGAACGAGAAAGCAGGACATGAGGACGTCTGGGGAGGGAGGGAGGTTTTCAGGCAGTAAGACTAAGTGGAAAGTCTCTGAGGCAGGAATGTGCTTGGCTTGCTGGGGGAACAGGCAAGAAGGCCGGTGTGGCTAGCGCAGGTTCAGTAGCAGGGAGAGAGGCAGCACATACATTTGGAAAATCAGCAGGGGTGGGTCGAGGGAGAATACATGAAATAAGGACTTAGGAAATCTTCCTGTCTCTCGGTCACACTTTCATCCAAATGCTATTTTAGTTTTACTCTGGGGTCCCCTATCTCCTCATCGTTCCTGAGCCATAGGAGGCTGGTACAGGTGGTGAGGGTGACATTGTACTGGCGCGGACACGTCAAAGGCAGGAGGGCCTGAGTCAGGACGGCTACAGAGACAGGCTGCCAAGATGGACACGGTGCTCACCAACCTTCCGTACAAAGACAGCACCGATGGCCGGCAGCCAGGCGGCGCAGGTGTCCAGAGTGGTGGTGATGTTCACCTGTGTGGTGCGGTCTGTGGGGGAGGTGGAGAGTCTCTTAGCCTCGGTCCGGATCCCTCAGGTTATCCAGTTTCTCCAGTCATAGCTGTTCCCATAAACACTGCCGCAGGGTGACACCATCCCAAGCTGTGGAGAGGCGCCTAATGCGTGAGCTGTCGCCAGGTGTTGACCCCCCTTAGCCAACGCCCTGTCCCTTCCCAGCAGCCTCGCTAGCAGCTCTGCACTGGGCAGGAGGCTATCCGCTCAGCCTGGGACCTGCCATGCTGGTTGGGCTTCACAGTCACACCTGCCATTTGCTGCTGCATCACTTTGGTGATCAAGAGGTGGAGGAACAAATGGAATTGTGCTCCTTTTAAGCTCTTTTTGATATCATCATCATCGTCGTCATCATCATCATCGTCATCATCATCATCATCATCAACATTTACTCAGTGCTTGCTGTATGCCAGGCACGGTGATACACGCTTGCAGAACCTTACTGAATTCTCCAACAACCACATGTGGTTTTATCACCCACGTATTTAGATGAGAAAAATAAGGGAGAGAGTAATTACATAATTTGCCCAAATTCACACAACTAGCTTGGGCTCACTGACCCAGAGGAAAGCTAACCTGTCCTCCTGCCAGGATGGTAGATTGATAGAGCTTCACCCCTGCCCACCCTGGGCTCTTTATAAAGACCAGGGGACCTTACATCACTTTCTTAAGGTCCCACAACTTGTTCATATCAGGAGCTAACACACACCATAGCAAGTACTAGTCTAATGGCTTTTACAAAATTTTTATTTATTCTTCACAGCAACCTGAATTTTACAGATGAGGAAACAGAGCTCAGGGTCTGAGAGCCACCAGAGAGCTGGGCAGGGACTTGAATTCCAGACTCTCTGATAACCTTTGCCCCTGACCCCTGTGGTGTCAGGACCCGCTTTGAGCGGAGCACATGCCAGGGTTCAGATTTTCAGTGGACAGATTTTGTCTTAGAGCAAACAATCCAGTGCAGCACCACAAGATAGAAATAGAATGGGAGCCATACGTGTACTTCCTATTTTTTTGAGTAGCCACATCTTTAAAAAGAATTGATAAAGTCAAGTCATACTCCTGAGGGAGAGAGGATAACTTTTCATCTTCATTCCTGTAAGAAAACTGAAGACAAGAAAAGCATCCATAGAGGCGAAGTCCCTGGACTTAGAGTCACTGAGCGAGCTGAATTCAAATCTCCCATCTGCCACTAACTGTGTGACTCTGTGCAATGTATGTAAACTCAGTCTTTGCTGCATCGTCGGCAACTTTAACACCAAGCATCTCGCACATCGTGCTGATTCGTGCCTCCATATGTCTCTTCCAGACTAGGGTTTCTGTCCTTCCTGCTACCTACCCTCATTTAAAACCGATGCTTATCCAAGGAAATCTGACAAAATGATTGACTTAGCTAAGCTGATACCTACTAGCGCTCCATCTACAATCCAACTGAATAAGTGCGTCTATATTTTTTACCACTCTCTCTGCCCCCCTCTCCCCTTCCCTGCCCCTCTGTGTGTGTGTGTGTGTGTGTGAAAGAGAGAGAGAGAGAGGGAATTCTGAGGGATTTCTTCCTCCAGTGTAGCTGAGATTAGGATAAATTGAATTGTTGGTTCATGACTATACCGAAGCTTCTGAGTGTCCAGGAGAGACTCAGTAACAGATGGTTAATCTGAAACAAAACGAATAGCCAGGACTGTGCCATCAGTAGACCTGGGTTTACAATTGGCAGAATAATATTATGAACTTGATGGTCAGTCTTCTGTTTGCCACTTTCGTCTTTGTTTGCACCAGTCTCACTCAGACCATCTTGCTCTACATGCCGACGTTCAGAACACGCTGTTCCCTCCACAGCCATGTCCCGGGGGCTCCCTTTCTTCCTTTGAGTGTCAGTTTAAATGTCACTTTCTTGGAGAGGTTTCCTTATGCGGACTTAACAAAGTAAAACCCATTCTTTTGGACACTATTTCAAGCTCTATTTTTTCCTTCATAACATGTATTTTAGTTCACAATGCTTTTTAAACATATAAGTATGTGCCTGTTTGCTTGAATATGTTTTTTCTAGACTAAAATGCAAAATTTATAAAGTCAGATATTGGTTTCTTTTATCATCGTTGTTGTTGTTCAGGTTTGTCCTCATTAACACTGTTCATGGTACTTAGTAAGTAATCAATAAATATTTGTTTGGGAAAAACAACAGCGACAATAAGGAAATGAGGAAGGAAGGAAGGAAGGGTGGGTGGGAGGGAAGAGAAAGAGGGAGAAAGAGAGAGAAGGAGGGAGGAACAAATAAACGAATGGACAAATGAGAGGGAAATGAGATGAAAAAAGAGGGAAGGAAAGAGGACAGTTAGGTAAGCACCCAATTTAACAGAGCCTCATATTACCCTTGTGTATTGGGACTCCTGAGTGGAATTAATTATCCAGGATTTTTGTGTGATAATCAAGCCATGCGAGTTGTATACAGTAAAACACTATGCAAATCAGAGCCATTAAGGTGTGTCAATAACTCTTCCGCACCCCGCTCCCCAGAGGCATCTGCTCTGCAGTACCTAGAACATACTTGGTGTCTCTCTTTCCTTCTGCCCTGAGCGCTTTCCTCTCTGCCTTCATTCCTACTCACCCTTTAAAACTTCCTCTAGGACTTTTCCATGATGCCCCGTTTTCCTGCATTTTGAGGTAGGTATCTCCTCTACATTTTTATGAGGTTCCATGGGCCTCTGGTGACTGGGGGCAGGGGGAGGGGCAGTAAGCCACTGCCCTGATCACGTGGTTTTGTAAGAATCTCTTTAGAAGCCTGTCTTCTGATTTGGTGGTTAGCTTCCCAAGGGATGTCATGTCTTGTTTATTATGATACCAGTACTTAGCCAAATCACTGGCATATAAATGTAAATATTGAAACAATAAGTGCAGAGGTGATTGAATAAGTCAATACGTGAGTGAGTGAATAAACATTTTACACGTGCTGCACACAGGAGCTTTTTCTGTTGCACATTCTCATACACTTCCTAGCATCTGGTGTCAAATATAATAGGTACCTAAATGCATCACAGGTTTTTTTGGATGGCTTGTTATTTTCTTACAAAAGAACCACTGTCTCTATGGTTAAGTGGCAAAACCAGACTGCAAACAAGAGTATTCTGTTCATCAAGAGAGGCCAACAGGTGTTATTTTAGAGGCATCCACTGCCTGAGTAAGAGCTGAGCCCTTAATTTACTCCAACGACTACCCTTAAGTAGCCAAAGTGACTTGGAAGCCCTCCCTTGAGACATTCATTGGAAAACACAGTTTGAATTAGTCTAATAACTGAATGTCAACCAACTTCTACCACAAAGCAGTGAGGTGTGCTTCCCTCTTTACAAATCAAGTAACCTAGAAGAGTACAGCCTCAATAACCACTAATAAGGGTTCTCAGAGGACTGAGGCCAGCAAGGGAATTGTTTTTACCTGTAGCCTACAGTCCAAATACCTTACCTTAGCAACCACTACCCTACATGAGTCAGCCCTGACTTCCCCAATCATTGCAAACACCCCGTAAAATCCCACGAGCATTTGTAAGGACGTGGAGACGAAAGGGCATTCCAGGTTGAGGGAACAATTTAAACAAAGGTAGGAAAGTCAGTTAAGTTCAGCAAATCAGTAATTCTATAAGGTGCATATGTGGGAGGAATTAATGATAAAACAGGGAAACGAAGGTCTGATTGTGAGACGTCTTGGAATAAACGTTGCTCGGTCTTCTGGTCTGAACAGGGTGGCATAGATGTGTTTTTCCTTGTCCCTCCTCACTCAGCATCACCATAAACCCTAGAACGGGTGCAGGAGACAACCAAGGAGAACTCTGAGAGGTGTAAGAAGGCCAGCAGGCTCGGGCTCCAGGACTGGAAGAACAGCTCAGGGGCAGAGCATCTTGTCTTCTCTCACCCAACAAAAGAAAGTCACCCAGGCCTGGCGTTCACCAATCCCTGACCCACCCATAGAATAACATGCAGGCAGATGCATTCTGTCCCCGGATCAAACAGGAGTCTCTCTGGATACATCAGGTTACTCAGACACCATGAATAACCAGAGGATAAACAAAGAACTCTTCCCCCACTGGGCCTGAGACTCCCTCTTTCTGCTGAAAGGTTCTGAGGGGTCATGGAGAAAGCAAGAAAAAGACAGGAAAACCAGTGGCTGTATCCAGGAAGCCTCTCTGTCCTCACAGGCTTAACTGAGATTCCCACTTCCCACTCAGAGACACCAGGGGAGCAGAAGGGGTTGGACTGGGGTCCAGTAGGTGGACCTGAACCACGCCCCTCACCAGTGGAAGGCATCTGACAGCAGACTTGGGGAAACGCTCTCTGCACCCTCGGCAGCACTAGCCAGGACAGGGAAGGCCCAGCAGCACCAAACCAAGCAGGTGAAAATCACGCTGCGCACGTTCTGAGGATTAAACTGCCACTGGAGCCATACCCCACAAAGTCAGCCGAAGCCTGTATCCTAAACCTAAACTTGGTGACTTGCTAAAAGAAAAGATTTTAATAGGGCCCAAAGTATTCTAACATACAGATGCTGTCCAGGATGCAATTGAAAATCACCTAGGATACCCAAAACCAAGAAAATCACAACTTCAATGAGAGAAGACAATCAACTGATGGCGTAGGAGGACGAATCAGACGTGGGAATTATATCATTGTAAGAGAAGGATTTTAAGGCAGTAGTTGTAAAAAATGCTTTGAAATTCAATGATAGATTCTCCTGAAACAAATGAAAAAATAGAAATTACAGCAAAAGAATAAAAGTTTTATATAAATATATAAAGAACCAAATGGAAGTTAAGAAACTAAAAAATGCGGTAGCAGGAAAGTCTCACTGGATGAACTCAAACAGTAAAGTAGAAACGACTTGTCAATTAAGACTGTGTGATTGACACACAGATCAATGGAACAAAATAGAGATCCTACCGAGAGACTCACATAAATGTGCTCAACTGATTTTTGACAAGGGTATAAAGGTAATTCAATGGAGGAAAGATAGCTTTTTTTTTTTTTTTTTTTTTTTTTTTGCGGTACGCGGGCCTCTCACTGTTGTGGCCTCTCCCGTTGCGGAGCACAGGCTCCGGACGCGCAGGCCCAGCGGCCATGGCTCACGGGCCCAGCCGCTCCGCGGCATGTGGGATCCTCCCAGACCGGGGCACGAACCCGCGTCCCCTGCATCGGCAGGCGGACTCGCAACCACTGCGCCACCAGGGAAGCCCAAAGATAGCTTTTTAAACACATAGTACTGGAGCATTTGGGCACCCATAGGCAAGAAAAGAAAGAATTATCTTAACCTACTCTCAACACACTATATAAAAATTAACTCACAATTGATCATAGACAAATATAAAATATAAAACTTTCCACAAAAACAATAGCAACAGAGGAGAAAGTCTTCAGGATCTAGGGCTAATCTGAGAGTTCTTCAACTTGACATTAAAAATATGTTGCAATAAAGGGAAAACTGATAAATTGGACCTCATAAAATTTTTAAGAAGTTTGTATTTTGACAGTCCATGTGAAGAGGAAGAAAAGACAATTTACAGACTGGGAGAAAATATTTTCAAACCTCATATCTGTCTAAAAATCAGTATTTAGAATATATAATGAACTCTCTAAACTCAACAGTAAAAAAAAAAAAAGACATTTCACTGAAGATATACACATAACAAATAGCACATGAAAAAGGTATTCAACATTGTTAACCATCAGAGAAATGCAAATTAAAACCACAATCTGCTATCACTACATGCCTATCAGAATGGATGATGTTTAAAACAAAAAATACCAAAGAAAATGCAAAGAAAATGAATCACTCACACATTGCTGCTGGAAATGTAAAATAGTATAGCCACTCATTAAAATGGTTATCAGCTTCTTGTAAAACTAAATATAAAATTACCATATGACCAGGCAATTTCATACCTGGGCATTTATCCCAGAGTAAGGAAAATTTATGTTCACACAAAAACCTGTACATGAGAATTCATAGTAGCCTCATTTGCAATGACAAAAACTGGAATCAGCTTGGCTGTGCTTCAGCAGGTGAATGGTTAGCAACATGTGTTACATAAGTTTCATGGAATACTGCTCATCAATAAAAAGGAATAAACAACTTGGTTAAGTCTCCAGGGAATTACGCTGAGTGAAAAGAGTCAATTCCAAAAGGTTACATTTTGTATTATTCCATTTATATAACATTTTTAAATGACCAGATTTTAGAAAGGGACAGCTTTTTAGTGGACAGGACTTCATTCCAGAGCCAAGTGGGGTGGCCATGGTAGGAGATGGGGATAGTTATAATAGTGCAACATGAGAGATCCAACATGAAGCAGTAGTTAGAACTATTCAATATCTTGACTGTGGTGGTGGATACAGGAACCTACAAAGATGACAAAATTGTATAGAACTTACCATACACATACATGCGTAAAGTAGAACTGGGAAAATTGGGATGAGATCAGAGGATTGTATTAAAGCCATTGCCCTATGATATTTAATATAGTTTGGCAAAATTTTGCTACAGAGAGAAACTGGGAAAAGTAGTCAAGGGATATCTATGTAGTATTGATTTTTATTACAATTATATGTGAATCTACAATTATCTCAATAAAACTTTCAAGGAAAAATACTACTTGCTCTAACTCAGGGCAGACCATGGGATGTCTGAGCCCATAAGCCCTCAAGAAAGTAGCTAGAAGGGGTCAGTGTGAGTGGCTGACATTAGGAAAGGATTAAAAAAAAGTGAAGAGCTTGGTCATTGGTTGGCTTTTATGTAAGAGGAAAAAGTAAGAGATGAGACAGTTCAGAAATTTAAGACATCAAAAAGTTGACAAAATGAGTATTTCTAGGCTCTCAACAGTAGGAAACAAGGTTGGAAAAGCTTGGATTGACAAAGACACATAGAGACTCAGCCTTTCTGCAAAAAGTAGTAGTGTCTCAGCCTAGTTGTCTTGAAAACAGAGCCCAAGACAATGTTGTATGTCCATGTGTCTTATCTGAATAAGAATGAAAGACTAGGAAATCCATGCAGGGAAGGAGGAAAATCCAATTTAAGAATATTGGCCACTCCTGTGGATGTCAGGTGCCCAGTCATCACAGGACCCAGGACCTTCTGAGAAGCTTTACACAAGGTGCCTCATACTGTCAACCCATTAAGTGGAGGATAGGAGACATAAAAAAGGAAGCAACAAAGTGTATCAAGCTTCAGAATTGTGTCTAGGTTGTGATGACTGTCACTTATAACTGACTGGAGAGAAATAGATCAGACGCTTCCTAAGTTTGGGGGTAAATTACATTGTCAAAACACTACCAAAGATCCTCTGACTCTTTGAGACCTCAAAGGGCCTTTGAGACTCCATACCATACTTGCACCTGCAGAAGTGGGCTTTACAGGGTTACAGAAACTTTGCAGACCTATAATAATACACCCTGGAGGATAATGAACAAGAATAGAACTCCCAGAGAATAGAGCAAAGATTGATGGAGAACGAGGGGCAGTGAGTATTCTCCCAAACATCAGAGCAGGATTTAACTAAGAAACATCACCAATTTTCAAGTTAGAGGACCTTCTTAAAGCCTTCCCTGCAGGACTTTGGAGGAGATACGGACCAGTGCCTGCTGTAGCCTCCCATTCTACCTTTTTCTGACTGAGAATTTCTTTGCACAGGAGGAGGATGGGGAAACAGACAACTTCCTTTTTATTTGTAAATTATTGAACCATGAGGAGACATATCCATGGGGAACCATTGGGACACTGAGCATCTAGCAGACTTTGAGCTGAATGCAATGGGACAGAAGAAACCTGGCTTGGCTCTCCTGGGGAGGGTGTGAGAGCTTTTCTGTGTGACAGAAGAATGAAACAGATTTCTTGGCAGTGACCAGAAGGGTAAACTGAAAACAATTCCACGTTTTCTCTTCTCCTTGGGCCCATAACTAGACTACATTTTTCACCCTCCCAGCAATTAGCCAGTGGAATATGAATTGAAGTAATTTACTTATACTTTTAGATCTGACCCATTAAAATATAAATTTTCCATAGATAATTTTCAATTCTCTGTTTCCATCTGTTGGCTTAATGTAGAAATTTTGAAGAAGTTGGATGTAACTGGAGCCAAAACTGGAAAGAGTTTGGTTCCCAAATATCTTTAACAATGCAGAGTTCTCTTGCTAACCCACATTGGACTGTGATTTATGCTATTTGGCAAAGTGAAGGAATTTTGCAGATGTAATTATTAAAGTCTCTAATCAATTGACTTTCAGTTAATCAAAAGGGATTTTATCCTGGGTGAGAAGGACCTAATCACATGGATCCTTTATACAGGGGTCTAGATGTTAGAGTCTTTCTACTGTTGGCTCTGAAGACACAAGCTGACATGAATGCTATAGACACAAGGAAATGAGGCTGCCAGCATCCTGATGGAGTTTGGAAGTAGATTCTACTCTAGTTGCGCCTCCAGATGAGGACACAGCCTGCCTGACACCTGGATTTCAGCCTTGGGAGACCCTGAGCAGAGGGTATAGTTAAGTTATACCAAGACTTCTGACCTACAGAAATTGTGAGGTAATGAAGACATGTCAAGTTGCTAATTCGTGGTACTTTGTTATGTTGCAATATAAAATGGAATACAGCTACCTTGCATGACACGAATTTTAATTATTTTATGGCAAAATTATATCCCTAAGATCTTGTCAAAGAAAATAGTTTTATTATATTTTCCCTTATTTTCTGAAGTCAACCAGGACAGTTTTCAGTAGAAAAGCACCCCTGATAGGTGAGATGGTCTTGGTCACATCCTTGTCTCTATTGAGTCTAACTGATCCATTATTGGTATTACTTTTGAGTTTTACCACCTCCAAGGATCACCTGAGATATAATTAAATAAATACTTTTTCTTTATATCTACTCATATTTTTACTTATGTAAATCTTTGTCAAGAGTGTATTAGTTATGGTGACACCAGCTGCTATAAGTGACAAATCCTCAAATCTCATTGGCTTAGAATAAAAGTTTATTTCTTCCTGTGAAACATTACAAAGATGGATATTCTCCAGGAAACTCTCTTGTGCAACTGGCCTCTATGCACTGATTCAGGATCCAATTTCTTTCAACTTGTATCTCAGTGGGCTTCAACGTACAACTTACAAAATCACCTGGTGTTCAGCTCAGTATCAGCCAATCTGTGGGTAAAAGAGAATGAGGAATCGTGCATAAGCAGTCCCCAGGTACAAGGCCTTGAAGAAATTTCCTTACTGGTCCCAGGGATATGCCTAATGGCAAGGAACCTGAAAAATACAGTTAAGTCCAAGAATACCCTCCTACCCACCGTGGACCTCAGACATACGTGGGAAAAACACCAGTGTAGAGTTTCAATTCTCAACCCCGTGACTACTTCCCAGGGGATATTTGTCAATGTCTGAAGGTTCTTTTGGTGGTCACAAGTAGGGCGAGGGCCACTACTGACATCTCATGGGTAGAGGCCAGGGATACTGCTGAGTACCCTACAATACACCGGACAGCCCTCCCCCTGCCCCGTAACAAAAATTAACTCTCCCCATATATCAGCAGTGCCAAGATTGAGTAACCTGGTATAGAGTAAATAGCAACAGATCTGTAAATCCCTGAAATCATGTATTCATACAGGACAAATTCTTAAACATTTACCATGTGCCAGGTACTGTTCTATATTCAGCGATGCAAAAGTGAACAAGACAGATTCCTTTCCCTCATGGCACCTACGCTCTGGCTTATTACATATGTGACCTGATTAACCCGCCTGAAAGTTTGGTTTCTCACTTACGAAGTAAGGGTCAATATAACTCACAAGGCACATGTCGAGTTTAAATGAGACAATGTATGTGTAAAGGAATGTTAAAATGGTGCTCTTCATGCTTCATGAGGCATGAATTCAACAGATGTTACATTCCAAAGTGAACTGGAGACAGAACACCACGGAAAAAATAACTGGTTATATGACTATCATAAAATGTGGATATAAAAGAGTAGGTGGAGGAGTGATCCAGGAGGATTCTGCAACGGGGGCTTTGGGGAAAGGCCTTGGGGCCAATGAGAATGTGAAGGGGGAGGAGCCTGATAAGAAGGCTTTATGAGCACAGTCAGATTTGATATGTAACCAGGGATGGGTGCTGATCTATACCTGAGAAAGTTATAGTAACCTTGGGCTTCAAGGATGGAGAGTAACATCTTGGAAGTAATTGCACTCCTTCTGAGAGTCAATCAAACAGGCATGGAGCTTTGGGACCAAATGAGGTAGGGATGGAAGCTTGGCGTAATTTCCAAAGGACTCCTGCCCCAAAGGGCCAACTTCCAGGCTGATAAGACTCAGCAGTAATGAGATATGGAGTTTTCTGCTAAGACAGAAGCCCAGAGGAGATTTGGGAAGGAAGTCACGTCATAGGACTTGCAGGGGTGGGGTCTCAGCAGGGGAGATTCTGAAGAACTCACCATGGCACTCACAAAGGAAAGGGCAACTCTCATCATCTGCCAAATAAGAAAATCTTAGGACAACACTAGATAAGAACTTTCTCATTCCCCTATTTCTCCTCCCTACCCTCTGCTTGGTGGGGTCAGAAAATTATTTCACGAGTCTGGAGGAGAAGAAATTCCAGGTAGAAAAGAGAGTAGGAGGATTATACCAAGCAAGCTCTTTTGTTTTAAATGAGCAGCATAAACCCATTGGCAGCATGTAGAGAGCAGAAGATTTAAAACTAAATCAAGTTCAGAAAATTGGTCAGGATAGGAGAGGCTGGCTATAAGGAGGTAACAAATAAACCCACGATTCCAATTAATTCACACCACAATTTTTTTTTATTTCTTCTCATCTGCACGTCTCAGTTATAACAGTGGGTGTGTGTATGCCTAGGTTTGGGGGGTGGAGGTGCTCTTTCACATATTCACATAGGGAACCTCACTGACTGAGATTCCATCTCATCATTACTACCTCAACAAATGACTTCCAGGGTTTCTGAAGCACAGAAAGAGAGAGCTGGAGTGTTGCACATGGGCTTTTATAAAGTGACCTGGAACGGTATACATGGCATAAATGGCTTTTCTCTATCTCCCAATGGCCAGAATTCATCAACATGGTAGCAAGCATAATTGCACCAGAAGCTGGAAAATAATATCTTCCTATGTGCCCAGGAAAGAGAGAGCTGAATATGAGTGAGCACTAGACCCCTTTCAACTTTCCAAGTTATAATCCACTGGGACTAGACATTTTCAATTGCTCTCTTGAGACACTGGATTTTAGGTATACCCAGCAATGTCGGGAAACTGAGTTTCCATCCAAGGGCAGAGGAAAGATCGCCAACACTAAATAGGTTAAAAAGAGATAGTTAGATGCAAAACAATAAAGCAGTTTTCATTAGACTCCACAAGTCCTACAAATTCAGCTTTCTGGTATTAGAAGTAAAGCCCTAGGTACATTGAGTTACACAGACTGGGTACCACGGGACCATTTCCCTGTTTCTTTCTCTTTTCCATGCACAGATAAAGTTTCTATACCTTCCTACTCCCGATGTGATACAAAATAATATCCTATATTATAACACATTTTGTAACAGCAACACTTGCCATTTCTTTTGCACCTACTATATACCAGATGCTCTGCTAACACCTCTTCACATTTTCTCTTCACAGTCCTCCAGTGGGTGGGTCCATGTTTCCACGCGGGGGTAAATGCAGAAAACTCCGCAGAGTGTGGGAGATATGCAAAGTCAGAATTTCCTGGATCAACATTTTTACTCAAATAGTGGGCAGACAACCTCACTAGCAAGAAATATAGAAGAGGGAATATTATTTTTTATATTAGAACAAATGTGAACATATCTGTGGGGGTTTTTAAGCTTTATTGAAATATAATATACAAAAATTGTACACATTTAATGTATATATTTCGATGAGTTTGGGTATATGAATACTCTCACCACAGCTAAGGTACTAAACATATCCATTACCTCCAAAAATGTCCTTGCACTCTTTTGTGTGTCTTGCCCCTTTTGGTAAGAATACATTAACAAGAGATCTACCCGGTGAACACAGTTTGAAGTGCACAATACCCTATCATTATAGGTACTGAGCTGTACAGCAGATGTCTGGAATTTATCTTGTGTAACAAAACTTTATATCCACTGAAAAGCAATTCCCCATTTCTCCCTCCTCCTAGCCCATGGCAACCACCATTCTATTCTCTGCTTCTCTGAGTCTGACCATTTTAGATATCTCTTTTAAGTAGAATTATACACTATTTGTCTTTCTGTGACTGGCTTGAGACCAGTTGGGTGTGTGCAGCTCATAGGAAGAATGTACTATTTTATTTTATTTTACTTTTATTTCCATGCAGAAAACTGATAGTCCCTTCCCCTTCCTCCCTCTCCCTGCCACACCAGGGATCAGACACAAAGCTGTCTCTATCCATCAGCACATTGTACAGGTGTTCCCTGGGGGGCAGCTTTGTTAAATCCCTGTCCCCACACTTAGCTTGTCTTAGTTGAAGAATTGGGAACACTACCTTAGCAGAACAGGTACAGACAAAATATATACTTTTCCTCAGGGTTTTGGGGACATCTCGAAGAAAAGGTAGGAAACCTTATACTAGCAAGTGGAGAAGAGAATATTCAGGGACGAATAAGAGATTGACCAAAATAGAAAGGAGCCACAAAACTCTGATGGAAGGAAATCTTAGAGATGAGAATCTGTGCCATTAACAAATCATCATCATACCCAGCACTCACAGAGCTTCTCTGTGCTAGGGGGTCCATAAACTTCACTTCGTTTAATCTTCTCAATAGCCTTTTGATATAGATATTATTATCTGAAGCCATGCACTGAATACAATTGAGACCCCAGAAGGTTAAGCAAGTCTTTGAGTCACTGCGACTCAAAAAAATCTCCCACGTCATGTCCATTCTCCTTCCTGGCCCTGCCCTATGAGGCTCCATGGGTCTGTTGCATCCTAGATCAAAAGCTCCCAGACTAGATTCTGCAAATGCTCATTCATCTCTCCACCTTCTGAAGGTAGCTCTCTCTACTTCTCTTTGCCAGAGGGAAGTAATAACCTCGGATTCATTCAGTAGAATTCATGAAGGAGGATTTAAATTCCAGGTCAAACAAAACCATTAGCAACAAAGCAAAACTGTAATGATCATTAGTGTACTGATTGCTTTAGATCTTTTCTAAAAACAAGGCAAGTATAAATAAACACCTGAAATGATAGAAGCCGTAAAAATAATACAAACCACGAAGAATGGTAAAAAGCTGTGTTTTCTAAACTAATGCCTCGTGGGATACAAGCTCAGTGAAATTATCCTTTAAAAAAAAGATGATATGGTTGTGTAGTTTGGAAAATGGTCTAAGCTTAGAAATTCATGTTAGCATTGTAAAGACTAAGATGTCTGGCAATATTATAATTAACATGGCTTAACTCAGATAATGAAAATTCCAAATTCACTGTCACAAAACCATCTTTTCTCTGTAATGAATGTCCTTGATAAAATATACTGTGTATTTACTTCCTGTGCAAATATGTGGAAAATACCAATAAGGAGCTATTTCTTTTTCCTTCTCAGCCCCTTGTTCAAGGCCTTGATGTAAAACCTCTAAGACTTGCCCTATCTGCCCCTCACCACAACCAACAGGAGACTTTGTAATATGAGTAGCAAAAATACGAGTAGCAGAGGTCCACATCCCGTCTAAGTCTTTTCTCCAGGGTGCTTCCATTGCTTTTCCTGCTCTACCGCTCTTCAGCTTCTCTGACCTCTTGCTCTTTAGCTGGGATACTTCCCGTGACTCCCTTGACCAAGGCTTTTGGATTATCTGGTTGGGGCTGAGCTGGGTGAGGTACCCTTCAAAGATTCATCACCTGGTCTCTGACCTAAGAACTTCCCATATTGGCCTATAGTTTATCCAACATTTCAACACGTCTTTACTGGAAGCCCACACTGAACATAGAGAGATGAATAGGAGAGACACGTACGTTCACACAGTTTGTTTATAAATTAAAGCTAGATGAACAGGCAGCACAGCAAGCATTATGGGAAGGGAATAACATGCAGATAAAGAAGGGCATCTAACCCAGACCTGGGGGTTAGGAGAAGATCCAAGTTTAGAGGAAAGAGCACATACTCTAAACTACGGGGTGAATAGGAACATCTAAGTGAAAGAACATAGAAGTGGAAGCAGAGCGTTGTGTTCCAGACAGATGGAACCACATGGGTAAGAGTTTGAGCTGAGAGAGAGAAGGTGATCTTAGAACAGAAAGAACTTCCATTAACTGAAACATGTAGTTCGAGGAGCTGAGAAACAGGGTGTGAGGCTTCAGACGAAAGGGAAGAAAATGTTCCCTGGGCCAGCAACCTAGGGGTGGACGCTTGACCAGGCCAGCCTCCTGGACCAGTCCTCACTGAGAATGGAGAGGAAACATCAGATTCACGAGCTCCGTTCAGCTGCAGGCTTTGCAGATCTTTGCCGCGGGTCAGAGTCCTGTGCTTCTGCCAGGATCTTCAGCAAGTTAAGTGAACTCCAGGTGCATATCAGGAGCCTCAGCAATGCCACTCAGAATGGATAGAGGAGGAGAAGTATGAGGCCGAAGCCAGGGCTACTGTATATGCAGGGTCTCTACAATAAGCACCGCCCTGGACTCGCTCTCATCCACCATCTCTTCTGATCCTGCAAGTTAAATGTTAAAATTCCCACTTACATTTTAGGATGTGGATGATAAGAGAGATTAAGTAACTCACTTAAGGATATATAGATTATAAATCACAGAATCTAAGCACTGACCTACCGAAATCCATCCTCTTTCTATCATCCTACCTCACTGAATGCATGTTTGCTTCCTGGTTGGTTTATTAATAGCTATGATAGTCATATAATAGCATCTAACATTGATTAAATGTCTTCTTTGGACCAGGGGCTTTATTAGGTGTTCTGTATTCATCATCTCCCTTACACCTAACAACAGCCTATGAAATAAATATCATGATGCTTAATTTGCTGAGGATAAACCTATAGTTGAGAAAAGGTAATTTTTCTGAGGTAAATGGTTATTACACGAAGGAAGTAAGATTGGAATCCAGGTTCTTCTCATTCCAAGTTGCACGTTCTTTCTATAACCACACTCCTTCTGGATTGAATAACTGAATAAACAGAGAGACAAACAAATGCATTAACGAGAGCACGTTTTAAGAATGAAACTCGTTGAATTTTCTAATTGAAAGAGCATGCCTTTTTACTATTTTTTGAAAGTGAAGAAGCCTCCCAGCAGAGATCTCTGGGGTGCTGTGCAATTATCCATTACAGTACAAGAGACACAGGTGTCAAATGCACCTGCATCCATCATGGGTTTATTTTATTTTATTTCAAGGTAGATAATGAGCATCCCATTTATTCTAGGCACTTTTGTTGATGACATCCTAGTTGCCATAAAATCTGAGGACTAAGATCAATTTTATGAGCAATTAAATGGGGTCTATCCAGAGGTAATTAATTTTATGATGGAGGTTGGACAAGGTGATAGGAGAGCCTGTTTCAGAGGCATTGATGATAGGGAGGAACAATGGCTCATCAGCTATGAAATAGTTCCGAGTTACCTGGCTTTCCGGTCGTTATTTATGTTTTATCTGTTGCCCTCCCCGTTCGCATCATGAAGGGAGAACATACTGTTATCCGTAGCATTTTAGGGAATGATCCAAACTTGCTCTTGTGAGCGTAATGGACACCCAGACCGTTAGGAGACTGACTTTGCTTTCCTGTAGGACAGATGTCCTTTGACCTACAGTTGAAGGAACAATGAGACCATTTATCAGTGAAAGGAGCTGCTGGACTCAGGAAACTGATAGCAAACAGCTGAGCAAGAGGTCTTTGGAGGTTATGCCCCAGGTAGAATGAATTACTTATACATTCACTAAACAAATATTTATTGAGGATATTCTGTATACCAGGCACCATGCTAAATACTGGGGATATAAAGTAAAATTAACATAATTAGTGGAGAGCTTGTCTGTCTGTGATAACTGTGTTTCCCCTTGAGATGATTCAAATTTTTCTTAAAAAAGTGACTCTTGAATAGGCTTGACCATCTCAAAATCCAGGGGTTGCAAAACACATGAGTAATGTGGCTTGCCTCCCAGTTTATTAACAATGCTTGCCTCTGTCCTTAGAATGGTGTTCCTGCCACAAAGAGAGACAAGTTTGATTGTGATCACCAGGGACAGTGTAGCATGATAAAAAATGCCAAAGGACATTCGACTCACCATAGTTTATCAAAGCTTTACCAATCCTTCATGTCTTCTTCATGACGCTTATTTTTCACCCGCGTTTTCCAAGCACCCACTCCACTCTCTGTGTCGCCAGGCATGTGCAGAGCATGGACCTCTGAGTCAAACTAATTTGTCAGACTCTAGTTGTCCTAATACTAGCTTCAATTTAGGCAAGAAATTGCACCTTGCTGACCCTCCTCACCACCCCCTATAACAACTCCATGGTTACAGGTTTTCAGGGAGAGAAAGACCTGACCCAAATTGCTGAAGGGAAAACAAAGAAAAGTTTCACTGGCTTGCAGGACTGAGAAGTCAGGTGGAAAATGGCTTCAAGCACAGCTGTCTTCATATTCACATATATTCAGATGATTTAGTGCCACACTTTCTCCATCACTGCTTTGTGCTCCTTTGTGTTTCTCCAGAGGGCTTCTGAGATGGTGACCTCTGCTATCTCCACATGTACAATATCCCTATTGCCTAGAATTCCACAAGGAAAAAGTCCTCACTGTCTTACTTGCTAGAAAAGACAGTTCCAAGATTCGCTCTGATTAGACCAAATTGGGTCTCATGTGCCACCTCAAACCAACCACTCTGATGGGTCAGTTCTGGTCCGTACACCCACCCTTAGCAGTAACGGGTGAGATTAACTCCATCAGAATCCCATGGACAAGGAGAAGGTTAATTTCCCAAAGGGAATTATTATGAGTCCTGCTTCCAAATGATAGAGGCATAATTTACAGGGCGGACACAAAGAACAGAGTTCATTCTACCTATTTTTTCCTGAAAATCTAGCACTTGAGCCTCATAAAGTTGTTGGGAGAATTAAAATAAATGATTGCAAATTATCTGAGCAGGTAGCATAGAGCAGGTGTTCAAACAGTCCATCCTCTTTCCTTTCTTTCAAAATGAAATGCATTGTTTTATGCTTCCCTTTCTCTCTAAAGAGGCAACAGAAGGGTTTTGGTTGGGTGCCAACTCATGTTTATAGCTTTTTCAAGATCAACCAGTCCTGTGGCTTGTGCCAAGTGATAGGTGTGCGTTTTAAAAGGAAAAGTGTTTACATAAGCACAGACTGGAATGACGGAAAAGTCTAGAGAGATTTCTTGGATAAGATCACTCATGTTGATATAGCTAACTTAACTGGTCCTCTTCATGACCACATCATGGACCAAAAAGGATTCACCTTGAGCTCTACTTGATGGGGAGCTTGAGTTCCTATGACAGGAATAATACTACAGCTGGGAAAAAAAGATTCAGAAGTCATCTCTGACCCACGCAAAAGTCACACATGACACAGCAGCTTCCCTGAAGGCTTGACAAACAAAAGTTGTGGTGAAGGATCACGTAGCCACTTGTTCTTTCAGCTAGCCAAGAAGGAGTTTGACCTAGAAACATGTCTTGCTGCACCTATATAAATATAGCCAGTCAAGTAGAACAGTCTGTGGCTAAGATAAAAGAAAAAGCCATCTGGCTCTCTAGAACAACCCTAGCTGGGATTTGAGACATGTTCTCGTAGCCTGGGTTTGGTAATCTAAGCTCCTGGCTTTAGGATCTCCTACAAGAACTGATAGCCATTTTGTTTCTGGTAATCCCTTATGTTACGGTTGGCCAGTGCCTCTTGTTCAGATCCTTAAATGCAACTGCAAAGCCATTTTTATACCAGATGATTCAATGATTGATCCTGCAACCAAGAAACAGGAGGAATGAATTCCAGCCCAATTACCAAAAAACATTCTCTAAAACATTCATGATCAGCAGAAGATGGCAACGATGAAGATCTGGACACCCTGAATAAATGCCTACAGCCTGATCTGATCTACCCTCATCCAAAAGAGGGGACTAAAAAAAAAAAAAGGAGTAGTTGTGTAATTGTGACAACTCTCAGCTTTTAGCGGTGAGCCACTTCATTCCTCCTACTGCCTAGATTAAAAATTATTGGCATCCAATCATTGTATTACTCCAAGCTTCTGACAGCAAGACACAACAGAGAAAATCCCTTGAACTTTCCCCAAATCACCTAACACAAGTCCAAATCCTGTAACTAGGGCCTCCTAACACCATCTTACTGAAGGTCCCATGGTTCCCTAAGGTGTGTGGTACCCTTCTTTCAGCAACTCATAAATCCAGCATCGTTAGACACCAGTGTGTCTTCAGCTGGAGGACATGGACTCCGTCACTGGTACTCATTAGATATTAGTCGCTGTGGGGAGTTATGAACATGTGGGCAGATTACATTAAAGGGAACCACTCGGGGTTTCCCTGGTGGTGCAGTGGTTGAGAGTCCACCTGACGATGCAGGGGACATGGGTTCATGCCCCGGTCCGGGAAGATCCCACATGCCGTGGAGTGGCTGGGCCCGTGAGCCATGGCCACTGAGCCTGCACGTCCAGAGCCTGTGTTCCACAACAGGAGAGGCCACAACAGTGAGAGGCCCGCGTACTGCAAAAAAAAAAAAAAAAAAAAAAAAGTAAAGGGAACCACTCTTAGGGAGTCCAGACTCACTCTCAATGCCGGTCCTTGCAGCATCTGTGGTAGCTCTAGGGAAAATTTTGGGTTTCCACTGTGTTTTTCTGGATAAACTTGCGTTGAAAGAACCTAATTTTGGTGAAGAATGAGAATAGTTTGCACAAATGAGGACAGAACTGCACGATATAACCCTGGCTTCAGAAAAGAATCCTTCCGCAGATGGGAGACAAAGATCCTGCCTCTCTCTTTGGATTTGTGCCCTCATCTTTTAGGTCCAGACTGCCAAGACCTTAGGTATTTAGGCTCTGGGGAGACAGTGTAGAAATAACACCTACCACATGAGAGGGAGTCTGTGAATGGTGAGAAAAATCTAGCCCGTAAGCCCTAGAAAGCAAGCCACACCTTGAACATCAGATTATTGAGTGGTACATGACTTTCGGTGTTCATTTTTTGATTAACACTAAGCCGTTAGTAAACTCTCACTTAAATGTGTCACTATATAAGTGGTTATATTGAATGTCCATTCTTGGTCGAGAGCCTCAAAAAAGCAACACTGACCCTGCCCCGAGGCCAATGTGGAAGCAGAGACAGACAGAAGCTAGACCTCCCAAATAATGATGTTTCGCATGGATAGCTTTGAAGACGCTGGTTTTAATTGTAAGAGAGGTGGCAGTTCCTTCAGAGTGTGGCTTGGCTGGTTTTAAAGGAGTTTTGTCATGAGCCCAGTATCTGCCCTTCCTTGGGTAATTTGCTAATACTTGGAAAGAAAATGAGGAGGGAAAACCCTGTGGCTTGAGGCATTCACAGAGAGCCTGCCTAGTAAGGAGACAGTAAATGGAGGAAAGCCGAGGATATGTTGTAACTGAAAGCAGCTCAATAATTCCAGACACTGTACAGACAATCTAGTTTCCACCTGCCCCCACCCCCCATCTTTGGATACTGATAATCATGACCCAAATGCCCTCTGTCTTGCTAAGAATGAACATGTCTCTCTGCAAACATTTTTATCAGTTCCTTTCTGTGCTAATCTTCCTGCCTGTCATGCATAGGTAGCAGAGTTATGATCTGTATGTCCAGAAATGTATAATGCAGTTTGAACAAAGAAAATACTGAGAACTATTTGCTACTTACTGGGCAGGATTATGGTGTGCACAAGGGGTTTGAAATATTTAGATGTCTCAGAACTACAGGTGAGGATTCATCAAGGCCACTGTGGCTTTTCTTCTTACAGAATTAAGTAAAGCAAGCCATAGAGTTTCACTGGGTGGCAGCGTCTTTGACAGGATATTAATATCACAGGATATTAAAATCACTCCGCTGCCCCTGAACTAATTTTACATCTTTTATTTACAGCAAGCTACTGGTAGATGGGGCTAGTCAAAGAGAGCTCAGGGACCACTGAGGTAGGCTTGAAAGATATGGCAGATCAGGCAGAATTTGTGTGATTCAGTAGGCATTTTTTTGTGTGTACACCTACTATGTGCCATCTTTTGTGTTTGGGCTTGTGGGAGAAATGGGTGATGTGTTCACCATGAGATCAATCCTGAGGAGGCTGAGCCAGCTGGTAAAACCTGATGTCATCATTCCTCAATCCTTCCATCCTTCTCACTTGCACATCTGTTCTGTCCCAGGTTAGGGATGCTTTGTACCCACAGTGTGCCCTCATTTCTGCCCATACTTGTTCATGCCTAAAATTGGACCACTGTCGTCTCCACTGCTAACACCCTGGTTTCAGCCACCATTCGCTCTTTTTCTGGGGAACAGAAAAGCCTTCCACATGGCCTTCCTGATGCCACTCTCATTCTCCTGCAATCCTAGCTTCATTCTCCACACAGTAGCCAAACTCAGTTCAACTTCAGAGTAGTTTGACTCAAGCCAACTCATGAGTGGCCTGATGGAAGAAAGGGTGTACCCTCTTCTGGAGGTAAATATCATCTATTTCTTTAGCTGCTGTATTTTGTACAGAACGTCTGGCAAGTGATTAAAAATTAGGAACATATGAAAAATGTAAGAAAATATGACTCATGACCTAGAGAGAAATTAGTCAATAGAAGCAGGTCTGTGTTGGCTCTAATGTTGGAATTAGCACATTATGATTTCAAAATAAGTATGAAAAAATATATTAAAAGATCTAGTGGGAAAAGTTCACATGTATGAACTGATGGAGAATTTCAGCAGGGAGGTGAAACTAATAAAAGGATTAAGTGAAATGCTAGAAATAAAAAATATGATATTATTTTGTAGGCTTCAAAACAATCTGAGTACATCAAGGAAAGGATCACTGAACCAGAAGACAGGTCAATAGACATTTCTCAACATAAAACACAAAGAGAAAAAGAGATTCAGTGAAAATGAGTTCTAGCATCCAAGACCTTTGGAACAAAATTAATAATATAACACATGTAATTGGTGTATCAGAGGAAAGAAGATAGAGAATTGGAGAGTTTCCAATAATTTTTCAAAATTTTTGAAAAAAATATCAACTCACAGAACCAAGAAGCTCAGCAGATCACAAACAATATAAATACAAAGGAAATCACACATACATATTTTATAGTCACACTGTGAGATCTTTAAAGTGCTGAAAGAAAAAAAAATCAACTCAGAATTTTTTATATAGTGAAATTACTCTTCAAAAAGGAAAGCAAAGTAAAGACACTTTCAGATGGATGAAAGGTGAGAATATTTGTCTACACCTGACCTAAGCCGCAAAAATGATAAAAGATACCATATGAAAGTCAGATCTCAGGAAATACTAAAAAGAAACAAAAGGGCCAATATACCTTTTTATTTACACACACACACACACACACACACACACACAATTATGTGTTTTTATAATTTCTTTAAAGACCATTGAGTGTTTAAAATTAATATAATAGCAATTTGTAGGCCCATAGCATAAAATATCAGACAGTCAGGGTGAGAGGAGGGCTGAGACTAGGGTGAGGAGAGTGAGGCACCTAGGACACAAAACTTAAGGAGGCACTCACCCTCAGGGTCATGTTTGTACCTCACTCACTTCACCTTTGTCCTGACTCTGAGTGGGAGAGGTAAAATGGAAATATACTATTATAGGAATCTTACATTTTTCATGTGGTAGTATAATTTTGTTTGAAGAAAAATGTGAAATGTTAGCATGCATGTTGTAACATCTAGAGCAACCACTGAAAAATATGAGCTATAACAAGTAAGTCAATGAGGTAAATTCAAAAATTTTAAGATACTAAATACTAAAAATTCAAAAATAGAAGAAAGGACTGAGATGCAGAGAAACAAAAATTAAATGGGATAAATAGAAAACAAATAGGAAATACAGTAGAATTAAGCCCAAACATATATCTTTATATTAAAAATAAAGAGACTAAGCAAACCAATTAAAAGGCAGAAGTTGTAAAATTGGATACAAAGTAAGACCTGGTTACCAGTTATTAACAAGAAACTTCAAACAGGCTGATAATAAAAGGATAGAAAAAAATACATTGTAAAAACTTTGACAGAAAAAAGATGTGATTCTATTAATAGTCATCAAAGTATACTTCAAAAGGAAAGAATATTACTAAGCAAATGCATTTAACAATGGTTAAAAATTACATTAATCAAGACGGTGTAATGATCATACTCTGTATTAAACTAATAATAGAGCTTCAAAAAATTTTACAAGGCAAAAATTGACAGAACTAAAGGGACATATAGACAAATCTACAGTCAAATACAGGGGTTTCAACATCCCTCTTTTGCTAAATGACAGAACCTAGATAAAAATATTAACAACATCAATGCTTGTAGAATTTTTCTAAATCAGAATTTAAAGGGAGTAAGAATAACTTCAATAACAATCAATATTAAATAGTTACTCTTCTAAAATCACAGAGCAAATGGCATGACCAGACTCCCAACCAGCTGCTAGCTATTCTGATTTATCAGTTTGGTGCTCTTTCCTCACACCATAAATGCACTGGAAAATGCTAAGGTAATTGTTATATCCCTGAAAATCATCAAAAAATGTGACTCCTTGTGTGTGCGATAGCCCAATGCAGGTACTAGAACCTGAGGGAGAAACTCTAAAATGGTGGACATGGATAAAATGGCAGGTGGTTCCACTGGGAACCAAAATAGCTCTCTTCCCAAGGGGCTGAAAAGGATAGCCCATTCTTCCCACGTCATTGACTCAAAAGACTGTAATGAAACTATAATGATCCATCATGTCAGGGAATACTACTGTTTAGGGAGCACTTGATCTGTGAGCTGTTGGCACCGTGCACTGTGGGGAACCGTTAAGGTACAGCTTGCCAATGTGCAAAATATTGAGGAGCCACATCTGCCAAAGGGACAAGGATTTGCCTGCCAGCTCTGAGGGCTCCATTCCTGAGACGCAGAGTTAAAGCTAAAGTGGAAGAGGTTTTTCAGACAGAGCATGGCACTATTTCTTCATGAGAGAGAGAGAGAGAGAGAGAGAGAGAGAGAGAGAGAGGGAGGGAGAGAGATGGAGGAAAGGAGAGGAAATGAATAAAATTCTATCAAGGCAATTTTAAAAATCAAAAGTATCCACACTGACCTGTGTCATTGTCAGGTCAATCAGTCCATAGGTGACCATTAAGCCTTTAGGATGAATGAGATATGAAATGATATATATATATAAAGAATATCATCCTTGGCATACAGACTGAATGGGTTTGTTTGCTCCCCAAAATTCATAGGTTGAAATCCTAACACCCAATGTGCTGGTATTAAGAGGTGGGGTCTTTGGGAAGTAAGTAGGTCACAAGGGTGGAACCCTCATGAATGGAATCAGTGCCCTTATAAAAGGGACCCCCGAGCACTCTCTCTCTGCTCTTCCCACCATATGCGAATGTAGGGGGAAGTTGGTAGTCTGCAAACTGTAAAAGAGACCCCACTAGAACCTCATAGTGATGGCACCTTGATCTCAGATTTCCAGCCCCAAGCCTGTGAAAAATAAATTTCTGTTGTTTATAAGACACCTGATCTGTGATGCTTTGCTGTAGCAGCTCAAACTGACTAGGATGCTTGGTCTTTTCTCATATAAGTTTTACTGTGTGGTAAAACTTAGGTTTCCAGGGATGCTGCAGTGGAAATAAAATAGTCTGATAGACCTGGCTTTGCATCCTGTTCCACCAACTTTTCACCTTATGATCTTGGGTCGAGAAGTTAAGCTTAATTTTCCTCATCCAAAAAAAAAAAAAAAGTACTCATCACTCCCATTGCTGCTAACCTGGCCCCAAATTGCCCTCATCTCTCACCTGCACCAATGTCATAGCTTCTGAATTCGTTCCTTGCTGGCACTTTTCTCCCCTACAGCCAAGTTCCGGAGCATTCTTTAAAATCATAAATCTTTTCATGTCATTTTCCTGCTCAGAACATTTACCATTAGAATAAAACTCAAAACCCATAAAATTTGTTACAAGGTCTTACAACATCCTACACAGCCTTGTCCCTGCCTGTCTCCCCCTGCTCTCCTCCTACGACCCACCTGATGGTCACTGCACTATTGCCATGGTGGCCATCTTTTTTTGATTAAAAAACGTCAAGCCTGTTCCCACCCCAGAGCTTTTCTACTGGTTCTCCCTTCTGCTTAGAACATTCTTTTGCACAGCTTGCTCTCTCAGTTCCCGGGTTTCTGGGAAAATTTCAGGTCCTCAGGGAAGCCTACTCTGGCTGCTCCAACTTAAACAGCCTCCTGCCCTCCACCTCTCTCTCCTCATCATCTTCAAGCCACCACTCTGCATTATTTCTTATTGCAATCATCTCTATCTGAAATTATATTATGTATTGATCAATCGATATAATAGTTTATGATAGTGTATTACTTCTACACCCAACTTCCATAATAATGTAAGCTCCAAGAGGAGAGAGTGTTTTTATTTGTTTTTGTTCTGTATTGTGTTCCACAAGTTTAAAATAGTTTGGATCGTAAAACAGTTTGGGTCATATCATAATATGATACGTATGTGTATGTGTGTGTGTATATAAGTATATTATGTGTATAGGCACACATATACAATATATTTCTATTTAGATTTGTATTCATACTCCTATTAAATACATGAATGAATGAATAACTCCACAGATACTGAGTGCGTAGAAGTGAATGAGCTGAGCTGTATCCACAGTGTGTTGCTTTCCCTGGCCACTCTGGGTAATTGGAGCTGCTCCAGAATGCCAATCAAGAATTCTCTGAGCTGCAGCTAACAAGGAGAAGACCTCTATCCAACAACAAGACCTTTTGGAATCAAGTCTCAGTGGGCCCCTCTGAAATAACACAGATACAGTGCAGCAAAAATAGCCCGCAGAAACAGCATTTATAACTCTCTTTACAACTGAAGTCTATCAGAGGAAATGCTGAGAAAACGCATATAAATAAAAATGAATTCTCAGATTTATCTGCTGAGACGGTAACAACCTAATAAGATTTCCCCAGCAAAATCAGGGCAGGTGGGGAGGAAAAATACCCCCACAATTTCTTCTTTTCAGCCCACATATAAAGGCAATTCCTCCTTGTTTCCAGCCAGGGCCTCTTCTGATCACACATAAGTGGTTCTAACTACCTTCGATTGGAGGTGAGAAGGGAAGGAACCATGCTTTCGCTTGGCTAAATTCTTCATGGCACATAGTGCAAATAGGACCACCTGGTTCCCAGGTTTTACATCCTTCTCCTCCCACTAGTGAGTCTGACGTACCTGAAGGTCTGACCATCAAAATCTCAAAATCTTAAAAGAAAAAATATATGTATTTATATATGTATAGGTATGTGTGTGTATGTGTGTTTTGACTTCTTCTTGCCTGAAGTAGGATGTGTACATGCACACATATGTGTACACACACACACACACACACACACACACACACACTCTCTAGTTACCTCTGTTGTCAACTCATTTTCTGCCACATTAGCTTTAACTCTATACCCCACTCCTAATAACTAGACTCTAGTTTCCTTCTCTGTGCATAAGCCCCAGATTCCCAGTGCCCTCAAGATACATATAATACCTTACCCTTAGAATTTCCATCCTAGGCATGGTTTGTCTATTCCTAACTGTTGTCTGGACTCACCATTTGCCATTCACCCTTATATCCCATACAACCTAGACATTGTATTCTCTGCACCCTGCTCTAATTCAGAATCCAGTTTGCTTGGAGGTCATTCCAAGCCACAGGTTATTCTAGAAAAGAACCAAAGTTGTGGGTCCAGAAGATTTAGGGAGGTACACTCATGGTGCAGCAGGAGTAGATGGTGCCTTGAATATTAGTTTGGGGGAAAAATAGAAAAAGTTGAATAAAAATACTCAAGGCCTTGGGTCCTATCCTGGAGTCTACTGGGACTAGGGGAGGGGCAGCAGGTACTAAAGCCATAATGGAGGGAGGCATAGGGATCAGAAAATGGGTAAAGAAGGAAAGAAAATGAATGCATGAATGCTGATTCACCCAATTGTCAACATTTCCTGTGACCTATAATATGCTGAGTGCAGTGCTGTGCTCCAGGGATAGAACACAGCCCCAGCCATCATGAGGACAGGGTTGAATTGAGGTGGGAACTAATAAGAAAACTGACAATTTTAATACTATTATCCCCAGCAAGACTTTCATTTTGCACAGTGCTGCTGAGGATTTCTATTCAATATAACAGACTGAGCTGACATAAGAATTCTCTATCTCCAAGCTAAAACAAGTAGAATGCTGGATAAACCCTAGCCAAAATTTATTATTTTTTCATACATAAAGTGAGGTTAATCCAATAAAGGGATGAAGAGCAAACACATTGGTAACAAGATGACAAACCTAAAGGATTTATGGGAGAATCAGGACCAGATCTGCAATTCCATGCCTGGGGAAGAGATCTTTAGCATCAGAAAAGGTTATGAAGTACCAGCCAGGGTTCCTGTGCACATGAGAGCTACCTGTTAGAGAACCAAAAGTACGAATGCCCAGTCTTTATGTGAAACAGAACAGAAACTCTACCAGCTGGCCAGAGAAAGAAGGGAGAAAGCATACAGTCATGCCTGATATGCAAAACTCAGGCCTGCCCTGTAAGAGTATATGGTCTGCATATTAAATAAATAAATATTTTAAAACTGCTGTAGGATCAATGAAATCATACTCTCCCAATTCTCTGAAGCAGATATAGACACAAATCTGTCTAAATCTGTCTAAATGAATGCTCCACAAATGGGGGCCCAGATAATTCTCCAACAGACTTAACACCCACTGAAAGTGAGCTCATAGTCAGAAATGAAAAACCACAAGAGGACAGCAACCACTAAGGGGGACAGTTAGCAGATGTTACAAACAGGAAGAGCTCGGGACAATGTATTTATTTAGTCAGCAAATATTTACTGAACGCATACAAAGCACTATTTTAGCACAGTGACAAATAAGCAAATAAAACAGACCCAAAATTTTTGCCTTCATGAGATTTATATTGCAGTAAGAAAAGACACTTGAAAAATACTTGAAAGTAAGCATCCAAGAAAGAACTTACAGCTATGAATTACCTATAAATTGTATACTTCCTCTAAAAAAACCAGGAGTCACCTTATACTCAAAAGTTCAGAGATGTACCAATTATTCAGTATCTTCTATTCATTTCTTAAGATGAAAAAGTTATAACATAGTAATATATATATATATATATATATCAGGATATATAATATAATGTAATGTGTATCTTACTATGTATTGATATATAATTCCTTATATATAGTGCAAGTCTGATGATGCAGCCCAGGCACTTGGACTGCATTTGGCTGTTTCCTCTGCTTCCATCATGGAACATCTCTTACATTTGGGATAGAAGTGTACACAGGGATTAAAGTGCAAACTATAGAGTCAGCCAATCTGGTTTTGAATATCAACTCTTCACTTACCAGCTAAAAGATCTTAGGGGGGTTGCCCAAACCCACTGAACTCTTTCCACAGTTTTAAAAAGAAGATTAAAAAGTGGGCAGAGGAGTGGAATGGACATGTCTTCAGAGAAAACATACAGATGGCCAACAGGCACACGCAAAGATGTTCAACACCACTAATAATCAGGGAACTGCAAATCAAAACCATAGTGGGATATCACCTCACACCTGTCAGCATGGATATGATCAAAAAGGCAGAAAATGGGGCTTCCCTGGTGGCGCAGTGCTTGAGAGTCTGCCTGCCAATGCAGGGGACACGGGTTTGTGTCCCGGTCTGGGAGGATCCCACATGCCGCGGAGCAGCTGGGCCCGTGAGCCATGGCCACTGAGCCTGCGCGTCCGGAGCCTGTGCTCCACAACGGGAGAGGCCACAACAGTGAGAGGACCACGTACCACAAAAAAAAAAAAAAAAAAAAAAAAGGCAGAAAATGACAAGTATTGGTGAGGATGTGGAGAAAAGGGAGCCCTTACACACTGTTGGTGGGAATGTAAATTGGTGCAATCACTATGGAAAACATTATGGAGTTTCCTCAAAAAAATTAAGAATAGAACTACCATATGATTCAGATATTCCACTTCTGTGTATCTATCCAAAGAATATGAAAACACTAATTCAAAAAGATATATGCACCTCTAAGTTCATTGCAGCATTATTTACAATAGCCAAGATTTGCAAACAACCTAAGTGCCCATCAATGGATAAAAGGATAATATATATTTATATATAGTGGAATACTACTCAGCCATAAAGAAAGATGAAATTTTGCTTCTCTCATGTGTGGAATATAAGCAACAACAACAAAACTAAATAAATGAACAAACCAAACCAAACAAAAGCAAGTAAATAGATGCAGAGAACAGAGTAGTGGTTACCAGAAATGAAGGGGTTAAGGAGATGGTGAAACAGGTAAAGGGGATTCACTATATGGTGCTTTTGATGGGAACAAAAATTTTCATGGTGAGCATGCTGTAGAATATACAGAAGTAGAAAAATAATGTTGTACACATGGAACTTATGCTGTAAACCAATGTTACCTCATAAAAAATAAATTTTAAATAAAAAGGATATCACTAGACAGAAACTCATAGGGCAATTATGATTTCTCTATGTAAAGCACATAGCAGTGCTTGGCAAATAGTAAGAACTCAATAATTATTAGCTATTATTATACTATTTTGATGCCAGATAAAATTTACCCATGATAAATATTGATACTTCTTGATTCTTTTTTCAAAGAATGGGATTTCTTTTAAATTCTGGAAGATAACCACCATTCAAACACTCAAATCTTTACAAGTGAAATGAAGTCCCTTCCCTTTCACGGACAACCTTAAGAAGAGAGGGAAGCATTTGTTAAATTGACGAGGGATGGATGGCAAGGATTATTCCAGAACCGAAGTAGGTAAAAGCTGTTCAATAAATTGTGACCAACAAGTTAACTATGATGGAGAAGAAAATTGTTCAGACATGTGATTTGGGACGATTTAGGGCTAAAGCGCCTTTGAAATGTACATCCATTCCGTCCTCTAATACCTCCCGCAGGTTGATTAACTCACTAAGCTGGGTTTTATGAGAAAGCCCCTGTGATAATCTGTGGGTGAAGTCATCTTGAAAATGACAGAGTGCAGCATTAAGGGCAGTTAATCTTACCTTGTGGCTGTTTGATGTCAGTAGACTCTGATAATGTTAAAGTGTGTTCTCAATGCTGTGTGAAGTCATCAGAGGCCAGTATGTATGTCTTTTCTATGAGGACAATGATAACGGCAAGGATGATGTCAATATTGCTCTGCTAATGACTATATATGCATACTCTAATTTTATCCGCAATTTATTTTGAAATATAACTAACAGCATCTTCATTTTACAAATCAAGACACTAAGACTCAGAGAGCTTAAGTCACGTTATGAACAATGGCAAAATCAAAATTCTAAGTCAGTCAGTCTGATTCCAAAATTTCTGCATGGGATCTGCTGTAAAATAATCAAATCAAGGAAGTCTGTAAATAGATTTTTCTCCATGTTACGCTTCCTTAGTCAAAAAATAATAATAGGGCTTCCCTGGTGGCACAGTGGTTAAGAATCCGCTTGTCAATGCAGGGGACACGGGTTCAAGCCCTGGTCCAGGCAGATCCCACATGCCCCAGAGCAACTAAGCCCGTACGCCACAACTACTGAGCCTGCACTCTAGAGCCCACAAGCCACAACTACTGAGCCTGTGTGCCACAACTACTGAGCCTGCGCTCTAGAGCCCACGAGCCACAACTACTGAGCCCGTGTGCCACGACTACTGACCCTGCACTCTAGAGCCTATGAGCCACAACTACTGAAGCCCGCATGCCTAGAGCCTATACTCAGCAACAAGAGAAGCCACCGCAATGAGAAGCCCGCGCACCGCAATGAAGAGTAGCCCCCACTCGCCGCAACTACAGAAAAGCCCATGCAGCAACAAAGACCCAACACAGGTAAAAATAAATAAATAAAATAAATTTTTAAAAAAATAATAATTGATATTAAGCACAAGGAAAGCATAATCAACCATATTTGTAAATATTATTAAAAAGTTGTTTCAATGATAAGGTGCTTCCCCTTGAAAAAATTGCTCTTGTGATTCTGGTATTTTATTGGTGTATTATTTATCTCTCCTGCATGCTTGGTTTCATAAACACTTTCCACAATGCTCATATGTCCCTAATAAAACAATGTGACACTTGCATTATGGGCTCTCCATAAATTAGTTTGACAGCCAGTAAAAATCATGTTAAGAAAAAGAAAAATCTCAGCATCCAAATTGTGATGGGCATTTATTTGGACATTTGACAACAATATTTGAGCATCTGGAGTACACACCCTGATTATAGTTTACAATTGTTTAGCCAGCTGTCTCATTTCTATTGCCACTGGGTGTTATCCAGACACATATCTTAATCATTCATGAGCTTCATGGAAACATTCCAAGAGGAACAAATAACAGGCCACCACTCTTGCCTGGATGCCGTCAGATAAGATGTAGAGTCCTCGAATGTCGGAGATGAAAGAAACTTAAGTGATAATTTGTCTAGCTACATTCTTTTACAAATGAATAAACTAGAGCCCAGAGAGAGGATGTAATTGCTGTATTAGTCAGGATAAGGCAAGGTTATACTGCAGCAACAAGCAATCTCACATTATGGTACTTTAAAAAAGAGGGGAGTTATTTCTCTCTTAGGCTACATGACTCAAACCATAGTCAGCCAGGTATATAGGCCATAAGAGACTCTCCTTCCACATGGGCTTACATTGTCATCACAGAGGACTAGCACAATGCAAATTGTACCCAAGTTCTTAAACTTCCTTCCGTGAAGCAAAGCTCATCACTTGTGCTTCATTTTGTTGGCTAAAATTAGTCACATGTTTAACTTCAAAGGAGAAGGGATGTGTAATCCTACTAAGTACTCAAAGGACAAAGTCAGATATATTTTTGGGTTGCAATAAATATCATAATCCACATTAACTATAGCCATATTCACAATGTGACATTCGTGTAGAATTCAATGAAAGGCATGATTCCAGCAGAGGTTAAAACCAAGAAAGAGGGACTTCCCTGTCAGTCCAGTGGTTAAGACTCTGCTCTCCCAGTGCAGGGGACGCGGGTTCAGGCCCTGGTTGGAGAACTAAGATCCCACATGCCGTGCAGTGCGGCCAAAACATTAAAAAAAAAAAAAAAAAAAAAAAAAAAAACAAGAAAGCGATGCTTTGGCAGACCTAGAAGGGCAATGACAGAAGGCCAGGTGACAGGTAACACCTGAAGTCAGAAGGAAACCTGACGTGCTGTTCTAATAATCTCTCCATCTGGGGCCAAGGACTCTTTGGATAGTCTGGTACATCTGGATAGTTCAGGAAGCAGATGTCCAGCTCTGACCCTACAGATGGAGAAAACACGTTGGAAGGAAAATAACACTAAGGTAAGTGGATGCTGGGGACTAATCAAACTCTACTGTAGGTTCAGGAGACACTGGCAAAGGGAGAACCCAAATTAGGGTGGAAAATAGTCAAAGCTGTAACTAGAATGTGTAGCAGCACTCGTGACCCAAACTAAAGTGCACTGAGGGTAAAAAGTAAGAGAATGAAGATGGTGGGGTGGGGGGAGTGCGGAGCTGGAACCAGTATAAGGAATGGGTCAAAGCCAACTTATCACACTAAAAGAGTAAATACGGAGAGAAGGAGATACATTCCTTTTCATATGGTCCTTGGTGTGTGTGCTCTGAGAAGGGGGAGCAGCATAGAGATTGGAGGAGTCCTGAGAGTAGAACCTGGAAAGCACTAGGCGTGGTGTCTGGGCTCCATTCTACCGGTCAGAGAGAACGGTCAGTCTTAGTGAGGGGCTAGAGGGAAAGTGAGGCAGAATTCTAGTCCTAGGGAGGGAGACACAGAGAGAGGAGGAAACAGAGAGTGTCACAGCAAGCAGAGAACCATCTCCGTCTGAAGGCAAGCCCTGGAATCGCAGGCAAGGGTCCTCAGGTCACTTCACGACCCGTTCCCTGGCCCTCTAGGATGCTGAGGCTAAAGTTGTGCATACATTGCTCACCTGATTCTGTCTAGTTGATCGGTTCATAATTGGCTCACAGTAAAGACATGAATATATGTCTTGATGTAAAAACCTGGGAAAACTGAGGGCCTGACAACAAAACAAGCAAGCAAGCTAACTAAGCCCGGGAATGCGAGGGCATTTCTTCCTTCCTTTGGAAGAATCCACCCACTAAATCTTTCTTAATTTCCCTTAAAATATGGGGGCCTAGGTGGTGATATGGCCTAGTCAGGGCATAAGACCATCGCTTGATTGACACACTACTCCATTTTGTTGGTGGACGGAGCACAGTTACTGGATGTTGACAGCACCTTTGCTTTTCATTCATCAATTCATGAGAAACTAAAGCTGGAAAAGAAGTGACTGGAACCCACTCATACTACACGGAGCAAAAAGCGGGATGTCCTGGGCCTGTGTGTGTCTGTGTGCCCTGGACGTGTTGGATTTTTAAAGCTGGCTGTAGCTTAGACACTTGGCTTTAGGAGGATAGAAGAATTCTCTTAGGAAGACAATTGTTCTTTGTTTAGGAAAGCTCATGAATAGGTATCTTTCAAAATACAAAGTGAGAGCCGGAAGCTGATTTGAGGTATACCTATGGAGGGGATTTTTTCTGCATGACAAATTAATAGGGTCTCTGTCAGTTCTCCAAACAGAGGATTTTGAAGATCCCTAGGGCAGTTGAACAAGAGGGGTACAGGCTCAGTAAGGGCTGAAGGTAAAATGTAAAGGGTAAAAGGCTGGCACCAGTAGCAGGAAGATCAGCCAGGTCACATGGAGAAAGACAGCCAATGAGAGTCAGCTCATGGGGGCATACGCATCCTGGCCCAGCCTATTGTAATGTCTCACCTGTTCTACTCTGAGCCATAATCATCCTCCAACATCCTCAGCACTCAGGAAAAGTTTGTTGTATACAATGGCTTCATGTTAGTAATTCTGGAAAGTGTAAGTCATGTGAATATTCTCCATTTGGAAAAAAAGCAAGACAGAGAGTGTCCAGCAGTTTCTGAAAACCATATGGAAAGCAGAGTGATGTCAAAATCAAGAAAAATGAAGATCGTGAGAGAACAATCGGAAGGCAGGATATGAGCCCTCTTCCCGCCCTGAGAGTCCTCGGTAATGCTGGAGACGCTGAGAGGCTTTGCCACTAACCAGGTTGGGGCTTCAGACATGCCATCAGAACACTGACATTAGGGGTGATGGACAGTCAGGGCTGGATGAGCAGCTACACTTTACATTCATAAACTTGGAGCTGAATTTTTGTGCCCAAAGCCAGATTCACTTTGAACTGGAGCTGGCTGAACACAAAATCACAGGAATGCTGAGAAATGACAAGTTGTCCCTTCGAGTCAGAGAACTTTTTCTTATAGTTTTTTCCATTCTGCTCGGGAGGGGGCCAGTAAACATCCCAGGAAAAACCCCAGGGAAGTGATTGTTTCTCGAGCGCTCGAATTACACTGAATTATGTGCTTGCTTCACTCTAACTAGCCTTGGTTTCTGCTTTGCCAGCTACCCCTTATTCCTTCCTAACCCAACAGAGGTTCTGTTCAGGGGGCTACTCCTTTGCCAGGGGTTTCAAGGGAAAATGACCACGTCACCCACTTGTCTGTGTAGACAGTCACTCACAAAGCCTTGAGGATGCTGGGAAAGCCTCATGTCCTGCAAAGGAAGCGGGACCTCAGGAGGGATTAGAAATAGGAATAAGAAATCAATCAGGGCTTCCCTGGTGGCGCAGTGGTTGAGAGTCCGCCTGCCGATGCAGGGGACACGGGTTCGTGCCCCGGTCTGGGAAGATCCCATGTGCCGCGGAGCGGCTGGGCCCGTGAGCCATGGCCGCTGAGCCTGCGCGTCCGGAGCCTGTGCCCCGCAAAGGGAGAGGCCACAACAGTGAGAGGCCCGCGTACCGCAAAAAAAAGAAAAGAAAAGAAATCAATCCGACGCCAAGGCCCCTCTCCCTCTCTCTCCCTGTCTTTCTCTCCACTTACCTTTTAATCTCTCCTCCTCACCCTTCCCCACTTCCTTACCTGCTCTGAAGACAAGCGAGGCCTCGCATCCATAGCTTTACATGGTCTTCCAGAGGAAGAGCACAACAAAGTCCTCCAAGGCTCCGAGACCTGGACTCCAGATTCCCTGCAGGCAGAGGCCGATTGGCCCAGTTTGGGCTACTGACTTACCTCTGGCCTTACCCTGGCTGTGGCCTGGGGTCCAGAGTCTAAGGGCCCCAACAGCACATTCTCAGGAGAAGGGTGAATGACACTGTCTAAGAAGGCGTCTGTGAACACTGAGAAGCAATGAGCCTTTCTAGTGTTCAATTGTGAAGAGTCCACACGTCCAGGCACCACGGCAGGCACCTTCGATAAACTCTTTTCTATAAATCTCACAAGAACCAAGCAGCATAGCCCTTATGAGCCCATTTCACAGACACGGAATGAGAGGTGCATCAGGGAGTCCCAGCAGAGAACAGATGGCACACTCCAGCAGGGCTCAGACAACATCAAGGTGTGATGTTCACCCAGGAACCAACCACAGCTGGAACCAGCCACCACCCCTGGATCCAGGGTCAGGGCGAGGGCGCAGTGTTCCGGAACCTGATGGGAGCTGCAGGGGAACCATCTCCGCCTGGGAGCTGCGGCCACAGGTAGAAGCACCGGCTGCTACCCAGGCTCTGGTCCGACAAGGACAGAGCAGTGAATACTGTGGCCACGTTTACTCTGATCCTCTGCTGCTACCTCCCACCAGCAACTAGAAACTAGAAACGCGGCATGGATGATGTAGTCCACAGGGCAGCCTCCCAGGGCACCAGGTAAGGTGAGAAATGGATCTATCAGGCAAATGGAGAATACCTGAACAAGGGGCTTGAGGGTCCAGGCCTTCTGGGGTTCAGCCTTTACCCTTTACCTTGCAATATTTCTCATCGCTCTCGTCTCCTTTACCGCGTGACCCTTTCTTGTCACCTAAACTCCAGCCATATTAAATGTCTTGGATTACTGATGCCTTGCTGCTCAAAGCATAGTCCACGGACCAGCTGTATCAGCTCACCAGGGAGCGGCAGAGTCTCAGGCTCCACCCCAGATCTACTGAATCCAAATCCACCCTGAATCAATATCCGCGGGCAATTCCTGTGCATCTGGAAGTGTGCAGGCATTACCCTAATGGACCCCAATGGCTCTAACTCTAGGACTTCATATAGGATGACCCCCCTTATCTTTGCATGGTGTAACACATAGAGCATCATGTTTAATTTGTCCAGAAATATTCTTAAAAGGATTCTTTTCTCCAGCACGGTGGGAATGCTAATGATATAGCTGGTCTCCCCAACCTCACGGGAGTCTGGTGATTCAGGATGACCTGGGTGCACAAATTTCAGAGTCCAGAGATAAACTCGAGAACAGTGCTTCTAATTAACTGCAGTGGATGACTGAACACATGAGTGAGTAAGAGAATAGGAATGTGGCCCAAACAGGACCATGCAGTGTCCTTTTCTGGGGAACTGACGTGGATCCTGGCAGAGTACCCATTTGTACAAGGACCATGCAAGCCTGGATCAGCTTAGCGTATTCCACTGGCCTAAATGGGAGAACAATTCTAAAGAAACAAACAAGAAAATAAAATATATGTGTAAGAACAAGAGAATTGTAGACATTGTCTAGACCAGGCTTCCACCCATATCTGGGCAGTCCCTTGAACCCCTCACTTGTGGCAGTCAATAAATTCTTTCTTTGTGCTTAAGCTTATTCTTTTTGGTATCTCTACCTAGCAACTGAATGATGTCCAATTAATCCTTCTGGATATTTTATATTCGTATTCATCTTTCTGGAAGAGCTTAAGTGTCATCTTCTCCAGGAAGCCTTTCATGATACCTCTTCCCTAAGCAGAAAGAAGTGTCCCGTCTCTTTGCCAGCATGATCTTCTGGGCATATCTCTGGCACAACATGCATCATATCATAGGACCACCACCTGACCCAGCATCTTTCTCACTGGACTGAAGTGAGGACCAAAGGCAAGTACCACAGCTGTCTTTTTCACCATTGAAATAACAGCATGTTGAGGAGTGTCTGGCATATAATGGGCACTTAATATATTTTGTTTTATTTTGTTTTGTTTGTTTATGCATAAGGACTGCTAAAACACTTGCTCTGGAATTTTTTATTTATATGTTGTTTTTCTTTTTACTGTGGCATGGTGTTTTTTTTTTAATTGAAGTATAGTTGATTTACAATGTTGTGCTAATTTCTGCTGTACAGCAAAGTGACTCAGTTATACACATATGTACAGTCTTTTTATATTCTTTTCCAGTAATATATTTTTAATTAAAAAATCATTGGACATAACTCTCCCACATCCTATACATATGCAGAATGTTTCTTAAGTCCTTGTGAAAATTTCAAGTTAGTAGTATTTCAGCAGAATTGGACAAATTCTCCTGGGCAGGTCCAATAAAAATAAAGGAACAATGTAATCACCCACTCTTTTCAGCTTCATTAAGTAAGGAATTGGAGGTAAAACTGAGAAGGCAGACAGCACTTGGGAATTTGATACATGTCTTTTAAAGGACTTAAAAGAACAATTAGGAAGACAGGGTTCCACAGTTAAAATGAATCTTAATTGAATCAGTCTGGAAAGAGAAGCCTGAATTAGATTTAAAGGGAAAGTTAAGGGATTCTTCATAATTAAGTAAGTTAATTCAAAACATTCACAGTCTAATAGTTTCATCCACTCCTAGGGCTGGGTTGAGAGGAAAGAGGCAAATTAGTAAGAAGTACCTCTATAAAATCTATACCACGCACGTAGTTGAATCTCCTGCTGGACTAGGACCTGACGTAGTGGAGAAATCAGGTGGTGGAGGCAAGATGGTGCCTCAAACTGCAGCTTGGGAGATGCACAATCAAAGCAAAATTAACAGAGGCTGCATTTCCAAAGGGAAAATCCATGAAAGCATCCAAAGTCATATTAACAAACCTAAATAAAGCCTGAAATGAAGAAGCAAGTTCGTTGTCTGCCCTGGAGTACAAGGAAAACAGAAGCTTGTGTGTTGATGCACATCTAGACATACTGCCAGGTACTTGCCAGGATCAGTCCATGGAGGTTGGGTCATTAGGCAAGAGGAAGATGCTAGGCCACCCCAGTGTTCACTGCAGTGCTGTTTACAGTAGCCAGGACATGGAAGCAACCTAAGTGTCCATTGACAGATGAATGGATAAAGAAGATATGGTACATATATACAATGGAATATTACTCAGCCATTAAAAAGAAGGAAATAATGCCATTTGCAGCAACATGGGTGGACCTGGAGATGATCATACTAAGTGAAGTAAGTCAGACAGAGAAAGACATATCATATGATATAGCTTATATGCAGAATCTTTTTAAAAAATGGTATAAAGAAACTTATTTACAAAACAGAAACAGACTCACAGACTTAGAAAACAAACTTATGGTTACCAAAGGGAAAAGGGGGTGGAGTGGGGACAGGGATAGATTGGGAGTTTGGGAATAACATATATATATACACACTGCTATATTTAAAATAGATAACCAGGGACTTCCCTGGTGGTGCAGTGGTCAAGAATCTGCCTGCAGGGGACACGGGTTCGAGCCCTGGTCCAGGAAGATCCCACATGCCACGGAGCAGCTAAGCCCATGTGCCACAACCACCAAGCCTGTGCTTTAGAGCCCATGAGCCACAACCACTGAGCCCACGTGCCACAACTACTGAGCCTGCGCACCTAGAGCCCATGCTCTGCAACGAGAAGCCACCACAATGAGAAGCCCGCGCACCGCAACGAAGAGTAGCCCCTGCTCACCACAACTAGAGAAAGCCCACGCACAGCAATGAAGACCCAAGACAGCCAAAATTAATTAATTAATTAATTAATTAATTTTTAAAAAACTTAAAAAAAATAGGTAACCAACAAGCACCTACTGTATAACGCAGGGAACTCTGCTCAATACTCTGTAATAACCTAAAAGGGAAAAGAATCTGAAAAAGAATAGATACACGTATATTTGTAACTGAATCACTCTGCTGTACACCTGAAACTCACACAACATTGTTAATCAACTCTACTCCAATATACAATAAAAATCTTTTAAAAATAAAAAAAAAAAAGAAGTCGCTAGGCATGGTGAAGAAGAGAGGACAACATGGGTTTCCCCCACATAGAAACCATCTTGACCATCACTATGTCTGCACAAGACAATAGCAACAAAAAGATTGTGTGCCTCCTGTGTGCATACCTTTGTTAGGTGCTGGGAAATTCAGAAATTAATATGACTCCTTTAACCTCTCTCAGGTTTCAGTTTTTATCATCTACTCCCAAAGCTTATTGAAATGAAGTAGAGTATATTTAATTTGATAAGGGATTACGGATATACCAAAATGAGTGAGAGCCCCTGCACTGTGGATGTGCACAACCAGGTAGAGACATAACACAGGACACCAGGATGTAAGCCTGCTGGAACAAAGTAGCATGCGACTTCTAAACAAAGTAAAGCTGTTCAAAGATGAATTCTAATCCAAGGAGTAGGATGTGATTGGGTGATCCCTTTTCAACCGGTCTGTAACAACAGGAAGTGAAACAAAGAAAAGAAACCTCTAGGTAATGGAACCAGCACAAGACTCCTGGTTGGAGAGATGTATACACGTCTGAGGGATATTTTTGCCAGAAGAGACATTACATTTGATTCTGTTACCACAACCACTACATACTACACGCCACTCTCTCTACTATGATAAATTCTTCACAAAACACTTTCAGATTATTTATTTATTTATTTATAATTTTATTTTCTTTATTTATTTTTATACAGCAGGTTCTTATTTGTCATCCATTTTATACACATCAGTGTATACATGTCAATCCCAATCTCCCAGTTCATCCCACCACCGCCCCCCGACCGCCGCTTTCCCCCCTTAGTGTCCATACATCTGTGTCTCTCTTTCTGCCTTGCAAACCAGTTCATCTGTACCATTTTTCTAGATTCCGCATATATGCGTTAATATACAATATTTGTTTTTCTCTTTCTGACTTCCTTCACTCTGTACGACAGTCTCTAGGTCCATCCACGTCTCTACAAATGACCCTATGTTGTTCCTTATTATGGCTGAGTAATATTCCATTGTATATATGTACCACATCTTCTTTATCCATTTGTCTGTTGATGGACATTTAGGTTGCTTCCATGACCTGGCTATTGTAAATAGTGCTGCAATGAACATCAGGGTGCATGTGTCTTTTTTGAATTATGGCTTTCTCTGGGTAGATACCCAGTAGTGAGATTGCTGGGTCATATGGTAGTTCTATTTTTAGTTTTTAAGGAACCTCCATAATGTTCTCCATAGTGGCTGTATCAATTTACATTCCCACCAACAGTGCAAGAGGGTTCCCTTTCCTGCACACCCTCTCCTGAGAGAGTGGCATGGACATATATACACTACCAAATGTAAAATAGATAGCTAGTGGGAAGCAACTGCATAGCACAGGGAGATCAGCTTGGTGCTTTGTGAGCACCTAGAGGGGTGGGATAGGGAGGGTGGGAGGGAGATACAGGAGGGAGGAGATATGGGGATATATGTATATGTATAGCTGATTCACTTTGTTATAAAGCAGAAACTAACACACCATTGTAAAGCAATTATACTCCAATAAAGATGTTAAAAAAAAGATGTTAAAAAAAAAAGATCTTGGTGGCTTCCCTGGTGGTGCAGTGGCTGAGAATCTGCCTGCCAATGCAGGGGACATGGGTTCGAGCCCTGGTCTGGGAGGATCCCACATGCCGCGGAGCGGCTAGGCGCGTGAGCCACAACTGCTGAGCCTGCGTGTCTGGAGCCTGTGCTCCGCAACGAGAGGCTGCGATAGTGAGAGGCCCGCACACCGCGATGAAGAGTGGCCCCCACTTGCCACAACTAGAGAAAGCCCTCGCACAGAAACGAAGACCCAACACAGCCAAAATAAATTAATTAATTAATAAAAACTCCTACCCCCAAACTCCTACCCCCAACATCTAAAAAAAAAAAAAAAAAAAAAAAGATCTTGCTGTGATTTATGTCAAAGAGTGTTCTTCCTATGTTTTCCTCTAAGAGTTTTATAGTGAGCCAAAAATGGCAGAGTCAAAGCTGGAAGCTTTCTATCCCCAAGTCTGATGCTTTTTGATATTCTACAAACCAGCAAAAAAAGGGGCAATAATGAAAGAGCAGGCCATAAGAGTAATCATAACCGCATCTTTACTGTTTCTCTAAAGAGTTTAGAATATAGCATGTAGATAGTTAATAATCAATATTTCATTGTTATTTAAATATTTTAAGCAGAGGCTATCAACTCCAATTCTGTTGCAAATTTGCTTTTGCACAGATAAAACAATTTGGATCAGACATTATTTTCATCCAAATGTTTATTGGTCACACGGCAATCTCCAGAGGAGTACAAACCACTCCCCGCCTCCATCCTTCCTTCACCTGCCCCACCAAAGGAAGCCTGAGATGTGTTGTGATGGGCAGCCTCCAAGGTGACCCTCAATCATCCCTATGTTCATGACCTTGTATAATACCCTCCCTCTAGCTATGAGCTGGAATTGCTGACCCATTTCTAACAAATGGAACAAAGCTGAACCAACAGGATGCTGCACCTGATTAGGTTTTAAAGATAGTGGCTTCTA
The DNA here is from genome assembly GCF_964341445.2 of Mesoplodon mirus. Classification (NCBI taxonomy): domain Eukaryota; kingdom Metazoa; phylum Chordata; class Mammalia; order Artiodactyla; family Ziphiidae; genus Mesoplodon; species Mesoplodon mirus. Next base: position 6,019,398 of record NC_138992.1, read on the forward strand.
GCTTAGGCACTTTCACTCTTTGAAATCTCTTTCTCTGTCATGCTATGTGGGCGTCCTGTGAAGAGGCCCACAGGGTAAGAGATCAAGGCCTACAAACAGCCACGTATGTGAGCTTGGAAGTGAATGCTCTTCTCTAAATCAAGACTTCAAATGAGACCACAGCCTTGCTTGACAGCTTGACTGAAACCTCATGAAAGGCTTTGAGCCAGAGGCACTCAATGAAGTTATGCCTTGACCCACATTACACGTGAGATCATACATGCTTGTTGTTTGAAGCTGATAAGTTTGGGGGCAATTTGTTGTACAGCAATAGATAACTCATACAGATTTTGAAGACTGCAAGGAATCTTCAAGAATATATAAGTTGACCTTCCTAAGGTACTGGAGTTTTTAATGACCAATATTTGTTTTGTTCGTTTGTTTGTTTTTTCTGAAAAGGGCATGGAGCCTTATGAAAAGAGTAAGATTCAGCAGGGTTAAGGCAGGACTCAGAGATTTTCATTTTCACAGGGCTGCATGGGTGATTTTGAAGTTAACCAAAGTTTGAAACTCACAGACTCAACGGAAATGTCCTAGCCTTTGGGAGAGTGAGAGCTGGGTTCAATCCTAGCTCCATCATGGATGTAGGATGTAAAACATGTTACTTAAGTTGTCAGAGCCTCATTCCCCAAATATATAAATGGGAAGAATTCTATCACCCTCTCAAAGTTATTGGCAGGATCTATTAAGATAAGGGAGCTAAAAGGACTGGTGTGTGGCACGCAGTAAGGACTCAACAAAATTTCATTTTCTCCCTGGCCACTTGGGTTTGGCCTCAGACCAGGACTGCCTATGTGTGATGGTTATTTTTATTGTGTCTACTTGACTGGGTTAAGCGATGCCCAGATACCTGGTAAGGTATTATTTCTGGGTTTGTGTGTGAGGGTGTTTCCAGAAAAGGTTAGCATTTGAATTGGTGAATTGAGTAAATCAGAAGATCCTCCCCAGTGTGGGTGGGCATCATTCAATCCTTTGAGGGGGCAAATAGAACAAAAAGGCAGAGGAAGGGCAAACCATTCTCTCTCTGTGCTTGAGGTGAGCCATCCATCTTCTCCTGCCCTCAGGCATCAACTTCGGTACTCCTGATTCTTGGGTTTACTGACTCAGAGTGCACTTAAACCACTAGCCCCAATTCTTGGCTTTCAGACTCAAACTGAATTATACCACCAGGTTTCCACCTTCTCCAGCTTGCAGATGGCAGATGGTGGGACTTCTTGACCTCCAAAACCCCGTGAGCCAGTTCCTATAATAAATCTCCGTTTACATCTATCTATATCTATCATCTATCTATCTATCATCTACCTCTCTGTCTCCTATTGGTTCTGTCTCTCTGGAGAACCCTGATCAATACAATATGTTAATGCTTACAAGGGCAACACTACTAGAGCAGAGAGCCTGGAGGAATGGAAGATTACTGTTGTCTCCCTCAAGGACTGAAAAAGCCTATCACCTGGTATTTTTCTCTTTTAGATCAAAAAGTAGAGAGTGGGGACTTCCCTGGTGGCACAGTGGTTAAGAATCCACCTGCCAATGCAGGGGACACGGGTTCGAGCCCTGGTCTGGGAAGAACCCACATGCCGCGGAGCAACAAAGCCCGTGCACCACAACTACTGAGCCTGCGCTCTAGAGCCCGCGAGCCAAAACTACTGAAGCGCCCGTGACTAGAGCCCATGCTCCGCAACAAGAGAAGACACTGCAACGAAGAGTAGTCCCCACTCGCAGCAACTAGAGGAAGCCCATGTGCAGCAACGGAGACCCAACGCAGCCAAAATAAAAAGATAAATAAATAAAATTTTTTTTAAAAAAAGCCGGGAGTGATGGGAAAAATGATTGAGCCAAGAGTAACTACCCAAACCTCTCAATCCTCAGAAAGAATGTTATACTAAGAATAAGAAAGCATTTTTTTCCCAGTGGAGTAACTGAGAGATGCAATATGTGTGTGTGTGTGTGTATACAGACATATACACATGGACATATATATGCATGCATGCACTTATGAATATTCACACACATGTATCTATGTACACATGTAAGCACACAGGCTTATGCACATGTGTACACATATATGTATGCACACATTGTATGTGCACATATTTGTGTGCATATGTATACGCATATATGTATACACACACCTGTATCTGTATATGTACATATAACATATACATTTGGCCCTGAAACCAAGCTAGAGAGTGAGTGTGTCACATCACGTAAGGATGCATGTTGTTTCCTTCAAATGCACAGAAGCTACCTGCCTAGTGAGCTGTCTGCACGGATTTATCACCCTGGAACCAGGGCACCAACAAGTTGTAACAGACATTGTGGAATTATAGTCAGACAAAGACATATGTCACCTGAGAGCTCCTACACCACATGGCACAATGCACCCCGAGTAAAAGCGTTTTGTCCTTGCATCTCACAGTTGGCAGCTTCTTCCTCCCTGCTCGGCTCTCAGGGACCCTCCCTGCCAGCACACTGCCCTATATTGTTCGTGCCTCCTTGCTATTTATTCCTTTTTGTTGCAGCTAATTCCACTCAGGTGCCATGTGACCTTCGGTTTTCCTCCACTTGGGGGCATGCAAGTAACAATAAGAGGTTACAGAAGACCGAAGGTGCCAGCCTGGTTGGAGAGGGTAGGAATTGGCTGAATCCCAAATCTGGTTTTTAACTCTCTTAAAGACATGCCTTCATTCTTGCCTGTTCTCTACTCTTTTTTTTTCGGCCATGCCACGTGGCACATGGGATCTTAGTTCCCCAACCAGGGACTGAACCCATGCCCCCTGCAATGGAAACATGGAGTCCTAACCACTGTACCACCAGGGAAGTCCCTGTTCTCTACTCTTGACCACATGAATGATCTTGAACCCGTCTCTTAACCTCTTGTACATCCAAATTCACTGGGTTATCAAGGAGATTAAAGGAGAACGTCCATGTAAAAAGCTGGTACATGGTAAGAACTCTTTAAATGTTAACACGTTGCAGTTTTTATTATATTTTATTTTATATGTGACTCAATTTTCTAATGTACCTCCATGGGGTTACTGAAGCAATTGAATGAGGTAATTTATGCATTGTAACTACTATGGGACTGGACACGTTGTAGAAGCTCAATAAAAGCTATTTCTATTTCTTTCCATTCCTTTCCCTTATCTTCTGATATCTTCCAAAAAGTAGAAAGATATGTCAATGATAGATCGATGAAAAGAAGTGTCTGGTCCAGGAAACCATTACCAGCCACTTTAAAACATTCCAGAAAGGTATTGGCTACTGTAGCAACCCTAAGACAGTCTTTAAATTCTTCAGAGGGGCCCTGGCTGTGCCCTGTTCTTCCTGACATTTTCTGAGACTCCCAGTTTCCTCCACATCCAAAAATATTACCCAAATTTTCATTCTGAGAATAAAACCCAAAAAAGCAAACAAAAGCAAAAAAGAAACCAAAAATAAAAGCAGGAACTAAAATCTGCTCCAGAGTTTCTCATATCTCAATCTTACTTGGAACAACGTGTGCTGAGATTATGGAGATTATGAATTCAGTCAACGAGTTTTATTGTGACAAATATCAGTACCTCTCTGACCAAAAATTGTGTTTCTGGTCCATGCTATAGAGGTTTTTCTGGGACATAGCTTCCATTGCAGGGAGGAGCTTGTCAATGAGGTCTGGCCAATAGTGGGAGCAATTTATATCTCGTCTGGCCTGACTCCACTCAACACCCTTCTGGCTGATCCTCTTTTCTCCCACTTCCTCATTCGTCTGCCAGATGAATGTTGTTAATCAATGTAAACTTGAAAACTAAAAACTGTTATGAGGTTGGATCCTCCACTGTTCTGGGTTTCAGAATTAATCCATGGAAAAAGCTACCCTCACCACTATCACCCATCAAAGTGCCCATTGGCCAAAGTTGGTCCTACGAATGACATCCCTTGGAATTTGCTGGAAATGTTGAGAAAGAGACACTTTCTAGCTATTCAACTGTAGATGCAGACTGAAATCAGTTTATGGCCATCTCTCTACTATGTTAGACCAGCTTTCCCAAGAGCAAAGCCACTGCAGAGAAAATCAGGACTGGCTAAAAGAAGAACAGAGGCGGCCACTTCATAATGGATCTTTCAGATACATAAGCCATTTTTTCCATTAAACAGTTTGAGCTATTTCTATCATAGGCAATCTCGAGACTCCTGGTGAATATAATCCTACCTACCTATTATGTTTATTCAGAAATCCTTATAACATGATTCCTTGTCTTGCAATATGTCAGAGTTGCAACACAGTAAAATGGAAAGAACACAGATTTTTTATTTGTTGTTTAATAGCTGGGTGACCATGGACATATTACCTAATGTTGTTAAGCTCAAGTGTCCCATTATTAGATGTGTGGATAAAAATATAACGATGTACAAGTTTGCTGGGATGAAGAAATGAGATTGCTGGATTCAAGTTCTGACATATGGTGGATTGAGTTAATACTGTAACATAGATGCCACTCTTGTATCTTACTTAGAAATAAGGGATAAAATTAATTCTTTAAAGATTAAATATGTAAGTGAACATAAAAATCCAAAAGGGAAAGGGAACTTCCAGGTGCTAGAAACCAATGCTATCGGTTCATGACCTGCTCTTGAAGTCTTCAGAGCCTAGAGATACACATTAGACAGACATTCTAGGGACCTAGGGGATGTTAACCCCATAGAAGGGAAGAAGGTTTGCTATTTGGCCAGGATATCCAGAGAGTTTGAAATGAGTATCCAGAGATTTTGAAATGGGTTTCCTGTGTTGATTCAGGACCTGAGAAAACCAAATGCCTAAGTGAAGGAGGGACCAGAGGAATACTGTTCAGCATTCAAGGAAAGAGGCAATGAAGATTGTCTCTAGCCAGAGCTCTAGCTGAGAGGAAAAAGTAAGGAAGGTCATTCATTCATGAGAAACTGTTAAACACCCAAACCTGTGTGGAGTGCTGCTTTTACTCTATCTGAAATGCTCAGTGATGTCTAAACCAATAAATTAATGAATTAACTTATCTCAAACCTGGAACACCCCTGGAAGATCCAGGGGAAGGAAATTCAAAATTTTTCTGAGACAACATTTCCAAAATCTAAGATTCTCCCATAAATGCCCCAAATAAACATATCCCTTATGAGAATGTTGACTCTGATATCAATATTTGGACACCAGCTTTCTTTTAATATAGGCAAGACAGATACTAATTAAGCGAATGCAGAAAGCATTAATATGGAGAAAGGTGACCTTTATAAATGATAAAATGAATAATTCACCAGAAAGATAATATAATCCTGGACCTATGAGTACTTAAAAACATAGATGCTAAAAGTTAAAGTAGAAAGGACATTTGATTAACTAAAGAATACTAAACAGAAAGATGTTAACACATCTTGGTAAGAATATTATAAAACAAGCAAACAAAAAATACTAAGGATATAGAAAAGAGACTGACAAATGTTTTCTGTGAAAATATTTCTGTAAATATTTTATAACTTGCAGACCACATACAGCTCTCTCTCTCTGTCTCTCTCTTTTTCATATACCAAATCCCTCAAAGATGTAAAAATTAATCTTCAGAGATGGTCTTAAAGACAATGGTAGACATGAGGGAATGCCTTCCCGGTGGGCAGAGCTTCAGATGGCACTCATGGTCACCCAATTTGTATGGAAAAGAAGTAGCCCAAATGCAAATTAAATAAGGAGTCAGGGGCAGCAGTGAATGCTCTGGCTGCCTGTTCAGGGGCTTCAAGAGAAACTATTAGAATATTGATAATGAGGAAGTCTGGGATGGGAGGGGCAATGAAGTCTCAAGTTCTTAGTATCCCATATTAATGTCCATCAGAGAGCACTTTCTATGGAAGAGGCACCTGCCAAGTACCAAAAGTACCCAGCCATCTGATGTCAGCTGCCCTCTGTCACTGGCTACCAAAGTGCTACCACAACAGGCACATGGGTGGAGTGGCTACAGTGGCAGAGATGGATGCTACTCGCCAGCCCTATAGCAAAGAAAGGCTCACCAAGGTTGATCTATTGCCACTACCAAGTGTTAAACCCACCAGCAGCAGAAACCAATGCGGAACTCTCAATGGGACACAATTTCTCAGAGAGACCCTGAAGCCACTGGGTGACAGTCGAACACACAAGGCCCCTTCTATTCTGAAAGGACCAGCAGTTTGCTCTCATAGTAGTGGGCACATACTCCAGGTACAGATGTGCTTTCCCTAGCCTCAAGGGACTATGGAGCATTTGATCCACAATCAAAAGGCTCCAAATAATATCATGTGAATCCAGGGAATTCACCTTATGAAAAGATGCTGAGGGGAGTGAGTGTGTAGGTATGGAATCCTCCGGATGTAGCACACCACACTACCTAAAAGCTTCTGACTTGGTAGAATGTTGACCCGGCTTGATGAAGCACAACTGAAAACAATAGTTTGGAGATACTACTTGAGGAGCCCTGGGTGCTGTCCTCCAGGAACCAGTCTATGCTTTGAACCAAAAATCTTAATAGGGCACTGTGTTCCCAATAGGAAGCATGTATGGTCAGGGGGTCTAGGGGTATACATGGCACTCAGAAAAGAAGTATATGTTTCCCATCCTTGTATCTATGGGCTCTTCAAGTTAGATATCCTGGTCCCCAAATACATACGCAGAAGGCCATTTAGCAGACAAGGGATGGACCCTATTAGACACGGCTGTGTGCTGTCCTAATCCCTTTTCAAATAAAGATTTGCTGCCCATCTATAGGGAGTATAGCCCAGAGATAGCCACTGATAACTTCCCAGCATTTAACTAAATATCTGTTCCTTTGTCTTCTATACATGTATCTTTCAAATCTAATCTATATGATGTATACATGATTGAATATGGTTTTATAATATTTTGTACTTCACAATAGATTGTATATATTTTACAATATGACACTCGTGGCTACATCAAATTCTATCAGCTAAAAACCGTAATATATTTCTCTGATTTTGATATTTATTTTAATTGTATTTTCCTTCTCTGTGTGGAGCAAGTCCAGTTTCCCCTACAAATGGCAAGCAGGAATTCCTAGGACATGCTGTGAAAGGACTTACACCCATGAAGGCCCTTACCACCAGCCACGTTGTAGAGTGCTGTTAAAATTTTAGGGATGATATAAAGATAATAAGGAAATTTAGATACCATGACAGATAACAGTTACAAGGGCAGGGTGGGAGGAAGGTAGTTAGTGAACAGGATGTAATTGGGGAGGCCCACAGGGCCTTCTAACGTACTGGTGATATTATTTTCTTAATACATGCCGAGTACTCAGAGGTTCATTTTTAAATTAGTCTTTATTTGTGATCTATTTCATAATAAAAAAATTTTTAAGTAAAAAAAAAGGGGTGATACATTGAAGACAGAGTAAACTTATTACATTGTTTATAATTTTTCCTCAGCACTTTCTTGACTTACGAATTTAAACACCACCTGCTATCCTTGGATCTGTCTCCTTTCACCCCTAGAGAGAGTCTAGCCCCAGGCAACATGAGCCAGAGCAGGTGGGGCCTTTGCAAAGCCAATCTCTGGTGGCCTATTTCCCCATCCTAATTATTGGTGTAGAAGCAACTGCACAGCATGTGGAAAAAAATAAAGCTTATGTAATTCTTCTTTTAATTTATGCTTGCAATAAGTTAAGCTTGTGCCTAATTACCTGTGCCAAACACAAAGTCATAACAGGATGAGCGTGACAATGCATTTCTAAAACTAGACTTGACTGAGATCGTCGATGTAATGGTAGTTTGCGCATCACCGAGGAACAACTATTAGGACTTTAAATATATATACATATAAAATCTGTGACTTTTCCTGTGTGTGTTTCTATTCATGTTTCTATTTGTTTCTCTGACTCAAAACACATAAATGGTGTGCCTGAGTCAGTGACCCTGAGCGTGACACTCACGTAAGCAGAAGGGAATATCTCTGCAGACCTCAAGGAGCACAGCCATCCCTTCGCCTGCAAGTCAAGCCTCCTCCAATGGGACCACAGAGGCTGGTGCAGTGGGAGCCACGCACTTCTCTCCAGAGCTGACTCACTCTCAGCTTGGTCATCTGAAACGCAGACACCGTGTATTTGTCTTTTAGGGACAACCTCTGAAGGTGATGTGACAACTGTATATACCACCTAGTAAAGTGGAGAATGCAGAAATCATGGCAAACTTTATGGCAAAGTGTTCAATTTCCTGAGGTCCCAAAAGATATTACTGTAAATCTACAATACGCCCCCTTAACAGCTACCTCAGCATGGATAAATCACTTAACATTTCTAGTCTTTAGCTTCCCATCTTATACCTGGGAGAAATAATGTGTGTCTGTGAGGATGACATATGATAATTCATATAAAGTGCTTACTGGTGCATAAGACAGTTTTGGTACTCGGTTTCCTGGAGCTTCAGATAAGTTGTCATGTATATACAGAAAGACAATACACTTAAAAATTTCTTAATGGAATCCTCACATGTGATCTTACTCATTTTACACATGTAAGAAAATAAAGACTAAAGAAATCTGTGACTTGGCTGACCTCACATAGTTGGTAATGGGGTGAAACTTGGGCTCAGTCTTCTGAATTAAATGCAGAAATTGCCCCTGTACTCATCCTGGAAGAGTCTACAACACACCAAGGAGAATTGTTTCCTCAACCCCTCTATAGAATCTGAAAAACAGTGTGACAAATACCAACAGCATTGCTTCGCTTACATTAAGTTGTTTTTTCCTTGAGAAATTTTAACGATAACAAGAGTGAACCCAGTCTATAGGACAAAGTATATTCTGCCCAAACTTGTGATTTATGGAGGTATTCAACAAATATTTATTAGTACCGTCCACATACCACTTAACCATATATTGAATATGAATGTTGTCCACCTACACACACAAATGTAGTAAGAGTTTGTCTGTATAGGCTTTAATAAATATTAGGTCAAATCTTTGTTCTTTTTTTTTTTTTTTTTTGCGTTACACAGGCCTCTCACTGTTGTGGCCTCTCCCGTCGTGGAGCACAGGCCCCGGAGGCGCAGGCCCAGCGGCCATGGCTCACGGCCCCAGCCGCTCCGCGTCATGCGGGATCCTCCCGGACCGGGGCACAAACCCGTGTCCCCTGCATCGGCAGGTGGACTCTCAACCACTGCGCCACCAGGGAAGCCCCAAATCTTTGTTCTTTAAAAGTAATATAGAAGAATCACCTAACTGTGGGTCTCATACTATTTACCAGTTTCACCTCACTGTGACACTGATTATGCCCTTAGAATGGTAAAGGCAGTATTGGATCTGTGTAATCCAATACTAATATTATATTTATTTACAGTGCACATTAGTTGGGCTTAGCATTAAATAAAATGCTAGTTTTTGAGGATACATTTCCTCAAACGTTAGCCTTTAAAGGAATCGTGCCTTGATTACCCAGAATTTATAAACAGTCTACCTAGGTGTTTAGTTATTTTCATCCCAAATAGCTATTTTGTAAATCCATGAAAATGACAAAATTCAACAAGTGTGGCTCTCCTTGAATGCAAAAACATCACAATACCCTCTATGAAATGCTATGTAACTATAGTGGGAGGAGTTTAATTACTCTCCCCGGGTTTTCAAGGAAAAAAAAATTATTTTCCTGGCCGACTACTGCCCGGAATGCACAACCCATAACTAACATACCTTTTCATTTTGTTGATTTCCTGATTTCCTTCAAGTATTTTTCCTCCTCTCATCTCATCTTCTACCTCTAGCCTCCCCATCCTACCCAGCCCAACTGTAGCAGATAGAATGTGAAGTCACACAGAATCATAAAATGAATTCTTTCTCAGGATCCACTTTGCAATCAATTTGTGTCTACTCCATGGGAGTTAAATTGAAAACATATAAGAATGAAATTGCATTGTTCTTGCTTTTCATTTCTTGTAGCTAATACATATTTTGCTATAAAAATTCAAAGATACATATGTGAGTAAATAGGAATAATCTCTAAATTATGCATTGAGTATACATTTCTATAGAAAAATACTGCTAGAATTATTTATTATTACAAAGGAGTAAATTTTTCATATATAATATAAAAAATAAACACTGAAAATGTGAGAACAAGGACAGGCTAGGTGTATGTAAATATACAGGTACATATATTGCTTCAGTCATTTAATAAACAAGATGGCTTCTATGTTAAGCAGGGCTAGGTGTGGGATATAGAGATGAAGAGACACAGTCCCTGCCCTTAAGAAGCTCACTTTCAGGAAGGGAGATAAGCACAAAAATGGACACATACAAGATATACACTATTCTAAGGGTTATCTCAGAGTGTCTGCAAATACATCGGGGCCCCCAAGTTTCTTGGCAGTATTAGACCAGTTCATGTCCGAGGTCAAACAGCTAATCAGTGGGAAAGTCATCGCCCATTCTATAATTGTCAAACGGATGGGTTGGAGCAGCAATCCTCTCTCAAGAGGGATAATTTGCAAGATGCTTGGAGGAAAATTGTTAAAATTTTTAAAAGAGTCAGACAATAACTATCTTCTGAAAAAGATGAGGAATATGACAAAATAGCTTAGGATGGGGATACTATTTTGTAATCAGCCTTCTGTTTATGAACAATCCTAGTCAAGAAGAATAAAAGAGGAGGGAGGGAGACCCAAGAGGGAAGGGATAAGGGAACAGATGTATATGTATAACTGATTCACTTTGTTGTAAAGCAGAAACTAACACACCATTGTGAAGCCATTATACTCCAATAAAGTTGTAAACCGCCCCCCCCCAAAAAAAAAGGAAAAAAAAAGAATAAAAGAGCAACTTTTCCTGTTTCTCTCAGACTTTTCCTTTGGGGATTTCTTTTTCCACTGAACAAACAACCGAGGAATGAAGGAAAACACAAACACTTGCAGACACACACACACACACACACACACACAACATTTCATCATACACGTTGTCCTCAGGCATGAGAAGCCTTTAATGTTTTACAGTTTCCCTAAAGCCATGTTGGATAAAGATCTTGATGTGTTGCAGAAGGGCGCTGTAGGGGGAAGGTTGAGAAAACCACTTAGGGAGACAGGAAGGAACATTAGGGCACACGTCGCTCGGGTGTGTGTTACGTGTGTGTGCCGGCGACTCATAGGGACCAATGTTTAGCGGGTTGTTCTATAAAAGAGAAAATCTTTACCGGATTGAAGCTAATCCCTTAATCCCTTCCATTTGTACATCAATTTACAGTTCTTCAAGCACTTTTCCAACCATTATCACATTTAATCTTCACAAATGCCACGAAAGAACAGGGACAGGGATTAATCAGTCCTCCTAATGCAAAAAGGAGAGGGTGTTTGGCCAAGGTCACAAAGACAGCGAGGGGCAGAGCTGGCTGAAAGTTTGAGTTATTCTTTTTCTTTTTAGGCATGGCCCCTCATTTTTACTTTTTTAAAGCCTGGAGGTAGATATTAATTTGGGCCATGGGAAGAAGTAAGTAAACAAATGGCAGTTTTACGTTTATGCCAAGCTTTCATACCAGGTGAAAACTGACTCCTCCTAAAGTCCTGCCTGGTCTCCTAAACTCAGTCAGAAGATTCTAGAAGCATGACCCAAGGACCTCTGCTAGCCCCAAACAGTGTGTTTTCACTCTGCAGTGAGAAAAGGCTTTGTGCCTGAATGCAATCAATCGCACATTGCAGATGGCGTATGTCTTCTTGGCAAGATCAAGGAGGGGGTGTCATGGATGCTGATGCATACTCAGGCTCCCATCACAGCCCTGGAAGCAGCAGTTGGAGGACAAGCCTTTTGAGCAGCATGGCTCTCGATGAATGAAACTAATGACACTGAATTAATGAAACGAATGAAATTCCCTAGTGTGGGATTTTGGAGTGCCCTTTCTCCTGGTAACAACTTGAGTTCCCATGGAGAACTTTGGACTTGGGGAGCTTCCTATTCACATCTTGCTCATAACTTCCCTATCTTCCCCACCCTCTCAAGTGGAATAAGCACCCATTTACTCAGCCACACTCTTCTGAGCCCCTGCTTCTTGCAAGCTGTGGACTACAGGCTGGTGACGTCTATCGACACGGAAACAAACATTCATGGAAGAAAGTGAGAAGGGCTGTGATTGAGGAAGGTACAGGGGCTCTGGAAAGACCAGGCAGGAGTCCATAAACCAGGGTAGTGAGGGAAGAACTTGAGAAAAGATGCCCGAGAGGAAGTAATGACTGTACTGAGTCAGATGAGTGCTAGTAATTTACCAGGCAGACAGTGGAGGGAAGTGAATATCCCATAGAAGAAATAGTGCATAGAAAATCACAAGGGCGAAATACAACGTGCTCACAGAACTGCGAGCAATTTATTATTCAGTGGGGAGAGGGGCATAGCCCAAGCGGGAGGATCCTGACCATAAAGGATCTTTTTTTTTTTTTTTTTTTTCTTGCGGTACGCTGCGGCCTCTCCCGTCGCGGAGCACAGACTCCGGACATGCAGGCTCCGCGGCCATGGCTCACGGGCCCAGCCGCTCCACGGCATGTGGGATCTTCCCAGACCAGGGCACGAACCCGTGTCCCCTGCATCGGCAGGCGGACTCTCAACCACTGTGCCACCAGGGAAGCCCCATAAAGGATCTTTTATGCCAAGGTAAGAGGCTTAGTTTTTATCCTGTGGGCAGTGGTAAGCTATTGACGGCATTTATGCAGGGTCATGAAGGAATAAGTTCAAAGTTTTTAGAGACTATCACTCTGGAAACTATAAGATTGTTGGAGAAGGATGATATAGGAGGCAAGGAAATTAACAAACTTTTGCAGCAACCCGGGAGGGCAGGCCTAGCCAAGACAGAGACAGTGGAAATTTGGGAAAGAAGATTAAACTTTTTAAGAGGTTGGTCTTGACACTTAATGATAATATTGGGGTGAAGGGTGTTGAGAGGGAGAGAGGTATCCAGGGCAACAGTGTTCTTGGTTTGTGCCACGTGTAGAACCCTAACGTACTGGTCCCCAGCCCAGCACTCATTTCTCTATGTAACAAAGCAGGTTGCATGTGAATGTCAGGACCCACCTGCCACTGTCCCTTGACCTCTGCCCTGCACTGGCCAGGTTCTGCATAGTGACCACATCAGGTCAGTGACGTGGCCAATCACACATGACCCTCTGTACTTGCTCACAGCAGGCTCACCCATGGATCTGGGGTCCCAAGCAGCTTCCAGATCCTGGGCTCCATCTCATGGTCCCCATCTCGTCCTGCCCTCTCAGACTCCATGCTTGCTTCTGTTCTCTCTGCCTTCTGACTCTGCCTGTACTCAGTGACCCCATGTGGGATAACCCATTCTTCCTGCCTGCTTTGAACTGCTTCAGATGAGATGTCCTATCTAGCTGGCACTCAGGATCCAGGGGTACCCGTTTCCAGCCCACCAGCCGGCCTCCCAGACTCGACTGAGTGACTCTGGCCAGAACTGTGCACAGTGTTAAGGTCCCAAAGGGCCTGTGTTTGCTCCGTCTTCCCTGAAGACTAGGGGATGGTCACTTCTCTTGGAGACCACATAGCTCAGAGGGAAGTTTTCAGGACCTAATCTGCTCAGCTGCCCCAGCAGAGCCCGCACCCCATCCCTGCTCCGGAGGTGTCCATGAGCCCTGTGGGTAAAGGGAGAGTGATGCTCACATCCATGTACCTGTGGCCCATGGATGAGGCACCAGAAGGGCAGAATAATAACATCTGTATCACATGTTGTCTCACTGAATCCTCACAACAAATGTGGTTTGTTCAACACGCAACAGATATGTGCTTTGCACACGCTATGTACCAGATACTGTTTAAGGAGTTGAAGATTCAGAGGAGAGAGGACGAAAAGGTTTCTTTTGGTCATGAAATTAAAATTTTAGTGGAGGGGAGATGGACATGAGCAAACAAAAAGTTCAGTTAGTGCTAAGTTCTATGAAGAAAATAAAACAGCCTAAAGAGATAAAGGATTTTGGCAATTTTGGGTCTTTTATGGTTCCATATTAAATTTTAGGATTATTTGTTCTAGTTCTGTGAAAAACATCATGGGTAATTTGACACGGATCACATTAAATCTGTAGATTGCCAAGGGGGAGGGGAGGTAGGGGAGTTTGCGGTTAGCAGATGCAAACTATTATATACAGAATGGATAAACAACAAGGTCTTACTGTATAGCACAGAGAACTATATTCAGTATCCTGTGATAAACCATAATGGAAAAGAATATATATATATATATATATATATATATATATATATATATATATAAAACTGTATCACTTTGCTGTATGACAGAAATCAACACAACATTGTAAATCAACTATACTTCAATTTAAAAAAGAAGAGATAAAGGGCAGTGGGGGAGAGTGGTTAGGGAAGGCCTCGCTGAGCAGGGGCATTTGAGTTGAGATAGGAATGTAGCAGGGGTCGCCCTGCTTCCTGAGAAGGTCAGTAGGAAAAGCCTGTTAGCCAGAGAGGGCAGCTGATGCAGACACTCCAAGGTGAGAACAAGCTTAGCTAAATGCAAGGAACCCGTGGTAAATTTGTCTTGGACAGCCATGTAGAAGCTAGATCTTGTTTCCAAAATTCTGTTCTGGAAGAACATTACTGCTTCTTAATTTCCCAGTAGATGCCTCTCTTTTTATTCTTTAGAGAAACTTTTTGGCACATTAGAAAGAACCCAGGCTTTGAAGGAAGACATACTTAGGTTTGACTATCAACTTGATCTCTCTTTATTTCCATCAACTTAGTCAAACTACTGAAAATCTCTCAGCTTCAGTCTCCTCATCTGTGTAATAAGGATGAAAAGCTCAACTTTAGAGATTTAGAGTGAGACCAAAATGAGATAAACATTCATTAAAATTTAGTAAGTTTTCTGAGATATAATGTTTACCTAATAAATATTGGTTATTCCCCTTCCTCATTAAAGAGGCTGAAGACTATTATAAACAAAAGTATTATTAGAGCTATTATTAACTTCATAACCCTCTTGCTTCCAATTAAGGGAAATACTTTTTATTAGTATAATAGAGTATGAATAGAAATTTGAATATCACAATATGCAAACTTCTATTAAACATATTTAAATGTATAAATTAAAAACAAACACATCTCAATGTGTGAGTAGTCTGCTAAAATATACCCATTTCCATGGGCCTTGATTAATAATGGCAACAAATAGAGAAAAAAATATCAAGATTAATCCAAGGCAAATTGGTCAAGGGAGCATTCCACTTCATTTATCTAAAGAAACAATAAAAGGACCTGCCATTTTTGGAATGATAATTATGTGCCTTGAGCATTTTATACCTCAAATCATTAAAATAACCCTGAAAGTTAAGTATTTTTATTGGGACTCCAACCATTGCAAATGACAGGATCTCAAATCTAAATCACAAAAAGAGATGATTTTGTGAAGTCCTAACTGTGAAGTATAAGGTTGGGACCAAAACCAGGCATGACTGGATTCAGAAGCTCAAATGAGACTTTGAATTTGACGTTAGTGTTTGCTTCCCTTTCAATATCTCTGCCTTTTATCCTTCTGTGTTGGCTTTGTCATTAGGCAAGCTCTTTCCAGGAGAAGAAGCATTATCACTGGATTCCCAAGACCCTCATGACTCATAACCCAAAATTAAAGACTTGTCTTCTTTTCCAGTGTCCATAGACCAATCTCAAGGAGGACACTGAGACAGAGCCCTGCTTAGAGCAGGTGACTTTATCTTAACACTTTCTCATGGTCAGGGTGATGAGGTCATTCTCTACTGTGGTGAGGATGGCATCTAAGGGTGGGAAGAAAGTAGGGTCATGATCAGGACAAAATGGAGATGGTAGGAGTGTTGTCAAAGGAAGGATGTGAAATAAATATACACAATATACTAGATTGCATTCTTAATTTACATATGAGAAAACTGAGGTTTGGATATTTAAATCAATGAATAAACAAAATCTTGCCCAAATCACACAGCTAATCAATGGCACAACAAAAATCAAAATGATAACCGATTCTAAAGTCTGAGATCTTCCAGTTTGCCACTTGCTTCTCTAACGCTCCATTACTGCAAAGGCACCTCCACTGGATATTTCCACAAGGAAGACAAGATCACTGTATTGTATTTGCAAGGTCCAGTTTCTAAGGGACATTTTTATGCTATTTTATGCTAGTTTTGTCCTATCTTTGATACATATATATATATATATATATATATATATATATTAGATTATTATCTTATATATATTAGCTTATTCTGACATGTGCCTTCTTTGTGCTATTTCAGATTTTTTAATGTAATCTACTAAACAATAAGATTATCAGGAAAACAAAGTTAATTGAAAAGACTCAAGTCATGCACAGTTAAACTTAATAAGTCTTGGATTTTGACCTGGGATTGTTTTCCAGTCAAGTCGACAGAGCTGTACAGAAAGCCAGAGGATATGAAGGGGCCACAGAGGGCTGGTGTCCAAACTGTGCTGGACAGACCCACGGGCTTCCAGGGTTCCTTGGACCCAGGCTGTCAGCAAAAGGAGGCACAGAGCTAGGGTGACTCAGGCAGCTCCCACCCCAACTCCATCCAGCTTTATCGGTGCCATGTGAAGTGAAGGGATCACCGCTTTAATAGAAACCTGTGCTGCCTCACTCATGGGTCTGATAGCAGAGCGTGGGTATTGGTGCATCTCTAATACATGGTGGTGGGATGGTTGCTTTGGCCGATGACCTGTTAACGATTAGTCTTGGCCCTTCCCTTTAGAGGCATCAAATAGCAGAACACTGCACTCAAGTGAAGATGATTACTTCAAAGGATTATTACTCACACAGGCGTAGGCCAAGTGGTCAGAACCCTGGAACAAGAAACCTAAGACTTTCATTAAGTTGCCCAGAAACAGCAGAAAAACAGACTGATGAACTCATTGACTGTGCTCTCTGGACTCAACAAATGGACTTTGGGCTCAGCCATCAGCAGCACCAACTCTACTGTAATCAGTCAGTCCAGAGCAGATGACTGGTAATTTTTTAAACCAATCACTTATCTTTATGTAACTGCATGGCTTCTGCCTTTGTTAGAGACAGGTCTTCACTGGCACAGCTCTGTTTCCTTCCTACCCATATTGAGAGAACCCCCCAAAGCTTTAAAATAATTGTGTCTGACTTATTCTTTGCAGTTTCATACTCATTCTGTTTCTTTTGTTGTTGTTTTCTCTTGTAATAGTACATTTTGACATTAGTACACTAAACAGAGGTATACATCTCTTGCTTCTCTCTTCCAGTAGTACATGAATACACCTATTCACTCAGCAAACAATTTGGCAGTGATTTTAAGCCAAGTCCTGTGTTACACACCAGACTTGTAAACTAAATAAACACCCCTAGTACTAAGTCCTGATAATACAGTGAGGGTGGTGGTAGAGGGAAAGAATCACAGACACATAATGATAATGGAAGGACATAAATGCGCTGTGTGAGAGACGTTTGCAAAGCCTTGAGGGAGAACAGAAGTGCTCACTACCCAGCCCAAAGGGAGAGAGACGGGTCAAAGCAGCCTTCCAGAAAAGGGGACACCTGTTCTTCCCTTTTGTCAGTTCTTTATTTTATTGAACATCCAGAAGTGGCTAGAATCTGGCTACAAATGTTTGTTTAAATAATACTGGCTTCCAAATGAGGGAGAGGATCTTTAGGCACCATTGGATAAGGATTTAAGTATGAAGTACCTGCAGTACCATTAGGAAATCTTATGAAGATTTGACATTCATCATCTCTGATGCTCAGTGATGGTCTCTGATCCCAGTTGACCCGACACTTGCTTCTCTTGCCTTTGAGAGTGTTGCTCTAGGCATCTTTAGACCTACACACCTTCTTCTCTTGGGCATGCTATCTATCTCTCCACAAAGGCACATCTTTCCAACATAAGCAACTGAAATTTCCGTGGGAAAGCAAAAGAGGTGTGAAACAATTCTCCTTTTGGACCTTGCAGGTTTCATAAGGAATCTATCATCTCCCCGGCTTCCAGACTCTATGTTTCCAGAGAAGAAACCGGATATGAGGATGTCCCCTTAGGTAGTTTGTTCACATCTTCAAGAGAATAAGATACAGTTTTATCAGAACAAGAGACATGAAGCACAGAGCACTAGTACAGGTGCATCAGCTGCTGAGAGTTAAGAGCATAGCTTGGGTGTAAACAAAAAAGTTCACCCTCTGGCAATGTCAATCACTGTGAACTTGGCTAGGTTACTTAACCTGCCTGATACTGTTTCCTCATCTGTGAAATGGATACTGTCTCGGTGTCTACCTCATAGCGTGAGAATTAAACCTGAAAGTGTACGGTGAGGAGAGCTTTTGTCAACAGTTTTTCTTATATAAACATTCGTCTCAATTCTGGGAATTTATCCTTAGAGCAAGTTAAGTGTGGTTAGTGTTTGAAAGATTGGAGGAGACTCTTATGATCAAAGAGGGAAGGCAGCCTCAACAGGAGAAGAAAGGTTGTTAATTCCAGTTGGAATGTATTTGATGAAAAGCAGGGGATGGAGAAGTTTCACCTAATGCTGATTTAGATGAAGCATTCTGCAAATGGTATTGTTACAGGAAACAGTTTTGAGTCTTTACCATTAGCAAATACTGAGCAGATCACTTTGGAGAACACAAGGGTGAATTGATGTCTTAAGGGCAGGAATTATGTAGTAGATGGTGAATAAATATGCTTTGAATGAATGGACTAGAAAAGGCTTTGACTTGATTCTTATAATTTATGTAAAACAGACGTGCAAATAAATGATGATGCAATGTAGGAAGTGGTAACTACTCAGAGTCTGATACAAGTGAAGAGAGATGAGATAATACCAGAAGCGTGATGGGTCAGGAGGAAGGTGGGACATTTATAAAACATCTCCTTTCTGTCATTTACAAAACTCTTCACCTGCACAACCTTGAGTAAGTTAGTCAGTTCTAATCGGTGTTTGCTGAACACCCACAATGCACCAGGAATCCAAGGTAATGCACCAGGTTTCTTAATAGAGGGGCCCCAACCTCCCCATCTGCAAAATGACGGTGGTGGTTATACTGAATTCCTTGGATCTTTGTGAAGTTTTAGTGAAACAGCATATGCAAAGCACTTTTTTAAACTAAAAAGTGGTTTTCAACTGTGCATCGCTGTTGAGACGTCTGCTCTGGGAGTTCATTAAACAGAGAAAGACGACTTTCAGGTGGAGCAATGAACAGAAATGGCCTCCACGTAGGGACCAAAAAAATTACCTGAGTCCTTTTACATTATATCTGTTGAAGCATCATGGAGCATTTCTGAATGTTTCCAAAGAGAAATGAGAAAAATGTACAATTGAATAAAAGATGGATGTTTGTTATAAAAATGTCATTCAAAAGGCTTCAGAAAACATGCTCAGCTAATTAGCCATTATGATCAGGTAACTATGGAAACAGCTGTATATCAGTACTCAAAATAGACAGTCGTTTAACCATTTAACAGAGAAGAAGAACACAGAAGTGAGCCTTGTTTAGTGATTTCTTGCAACATATATACTAGGAGAAAAATGTAGAATTTTAAAGGAAAAAAATAACATTAAAATTAAAAAGATCCAGGTGGGAATGAGGGAGTAGAATAAAGGAACTCGTTTGCATGACTAAAGACTACGCCTGTTTTATGTGCATTAGCAGCAACACACATTGGGCCCTTGATAAGATAATAATTTGCAGGAATATTTCACATATATTATCAATAATACAAAAAACGTTAAGCTTTACTTATGTTGTCTAGCAGCACAAAGATGAAAAGGATCCAATCTCTGTCCTTGAGGAACTCACAGTATGAAGATCAGGAGAAAAATTTAATAGGGAAGATCCCTGTGAAGCATTCTGGGAACACAGATGAGTACATTACAGATTTGGTGTTGGAGCTGGGGATCAGTGAGAACCACAGGGAAAAGTGGCATTTGAGCATGGCCGTAAAGCCAGAGAGATAGTCATACAAGTGGAGAAGATGGATAAGGAATGGTGCCAGCAACATGCCATGACCTTGAATTATGTGCACAGTGCACTGGGAAATGACCAAAGCAGTGGACTTCGAGGTTCTTCTGAGACTTTGAACACATTACAAATATATCCTAATCTAAGCCTCATAACAACCCTATACTGGGTATTATTATCATCATGCAAATTTTACAAATAATGAAGCAGATGCTCAGAGGTATTCAGTAACTTGCCCATGATCATCCTGCTAAGAGTCAGGATTTAAGTTGATAACTGCTTGGCTTATGAGCCTGGGGTCTGCATCCAGCTTCCCACTCTGATTTGCTCTTTGTCTCTGATTCTTCGTCTTCCTTTTTTTTTTTTTTTTTTTTTGGCTGTACCATGCAGCTTCTAGGATCTTAGTTCCCTGACCAGGGACTGAACCCCAGCCCCTTGACAGTGAAAGTACAGAGTCCTAACCACTGGACCACCAGGGAATTACCTGTCTCTGATTCTTTACTGTTCCTGGTTTCCCAGCCTCCTGTTTGGGATCTTGTATCCAAATCGTCCCAAGATAAAGTTTGATTGGGACTCAATCATCATCCAACATGGAGCATCTCTGCTAAACAGAGTTCTCATGGGAAGCCACTACAAGGATGCTGGTCCTCTTCTTATGTCTAGCTTATATGTGCATCCAGATTCATGTCTAGTCAGAAGTGGCCAGGACAAACATCACATGACACGAGGTATAATTTAGGAGCAAGTGGTTCCCAAGGAATGTTGGGCTGAGAAACTGTCTGCGGGCATAGCAGGACTCAAGAGTCTTATAAACTGATCCCCAGAACAACTCAGCTCCTGTGGACAAGAGTTGAGCCCCTTGATAACTTCCTATGTATAGAACTGTCGTTTCTCCATCTGTCCAGCCCAAGTCATTGGTCTATACATATACAGTTCTTCCCATACTCCTGATTTGTGTTGCAAACCACACTGGGAATAGAGCTTTGATATGAGTACCAGCCTAACTGGCTGATGTCCTGAATTCCTGACAAATTATTTCTAAGCCATTACCACAAGGGATGGAACTTCTGAAGCTCTGTTTTAATCTAGAATCTTCACTTGCTTACGACTTCCTTAACAACACATGTGACTTTCCTAATGACAACTGCTGCACCTGAGAGATGATCCTTGGTCATGGAGCAATCCTACAGAATGATAACAGCAATGGCTTGGCAATGGCAGAACAAATGAGCACCAGGGTATAGTAAGCAGGAACCACCATAGCACCTGATCAAGTCTGCTGAGAGGCTGCCTTTGGAACAGAATAAAACTCCAGTCATTTTTAGACTTTTTTTTTTTTTTTTTGCAGTACGTGGGGCTCTCACTGTTGTGGCCTCTCCCCCTGCGGAGCACAGGCTCCGGACGCACAGGCTCAGCGGCCATGGCTCACGGGCCCAGCCGCTCCGCGGCATGTGGGATCTTCCCTGACCGGGACATGAACACGTGTCCCCTGAATCGGCAGGTGGACTCTCAACCACTGCGCCACCAGGGAAGCCCCCAGTCTCCTTTTGATGTATGTAAATGTAATACATATGAAAAATAGAACCTGAGGGGGGATGGTAAAAGTACCTATTTTACTTGAAATATTCATTCTAAACTGACTGTGAAAAGGTATGGCAGGGGCTTCCCTGGTGGCGCAGTGGTTGAGAGTCCGCCTGCCGATGCAGGGGACACGGGTTCGTGCCCCGGTCTGGGAAGATCCCACATGCCGCGGAGCGGCTGGTCCTGTGAGCCATGGCCGCTGAGCCTGCGCATCCGGAGCATGTGCTCTGCAACGGGAGAGGCCACAGCAGTGAGAGGCCCGCGTACCGCCAAAAAAAAAAAACCAAAAAAAAAAACAAAAACAAAAAAAAAAAAAAAAAAAAGTATGGCAGGTATATATGTGTATTCCCTTAAAGCAAGCGCCAAGAAAACCAAAAAAAAAGTATAACCCAAAAACCCATACATTAATTAAAATGAAAAGCTAAAACCTATTCAAATAATCCAAAAGAGGGAAGTAAATGAGGAATGAAAGAACAAAAACCAAAGGAGACAAATAGAAAATGAGTAATTAAGTGATATCCTTAAATCTAATCATATCAATAATTATATTAAATGTAAGTAGTCAAAACACACCAATTAATAGACACATTGCCAAATTAAATTGGGGGCGAGAAACCTATTTCTGTCTATAAAATACCCTTGTTAAATATAATAATACAGATACATTACAAGTAAAAAGATGGAAAATGATATATTAAGCAATGTTAATTTTAAAAGAATAAAATATAGTGGTTATTAGTATTAGATCAAGAAAAATTACCAGGTGGGACTTCCCTGACAGTCCAGAGTTTAAGACTCCATGCTTCCACTGCAGGGGGCCCAGGTTTAATCCCCGGTCAGGGAACTAAGATCTCGCATGCCGAGAGACACGGCCAAAAAGTAGAAAATAAAATGAAATAAAATGTGTTATGTCTTTAAAAAAAGAAAACTTACCAGGGATCAAGAAAGATATTATTAATGACAAAATGGACAATTCACCAAGTGTGTTAGTTTGCTGGGGCTGCCATAACTAAGTACCACAAACCGAGTGGCTTAAACAACAGAAATTTATTGTCTCACAGTTCTGGAGGCTAGAAGTTAAAAATCAAGGTATCAGTAAGGTTGATTCCTTCTGAGGGCTGAGAGAGAATCAGTTTCCTGCCTTTTGCCTAGATTCTGGTGCTTTGCTGGCAATCTTTGGTGTTTCCTTGACTTGTAGAAGGATCACTCCAATCTCTGGCTTCATCTTCGCATAGTCTTCTGCCAGTATACATGTCTGTGTCCAAGTTTCCTCTTTTTATATGCACACCATTGTATTGGGTTAGAAGCACACTCTACTACAGTACAACATCATCTTAACTAATTACATCTGTAACCACCCTATCCCCAAATAAGGTAACATTCTGAGATACTAAGGGCTAGGACTTCAACATATGGATTGAGGGGAATGCAATTCAATTCATAACATCAAGGAAACATAACAATACTAAATGTGTATGAATATAAACTCAGATTTTCAAACTACATGGAGCAAAAACTGGTAGAACTAAAAGGAGAAATGGACAAATCCACAATTATAATTTGAGACTTATGAGGCACAGATTAAGGCTAGGTGATGCCATAAACCCAGACCAACAACAGTGACCCTTGTAAAAGAAAGAAAAAGAATACACATTGCGGGGAAGAAAAGAAATCAAATTGTCTTTGTTCACAGATGGCATGATTGCCTATGTAGAAAAATCCAAAGGAATCTACAGAAAAGGCTCCTAAAATGAATGACTGAGTTTTGCAAGGTCACATTTTACAAAGGTAACATAAAATTTCAATTGTATTTCTATAAGCTAGAAATAAACAATTGGAGATCAAAAATGCTAACAGTACTATTTACTATAGCATCCAAAAAGGAAATACCTAGGTATTTATCTAACAAAATGTGGGCAGGATCCATAGGCTGGAAACTACAAATCCCTAATGAAATAAAACAAATAGGATCTAAGTAAATAGAGAGAGACACTATTTTGTGGAGTGTAAGACTCCATGTTGGAACCCTCAGATTCTTCTGTAGAGTCAATGCAATCCCAGTTATAATCCCATATTGACAAGCTGATCCTTGGTGGAAATATAAATTGGTACAATAACTTGGGTCAACTGTGTAGCAGTGTGTATTAAGGATGGGGATGTACACACACCATGACCCAGCAATTCTACACCCAGACTTACACCCAACAGATACACACTTCCATTCACCAAAGATAATGAACAAGAATATCCAGGGGAGCACGACTAACTGAAAGCTTTAAACTGCCCACGGGTTCCGCTACAGATGGATACAGGTAAATGGCTGTAGGGTCGCACAATAGGATTTAAAAAAAAGGCTTCCCTGGTGGCACAGTGGTTGAGAGTCCGCCTGCTGATGCAGGGGACGCGGGTTCGTGCCCCGGTCCGGGAAGATCCCACATGCCGTGGAGCGGCTGAGCCCGTGAGCCATGGCCGCTGAGCCTGCGCGTCCGGAGCCTGTGCTCCGCAGCGGGAGAGGCCACAACAGTGAGAGGCCTGCGTACCGCAAAAAAGAAAAAAAAAAAAAACCCTGTAAATTGATGAATCTCACAAAAAGTCTACTGAGTGAAAGATGCCAGGCATGAAAAGGTACAGGATATATGTATATACTTTCTATAAAGTTAAAAAACAGGTAAAACACATATGTACTCCTACAAATCAGGAAAATAGTTACCTTTTGGGAGAGGTATGATTGGATGGGGTGAGAGGGCCTCTATCATTCTGGTAATGTTGTGTTGTATCAGTAACCAAGGTACTGGTTACACAAATGTGTTCAATCTGTGAAAATCACCCTCATCATTTGTGTATTATTCTTTATTTTGAATTGATTTTTGGGGGGGCCACACTGAGTGACATGTGGGATCTTAGTTCCCCAAACAGTAATTGAACCTGTGCCCCTCACTGCAGTGGAAGTACAGAGTCTTAACCACTGGATCATCAGGGAAGTCCCCGTGTACCATTCTTGACATATGTTATACTTCACCATCGAAAAAAAATTGGAGTGTCTTCTCCTGCCTCAAAATGCAATTTGGAGTCCTAAGTTTTCAGTACCCACTCAGCAGTTCCTGGAGGCACTGTGCAAACACACACTCACACCAGCACTCATACAAGTGCTCTCCCACATTCGCGTGCCACGCAGGAAAACACACAGTAACATATATTCATTCACACATATGCACACACATGTATATATGCAAACATGCACATACATACCCACACACCCATGTGTGGGTTTTCTCCTGTGTGCTGTGACGTGTCTGTGGTCCCAACCTTCACCCTCTCCCCAGCCTTAGCTGCTAAGTTCTTCTCACAGAGGAATTCTGTGTTTTCTTTTTTGTCCCCTGCTGGGCCTGCCTCTTTGACACACAAACAAACAGTTAAGTGTTTAATGCTGACACACTGAAGCGTGCAGAGTTAAAAAGCTTTGGCTCTTAGAAATCTCAACAGTGGAAATGATAGCAGGTGGCTTCACCCAGAAATTGTGCATGACCATGTTCTGCTCTCTCCACAGCTTAGAAGAAAAATAAAGAAAGGCAATGAAAACGCTTCCAGATGGGTAAGGTAGTCTGTCCTGGTAGCAGATACCTTTTCCTTCTTCATAACTTATGCGGATTCATTGAGGAATTCATTCGTGCACAGATTGTAAGAAGCTGAAGAAAGATCTCAAGTCAGACCTCTGGGTGGAGAAAGAAGAAAACAGGAAGAAAGAATGAAGGAAGAAGAGAAAAGATAAAAGAGGAGGCGGTCAAAGGAGAGAAGCAAAGGTTTGCGCGTTTTCTCTTGCAAAGTAAGTTTGGGAAGAAATCATGACCAAGTATACACTTAAAAATCTTTGTGGTCAGTGAAAAGTGCATTGACTTTTTAAAAACTTTTAATTTTATATTGGAGTATAGTTGATTAACAATGTGCTAGTTTCAGGTGTATAGCAAAGTGATTCAGTCCTACATATACATGTATCTATTCTTTTTCAAATTCTTTGCCCATTTAGGTCATTACAGAATATTGAGCAGAGTTCCCTGTGCTATACAGTAGGTCCTTGTTGGTTATCTATTTTAAATATAGTAGTGTATACATGTCAATCCCAAATTCCCCAACCCTTCCCCCCTAGTAACCATAAGTTAAGTCTGTGAGTCTGTTTCTGTTTTGTAAATAAGTTCATTTGTATCATTTTTTTTTAGATTTCCCCATATAAGCAATATCATATGATATTTGTCCTTCTCTGTCTGACTTACTTCACCTAGTATGAAAGGATACATGCATCCCAATGTTCATTGCAGCACTGTTTACAAGAGCCAAGACATGGAAGCAACCTAAATGTCCATCAGCAGATGAATGGATAAAGAAGATATGGTACATATATACAATACAATGGAATATTACTCAGCCATTAAAAATAATGAAATAATGCCATTTGCAGCAACATGTATGGACCTGGAGATTATCATACTAAGTGCATTGACTTTTTGATGTTCTCTGATGTTCTCACAAGGGGCAGTCACAGAGCACACAAAATCAGCAACAATGTCATTTAAATTATGAACCACCACTGTGCCCAATATGGTTCCAGTACAAAACACTCTTGCCTGTGTTGCCAGATCACACCAGACAGTGAGCAAAGTTAGGTCACAATGATGACCGCTCAATGGAAATCTTGTGGATCTGCCCTTGCTTGGAGGTTTCTAACCTCTCCCACATCGCTGGGGTTTCCCTGGAGATGTTTCACCTGTAGTTTTATGCCTGGTCCTCTCAGTGACCATGTGGCACCCACCATTTTCCTCTCATACCTGCCTTAGCTGATTGCCTGGATCTCTGGCCAGACTCTGATGTCCCCAAGTTCATCTTCAAGGAGCTACAGGCTCAGGTAGCTCTACTGAATCCCTGTGAAACCACTTCCTGTTGCTTCCAGGGCTCCACCTCCTCTAGGTTATGTCCCCCATTGGCATTTAAAGGGTGAGAGATGACTCCCAAAGCGTTGACCGTGGCCAATCCCAGCAGCATCCCTGGAAAGGAGGCTCTATCACATATTTTCTTCTGGTCTCTGAGAAGCCTTTCCCAAGACCACCAGGTTTCTCTATGCTCTTTTAGTATTTGTTACATAGGATGATATCATTCAACCATCAGAGCATTCTGGCAAGGAAGGGATACTGTACCTTCTTATAAAAATAAGAAAACTGAGGTGCAAAGAGATTGACTTTCCTGGTGTCACACAGTGGTGAAATGGCTTCAAATTTTGACCCCAGAACATGTTTGATTCATCATGACTTAGTGCTTGTAACCAAAATGTAATTATTTCTCACTTTGTCTGTCTTCCAGAGCAGATGATAAACTCCAGATCTGTCATCTTTTGGTTCAAATTACCCATTCCACACCCAAAACAGCAGCATAGACCGTACAATCTGGTTAATCTTTTTCCATGTGGCTAAACCCCATTCAACCTTCAGGGATTACTTACTTAAACATGATTTTCTTAGGGAGCCCTTTCCTGACTCTTGCCTTACTTTGGGATCGCTGGTTATACCGTCCCATAACTCCTTATATGTCCCCTGTGATAGTACCCATTGTGCTTAATTGTAAATATCAATGTCTTAAAGAAAGGAGTGTCTGCCTCATTCACAAATGCAACCCCAGTTCCCATCACCTATTTCAGTGCCTGGCACTAAGCATATGCATAATATGTATTTATGTAAGACAGAAGTATTCTGATGCGTATACTAATTACTCTGGAAGTTTATTTAAAATGTAGATGTGTCAGATTCCGTGGACCTGTGATGTGACCCAGGAACTTGCATTGGATCAATCAGCTTTCAAATTTCGATGCTGAAAGATAGTTTGCATATGTTTATTGAGTGAGTTAATCTTTAGGTGGATGGATGGGTAGATTGATAACAATGAATAAATATCGGGTTGGCCAAAAGCTTCATTCGGGTTTTTCTGTAAGATGTTACGGAAAAACCCTAACGAACTTTTTGGCCAACCCAACTACATCCATTAGCCATTTAATGAATGAATGGACAAATAAATATAATGCCGAGCTGAAGCTACATCTGAGATTACGTTGACCCCATTAAGATTCATTTTACTCTTTCCTGAGTCCAGCCTAAATAGTGAGTCTTCCCTTTGACATCTCTTTAAAGCAAATGCTCTGGGATGAATAGTTCTCTGATAATCATCATCATTATATTTTACTCACCTCACCAACACTCCAAATGAAGCCTTTGCACTAAATCTTTACAGAAACAAACAGCTGGGAACTAGGAAAACTCTTAATCAACCTGAAAGTAAACACTATGCTGCCATTTAAATAACTATCATCTCCCCACACAT
The DNA here is from genome assembly GCF_964341445.2 of Mesoplodon mirus. Taxonomy (NCBI): domain Eukaryota; kingdom Metazoa; phylum Chordata; class Mammalia; order Artiodactyla; family Ziphiidae; genus Mesoplodon; species Mesoplodon mirus. The sequence goes on from NC_138992.1 coordinate 6,047,315, forward strand.
GAACTCCTTAAGACCAACACTGAATAAATGCAGAGAACACATCTATTAGCTGAAAATGAAGAAAATAGTATTTATGAAATGAGTACTTTGAATTTGATGAATGTTTATAAATGTGTTTATGTATGAATTGAATATTAACTTATAGCTTGAAAGGGTTTAATTCGCCTTGGGATATTGTTTTGGAGCACAGGAAACATAACCAATTCACAAAGGGAAAGGCAAAGGATATCTGCACGCACAACTGAGGTCAATTAATTAGGCAATTTGCATACATTTGAACGGTTATTTTCAGGGCCTTTTTTTTTTTGACATTTGGCTCTTCCAGTCCCATATTGTGTTTTCAGCATTCTATTTATGCAACACGTCAATCACTCAGCCATTCTGAGTGCATCGTGATTGGCTCAGGTGCAGCCCTGGAGGCCACCGTCTTCCTGAGAACTAGTTATCTCTGCACAAAAGACATAATAACTTGTCCAAATCAGCCCTAGAATGACAAGGAGGGAAGTTAGGTTTCAACCAAACCAATGAATTTGATATAGACCCATAAAATATTGGTAAACAGCTACTGGAATACAGTAGAAGCTCAGTAATTATTTGTTGAGTGAGTGAATAAATGAATGAGAGCTAGCCTGGATTTCAAGAATCATTGAATGCAGAGTTTTTAAACATGATTGCAATAGTATCATTTAAACCTTTTGAAACCCACACCTTCCTCAACAGTGCTTTAACCCTCTATATGTTGCACTGAGCCATGTCTCAGGAAGATTTTGTGAAGCCTTACTGGATTCCAATTACTTTATAAAAATAAAATGTATATTTAATATGCTTTTACAATGAGTTATTTTGGTCCTTCGGGTTTTGAAAATTCCCATGAAGGATCCCCCACCCTCCCAATATCAAGGCAAAATTATAGAGGGTCCTTGGGGCTTCCCTGGTGGCACAGTGGTTGAGAATCTGCCTGCCAATGCAGGGGACACGGGTTCGAGCCCTGGTCTGGGAGGATCCCACATGCTGCAGAGCAACTAGACCCGTGAGCCACAACTACTGAGCCTACGCGTCTGGAGCCTGTGCTCCGCAACAAGAGAGGCCGCGATAGTGAGAGGCCCACGCACCGCGATGAAGAGTGGCCCCCGCTTGCCACAACTAGAGAAAGCCCTCGCACAGAAATGAAGACCCAACACAGCCAAAATAAATAAATTAATTAATACCCTGTCTTGAAAAACCTCACAGAGACCCACAGAGTTACCCTTTAAAAAAAAAATTATAGAGGGTCCTAATGCGAAGTCAAACAGCTAGTTAATCAAGTAATGAAAAGATTAACTAGATAGACAATGATACCTAACCTCTACTCCCTGACAACAAACGCAGAAGGAGGCCATTGGTAATCAGATGTCCAAGAACTAGGAGTCAGCCGAGGGAAGAGTAATCGCACCATCAAAAGAGAACCCCATCCTTATAGGTTTTGTAATGTATCCGATTGTGCAAAGTGCTATTATACGTCTCACTCAATATGAGTTTACGAAAGAAGCGTGGAAGATGTTGTTGCCCTCATTTTGAACAGGAGGCAACCTACTCTTTTTATTGGAGTGGGATATTCAAAGCATGATCACTGCTACGCTCAATTCTGATCCTCAAGCTGGCTCCATCTTCAAGGCCGAGAAACGGTACAGAGAGCAGTGCAGGAAGAAAATCCATTCATTCAGAGTGGGGTTAGTTAGCATTTAGTGTTGCTGGGTGAGTACCCACTGTGTGTCATGATTGTAAGGAAGGTATTCTGCCCATCCCACACAGTTTCCCTAAATTTTGGAAGATATATTAAGTATTTAACTACAGACAGAGCATCTCTTTCCACAGAGGGAATAAGAACGAAGAAAAGAATGCTAGGAACAATCATTATTTACACTAACAGTAAAAAATTAAGGTGTGTAGGGCTATTAGTAAAGCATGTCTTTCCAGCAGTTTGGGTTAGGTGGAAGTTTAGACAGAGCCTGATAGAAATATATTCTCCAAATGAGGAGGCTGGAGGGAGTGTCTTTGAAAGAAAAATAAATAATTCATGAGACACGTTCTGCTATACTGAAATCGAACTTTGCCCACTCTCCAACTTCACCAATATCTTGATCTAGGTAATCTTTCCTAGTATCCTCTCAGCCAAATAGTTGGCATGTAAGTGCTGCGTTTAGTTATGTGAACCATTGAGAGTGTAGTGGAAAGGCACTGAAGTTGGAATTACATCATTTTGTTAAAAAGAGTGGCGAGTTAATATATTAAGAGCCTGCAATGTACCAGGCATTGTACTAGGCTCATGGACATACATTATCTAATTGAATTGTTACAATAACTCTTTGAGAAGCAAATTGTATCCAGTTTCATTTATTTTGCAACCATGGCTCATGGAATGTTTAAGTGTGTCCAGTTTCCCTCAAGCAACAAGCAGCAGAACCAAGACTTGAGCTCAAATCTCCCAGACTCCAAATCCCAGATTCTCGCTTTCGGCTCCACTACCTGGCAACCATGGGGTCCACTCACACGGCTCCACTGAATACCTTGAGCGCTGATAACTTAGGACCCAGGAGAGTAGATTGCTTATTCCAGGCACTGAGAAAATAAGACCTGAGTCTAATTTTCCTGAGTCTGAGAATTCACAGACTGCTGGCAGAACAGTCATTTCCCAGAAACTGGAAAGGAATGCTCTCCCCAAGCCTCTGAAACAAACACACAATTTCCCCTAGTTGTAATCTCCATCTTTTCTTCCCTCCCTTCCGTCCCACTTTCCATTCACTACCTGTGGTCCCTGACCCATGCCCCATTCCTTTCTAGTCTATGAAGGTGACATGACACAGACAGCAGGCTTAGTTTTGGAATCAGATAGAAGTGGTGGCTGAAAGGCTGATTCCCTGTGGGATTTTAAGCAAGATGAGCTCTCTCAGGCTTTTCTTCCTCATGCATTAAACAGGGAAAATAATGTTTAAACTGAAGTATTGTGAGTGTAAAGTGTCTGATTTACAAAACTGAGCTATTATTTGTACAAACTGAACTATTACCGAAGTTCAATTCGATTCAGCAAACACTGACTAAGGGCACTTTATATCAGATGACGACCAGGGTAAGATTTGGCTATTAGATTAGGCTAAGTAACTCCCAGTTCAAGCTACCAACCCCAAGAACAAGGAACTTCTTGGTTTGCTCCATGTCACATTCCTGCTCATGCTCTGCTCTCTTACGTTTGTATTTGTCTCCTGTTCCCTGCCTCTCACAGGCCCTGAGCACCTACGGCATTGCACTCTTCCTTGGCCCAGCCTCACATTCTTTCCTTGGTTCTAATCGCCCATGGTGTCTGGATTTTGCTAGTCTCCAGCTGCACCCTTCTCCATCCTCCCCCAGGGCGTGACATCATCGTGCTCACTCTTTGGAAGGAGAGTCACCATAGTTGCACTCAAAAAACCATCCAAGGAGTTCGGGGCTAGGCTCTGGGGATTCTGCGGAATACAATATTAATTTCTGTATTCAGAGAAAGTATCAAGTGTGCATGCTTTCATTGACCTCTTACAGATTTCTATCATGAGAGCTTTCCTTAGAAACAGATGCCAATTCAAATGCTCTGATCCCAAGGCTAGTTGGGGTGCCCTCATTGTTCAGCCCCACAAAGAACCCCTCACAGGTCTTTAATAGCAAATACTGTAGTTTAAGTTGCTAGTTTGTTTGGGTAGTTCTTTTTTTTTACCTGTCTGCCTGTCTATCGAACTAATTTTCTTTCTTTCTTTCAAAGACAGAATAGGAGGTAGACAGAAAACCAGTATCTGAGAATCTGTTCACCATTCCTTACTTCTGAGACAGACACCTTGGTCCCCCAAAAAACTCCTTTTCTAAAGGCTGCAGAATGAGCCAGTCTCTTTCACACAGCTCTGTTGATTCATTCACGCTGACAAATGTCAACCAAAAAGCTCATCCATTCCGAAAAATAAATCCCCAGTGAAGATGCACTACCTTATCTCCAATCAAAAACTGCCTAAAATTTTTTTTTTTTTTTTTTTTCCGTACGCGGGCCTCTCACTGTTGTGGCCTCTCCCGTTGCGGAGCACAGGCTCCGGATGCGCAGGCTCAGCGGCCATGGCTCACGGGCCCAGCCGCTCCGCGGCATATGGGATCCTCCCAGACCGGGGCACAAACCCGTATCCCCTGCATCGGCAGGCGGACTCTCAACCACTGCGCCACCAGGGAGGCCCTGCCTAAAATTTTGACTAAACCGATTTCACTGAAGTTTGGTCATTTGAAGTTGAAATATATTTTCTAAAGTCAAAATCCAAGCAACTATCCACCATAGGAAAAGGATATTAACAAGTTCATGTTTAGTTTAAGATTCAGTATAAACTCTAAATTTGTCTTTATCCTGATCAAATTTTATCCTTTGTAACAGGTGCTTTCATAAGAAACAAATATCTATGGACTAAGTATTGCTTCTAAATATTATATTGTACAAAAGCCAGAGTCATCAGCTTTTAATTCAATTAGCAAATTGAATGGCAGAAACTAATCAACTTTATTAAAATGATTAGGTTTATTAAATTTTATGAAAATTTAAAGTTTGCTAATTATGAAACTAAAAAGGTTAATTATAGTAAAACATGATCAGATTGGACGATAAAAATCATAAATCAGATATAGATGAGTTATTAAAGCTTTAACTAAGGGAAACTAGTTAGCATGTGGTTTTGAGCTGTAAGTATTTTATCTGTTCATTCATTCATATGCTAGTGATATATCTGCTATGTTCTACACTCCACGTTAAGGGCTGTGCAGAACGCAAGAGAAGGACTCACAGTCCTGTACTCAAAGGATTCCCACTGAGTGGGGAAAATGATTCTTGGGTTACACAGTGGCGCCCAACATGTAACTCTGTAGTTCCACAGAGTCCTTCTTAACCTTACCCTTGTGGTGGAGTAAACTCCTGTAGGGAAGCCCTGTTGTACTGGGAGTGATGATGTGCTCACCAGGAGACCTGCTGTAGAGTAAGGAGCTGTGGAAGTGGCGAGCCCATGGGAAGGGAGGAAGGGACATGTAATATACACACATATTTTGTACATGGATATATACATATACATACATGTACATACATAGATTTATAAAATCTGTCCAGTCCAAAGGTCAGCACCAAAGACAGAGTGCACCATACTAAACCCTTACCTGTAAGAAGGAGACACATGGGCTCAGGAGGAGAAGAGTTTCTCTCCTGACTTCAGGAGAAGCTTCTGTCTTGAAGGGAGAGAAATGCCCCAGCTAAGGCTAACATAATAGTCATACTGCTTCATTCTGCTTTGTTTCTGCCCAGCAATCTTTACCTCCTCAACATCAGCTCCTTTTTCTCTTGGGGGAGCCATCCTATTCCCTCCTACCTTGTGGTTCGTGGCAGAAAATATTTAGGGAAGGCTAAGCCTTGAACGTGTGTTGACTCAAGACCCAATGTTTCCCAACCAGAGCACTTCCCTGGGATTTTTCAGAATTGGAACTAGTCCAACACAGAGATAACTTAGCCTAGAAAGTGCCTGGGTTTCCTGTCCCATCTTCAGAAGGAGACCATAGCTCGTCTGCGGAAAGAAGCAGAAGGCACTGAAGGAAGGAAAAGTACTGCTACTCATTGGGTTTCTGGTTATTTTACTTATTTTACTTATATATATTAAGCTGCATCGTTGTGACCACCTAGAGGGGTGTGATAGGGAGGGTGGGAGGGAGACGCAAGAGGGAGGCGATATGGGGATATGTGTATATGTATAGCTGATTCACTTTGTTATACAGCAGAAACGAACACAACATTGTAAAGCAACTATACTCCAATAAAGATGTTAAAAAAAAAGCTGCATCACTGCTTTCTAAATTTTAATTAGTTGATCCAAAATAATTATACTTTTGCCTAATATATTTTTAGTTTGCTTTCTGTCATTTGTTTTTTGGGGTTTTTTTGGGGGGGTCATTGAATTTGATTTAAAAAAAAAACCTGCTTCATATGCCCCCTGAAAGATAATTCAGAAAATTTGTTTTTACAAACACATACATAACACCTACTATGTGCCAGTGCTCCCTCTGGGTGCTGGAAATAGAGTGGAAATTTAAAACAGATTCAGCTCCTAGTGAGGAAGATAAGAACAATGAAAGAGAACTGTACTATTTTAATGGTATAATAAATGGGATTGATACAGTCACGAATGCCGGGGAAGGATTCCAAGAAAGTGTCACTAGAATTGGGGGTTCTTGGTGCCCCTCCCAACCCTAAGTTTTATTATTCCCTAATTTCCGAGGGAGGAGAAATGTCAAACACTTCATATCCCATGTCACTTAAGGAATAAAGGGTAGTTTTCAGTTTACCTCCATCTTCCTTCTAAGGCTTGCTGGTTCTTTCAACAGACACACCACATCTAACTTGATCTTCTCGAGTTTGCTAAATGGCCACCGTTGGCTGATTGAGCCATTTCTACTGGTTACCAGGGGACTTGAATTACACCTGCAACTTCTCAGCTGTAGCTCAGCAGCTATTCTTCGGGGATAAGGGACTGAACTACACTGCCTTCAGGGTTTCATCTCAGTTTCCAAGATATACCCATTGCTGTCTCTAAGAGTTAACTGATAAAATGCTTCCCTAGCACTCCCCTTCTTAACAGTTCTAGGGACTGGACCCAGATGGACCACGTAATCAAATGTTTACTAGGCCTGGGACAGCGAGACTAGTTATTAGAATAAAGAAAGGCAGACACTATACTTCATTGCATACTTAAGCTGAGTCGTATATGACATGATTCCAAATATCTTTAATTGCTTCTAAAATAGATAACACATAGCTATGAATAAAACACTAGTATTCCTAAGTTGGCTAGGTGTTCAAAATACCTTCTCACAATTTAATCTTTTTTTATAACTTTATGTTATTTATTTTTATTTTTGGCTGTGTTGGGTCTTCTTTGCTGCACGCAGGCTTTCTCTAGTTGTGGTGAGCGGGAGCTGCTCTTCATTGCAGTGCGTGGGCTTCTCATTGCAGTGGCTTCTCTAGTTGCAGCACAGGCTCTAGGCATGCGGGCTTCAGTAGTTGCAGCACACGGGCTCAGTAGTTGTGGCTTGCAGGTTCTAGAGCTCAGGTTCAGTAGTTGTGGCACACGGGCTTAGTTGCTCCACGGCATGTGGGATCTTCCCGGACCAGGGCTTGAACCCGTGTCCCCTGCATTGGCAGGCGGATTCTTAACCACTGAGCCACCAGGGAAGCCCTTCACAACTTAATCTTGAATCTCTCCTACCTAATCCAACTTTTTTCTGTAAGATTCCCTTCAAGAAACCTCTTCAGTTATTGACTAGCTTTTCCCAAAATGGGAACAGAAGGGAACAGAGCCCTGAGGAAACTTTATATTTCTGAGGGCCTATTTTGAGCCAAACTCCGTGCTAGGTATTTTTATAAGGCTCTCAAATCATCACAACAAGCACTTTGCTCCTTAGACATTACTATGCCAGTCGTGCAGATGAGGAAAACAGTACTTTGGCAAATTCCCCAGGTAGAGTGAGGTGGAGATTATGTCTGGTCTGTTTAGCATCACAACCTAAAACCTTGATTCTCAGTACACAGCACTGACGGGTCACTTCTGTTCGCTTTCAGCAATTTAGCATTTAATCTGAACTATGTAACTTGCCTCTGTTTCACATGTATCGCCTTTATATCCCCTAAAGAAATTGTGTGTAGAAAACATCCTGTCTTGAATACAGTCAGCCAGGACACTAGGAGTGGTTATTGGAAGTACAAAGTGTGGTGGAGTAAGGACAGGAGAAACTTAATCAGGGACTGATTCAAGAAGATGGTCTCCTGTATTGGGCAAGAAAACTCACATATGATGAAATCCAGACCTTAAAACAACTGCCATTAATAGAATCTTCTGAGGGAACTTTGTCTTCAAATCTTTCTTCATCGTGTTATGTGAAATCTCATTGTGATATAGTTTTTTTTCAAAAGTTTTCTCAACCTAGGTCAATGAATCCCTTTATTTCAATCAATATGATTCTATGAATGTTTTATACTCATCCAAATTCACAATACTAATCAGTGAAGCAATCCTATAGTTATAAAAATTACTTCAAGAAAATTAAGAAACCATTTTACATAGAAAATAATCATATGACATATAATATTTGCATATTCACTTTTTTTCCTGATTTAAAAAATGATCAATAATTCCTTACAGTTGTCAAATTCATAGTGTTTCCCAAGAAACATATGTGCTTTAATTCAGCATCTCAGCTCAACTTGGTACTGGTACATGACCTTGGACAAATTATTTCACCTCTCTAATCCTCCGTTTTCTTATCTATAAGATGGAGGTGGTGACATCTTTTTTTCAGAGCTTTTTAAACTGTAAATATCATATGGAATCTCAGCATAACATTGAACACATAGAGTTCAGTAAATCTTAGCTAACTCTGAGACAAATTGTTGGTGGAAAATCTTAAGGTTTGAGACTTCTGGTCATTTAAAATTTTGCCTCAAAGCCCATCATTCTGAATTTGTCATGCCTACCATCAATACCCAGCTTGAGAAGTCTCAGTTCAGAGTTTTTAGTTCATATTTACTGATGAGTCACAAAGCAGTGATTGGTTTCCTATGATTATACACATGCATGCACACACACACAACTTATTACACAAATATTGACCTAACTCCTTCTATGTGCAAAGCTTTATAGGCAATAAAAAGATAAATCAGATATGCATCCTGTTGTCAGGCACTTAAATTCAAGCAGGGGAGATAAGAGACATAAATCATTGGAATGTAAGGTTGAAATAGATAATAATAGCTACAATTTATTGGACATCTGTGTACCTGGTATTTTTCATCTGGCAGTTCTGTTTCAGAAATCAAACTTTCTTTTTTCCTAAGGGGAACTCTTTTTTCCCCTTCCCACATTCCCTGCCTTGGCCAATACAAAAGGGATCTTCCCTGACCCCTTGTACACTTTCAGAGGTACTGGGGAAGACACTGAAGTACCAGGAAGGATGCTGAAGTTTTCGGAAAGCGGGGGCGGTGCTTCCACTTTCTCTCCATTCCTGTACTCCTTGGTCTCCAGGACAACAAAGGGCATTTAATCCATTGGACAAAGTTACCATCGGCTGCCTAAAAAAATAAGATAAATTCCACCACTTAGGTCTCTCTCACTCTTTGCCCTGTGGGTCAATGAAAAAGAGGATGTATTCTCTTACCTGCCATGTAAATCCTCTTGGAGCAGGACTAAAGTTCTGCCTCCCAACCTTTCCCTGCTCCTCTTTCTGGGATTCCACTTCTGTCTGTGACGTTGTCTTAGCCACCAAGACCAAGTGAACTATTCTTTGGCACTGTAATGTTTGATCTGTATGTTTTGATGTTACTGCCATGTGGAAGGCAACCCTGGAGACAGCAGAGTGGGTCGGTAGCTGCCCTCACCTTCAACTTATTGTTTATTAAGCACCAGGAATTGGGTCATGTGATTTCCACACAGGATGCTCACAACAGCCCTAAGAGGAGACTAATAAGAGGTTCCACTCGACCAAGACATTTCTCTGGGTTCAAAGGTTCAATCTGCAGCGTAGAAAGGTGCACTGACAGTGATTAAGGAAGCAGGATTCACAAACAAATGAGGAGAGAGGCAGGAAAGAAGGGAGGAAGAAAGGTGAACCTTTCAACTCATACTCTTGTAAAAGTCCTCTGTGAGACAAGGTGTTATCACTGCAAAACTTTTTGCTTCTCTGCAGACCTATGACTAAAATCTCCAGGGGAAGGTCAGTCCCATTAAATTTTCGAGTATTCTCTGAGCACTTACAGCATTTTAGACAAAGCATGTTGCTCTGAAAGTTGCATGTGATCATCTACAGTAATATGCACCAGAGAATGAGCCCTGGGTCAGACCCAAGCCAGTGGTCAAGAAATGGTAATTATGAAGAAAGTTTCCTGAAGCAGAGTGGGCATCCAACTCACTGTGTACATCTTTCAGGATGCTAGGGGGAAGCCAGAATTGATAAGTTCCAAATTTGATTTTAAATATGCAGAGTAAACACAGAAATAGAGATCAGGTAATAACAATTCAGTTTTGAATAGCCCTCTACAGTTCACTGAACAATCCCACACCAGCCATCTTGATTCTCACCCCGACCTTATGAGACTGGTAGATAGGATATAACATATTTTTTATTATTATTTTCAGGAGCTCAGAGAGCAGAAGGGTATTTCCCAAGATAACAGCATTTTAAAGTGGCAGAGCCAGGGTCTAAGTTGATTCTGTGATTTTTATCCAAAAAGTCAATCCATGCAAGCCAACAAGAAATTGCAATTATGTCAATTGTGCTGTCCCGCATTTGTGTTTAGATAGCCTGCGTTATTTTAAGAACAAACGCAGGGACTTTCCTCGTGGTCCAGTAGTTAGGACTTCACCTTCCAATGCGGGGGTGTGTGGATTCCAGCCCTGGGCGGGGAGCTGAGACCCCATGTGCCTCGGGCCAGAAGGCCAAAGCATAGAACAGAAGCAACATTGTAACAAGTTCAATAAAGACTTTAAAAATGGCCCACATTGGGCTTCCCTGGTGGCGCAGTGGTTGAGAGTCCGCCTGCCGATGCAGGGGACACGGGTTCGTGCCCCAGTCTGGGAAGATCCCACATGCCGCGGAGCGGCTGGGCCCATGAGCCATGGCCGCTGAGCCTGCGTGTCTGGAGGCTGTGCTCTGCAACGGGAGAGGCCACAACAGTGAGAGGCCCGCGTACCGAAAAAAAAAAAAAAAAAAAGAAACAAACAAAAAATGGTCCACATCAAAAAAAAAATCTCAAAAAAAAAAAAAAAGAACAAATGCAGTGTCAAGTACCTGGAGCAGGGTGTGAAGAAGACGTGGATGTTTTTAGGCTCAGGGAGAGCTGGACTTGCAGGACACCCTGCCTCTTCCTCAGCTGGCTTTGTAGAATCAACCTCTCATTCTGCACCCTGAGTTCCGAGGAGGCAACAGGAGACGGTGTGGCTGCTGACATTAGCTCTTTTTTTTTTTTTTTTTAACCTTAGCAGGTTGTATTTATTGAGCACAAACCATGTGCTAGAAACAGAACTAATCAACTTCACAGGCATTGTCTTTTTTCCATGGTGTGTAACTGTATTTAGTTGAAAAGTATTAATAACAATAGCTAATATACATGTGCCAGGCCCTGTAATCGGTGATTATATTATATATTAATTCATTTAAAGACACACAGATTTTTACTAGTAATTTTCATGCATAATCTTGCATATGCCTTCTAACATCCCTGGAGTATGTACTACCATGATGTCCATTTTACAGATGTGGAAACCGAAATGAGAACTGTACAGTAACCTGCCCTTATCTCTGGCTCCCAAATCTGGTTCTTTTTTTTTTTTTTAAACATCTTTATTAGAGTATAACTGCTTTACAATGGTGTGTTACTTTCTGCTTTATAACGTAAAATGGATAGCTAGTGGGAAGCAGCTGCATAGCACAGGGAGATCAGCTCGGTGCTTTGTGACCACCTAGAGGGGTGGGATAAGGAGGATGGGAGGGAGACACAAGAGGGAGGGGATATGGGGATATATGCATATGTATAGCTGATGCATTTTGTTATAAAGCAGAAACTAACACACCTTTGTAAAGCAATTATACTCCAATGAAAATGTTAAAAAAAAAAGAATATCAATTGCTGTGTTAAGGACAAATGAAGAAACAGTTATGATTTAGTTTTATAAGCTGAAAAGTCATGTGCAAAAGTGAAGAGCTTTTCTTTTATGAATGGAACTGCTGATGTTTTCTACACCATCTATTTTAATACTAATAACAATTCAGATGACGTCATCCCCTGGTGCCTGTAAGGAGAAAGCGCTTCAGAGAGTTTAACAGTCTTGCTCAAAGCTGTACACATGCAGCAAGTTAAGTGGGGGAGTCCAGATTCCGAACCCATCCTTCGATGCGAAGCCCAGATTGATTCCCCAACTCTTCTAACAAAAAAAGAGAAGGCATTTATGGCACTGCATTGCTTTGGGTCATCAGGAGGGCCAGCTTTGTGCATAGGAAGGAAAGCTCACATAGGAGAGTTTCCAGATCAAAATGTCCCTCCTGCTTAACAGGGAGAGGATGGCTCAGCTTTTCCTGTGAAAGGGACTGAGAGAGTTCAGTAGTATAGAATTATAGTATTTGAGTCAGTCTGCCTTGCTCAAGCCCTGATCCACACCCCCCTTTAGCTGTGCTACCCCAAAACTCAGATCCTTTCTATGTAAAATGAAAGTTAATGCAACCACCTACTTTATGATGCTGCTGTGAGGATTAAGGTAGACATTTCATGTGAACCGGCCAAAAGTGGCTGCAAGGTAGTGAGCCCTCAGGAAAAGTTACATAGTAATCATGCTGTCAGTATTACCAAGAAGTCCAGGGTGCCACACTCACATATATCAGGGGAGAGACCCACTGTGTGCAGTCAGGAAAGGCTTCCAAGGAAACGACATTTAAAGTAAGATCTGGAGAAGGTGTGGGGATTAGCCAGGTGAAGAGTTCGGGACATGTTTCCTAGAGCAACAAGGAGAAAGGACGCCATGAACAATAACTTAGGCACCAACAATATTGGTGCAAATGAAAGACCTGGAGGTAGGTAGAAGCAAGGTCATAAAGGGAATTCGAAGCTCAGTTATGGACTTTTTTTTTTTTAAAGAATACGTCCTACACACAAGGCAAGTCCCTGAAGGGCTGTAGACTTGCTTTACCTGGCATCTGACAATGGATTTTTCCCAGCTCGGGAGGCTGCTTATTCCTGATTTGAAGAGTTCTGTCACTCAGGCATATAAGTCATGACAGTGTATCTCCAAAATGTATCCCCCAATTGTGCCATATCCCTTTTCTCTGTGACCATGAACCTAGCACAATCTCTTTTCTGGATTTCTGCAGCAACTTCACAAACTACTTCCCCACACAACACCCCTGGCCCCAGCTTAATGACTTACACTCAGCAAGCACGGTAATCTCTCTAAAGCATAATCAGATTATGTCCCTCCCTGTTTAAAACCATCGAATCATTTCCCTTTCTACTTAGGAAAAAAAAATCCAAAATCCTTACCGTGCTTTACACAGTCCTACCTAAACTAGATTCTCCTTTTTTAACCATTTCCATTTCCATTTGAAAACCTGTTTCTCTGGGAGGCTTTTTCTGACAACTCTAGGTAAAACAGCTCTGGATTTTCCCTCTTCACATAACAAAAATTGTTTCTCTCTATACATAATTCCTGGTATAGTTTTAAGAGGTTTTATCAGTATCCAGACCTATCTCCTGAATTCATTTGTCTATGTGCTTGTCATTTGTTTTCCCTCTCGAGCAGATACATTCTGCTGGGCAGGAATTCTGCCTGTCTAATCTGCCTCTGTGTCCTCAGCACAGGGAAGAATTTATGGCATAAATTAGAGAGGAAATTTTGGTTTCGTTACCCACTGAGTGGGTATTTCTTCCAATTCTTCCAATCAACATTTAGGTTCCCAAGTTGATTTGTTCACCTTTATGTTCGTTTTAAACCCTCATGTACCACAAGATTGATTGTGAGACAACGAAGCTATGATCATTCTAAATCCCAGATCCTCTTGGGTCTGAATTCATTTGGTTATTACTACTACTTTTAATGATCATCATCATCACCAACATCGTCATCACCATCATCATAATCATAATCATCATCATCACCATCATCATCATCATCATCACCATCAACATCACCATCAACATCATCATCACCATCAACATCATCACCATCATCATCATCATCACCATCATCATCACCATCATCATCACCATCATCATCACCATCACCATCATCATCAACATCATCATCACCATCACCACCATCATCATCATCATCACCATCACCATCACCATCAACATCATCATCACCACCATCATCATCATCATCACCATCATCAACATCATCATCACCATCACCATCATCATCAACATCATCATCATCACCATCACCACCATCATCATCATCACCATCATCACCATCATCATCATCATCAACATCATCACCATCATCATCATCATCAACATCATCACCATCATCATCACCATCACCATCATCATCAACATCATCATCATCACCATCACCACCATCATCATCACCATCAACATCATCACCATCATCATCATCATCACCATCATCATCACCATCATCATCATCACCACCATCACCATCATCATCAACATCACCATCACCATCACCACCATCATCATCACCATCACCACCACCATCATCATCATCACCATCATCACCATCATCATCATCAACATCATCATCACCATCACCACCATCATCACCATCATCATCACCACCACCACCATCATCATCACCATCACCACTACCAGCAATCTTTATCAGCACAAACACCACCACCATCCCATAATAATAGCTGTTTCTATCAAACACATTTCATGTGCCAGACATTCTGCCACTTTCTTATTTAATCTTCACAATGAGAGAATGTTGACACCATTTTCTTTATTCTTCAGATAGAGAGAGAGTGGCTCAGAGCTCAGAAAACTCAAATGGGTTGTTCAATCACAGAGCTAAGATGTGGGCAAGTGGGTTTCAAGCCTAGGTTGGCTTGAACCCAAAGGCAGTGCTTTCCACAGGGCAATCCTGCTCTCTCATTTTATTCCAGATTATCTCATTTCATGATTATTGACTGGACTCCAGCTCATCACTACCCTTTGGATTTTTTAAAAACTCATTTCATCCCACTCTTCTTCTACAAGGACTGTGGCTTGGAATTGACATCTGGCTCCTGTGCTCTCAGCCACCCTGGGCAGAGTCCTCCTGACTCTTACCATGAAGTCCTAAAACCAAGTCCACCCTAATTCTCATTCCAAGTGGAAAACTTGAGAATATGTCTGTATAACTGGATTGGTGAAATCGAGTTATTAAGACACATTCACTGATGGGCTCTCAGGGTCCACACATGTTTTTTTGTTGTCTACACGAAGTGCCATCTTAATTTTAATACAAAAGATTGAAGCTCAGACAATCCAATGTCTTGATGGGCACATCCATCAGAGCTGCTGACTGGCAAGACCCTGCTTGCCAATTCCCTTGAAAAGATTTTTTAATAGAACTTAAGAGATCTTCTTGAAATGAGTGTGATGGGATGGTGCTTTTTGCTCTCATCACTTTAACCACATTAGAGCCCAGTGCATTAAGCCTTGCTTTTGGAATTACACTAATAATAAGCTGAAGAGCTGCAGATTTGAGTTAAATCTTTGACATCCCAAGAGGAAAAAAAATCGTCAGAAAAACATGCCTCACATTTTCTCTCCCTTGTCAGACAAATTGGTATTCTGTTGATCTTGTTTTTGAAATATCTTGCATTTCAAGCCATTAGAAAGAGAAAACACTTATTTGTCATCACTTTCCTATGATGCTTAGATGTGCACTGTCAAGGGTGATTTTTCAGACATAATCCAGCCGTGTGAGGATTGCTATTTGTGTTAATTAGTATGTGACAGATTGGATTTCTCCAGAGGGCCTCCCAACTCTTGTGGCTTATTTAGAGCAAGGAGAAACGAATTCTACTGTGCAGTAAGCGATTATGGGCCTAACATTTCCTCTGTACGACCCCTTGCCCTAAGTGGTTTTATAAGATGTTTATCTCAGATGTGGCCAAGTGTGTTTTCATGTAGTCAGGCTTCTTTCTCAAGGCCCATACAGACTGTCTTTTATCTGCCATTTTGAAATCCAAAATTCTGAAGGCTGAAGGTTTTTTATAAGTATTTTGCAATAAAATATTACCTGACTTGACATGAGGCTTTTTCTAGTCTTTATCCCTTTAGTGTGGATGGGTTTGTTGGTTACTGCATAAATATTTATATTTGTTGTCCATGACCCCACTGAGGACATGACCTTTCTAAAATTAAAGGAAACAAAGAAAGGAAGAGGAAGGAAGGAGGGAGGGAGGAAAGGAAGGAAAGAAGAAAGAAAGGGAGGGAGGGAGGAGAGAATTCTAAAGCACAAGCCCTAAAACTTCCAGATACTGATTGAGAAACTGTGCCTCTATGTTGATGACACTGTATGGGATATACAAGTAGTTTTCATCAGTATTAAACCGTGAGTTCTACTGGTAGATTGATGACCAATTGCCAAGTTGTTAAAAACCCCAACCTTGTCTTTGGTCTCTAGGCAACCTCTCCTCCCTTCACTGTCAACATAGAAAACCTCTTCTGTTCTCCATAACCAAAAAGTCTCACCATATTGCAAATCCCAAATTCACTCCTCTGACATCTTTCTTGTTTCCCTAACAGTGATCTGCACTGCTCTCCAGGAGAACAATGCGGGTACCTTTATCACATTCGAACTTTGACTTATAGTTAATTGCATGTCTCCCCTACTTGATTATAGAGCTTATTCATTCATTTATTTATTTATTCATTCATGCAATTATTCAAGTTTTAATGCCAGTCTTATACTGGGTACTTTTATAATTTTGTTTTCTGATTAGTCACTGCAAAAACCTTTAACACATTATTAATGCCTCAATTTTTACAGAAGAAAAACTGAAAACTGAGGTTCAGAGAGTTTAGACAACTTAAGGATTGTAAACTGTATACTTAGGATTTTAACTCAGGTCTTTCTGACCCAAAAGTCTATGGTTTGTGGATCCTACACAGTGTCTGGGGGACATATCGTCCTATTTGCTTTGTTTTGGTCATGCTAGAATGCACTATTGAAGTGGTTTTTAAATAGGTAGTTAGACGTATTATTCATTTTTTCCATTAGATGACTCAGAGGAACACAGAGATCTCCTGCCTTACTCTGCCTGATACAATTAAGGAATTATGCCCTGGTCTTAGATTTTGACCTATTGTCTCCTGTACTGACCACGTTTGTTGACTTTTCCTTTTTATGCATGTTCCAAAAGGAAAGATATTATCTCAAAGTAATGCCACTTAAACACAAGAGAATGTATTATTTTTAATTTGAAGGATAACTTTTATGACTCACTACTATGACAGTCAGCTGAGAGTAAGGCCTCGGACGCTGCTCAGTCAGGGGCTTGCATCTCCCCAAGCACCCTACCTCTGATGCTGCAATACAGTTATCGTGAATCTATTATTCATCCCTCAGGATATAGTCAAGAAAGGGAATCTAAGGCTTCTGTTAATCCAACCTGATTCTTTGTGTGGGTAATTTCCACAGTTCTCTTGCAAGTGATTTTTTTGCTCAACATCATATAATGCAACTCATCTTTGTTGATATACGTAGTGGTGATTTGTTCTGTTTCACTGCTACATGGTATTCCATTGTAAAAGTGTACCACAATTAATTAATCCATTTCTAGCCACTGCATATCAGGTTTTGCTAATTTTCTTCTGTTTTTTTTATTCGCTTATCTATTCATATATTCAATAGATAGTCATTGAGGGCCTATTCAGTGACAAGCACTGTTCTAGGCACTTTGGAAACAAGAGTAAACCAAAGCAGAATTCAGTAGAATAACGTATACTAAGATCCCAGTTGGGGTTAATGCTTAAAACTGTAAAGGGAGACAGGGCATTATGCCTGTGTGTTTTTCTTTAGACATATTGAGCTGCATGAGATAGGAGGCAAAGACTCGGATTTAGCCAGGCTTATTTTAGTTTTGTTTTGGAAAAAGGAGGAGATGGTATCAGGAGTCAGCACACATTTTCTGTAAAAGGAGATACAGGAAATATTTTAAGCCTTGTGTGCCAGAGACTCTCTGCAGGGACTACTGAACTCTGCCATTGCAGCATGGAAACAGCCACAGGCAATACATGAACAAATGGTATGGCTCTGTGTTTCCAATAAAACTTTATTTACAAAATACATGACCAGCCCTAGGTCTAAAGACTTGAGGGTATTCAGAAGGGAGTGATTATAAACTCAGTCCCTGTAATCAAATTGGGAAAAGAGGAGATAATTGAAGACATAAAGAATGAACACTCTTACACACATTGATTGGTGTAAATGTGTGTGTGTGTTGAAATGTTACTCACCTCGTTAACATTACTAGGTAATGACAACTTGTTTTCCTTACTATCTACACCATTTTATCCTTCCAGTGGCATATTAGGAAAACTCTAGTTTCCTCACATCCTTGTCAATAGTTAATATTTATAGATTTCTCTCTCTCTCTGCTAATTTTGGGATTATAAATGGCATCATATTGTCATTTTAATACAACATTTTCTTGGTTCACCATGTTTTCTGGAATCCCAGAACCGCCATCTTGTCCACTCTGTGGAATGGATGGATGTACAGAGAAACTCCACACATGTGCCAGGCCTCCGCTCACTGATAGACCCCTGTAAGAGGTAGACACATGGCTAAATCCAATGCACATGTCCAGGCCTGTTCTAGGCCCTGGCCAACCCTGAACAAGACAGGAAGTACGTTGTGGCTTGAGGCAAATTATTTGATGGAATCTAGAATTAAGTCATTGAGCTCAATTTATTGGGAGACTTCAACATCATCTTAAGCATCATCATGGTTCTACTTATAGTTATGGAAAGTGGCTCCTTTTGGAACTCATATTTCTCAGTATTAATAAAAATATGAAACCCCACGATGACTTGGATCTGCCCTTTATAGCATCTAGTTGCAGATGGGCTTAAGGAGATGGTCTCAAGGCTAGCATGTCTCATAGATAGAAACCAATGAATATTTTATTTTGTCTCTAATGCAAACTTCATGTGGCGAGCACTTTTAACAGTTACGGTATTACAAAAATAACTGCTCATTCTCAAAAAATTTAAAAACAAAGAAAATGACAAAAAATAAAATCAATGCATTCTGAGTTCCACCACACAGCAATGTCAATGTTCGATTATGCTGTGCCTGGGTATCTTCAGGCTCACAAGCACAAACCACTCCCAGGATACATTACCTAAGATGTAGATGTCACTGTACTTTACAAAGGGAGCATGTGCAACATGTAGTTCTTTAACCCCTTTCTTGTTATTTGTAAGACTTGGTGACACCTGGCTTGAGGTTCATTAGATAGTACCATTCCCTGCCCAAATGTTGGAGTTTCAGGGTCCCTCACAGAAATGATGAAAGCAGGCATGGCTTCTGGAAAGACCCAGGAGGGATTCCTGCACTTCTTACTTACCAGCCATGTCATAGTACGCTAGAAAGTCATTGGCTGAGATGTGTTGATATCATGCTATGTGCTGGGAATTGTTCTCAGTACCTTTGTGTTATCGCCTGTAATTCTCACAAGGCAATAAAGTCGTAATAACGTCTCCATTTTACATAGGAACATATTGAGGCACTGGGTAACACACCTTGTCTCAATTCCATTACCTGCAAAACAGGGTATATTAGTCAGGGTTCTCCAGAGAAACAGAGCCAATAGGATATAAATAGAGAGAGAGAGAGAGAGAGAGAAGAGAATATTTATTATGGGGACTGGCTCATATAATTACGGAGGCTAAGTCCCACAGTCTGCCACCTGTGAGCTGGAGACCCAGGAAACCAGTGATGTCATTCAGTCGAGGTCCAAAGGCTCAGGAAACTGGACCCCTGATAACTGATAAGTGAGGGCAGGAGAAGATAGAAGTCCCAGATCAAGACGAGAGAGGGTGAATTTGCCCTTCCTCCGTCTCTTCGTTCTATTTGGGTCCTCAATGGCTTAGGTGATGCCCACCCACCTTGGGGAGGGTGATCTTTACTCAGCCTACCAATTCAGATTCAAATGCTAATCTCTTCTGGAGACACACCAAGAAATAATGTTTTAACAGCGATTGGGGTATCCCTTAGCCCTGTCAAGTGGACACATAAAATTAACCATCACGCAGGGCAACAATATCTTCCAAAGACTGAGGATAATATACAGTAATTAAGTCTAAACCACCAAGCAATGTCTCTGGCTCACAGCATGTACTCAGGAAATATTCATTCCTTTCCTTCTTCTGTTGAGGAATCAGGTCTTCACAACTGATACCTCTATTATTGGTATAACGTTCCAACTCAAAAAACAAAAAAAATTAAATAGAATTGCCCATGAGAAGAGAAGAGGAGAAATAAAGGTAACATATTCATTGTTCTCACAACCCTTTGATTTGATAGACAGGGACTCTTGCAGAAGTGACACTCTTGGAGCGAGTGGGTCTGTCTGAGCCAGGCCATCTGCATTCACCAACCTCACCCTAGTCAAGTGGAAGACCCCAACAGTACTTGCCATGAAAATACAATCTTCCTAAAATAATGCAAAAGACAGAAGAGGTTTGAATGGGACAAATGTCTGCAGCTGAGTGGTCCCAGAAGTGCACCCTGGACAAAGACTTGAGTGCATTGCATTTAGGTGGGAAGAGTTCTCAGGAAGCACAATAAATGAATGAATTGAGGTGAGGATGGAAGGCACACAGTGAATCATACACTGATGGGCAAGACACTGCTGCAAGCAAGTCGGGGGGTCCATACCATTGAGGATTTAGAAAGACTGGACAGAACCCACTGTTGAGTTATCTGACCCAAAGGCAAGGATACTGGGGTGTATATCCACCACTCCTGTCTGTCACTGTCTGTCTGTCACTGGTTGAGGGTTTTTCTCAGGGGAGTTGCTCCCCAGCATTCTGGCTGCCTCTGCTCTCCAGTTCTGACCAGCAAAGGACTCAGCTAAAGAGTCCCAGGTATTTGCAGAAGGGCCTCAGGGTAAGGAAATGGTGAGTGATGAAGGAAAAGGGACCAGACAGCAACAGCCGCTGCTGCAAATAAATGAGGTGACAAGTGAGTTTAATATAGCAAGACATAAACTGCAGCCAAGACTAGCCTCACCACAGTTGCATTATAAACATTATTACCAAAATGCGCGTGAAAACAAACAAACAAAACACTTCAGCAAGTGGGTGGGGGGATGAAGAACAATTGTTAAACTGGGGGACATGACAACTCGTTGGAACAACTCAACTGGGCTTTCTTTCCTGAAGCTTTTTAAAAACTATGCAGTAGAGAGGTGGGTTTTTTTTGCAGTGAAGGAACTTCGCCAAATGACCTCTCTAGGTTCCTATGGGAAGAGCATCTGAAATGTTGAATAAAGTAAACAAAGTATGCTTTGTATACGTACAGAAGGTACTAAAAAGGAGCAATAAATCCAAGTCCCTCATTTTTTTATCCACTGCATTAGTTTTTAATGTCATGTATTTAATTGCAAGTTTATGCTATAGTATCGTTTTGAATAATGGTTTTCATAACCCAGCTCTCAATGCCTTGCTCTTCTGATTTCAAATCCTACTCTCAGTCGTTCCATCCTTGGGAGAGTTTACTTGGTTACCTGTCTAGATGCAAAGGCCCCCCATGAGGTTTTTGATTACCCAAGTTCTACTTTTGGTAAGACAAAGTGTTTTTCCCTCTTTTCTATTTTTTAAGTTTTTCTTTTATTTTCTATTCTTAACTGTTGTTAAAAATATAAACACATAAGTAAAATTGACCATCTTCACCATTTCTACGTGCACTGTTCAGTCGGGTTAAGTGCATTCATACAGTTGTGCAGCCATCACCAACTTCCATCCACAGAACTTTTTTATCTTACAAAACAGAAACTCTGCACCTACTGAATTACAGCGTCCCATTTCCCCTCCCTCCAGACCTGGCCACCACCATTTTCCTTTTTGCATCTATAAATTAGATTCTTCTAGATACCTCCTATAAGTAGAATCATATCATACAGCACTTGCTTTTTGTAACTGACTTCTCTCACTTTGCATGACATCCTCAAGTTTCATCCGTGTTGCAGCATGTGTCAGAATTTCCTTCCTTCTTAAGGCTGACTGTTATTCCATTGCATGGATAGACTGCATTTTGTTTCTCTATCCATCTGGCAATGCATACCTGGGTTGCTTCCCCCTTCTGGCCATTGTGACTAATGCTGCTGTGAACGCAGGTGTCCAGTCCGCCATTTTTTCATGTGGGGAGACGAGTCTCAGCAATATGGATGAAATGACTTGCTGGTTCAAATGACCACAGGCAGCTAGATCTGGGCTCTGCTCTGGGTTGCCTGAGTCCAAAGGCCATGTTCTTCCCGTTCATTCAACCAATATGCTTTTTTGGATTACTTCCTATGGCCAGGCCCTCTGAGAGATGCTGGGGATGGAAAAGGAAGTAAAACAGACTCAGTCCTTGCTCTTTTTATGTTTATGTTCTAAGGAGGGAGACAGACAACAAACTGGCAAAAAAAAAAAGTACAGATTGTGATATGTTCTATGAAGAAAAGATGTCAGGCTCTAGTCACTGGTGAGCAGAACCTCTTTGCACAGGGCACGCCTCTTCAAGGGCATGACCCTTGAGCAGAAACCCAAAGGATGAGAAAAAGCCAAGCAGAAGAGAAGTCAGAGAAAGAGCCTTCCAGACAGAAGGAGCAGCAAGCATGCCTCTAGGATGGGAGCAAGCTTGGCTTAACAAGGGAACATGCATGATCACCATGCATCCAGAGCATCTTGGGCAAGGAGGTTAGGAGTGTGATCTGAGGATTAAGAGGCAGGCAGATGCTAAGCCATGCAGGAACTCTACTGAGGATTTTATCCTAAGAGAAACAGGAATCACTGGAAGGGTTTCAAGCATTAGGGTGTTGTAATCTGATTATCGTTTACCACTCTGACACTATTACACTATTATTAATCATCATCATCATCGCTAACTTTTACTGTGTACTTACTATAGATGTAAGGTATTAGTTTAAGCTTACATTAACATCTTAATTCTTACAACACTCCTAAGAATCTATTATTGTCTGAGACACAGAGAGGTTAAGCAATTTGCCCAAGGTCACACAGCTTATATAAGTAGTAGAAGTAAAATCCTAACCTCGGAAATTTGACTATAGTAACCACCCACGTAATGAAGACATAGAGTCAGTAAAATACTTTGATATAAATCCATTTGGATGCAGTTTTCCATTTGTTTCTTTCACGAAGACCTATTGCACAGGGCTTTCTAGACAACAAAAACAATTCCATCTTCAAGTTGTAAAGGTTTTCTAGTTAGCACAGTGTTTTTACATATGGCTGTCATTGTGTTTAATCCTCTCAACATCCCAGTGAAATAACCGACATGAAGGGCCTCTTATGGTGCTAGATGTTGGTGGGCAGAAGGGAAAGCCTCTTTCCACGCCTGACACTCCCTTCAGGTGGAGGCCGGTCACACCGCTGGTTTCTCTTTGCAGTGTCTCCTTCATTGCTCTTCCGGAGAAGTCTAGAGACGTGTCATTGTCATGTATACAAAAAGGGACTCGAGCCTGCCCAGCTCATGTATTTTCTCTTCTCTTCTTGAGAGCTGGCTGCCAACAGGTAGCTGGAGGCCTTGATTGCTCTTGGACATGGGGAAAAGTGGGCAGTAGAGGCTGAAAGAAGGCTGCCCGAGCCAGGAGCCTGGTGACCAGGGGACCGAGTCTGACTCATTCCCTGGATCTGGGTTAGAAGCCTAACTGGTGCTAATGCTGAGTCCTGCAGTCTCCCTCCACGACGGTGGTGGGATACTTTACATCGGGAGATATTTTGACTTTCCCATCCCGATCTAGATTTCTTTCTGTCATTCCTCAGCTGGTTTAGAAGACAGGCATTGCATCCGCTGACCTTCCAATCCCAACAGTAGGCATATAATGGTGACTCAGTAATTTGGGGGTCACTTCTAATTTTCAGAGAGGTTCAAGGACCCCCACTGTGTCACACAACTAACCAGTGACAATTGACATCAAGCCCATATCTGTCCTCTGTGCCCCAGGGATTTAATAAATCAATGAATGAATGAACACACGTGGAGCTCTTGGCTTCCCAGAGCCCCAACTGCGCCTACCACCAAAGCGCACATTCCATATGGCTTTCTCGGATGCAGAGCCCTCCCTGCTCAACGCCAAGGGTTTTCCGCAGGGCAGGGCACCCCCAGCTCTGGCTCCAGTAAGTCATGTGCCTGGCTCTGAAACACAGCTCCTCTAGCCCAGAGCCGTAATAGCTCCAGGCGTTGCTAGCCCAGTGCCAAGACTGCCATCAATAATTCAAGGAGCCGGAGAAGCTGAGTGTCTGCTGTTTTGCACAAACCCTGCTCCTTCAACCCTCTGCGGGCTGGTAGAGGCAACCGCTTCCCCATCAGGTGGGAAGCAGACAGTCTTAAACCCAGAATAGCGTTTTCTCTCCTGCAAGAAATAAGTAAAAATAAACACTGTCAATGGTAGATGACATCAGATCACACTGGAACATTATCCAAAGGTCAGAAGGTGGAGTCAAATGTCAAAATACTGGGAGGAAAGATTGCTTTTCTGATGCGGACATCTGTGGTTTCCCCTGATACCTAATACGCGACCAAACGCTTGATTGCTGAGGGGAAGATCATGACCCCAGGAAAATCTTTGGCTTCATCTCTTGACATTGTTCTTTTTTCTTGCTCTCTTTTATAACAGAAGAAATGGGAAATAGGTTCCATTTTTAAAAAAATGAAACTAGGGCTTCTCTGGTGGCGCAGTGGTTGAGAGTCCGCCTGCCGATGCAGGGAACACGGGTTCATGCCCCAGTCCAGGAAGATCCCACATGCCGCGGAGCGGCTGGGCCCGTGAGCCATGGCCACTGAGCCTGCGCGTCCGGAGCCTGTGCTCCGCAACGGGAGAGGCCACAGCAGTGAGAGGCCCGCCTACCACAAAGAAAAAAAAAAAAAAAAAAAGAAACTAATCTTTGGGTAGTGGTTAAAATAGCTGCTTTCACCATTAATAAGAAGTGGCTGTCTGAAATGTTTTCTAATTACATTTTATACATTTTTATTGGAAGAATAAAGCGAGGCAAAAGAATATAGGGGTAGGGAGGTGTAAGAGGTACAAACGACTGTGTATAAAATAAGCTACAGGATACATTGTACCACATGGGGAATATAGCCAATATTTTATAATAACTATAAATGGAGTATAACCTTAAAAAATTGTGAATCACTATATTGTATACCTGCAACTTATATAATATTGTACATCAACTATACTTCAATTTTAAAAAGTTTAGGGGAATAGTAATAGTCTATTTCTAGAACAATAAAAATAAAACAACTGCGTGTATACTACGTGGTTTTGACGGGCATCCAGCTCCTTTCCTCAGTGTAGATCATGTAATGATACTTTACTCCATACAACCTGTAATTAACCTGAATTCTACAGGATAAAATATTGAAGTAATGGTTTGTAGTCTCTTGAATCTTCTCAAATTTTTACTGTATTTCCACCCCCCTAGGCAAAAATCTCAATTCTTGAACAATCTTCAGAATACAACATACAAGACTTTAAAAAAATCTGACTTCAATATAGCATTCTAGACTCAGCTTCCAAAATACCTTCCCCATCGCCTTCCCCTTCCTTCTTTGATGCCCGGGGAGCAGGAAACGTGTCTGCAGCCAGGCTGTGTTGGGCTCCTAGGCATCTTCACTCACACTTGGACTGGAACACCTGGGGCTCCTCGGGCCTCTCTTTGTCTCTGCCTCTCTCTGTCTCTCTCTCTGTCTCTCTCTCGCCCTCTCTGGTCTCTCTACAAGGTTGTTAAGCTTGCGGTTTGGCTTTTCCCAACCCAGTCTCAGATGTCACATGGCGTCACTTCTGCCACATTCTATTAGCCAAGGAAACCCCCAAGCCTGCCTAGGTTTAAGGGGAGGGACAGAGATGCCTCTTAATGGACAGTGTGTCACAGAATGTGTGAACATGTTTTAAAGCCACCATGTATGATTACCCATTGATTGAATACTTTCTTTGCCCAGAAGCTTCACCTAACCTTATAATGATCTTTTAGCAATCATCTTAGCAATCTCATTGCAATGACTGTTTACCTGTTTTATAGAGAAAAATTAAGATGCAGAGCAGTTACATAAATTCACAGAGCTAGGAAGTGGTCAAACCAGGCCCATCTCCGGATTCTTGGCTACATGCCTGCAATCTCACCACACCTAGCACACTGTGGGTTCTGAATGCATATCTGGTCAATGAATGAATGAATGAACATTGGATTTCAAATCCTTTAAACATTCTATACTGTCTAACACACCTTAAATAGCATAAACTTTTGTCCTGGGCTCTAGACCCTGTTTTTATATTTCCAGTTGCTGGCCTGGATCATTTGCTTCTTTATTTATATGAGTATATCTCTAGCTTGGATCTATTTTAGACTTACTGTCATCTAGACCCTCTGCCAGGAGCTATGGAGAAGCAGTGGACAAGCCCAGCACAGTCCCTGTCACCAGAGTTTTTACATTGTAAAAAGAAGATGACATTTTAAGAGACAACTTAATGGATTAATGAATTATAGGTGTGACAAATATCACAAAGGATAATCTTGGGGTTGTGATCTAAATAGAATTGTTCTCCTCCAATTATGACACGGTTACCGGGAGTTTCATTATTGCTTAGAAAAACAAGCTGGTGCCCCTGGCTGGTCTGATTGAATCATCTTTGCTAATGACACCAGATTCCAGTCAGCTGAGGTTGACCAGATCCCCTGGGCATGAAGGTTTGCAGTGCTACCTATGAGTGCCTGCTCTATGGTTATTAGATTGTGATTATAGTGTTGTGGTGAATCAATTTAATTGATCATTGGTCTAAGCACAATTTCTCAACCTTGGCTCCAATGACATTGGGGCAGGTTAATTCTTTGTTGTAGAGTCTGTCCTGTGCATTGGAGGATGTTCAGGACATCCTACACCTCTACATACTATATGCCAATATCACCACCCGCCAGTGGTGACAATCAGAAATGTCTCCAGACGCTGTCAAATGTCCTCTGGAGGACTCAACATCCTACGGGGCTGGAGACAGATACCGGTACAAACCAAAGGACTTCTGTTTCCTTAACCTCCCAAGTCTCAGTGATAGCATCCATAAAATGGGCATATGCATAATGATTTCCTCATAAGGTTTTTGTAAGAACTTTAATAACTTTTGCTAACATTTGTTAAGTACTCATTATAATCTTGGTACTACATTCAGGGTTTTTGCACATTAATTCACTGAACCCCACAGAAATCTCATATGGTAAGTATGATTATCTCCATCTTATACATGAGGAAAGTGAGAGAGTCTAACCCTCTGGTCTATGGTCTATGAAGTGCTTTATGGAAAGGATACACTATTTTTAGCCACAATATGTGCCATTACTAGCTTTTTCCAAATGGCTACTGCTTGCCTGACAGATATATCCACAAGAGTTATAAGAGGATTTTTGAGAGATAAAGTAAAATAACAGGTTAATGGGAAAGTTAAAAATTACAGGATATGTTCTCTGTTCCTGGCATCATGGCAAGTGTTGGGAATCCAGAGATGAACAAGGCTCATGCCCTGTCCTCCAGCTTGTCAATGTTCCCCCTGATCTCTCTAATTAAAAGGCTCAAGCTCTCTCTGCTGCACTGCAGAGGTCCTCTGGGGGCCTGGACACCAGCAGGATCACGTGTCCTGAAGCTGGTCGGTCAGAAGCAATCCGGGAACGCACCTGACCACCCAGTGACATGCTGACGGTCCAGTCTTGAGAAAGGGTTGGAAGAAAAGGAGTCTGGAGGCAAGTAGATCAGCTCAAAGAGCTATTACAGAACCTCTGAGGGGACAGGAAGCCTCGATCAGGGCACCAATCGTGCGAATGACAAGCAGAGGATCTTACAACCCATGTGACTTGGCAAGTGAAATAGTTTGTCAGTTTCATCATCAACAAAATCATGATGACAGTACTGATTTATTCAGATACCATAAAGATTAAACAGGACCAAATCAGATAATGCATGTAACACAAGACAATGATGAATTCCTCAATCAATTTCAGCCACTATTATAACTACTGTAAAGCAATGAGCACAGAGTAGGTCTGAAAAATTAGTAGCTTTTCTTGCCCAATGCCCTTTTCTAATGTTTCGAATCTCTCCCTCACTGCCCTAAGGATAATGTTATTACAAACACTGACTTAATAAACACGCACAGAATCCTCTTTTCATACACTGAAGCAATGCAAAGCAAAACAAAACCCTAAAAGGCAAAGCAATTCTCTTTCGTGTTTTGCAAGTTCCACTGGGGTTTCCTTTCCAAACGAAGATATTCTATTTCTATTCCAGGAAATAAAGGTATTAAAAATAAGAAAGTTCCCCTTAACATTCACTATTCAGTAGCTCAGCAGTTTGGCCTTTTTATTTTCTCAGTTTCCCATATATCATCTGACTTATATTCACTCTCCTGTGTTCTCTTTCCAAGAATGTGTTGCATACATTTAAAGGGGGAAAAAATAGCCACTCAAATCAAAGCATCCACATCTAATAAACGTTGTTTCTTCAGTTTATTCTTTCAGCAAATAATCATTGTCTACCTACTCTGTGCTGGGCATGTTCTGGGCACTCAGCAAGCACAGATTTTTTAAAAAAATTCTCTGCTGTCATAGAGCTCCTACTTGAGTAGGAGGGGAACACAAGCAAACAAATAATACCATTTCAGCTAATACTTAGATCTATTCATACCCCAAAGTTGATGGTAGAGACTGATGGGAGGCGGGTGCTTCCTAAGATAGGGGGAGAACAGGAACGCCTTCTCTGCAGAAGTGGTCTTTGAGTTTAAACTTAATGACCTCGAAAAGCACGCCATGGGAAGCTCTGGAAAGGGCTGTTTAGGTAGAGAGAAAGCAGTGAAGCCCCCAGTGTTAGAACTTGTTGGGGGGTCTTTGAAGAACAGCAATCCACAGGTTGCACAAGAATGAGAAAGAACACAGTGGTAGGGGGTGACCCTGGAGAGGGGCAGAGGGCAGGTCACATAGCACCTCCTAGGCCATGGTAAGAACGTCAGATTTTTATCCTAAGAGAGACGAATGGGTAATTTAAGAGGAACCATAGAAGGTGCTCAGGGAACAGCTTTATAATGTAAATCCTCGAACTGGCTGATGTGCAGAGAAGAGAATTAACATGGAACTAGAAAAGTGAAGCTGAAGGCCTGAGTCCTGTCTCCAAGTATTTCACATGAGCAGGAGGTACTGAAGCTGCACTAGCAGAGGTGTGTCCGTGTTAGGGGTCCCAGGGTGCAGAGAAGGAGCTCCGGCTGAGGGCAGAGCTCTTAGAGGAGCAGCGGCTTAAAGGAGTCTCAACATTCATTAGAAGCCCTTGTAGCCAATACAACTGGGCTATCATAGTGGGCTAATTAATCAAAGGAATCAGTTAAAGAGAATCATAAAAATGATACATACATAATTCAAGCATTTTGTATTGACTTAAAACGTAAAAACAGGCCTTGTTTGCCAAGGTTCAGATGTACAACCAAGTCGTTGAATTGAAGAAGGGTCCCTGATTGACTGCAGGTCCTCCTGGTCTTTTCTGCAATGTATATCTTTGATTTCCAATATAAGTTTCTTGAAAGTAGAGTAAAAATGTAAAGACACTCAGAAAGCAATATGAATACACACTTCTGGATCTGTTTTTACTTTTTTATCCCCAATTTTTACTGATTTAACTATCATTTTTTTTTTATTTGTTTTTTTTTTTTTTTTTGTAGTATGCGGGCCTCTCACTGTTATGGTCTCTCCCCTTGCGGAGCACAGACTCTGGACACGCAGGCTCAGCGGCCATGGCTCACTGGCCCAGCCGCTCTCTGAGGCATGTGGGATCTTCCCAGACCGGGGCACGAACCCGTGTTCCCTGCATCGGCAGGCGGACTCTCAACCACTGCGCCACCAGGGAAGCCCTAACTATCATTTTTAAACAACTCACTTTCATCAAATTCTTCCCAAAGCATTTACATTTGTGTTCATAGAAATGACTCTCTTCATCTTTGCCCTCACATTTCGTCATTTACATGGCAATTAATTCAATGTATAAATACAGTAACAAGGACAACTGGCACAAATACAAGGGCTTCTTAAGACGCATAAACTCTCCCCTCGCAGGCCGAGGTATGCAAGCGTACGGAGAGCAGGTGATCAGCTCAGGTCTTTCAAGACTGCTCTACACATCATCGGTGTATTTTAAGAAGAATAGCTAGGTGCTGTTTAACCAGCAAATAATTAAGTAAAGCTCATCTAAGAGACTCCTTGGGAAAGAAAGAAGACATTGAAGAGGTTCTATAAGCAGCCTCTTCTTCCACCTACATTTCTAACCCCACTTTTGGCTAAAGCCAAAGTAATCAATTTACAATGAATATATGATTTGGAACACATCTGCTACAAATTATTTGATTTTTCCTTTTTTGTTTCAAGGTAATATTGATAGTTAACATTTCTCGATTGCCCATGGCATCCCAAGCACTGTTCTAACCACCTTCCATGCATTAACTCATGTTGTCCTCAGAGAACCCCAAGAGGTAGTAGGTACTATTACCATGCTCGGTTATGGATGGAATGGTAAGTGGGGCACAGAACAGTAAAATTCAAATCCCTTCGGGGCATCAAGAGTCCTATTTTCTGTTTCCTTTCTTTTTCCTTTTCCTGCACAGCTACAGAACTCTAGAGGAGGGGAGTGACTAACTTTTTCTGTAAAAGGCCACATAATGAATATTTTCAGCATTATGGACTATAGCTTCCATCCCAACTATTCTACTCTGCTGTTGTAGTAGGAAAACAGCCCTAGGTAATCCATATAAACACATGAGGGTAGCTGCCTTCCAATAAAACTTTATTTATAAACAGATGGTGGGTCAAATGTGGACCATGCACCATCAGATACAGGCTCCTGCCCTAGATAGAGAGGATAATTCACTATTTCTTGAGCAAATCATAGTCCTTGGTCAGATAATTCCCTACCCTGCCTTCCGAAGCCAGTTCTTGTTTAACTCTTATTCCATTGTTCTATTGTTTATTGTTGTCTTATAGTAGTTAAGGTAAACCCTAACATTCTGTGACTATCAAAGTAGAAACTTATTTCTTACTCATGTAAAGTCCTAAATGGATGCTCTGACTAAGGACAAATCTCCTTCAAGTGGTGGTGATTCAGGCACCCAGGTTCTTTCCATCTTGTGGCTCTATCATCTTCAACATGTGGATTCCAGGGTCATCTCAGAAACAGAAAAAGTAAAGGAGACTGTGCACAGGAAGGCTAGGGGTGTGGAGGTCACAGTCACAGCTTCATAAAGGAAATGCCATTTAACAAGCATCTTGAAAGCCAGGTAAGATTTTACTCAATGTTGTGGGTAGTGGGTATTCACAGCTATGGTAAGATCATTAGCCAACCTAACACTCTGCACAGGAGTAGAAAGTTCTGGCTGGAGTTTAGAAAACACATGATGAATACTTGGATATTGGAACAACCATGCAGTGGTATATATAGTAGCTAAAAGTCAGAGTACAGCTAGTAATCAAAATAGTCAACAATAAATAAATATCAAAGAATTTTGAACTCTGGTTCAAGACTCTCTGGTCCTGTTAAGGACAAAAGTTGTGCAGAGGAATTCAAAGAGGAGGCGATGTGGAAGGTGGATGAGAAAGTAAAGAGGGAGGAAGCAGGAAGTTCAGGAGGAGGTCACAACTACAATGGCGTTCGTGTTACAATTACCTAAATAACACCTGGGGGGCAATGTGAGTGATGGAGCATTGAACGTGAAGGCGGAAAACTTGAACCTAAGGCTTGGTTCTGACAACAAGCAGTGGTAACCTTGAGTAAATCTCTTCTCCTTTCTGGGATTCAGAGTCTCTGTTTCTCACAGAAGGGAGTCAGGGTACAAGAAGACAGAAGCATCTTCTCCTAGCACTAACATTTAGTGGCTTGATGAAAATTAAAAATAAACAAGGAACCATTTAAAATCTCTGCCACCTGTAGTACAGGGGAAGAGTCTAATTACAAAAGCAAGAAGACTCAAAAATGGACTAGAGATTGTAAATGAGAAACTTCTACCCATGATCGACTCCACGCGGCCTGAGACATGTAGCAGCCTCAGAGCAAGAAGCCCCTTTAAGCACACCTGTAGGGGCCTCCATTTCCGCTGATAATAATGTCCGTTAATTTATTCAACTTGCTTGCACTATTCTTTTCCTATTGTCCGGAATCCATCAAATTATTCTGCCCTCTCACAAGAACTGCTGATAGCAATCGATCCATTACTTTGTTTACAGAGGCTTGCAATGTCCCAGCTTTAAAATAAAATTAAAATGGAAAAAAAAGTCCTAAAACAACCCTGCAGCAATCAGGAACTTAATCATATGCTGGTTTCCACAACATGCTGGAGGCTGAGATTAAAAAGTATCAACAAGCCGCCCCTGCAAAGGATCACAGCACACAGGGGCCTTCACTCACCACCAGAAAATTATTCTGGAGTTTCCAGTGGAAGCTAAGCAAACCCTTTTCTTTGTGGCCACTCTCACATGCATTCCCCACACCACCCAGCCTCGACACTGATGAGTACCTGTGGGCTGTGCTTACACAAAACAGAGCAGTTTGGAAGCCATTTTGATAAACGGTACATCCCTTTCAGATATGGCTAGACACCCAGGTGTTGTCACTTCTAAGTGACATCTACATTGCCCAGCACGGTTAAGGCGTCATTTAAGTTCTAGGAATGTTTTGTCTGATTCGGAAACAGGAAGCCGCTTAAAACATAGGTATTCAATTCAAGGAAAAGAAAAACCCACTAAATCCATGTTCTATTCAAGTATGGGCCCTACTGCCCTTGATGACATGGTCAATAAATTGGCATGACCAGTAGGAAGACACAGAAACCTAACAGGGCTGTTCCTGACAATGGCTGGTTGTCTGTCTTCCAATTTGAGCAGGACCAAGGCAGGAAGGAAGCCCCGAACAGTGGCCTCTATCTTTTACTTGGTGCTGGCCTCTGATGCTTGATCAGATTTTTTTAGGATAGACAGTATCCCTCAGGTAGTGGTATCACCAGGAACTCTGGAATCACAGAGGGCATGGGTCCATATCCCAGTTCTGACACCCATTGGATTTGGAACTCCATGCAAGTTATTTAATTCTTCTACATTGTGATTTTTCTCATCTCTAAAATGAAGAAAAAGAAATACTTTACATTAATGTAGTGCTGTTCTTCAAATGCCCATTCATTTCTTGTCACTATGATGTTAAATGAGTGAGTGCCCTCAGAAATTAACATTTTATGAATTAGGAAAGTTTAGACTAGCTAGGAGAATTCGCCAGAATGCAACAGTCAGCTTGTATCAAGTCTGACTAGAATTCAGGGTATCTAATATTAATATCAATGTTACTATTAATAATTATAATAGCAGATATAAATTGAGTGCTGCATTTTAAACTTAATTATATGGTTTATTAGTTGCGAATAAGTCATCTATTACGTTTGTTCAAAATCAAACATATGAAAGTATTACAGGGAAAAGTCTTTCTTCCCTGTCCCTACCTCCCCAACAAGTACCCTCAATTAATAGTTTCTTATGTATATTTACAGAGTATTCCTATGTATAAAAAGCAAATGAAAATATATATTCTTGATTTTCTTCATCTTTACACAAAAAGATACCCTGCTACATAACTTGCTTTCTCAAATGTACTACTATATTTTAGCGGTATTTCCACATGAGCATTTTCTCATTCTCTTATAAGCAACTTAGAATTTGGTTGCATGAAAGTATCATGATTAATTGTTTACAACAATGTTGTATGCATAACAATGCTGTAGTTAATAATCCAATGCTTAAATCATCTTGTACATGACCAATTAACACTATAAGATAAATTCCCAGAAGTAGAATTTCTGGAACAAAAAGCATATGAATTTATAATTCTGATAGACATTGCCCTTCGTGTGGGGTTCTGCATTTCTACAAGTAATATGTGAAAGGGTCTGTTTCCCCACAGTTTTACCAAAGAGTACATTAACTTACCTTTTCAATCTTTGACAATATGGTGAGTAAAAATAGTAAGTACAATTTTAACTTCCATGTGTCTCACTGTAAGTGATGCTAAAGCATCTTTTCACGTTTAAGGACATTTCTCTGTAAACTCTCAATTCATATCCTTTGCATATTAAGGGCCCTTCCTTTTTTATCTATAAAATGAAGGCTTTCCTTTAATTTCTAATTTGCTTTTTTTTTTCTTTTTTTGACAATGCAAAGTCTTCATAAGACCTCTTTTCATCTCATCCAAACTTGACTCTGAGTGCTGGCTTGGAAATCCAAGTTTGGTTCTGTTTATGAACCAAGACTTGGGGTATGATGAATGAAATCATAGCTCATAATCATAGTTCATAGTTAGGTAATTTAGATCCTAACTCTCCTGTGTTGCTTTGACTTATCTGATCTCCCCAGCTGTGGATATCTGGGGGAGCCTTGGGGAGGAAATATTCACTCAAGATCCAGACTTAAAGCCAGCTCCCTCTATGTTCTACCTGCAGGATGAAGAGTCAGGCAGGCGGGTCGGGACAGATTCACTCCACTGCCTTCCTGATTCTGCCCTCATGCTCCTTTACTCTCTTAACCCAGCAAGCCGATATCATTCTACTCAAAACCATCTAAAGGGGGCTTCCCTGGTGGCGCAGTGGTTGGGAGCCTGCCTGCCAATGCAGGGGACACGGGTTCGTGCCCCGGTCTGGGAAGATCCCACATGCCGCGGAGCGGCTGGGCCCGTGAGCCATGGCTGCTGAGCCTGCGCGTCCGGAGCCTGTGCTCCTCAACGGGAGAGGCCACAACAGTGAGAGGCCCGCATATCGCAAAAAAAAAAAAAAAAAAAAAAAAAACATCTAAAGGCTCCCATTTCACTCAGAGTAGAAGCACGACATTTGACCAGGTCCTGCAGAATTGGTGCTACCTTCCTCAGCTCTCTGGCTGTATCTCATTTTTCCTCTCATTTTGTTCAGCCACATTGGCCTTCTTACTATTTCTCAAAGTCTACAAGTACACGTCTCCCTTAGGGGCTCGGCACTTGCTTCTCTTCCAAATGTCACGTTTTCAATGAGGCTTTCCAAGAATACACGACTTACAGTTACAACCCCTCTGCATCCCCTCCTCCCTGCTTTAAGTTTTTATAACATTTCATCATCTAATCACACACACACACACACACACACGCACACATTTATTTTAATTATTATCTCTCCCCCCACCAAAAATTCCATGAAGGCAGGGATTTTGTCTGTTTTGCTTACTGCTGTATCTCCAGTGCCTCAAATGATGCCTGGCATATATTAGATACTTAAAAAAATAAGTGTTGAATGAATGAATGAACAAAATGGTAGCCAGGAGAGGTTATCTAAATATTAAGGAATATTACTGGCAGATCCTAACAGTTGGGCAGATAAGGAACCAACTAAATGACGTTTTGGTGGTTAGATTTTGAGTTGTAAATGACATATTTGTGAATGTTGTACTATAGTGATTATTTAAAGAAGACTTTTACTTCCATTTCTTTGTCAGAAGAGAAAACCATAATCCTCTTACCTTAAGGAAATAGCTCTAGCCCAGGACAAAAATCCTCTGAAATGAGAACCACTCAAAACTGAGATTCGCAGAGTGTAGGTTATGCTCTATGGTACAGTGACCAGACTACTGGCTTTGAAGTCAAAGAGTCCAGAGTTCAAATCTTGGCTCTGCCTATAATTATGTGCATGAGGACATTTACGTCCTTTCAACTTTAGTATCCTCATCAGTACTATGGCAATACCACCATCTCATGAGGAATCAATGGAACAATACAGGTTAACTGTAAAGAGCTCAGTACAACATAAATTGTTTTAGCAATGACAATGTCGATAATACAGTCCAAAATCCCATAGCTACATTTCTGAAATCTGAAGCTTTTGGTAAAACTATTTAGTGGAACAATTTAACCTGACCTGGGCCCATTTAGTGGCAATACCTAATCTGGCCTGGCAAGAGGCTAGGCTTTTTATAATCTCTATTCATCCTACTTGTGTCAACATTCATAAGTTTGTGTCAAAAATATTGCTGTGTTTAATGGCAGGGTGCTCTCCCAGACCCCTTGGAGTATATGTGATATAGTATACCCATTCATTACTTTCAAAAAAATTTAAATAAAGAATTTCAGACTATATCTGCCTCCAAGGAGCTTAACTATGTGGCTTTGAACCTATATTTTTACAAACAGATACAGTTGGAATAAGAAGGATTATTATGAAGTTCAGAATTTGACACCACTGGGGCAATGTGTTATCATGGCACATATTTCTTAGCTCTAAAATGAATGTGCCAGTACTTAATTGATGATTCCCATATTCCAGGATATGAATTATTGACCATGGTACGGCTCAAAGAGCTACCTGAGAAAGTCTAAATGTGATGGTATGGGAATGGGGTGATGGTCTCAGTACAGAAGATCTTAAACTAAAAAGTGTGACCAGTGAATTGAGACATAAACTAAAGGATGAGTAATTGGATTTCCTGAACAATCCTCAAATATTTTGGAGGAAGTTAGTCATTTTATTAAAGCCTTCTTATGTGATCAGTTCATCCATGTGGCCAGTCCTTTTGCTCATGGATGATCATCTTATACATGCAAATGCAGGAATGAATTTGACCTTCAAAGTCAAGATCTGGGACTCAGAGAGGGAGATGAAATCAGACTAATGTCAAAAATTATCAGTTTTTATCATTATTATTATTATATATAAATCTATTTTTGGCTGCATTGGGTCTTTGTTGCTGGGCACGGGCTTTCTCTAGCTGCGGCAAGCAGGGGCTACTCTTCGTTGCAGTGCACGGGCTTCTCATTGCGGTGGCTTCTCTTGTTGCGGACCACGGGCTCTAGGCTGGTGGGCTTCAGTAGTTGTGGCTCGCGGGCTCTAGAGCACAGGCTCAGTAATTGTGGTGCACGGGCTTAGTTGCTCCGCAGTATGTGGGATCTTCCCTGACCAGGGCACGAACCTGTGTCCCCTGCATTGGCAGGCGGATTCTTAACCACTGTGCCACCAGAGGAGTCTCTTATTATTTTTTTAAACTTCCTATATTGACTTTATTTTCAAAAATTTTTATTGGAGTATAGTTGCTTTACAATGTTGTGTTAGTTTCTGCTGTACAGCAAAGTGAATCAGTTATACGTATACATATATCCCCTCTTTTTTGGATTTCCTTCCCATTTAGGTCACCACAGAGCACTGAGTAGAGTTCTCTGTGCTATACTGTAGGTTCTCATTAATTATCTATTTTATACATAGTATCAATAGTGAATATATGTGAATCCCAATCTCCCAATTCATCCCACCCCCGCACCCTTTCCCCCCTTGGTGTCCATACGTTTGTTCTCTACGTCTGTGTCTCTATTTCTGCTTTGTAAATAAGATCGCCTACACCAATTTTTTCAGATTCCACATACATGCATTGATATATGATATTTGTTTTTCTCTTTCTGACTTACTTCACTCTGTATGACAGTCCATCCACGTCTCTACAAGTGACCCAATTTCATCCCTTTTAATGGCTGAGTAATATTCCACTGGTAAAAAAAATAATAAATAAATAAATAATCAGTGTCCAAAGAGTCAGTAAGCGAGTTCTCTTGTTTCCTAGAGGCACTGATAACCTAATTTGCAATATAAAAGAATACGACAGGCAGAGTGGGACACATGGGGAAGGCAAGTTCATGAAAGACAAGACTATGGATTAAGTCAGCTCAGAAAACAGGAAGTCTTTACTTGAATGAACGTGGTTGGAGTCTGGTTGGCCTGGAGTCCAGGAAGTAGGATTTTTTGGAAGGAAATCGTAATAGATGGTTGATGGTGAATCTCAGGATATCAGTTGAGCTTAAAACCTCAAAGCTTAGTCATCATTCTTGCCCTTAATTCCAGAAGGAGGGAGATAGTGCTATTGAGCCAGGCTCAAGGAAGTAGTTTGGGAGGAAAAGCCTCCTGATACAGAAATACCCAGGTCTAGGATGGTCCCACTCTGGAGATTTAAGGTTTAAGGAGACAGCAATGTTGCAGAACAAAAGTGCAGGTCCTAAGGACACTAGACAATTAGACCACAGAATGGCAAGTAGAGATTTTTATTTTTGATAAAGGAAAGTCTTTGATTATCCAAAATGCCCTAAGCTATGAGAAGAGTTAAAATGTTCCTTTCCCCAGTTTTGGCAGAGAGTGGAGGCAGCCTAGGAGACTCCTCATACCAGGGGGAAACCCTTTGCGTTCCACCCTTTTCGTTTTTAGGAAAGTGAGCTAGCTAACACTGCTCACTGCCTGAACTGGTCTCTTCTTCCTCACAGCATCATCCCCTCCACTGAGAAGACTTCCTACATGCCCAGGACATACACATGTCCTCATTCTCTTGACCTCCTATTACAGCTTGAACACTCAGTGATGGAATTTTTCTTGTCGGTGTCTAGAACATACCATGGAAACCTTGAGGGCAGGGACCACGTTACATCTTCAAAGACCAAGACCTACAAAGGACTTTGCCTGCAGAGAACATGCCCCCCCAAACTGGGGCATTTCCTAAAGCCAATGGAGAGTGGCAGCTGATATATGTCTATTTTCCTGTGTGTATTTGAAGACACTGGGTATTTCTCCCACCAGTTTCATCTGCTGATGAGTAATCCATTCAACCTGAAGAAAAATATTTTATTATTAGGAATTTGATTAACTCTTGGCTCCATGGGTGTGTGGACACTGTGTGCTGGATATTAAGGTTAGAATATCAGTACTGGGAGCTAATTTAATTTTGATGTCTCATTTTTCTCTACTTTTTCTCCTTGGTAAAGTGTCAACAAATTGAAAGTTAATTCTGCTGCTAAAATTACCCAAGGTATGAAACAGATTTGTTTGCAGGAAATACAGATAGGCAATCACCTGATTCTGCAGTGTGCCTTGCAACAGGGCTGTTTGGACAAACATCATGATATGCTATACTATTTTTAAAAGTTAGTTCTGTGCATTAGGTTTAATGCAGTCAATTCTGCTTTTTCTCAAGCAGAAGAGGCTGAGTTGCTCAGATGTCTGGCTAATAAGAGCTTCTCTGTCCTAGGGCAAAAGCTGAAAAAAGGGTGCCTTTGTAGTGTGGGAAATCTGACTTATATGGATAAGGGCTCCATACATGTAGATGAAAAGAAGGAAGACACTGAGGGGGAAGGTGAGAAAGGACAGAGATAAAAGCCACTTATTGAGTATTTATATGTGTTAAGTATCATATTTTATTAAAATTTATTTAATCTTCATTGTACACTCTGAGATGGCTATTGAAAGACAAATAAACTGAGGCATAGAATAGTCATGTAAGTTGCCCAAAGTCAAGCCCATGTCCATAGAATGTGATCCAGTGTAGATGGAACAGAGGTTAAGAGCAGTTAATGGACTCAGAGCCGAATCCAAGACAGACGAAGTTGAGTAAGTCAACACGTCTCTTTGAGCCTCAGTTTCTTTGTACATAAAAACGGGATGGGGCTTCCCTGGTGGCGCAGTGGTTGAGAGTCCGCCTGCCGATGCAGGGGACATGGGTTTGTGCCCCGGTCCGGGAAGATCCCACATGCCGTGGAGCGGCTGGACCCCTGAGCCATGGCCGCTGAGCCTGCACGTCTGGAGCCTGTGCTCTGCAACAGGAGAGGCCACAGCAGTGAGAGGCCCGCGTACCACAAAAAAATAACAATAACAACAACAAAAAAAAACGGGATGGATGGTATTTATGGCCCATGGATGCCGGAGGAATCAATGTTATGATGGTCATCATCCGCTGAGCATAGAGTCCAGCACAAAGTGAGACAGACTGCGATGGGACCTGGGACCCTCTGCTGCAGAGCTCGCACCTAAACAAATGACTCCTCCAGCAACAAAATACAAAGAAACTACCAGGGACTAAAAATAGTGGCGCATATGCACACGCAGGTGGGGCAAATTATGGACAAGATACGAAAAGACCAAAAACCCAACTGCCACTTCCAGAGAGCTGGGAGCAAAAGCAGGGTACTGTGCATGCCCCCTGCACACAACACCTCCAAAGGGGTGGGCAAACCACCTAAGCTACCCCTCTGGCCTAACCTCTGGACCCGTCCCTACCCTCACCCCATACAAGGAGCCAGCTTGCCCCCACCTCGGGGGGCAAGCAAGGGAACGTGTTACTTGCTTTCGCTCCCCCATACTGCAGCAGGAGCCCCAGTAAAGTCTTGCCTGAATTTCTTGTCTGGCATCTTATCAATTTCTATTGATTAGGGAAGGCCAAGAACCCTGGTCAGTAACAAAAGTATTCAAAAACAGTCCTCCAAGTTTTAATAGTATTGGAGCTGTTTGGGATGCTATTTTTGGAACCACTGTTTTGTTTTGGCCTCCCAACTTAAATCCTTCTAGGACCAGTGCCAGGTATGAATGATACTCGGACATAAAACCTGGCAGTAGGAGAAGTGGCTCACAACTGCTTATGGCACCTTTACTCGTGGGTAGAAGATGAGGAGAAGCAGACTTCAAGTCGGCTGACACTGATAAATCACATCTTAAATGTATCTGACAGGGCAAGGGCCATAATTGCTTCCTTTGTTGCTCACAATTGTTCATTACGGCTTGGAAAGGCCCCCAGATCATACAGGGAACATCTGATGTAAAATATCACTAGCCTCATCCCTTTTTTAAATAAAAGAAAAATATTTGAAGGGACAGGTCATCAAATTTTAAGAAGTTACAAATCCCTCTCTCACTGTGCTCCCTCTCTAGGCCCTCACCTTTGTGTATGATTGAAAAGAGCTGGGAGAGAAGGTGTCTAGAACCAAAACAGTTCATAGCAACACAAAAAAGCGACACCTTAGCATAAATACAGAGCCTCCAGCCTTTTGTCCCCAAACACTGATGGGACACCTACACCACACTCTGTCTTGAGTGAGGCCCGTCTCCCCACCCACCATCCCAGCCTAGAATGGCACATGGTGACATGTACCCTCCAACTGTTCCTCTCATCTAGCCCTTCTACAGCATCCCACGCTGGCCACAGAGAAATATTCAGTGTGATCTTGCAAAAGTCGTCAGATCGAACTCCTCACTTTCAGATGAAGGGAGAGGTTAGCTTCTTGCCCAGCTGGGGATTACATTCCCCCAAAAGCCAGTCATAGAGCTGGAACAGAGTCTGGTTCACCTACCTGAAAGCTCAGTGGTCTCCCCTGTACACTGCATGGTTTCCAATCTACTCTGCTTAAGATGGCCTTACATTTGTTCCTATCAGAATATCATAACACGAATAATATTAATAATGGTAATAATTATTACCAAAAGAATAATAAACACTAAATATGCTCCAGGCACTGTTCTAAATGCTTTATATGTAGTAACTAATTTCAACCTCAAACCAAAGTGATGACGTAAGTAGTACATCCATTTCACAAGTAAAATCACTGAGTCACAGAGAAGTGAAAACACTTGGATTGGATCATAAAACCAATGATTTCAGGAGTCTGGAGAGGAGTGTTTATATTTCATTTTTTTCTTTGGTTAGCAGTTAGCATAGGCTGAGATCATAGCACCCCAGTCTCTGCAACTTGACACAACGAAGGTAAAATCTCACTCACAACACATCCAACTTGGGTTGGCAGGGCTTTTTTTCCACTCAAGAACTCAGGCTGATGTTGTCCGTGTCACCTCTGCACTTCCTTGATCAGTGCTACAGGATAAAGAGAATGCTTTGGGTCTTGCCCTGGAAATTCAATGCTTCTTTCCAGAAGCAATGCAACAGTCCAAAATTTAACTCATCACTCCCCCACTGTTTCCTTTAGTCTCTCCAGATCTCCATCTCTGCTGGTAGCAACACTTGGTCTCCCCTATGAGACACTGGGGATCATTCTTGTTTTCTCCTGCCCCTCAGTTGTTGACAGTCACTCACAGTGTCTCCTCTAGGTGGTTCTGAGTCAGCCTCTTCCTCTCCATCACTGGTCCTCTGCCCTTGTCAAGACTTTCATCATCTCTCCCCTGGACCACTGTGGATGCTCTCTGATTGCCCTTCCTGTCTCCAACCTTATTCCTCAGAAGATTATAGAGGAACAACGAGGTGTCCAACGTACCCCTTTTCTCACCCTCTCAGAGACAACGACTTCTGCCCCTTTTAGCTGCTTACTTGGGCATTTGCCCAATCTCATTGATTTTACGTCTTTCTGTCTGAAGTGGTCAAATTTCCCAGAAAAGAATCTTGCAATCTACTGCCTGGAGGCTGAAGTCCTGGCTGCTACGATTTCAGGAACTAAAGATTGGAAAAGACCCACGGTTTCAACCCCCTGTGTGCAAATATTTACTCAGTTTTCCTGTCCTCCCATGGTTCACCCCTAGTCCTAGTACCCTCTCTCCCAGGGTCAGAGGATAAGCTTCCCTAGGGGATAAACCTTCAGTCTTTATTGCCAGGTGACAGGGAGGCAATTTTCCACTGGAGCTGGTATGAGACAATATGGGGATTCGATAGCTTCATAAAAGAAATTTCAACAGAGGTGCCCGACACTGTGTATTCTGAAGGTTTTTTTTTTTTTTTTGGAAGATTTTACATCAGCTGGAGAGTTCACAGCTCTCCCAACTTCTGGCTTAGGACAGTTATTTTGTCAGTTCTACTAAAAAATTGCCCCCATCCATTTTCTTTCAACCTACAAAGTGTGATTTATGTTTCCTCTCCTGATATTCTATTCAGGTGGGTTTACATCTTTTTGTTTTTTGTTTGTTTGCTTGCTTTTATTTTTTGCATTGGGTCTTCGTTGCTGCACACATGCTTTCTCTAGTTGCAGCGAGCAGGGGCTACTCTTCTTTGTGGTGCGCGGGCTTCTCATTGTAGTGGCTTCTCTTGTTGCAGAG
Source organism: Mesoplodon mirus (assembly GCF_964341445.2). Classification (NCBI taxonomy): domain Eukaryota; kingdom Metazoa; phylum Chordata; class Mammalia; order Artiodactyla; family Ziphiidae; genus Mesoplodon; species Mesoplodon mirus. Next base: position 6,089,975 of record NC_138992.1, read on the forward strand.
CATGGGCTCTAGGCATGCGGGCTTCAGTAGTTGTGGCGCACAGCCTCAGTAGTTGTGGTGCATGGGCTTAGTTGCTCCGCAGCATGTGGGATCTTCCTGGACCAGGGCTCGAACCTGTGTCCCCTGCATTGGCAGGTGGATTCTTAACCACTGAGCCACCAGGGAAGTCCCGGGTTTATATCTTTTGAAGTATCCATTTCTCTATAATTTTAGTGGGTTTGGGGGAGGGATTGTAAGCGGGCATGTGAGTTAATTGTCCCATATTTAATCAGAAAACTCTCCATTCTGTTCTTCACCTCTGAGCCTTGTTCACGCTCTTCCTCTTCTTTTTTTTTTTCATTTTATTTTTTTCATATTACTCAGCCATAAAAAAGGATGAAACAATGCCATTTGCGGCAACATGGATGGGCCTAGAGATGATCATATTAAGTGAAGTAAGTCAGAGAAAGACAAATATCATATGACATCACTCACAGGTGGAATGAAAAAAAAATGCTACAAGTGAACTTATTTACAAAACAGAAACAGACTCACAGACGTAGAAAACAGACTTATGGTTACCAAAGGTGAAAGGTGGGGGGAGGAGTAAATGATGAGTTTGGGATTAAGAGATACACACTACAGTATATAAAACAGATCATCAACAAGGACCTGCCATATAGCACAGGGAACTCTACTCGATATTCTGTAATAACTGATATGGGAAAAGAATCTGAAAAAGAAAGGATACACATATGTGTGTAACTGAATCACTTTGCTGCTTGCTATTCCTTTTCTTGAAACGTCCTACTTCCTGCCTGGAATCTTCAACTGTTTCTCTGAAACTCAACTAAATTATTACCCCCTTCAGGAAGATCCCTGATGCCACAGACTGGACTCCTCTCCCTCATGCTCGCATTATGCCCTGTGCTTACACCTGTAGTGACATCAACCACCAATGTTACAAGGGTCTCTCCTTGTGACCGTCCTCCCTGCCTTGTAGGCAAGATTGTGATTTACTAGGCTCTCCTAGAGTAGGCACCCAATAAACGTGTTTAATGTTCATTTTAGGGTTCGAAGTATAAGTAAATAGAATTTATCTGTACAAACTAAATTAAATCTGTCATGTATTTCTAGTGTAGCTACTATTTACAAGTACTTCTTTTAGGATCACATAGACCCGGCATCATAGCTCTGTGGCCCAAATAGCACTTAAAAGTCACTGAGCCTCTCTTAAGCCGTGGTTTCCTGATCTGAGAAGTGGGAAAAATGGAGATAATGCTTATCTCCCAGCATCTTGGATGAGCAATACATGAGAACGTGTTTGTGCCCAGAACATGTTAATTGCATCTGAATGACATGCAATCACAAAGTGTGAACGGGAGAGCAGGAACCAGCTGCTCTTTTCTCTCTTCTTTGAGAAGCAGTAAAGTCTGCTTGTTAAAGGTGGGTTCTGGAGCTGGACTGGGAGGTTCATCTCCCGAACATGCCACTTTATCCATCCTTTGTTTCAGTTTCCTCTGCTCTAAAGTGTGTGCAATGATACATATTGTGAGGTTATTGTGAGGATTAAATGAATAAATGCATGTTAGGAGCTTACAAGAGGAACCGGTCCATATTAAGTATTAGTAAACATTTGTTGCTGTTTTTTCACCTTTAAGGACACAGGAACAGTTGAAAGTGCAAGCGTTGTGCAGGCAAGAGCATGTGTAACCCTGCAAGGAACTGCGTGAAGGCAGCCCGGGGCAGAGGATGCTAAACCTGGAGAAGGCAGATAGGTATTCTATGAGATCTCGAAGATCCCTTAACTTAATCCTGGATCATTTATGAATCACTGAGGGATCATAAACAATGAAGTAATAAGATACTTTTTTAAAAGAAAAATCACTCTGATCATTTCCAACTCAATGAGTAGACATGGCCTAATGCCATATCCATGAAGTGACACGTACAGCAGTGCCGGGGCTTGCATCCAGCCAGACATACATTTTAATTATTGCTGCTTAATCTAAAAGCCCCTTTTCTGCAGTCTTTAGCTTTATGAAATAGAAACGCAGCTACAGTGACCCTTTGATCTCCCGACCCTTTGATCCATCTTTCTGAGATGACCCTGCTTAGGAAAATTCTGTCTAATTGAAGACAGATGTGTCACAACTGCCCAAGGTCCTTTGCTATGACAACAGTGATGGCTTTTCTTCAGTAGCCCAGGCACTATTCTTAGTCCCTTAAAAAGTAAAACACACTATACAATGTACTTGATTGCTACAGCTACATTTGGGCCAATCAAAGAAAACAATAGAAAGTTTATCCCAACTTTGTTTTTTAAGAAAATGCCTAGTATGTGCTCAGGCTGTCCTGGAATTCATTCACTCAGAAGCATGCACTGAGCCCCTGATATCATTAGGAATTCTGTAGGCCCTGAGGATACAAACATGAAAGGTAAGTCCAAGGATTCAGAAGGAGTCAATGACCACCATGTTAATCCCAAGTCCCCAAGCTCCATACAAGCTCAAATGAAGACACACTGGGTTTCTAAGAAAGAAAGATGGGGAGCAAGTCAGTGAACTAGTAGAATGTGTTGGTCCACAGTACTGCATGATTTCACCAGCCCGTGACTTCCATCCTTCATGGCCTCCCTCTGGATCTGGAAAGCAAAGACATTCTGACCTAGAAGGTAGCTCCATCACTCAAGTTCTACCTGTCACTCTTACTGTAAATTGCATAACCAGCTTGGCTGCTTCTCTTTCTTACTTTAGAAGCCCATCACTTTCTACATGCACCCCAATGTTCACTGCAGCACTGTTTACAATAGCCAAGACATGGAAGCAACCTAAGTGTCCATCGACAGATGAATGGATAAAGAAGATGTGGTACATATATATAATGGAATATTACTCAGCCATTTAAAATCTAATGAAATAATGCCATTTTCAACAACACGGATGGACCTGGAGATTATCATACTAAGTAAAGTAAGTCAGACAGAGAAAGACAAGTATCATATGATACCACTTATATGCAGAATCTAAAAAAAATGATACAAATGAACTTATTTACAAAACAGAAACAGACTCACAGACTAAAAAAAAACTTATGGTTATCAAAGGGGAAAGGTGAGAGGGGAGGGATAAATTAGGAGTTTGGGATTGACATATACACACTACTATATTTAAAATAGATAACCAAAAAGGACCTACTGTATAGCACAGGGAACTCTACTCAATATTCTGTAATAACCTAAATGGGAAAAGAATTTGAAAAAGAATAGGTACATGTATCTGTGTAACTGAATCAGTCTGCTGTACACCTGAAACTAACACAACATTGTTAATCAACTAGACTCCAATATAAAATAAAAATTAAAAAAAAGAAGCCCTTCACTTTGGTTGACCACAGACATGCCTTCATCCACTGCCTTCTCAAATTAGATCAATGTTCTTGTTGGGTCACTTTAGGAGAGAGCAGTGGCATGGGACACAGGGCAGAGGTACTGGACTCTAGACAATCCCGATTTGCCTCACTGGACTATCACCGGCCCCCTGGTCCCAGGCAACAACAACAAAAATGACAAAAACAAAACCAGCTGCATCTTCTCCCACCTCTTCCCAAACCCACGGCGATCAGACTGTAGTTTTATTGTGCTCGTGGCCAGATCTCAGAGCATTGTGTAGTTAGCAGCCTGGGGTTTAAAGTTCATGAGCGAAGAATGGCAAGAATAGGATTTAAGTCAGTAACTCTTCCTGAAAATTAAAAATGCTGAAACTTCCTTATCAGTAACATGACAAAAGCAATGCTCACCTTACTCCTAATTCACAGTGCTCATGAGAATCGGGGGGATGCTGGCCATGAAAGGCCTGTGCAAATCGCTGGGGGCCCTACAGGGGCTGGAGATTACTCGTGAGCAGATGGAAAAACATGAACTTGAAGTAAGACGTCTTTGGGCTCAAGTCTTGGCTATTCTACTGTAATGATCCCTGGAGGCCCAGAGTCCCTTTTCCCAACCTGCAATGTACTAAATATCTGGTTCAGTGGTTCTCACACTTGACTGAACATTAGAATCAGCTAGAGAGCTTCCACAAGCCCTCATACTCGTGCTCTAACCTCACTGGTTTTATCAGAATGTTTGAGGGTAGGACCCAGGCATGAGCATTTTTTTAGGCCCTCTTCTATTTCCAGTCTGCAAGTAACCCTGAGAACCTCTGATTTTGTGCTATGAATGTAAGAAATTAGCTCTTCTCAAAACCTTAGCATCTCTACATTCTAATGCTTCGTCTGTCACTTTGAGTAGCTGAGGTCAAGTCACTTGATACCTCACAGCCTCAGTTCATTTCATCGTCTATTAAGTAGGAATAATAATAATCATGTCACCCACCTTATTGGATTGCTGTAAGATTAACTTGGACGGTCTCTGTGAACAGGATACTGCTATGTGGATCTTAAGGTATTATTAAATCACGCCTGTTGAGATTCCTCAACCAGCAGAAGGCCCAAAGGAAAGTATGGGGATGGTCTGAAGCAAATAATAATTTCTGTTTCCAGAAACAAACACACAAACAAACTACTTATCTTCTGACAAGGAGGACCCCTACCATCTTCACAGCAAACCACAGAAGGATCTGGGTTCAAGTATGAGCCTGAGAACAACTCTTGTTGTTCAGAGACTTTCTAATGAATCAAACAACAGCTGGCTTCTGGTTTTTTTCTCCTATAAAATGATTCATTTCCCCTGACTCCCAGGAGTTTCTGTGCCCAAAGAAACAAGGACAAGGGGAGGATCTGGACTCCAAAATGGCAGGCTCTTTTGTTAGGAAGGCTGCTGGCAACTCAGCCGGCCTCCTCTGCCCTCCCTCTTGCTGGCTAATTGATTTAATGGGAGATCCTGATAGATGTATTTCAGCTCCACAAGGGCCTGTCTAGCTGATTTATGTCACGCCAGGAGAAACTCGTATTTGTTCTTCCTGGTTTCTCTAGTAATTGCTACTGAAGGAAAGGTGTGTCAGTTTAAGAGGAAGGACAGCCATACTTCAGCTCAACAACAGCCCATATTCGGAAGGTTTCAGCCCTTGTGTGTTAATAAAGATGCCCTTTCTTAAAGGGATGGCTCTGGAGGGCATATGTAGAAATAACGTCAGCAGAGAGAAGCCATTTCTGTGTCTACCATACCCCTGGCCTTTCCCCTCAGCCAGGGTCTGTGTGTCCAGATGACCCACTGAGACGAGCAAACAGTCTCCCTTCCGGTGCCTGCACACAGCTGTCAGGAAGCCCCCTGGGTCAAGCCCAGGGTTTCTCAGTCTCTGCACTACTGACATCTGGGGTCCGACGACTCTTTGCGGAAGGCAGCTGTCCTGGGCATTACAAGCTCTCAAGGGCACCTCTGACACCTAATACCCCAATGCCAGTCGTGATCCCCTCAAAGTTTTGACAACCAAAAACGTCCCCAGACAAACGTCTCCCAGGGGCGCAAATGGCCTTTCTTCCCCCGTTGACAATCACAGGTCTTTGGAACAAGGAAGCAGGTAGTCACCTTTGCCCCTGACTCTGGCCCCTCTGGATGGTGTCACATTACAAGTCACCTCCTTCCTCAGACGCTCAGTGTCCCCTCCTGAATACGCATGGCAAAGATTGAACATTAACAACGTGTTTGAACATGTTCAGTGAGTCATAACACACGACAAAGGGGCGGTGACAATTTTGATGGCAACAAAGATGCCTATTGCATTAGGTTCTCTTTGTGCTTCTAGGAGCTTCTAGCGGCAGCAAAGCTTCAGTCAGACAGGTGTGGCTCTTTCACACACCCTTGCTTGTTATAGTGTCAAAGGGCTTCTCTTCAATGTAGTTAACATGCCAGCAGCATCCTTGTGGGTGAACAAGCGTATGTGTATGCTCACTAGTGTAAATGTGTGTGTGTGTGTGTCACAAATGAGGAACAAGAGGTGAGCACAGACTGTATAGCATGTGAGGAATGGGGGACTGGCTGTGTGGCATACGGAACACGGGAAACAAAGGAAGGAATATGAATGTGTGTGAGATACGGGGTTATGATGAGAGTGTGAGGGTCCCTCTCACTTTGTGGTATGTAAATGTTCATTTACTGTGTTTTTATATATGAATGTGTACACATGATAAGAGTAGTATGGGAAAGTTCTGTGTATAATACAAGTAGGAATGCTGGTGTGGTATGCGTCTGTAAATCACACTTGTAATTTGGGGTGTGCATATGTGAATGCGTGTGTGAGGTGAGGATGTGGACTCTGGGCTTGGAGGCATGCAGGCGATGTCTATAGTGGGAGGGTATTTGTCATTTGTTCATCGTGTCGTTTATGTAAACCACAGGTACTCTGCACTGGTGTAGTGAGATGTGATGGGTACAAACTTGTGTAGAACGTGTTTGTGTGTGTGTGTGTGTGTGCACTTATCAATCCTTTATTTTAAGCCTTTAAATCTCGACACAGCTTTGTGGAATTTACTTGAATGGAATGAAAATAAAATGCTTCCCCAGTCCCATTGATCCCAGGGCTCTTTCATGAATTGGCTCCCAGACAATTCCTTGCTGACCCCTCTTATGGTTCTCCACTCCTCCATGAAATCCTCAGTGAACTAACCCAACAAACTGAGCTTTCTGCATTGGGTATCATGTCTCCTAATTTCGCTCTCTAACGAACTTCCAAATGGATTGGATCCAATAATGAGGGAAAAAAATGTGTTTTTTCTGGTTGAATATGGTTGAGTAACTTTTTGGCCCTAATCCCCATTCTATTGATGGTGTGGTGTAGGACCTCAGCAGTGAATCAGCAGGAGAAATCATCGTGAGAGTAGTAATAAAGTATTAGCTCTGACTTCTGATTGTATTTTCCACATCCTATACTCAAGAAACTACCTCTAGATACAACAAACATGTTTTTGGGCTCTTGCTATGTGATACGTCTGCCGGACGTTCTAGGAACTCAAGGATAATCAAGACATGACCTTCTGCCAAAAGCTTTCATATTAAATTAGAGAGAAACAGGGACTTCCCTGGCGGTCCAGTGGTTAAGACTGCATGCTTCCAATGCAAGGGGCATGGGTTCTATCCCTGGTTGGGGAACTAAAATCCCACATGCCATTTGGTGCAACCAAGAAAGTTAAAAAAATAAAAAATTAGAGAGAAACAAACAATAAAAGAACCTATTTCAGTTTGGCGGGGGGCATGTGAGGCTGCTGATGGGACCACTGGGCTTGGCTAAGCTGGCTAGTTTGGGGAAAGCCGGGGGATCACTTATCTCATGCACAGGGTGAGTGATATAATTCATTCTCCTGAGAAGGCAAGAAGGCAATTCCAAAGAGGACAGCATGAGAGTAGGTGTCTCTCCAGTAACTGACAGACAACTCAGAAAGGCGGGTGTGGAAGTGCTTTAGGACAGAGAGAAAAGCATCACTGAGACACCGGAGAACCTCGTATGTCAGGAGAGGGGCTTGCATTTTATATGCTATGGCAGCCATTGAGGAGCTCACGCAAAGAAATGGCATGACCAGCTGTGCATGATTCTATTCCCTTTTTTCTCCATACGAATTCCTATGTCAGGAAGTATATAAGGTATTCCTGTCTGAGGCAGAAGTCTCTCTGTTTCACAGCCCTCTTCTGCCTGGTATGTCCAAGTGAGCTGAAGAAATCCCCCCGGGTCATCTGTTTTTGTGCCGTTCGCTTTTGTGGATAAACCAGCTCTAATGGATGTCCAAATACCTTGTTTGAATTTATATTTTAGAACATCAACATACAGTGTCTGGGAACATTTATGTCAAAGGCAATCTGTAAATACAGTTAGAAAGTTGCCACTGTTGCTAGGGAGTCACTTTTAACGTTTGGCCAACACCAAACTGCCCGCATAAAAATGTGTAGGGGATAAAATGCCCTTTCTAATAATAGAATGAAAAAGCAGATACTTCTGACTGAATAAAATATACATAATCATGGTATATACTTGCAGTATGGGCATATTTTTTTTCCTGCTTCATCTTCTCAAATCTGGAGGATGGAAGAGAGAAAATCTAAGAATGGTCCATGGATGAGGAACCTAATCATTGTAAGATGTGACAGCAGGTAAGGCAGAAGTGACTCCCTAGGTGTGAATACCCATCCCTGATCACTCTCAGCATCTCCAAGGGCTTTGTTTGAGGAGCTCTGAGTTTGGAGCCAAGAGACCAACCTCTGCCCCAATCTTTCTGTGGAGGCTTTAGAGCACTGGCTCTTAAACTTTAGTATGATGACAATCACCTGGAGATCTGCTGAAACCACAGATTGCTGGACCCCACCCCAGAACTTCAGATTCATCGTGTCTGGAGCAGGGACTGAGAATCTGCATCTTTAACAAGTTCCCGGGCGATGCTGATGTTGGTGATGCTGCTACCTGTGGGACCACACTTGGAGAACCACTGCCTTCTGGAGCCATCTCCTATCTAAGCCCCTTACAATGAACATCTCAAAGTGAGAGATAAATTTAAAAACACATTTTCGGGCTTCCCTGGTGGCACAGTGGTTAAGAATCCACCTGCCAATGCAGGGGACACGGGTTCAAGCCCTGGTCTGGGAAGATCCCACATGCCGCAGAGCAACTAAGCCTGTGTGCTACAACTACTGAGCCTGTGCTCTAGAGCCCGCGAGCCACAACTACTTAGGCTGTGTGCTGCAACTACTGAAGCCCACTCGCCTAGAGCCCGTGCTCCACAACAAGAGAAGCCACTGCAGTGAGAAGCCCACGCACCGCAAAAGGAATAGCTCCCATTCACCGCAACTAGAGAAAGCCTGCACACAGCAATGAAGACCCAACGCATCCAAAAATAAATAAATAAAATAAAATAAAATAAAATTTTTTAAAATTTTTAATTAAAAAATAAAAACACATTTTCAAAAACACATTTTCTTGCAATGTAAATAGGCATTCAACCAGGGAGACCTGAAGTTACGCAGCATGAATTCAAACAAGTCAGGCACACTTCACGGCTGTCCTAGCTTCCTCTGAGCAAAGGAAAGAGGTTACATCATTCCCTAAAGAGTTTTCTACTGCTTTATTTTATATTTATTTCAGCCTAAAATCCACAAGCTATATCCTAATAGTGAAAGGCATTTGGATCCACAATAATATTTAGAAAGGAGTTTTATTTTGTATAAGACCCGTATTCAATCCCCATATCACTGACATATTTTAAGAATTAGTGAAAAATGTATATTTACCTTGGTGGTTATTTCTGTCAAGGTTTACTACATGTAATTAACAATTCCATTATTTAATATTTATAGTTTTCAAAGAGAGTTGCGTTTGAGATTAAACTAACATTATTTTTCAATTATAAATCTCTAGAATGTGATGTAGACAGACTAATATATTAAAGGACTGAGAATAATGGAGTACTCTTTTTTTTTTTTTTTTTTTTTTTTTTTTTTTTTTTTTTTTTTTTTGCGGTATGCGGGCCTCGCACTGTTGTGGCCCCCCCCGTTGCGGAGCACAGGCTCCGGATGCGCAGGCCCAGCGGCCATGGCTCACGGGCCCAGCCGCTCCGCGGCATATGGGATCCTCCCAGACCGGGGCACGAACCCGTATCCCCTGCAGCGGCAGGCGGACTCTCAACCACTGCGCCACCAGGGAGGCCCTGGAGTACTCTTTAAAGACAGAGAAATAATATTTAGCTCAATGATGACTGTGGTCAGATGGCTCTCTGGTAATTAAGCATTAACTTGTAGAAATAGATGAATAAAGCTTGACACAAAAGAGGTGATCTAGACTTATTTGCAGTGACTATTGTCAGGTGCCAGAGTTGGAGTACTGTGCTTTCCAAGCTAATTCAGTCATTTACCTGGGACTTGGGGCCTTATATTTGGGTAATATCTATACAAGTTTTAAATGCTTTTAAAAGCACTATTGGAAAATTTTTACTTCATTGAATTTGTTAACAGACACATACTCCAAAAATACAAGTACAAAAAAAATATTGTGACCTTGTTTATAAAAGCAAAAATAAATGTAACTGAAATGTTCTGCAGTAGGGGACTGAAAAAAAGTAGTGAGAGTTCATGTACACAGTGGAGATCTGTGAGTACTTACAAAGTATAAGTCCACCTCTTTGGAGTGCTACGGAACCAACTGCAAGATAAGAGTGAGAGAGAAAGCTGTGGAAAAGTGAGAACAGTGTACTACCCACTGCATGCAGAAGAGGGGGGTATGGTGAAATATCTACACTTAAACCTACACCTACAGCTATGGCTACACCTATATGCACACTTAAACCTACAGCTACATCTATATTCATAGTTATATCTCATCTACAGGTGCATCATATGTACATATATAATTATATCTACATCGACACCTGTATCTCCCACTTAACACCTATATCTCCCTCCACATCTATACCCACGACTACACATACATCTATTGATCACCTACATCTACAACTACATTTACGTCTGCAATTATATCTGAACTGCATCTATATCTACACATGCATCTATTGATCACCTACATCTACAACTACATTTACGCCTGCAACTATATCTGAACTGCATCTATATCTACACACGCATCTATTGATCACCTACATCTACAACTACATTTACGTCTGCAACTATATCTGAACTGCATCTATATCTACACATGCATCTATCTCATCTGTATTTATAGCTACACCTACATCTGCACCTGTACCTGCACCTATACCTCTATCTACACATACATCTGTATCTACATCTCACCTACATCTCCATGTGTCTCTTCTTGTATATGATTTTAAATCTCTGGAAAAGTATGTGAGCAATTGCTAATAGTGATTGATTTGGGTGTGACACAGGAGTCTGGGATAAGACAGGGTCAGAAAGAATGTTTTGTTCACTATTTTGTACAGTTTAAAGAGCTAGCTAAGTGCATGTCTCGGTTTTTCACTGTATACACACATACATAAGCTCTGAAAGAGAGCACAAGAGGTAGTCGTATTGTAACATGCAACTCTGAATTAAACACAAGTCCTTTCCCCTTTCTTTTCAGAGTTTCTGTGTCTGCCTTCCAGGTCAACCCTTGGTTGGATTTGACCTCGAAATTCTCTATGGATTCCTGGGTCCTTAAAGGCCTCTGTCTGGATTTTACTTCTGCTGTTTAAGTTTCTAGCCCAAGCTTGTTTTGAGAATTCTGACTCAACTTTCATTTCGTTTCACTAATATAACTAGGGCCAATATTACAAAGACAAGGAAACTGGGGTCAGGGGATGAAAGTAACCCCCCAGAGTCCTAACACCAGACACTGACCGAGTTGGAATTCGAATCAGGACAGCACAGGTTCAAACCTTGTGCTCTTTCCCATTCATACGGTGCCACTTTCAGTATGTCCCTGGATCCATCTCAAAACTTAGAGCTTATCATGATGTTAGGAATACACGATTAGGGAGAGTCAAATGAAAATCTTGCTGGTGTTATGTGTGTGGTCTTAATAATAAAATATTTTTCCTTCCTCACCTCACTATCCCATAAGCCTCCTACTGGTCCTTCCATCTCCCTCTCTTTCCAAATTGGTTCTTTCTCTCCCCATCTCATGTCTGGCATCAGACTAAACTGGATACCTATGCATTTTTCATCAATCTGGCAAGTTTCTTAAACACTTGGTATAAACACATCACCACCACCATATAATTCATTATGAATAGCATCAACCCCGGGTATGATTCTGCTACAAAAGAGTCAGCGTGTTGTACAAATTTTTTCTCTCTCTCTCTCCTTTGTTCTGAAAGTGATTTTAAAGCATTCCTCATATACGTATATGTTAACATCCTTATTCTTTATGCTCTTCAGCCATTCATTTCTGAGCTACCTTCACTCAGCTCTCTCATAGATGAGGATATTTGATTATATCAGTTCTCATTCTCAAGAGAAATGAGAAAGAATGAACCCATACGGTGGTCATACAGATAGACATCTGGGGTGAGGCGTGGTTCACAGCTGGCAGGTAGGTCAGAATTCTGCTTTCCTTTTATGATCTTCTCCTGAAAATTATGGGGAAATGACCAGCTGTTTTAAAATGCTCAGGATAATAGAGGTAACACATTATAGCTAGTGCTCCTACTGTACCAGACCCTGTACTTGCTGATTTTTAATGTTTTTGCTTTTTAATCTACTTCAGTCCTCAGGCTCACTCTACGAGATAACTTTTCTTCTCATTTGCTGAGAAAACCGAGCTTCAAATGCTGAAGTAGCTGCTTCAATGCCAAACGCTGCTAAATGGCATTGTTGATACTCAAATGCAAATCCATTTACTCCAAAAATTTGATTGGTGTTTGTCTGTGTGTCACCCACAAATATGGGGGTGAAGCTAAATAAAATGAAACGCAATGAATGCAGATTTTTTTAAGTTGATTATGAAACACCCGTGTCTGTACATCTTGCCTGGATTTCTGCCGTTATGTAATTACCTTTGTGACCATTTTCTGAGTTGGCAATTTCTCCTCTCTCAGCCCTTTTGAGGAATATCTGAGAAGCTCTACAGATTCCCTTACAGTTGAACTATATTAATATGTTTAATTAACATTAAGCAGCATTAACTCAGTAGTTGGTGCTTGACACTGGGAAAACTTGCTTCCCCTGTGCTACAAAATTTCAGGACTTGTGAGGGTTTGACCCAATTTATGCTGCTTGACTATGCAAGATGTCTTAACGTCTGGTGATCCTGGATGCCGCAGTCTGTCTCCAGTGGCGGTCATACCTCTCCCAAGCCTGCCCTTTCTGGATCTGTGAGTCCATCAGTGTTCAGGGCTGGATGCAACAGCAGGCTGGCTGTTCTCACTCCAAGACCTGTGGTGCAGAGTTCACGTGCCTCCCCCACACCTGTTTCTGCTCTTGATCCCTTAACCTGTTCACCACTAGACCATCCTCTCAGTGTTCTGAGAGTCGAGGCATCTCTGCCTCTCAAGCTATTTCTCCCTAACCGGTCTATGGATTCTTTCCCGGAAGCACCCCGTCACACAGGGCAGGGGCTCTGCTATTAGGAATTGTCTGCAGCGTCTGACGAAGGCTGAACCAAGGCTAGGGCAACCGCTGGATGGGCCAGACCAGATGAAGTTGGGAAACACGGGTCCAAACAGTTACTCAAGATGGTGCAAAAGTGAGGGCTGGGGCAAAATCAGCTGATCAGAGTGGGTGACTCAGAGATGTGGACATAGGAAGGTGAGTCCAAAGGCAGATTCTAACCTGGGAGCCGTTGTATGTGCTGTTATCCCACTGGCTGAAAAGTTGCATGGCCAAGCTCAGTGGCCGGGTGGTAGGAAACACCCCAGGGCGTGGACACAGAGAAGTGTGAACATCGGGGGGCATCGATGGAACAATCCACCAGCGGAGCAGAGTGAATTCAGAAGTGGCTTCACTGTCTCAGATATCAGGTCTTAGGACTAGACAGAAACCCTAAAAGACAGAGAATGAATGAGAAAGGTCTGGAAAGGGCTGAGAAGTGACATGCAGGGCAACCCAGAGCAAAAGTGTTCAGGGTCCAGCCTCGGAGTCTGGAGTTGGAAAGACTCAGTGAGCCGTTGGTGTGGATGAAAACATATTTGGGATCCCCAGCCAGGGAGTCAAGCCGTGCCATGGTGAGAGGGGGAAGAAGAGGCTGGCTTCCTTGTAGCACCAGTTAGGTAAGTAAAGCTGGCAGGAAGGAAAGGAGCTCTGAGCACAGCTATGATCTATTCCTGAACGTGTGCACAGGAATGATTAAAATGATTCCCACTGAAATGCCTGGAAAAGGAAGCACCTAGCTCTCCCCCTGACACTTTCCAAGACTGCAAAACACCAAAGAAGCAAACGAGTTAATCTCTGAGAATGTCTCCGATAAATAACAGCGTTGCTCTACAGTCAGCTGTAATCACCAAAGAACTATAAATTCAATCCATCTTCACTCATTTAGACTGATTACTGAGCACCTACGACATACCAGGCACTGTAAATGTGCTGTGCCTGCTATGCTGTAGAATGTTCACTCCCAGGAGTGCTATATATCCCATCTATAATACTCTTATTTTAGCACAAGTTGTTATTCTTCCCAAATATTACTGAAACAGCCCCTCCCCTCCCCTGAGAATCACTTTCTGGGTGGGAAACAAAATATGGGAAGAACATTGTCTTTTATGCTCCTCTAAGTGGGATTCATTCACATTTCTATGTAAACAACAGAGCACCATCTTCAATTCAAATGCCTCTGCACTTAGTTAGGGTTTTTTTTACTGAGATATAGTTGATTTACAATATTATGTTAGTTTCAGGTGTACAACATAGTGATTAGATATTTTTATAGATTATACTACATTTAAAATTATTATGAAATAATGGCTCTATCTTCCTGTGCTGTACAATACATCATTGTAGCTTATTTAGTTTTTACCTAGTAGTTTGTATCTCTTAATCCCTTACCCTTACCTTGCCCCCACTTCCCTCTCCCCACTGGTAACCACTAGTTTGTTCTCTGCATCTGTGAGTCTGTTTCTGTTTTGTTACATTCATTCGTTTTTTTTTTTTTAGATTCCACATATAAGTGATAACATAGAGTATCTGTCTTTCTCTGTCTGACTTATTTCGCTAAGCATACTACCCTCCAGGTCCATCCACATTGTTGCAAATGGCAGAATGGCATTCTTCTTATGGCTGAGTAATATACCATTGTGCACTGCACTAATTTAGTTTTTATAGAAAAAGTCAGCTCTGGAAATCCTCAGTGTAGGCACAGCTCAGAAGTTCATCATTAGGAAAATGGACAGGCTGAAATCAGCTAAGACTTTAGCAATAAGCCTATAATAATATCAAAGAGTGACTGATGGCAGTGATATTTAGGGAAGAGGGAAATGTATTCTACTTAGACGCACTGGCCTTCTAAAGCTTACTCTTCCTTGGCTTGTTGCTTAAACAAAACTAATGCTTATAGATTACTAACAACTTACACAGCAATTAAGAGACTTATATTTTATAGAAAAATCACTAACTGCTTGCTTTTGGTTTATTTCAACAGACTCAGTTACTTACACATAAGAGTAATTTAATTATGTGCCCTAAGATGCAAAACCTAAATTGGAGAAGGAAGCCAGGGAGGCTTGAAGGCTAGCACAGAATCTTCAGAATTCCATTTGGAAGACCTCACAGTTTCACATAGACCATCAGTAACATAATTACATTGATCTAGAAGTTTCTTCAAAACTATTTCATATTTTTTTTTGGTTTTCAGTTTTTGGTTTTTCAATTTACCAGTGAAGGCAGTTTCTCATTTCTAGAATACCCTCGCCTAGGGTAGGTTGTATATCCTTCCTATATCTCTACTCTTATTACTATCAGAGCACATAATCACTGTTTTTGTTTGTTTCTGTTTTGCCCACATACACTCCAGACTCTGAGCTCCTTGAGATTAGCAGTTATATATTATTGTTTTCAAATCACAGTCCCTATCAGAGATCTGGTACACAGTAGTTGTTTAGTGAATGTTCTCAGAAAGAAAATTAAAGGACATGAGCAGCATGTCCAGGGGATATGTGTTTTTGCGTGTCCTCCATAAACTAAAGCTTATAGGGTAAGGTTTCTAAGGCTGACTACAGACATGCCTAAATAAAAGGGGTGGAAAACACATAATCCAGACACATAAATACGATATTTTCTTTTCTGAACCATGTTTTATTTAAAATAACAAGTGAGACAGCTAACTCTCACCTCTGAGCAGAGCTTGGGAGAACACGTCTGCAGAACCTGCTGGGTTCTGTTCCAGAGCATCTCAATGACCTCTTGTGATGGCTAGAGCAGAGATGGAGCACAGGGATGTTATGGGGATGGGGGTGGTGGTGGGGATGAAGGGTGATCAAGAAATTTAGGAATACTGTCAGTCCTGCAGTACCCAACGTCTGTAATATTATTTAAATACAAATTTGATCACATCTACATGCATACAGAACTCCTATCATACGTAACACCTATTAATCTGCCCATAGAATGTCTGCGTGCTTGGGGAAACACTATCTTCAGCCTTTGTTATCAATCACTACGTTTAAAAATCTTTCTATTCTTTCCTCTCTGGAGAGTGTTGCTTTATCTCATCTGTGTTTTCAGAAATTGAAACCTCACATTTAAGTCCTGAATTTCCCAAGAGGCTTGTACGGTTGGCATTGGAAGCTGCGTGGTACCTTTATCAGATGGAGGTGTCAACTGTGTCTCTACAAATCACACCCAGATGGAGTTTGCTTCCAAAAGCCACCATTGCTTTTGGCAGACAGCACAACTCAAATATGACTGCTAACTCTGAAAACAGCACCCTTGTTCTTGGTGACCAGTAGGGTGGTGGAGACAGTGCAAGTATAAAATACACCACCAGCCTCTATCAGAGTAGTATGTTCTTCAATTAACCTGGAAGCTTCCTACTAGCACTGGTGGCTAATTTGGGGATGGGGGTTAACCCTTCACTGCAACGAATATACCTTTAGCTTAGACTAAATTTCTTTTTCCTGAGGATCTTTTTACAGCAGCCATAATTACTTTCCTATGCAAAGCTTAAAACATAGCTTAGCTGAACAAACAAGGTTAAACACACTGAGAGTGAGTTTATTTATCAAAAAGAATTAAACAGATCTAGTCTTAACTCTGGACTCTGTTATTTAATATTTGTATCACACTGGACATGCCTCCCTTCTCTCAATAGAACTGGATTAACAAAATATATCTCAGGGTTTTTCTAAAAGGATGTAGTATCATGAGGAACATACAGCTCCTGGCATTGCATACAGCAGATCTATTCACCTAATTCCCTGACACTCACCCAAGAGAAACTAAGGTGGATTATAGTAAACAATACAGTGAGATATTGGTGAATGGATAGAAAACACAATGGCAATGCAATGAAAAGAAAGAAAACATGTCATCGGGGATTACAGATGTCCTATAACAAACTGCCCAATCAAGGCATCTGGGAGCCAGAGGGAAGACATTCAGGGTAAAATGTCTTTAGGTTAAAACATCTAGGAGTCAACTTCAACCTCACACGATCCTGAATCCTTGTCAAATCATCACCGCCATAATCACCATCATCTTCATCATCATGGTTGCTCAGATCTTGAGGCTCTTAAAAATTCACAAAATCCTTTCTCCCACTTGACAGTCACAAGAGCTCTGAGATTTAGATGGGTCTGTATTGTCCTTCAACTACAGAGTAAAACTGTGAGGCTCAGAGAGGTTGGGAGGCTGTCCAAAGGCACAGAGCAAATGTCAGAAGAACTCAGATTCTACCTCTGGTCTTACGATAGGCACTCAGTTCGTCTTCTCAGTCCTCTGCTGCCCCCAAGTCTACAATCACCCTGCATGTCAAGGAACCCCTACTTTAGAGTGTGACTTCTCTCAGGAATTAGTAACAGTGATTCATTCCTCTGACACAGCTCCCAGTTTCCTCCATGATCTCCGCTTTTATCCTTAAAAACGTTCCTACAAAGACTCCTTCAATTGCTGAGGAAATCAGCTTCCTAACTTGCTATTAATGACTCGCAAGGACTCTGGGCTATCACAGAGTATCAACACAGGTGGAGTTTCTCTGTTAATTTATTTCCTTCCTTCATTCTGTATTCTAGCTGATGGACCCTCTTGGCATTATAAATCCAGAGCAAGTAATTAACAACTACACTTTGAACCCAATTCTCTGGATTTTTTTCTTCCTAACTACCCCTGCCTCCTTTGATTTGGTTCATTTTCTTAATTAACTTATGTGCCTGCCAGACTTGTTTCCTTGTGTCTGTGTAAACTGGAGAGCTTTGGATGTGTGACAGTGAGGCTGACTTCACAGCAAAGGGGCAAAACAAGGTCATGGCCACCACCACAGCAGCGTGAACCCCAAGAAAGTGCAATTAACAACAACTAAAGCCACTATAACAAAATCACTGCTTACTAAGCAATCACCACATCCTTAACTTCTCATCCTCACCATCCCCTGTGAGGGAGGTACCTGTATCATGCCCCCTTCAGTGATGGGTAATTAGCCTCAGGGGAGGTAAATGATCTGCTCAAGATCCCACAGCTAGGAAGTAACTTCAAAACTGTTTTCTGTCCTACTAAGATGTTCTTACAGAGATGGCCTCAAAGTTGGGTGAACAGCAGTCCAGGATAGAGTGTCCAGTGAGGCACATGGGACTCAGGCCAAACTACAGGTGGCCCTGAGAGGGTGAATGCAATTCAGTAGGCAGGTAGAGAAACAGGCATGGAGGAGCTGGGCCCATCCCCAAACCCATCAATTCTGGTTGACCAGTCTCTCTGGAGCTGACCTCATGCAGAGCTTGGTGGTACAAGGAACATAATCTGGGACACAGAACCATGACCAGCAAGCAATAGGCAACTTTTCAAGACTCCAGACAACTAAATGAATCCAAAGTGAAAATGTCAGTCCCAGTGGAGGACTAGAGAAACTCAAGTAACCAAGACAGAAGCCAGGCCATGTGACAGGGCTTCAGGAAAAGTGTCCTGATTCCCGTGGGGCAAGTTGGCCACCAGGCCCACAAAACAGAGGCGGTCAAGCTTCCAGATGGCAGAGAGACACTGCAGGACAGAGGCTCACACCATAGCACTTCGGGTCAGACAGTTCTGAGCCTAATCTTGATTCAACTGCTGATCTGCTGCAGTGTGTCCTTAAATTACCTAATGTATCTGGGTTCTGGTTTTTTTTATCTGTAAAATTAGAAGGATGGAACCGATCTCATGATGGGAGGTGAGCTATGACACAGTGAGCGGGTGTGTTCAGAGATCTGGTCAGCAATATTAAGTTGGTTTCCACTTTGATCAGAACTCATTCTAAGACTGGATGGAGTTGGACTTGGTCTTGGTGGCTGTACCATTTACCGCTCATGTGAGCAATAACTCTATGCTGAGGCTGAGGCTTGGCGCCTCACTCATTCCTTGTCTGTCTCTTCCGTCATTTACTGTAACAACACTTATATTAGGAGCTTAAGCAACAACATGTTACTGGATCATTCATTTAATTTATTTTTCTGGCTGCATTGAACTTAAAATTATTTATATAAGCATTTTTTATATAAAGGAATGAATTAATTTATAAAACTGTTTATACCTCCAACTGCCCTATGCATTGATTCTCCTCAACAGCATTTGACAATCCTGAGTCTGGACTCCAGATAGTATAGTTCATGAAGGAGAGACATAAACCACCTTATGTGAGCAAGGAATGTTCAAACACGGCAGTGCAGGCACCACTCATTAACCCAGCTGGCTAGAGCTGGAGTGGCCTTGGCATTCATCTAACCCCCCACACAGAGGCTGCTAGTGGGTGACCCAGGCCACAGATCTGGTTAATGTTAGAGACAGGATCTCAACTCTCTCCTCCGTCTTTAGCTCCAGTCGTCTGTGGGGAATGCCTCAAAAATGATCATTGGAAGAAAGAAAGGAGGACCGTAAAGCTAGAATAGCCAAGGACAAGATCAGCAAGCTACATCCTTAAGCTCTTTGGTGAGAAGGTCGCTGGAACGTGGGTGACACAGCTGATGGAGCCAGGGCCCCTCTTCCTGGACATACAAGTTTCTGAGTGAGGAAAGGCCTGGATAGCCTGGTGTTTCTGACAGGGGTTTAGAATTAGCCCAGATGAACCTTAAAGTGCCTTCCCAAGGTCTGCTGAACTGAGTATATAATTAATTAACCGTAACCATGGCCTTTGCCTCTCTCATGCACCCACGTTATTCTCTGCCTCTGGAGCCATAAGGACACAGAAGGGAGGGCATCAACCCTCCTGTTTCTACACCTTGCTGAGAGTTGCTTCCTCTTGTGCTTGCGGCCAACAATTTTCCACCGAAGCAGATGGAAAATACAGCTGTAATCACAGGCTGAGTGCAAGGCCACAGACTTCATTTGTTGGGTGTTACCTAATATGTGGTCAAATCTCAACCGATCAGAAGGCTTGGACAGGAGATTGTATTGAGCTAGAACTGCTCTACAGAGTGATTATCGATTATGTCTCTAATAGCACTGTGGCCCATTGACCGTGAATCCAATTAGAAGTAATTATACACTTTAAACTAATGCGTCCAATTGAAAGCACTGGAATTTGCAAAGGCCTCTAGGAATTCTTGCATGATCATGGAATACACCTAAAGAGAGGGGAGTTACCGAGTTTTGCCAACGGAAGTCTTAGGCTCTGCAAAGCTCTGCTGGCGGGAAGTGTTTGTTGTTACATATGTCAAAATCCAAGAAACCTCAGGATAATGGCAGGCAGCCAAGTCCAGTAGACAGACAGATGCCGATCACAGTGGTCATCATCATAATCTCTATCACAGCTATTATTTTATTAGGTACTTCTATGTTCCAGACATTGAGCTGAGCATTTTACAAATAACATCTGATTCAATGCTCTTGAACAAAGGCTGGCAAACTACAGCCCGAGGGCCAAATCCTGTCTGCCTTGTTTTTGTCAATAATTTTATGAGAACACAGCCACAGCCTTTTATTTGCATATGGTCTATGGTGGATTTCACTATACAGTCAGAAGTTGAGTTTGTCCCAACGAATTGCATTTAGGAGAGAGCTACTCTACCTGGTCTGCCCCCTGCTGTGTTCCTAAATCTGCCTGTGAGATATTCTACCTGGCCCGCCCCCTGCTGTGTTCCCAAATCTGCCTGTGAGACCTCACTTTTCCTCCCTCCAGTCAGGAGTTCTCAGCCTGCTGTAGGACAAGTACTCTGATGATTGCATTCCCAACTATGGAACAAAGAAAATACTCTGTTCAATTTAACCCATTTTCCCTAGGAATAATTCTTAAGTGTACAAGTCACTGGAAGTTAAAAGTTAAGCCTTATTGAGGATCATGAAATCATGGACAAAACTCAATTGCCCGACTACATATAGGTAAAATAAGTTAGGTCTAGTTGATGGAATGGTAAGCAACCAATGAAATGCATCATTGCCATCCAATGTTTACGATGTGATGCTAAGCGAAAAGGGAAGAATGTAAAAGTGAGTCTTTATAATTAAATTCAGTCGTCAACAATGATTCCACTATGATCCAGGCCTTCTGCAGATGCACCATGTGCGGTGATGAATAAATAGATGTTCTCCACCTTCGGGAAGCTTACAATCTAAGGGGGAAAAGGATATGGCACAAAAATCATCCAAACTACAATAACCAGAGGGAAGCAAAAGTAGAAAAGTACAGGGTACTCTGATATAGTTTAATTAAAGGAATCTAATTTATTTTTTAAATTATTTTATTTTATTTATTTATTTTTGGCTGCATTGGGTCTTTGTTGCTGCGTGCAGGCATTCTCTAGTTGTGGCGAGCAGGGGCTACTCTTCATTGCAGTGCGCGGGCTTCTCACTATGGTGTCCTCTCTTGTTGCAGTTGCAGAGCACAGGCTCTAGATGCGTGGGCTTCAGTAGTTGTGGCCCATGGGCTCAGTAGTTGTGGTGCACAGGCTTAGTTGCTCCGCAGCATGTGGGATCTTCCCGGACAAGGGCTCGAGCCTATGTCCCCTGCATTGGCAGGTGGATTCTGAACCACTGCACCACCAGGGAATTCCCAAGAATCTAATTTAGATTAGAGTAAGGAAAAGCTCTCTGACACATGTAGGATGCCTTGGACTCATCAAGCGATAAATAGGGCAAGAGTGTGCCAGATGAGATAAAGCAGGACAGAGATTGAGCTTTGAGAGCAAACTCGGGGGGACGTTTGCAGGCATCTAGCAAATAAGGAGGATATTGATGGGAGATAAAGTCAGAGAGATGATCAGGGCCCGACTGTGTAAGGCTGTGTTTGCTGTGCCCGTTAAGGACTTGAAATAGTATTCTGAAGACTCTGAAGGAGATTCTGAAGAGTGTAAGCAGTGCATAGTATGACCAGATTTACATGTTAAAACAATGACTCTGAATGCCTGGGGAGAATGGGTTGTAAGGAAACAAAATAAAAATGCAAACATGACACATGTGCCATCAGTGACAAGATATGAATATAAAATGAAGCTACTTCGATTTATTTTGGATGAGAGGTGTTTTTTTTTAATTTTCTCTATTTGAAATTCTCTTCATGTTTTCTATGTAATTACAGTTTTAAAAAATAATAATTCAATTATCCCCCGCCAAACAAATGTAAAAAGAAAATGCAATGAGGCCATCATCTAGATGGAATAAGTACAATCTAGCGACCCTTCTTTTGCTGAAGGAAGCTCCCGCCCTACCAAGCCTGCAGCTCCTCCCTCCTTGGGGCTCACCTGTCCTGCCCCAAGGCTGTGGTCCTTGCCCCAAGCTCCCCTCTCCTCTAGACTGTACCCAACAAACAGCTTGTGCCATTGATTAAATGCTGCCGCTCGCCCGGAGCCATTAATCAATTTCACCAGCTGTTTACAGCTTTATTTACTATAAAGGAAGCAAGGTAATCCCTGTAAACTCAATAGATCTAAATTAACTGCATGTTCAGTAGCCAGCTTAGAAAGAATTATTGCTCCCTGACTCAGGGGGACAGAGGAAAAGAATGAACACAGAAACCAGTGACAGAGGGTGACAGAAGTTGTGACTTGCTCCCCAGTGTCCAGGGAGGTCATATCACAAAGGGCACTTACTGATCGTGTCTCTATTAACTAGGTCTTTGAGCCTGGAGTCCAGCTAAAGCCCTTCGTTGTTTGGAATCCACATTTCCTGCCATGAATCCTGTGTCTCTCATTTCTTTCTGTCTCCTTCCCTCCACTCCTCTGCCTTGAATGGCCTTCCATCCCTTCCGTTCTGTAGGAACTATTCCTCTTCCATGATAACAATTTTCTCCACATTCTTTCATTTGTGAATGATCACGATAATCTTTCATTTGTTTATCTCTGTTTCATGAAATCATATTCAGTCTGAATTGACTAGGCAACAACTGAATGCCTGGGGAAGAAAGTAATATTTATATGCCAGGAATGGGTCATATAAATGCTTTTACACCATTGGATTTCTTTTCTTATCTGCTAGAACAACCCTGTAAGAGAAACACTAATGTTCTTGTTTTAAAGATAAGAAGACTAGAACACTCAGAGAGATGAAATACTTTGCCTAACATAACAAAAATGGCTAGTGGATGGCCCCACTGGGCTTCACCCTGATTTCCCAATACACGCTTCTCCTCGGTCATCGTTCTAGGTCAGAAGGAGGGTGGTTGGCATTGTAGGGTCAAATCGCTTCCAAGTATAGAGAGAAGGTGAGAAAAGGGAAATCCAGGGCTACTTGGGATACATAACCCCCCGTTTTTTTTTTAAACGTCTTTATTGGAGTATAATTGCTTTACAATGGTGTGTTAGTTTCTGCTGTATAACTAAGTGAATCAGCTATACTTATACACATATCCCCATATCCCCTCCCTCTTGCATCTCCCTACCACCCTCCCTATCCCACCCTTTTAGGTGGTCACAAAGCACTGAGCTGATCTCCCTGTGCTATGCAGCTCCTTCCCACTAGCTAGCTATTTTACAGTTGGTAGTGTATATATGTCCATGCGACTTTCTCACTTCGACCCAGTTTACCTTCCCCCTCCCCGTGACCTCAAGACCATTCTGTACATCTGCGTCTTTATTCCTGTCCTGCCCTTAGGTTCATCAGAACCATTTTTTTTTTTAGATTCCATATATATGTGTTAGCATACAGTATTTGTTTTTCTCTTTCTGACTTACTTCACTCTGTATGACAGACGCTAGGTCCATCCACCTCACTAAAAATAACTCAATTTAGTTCCCTTTTATGGCTGAGTAATATTCCATTGTGTGCATGTGCCACATCTTCTTTATCCATCCATCTGTCGATGGACACTTAGGTTGCTTCCATGTCCTGGCTATTGTAAATAAGGCTGCAGTGAACACTGTGGTACATGACTCTTTTTGAATTATGGTTTTCTCAGGTTATATGCTCAGTAGTGGGATGGCGGGGTCACATGGTAGTTCCATTTTTAGTTTTTTAAGGAACCTCCATACTGTTCTCCATAGTGGCTGTATCAATTTACATTCCCACTAACAGTGCAAGAGGGTTCCCTTTTCTCCACACCCTCTCCAGCATTTATTGTTTGTAGATTTTTTTTTTCTGATATGTGGGCCTCTCACTGTTGTGGCCTCCTCCATTGCGGAGCACAGGCTCCGGAAGCACAGGCTCAGTGGCCATGGCTCACGGGCCCAGCCGCTCCGCGGCATGTAGGATCCTCCTGGACCGGGGCACGAACCTGTGTCCCCTGCATCGGCAGGCGGACTCTCAACCACTGCGCCAGCAGGGAAGCCACTGTAGATTTTTTGATGATGGCCATTCTGACTGGTGTGAGGTGATACCTCATTGTAGTTTTGATTTTCATTTCTCTAATGATTAGTGATGTTGAGCATCCTTTCATGTGTTTGTTGGTAATCTGTATATCTTCTTTGGAGGAATGTCTATTTAGGTCTTCTGCCCATTTTTGGATCAGTTTGTTTGTTTATCTGATATTGAGCTGCATGAGCTGCTTACAAATTTTGGAGATTAATCCTTTGTCAGTTGCTTCATTTGCAAATATTTTCTCCCATTCTGAGGGTTGTCTTTTTGTCTTATTTATGGTTTCCTTTGCTGTGCAAAAGCTTTTAAGTTTCATTAGATCCCATTTGTTTATTTTTGTTTTTATTTCCATTTCTCTAGGAGGTGGGTCAGAAAGGATCTTGCTGTGATTTATGTCATAGAATGTTCTGCCTATGTTCTCCTCAAAGAGTTTTATAGTGTCTGGCTTTACATTTAGGTCTTTAATCCATTTTGAGCTTATTTTTGTGTATGGTGTTAGGAAGTGTTCTAGCTTCATTCATTCTTTTACATGTAGCTGTCCAGTTTTCCCAGCAACACTTATTGAAGAGGCTGTCTTTTCTCCATTGTATATTCTTGCCTCCTTTGTCAAAGATAAGGTGACCATATGTGTGTGAGTTTATCTCTGGGCTTTCTATCCTGTTCCATTGATCTATATTTCTGTTTTTGTGTCAGTACCACACTGTCTTGATGACTGTAGCTTTGTAGTATAGTCTGAAGTCAGGGAGCCTGATTCCTCCAGCTCCGTTTTTCTTTCTCAAGATTGCTTTGGCTATTCGGGGTCTTTTGTGCTTCCATACAAATTGTGAAATTTTTTGTTCTAGTTCTGTGAAAAATGCCATTGGCAGCTTGATAGGGATTGCACTGGATCTATAGATTGCTTTGGGTAGTATAGTCATTTTCACAATGTTGATTCTTCCAATCCAAGAACATGATATATCTCTCCATCTGTTTGTATCATCTTTAATTTCTTTCATCAATGTCTTATAATTTTCTGCATACAGGTCTTTTGTCTCCTTAGGAAGGTTTATTCCTAGGTATTTTATTCTTTTTGTTGCAGTGGCAAATGGGATTCTTTCCTTAATTTCTCTTTCAGATTTTTCATCATTAGTGTATAGGAATGCAAGAGATTCCTGTGCATTAATTTTGTATCCTGCAACTTTACCTAACTCATTGATTAGCTCTAGTAGTTTTCTAGTAGCATTTTTAGGATTCTCTATGTATAGTATCATGTCACCTGCAAACAGTGACAGTTGTACTTCTTCTTTTCCGATTTGTATTCCTTTTATTTCTTTTTCTTCTCTGATTGCTGTGGCTAAGACTTCTAAAGCTATGTTGAATAATAGCAGTGAGAGTGGGCAACCTTGTCTTGTTCCTGATGTTAGAGGAAATGGTTTCAGTTTTTCCCCATAAGATGGTGGAGTAGTAAGATGTGGACATCACCTTCCTCCCCACAAATACATCAAAAATACATCTACATGTGGAACAACTCCTACAGAACACCTACTGAGTGCTGGCAGAAGACCTCAGACTTCCCAAAAGGCAAGAAACTCCCCACGTACCTGGGTAGGGCAAAAGAAAAAACAGAGACAAAAGAATAGGGACTGGACCTGCACCTCTGGGAGGGAGCCGTGAAGGAGGAAAGGTTTCCAGACACTAGGAATCCCCTTCACTGGCGGAGATGGGCAGTGGCCGGGGGGAAGCTTCAGAGCCATGGAGCAGAGTGCAGCAACAGGGGTGTGGAGGGCAATGCGGAGAGATCCCCTCACAGAGGATCAGTGCTGACCAGCACTCACCAGCCCAAGAAGCTTGTCTGCTCACCCACCGGGGTGGGCGGGGCTGGGAGCTGAGGCTCCGGCTTCGGAGGTCAGATGCCAGGGAGAGGACTGGGTTTGGCTGCGTAAACACAGCCTGAAGGGGCTAGTGCACCACAGCCAGCCAGGAGGGAGTCCGGGAAAATGTCTGGACCTGCCTAAGAGGCAAGACACCATTGTTTCAGGGTGCACGAGGAGAAGGGATTCAGAGCACCGCCTAAATGAGCTCCAGAGACTGGTACGAGCAGCAGCAATCAGCACGGACCCCAGAGACGGGCATGAGATGCTAAGGCTGCTGCTGCTGCCGCCACCAAGAAGCCTGTGTGCGAGCACAGGTCACTGTCCACACCTTCCCTCCTGGGAGCCTGTGCAGCCTGCCACTGCCAAGGTCCCGTGATCCAGGGACAACTTCCCCGGGAGAACACATGGCACACCTCAGGCTGGTGCAACGTCACACTAGCCTCTGCCACCGCAGGCTCACCCTGCATTCCAATATGACTACTATAACCCCCTTTTGCTATTTTATCTGATGTTAATCCAGAGCCCCTGCCTAAAGTTGGCCCACCTCTCTCAGCCCATCCTTTTTCTGACTCCCTCTCACCTCTTCCAAACTCCCACT
This sequence comes from Mesoplodon mirus, assembly GCF_964341445.2. Taxonomy (NCBI): domain Eukaryota; kingdom Metazoa; phylum Chordata; class Mammalia; order Artiodactyla; family Ziphiidae; genus Mesoplodon; species Mesoplodon mirus. Next base: position 6,116,670 of record NC_138992.1, read on the forward strand.
GTCACTACTGTACAGTCTAGACTTTTACACCTCAAAAGGCTTGCAAAACCCCCAAACAAACCCTGCCTTTACCTAGGCTATTTCTTCTGAAATGTTATGGTCTCCTTGCCTCTCTGGCAAATCTCTACAAAGCTTCCAGGCCTATCTCTGCCACTTCCTTGAAAACATACCTTATCCCTTCCACCCTTTCCTGCCTTAGGAAGGGTTAACCATCCCGGTTCTCAGCACCTCAAGCCACTGCACCTATCACTCTGTTGTATTTACCCTCGGGTCCCTGCCACACAGAGATGTGGCTGGCACGGAATTTGTGCTCAGTCACTTTGTTGAAGCACACGAAAGCAGGAAAGTCTCTGTCCCTCAAACACACTGGGGAGACAGGCCTTAAACACACGCAGAGCCATGAGACAGAAAAACAAGCACATAAGTTCACATCATCACAAAATTATTACCTTTTCCAAAGACGACAACCTCATCTTTTTCAAAGTGTCATGACATCAGGCAACATAGCAACAGGAGGTTATTTATCCCAAGCCCCTGTGGTTTTCCCTTCTCTCGCCTTCTGTGCATACTTTTGTTCCTGGCAAGCTAAACAGGAGCAGATGGATTATACAGCACCCTTTGCTTCCTCCAAAGTCTGAATCCAGTGCAAACTCCAGTCACAATGTAATTACATGCACTTGCTTTTCACACCCTTCCCACCCCAAGCTAAAAATGCTCTTGTTGGGCTTCCCTGGTGGCGCAGTGGTTGGGAGTCTGCCTACTGATGCAGGGGACGTGGGTTCGTGTCCCAGTCTGGGAAGATCCCACATGCCGCGGAGCAGCTGGGCCAGTGAGCCATGGCCGCTGAGCCTGCGTGTCTGGAGCCTGTGCTCCGCAATGGGAGAGGCCACAGCAGTGAGAGGCCTGCATACTGCAAAAACAAACAAACAAACAAACAAAAAGGCAATAAAAATGCTCATGTTCATCCTCCTCCATGGAATCATCATGACCTGCCACCAGCCTCTGAGGGCAGAGATTCCCAGTGCTAATAGATGTTCTTGTGCCTGTGATCTGCACTGACCCATAGGATCCAGTCTGCCAGGGCTTACCAGGATGCTCGACCCTTTCACACAGATGCTGTTGAAACTGTCTACAGCCCAGGTGTATGAACCCCCTAAGGAAATGACTCTCTGGGTGCAATTTATAAACAACAGACAGTAGTCTTGACATCTCTTGATCCAGACTGGACAACAGAGAGCAATTATGACTCGTCAATAAGAGTTTTACCTGGTGTTCAGGACTCTACTCCAATTTTTAGATTGTTTTTGTTACTCATGCCTCTTGACTCTTCTGCAAATATCAGCCTCATGATAAACAGATACCGAGAGGGTGTTTTGTTTATCAACATGGTGGTAAAGATTACAAACTATGAAGTCAGCTAAAGCAGGGTTCAGCTCCAAGCTCGAGTGCTTTCTAAGCACTTGATTTGAGAAGTTATTTAACCTCTTTCAAATTCAGTTTTCCTCTAAAATAGAGTTGTCATATGATCCAGCAATCCCACTCCTGAGCATATATGTGGACAAAACTATAATTCAAAACGATATGTGCACCCCTCTATTCATAGCAGCACTATTCAGAATAGTCAAACACGGACACAACCTAAATGTCCATCAACAGATGAATGGATAAAGAAGATGTGGTACATATATACAATGGAATACTATTCATCCATAAGAAAGAATGAAATAATGCCATTTGCAGCAACATGGATGGACCTAGAGATGATCACACTAAGTGAAGTAAGTCAGAAAGAGAAAGACAAATACCATATGATATCACTTGTATGTGGGACCTAAAATATGACACAAATGGGCTTATCGGTGAAACATACAGACTCACAGACATAGAGAACAGACTTGTGGTTGCCAAGTGTTGGGGGAACAGATGGGTTGGGAGTTTCAGATTAGCAGATGCAAACTATTATACATAGAATGGATAAATAACAAGGTCCTACTGTATAGCACATGGAACTATATTCAATATCCTGTGGTAAGGGGGCCTCCCTGATGGAGCAGTGGTTAAGAATCCACCTGCCAATGCAGGGGACATGGGTTCAAGCCCTGGTCTGGGAAGATCCCACACGCCACGGAGGAACTAAGCCCATGCACCATAACTACTGAGCCTGCACTCTAGAGCCTGTGAGCCACAACTACTGAGCCCACGTGCCACAACTACTGAGCCTGTGCTCTAGAGCCTGGGAGCCACAACAAGAGAAGCCACTGCAATGAGAAGCCTGCGCACCACAACGAACAGTAGCCAAACCTCGCGGCAACTAGAGAGAAAGCCTATGCGCAGCAGCGAAGACCCAACGCAGCCAAAAATAAATAAATAAATAAAATTAAAAACAAAAACAAAAACAAAAAAACATTCCTAATCATCAACCTAGCAATAACATTGGAAGAAATCTATCCTAGGAAATGCCTCCCTGCCCCCACTGGCAATAAGACAAGCTATGTGCTGGAGTTGTTACATATAAGTGCAAAAATTCTTGGAGGAACATAATAGCTAACAGAAAGAGAATAGTTCATTAAAGCCAGTGGCATGCTAGGTAGGTATTAGGAAATGTTCTTATAAAGATGCCACAGACACATGAAAAAATTACCACGTTGAGTCTCCAGAGTGAGATGGAAAATTGTATACAGTCTGATTGCAATAGTGTAAAATTATATAGGCATTTGGACAAGCCAAGACATGAACCTGCAAGAATGAAAATCATCATTTTAGGGTGATGAGATGGAGGGTGATTGGAGGTCTATTTTTTCTTCTGTTGTGACACTGTCTTTACTGTGAAGAAAGGGAAACAAAAATAAGCACCTTCCGCTACTCAAGTTTTGACCTCAGCTTTAGCTAAAGCGATCTGGCCCCTTTGCTTCTCTTGCAGGAAGATGGGGCCTGAGTGCCAGGCGATGATAACAGTAATTGGAATTTTCCCAGGCGTAATAACCCCTTTTTGAGACAAACTCTCTTTCTTTAAACAAGATACAACAATCCTCTAAAGATGACAGTCCTCCCTCACTCTCCTCTTTGTTGCCTCCAGGCCATTTTTGTCACCGAAGCAATTGTTCTAAAGCATATGTCTGATCACTCTACTCTCTGGCCACAAAACACTCAGCTGGAGTCATGGGCTTCCGATAAAGTCCAGAAGCTCTCAGGCAGCCCTGCTCCCGCCATCCCACTATGTCCAGTCCTCAACCACACCTGTGCTCTCACCTCCAGGCCTTTGCTCACGCCGTTCCTTCTGCCCCAGATTCTCTCCCTCAGATGTCCTCTCTCAAGTTTCATCTTAGAAGTGAATTCTTGACATCTCAGCATGCCCTGCCTTGCCCAACACAAATACAGAAGCCAGTGCATGAACCCACACACATGTCCTTTCTCAATGCTCCTGCTATCACTTTTTTCATGGCACCTAATATACACGTGGCAATTAGCTGGGTAGTAGGGTGATACTTTCTGAAACATGAAGGGGCTTTCTTCTCTTTGGTATCTTCTTGAAATTATTTCCTACCTATTGAGTCAGAGGCTTCTGTATCTTTGGGGAGGTTTAGAATTGCCAGCATGTTCAGGAGAAAAATCATCATGATCATGGGCTCCCATGGTGGGTGCCAAGACCTCCTTTCAAAAGGCCACATGGGACCAAGCATAACAGGGTAGCCCCCAGACTGTAGGAAAGACTGTCCAACTTTGGGACTCTGTACTAAAGTTCCAGTGCTGCTGGAACAAATTACCATAGGGTCAGTGCCTAAAACATACCCACTGATGATTTCATAGCTCTTAAGGTCTGAAGCCTGGAGACACAGTGGCTCACCAGGGTCCTCTGTTTAGGGCGTCACAAGGTCAAAATCAAGATGTCAGCAGGGTTGTCTTCTTTCCTAGAGGCTCTGGTGGTCAACCTCCTTCCGACCGCATTCAGGTCATTGGCCACATTCAATTCCTCACCCCCAGGCTTCCCTGGTGGCACAACGGTTGAGAGTCCGCCTACCGACACAGGGGACACGGGCTCGTGCCCCGGTCCGGGAGGATCCCACGTGCCACGGAGCAGCTGGGCCCGTGAGCCATGGCCACTGAGCCTGCACGTCTGGAGCCTGTGCTCCGCAACGGGAGAGGCCACAACAGTGAGAGGCCCGTGTACCGCAAAAAACAAACAAACAAACAATTCCTCACCCCCACTGCCTTGCTGAGTGTCAGCAGAGCCAGGTTTTGCTCCTAGAGGTAACCCACAGTGCTCCGCATGCTTTCCCTGTGACTCCCTCTGACAACAGTGGGTCGAGTCCTGCTCACACTTTGAATTTCTCTGACTTCTCCTTCTGCTATACCTCTTTTACTCCAGCCAGAGAAAGTCCTCTGCTTTTAAGGGCTCATGTGATGAGACTGATAACCCAGGATCTCTCCTGATCGAAAGGTCCATAACCTTTACTACATCAGCAAGGTCTCATGTGCCGTGTAAAGTAACACATTCACAGGATTTGGGGGTTGGAGCAAAGACATGTCAGAGGCTGTTCTGTCTACCACGGGCTGCAAAGACCAGAAGACGTTCATGAACCCCTTTCCTAAACAACCACAAGGTCACATCAGCCACACACCCCTTCCTACAACCAAATCTTCTTTAAATTGGAAGCAAGGGATGCGTGTCCTCTGTAAGCCTAAGCATTATCTGGGCTAAAGAAGCTGTTAAAATGTTTCTCTGCATTAGACTCGGACTTGGTTTGCCCACAGAATTGTACAACCATTTTTTTTCTTCTACCCAACAAATGCTGGCTCATGAGAAAAAAAAAACGAAAACTTTAGTTAAAAGGAATGTATCAGTTATAATTGATTGCCTTTAAAGCAAGGCTGATTTTATCAGGCTTCCAAGATTTTGTAAAGAACATATGAAATTATGTCCAAAATAGCCTGACACATAGAAAATAGCTATCATTTAAAATTCTGAGTGGATTTCATGGTAAAAACGTTCACCATGACCTAGAGAAGGAAGGAGGCTTGTGAAGACCCATCCTAGAATAAGAGAGGAAATTTTCAGTGGAAATTCTAGGAACTACATTCCTAAAATGTACGTATAGGGACCACGATGGTGAGTATCCTGTGAGATTTGAGGACCTTTGCCACCTCCACTCCTGGAGAGGTAGGGAAGCATGCCTTTGGTTCTTTCTTATTGATCTTGTCTCTCTACTCATTTGAATCATTAGACAGAACCTTTAAACAAAAGGAGACTCTTATCCTAGCTTTGAAAATATCAGGAAGAAGAAGAAATGGAGAATCTGGGGACCATAGCCCAGGCCAAAGACAATGTGAGTGGAAGAGAAACTCCATGTTTACAGTGGGTGGAAACAGTATCAGGAGTGGAGAATAGACTTGGTCTCCAGGTCAAAGAACTTCTATGAGACCAATAAAGGCTGGAGAAGGGTTTGGGACAGGGGAGAGGGTACTGGAATCCCTGGATTTAGTCTTTATCTGACCACTGACTGGCATAAATACACCAAAGACACATAAATTTTCCACATTTAAAACAAAGATATTCAGATATGTATTCATTCATTCCTTTTTACCTCATATTAATTCTGAGTGGTTCATCCTATCTAGCAGGGGTTAGAGCAAGCCCATGAAGGGCACTGAACTGGAAGGAGTCTATGGATCAGAATGAATAAGCAAGATAGAACACAAAAGAGACCCAGTGCTCTCACCCGCCAGGCTGTGTGGAATCATTGCTGAAACCCATTACATGTTTCAAGTGCAGGGACTGCAGAGTTTCAGTTCCCCTGAGGCACTCTGATTTTTCTCTGTTTGTGAGAGAAAAATGAAGAGTAAGCAAAATTAGTACATTATTTTATATCCAATACATTTAGAATCATTATGTTGATCAATGGAGGCTAAAATAGACTTTAGTCTCCACTTCTATTGCATTTTCAGGATTTAAATGATGCATAATGACATGGATTCAGGCTCAGAACAACAAAATTTAGGTTGGAGATTAACTGGGTAGATGTTTTTCTGTTTGATAGAAAAAGCAGATAATTTGATTCCCAAATTTCAGTAAAAGGAAGGCACAACAATGAGGGAAAATGGAAAATCTCATTTTTTTCTTCTGGTATTTTTGCACAGCCCATAGCTAAAAGCAGTGGGTTAACTATCAAAGTCAGCATATATTTTTGCATTATGTGTAAGAATAGAAAGTTGTTTGGGGCCATAAATTATTAACCTGAAGGGGGAAAGTGCCAGCATGCTCACCCCTTTCTGCTGGTATTTGCGATGCTCAGATATTGTACTATATACAAACTTCCTGTGTTCCCTCCTTTGCTGAAAGATGTCAGGCTGTGCTGTGGTGGCAAAGGCTGTTGGTTCGCAAACTGGCCCTCATACATGGAGGTCAAGGAGAGAGGGAAGAAAGAGGCAGCCACCCCAGATGAGTAGGTGGCAGGCTGAGTAAGTACAGAACTTGTAAATGAGGCTTGTCTTGAGCTGAAAGACAAGTACACCTCCACACCCACCCGCCACAGTCTTAAAAGTTTACAGAGAGGACTTAACAGGGTTCAGTCACATAGACTGTCCAGAGGGTCTCAACAAAACCATACTCCCTCAAGGCTGTGCCCTTGGAACAGCTCCTAGTGTGGGAACGATGGGCAGAGCATACATTCCAAGGACAGGGGAGAGGACAAGGAGCCTCCAATTGCCCTGGTCTAGCTCATGGGTCAACCAGCAGTCATGTCCTCCTCCAGCAAAGACACAGGATTGGAGGTCCAGAGATGTGGTTTCTCAGGCCAGCTCTGCCAAATGGCATCACCTTTGGCACATCAGGTGGGACAGGATGATTTCAGGTCACTTCCAGCCAGCCATCCAGCTTTCTACACATCCCTTTGCAATTGTTGTGCCAGATGCAATGTGAAAGACTGGAGAAATAGAAATCAACGGTCATGGTCCCTCCTTGCTTTCTAAAAACTTACCAACTAGATGAGACACAGACATGTAAACTACCATACAGTGTGATCATCATGGTCCAGACCAGACTAGCAGTCAACACACGGAGCTCTGCAGAAAGACTGCATTCAGACCCCAGGAATACACTTACTAGTTCCTGCGAGATGAGGCAAGTTACTTAACCTCTCTGAACCTGTGTTCCCCAACTATAAAATGCATATGAGAGCCAAATGGTCACATTACATTCCTTAAGCCTTTTATGGGGATTGGATAAAATAATACACGTAAAGAGTTTATCCCAGATGCTGGTAGCAAATGGCAATTACTTATCCTGTTGCATCATCATCATCACCATCATCGTTATTATTATTATTGTCATTATCATCAACAATAATAGTATCATTTAGAATTTGAGATCTGCTCCGATTGGAAAAATTTCCTTTTACATTGGCTTCCAGCAAAAATTCTCCTTCCACAGTAAAGAGATTATGGCTATCAGCTGTTCCTGATGCAAGCAGGCGTTTCACAATAAGGTGACCTGCTTTATGCTGCATCAGATTGAGGAACCCTGCTCCCTGGGGGCTCATGCTGCTGTTATTGTCCCACCCACTTGGATCATTAAGGTGAAGAAACCTCAGGATTGTTACCTGAGAAGAAGCAAGAAGAACTACAATCCTGCAGCTAGTGGAATGAAAACCACATTCACAGAAAGATAGACAAAATGAAAAGGCAGAGGACTATGTACCAGATGAAGAAACAAGATAAAACCCCAGAAAAACAAGTAAATGAAGTGGAGATAGGCAACTTTTCCAAAAAAGAATTCAGAATAATGATAGTGAAGATGATCCAGGACCTCAGAAAAAGAATGGAGGCAAAGAGCAAGAAGATGCAAGAAATGTTTAACAAAGACCTAGAAGAATTAAAGAACAAACAAACGGAGATGAACAATAACTGAAATGAAAAATACACTAGAAGGAATCAACAGCAGAATAACTGAGGCAGAAGAATGGATAAGTGACCCGGAAGACAGAATGGTGGAATTCACTGCCATGGAACAGAATAAAGAAAAAAGAATGAAAAGAAATGAAGACAGCCTAAGAGACCTGTGGGACAACATTAAAAGCACCAACATTTGCATTATAGGGTCCCAGAAGGAGAAGAGAGAGAGGAAGGAGCTGAGAAAATATTTGAAGAGATTATAATCGAAAACTTCCCTAACATGGGAAAGGAAATAGCCACCCAAGTCCAGGAAGTACAGAGAGTTACAGACAAGACAAACCCAAGGAGAAACATGCCGAGACACACAGTAATCAAATTGACAAAAATAAAAGACAAAGAAAAATTATTAAAAGCAACAAGGGAAAAAGACAAATAACATCCAAGGGAACTCCCATGAGGTTAACAGCTGATTTCTCAGTAGAAACTCTACAAGGCAGAAGGGAGTGGCATGATATATTTAAAGTGATGAAAGGGAAGAACCTACAACCAAGATTACTCTACCTGGCAAGGATCTCATTCAGATTTAACAGAGAAATTAAGACCTTTACAGATAAGCAGAAGCTAAAAGAATGCAGCACCACCAAAGGAACTTCTCTAAGTGGGAAACAAAAGAGAAGAAAAGGACCTGCAAAAACAAAACCCCAAACAATTAAGAAAATGGTAATAGGAACATACATAATGTTAATTACCTTAATGTGAATGGATTAAATGCTCCAACCAAAAGACAAAGGCTTGCTGAATGGATACAGAAACAAGACCCATATATATGCTGTCTACAAGAAACACACTTCAGACCTAGGGACACATAAAGACTGAAAGTGAGGGGACAGAAAAAGATATTCCATGCAAATGGAAATCAAAAGAAAGCTGGAGTAGTAATACTCATATCAGAGAAAATAGACTTTAAAATAAAGAATGTTATAAGGGACAAGGAAGGACACTACATAATGATCAAGGGAGCAATCCAAGAAGATATAACAATTGTAAATATATATGCACCCAATATAGGAGCACCTTGATACATAAGGCAAATGCTAACAGCTATAAAAGAGGAAATTGACAGTAACACAATAATAGTGGGAGACTTTAACACTTCACTTACACCAATGGACAGATCATCCAGACAGAAAATTAATAAGGAAATACAAGCTTTAAATGACACAATAGACCAGATAGATTTAATTGATATTTATATGACATTCCATCCGAAAACAGCAGATTACACCTTCTTCTCAAGTACATATGGAACATTTTCCAGGATAGATGACATCTTGGGTCACAAATCAACCCTCGGTAAATTTAAGAAAGCTGAAATCATATCAAGCATCTTTTCTGACCACAATGCTATGAGATCAGAAATCAGTTACAGGGGAAAAAAACGTAAAAAACAAACATGTGGAGGCTAAACAATACACTACTAAATAACCAAGAAATCACAGAAGAAATCAAAGAGGAAATCAAAAAATACCTAGAGACAACTGACAATGAAAACACGATGATCCAAAACCTATGGGATGCAGCAAAAGCAGTTCTAAGAGGGAAGTTTATAGCAATACAATCCTACCTCAAGAAACAAGAAAAACTTCAAATAAACAATCTAACATTACACCTAAAGGAACTAGAGAAAGAAGAATAAACAAAACCCAAAGTTAGTAGAAGGAAAGAAGTCATAAAGATCAGAGCAGAAATAAATGACATAGAAACAACGAAAACAATAGAAAAGATCAATAAAACTAAAAGCTAGTTCTTTGAGAACATAAACAAAATTGATAAACCTTTAGCCAGACTCATCAAGAAAAAGAGGGAAAGGACTCAAATCAATAAAATTAGAAATGAAAAAGAAGTTACAATGGACACTGCAGAAATACAAAGCATCATAAGAGACTACTACAAGCAACTCTATGACAATAAAATGGACAAACTGTAAGAAATGGAAAAATTCTTAGAAAGGTATAACCTTCCAAGAATGAACCAGGAAGAAATAGAAAATATGAATAGACAAATCACTAGTAATGAAACTGAAACTGTGTTTAAAAATCTTCCAACAAACAAAAGTCCAGGACTAGATGGCTTCACAGGTGAATTCTTCAAACATTTAGAGAAGAGCTAACACCCACCCTTCTCAAACTCTTCCAAAAATTGCAGAGGAAGGAACACTCACAAACTCATTCTACAAGGCCACCATCACGCTGATACCAAAACCAGACAAAGATACTACAAAAAAAGAAAATTACAGACCAATATAAATGACGAATATAGATGCAAAAATCCTCAACAAAATACTAGCAAACAGAATCCAACAACACATTAAAAGGATCATACACCATGATCAAGTGGGATTTATCCCAGGGATGCAACGATTCTTCAATATACACAAATCAATCAATGTGATACACCATATTAACAAATTGAAGAATAAAAACCATATGATCATCTCAATAGATGCAGAAAAAGCTTTTGGCAAAATTCAACATTCATTTATGATAAAAAAACTCTCCAGAAAGTGGGCATAGAGGGAACCTACCTCAACATAATAAAGGCCATATACAACAAACCCACAGCAAACATCATTCTCAATGGTGAGAAACTGAAAGCATTTCCTCTAAGGTCAGGAACAAGACAAGGTTGTCCACTCTCGCCATTATTATTCAACATAGTTTTGGAAGTCCTAGCCATGGCAATCAGAGAAGAAAAAGAAATTAAAGGAATACAAATGGGAAAAGAAGTAAAACTGTCACTGTTTGCAGATGACATGATACTATACATAGAGAATCCTAAAGATGCCACCAGAAAACTACTAGAGCTAATCAACGAATCTGGTAATGTTGCAGGAGAGAAAATTAATGCACAGAAATCTCTTGCATTCCTATACACTAATGATGAAAAATCTGAAAGAGAAATTAAGGGAACACTCCCATTTACCACTGCAACAAAGAGAATAAAATACCTAGGAATAAACCTACCTAAGGAGGCAAAAGACCTATATGCAGAATACTATAAGACACTGATGAAAGAAATAAAAGATAATACCAACAGATGGAGAGATATACCATGTTCTTGGATTGGAAGAATCAGTACTGTGAAAATGACTATTCTACCCAAAGCAATCTACAGATTCAATACAGTCCCTTCTCTTTGCCCTCCTAGATTCATCTGCTATAATTTTACTGTGAGCATCTAGTAGGTGACTGCCTTTAGCTGAAGGTGGTGATTCTGGCAGTTGGCAACAGGTAAGAAATGGTGTTTGTGGTATGGTTGTGGAGGTCCAACTATAAGCCTGTTTGCTAAGGAGTGTTGTAAGAAATGAAATTGTATCCAACAGAGTTAAATCTGAATAGCAGAACCTAGAAATATATTATTCAGGGATGTCTGTCGCTCTATCTGTCTGTCTGTCTCTATCTCTCTGTCTTTCTGTCTCTCTGTGTGTGTCTCTCTCTATGTATAGAATACACATATATGGAATTTATTGTGGACATCTGAATTGATGCCATTGCAGGTGCTGATAATGCTATTGTTTTGCCATCTGATTTTGGAGCTTGAGTTCTGCAGACCAGATAGTCAGGGTGAGCAGACAGATGTAAAATGGGTGAGCACAAACTCACAAGAGCAAGCTGGCAGATCTTGCTGCTGTGAGTGTCCAGAGAAGGGATCCCGTTCTTCCCAGAGCACATCTGGCCCAACCGTTGGAGACACTGAAGGAGGACGTGCGACAGTGGAGCAGCCCAAGGACCTGATGCTGCTCTACACCCCCAAGGCGAGCCAGCAGGTAAGGGACAACATGTGTGAGCTGCTGCTTCACCTGAACCCTCCCCAATAGGGTGACCAACTCTCCCTGTTTGCCCAGGACTGTCCAGGTTTTTGCACTGAAAATCCCATGACCAGGGAAAACCCTCAGTCCTGAGAAAACTGAGATGGTCAGTCACCCTGCTTCCTAATTTTGCACCAGAATCTGTGGACCACCCTCACCTGAAACATACCAGAAAGAGGATTCTGGACAATGTTATACATTTGGACCCCACTGACTCATTACAAAGGCAGTAGAGAAGCTAACCAGTGGTCATCTTTTCTCTCTTTAAATACAATTCTTTATTAAAATCACAATAGAGACAATTTTATTATATACAACATAGTATATAACTAAGGATGTGATAAAAATACTATTAAAAATTAGGAGTAGCCATAAATTGTGTCCCTTACTCTATTTTCAATCTCTACTTAACCAAATTTTTGGCTGCCTCTCTACGTTCAGGAATTGTTTGTAATTTTTTCTCACCTCCTGTGCTTTTAGACTGAAGAGCTCTGGGTCCCAAGAGCACTGATAGTGGCTGACAGATTTGAGCAACTTGGGCACACAAGTCCTCATGGACATTCTTCCTGCTGTCTTTTTCACTGAGCGCTGTTGCTGGAAGCTTTGCCCCGTGTGGATCCCTCTGTCCATTATGGACACATCCAATGACCGCACCAAGCTCTACTTCTTGTCATGCGCCCCCAAGGACCCCCATTGCCTATTCACCTTCATTGGTGTGTTGGAGGGGAAGAGACTTTCCTCTCCTAGGTCGGAGTACACATGACTGAGGCAAGGTAATTTTACAACCAGCATCTACCATCACTACTTATGACCAGCAGGAAGTACGTGTCATACTCAACAAGGAGAACAGAAGTGTTCAATGCCAGAACTATTACAAAGACATAGACAAGGTTAAGGTCAACCAGCAAAGGATGATGAAACACTATGGTCTAATGACGACAGAGAGCAGAGACTGAAGTGGTTAGGCCTGAGGGGCAGGGTGGGGAATGGTTATGGGACCTAGAGAGTGCTGTAGTTATCCTACAGCTACAAGGAAGCAGCCCTGGTAGGAGCTGTGGCTTCGGGCAGGCACACTCAATGACCAACTGCAGCCCAGGGTGTATAACCACCCCAAACTCTCTATCCAGCTCTATCTTCCATCTCCTGTCTCTGCTTCCCCCGGCTGAATTCAAGCTAGAACAGGACAAAGAAGTGAGGTTGAAGCAGTCCTTTGAGGGGGGGGGTCAGCCTCCCAGGGCACAAAGCAGGCTAGTGAGGCAGGAAGGAACCAAAGGAGAAAATCCAGCGTACACTTCTTACAGTGATGTTCAAACCAACTTTTTCTAATTTCCAATAAGGAAAGGATTATCTTAGCAACAACGTTACTAACCCAGTTGATAAAGCCCTCCAAATACTTCATCGTCCAATTAACATGGTCACATCTTTGTAAAGCCCTATAGTTCCACGATGCATTCAGATCAATATGCCCATAAAGGGTTCACGGATTTATTTTCTCTAAATTTTTCTTCTCAGAAAATGCAAGTATGGCAGAACAAATGAATAGAGGCCCCTGCCCTTCCTATCTGCATTCAGAATCTATGCTTTGGGACAATATGGCAAATGAAATCATGTAAAAAGGCGTTACCAATAATTAGCCTAATTGAGCCCCTTGAGCCTAAGAGAGGCTGATGAAGCAGCACAGTGAGGATGGCGGTCGCGATGCCAGGAGTGGGAAGGGGTGTGTGTGAGCCCTGCCTTAGGAGCCTGTGACCTTGGGCAAGTCACTTCACCTCTCTCAATCCTGGTTTCCTCACCTGCTCATAGAAACAGTCAAAACAATTATTTCATGTGTTGTTATGAATTACAAATAAGAAAACATATACGAGTGCACTTTAGACACTGCAAAATCTATATGAGGATTTATTGACTGTTGATGGACAATTGAACTACTTGCAACTGATTGGCAGGTTCTGGGAAGTCTCAAATTTGTGTCCCAGATATGCTTTGGAGAGAGAAAAGGTCATGACAATACTTACCTTGCAATATTTCTTTAAAAATTATAGGGAGTGTTCATCATTATCTTAACTTAGTAATAATAGAATTACATTTGGGCATTTGCCTTTTTGTAACACTTTACTGTTTTTGCTTGTTTCTCTGAACAATTCTGGGAGGTAGAGAGAGCATACTATTTTTTTTTCCTTTTGATGGGTTAGAAAATCCAAAGGATAGGTTGTTAATAGAAATCAGAATACAGTACAGATAGCTAAGGGCCTAGATAAATCCATGAGATGAGGTTCATCCAGAAAAACTGGTGTGAAAGCTGACCTACTCTAGAAGTCAATGTGATGCTCATATCTTCCAGGTAAAGGAACTGACTCAACCTCTACCTCTGTTCCTGACCGTCTGTAAGTTTGACCATCACCATACCCACCCGACTGGATTGTTACGAGATTTTTTATGAAATTACATAGAGGCATATATAGCACATTTTCTGGCACAAGCAGGTGATAACCTTAAATGCCATCTGAATAGGGACTCTTATTTTCAAGTGAAGATTCTAGGGATCTTTCTCGGGTACCTCGGACTGAGCACCCTTGACCATGGTCTACATTTTATTTTATACTTATTTCCAAAGATAGTTCTAGCTTTAGCCCTCCTGTTCATTAGAAGGATGCATATTATATTCTCTCATCAACACAGATAGTCTTCATTCATTCGTAGTTGTATTCATGCTAAAAACATTGAATGATAAAGTTCCCAAGTATGGATTGCTTGCTACATGTCAAGGATTATGCTAAGTGCTATATAATCATTATCCCATTTAACGTACACATATCTGATGTGTGTGTTGTCATTTCCATTTTAAATATGTGAAAATTGAGTCTTAGGGATATGGTGAATCCATTCAGTCACTCAGCCATCCACTGAGCGCCCACACTGTGTCGGCACCATGTTCTTTAGGTGAGCAGGACCTGTCTTCATGGATACCACACTTCAGCAGTTTATCTTCTTGCCAACTACACACTGGTCAGTGGTAGAACCAGGATTAAAACTGAGTTACCTCTGGCTCCAAATCCTGTGCTCCAAGCCACCGTAACTTATGGCTAATCGTTAGTGATGATACAGCACAACGAGAGGTCCCTTCCCTTTGTGTCCTCACACACATAGTTAGCCTGGAAGGAGAAAAAGTCCAGAGTGACGTTTGCAAGTTACAATCATGCTGAATGGCTGCAGGAATCAGAAATGGTCACTTGTCCGTACATTAATAGTCTACATATTCTGAAAACAGGATTTATGTTTACTGAGCTTACTTGTATAGCTTTTTCCTGACTTTGGGGTGAGGGGAGAAGACTCTAGCTTTGTACTTTAGCTTTTGTTATTTGTTTGTTTGTTGTTTATAAATTCTCCTCCTCTACTTAGTCACTGGGAGGCAGCAAGATGTTGCTCAAAGAGTATCATCCTGGGCTTCAAGAGCCTGTGTTCAATCCCAGCTGTGATGAGAATGACGGTGATGACAAGGATGATGATGATGATGATGTTGACATTCGTGTCCCTGATCAAGTGTGACCTCCTCAAAGAGACCTTCTCTAACCCACCTATCCAGGTAGGTTTTCACTCTCTAATTCCTTATCCTACTTTATTTATTACTGTAGTTATTATCACTACCTAACATTAGATCCTACACATATTTTCATATGGTCTTTTTTTGTTCATGGTCTGTCTCCTGCTGGAATATAACCTATATAGAGCCAAAGACTTTATCTGTTTTATTCTCCCTTGTACTCCCAGAACCTAGACTAGATTCTGGTATTCCATAATTAATTCATGTTTTTTGAGAATTTACATCTGCCAGGCATTGAGCTAAGCATCATAATTATATTAGCTTATAGAGTACAACAACCCTATAACAAAGCTATTTGTTCTTATATCATTTTAAAAATTAAGAAACTGAAGCACAGGGAATTTAAGTAACTTGCTCAAAGTCATATAGTCTCCAAATGAGCCAGGATTCCAACTTGAGCATTTAACCACTTCTCTGTACTTGCATGAAACGATCCATGTAACTTTGGGCAAGTCACATCGCTTCTCTGGGACTCAGATTTTTCATCTGTGAGATGAGGGAGGTTGGTTGTGATTACTTCCAAGTTACTGAGCTGCTCTGACTCAACTGAATTCCACTGTCTTCCACCAACTCTCGGTAAACCTCAGAGTATCTGTAAGCTATGTTTTCTACAGAAGGCTTCACGGATACTTATGAGGTTTGAGCGGATCCCTGAAGGCTACACAGAGACCATCCAAAATAAGAGGAAAACAGATTCTCATTCCAGGGAAATGAGCTTACTGCAAGGACATGGCAACTTGGGGCTGAGGGGCAAAGGCTGAAGCTGGGAAGGATTTCTAGGCTCCTAGATGGCTGGGCATCTGTGGAGTTATCTATTTCTGCATAACTGAACACTCCAAAGCTTAGTGACTTCCAATAACAGCCCATTATTTCTCATAATTCCGTGTGTGGATCTAGATAGAAAACTTTCTACAATGGCTACAGGTTAACTAAGGGGTAAGCACAGAGTAGGTAGGGCAAGATACCAAGATCTATAGGTTATTACCTGGAATGGTAAATTGAAGGATTGCCTGAAGGATGGGAAGAAAACCAAGGCAATTCCAGAAGGATATGATCCACTGTCAAGTCTTCAGCAAGAAGAAGTGAACATATTTAGCTTGACAGCTCATTCATATTGGGATTTGCTGTCTGGTAGAAGGGTCAGGTCAGCAGATTTAACGGAGGTGACCTACCATTTCTAAGAAATTTAATCATCTCAGGGAACCGAATTGCCAGGGTGGAAGACAGCCACGTCTGAGTCGCATCTCACTCGGGAGGGTACCCAGCTTTAGACAAAGTTTCAGGTCAAAAAACAACATTAAAGCATCACCACAATTAATCACTTTGGATGGAAAGCTGGTGACCTAAATGCCGGGGTCTCTATCTTAACTCCCAGCTGCAGTATCGACATTAGAGGAACTTTACAACCCTTGGAAATTCTCATCCCAAGAGGGTCCTGGTGCAGAGCAGATGTTTGCAAATCATTTAGCCTGTCGGTGATGAATTAGTTTTTAATGGCATGCTCATGTACTTGTTATAAATCATTAAGTGTCCAACAGACTGTCTCCTGTCTTGGTCTGCCGGGGTTCCTAAGTAGCAAAAATTCACAGTGATGGGAACGAGGTTGCCTCACCCAGTTGAAAACAGTAATATTCCTCGCTCATTTTCTCCCTTGTCCTTGACATCTGTCCACAGCCCTTTTCTCCCCTCTCCTCCTCCCTCCCTCCCCACTTCCTCCTGTCACCCAGTGTCCCCTGCCCTTTTCAACCTCCTCACTCTACTCTCCATCCTTTCCAGCCTCCCTCACAACTCTCCATTACTCTTATCTCTTTCCTCCCTCCACCCTTTTCCCTACTTCTCTTTTTACCACCCCAATCTTCCCTCGGCATTAAAAATAAAAGCTGTTTTCTTTCGATAAGCCGAGAGAGAGATTCACATGCTGACACCGTATGATTCTTAACACCAGTAATAAATTCATGGTCAGCTGTTCCTGGAAATGCAGGAAATTAGAGTTGGGGTGGGCATAGGGACAGAGAACAAGAACAAACCTGAAAAAGAGAAAAAGAGATCTAAGTGGGCTAAAGAGCAGATATCAGCATTAACTATATGTGAGACAGTGCACTAATCATGAAAACTAACAAAATAGTATTCTATACTGCAGAACGGTCCGTCCTCTGGAAGGAACATACATGCTTTTTGGAGACAGGTGAGTAATGGTTTGAACCTTGGGTGTGCCACCGACTCACCAGGTGACTCTGAGAATTTGGGACATCTCTAGTCTAAGATACCATAAATAAAAGATGGTAGTGCAGAATAGTGTTTCAGAAATAATTATCTTTTCTCATTTTAGCATTTACTTGGGAGTTAGGAAAGAGAGGAAGATTAGAGAAAAGATAAGCGAAATTCAAATATTGTTAAAAGCAGACATTTATCGATGGTGTATTTATTGAATATTGCCATGCGCTAGCCTGGATCCTGGGTTCGATGCAGGTTCTATGGATTCAGCACCACCACAGGCTTCTAACCCCAATAAAACTGAAAGACAGATAAAGCTTTATTTTGTCATTGTCAAGTTAAACTAATTTTAATCCGAGGCTATTACTCTTGGCAAAAGCTCTAGATGCTTCCTTCACTGAGATGAAGACTCTGACATCTGAGGAACTTCAACTTCCACTCCCTCCTGATAAAGAGTCTCCGCTCATCAACGTCTGTCTGTTCTGCTCCCTTTGTTACCAAAGCCTTTGCTACGGGTTCTTCCTACCTGCATCCTCAATGCCAGTCTGAGTGCCCTCTGTGCCACCTGCGTTATCAATCCCTCTCTCTCACCTGTATCTGGACTCTCTTTCTCTCTTGTTAGGACTTTTTCCCTCAGCTTTAAGAAGGGAGCAGCCTTCCCTTGTCTTAAAAGATACAAGTCTCCTTCGCCTCCCCCCACCCCCATTTATTGAGGGACTCTCCTCTGTCCCTTTCACCTCACATCCAAACATCTAGAAAGAATGCACCTCACTAGCTGCCACCGTGCCTGATCAGCACCTTCCTTGAGCTCAGTGCACCTCTGTCATCGATAACATCCTTATTCTTTGTCATTGATTTTCCTTTGGCTTCCATGACCGTCTCCTACTCAAAAGACCCTCAGCACCTCATCCGAGCCTGGAGAGTTGAGTCCGGATTAAGCAGCCCAGCTCCCACATTCCTCCCGACTTTCACAATGCTTCTCCTGTTCTATCGGCCACTTCCTCTAGATCCCACTGTCCCATCGCTTGTCTTCTGTCTCTACACAGTCCCGCCCTCCTTGGGAACTCTTCCCCACTCCCCATGCTTTAACATTAAACCCTCTGCTGTTTATACACAAATGTTCGGGTCCAGACAGTTCTCTCTCCTGAATCCCCAATTCTGGAGTACCTGACATCTGCCTGGTAGCTCTATTTGATCATTTTCTAAACTTCACATGCAATACACCTAGAAATTCATCCTTTGTGTCACCCCAAACTCGCTCTTTTTCTGAACCTTCCCATTGCTAGAAATGTCACCCTTATCCTGCTGGGCACCCACAGTCTCCAGCCGACCAACCTTAGATGCCTCTCTCCTCCTTGGCCCTGGCATCAATTAGCCTGCTTAGTTCTTTCAGCACTGACTTCAGAGCATCTCTTATGGAGCCTCACCACTGTCAGTGCTATTCCCATCATCACTCTCTAGTCCTTCCTGCAGCTTATCACCATTCAC
Organism: Mesoplodon mirus; assembly: GCF_964341445.2. NCBI lineage: Eukaryota > Metazoa > Chordata > Mammalia > Artiodactyla > Ziphiidae > Mesoplodon > Mesoplodon mirus. Next base: position 6,135,728 of record NC_138992.1, read on the forward strand.
TTGAGCTATTTCAACAGTCCCTTGAATGGTCTCCCTGTCTGCAGTGTCTCCCTTTCCCTACCCCTCATCCTGCAGACCACTGCCAATCTGTGCTGCTGAGGCTCAAACGTCAGACTGCTCCTGAAATGGTACTGAGATTAGTACCAGCTCCTAACCTCTTGTTCCAATGCCTTCATGTTCTTTCCCAACCCAGATCTTAGCATTTAAGCAGCTAACGTGTAGGCACTGTGTTAAGCAATACACATTTGTGTGTGTGTGTGTGATTATTACACTGTCTGACAAATAGCAGGTGCTCATTCCATTGTGAGATAAATAGTAGCTCAATAAATAGTTGTCATTATTACCTTGAGAACCCTGAGTATTTTTCTCATATAACAAGGGAGTGATAATATATAATTCAAGGAGTTATTGTGAAGATCAAATTAGAGAATATATTTATAAAGCTTAACACATTATGTACTAAGCACATGGTGATACTCCATTGATATTGGTTTCCTTCCCACCCCCATGAACCTGGGCCTGGTAGTTACTCTCCAGGGCCTTAAAATTGAACTAGAGATCCACACATTGATTAGAGTTTTTATTAGGTTATTGTAATATCAAAAATACAATGTTAAAACCCATGGGACAGGAAGTAAATGCTATAGAATTGCAGAGAAAAATACGGCTTAAGCATAGAAGGAACTTAAAAGTTGAGATGACAGGCATGCAGATTTCAGTAGAACTAGAGCATACACAAACCTTAAAGTCTTTATTCCAAATAAAACCTTTTATAACCAGAGTGGAAAGATTTTCATTTTAATCAGTCTCCACTCATTTTTGATAGGATAATGTGTTGGACCTTCTTTGCAGATAAAAATGACGAACACTTGTTGATTATTTTGAAACAATGCCACGTGCATTATATATTTGCTCCAGCCCTGTGAGACAGGTAATTGACCCTTCCAGTTCACAAATCAGAAATGGAAAAGCTAAGAGCTCATTTCTTGCCCAAGACACACAGCTGAAAAAGTATAATGCTGATCCATACTGAGATGACAGACTTCAAGATCTTTTGACTCTACTACAAATACTTTTTATAATATTTGGATTATTTAAACAAATACGTAGATGCATATGTATGTATGCATATACGTATATGTGTCACACATATATGAGATGCATAGGTATATGCATATATATATATATGCATACATATATATACACACATATGCATGCATATACATATGTTGCTCCGGACAATGACCGGCACACAGGAAGTGCTGCCCACCAAATATTTCCAGTCCTCCCTCTTTCAGGAACATGGACGCTCTGCACTTCCCTTAGGGGTGATCATATGACTGGCTTTGGCCAATGAAATGTGAGTGAAATTGACAGGTCAGTTCCAGAGGGAAGCTTTTACAGTTGGTACCTCCTTCAGGATTCTTGCTTTCCTTATACGACTGACAACAAAAACAATCCAGATGGACTTCCCTGGTGGTGCAGTGGTTCAGAATTCACCTGCCAATGCAGGGGACACAGGTTCGATCACTGGTCTGGGAAGATCCCACATGCTGCGGGGCAACTAAGCCCATGCGCCACAACTACTGAGCCTGTGCTCTAGAACCCGTGAGCCACAACTACTGAGCCCATGTGCTTGCAACTACTGAAGCCCACGCCCCTAGAGCCCATGCTCCACAACAAGAGAAGCCACCACAGTGAGAAGCCCACCCACCACAATGAAGAGTAGCCCCCGCTCGCCGCAACTCGAGAAAGCCCACGCAGCAACGAAGATCCAACACAGCCCCCCCCCAAAAAAAAAACAAATCCACATAATGGCTGTTCCATATGCCTGGGTACTAGAGAGATGACAACATGAGTCAGAATCCCTAGAGAACTTTGGGTGGACAAGAAGGATGAGTGAGAAATAGACCTTTGCTGTTTGAAGCACTGAGATGTCAGGGCTGTTTGTTATTGCACTGTAACCTAGCCTCTCTTGGCCAGTGTTTCTGTTGTTGCTGCTTCTGCTGGTTGATTATTATTACTATTGGTAGTAGCCGTTGTAATGTCATCATTATTATTATATTTTGCCATCCCCACTCGTGTTTGTGAGGAAAAAGCAGAAATGCCCAGCGTGAGCCTGCAGTACTACATATATTAAAGCTTCATTATACAGACCGTGAAGTGTGATTCAAATTCCCTTTACCATATTCCACATGGAGACCCCAGACAGCCTCAAGTCACTCCCCAGAGGAGAAGGGGGAAGGGGTGTAGGCAAGGCCAAGACTACTTAATCACACTCATTAACTTTGAGGTAAAAGTTGGATTTATAGTGTTATAAAATGCAAAAGTTCTCCCTTGCCTAACTCCTTAGGAGACAGGCCTGAATGTCATTCTTGGTTTATTTCTCTAGGGAATTAATGGCTTGGATTCCTTCAGAGTTTAATTAAATTGTCACATAACACATAAAATAGCAAATAAAACAGGCTTTTCCTATGTCCTGGTGTTAATTTTATGCCATCAAAATTGTTTAGCTTGTTAGCTGCCCAACTCCGGCTTCCCCAGTTACCAATTAAGGGTTCTAGGCGAGTGCATCATCCCCATTTGAACACCAGCTCTGGCTGCACTCTTGTTAAACTTTTCACTGCCTTGGGGTTACAGCTACTAATTTTTTAATAGGTTCTTGGTCATTTAAGTTTTATGCTGTGCAGGTTTAGATGGCAGAAGAAAATTTGGAAAGTTTGGCTTAAGGAAAAAGTATCACTGAGTTGAAGTGTTTGTAAAAGGGACTTTACAGATTGACAGCTCTAACCTGCTTGTGATGTTGACAAAGAAACTGAAGCTCAGAATGGAGACCTGTGCTGTCGTGGGCCCAGGATGAAGCAATGGCCAAGATGAGATTATAATCCAGGAAAGCAGATTCTAAGCATGATGCTTTTATGGATGTGTACAGCTGCCATGTTGCCTGATAACCTCTTCTCCATTCAGTGACATTTCCTGACTGGGGGGGTCTCATCCTTTTTTAGGCAGACTATTGACGTCATAATCTTTGGATTGGCCTTCCTGATTCTAGGCACAGTGTAAGGAAGGAACTCTTATCCATCCCACATCCTTCCTCTTTCTCCCCCTCCCCACGGCTCAGTTTCCATAAGAAAGGATGAGGAGATGTTCATTTCGCTCCTGGGGGGGGCAGAGTTGGCTTGAGCACCTCAGGTCATCTGACCCCACCTACCCCACCTTGTCCTCCCATGGGAAAGGGAGTGACCCCCATCTGCTTAATGAAGCTTTGAGGCGTGACACACGCTGGACCACATGAGCTCAGAGCAGAGCCACTGCCCTGAAAAGCCAGTGCAAACCTGGACAGTAACTGTCTCTGCCCCTCCGCTCTACGAGACAATGGGTGTGTGAACAACAGTATGACCTGTATTCCAAGGGCTGGACCACTGTCTTCCTGGCAGATCGTGCTCTCACCATGTGTCCTCTGTCTCTGTGAGTATGGGGAGGAAGGAGGAAGCCTCACTTTGACCTGGGTTCAAACTACTTTCGTGATTTAAGTTCTGTCACGGAGCCCTGAACACTGGGGTATAACGGAAGCATCTCGCCCAATAAGTGATATTGCGCTCCTATCTCCAAGTCCATTTCTTTTTTTTTTATTGGAGTATAGTTGATTTTAAATGTTTTGTTAGTTTCTACTGTACAGCAAAGTGAATCAGTTATGCATATACATATGTCCACTCTTTTTTTAGATTCTTTTCCCATATAGGTCATGACAGAGTATTGAGAAGAGTTCCCTGTGCTCTACAGTAGGTCCTTATTAGTTACCTATTTTATATATAGTAGTGTGGATATGTCAAGTCCAATCTCCCAGTTTATCCCTTCCTGACCCCTTCCCCCCGGTAACCATAAAAGTTTGTTTTCTACATCTGTGACTCGATTTCTGTTCTGTAAATAAGTTTATTTGTATCATTTTTTATAGATTCCACATATAAGCAATATCATATGATATTTGTCTTTCTCTGTCTGACTTGCTTCAGTTGGTATGACAATCTCTAGGTCCATTCATGTTGCTACAAATGGCATTATTTCATTCTTTTGTATGGCTGAGTAATATTCCATTGTATATATGTATCTCATCTTCCATTTCTTAAGTCATTAGAAACCAGTGTGAAGGAGGGGTGAGTAGTTGGGATCCTCAAATTCTTCCCATTTATCCTCCTTACTGATACCCAGATATCACTGGGTAGTTAAAATCCTTGAATATGTCCCCAAGGCTTAAACTTGGCATAAAATTAAAACTATTGAGAATAATGATAAAAGATGTTTCTTATATGGCCCTTCTCTACCTATCTACCCATTTCTCTCTCACATCATAGCCCTCCTTTTAGCCTTAATCTCAGCTATACAAAGCCACTGAGAGTTCCCTCTGAAATACTGCAGTTCTGGGCATCTCAGAAATACCCCTCTGGGCTTCACGGGTGGCGCAGTGGTTGAGAGTCCACCTGCCGATGCAGGGGACACGGGTTCGTGCCCCGGTCCGGGAGGATCCCACATGCCATGGAGCGGCTGGACCCGTGAGCGATGGCCACTGAGCCTGCGTGTCCGGAGCCTGTGCTCCGCAACGGGAGAGGCCACAACAGTGAGGGGCCCGCGTACTGCCAAAAAAAAAAAAAAAAAAAAAGAAAGAAAGAAATACCCCTCTGCAAGGATTCTGTACCCATACCTGCCCTCCTCCATCTCCACTTCCACACACACATAATTCACTGCTTGGCAAACTTCTACACTTCCCTCTAGAATATGCTAAAGGTTTACAACTTCAATGAGAAGACCAGATTCCAAATGACATGATTATCAAGGATTTCAGCTAGGTTCAAATAAACAAAGGCCACTTATGAGTGATTTAAAATTCTTCTTTCAGTTTCTCTATTTTTAATTAAAATGCTTTAGTGTTTTTTTTTAATTATGGTAAGAGCACCTCACATAACATTACCCTTTTAACAGATTTTTAAGTGGCAAATAATGCTATGTGCAGTATTATGTATAGGCACACCAGATCTCTAGAGCTTAGCCCTCTTGCATATCTGAAGTTTTATAAATGTTGAATAGCAGCTCCCCATTTCTTTCTCCCTTGGGCCCCTGCCAACCACCATCCTGTTCTTTGCTTCTGTGGATTTGTCTGTTTTAGCTACCTCATATAATCATGCAGTATTTTTTCTTCTGTAACTGGCTTATTTCACATCATACAAGTCCCCTAGGTTCATCCATGTTGTCACAAATGGCAAGATTTTCTTCTTTAATAAGGCTGAATAAAATACTCCATTGTATATATTTATCTCCTTTTCTTTACCCGTTCATTTGTGGACTGGGGTTTGGGTTGTTTCCATAGCTTGGCTATTGTGAATAATGTTACAATGAACATAGGCGTACATATACTTCTTTGAGATCCTGATTTTAATTCTTTCAGATAAATACCCAGAAGTGGGGTTGCTGGATCACATAGTAGTCCTACTTTTTAATATTTTGAGAACCTTTTATAATGCTTTCGATAGCAGCTGCACTATTTTGCATTCCCACCAGTACTGTAAAAGGGCTCCAATTTCTCCACATCCTTGCCAACGCTTGTTGTCTTTTGACTTTTTGATAAAAGCCACTCTCATAGGTGTGAGATGATATCTCATTGTAATTTTTTTTTTTTTTTTTTTGCGGTATGCGGGCCTCTCACTGTTGTGGCCTCCCCCGTTGCGGAGCACAGGCTCCGGACGCACAGGCCCAGCGGCCATGGCTCACGGGCCCAGCCGCTCCGCGGCATATGGGATCCTCCCAGACCGGGGCACGAACCCGTATCCCCTGCATCGGCAGGCGGACTCTCAACCACTGTGCCACCAGGGAGGCCCTCATTGTAATTTTGATTTGTATTTCTCTGGTAATTAGTTATGTTAAGCATCTTCTCATCTGTATATCTTCTTTGGAGAAATGTCTATTCAAGTCTTTAGCCCCTTTTAAATCAAGTCATCAGGTTTTTTTTTGCTATTGAATCATAGGAGTTCCTAATGTTTCTTGGAAATTAACCAGTTATCAGATATATGGTTCACAAATATTTTCTCTCATTCCATAGGTTACCTTTTCACTCTGCTGATTGTTTCCCTTGCTGTGCAGAAGCTTTTTAGTTGTAGTCCCATCTGTCTAATTTTGCTTTTTTTGCCTGTGCTTTTGGTGACATATCAATTAAATACATTTCCAAGGCCAATGTCAGAAAGCTTTTCCCCTGCACTTTTTTTCTAGAAGTTTTACAGTTTCAGGTCTTACATTTAGGTCTTTAATCTGTTTTGAGTTGATTTTTGAGTGTGGTATGAGAATCCAATTTTATAGTTTTGCATGTGGATATCCAGTTTCCCCAACACCATTTGTTAAAGAAACTATCCTTTCCCATTGTGTATTCTTGGAATCCTTGTCAAAGATCAGCTGATCATATATGCATGGGTTTATTTCTGAGCTCTCTCTTCTGTTCCATTGGTCTATATGTCTGTCTTTGTGCCAGTACCATACTGTTTTAATTACTGTAATTTTAGAAACAAACAGCACCGTCTCCTCTCCCCTTCTATTTCCTGGAGTCAAATTACACCCTGGGCCTGAATTGCTTGGCTTATCATTTTAACTTAGTTGGTACTCTATTGAGACTGAGTAGGGATATCCCAGATTATAATAAAATCCTTTCTCATGCCTATTTTTGAACAGTAAAGATAATAGCCTGAATGTCATAAAGATAAACTCATGTAGTAACATCATAAATTCATTCATCGATTTTGTTCAACAAATGTTTAATGCACACCTACTTTATGTCAAGCCTTCTGCTATTCCTTGAGGATTCGAGGATGATTAATACATGTGCCTGTGCCTATGAAGTTCACAAATTAGAGGAGACGGAATTTAGATAAATGTAATAAAATGTAAGGGAGTGATGGATAGGATTCGATAGGGCCAGAGAGAAAAGCGAACTTCAGTCTCCTTAGGGTAGGTGGGAAATTTTCAGAGAGGAACTAACACTCAGTCTGGGCCTTGAAGGATGAGGAACAATTTGCAAAGGGGAGAGGAGAAGATAAAGCAGTCCAGAATATGAACATGAATGAATGCTAGCAGGTAACACAACGGGGGGAATGGCTTCAAAAGAATATTCTACAACCCAGTGTCCAGAAGATTTTGTTAACTGTTCAGAGATCCAGTTCTCTACTAGCTAATATGAAGCCTTAGCAAAGACCTCTATAAAATGGAAAACCTGTCCTTTTCAATAATTATTTTCAGCAATTTCTACAGTGATGGTGCTAGTAACTAATACTGGAAACAGAGTTCTTGTTATGTGTCAAGCACTCAGCTAAGCACTTTCCATGCATTACCTAATTTAACATACAGAACCCATCTGTAGGGGAAATACTATTATTCACATAGTTATTTCTTTTTTTTTCTTTTTTTTTTTTTTTTTGCGGTACGCGGGCCTCTCACTGTTGCGGCCTCTCCCGTTGCAGAGCACAGGCTCCGGACGCACAGGCTCAGTGGCCATGGCTCATGGGCCCAGCCGCTCCGCAGCATGTGGGATCTTCCCGGACCGGGGCACGAACCCATGTCCCCTGCATTGGCAGGCGGACTCTCAACCACTGCGCCACCAGGGAAGCCCCACATAGTTATTTCTTAATTAAAACTCTTGGGTCTTAGTCAACAGCAAATGGGGAATGTCACTGATTGTTGGAAAAATAATAATCATTTGCAGGCTGGGAAGAGAAGCAGAACTGATAAGGCTGGCAGAAGAGGAGTTGCTGTGGACAGCACACCTGCTGTTCAGAAACATGTCAGCAGCTGTGAGAGGCACCTGCCAGAGAGGGCAAGGGGTGAGTATACACTGATTCCTGGGCAGTGGTTAATGACTTAGACAAATAATCAGGAGCTTGGTAGGCATGTGATTAGAAAGTTAGAGAAAAGAAGGACTGGGAAACATACGTGAATGGATCGATAAAATGAGCTACAGATTAGGTGGATCTTTATGTCTGAAATTAACATTCAGAGCTCACCTACCACACAGAAGGCAGTAAACAGTCATGCGCATGGAATATCCTGTCCCCTCCCTTCAGACACCCCAGTACTTGTGCAATGGACCCATGAACATGTTGTCTACGGTGGCACATATGGGGTTTATGCACAAACTTAACGACACACGTCTCCTCTATCTGGGATGACAGCCACTGACAATGTTGGGTGCCCAACATGCCAGCAGAGATCAGCGCAAATCTTCTCTATGGCATCATTCTTCGGGAAGATAGGTGAGCTCCTAAATGGGAGGTTGATTACATTATACGCTTTCTATGCTGAAGGAACACTGATTTGTCCTTACTGGAATTGACACAAACTCCAGATACTAGTTTTCCTTTCCTAACTATCGTGCTTCCTGCAGCACCATTCCCAGGATTTACAAAATGCCTGACCCATGTTATCCCACACAACATTGCCTCAGACCACGGGAGCCATTTAATATACAGAAGCAACAATGGGCCCACAGCCATAACTGTCCCTGGTCTAACAGTGTGTCCCATCACCCAGAAGTCAATTGTCTAAAAGAATCATTGCTTAAAAGCTCAAAGGCATAGCTAAGACACCACCTGGAGACAACACCTTACGGAGTTTGACTACTGACTTCCAGGATTTGATTTACACATTAAATTAGGAGTCGGCAAACCACTGTCTGCATGCCAAATTTGACCCAATGTCTGTTATGTATATCAAGTTTTATTGAAATCACCATTTTATTTGTTTATCTATTGTCTGTGGTTGCTTTCACACTGAAATGGCAGATATAAGTAGCTGATAGAGAGAAGGTAGGGCCCACAGAGTCTAAGCTATTTACTAATATTTACTATCTGGCCCTTTCCAGAACAACTGTGCCTACTCTAAGTCGATGACAACTATATGCTTCTGCATCCTTAACAGCTAGAATAAATGAGTCTAGAAACCACAAGCTGCAGAGTAGCATTGGCCCCTCATGCCATCACTTCCAATGACCCACCTTTCCAGTGACCCACCTGGAAGAATGTATGCTTCCCATCCCTCAATCTTAGGCTCAACCCAGTTTAATGTCCTAGTTCAAAGGGAGAGAATTAGATAGGAAACCATGATGACCACATGTCCTCTCTGGGGTTCCTGTGCCAATAAACCAGCAAAAAAAGAAAGGAGATATTAAATTTCTGAATGTAACTGACCCTGATTTGCAGGGTTGCTACACAATGGGGGAAGGGAAGAGTTTATTTGGATGCCAAGTATTCAGTCCAGTGTCCCTTGATGCTCTTGTGTACCATTAGTAGTCAACTGGAGTAGTCATGACCTCTCAAGGGCTGAGAATGAAAGGTTCAGATCCCTCCAGAATGAAGATCTGGGTCACTAGGCAGGCAACCTAGAATAGCCAAAGTGCTGTCCAAGGGTGAGGAAAATCTCAAATGAGCGACAGGGAGTGAGATGATGAATATCACTTACGTGTCCAGGATCAGCTGCAGCACCAAGGACTGCAGCTGGGTTTGTTAATCCCATCTTCTGAGGAGCCTGCAATTGGCCACCATTTTGAAAAAGTAGATAAATAAGTTCATCTTGTCCTAGTCGCATGGTGTGCGATCCAGGTGTTCTCTGATAGTGAGTTGCTCTGAGTGACACAGGAGGTAGATCTACATAACCCAGTTTATATACTTCATCAGGTTCCCTCGGCCCACCTGCCACCCAGGTTTAGATACTAGCTCCTGCTGTCTCCTCTCCTAACCCTGCTGCATGTCTCATCCTAACCTGGCTGAGGGCTGGGCTTTGATACGTCCTCTCTTGCACCTGCCACAGTCCTTCCGGAAACCAGGTCCAAGCCAGCTGGACCCACAGATGATCTGACTCTTCCCGCCACTTCTGATTTCAGATGAAAGGCTTCCCCATGAGACATGAGTCTGTCTTTCTCTGTGGCTTCCTGGAGAGGTGTAGCCATACCACTCAGAAGTGTAGGTGAGCTAACACTTTGTAGGGCACACATGGACCAGTAAACCAGGAGATGGGAAGAAGCTAGGAGATAAACATTCCTCCGGCCTCCCTTGGACTGACGGCTCTGAGGTGATGTGCTACCATTTAGCTGGTCTAACAGTGTCCCTCGTGCCACTCATGAGCTGTGTGTTTCTGTGACCCTATGACCAGGTTGGTAATGAACCTCCTCTTATGCTTTCCCTCCTTCTGTGTCTCACTTTCTCTCTCTCTTGCTACCCTGATGTTGTACCTCTCAATAAAGCCTTAACATGCAATGCTTATTTCAGCTTTTGTTTTCTAGTGGAATAGAGCTAAAACCATCTGTTTCAACATTAATCTTGAATAAGGCTTACCCAAGGAGAATAATCACAGAGGTTATTCAAAGCTTTTCACCTTGAAGGCATCCAAGATAGTCTTGATTCCCAACTACTGGGATCCTACTAAGCAGAAGTAAATATAGGCTTTGAGATCGGACAGATCTAATTTCAATACGTGGTTCTGCCACCTGCTTAACCTGGACAGATGGCTTATCTCCTCTGAACCTCAGTACCTTTGTCTAGAAGCTGCATACAATCACATCTGTTTAATACGGCCATGTTTAAAAGGCAGCGAGGCAACATACAAAGAACCAGTATGTCACTTAGCACATGACAGGTAGTCAATAAATATTATCTTTCCTAGTTTGCAGTCCTGACTCCTAGGTATTGTAAGAACTGTGGATATCCTAAAACTAGAGCTCTCTAGCTTCTTTTTGTTTAAGTTCCATACAGTGAAGCCATATATCACAAGAGACCAGTGGTGGCTGCCTGGGACAATACATTTTCAGAATGGCATCCACATGGAAAGGGACTGACATTTCTGGCACCCAGGTGGCCCATTTCCTCCCAGATGCCTGTCACATCCTAGAGACCTTATGTCATTCATCAGAACTGTCTTGCCAGGGGACGTCTTCCACGTGTGGCTTCTACCTCTACTCTCCTTTTGGCAGAAGACAAATGAGAAAATATAACTCAGAGCCACTTTCACACGGTACAGAAAAAGCAGCTTGGTATTTAATTTGGCACTCCTGCCCAATGAACTTCTCCTGAATCTTAGGATCAAGTTCTGTGAATAAATTGTCATTTCCAACCTTCTGTGTGGGATATTCTTTCCCATTCAATCCAGGAATATATCTACATAAGTACGAATATTAACATGCAAATGTATGGAAATGAGGCCCAAACGGGGCTAAATATAGGGTTGTAAAAGAAAATTAACTTGTATATGTGAGCATATAAATGTTCTATATGAAAAAGGCATTTAGTTATTGTTCTCTACATTTACGAAATATGTTAGGAGGAAATTGCCTACAACAAGAGAGATCTTAATTAAACACAGGGAAGAACTTGATTTTCTCAGGGCAGGAAGATAAACAGAAATCTAGAATGGGCTGCTGAGGAAAAGTGTGGCATCTGCGCCCAGTCCATTTTAGCCAGAACATAGAAAATGTTTAGAGGTCAATACACATGGAGGCATGAAGAAGAAGAGGATGGTTTTGATTCACAAGATGTCAAGGCAGCGAGAGATGCATCCCAGGCCCTTCACTAACCTATGTCCTATGTAAGGACACTAAGGTCCAGAGAAGTGGGTCTTTACCCCTCAGAACTTCTGCTGTCCCCAGGCTGATGGAATGTTACAAAAAAAGAGACAGAGAAAGACAGATATCATATGATATCACTTAAATGCAGAGTCTAAAAAAATTTATACAAATGAACTTATTTACAAAACAGAAACAGGCTCACAGACTTAGAGAATGAACTTTTACCAGGGTAGGAGAGAAAGATAGACTGGGAGTTTGGGATTGACGTGTGCACACTGCTATATATAAAATAGATAACTAACAAGGATCTACTGTATAGCTCAGGGAACGCTGATCTATATTCTGTAATAAGCTAAATGGGAAAAGAATTAGAAAAAGAATAGATACATGTACATGCATCACTGAATCACTTTGCTGTACACCTGAAACCAACACAACATTGTTAACAACTATGCTCCAATATAAAATAAAAATTTTTAAATAAAATAAAATTTTTAAAAAGAGACTTGGGAAAAAGCAAAGAGAGAGATATGAGTGGGAGCAAAGGGAAGCTAGGGGGAATGAGAACCCTGTGGGGCTGAAAGTTGTTTTGACAATTTCACCCTCATGAGGGGAGTGATCGCCAGCCTTCACTCCAGTCTAGGGCTAATTCTTGCCAATCTGGGTCCCAGAGCTTACCTCACTAGGAGGAAATGTCCTGCTGCATCACACCTAGAGCCGGTACAACACCGTGAGGGGAAGGTCAGAGAGATATTCAGAGTGAACCTGCAAAAACACACATCTGATCTCCCCTCCTAGACGGGAAGTTACTTCTGGAGAGATGGTAAGGAGCTGAGTCTTATTGATCCAAATTGGCCCCTTGGAACACCTAAAGCAGAGCTTACGAAATAGTGGACTCTTCAGCAAACGCCCCACACATCCCATCACTAACTCACTCAGCCTTTACTGGGATTCCTGACATGACTACCAGCCAGGCAGAGCCAGCATCTTTCAGCTGTAAACCACTCAGTATGTCTCACTAGACTTCCAGCCACCAAGGAGCAGGTGTTGTCCAATGCTGCCCCATCCCTGTGGGCGATACCCCATCTCCCCAGGCAGGGTCACTTTGCTTCCAAATTCCCTTCTTTGCCATTTGTCCCTTTGTCTGCCAATCAGCTAAGCATTTCCTATCTTTGTGGTCTTCCCATTTAAGAAGCAAAGCGTGGCTGAACTCATCAGAAGCTCAGATGGAGCCTGCCTTTTCTCTTCCAGAGTAAAAAACCCCACTCACTTAAAGGAGTGAAACAAAGTCTCAAGTAAGAGAGTGAGTGGGGACTGGAGAACACGGCCAAGTGTGCAACACCGAATGTGCTTGAAAACGAGGGCCTGCTCACCCCTTCTGTGTGTCAAAGAGGAAATGCTTCTGCTGATTTCAAGTTTTCTGGATGTGAGGAGAGTTTCTGAAGAGTGAGTAAAGTTTGTTAGGAAGACACTAGGGAGGAGAAGGGAGGCCGAGAGGCAGGGGCCCTGAGGTGTGCAGGAGGGGAAGCTGTTTGGGGAGCTCAGCGTGGCGCCCTGTTAATTCTGCTACATACCCAGATGGGGTCCTTCAGACGACTTCTCAGAACTGTGGTATCTGAGCCCGACAGCCAAAGAGAGATGGCTGGGTAACAGGAGGGTCCCGAATCCTCCCTCTCTCCCTCATTTACAAGGGACCAGGAAGAGAGAGCATCTTTGCCATACCTTGGCCCAGAGAAACAGGCCCTGCCCGGCTCTGCTTACTTTCCACGTGGGCACAAGAAGGAGGAAGAACAAGAAAGAGGAACACATGGGCTCCTGCCCCTGTGGCAAAGGAGACCTGCCCCCTGGCCCAAGGCCGCCCAGTGTTTGTCTTGGGTTCGGGACCAATCCGATTCCTCCTCCTCTTGCCCAGTGTGGTTGCCAAGAAGTGGGTGGGCAGCTAGCAGGAGCAGACGGCTGGGAGGCCACCTCCGCCGCACTTGGCATCCAGAGGCAGGCAACAGTAGATAATTTTGTACATAGAAATCAGAAAACAAAATAATAGAAATAATAGCTAACATTTATCGAAGCAGCCTCGAAAATTATCTAGCATATTTTACCGATTTTGCATCTATTATTTGTTTCAACCTTCACAAAAAGTCCATGAGGTCTGCGTGATTAATATCATCTCTGTTTGACAGATAAGGAAACTGAGACACAGGGAGGCTCTCTAGTCTGTGATTCAGAGACTTACAGAATGTTCTGGAAGCTCATGAGGTGTGTATGTGTGTGTATGCATGTGCAGAGGGTCATGTGACCCGATTTAACGGGGACACAGATATACAAGAGAAATAGTGATCAGGGTGTCGTCCTTGACTGCCCCCTTTCTTTCATTTCCCACATGCTACCCTGAACACATGTCCCTGTTCTGACCACCTCTCAGGACTTTCCCTGCTACTGCTCTGGCCCAAGTCCTCCTCATCAGTCATCTGGCTCAGCAGCAGCCTCCTAACTGGTCTCTCTGCTTCCACTCTTGCCCTCTTCAGCCTACTCTCAACACAGCAGTCAGAGCCAGCCTGTTAGAATGGAAGAAAGTTCAGATCGCTCTTCCGCTGAGAACCATCCGACGACAACCGTCGGACGACAGTGAAGAAGTAGGACCAAAATCCTCAAAACGGTCAAAAGTTCTACAAAACCTGACCTCTAGTTTCCTGTCTGACTGCATCTTCTATTTTGCTGTGCTTTCTTTTGCCACATTCCTGATGTACTGGTCTCCTCCCTACTCCTGGAATAGGCCAGGCACGCCCCCTCCTCAGAGCCTTTGCATGGCCTGCCCCCCTCCCTGGAATGCTCCTCCCACAGATATCCTTAAGTCTCGCTGCCTTCCAGGCTTTTCTCGAAAGCGGTCTATAACTGAGGCTTTTTCTGAACACCCTGCTAAAATTCCCCTGCTAATTTTACCCCTCAGCACCAAGTACTCACACTTACCATGCTTTGGCATTTCTAAGATGACTTTTTTTTTTTTTTTTGGTTTTAACATCTTTGAGATCAGGATGTATTATACAATTGATGGTGAGTCTTGGCTTAGGTTCCCCTAAGGAACAGGACTGGGCTTGAGGCACAAAATGCCCACACCCATACCCCCATGTCATTAACTCCCCCCAATTCAGGGGTATGTCTGTGGTCTCGGCTAAGCAGCGTTTTGTGGCATCCTAAAATCACCATGGTGCTCATAGAAGGCAGGCCTCTGACCAGTACAGGTGTGACCCACCACAGTTCCACAGAAATCAGGTGAGTGTCAACTACAGCTCATCTTAGCTTCTTGGGTATCACTCCTTTCTTAGTGGCCCATAAAATGGCAATGCAAATTAAAATCAGTATTCAATAATGTCTTTGACCTGATGAAAGATGGTAATTTTCTTACTTGTTGTGTATCTCTGCCACTAGAAGCCAGTCTCCATGATAGCACTAATGCTCCAAGATGGGTAAAAGAAGAACAAGCTGGCCCTTTTGGATATGCCTGGCACACAGTCGTATTTAATAAATTATTATTGAATAAACAAAGCAACTGAATAAATAAATTCTATATGCAAATGCAACTAAATGAACTGTCCACAGGGATGCTCTGTTAAAACTCCAACCACAGAAAAATCTAAAATTATTTAGCCGGATTGTCGAAGTTACTCTGTGACCAGAGGTGGTCTCCTTGACATAGTTAGTGACACTGGTCTCCAAGGAAGTTCCAACACCCCTTACCCAACGTCTGCCAGAGAAGGAGTTTGGATATGGATCAAAGTCAAGGATGCTATTTGGCTACCTGGGGAGTGGGCGTGTCTGGCTGGATGTTGAGGGTGGGACCGGAGGAGAGACTTTGGAGTGAGGAACAAAAGTTTGGTGAAGGCTCTTACCTGTGGGTGGTACGGTCTTCCCTGTGGGATGTCTTTTGTTCCTTTAGGATGTATTTTTTCTCTGTTCCTACACTGGGACCTGCTGTAGCATAAGGGGCCAGAAGAAGGACCCTCACTCATTCCCTGAAATGCTTAGCAGGAAGTGGCCCCAGGGGCAGCAAGCAGCCCTCGACAGGTCTCTGTGGCCTAAGGGAGAAATGGTCTCTTTCCTTCATGATCTGGGTTAGACCACATGCAATTCGCAGGTATTCCTTTGGACCCAATCCAACTCTGTGTGCTGAAATTCCCTACAGGAAACAGTCACCAGTGGTGATTTTTTTTCAGAGAGCCACGTCCACCCGTTTCTCATGTGACACTACATCCATTGACCGCTGAGGGGAGAGGCAGGGGTTTGATATTGCTTGAATATATTTTCTCGCATTCCAAGGAAACGATACAAATTCAGAATCCACAAAGGGACAAACCAGGGAAGGTGCCTCTGAAGAACTCTCACCATCTATATTTCTGTTTCTCCAGAATCTATTACAGTGTCCCACACATAATAGCTATTCAATAAAGTTGCAAGAAAGAGAGTCAAGGGAAAGCTTCATAATGACAAATAAATCAGCACTCACTGGTATTTTGCCTTAAATGTTTCTTTCTGTTTTACATGGAAAAATTAATACACAAAACATGGCTCTGTTTAACACTGGACAAGTCACTTCCCCTTCTGGGTTTCCATTTTCCCATCTATAGATATAGGGCAGGATCCACGTTACCCCTAATATCCTCCCCACCTCTATTTGCTAATGGATCTATGTGGTTCAATTTGCCTGATTTCTGACCCCTGGTGGTTCTCTCCAGTAATAAAACTCAACAGGCCTATGTCCCTTTATCTACAACCCACTCAGAAATGTTATATACCCAGTGTGAGGAGAAGAGGTACTCTGGAGAAGGGAAAACTTTCCAAAAGCCCTGTTTTGCCCTGGCTGACTATTTTTATGTCCCCTCCCCCAATTTTTATCTTTTCAAAATACAAATGAAACACTGGAATTTACTTTAGTGTTTGAGCTCTTTGACCTATTCTATAACCGCAAACCACCTTGTGGGATTCGATATACTGACTGATGGTGTCCGTAAAGCAGAGAAGGCAATGGACTGGCTCAGGGCAGCCTCACTCCTGCTTTCCTTCTGCCCAGACTCTGTCTCCCCGCTTCTGCTGCTGGAGTCTCTTCCACAGCCCCCTGTGCCCACAGCATGAAACCACAACTCTGACTTGAATTAAAGGCCCCTTGCCCTCTGGCCTCCACTTGGCCTTGTCAGTCTCACCTCCCATCAGTGCCCTCCACTTACTCAAAGCTCCAGCCAAACTCCCTTTCTGAAAATACACACAAAAAGAAGGCCTTGGGCTTCCCTGGTGGCGCAGTGGTTGAGAGTCCGCCTGCTGATGCAGGGGACATGGGTTCGTGCCCCGGTCCGGGAAGATCCCACGTGCCGTGAGCCATGGCCACTGAGCCCGCGTGTCCGGAGCCTGTGCTCTGCAGCGGGAGAGGCCCACGTACCGGAAAAAAAAAAAAAAAAAAAAAAAGAAGGCCTTGCTCCACAACTGACCGGATGTGAGAGGTTAAGGGGGTCGGAGGATAAAATCAGCTCCTGAAGATGAGGCTGCATGAGCACAGCATCACTACCTTTGCAGCATTCCTCATGGGCAAGAAAGTTAACCTCAGAGGATAACACATTACCCCTGGAAATGTGGTAAACTAAGTAGCCGCTTTATGTGGAACACATTGAAGTAACTATGTTCAGGCCACACAACTGGTTAAGCAGGTCTAACTCCAGTGTGTAACGCCATTGGCCTTGCTCTTTTCCCTGCATGACATGTCGTCCAGAAATACCAATTTCAAGTAGGGTCCACGTGAAACAGACTGAGCAGCGGTTCATCAAAGAACCACCCCAGAGGTTTAAAGTACCGCCCCAGCGTCTGAAAAGTTAACACCATTGTTTGTCCCTCATTGGCATTTCTCAAGATCAATTGTATTTTTCCCATTTAACAGACGAGCAAATCCAGACAAGCCTGGAGTGGTCATTGATTTGTTCCAATCAGCAGATCATTTTTGTTTATTTAAGCATAACATACAGCTGTGACCCAATTGATTCCATATGTATCCATTAGGAATGCTTTTGTCTGCAGGTAACAGGAAACCCAACATAGAATGGCTCTTGGCTCTGAGCAAAGACATTAAATTATCTCATGGAACCAGAAGACCAAAGCTTTTGTTCTGGGACTTAACTGGGTTAGCAAAGACTCAGACTCTTTCTAATCTTCCAGGTCAACTATCCTCAAGGCCTTGACCTTTTCTTTTTCTTTGTTTATTGCCTTAGGGTCTCAAGAAAACTTCCACAACTCCAGATATCACATCCTTTCAATGATATTTCTCTCAGGAAAAAGTAAGGCGATGCTATATGCTTTCTCTCTTAAGGCTCTGTCTTTTTATTTGGAAATTAAGCCCTTAGCAGACTTCCTCATATGTCTCATTGGACAGAATTGGGTTATACAATAGAGCAAACACTAGCAGAGAATATGAGATTTCCACAGCAGCTTTAGATCAATGAAGACTGATTCTCCAGGGACTAGGGTGGGACTTCCTTTCCTAAAAATCACTGCACAAATCCTGCCAGTCAGGCCAAGAGTAGAACTTGGGTCCCCCAAGTCCTCCCAGCAGTGACCACAGCACTGGCTCCAGGAACTTAAGTCTGACCGTAAAACACCACCAGCAAACCAACGGCACAACTTTAATAGCAGTTTTCATTATTCACTAAATTTTTTTTGAGGCCAATGTTTTAGTGTACAAATAGGAATAAAGTGTTCATCCCGGTGTGCTTCCCAAAGCCAAACATAACAACAGGTCCTCACTCCAGATGAAGGGAAAACAATGGTTTGGAACATGGCTCTTGGCCTCAGTACCATTTCATAGGGCTTTGACTCCATCCTGAGATTCTCAGCCCCACTCACCATCCAAACCAGACCAACCGTCCCCAAGTACAAGCTGTCCTTTCTGAATGAATCCAGGCTGAGTATCAACAGAGGGACATCTGAAGAGCCTGCATCTGGAGTCAAGACGGGCTCAATGCCAGGCTGTGCCACTTATAACCTCTGTGAACTGCAGCTGTTTTGCAAAAAGACAGGGAACTCCTTCGGGGCAGGGGCTGTGCCATGGTCACCCCTAGCTTCGGGTCATACCAAATGCCTAGTATACGGTTGGGACTCAATAGATGCACTCGTTCATTTGTCCATTCATTGATTCTTCAGTGTTAGGTCCTATCTAGACAGTGGAGATTAACAATAAATAAAACAGATGTATCCCATGTCCTCAGAGCATACAGTATAGCTAGCAGTGATACAGACAAGGAAATAAACAGTTACAATGGAGGGCTATCGGTATCTCTATGAGAGGAGGGGGTCCTGCAGGAGCACATAGGAGGGACAGTAGTTAAAAGTCCAAGCAATCCTCATTTGTGAGGGGATGTATAATCTGGGGTCCAAGGCATGAGTTGAAGTTAGCTGGGTGAAGAGGACAGGGAAAGAAGGCGCACCCTGAGGGATGGAATGAAGACTTGAGAGCAAAGGAGAACATAAGGCTTTTGAAGAAGTAGAAGTACTTCAAAATGACTAGAATATAAAGTGCACATGCATTTAGGGTTCAGAACACAGTGGGGAGGTGGCAACTGGTGTTAGAAGTGGTGGAGAGCAAGACACGGAACTAGAGAAGCAGACAGAAACCAGATCATAAAGGTCCTTAGAAGCCCTGCAAAGATGTTTGCCCAATATCCCAAAGGCAAGGAAGGGCTTTCAGCAGGGGAATAAAATGATCATGTTTGCATTTTTTAAAATATCCGTTTGGTTGCTGTGTAAAGAATGGATTAGAGGAGGCCAAGACAGGTGCTATGAAGATTAATGAAAAGGCTATTACAGTTGTCCAAGCTAGAAATGCTGGAATAAAATGATAATATGGAAATGATATTAACTGACCCATCTATTTCATGGGTGTGTTTATTCATTCATTCTCATTCATTGCCTCGCTCACTCATTCAACCGTGGTTTACTAAATCCCTCCTCAAATGCACTTTACTCCCTACTACAAGGATGGAGGGGCCCCCGTCCTGCCATCAAGGGTTATCGTCCAGTGGAGGAGAGACCAGTAACCAACCATTGCATTCACGTGATAAGCGTTGACAGTAGGGTGGTAATGTGAATGTTTGGTTTGCTGGTTTGTTTTTGCTCATCTAGGTTGCCTTTCCCCTTTCTCTGGAGAACAGAAGCTTTCTTTCCTGTGGGAAACCCATCCTGTGTGGTCTGGATGAAAATAAGCAAGCAAATCTGTTCCCTGACTGCCAAGGTTACTGAAGTTTGGACGTATAAATCTATCAGGGACAACTGAGTCCCCATGAGATTTAGCGTATATACACTGAAAGAGAGAGGGTGTCTCTTCCTCAGGGTTGTGACTTGTAAAGACAATGAAGACCCAGCGTTGCCAAGGGCCAACTTGCCTCCACCTCAAAGGTCTGGTGAGACTGAAGTTGGGGTAGGCAGAGCTAAAAGGTAGAGAGAGAGGAAGAATATTAACGCCCTAATTGTAACATTTAAACCATAAAATCATCTCCATCATCTCCTTATCCTAGTTACATAAGCCAACATTTTCCTCCTTCTGACTATACAAGTTTGAGTCAGGTTTCTGTCACTTACATCCAGAAGGATCCTAACATAAATAGATTCATGAGAATACAGAGCAAGAGGGTTATACAACTGCCTGTAGAAAACTAAGTTTCCTAGAACTCAATCTTGACCTGGTAAGAGTGATAAGAGTGCATCAACCAGGTGGAAGGAGCAGAAGAAGAAGACCTTGCAGGCACAGAGGAACGGACCGAACCTGAAGGCATGAAAGAACAGGGAATATCCAGGGAACCATGGGTATTTTAATACTGTAGACCACACAAGTGTCTATGGGCAAGTGCATAAGTGTCATGGGTTGGTGGGGAGGGGAGGATGGAGCCTTAGGGAAGGTCCAGAGATGCTTCCTCCTTCTCCTGCATCCACACCTCCCAAAACTCACATATACCCAGACTGGGGAAATGTTTGCCCTAAGCTGTTCTTATTTGAGATGTACTTTAGGATCATCTGGGTGTATTGTCCTCTCATCCTCCTACCCACAATCTGTTTCTACGTCCTGAAGCCTTGCTTATGGCATCCCCTAGATTTTCAACTTTCCTTCCTTTTCCTATTCTCTGAAATCCTTTAGGACTTAACGTTGAGAAGCCCCTCTTGATTTTACCAGGTGGAATTGGTGCCTCTTCCCCTGAGCTCCCACACCCTTGGCGTGTGCCTCTTTTAAGCACTTAGTTCATCCTACATCCTATGGAACTAATTTTTGAACAGCCCCAGTCTGGTGAGCTCTTTGAGAGCAAGGACTTTTACTTATTCATCTTTAAGGAACCTAGCACAGTGCCTGGCCACAAGAGTTGTCAAATACATGTTTTGAAAAATGTTATAAGTGCCAGCAATACAATCTTAATCAGTTAAAAGTGTTTCAGTGTGAGCTCAATAGCAACACCAACGATGAAAATCCAAAGCCGAAGAACATATTTGAATTTTCTAGGTTGGGAAATAGTTACAAATCTTCAACTTCTGAAGCTTTTCATTAAACAAGAGGAAAGAAGTGTGAGACCAGTTCTGTTTACAATATTTTAGCTTGACAGCTTCTGGGCTCAGTTGGACTCCATGAAGGAATTTAAATAATGGGAAAAGCCCACCCACAACGTCTCTCGGAGCAAGAAGAGAAGCGGGGGAGCCTGACCATCTCACTTCTGGGATTTTAGGATGATTTTTAAAGTGCCAA
Organism: Mesoplodon mirus; assembly: GCF_964341445.2. Classification (NCBI taxonomy): domain Eukaryota; kingdom Metazoa; phylum Chordata; class Mammalia; order Artiodactyla; family Ziphiidae; genus Mesoplodon; species Mesoplodon mirus. The sequence goes on from NC_138992.1 coordinate 6,157,075, forward strand.
ACAGTCAGGTTGAAAGGGAGAAAATCCAGTCATCCTGCTCCAGATCTGCAATAATACCTCTGGGTCCTTGGCATCGTAAAGACCATCATTTGAAAGCTCGGGTAATTTTTCATCTTTCATACAGATGTTATAGTATCAAGCAGACTGAATTTATGGAAGATATTTCTGCCAACATGGCTATTCGCTGACCATTCAGAAGGAAGAAAACATGAACTGGATCCCTTGAGCGTAGAGGAGTTTGAAAATGCACATCTTTAAGTCAAAGCACAAGATCTTATGAACTAGAACTCAGGCTTTACAAATAATGTCCAAAAAACTTTCATACCAATATAGACGATGCTTATATGGCAAATTTAAGTTTAAAATAATGATTCTAGTGCATCTAGCATCGGAGACCAACTACACATGCACACATACTCACACGTGTGCATATGTGTTTATGTACATTTGTTTTGCAGAATAACAATGTATTAAGTCACAGTAAAGATTGCATTTTAGCAAACAGAATCCTTATGTTTCTTACCCAGGACATTCTTGAGATACAGGGCAAACCACTATAATAATGAGAAGACTTATGACACAAGACTCTTTCAGTTGCAAATGGCAGAAATCCTGAGCCAAAATGACTTAAGTGATTGTGTCATGGAACTGACTCTTCCAAAAGATTATTTTCAGGCATAGCGTGATCAGGGACAGGACCGGGTCACCTTCTCTTCACCTCTCAGCCCTGCCACCCTCCATGTTGGTCGGTTCCTTCCTCCGACAAGGGCTCCCCTTTAGACACAGGAAGGCTACGGCAGCTTCAGATCTGGCAAGCTCTCAAATTAAGTCCTGCAGATAAACAGTGATTTCCTTTTCCAGAAATCTATGCAAAATTTTGTTGTCCTGACTGTATCACATGCTCATCCTTGAGTCTGACAAAGTGACCAGGGAAAAGTAATGTCCAGCTGTGCTTGGGCCCCAGAGCTAGGGAGTCAAGCCCCACCCACTCCACTGGAATCAAGGATCCTGGGTGACCAAAGTCAATGGCTGCCAAGGTCACTGTAACAGAGCGTGGAATGAGCATAAGTAGAGGCGGGGGGTCCTTGACACTTGTCTGCAACGCTGACCACCCCTCCTGCTGATAGGCTCCCTCTGTGATTAGATAAATATCATGAATTAGCCATAAACCAATGACTGTTCTGTAAGCATTCAACTCCATGTTGAATGGAGAGAACTAGAGAGATCTTAGGGGATGCTCTACCGACTATGCCCCACCCCCATAATACATAACATTGGCATTAAGCAAGGCAAAAATAAACACTGGGGGAAAAGTAAATCTTTTTTGTATTTCATTAATATTTGTTAAATACATGCCACATTACAGACACTGATAATACAGAAGTGAATAATAAAACTGCTATCATAACGTTGCATATAATTTAGAACAGGCGTAGGCAAGCAACAGTATCATCTGCTGTGGGAGGAGAATGAACAGAGGCAGGGAGGCGTCTGTCTTCTCCTCCCCGCTTGGCCTTACTTCTCCATAACCTGAACTTCTCATTCTTCTCCATAACCTGAACTTCTCATTCCTCCCCAGTTCAAAAGTAGAATATTTACTTACATGAATGGCTATAAATAGATACTAATGGAAAAAGAGAAAGGGACTGTGGAAGAGCCTGGGATGGATGCCTGATCCCAGCCCACCCAGCCAAAAGGCTCTGCTTTGTGTTAATGGAATAGCAGCCACCCTGTACTACCCACCCATTAGTCTAGCTGTGATTATGAAAAGTTTAATTTCTTATCCTTATGAAGCTTTGATTTCAACATGCAAAAAAAAAAAAATTCCTCAAGACGGGGAAGAAAGGCTACCCTAAAGGCAAAAATCACGTTAACTAATTGCCATGTGGTAGAACAATTAAACAAATGCACAGAGATTGAGAGCAAAAAACACACGGACACACACACATGCACACACACATTTATCCACTATGAAAATATATCATTTTGCACATGCTGTGTGCAGGCGCTGGCTGAGGCAACATCGTGTTGACAAGCAGCACACTTGCCAATTAGCACAGCGTAAGTCAGAGCTACTTGTTATCAACGTGGAAAGTACTGAATAGACGTAAGTTTAGGGTACCCAGGAGTTTGGGGGGAAGGCAGCAGCTTCATGGGGAGGGGAGACTGCGAGATTTTCAGGGGAAAAGATGCCTGGGTTGGGTTTTCAAGGATGATCCCAAATCCCACACCGAGAAGTGGGAGGGAGAGCACCGTAGGTATAAGCGTGTGAAACAGAAGAATGCGGCGTCCGTGGCGAGGGACTCCGTGTTGACTGATCACCTCCACTGACAGCATGCAAGTGAAGCGGACAGAGAATTACACATACTGAATGCCTGGGCTCTTATTAAGGGCTGAGCCGGCCAGTCAGTGCCTGGTAACAATCTACAGGGGCAGTGACTATCACTGTTAATACACTGTTTATCAACATGCTGTGGAAAGAGGTATTTTTTCTAATTAATTAATTTATTTATTTTTGGCTGTGTTGGGTTCTCATTTCTGTGCGAGGGCTTTCTCCAGCTGCAGCGAGCAGGGGCCACTCTTCGTCGCGGTGCACGGGCCTCTCACTATCGCGGCCTCTCTCGTTGCGGAGCACAGGCTCCAGACGCGCAGGCTCAGTAGTTGTGGCTCACGGGCCTAGTTGCTCCGCGGCATGTGGGATCCTCCCATACCAGGGCTCAAACCCGTGCCCCCTGCATTGGCAGGCAGATTCTCAACCACTGCGCCACCAGGGAAGCCCTGAAAGAGGTATTTTGATAAGGCATTTAGGGGACCAATGGAGAGTGAACTCTCCCCGGAGATCTTGAAACCCCAGATGGCCACTAAATAGTCTTCCCAGGAGAATAAAATAGGGTCCCTGTAGAGAGTGCAAGTTGGGTTGGGCTGAATTTTCAGTGCCTGAGCCAAACAGTCTGAGTGCAGCACCTGGTAGGCTGGCCTCCTTCTCCACCTTTCCTGGATACAAGACTCAGCCTTTTGCCAAGATTGCTTAAGAAGAAGAAGAATTATTATTATTATTATTAGTAGTAGTAAGCAACTCTATTGCTTAATGATTGTGAAGCATATATTCAATAAATATCAACTTGGAGTGGGCACCAAGTTACAAATCTGCACGTAGGTGGACCTGGTCTTGGTCTAGCCTTTCTGCGTAAGACAAAAGCTCACTGCTTTCACCTCATGGACTGGTCCATCCTCACGAGTCACTGCTAGAAGGTGCGTCAAATAGACTCATTTTTCAAAGTGAGGAAACTGAGGTCCAGAGACAGGAAGTGACTTTCCCATGTTACAAAGCTAAACGCATCAGCTCTAACACTTGGACTCTTCTTTGCCGATCCAATCGAGACACTTTTCGTTCTCTCACCCACAGGCCCTCACCCCATGTCTCATTCTTCCTCCGTCAAAAGGCACAAGTTATCCTGAGCTTTCCTTCCTTGTAGAGCAACTGTGAGCATTCCACGTGGCAGCCCGGTAGACAATCCCTAAGTTCCTGAACTAACAATTAGCCATGAGGCTGCCTGAAAACTGGATTTATTAAAGGACACGGAAACCAGCATCAGCATTTGCGTTACCGGCTGGCTTTCTCCTTGGGGATTGGCAAAGCTGCTGCTGGTTATGGTGATGAATGAGTTAATAATGAAGATGAAGGTTTCTGGGTGCCTGAGCAGAGGGTAGCTGTCCACTAAAATGGATTAGCCTTGTCCGGCGGGTGTGGCCCTGAGGGGAACCCTGCTTTATGTTCCTCTGGGACCTCGTTTAGCACCGACCACCTTGTCATAAGGATCTGTTGTTAAAGGGAAAGCAATTTTGGCTGCCTGCTCGGAAACGCTGACCACTCTGGCTGCCTGGTGATTTCGAGTTTGCAGAGCGGGTCCTGCCCCAGAGGAGGGAGAACATAGGGGAGACAGAAGTCTGGCTTCTCTGCTTCCTCTGGAGCCAATGGGGTGTGTGACCTGGGAGAAATCACCTCCCTCTGAGCCTCAGTTTCCTCACATACGAATCAGAGTATAGGACTAGGTGATCCTTCTAGAAAGACCATCTGTGATCCTATTACTTAAGCCACTATGTAAACCATCAGTAACAACAACTCACCATCACCTCCACGAGTATCTGCTGTTAAAATGGAGCCAAAGCCAATAAAACACAAAAAAAACAAAACAAAACAAAATGCAGGCAAAGCCTTCAGCAAAAGGCTGAGTCTCCCAGTTTGACACAGTGAGAATTACCTGAGTTCAGAATGTTAAAATCTCCAAGTTTCAGGGATTGAAAATTTTTTTTAAGAGACTAAATAGACTTATCCTTTATTCCAACTGACGAGCTTCAGAGAGTGACAATCAGACAAACATTCCACCAGGTATCCAAGGCCCTCCTCGGCTTGGCAGAATCACAGGCTCCACATCACTGTCTGGTTTAGGTTTCTTCCTCTTCTTCTTCCTCTTCCTCCTCTTCCTCCTCCTTGTCATCCTCACCCCAGCTGAAGGTGCCATCAGGCAGGCTATAGACATGGACGACCTGCTTGCTGGGGTCCCTGAGGTTGAGGTACTTGCCCTCCTCCAGCTTCATGCAGGTGTCGATGATGCAGCACAGGTTGCCCCAGGCGTTCTCCACGTTCGGGTTGATTTGACTGGCAAACTCATTGGGCTTGAACTGCTGGGTGCCCAGGATGACGTGGCATGAGGAGCATTTCACGTGGTACCAGGACATGTACTCAAGTTTGAGGTACTCAGATCCAGCCAGCAAAGCACAGCAGGTCCAGCAGGCCAACTTGTAGCTGTTGTTCTTCAGCTCGGTGGCAGTGATGGCCCCTCACTGAGAATCCAGCTTCTGACGCAAGTCAACGCCATTAGAGTGCCTGGAGTCCCACTCGTTGAGGGTCTTGATGTTATTGACACCTCCCCATTGGCGCCGGTCATGATGCCGTTGTGCTCACAGCAGACGATGAGGTCAATGTCATCTCCGAGCTTCCACCTGTGGTAACGGTACGCCACAGAGGTGATCTCATTCTTATCCATGTCGTCCTCCACAAACGGGTTTGGGGTGGGGAAGTTGTATCTTTCCTTCCCCATCCTCAAGCACTGTGGGGAGAAGTGGTGGTTGATGTAGGTTGCTTCCATGGCCAGGTTGCGGGGTGAGTTGAAGGAGTTACCTTCATCTTGAGGGGACTCGTTGGCTGCCTCACTCACCATCAGGAGGTCAAAGTCACAGTTTTGTCCCTCTTGTCAGAGCGGGTGCAGCTTGTCAGTGTGGCCAGAATGGCGTTGGTGGCAAACACGTTCCCCTGAGTCTTTGCCAGCTTCCAGATGATGGTGTTGTCCCTGGTGGCACAGTGGTTAAGAATCCGCCTGCCAATGCAGGGGACATGGGTTCGAGCCCTGGTCTGGGAAGATCCCACACGCTGCAGAGCAGCTAAGCCCGTGTGCCACAACTACTGAGCTTGCACTCTAGAGCCTGTGAGCCACAACTACTGAGCCCACGTGCCACAACTACTGAAGCCCACGTGCCTAGAGCCCGTGCTCCGCAACAAGAGGAGCCACTGCAATGAGAAGCCCGCTCACCTAAACGAAGAGTAGCCCCTGCTTGCTGCAACTAGGGAAAGCCCACATGCAGCAATGAAGACCCAATGCAGCCAAAAATAAATAAATTAATTTAAAAAAATCTCTAAGTTTCAGGGGCCACCCCAGATGGAAAGAACTATAATCTACAGGAAGAGGCCGAGGGGTCCCTTAACAAACAAACACCTTAGGGGATTCTCCTGATCACGCAAGTCGGGAAACAGTGGGATAGAGGAATGTAGCCTTGATGGTGGTGTGTGGAATCTTCAGGTTCCAGACCCACGGTTCTCGAGCTTGGGAGCATGGGAAGCACCAGGAGCTTTACCTTCCCTGCCACTCTGATGCCATTTCCAGAAATTCGGATTAGGTTGGAATGGGATTTTGTTTTGGGGGTGTTGGGGGTTTTAAGGACTCCCCAAGCGACGTTCATATGCAGCCAGAGTCAAGAACCTCCACCTCAAACTCAAACTGGTTGTTAATCCTACGTCCTCAATGTTTCCCCTCCACCACCAAGGGGGTAAGTGGAAATCCAACCAAGTTCTGATGTCCCTGCCAGGGCTCTGCTGAGCCATCTGGCGCCTGGTAGAGACAAGGAAGACCAGAGGACCAAGTTCCACCACACAGCAGCACAGGAGCCAGAGATGGGAGGCTACTTGTGCATAATGGGGGCGTCGACTGCTCCATGTTGCTGGGAGATGGGACTCACATTATGTCTGTTCATGTCATAAGTACTCAGTGGATGCTGGTTGGATTGAAACCTGGGAAGAACCAGGATGGCTTTTAGGAGATCACAGGAATCCTTCAGTCCTAAGATACTTGGCAAATACTGTCAAGAGCATGTTGATCATTTTATCCAATTTTTAAAAGCAGAAATCGTGGTAACTTTAGCTGCTATTTTTTGAGCTCCTACTATGCCTTCTGCACTGGGTTAGACCCAACAATGAGCACCACCAACCCTCATACCGTCCGCAGAAATTAGGAGTCTGACCCCATGCGTCTTAGGCAAGGACACTCAAGGTCAAAGACGTGAAGGCTGCACAGCCAGCACAGAACAGAGGTCCAAATCCACATCTGCTCCCTTCCCCAGGACACGCCAGACCCACAGTTTATTCAGTAGGTTGTCTGAAGCCTCTCCCTCTGCCCGTCACCTAATTCCATGTAATTTCCGTGAGCGCTGTCTCTGTAGGAGAGAGCCCCCTGCTCAGCCATCTGAAATGTCTAGAGCAGGAGCGGGGGCCCGTCTGTAGGAGGTGGTGTGGCAGTTAAGCGGCCAACGTAAGTCTATTACGGGAAGAGCGTCCATTCTGAGGGTGACCTGACATTTTTAAAATGTCTATTTGCCACCAACAATATCCTTTCAAATTTTTCAAAATCCTCTAAACCAACAAAGTCAGCCACAGTGTGAATCAGCCTACCTTCCCTGTCGCTGCCTGAGTAGTGCTATTTCAGCAATGAAAGGAGATGTGTGTTTCTGTGGGTATATGCATGTGTGGGCATGTGTATGTGTGTATGTGTCTCTGTCTCTCTGTGTGTATGCATGTGTGGGCGCATGTGTGTACATGTATTTGAATATATGCATCTGTGTGTATGTGCATGTGTCTATGCATGGGTGGGCACATATGTGAGTGCATATGTGCATGTGTGCATATCTATGTATGTGTGTGAGTTTGTGTGCATGAGGAAACACGTGTGTATGTATGTGTGTGGTATAAATCCTATGGACTTAGAAGCCATAGGGACTACGATGTATAGACAAGACAGAAAAGTCCCCAACAACAAAGTGGACACAGGACAGAAGGACCTGATTCCACTCACTCCTTTCATGACACAGAAGGAGAGAAAAGAGCACAGATCTGAAGACACAATCAGCCCTCGAATCCCAGCTCGCCTCTGGTAATTTATCAAATGGGTTATAGGACTCAGAATCCTCAACTATTATATAGAAGGAGAAAACAGCTGTATATGGAACTGATGCCCACCTTGATCACTTGCAAATCTCAGCAGGTCATTTAACTTCTCTGTGCCTCAGTTTCCCCATAGGATTATGATGATTAAATGAGCTAATAAATGTAAAACAAAATATATGGCATGTAATAAGTGCCACTGTTACTCCTAACTCAAAAATATTATTGCTTTGTTCCACTTCACTATCCTGGGAAAGACATCAAAGACATATTTCCTTTAATATTCAAGTTAGAAAAACTGCCACCCCCATGAATATGAATCAACGGAACATCCAGTCTTTCTCCTGGGGTTGCCCTCTCCCCGAAATTACTGTGGCTCTCCAAACATTGTTTAATGGTTCTACTAAACTGCTCTGGTTGCAGATATTTCTCCTTTCTCCAGCCATTCACGGTCCAAGGTGTCATTGCTCCACAATTTCTTTTACAGAAAGTATCCTGGTTTGTTCTAAGCTTGGGCACAATCTTCTCTGTTCACTTCTCCCCACCCGCTACCCTGCCGCTTTCTAGCATTGCCTGGGGTTTGGCAAACCTTACTCCAAGCTAGAGGAATAGCAAACAATAAAGCAATGAGTGGCGTATGTTTCTCCCGAGGTTGTTCCTGGGTCTCACAACTGTTAACTCAAACTTGGGATTTCATTTCACAGCAGCCTTCCTGGTGGAGGAGGCATCCAACCCTCATTGATGAGACCCCCCTGCCAATCCCTCCTCCAGAGACCAGAGAGCCATTCCTTGGTGCACAGAAAGAAGGTCCCTTCCAGCTCCCTGCCCACATCTGGCTCAGGCTGGCTTCTTTTCTGACCCAGCATGTGAGAAAGCAGGGACACCCATTTCTTCAGGGCATGGCCTGTTCCTCCTTCCACCTACGGGATGGAATCTGATTGCCCAGGACAGACAGGGCAGTCGCTGTTGCTGGCATTTGTTTCTCAACTTAAATAGAGAAGGTTGAGAACACCAAGAGTCCAGCACAAATCCACATTTAGGAGGAGTAATTCTTCAAGGGCTGGGTCAGGAGAACGACACGCTCAACTTACATCAAAAGGCCAAGTGCTCCGTTCAGCAGAACAATACCATAGGTGGTGGGTTTTCCTGATATGAAACCAAAGAGCTTCAGTAGTAATTTCCCGACAGATAATTAATGCTCCCCAACTGCAGGAAGCAAATGTTATCAGTGGCCCCAAAATGTCCACATTCCAATGAAAGAAAAAAAATTAAAGGCCCTCTTCCTTGGGCACCTCATCAACAGAGATGTGGTGAAGACAAAGTGAAATGTGCTTTGTGAATTTTAGAACTTTTAGCAAATTAGGGCACAGGGAGACCTGGAGAGGAAGACACCAATTCTTCAAATCCGGTAGTCAAATACTAGAGCAATGACTCAAAGAACTTAAGAAACATCAATGTGTTTTTGCCCCAAGCTGGTGCCACCAGCCAAACGGGGAGCATGAGGGGAGTTGCCTACCTTGCAAGCTGTTGTGAGGATTAAATGAACAAACAGATGTGAAATCTCAATGTATATGGTTGTTCTACCCCCATCACCTTTCTTATTTCCACAGTGCCCAGAAGTGCACCTTATACACTGCAAAGTCTGAGATGAGTTCTGTACAGTAAGTGATGAATATAAAGCTGGAGTCTGAAGAAGAGGTGAATGGCACCCTGCTACCCCAAGGTCAAAGGAAGTGAGGGCTCACAGGGGCCTCAGAGGTCCTGCCGGCCAGTCCTCCTGCTCTTCAGGAGAGGGACCCTGTCCTGAGCGGCCAAGGAGCCTTCCCGTGGCCACACAACGACCCTCCTCATTCTCAGACGGGAGGTCACGCAGCCTCCTCTGCTGCTCCAGATCTCCCTGTGGGATCAGGCCGAGGCTGGGACTCCTCCTGAAATTTCAGCCTTTCCTCCCTCCTACCCTTCCCTATCTTGCACCCTCCACCCTCCACCAAGTCTTTTACTTGTAGGCTCTCCTTCGAAAATCCCTTGCACCCAGATCCTTGGCTTGAAGTGTGTTTCTTGGAAGAAACTGACCTAAGACAGACCCTATCACTCCAGCACCCCTTCTACTGGATGTATTTTTTTTTAACTGAAAAATATTATTTTATTTTGAATCCCAGTTTTAATCTTTTCATACTTAACTTTGTTTGTTTTAATTAATTTTTATTGGAGTATAGCTGCTTTACAATATTGTGTTAGTTTCTGCTATACAGCAAAGTGAATCAGCTATATATTTACATATATCCCCTCTTTTTTGGATTTCCTTCCCATTTAGGTCACCACAGAGCACTGAGCAGAGTTCCCTGTGCTATACAGTTGATCCTCATTAGTTATCTAATGCTTTTTGTAGGTTCAGGAAGTGTCTGTAGGGTGTCAAAGCTACTCTGGGTATTCTGGACAAAATCGGTAGTTTTCAAACTGTCTTCAGAAGCAGCAACCATTTTTCAGATGAAGCAAAACCTTCCTTGGAGCCACAATGTAGAAAACAGATACGAGTCCCTTGCTCAGTCGACAGATGGTGGGACTTGAAGCCCCTTCTGTCGGTGTTCTCTTTACTCCCGTAATCCCCAAGCCACCTCTTGAAGATGTGAATACTCAGTGAAACCCTACTGGCAAACAAGCAAATTGAGGTGTTTGCTGTGATGCCTCCTGATTTGACTTTGGTGCTCTGGAATGCAGTTCTCAGGTCAATTTCTATTTTTGTAGGAGAAAAGCAAACAGGGGTCCCATCCCTCCTTGTTTCAGCAGGTGACCACTGCTTCCGTTCCTGGCACCATTCCCAGACCCCTGGCTGCTCCTGCCCCACCCCGTTGCCAAGCTCCACTATCAACCACAGGTGACCAGGCGAGCTGCAATCTACTTTCCTTTTATTGCAGTTTGGGGTCTCATGTATCACGCTGCCAGATGTGACTAGAAGCCTTAGCAGTCAAATGCCCGCTGGCATTTACAGTCTGAATTCAGAAGTGGTGAGCACCTCTTTCCCGGGGCAAGCCTGTCTTTCTGCAAGAACTCACCATCCCTCATTTCACTGACCAGCCCTCTCCCAAAAATACATTGAAAGGCTCAAAGAAAAGTAATGTAGCCCAGCAGTGCATTGTAATGGAACAACATTTTCAGGGAAATGTAAATGACCAGACTCGTCCTCGAGAGCAATAGCAACTTGGTACCACCCGCTTCATTTATAAACTAATTTCACACTCATGAAATCATTCCTATTTTCTGGCAGAAATATTTATGCCTGAGGTTCTTTGAAAACCCATATATATACTTCAAAACCCAAATGTGGCACTTGGGATGTGCCAGGGAGAAAGTGACCCAGAATGGCCATCATGGGGAACAGCAGTTGGGTACTGGGACAGTAACGGGTTGCCCTGACTGAGAGAAATTCTCTTACCTCAAAGGCCAGGGATATTGAAAAACTTTTCACACTTCATCAGCTAGGAGGAGGAGGCAGATTGTGGCTTCAACAGAGGCAGGTGCTGAAGGCATCGCGGCAAAAATGAAAAAAATACGACCTCCCCAGCATTTGTGCAGATCTGCAGTGTCACAAACAGGAACAGACCTAGAACCTTTGAAAGGCAGCAAAAAGATGCAGCCACAAAACGTGCAGTTTGAACTTTCTACATCATTCCAAGAAGAAGAATTTTGCATTCTTGGGGCATCAGCCCAGTTAGGAGAAAGCCCACGTTTGATATACACTGACAGAAGCAACATGAGATTCACATCCCAGAAGGGAGTATGGGAATGGCAGAAGACGGGTCCAACCTTCAACACACACCCAGAACCTGTCAGAGCCAGCGACTCCTTTCTCAAGACTTCTTTAGGATGCTTGTGAGGCAGGATTATTATTTAACACCTGTATGACACCTCAAAGAAGCTGTGATCTGAGAGGCAGAGGTTTAGGGGATCTGATAAACCTGAGTTTGCCCCCATTACTTGCTAGTGTGACCCAGGGGAAGTTGATTACTGTTTCTAAGTATTCACTTCATTTGGAAATGGGAATAATGTCTAATTCACAGGTGGCTGCAAGAATAAAATGATGCCTGTAACTTTCCTGACATAATGTATGAAATAAAACAGGTGGTTGAAAATGTCAGTTCCTCTTTTCCTTCTTCTTGCACATTGTGCGATTGATAAATATATATACAATCTATCACATAAAAAAAAAATCATCTGCTCGGAGCCTTCTTTCTGATGGTGGATGACACCAAATTATATCTTGATTTAATTGAACACCACTGTCATCATCATTTAGTGAAGACCCACTGGGTTGACTAAGTTTTGAATGACTGAGTCTGTTCACTTGCATCTTTGTGCTCAGTTCTGCTCTTAACAGCCTGTGGGCTTTTAGGCAAGTTAATTAAAAAATCAAAGTCTCATTTTGCTACTGTGAAATGAACATTTATGGCTGAGTAATATTCCATTGTATAAAAAAGAATGAAATAATGCCATTTGCAGCAACATGGATGGACCTAGAGATTACATACTAAGTGAAGTAAGTCAGAGAAAGACAAGTGTCATGTAATATGGCTTATATGTAGAATCTAAAAAAATGATACAAATGAACTTATATACAAAACAGAAATAGACCCATGGACATAGAAAACAAACTTACGATTACCAAAGGGAAAAGAGGGAGGAGGATAAATTAGGAGTTTAGGATTAACATATACACACTATTAGATATAAAATAGATAACCAGCAAGGACCTACTGTATAGCACAGGGAACTATACTCAATATTTTGTAATAACCTACAAGGGAAAAGAATCTGAAAAAAATAGATATATATGTATGTATAACTGAATCACTTTGTTGTACACTTGAAACTAACACAACATTGTAAATCAACTATACTCCAATTTAAAAAAAATGAACATTTAGCCCAGTGATCTCTCCTTTCCCTTCCAGACCATTTCCAGAGAACGTGTTGCAGACACAAAGTGTAAAGGGAGTTCTGACAGAGATGAAGATATGGTGAGATGCTTCTTCTTGGAGGTGAGTGTTTGGGTATCACCACTGCACCAGGTGGAAACTAACCCAGAAAAGAAAAGAGCCACTTGCAAAAGTGAAGCACATCTGACAATAAGTGACAGGGGAAATATTCATCACCTATGAGATGTGCCCAATCATGTTGAAAAGAAAGATCACCAGTTATTAAGGCAAACTCGTTTTGGCTTACTCTGATCAAGAAATCCAAACAAAATTCCATTCTGCTCCCAAATTGGCTCACCTTCATGAGTTCTCTATGATTAACCCTAGCAATAAGTGACACACCGTCTCACCATTCCTCACCCCAGAGACACCATCACTGCCCTCTCCTCTAGACAACTCATCCTATACCTCTTCCACTTCCTCTCTCATAGAAGTGGTACCAAATTTGTTCAAGACGTCTTTCAAAAATATGCAAAACCTTTGATGTTTCATAATTGCCTACTGAATGCAAGATCAACTCTTTCATGGTCTTCCTTAGAGTCCTTGAGCGCCAGCCTTGTGCCAGGAACTACGCCTGTTAGAGAATAAAGGGGTGAGTGGAGCCTGGTCCTTGCCCCCAGAAGCAAAACTTCTGAGTGAGATGCAGAAGACAAGTCAACAGAGCATGTTAATATTGGGGAGAGATGCCTTATGAAAGAAAGTGCTGTTGCCGGCAGAGGAGGAAAGATTCCTCCCGACACTGCCATTGGGGATGACCTTGAGGACAAGGCACAGTAACCGACGGATGTGTTGAGCACACCCCATAGTTTCCTGCCTTCCTGCCTCTGTTCACGGTGTTTCCTCTGCCCACGTTCCACCCCCTTCCCTCCTTCCAGATAAAACCTTCCTAACATGGGTCAAGCAACAGGTCCTTCCGGGAATTTTCCCCAACACACCCAGCTGGAATTACAGATTTCCTCCTGAGGGACTGCTCACAGTGGGCTGCTGGGAGCTCTATTTAGCTGTCATTTTATTTTCTGTTCTTGTTAGAGCCACTTGTTTACATGTGTCCCCCAGCTCAGCTGTGGGCTCTTAGAGAGCAAACTCCATGCTTTATTCATCTCCTGAGTTCCCATAGCCCTAAGTACAATGCATTGCGTCTAGTAGGCAATGGATAAACAGCGGCTAAATTGAATTGTATTCATAGTCAATCCTTGTTTAAAGACAGCAGCTGAGGTTCATCCTTAGCGTGTAGAGAGGGAAAGACAAAGAAGTACGTGATAATGCCATATCTTGGGCATCTAGCGTGTAGAGAGGGAAGTACATGATAATGCCTTATCTCGGGCATCCCCCCAACCTCAAACTTTCTGCTCAGGTCCGGGTGTACTTCCTTTTATCTTTCTTCCATGTATCAGCTCGTCTGCAGGCTCCACTCATTCATACCCTTGAAATGTATACAACTGGGATTCTCTTTGTTCCATATGTGGATTCTGTTCCCTACTTTGCTTGTAACTATTCTACACTTTGATTTTCTCTTGTTTTTTCAAGCATCACTAAAAGTTACTTCTGTGTCTTGCCCGTTTCTTTTCTTACCTGTGTCAGGCTCCTCTTGTTGATGCCTGGGTTTGTTTCCCCTCGACAAAATAAAACTTTTCTTCCCCCAAACTGTACTTTGGCATCTTCTTTTCCCCTGGAAGCTAATCAGAGGAAGCAATATAACCCTCATCAATGCTCTCATCAGAGAGTAGAGATCCTCTGAAAAGGCTCTGTCCACGTGGTCCAGGGTGACCACTCAAAACTCCCCCTCTTCCTCCCCAGAATCTTTGGTCCATGCATCTCACCTTGGACAGCCAAAGGATCCTTGCTGACCAATCTTAACACATAGATTCTGTTTGTGATCAGCTAACCCTCTATCTGCTCACAGATAAGGATTTTGCCTTAGGCTGTACCTTCTATCTAGACTCACAGCCTGGTTTCTACAAAAGAGCTGCGGTTTGTCACATTTTCCTGTAATTTGCTCTCATGAGTCAACCTCACCATTCTTTGAAACTTCACCATTATCTTCATTTCCATTTCAAGTGCCTCACCTGGATGAACCCACAGCACCTCACCTCACTCAAGTCTTAACCTCTCTCCAACCCATTCACTATGGCAACGGTCTCCTTTTTGACTCTATTTGATTGCACTCCAACAGTAAAAAATATTTCAGTGTGCTCTCTCACCCTCAATCTCTATCTATCTATCTATCTACCTACCTATCCATCCATCTACCTAGCTACTACCTATAATTTATGAGTTGTATAATATAGATTTATCATTACCATTACTTAATATCTCAACACAAAACATACATTTCCATGAGGCTCACCATTAATGATTATGAATAGAATTCACATTCTGCTTTTCTCTTATTCAACAGAGTCACTTACTCACCCTTCCTGTGTATCAGGCAGCGGACTCTTGCACGGGGCAGGGGCTGAACTGGGTCTGAGTACTAACTCAGAGCTGGTGGTAAGTCAGGCGCATTCATACACCTCCACCGCCGAGTCCTCCAGGCAGTGGATTAGAGCTGTTTCTCACTTCCCGGGCATCTTCCTCCTCACGTGACCCCAGCAAAATGTGGCCGTGCTCCAGGGCTCCACGTAACCTACACAGGGAGACACTCGCTTAGACAACAACCCAGGAGGCTCACAGTCCTCAATTCATGGATTCCCACTTCCTGGGGAACCTACAAACCAGTGGGATTTGATGTGGACACAGGACTCTGTTAAAGCAGGATCCACTCCGCGTTTTACTGTAGTTGTTTCACTGACCCTGAGAATAAGGGATCTGGAAGAAGCCCTGGCATCACTGTACGGAGGAAGCAACTGGGCTGCTTCTCCTCAGGCCCCTTCCTGAGTCTTTCTGCTCTTCCTCACCTCTCAGCCTTGGGGTGCCCCTGGGCTCTATCCTCTGACCCACTCACTTCTCATCACCCTCACTCGTTAGCTGACCTCCTATACTCCCATGACTTCAAATGACATCTGCTTTTCAAGTTTTTTTTTAATTAAGGTAAGTGACATAAAGTGAAATGCACATATCTTAAGTGCATGGTTAGGTGATTTTTGACAAATATATGGACTTGAATAACCAATATCCCAACCCCAAACAAGATACAAAATATTTCCATCACACCAGAAACTTCTTTTATATTCTCTTCCACTCAATTCCTGACCCTGCCCCAGAGACAGCCACTCCTCTGATTTCTGTCCTCCTAGATTAGTTTTGCCTATTTGTAAACTTCATACAAGTGGAATCATACAACACATCCTCTTTCCTGTCTGTCTTATTTTGATAAGCATAAAGTTTTCAAGATTCACCCTGGGTTGATGAGTGAATTAGTAGTTCCTTATTTTTCATTACGGACGTGTGTTCCACCATGCAAAAATAGCACAATCAGGTTGCAGCTCAACTTGAAGGGAACTTAGAGGTTGTCACTCCAATCTTTACAACAAGAAAAAGACTGAACCATGAGAATCAGTAATTTCTGTTAGACCCATCAGAGAACTGAGGTTACGGGGAAACTACGGCCCTAAAATCTGGAGAGATGGGTGAATGCAGAGTCCCATGTGAGAACAGAAGCATCTGAAGCCGGAAACTGGTGGGAACACTTGCATGGTAATTTTGACAAATCGGTGGAGGCTGAGGGGGAGTAGCCTGTGTCTTAGGGAGGCCACCACACCTTTGCAGGTTTTAGCTCCAGCAATCCTAGTGGGTTCTCACACTGCAGAGCCGAGAGAGGTTCCCTTGTGGCCCTGGCAGGTGGAAGAGAAGAGTAATCCTTGTGAAATACCCCCAGCCCCTTATTCACAACAGAGTCCAACCCTCCAGGGGAAAATATTCCACCAGCGTTCTATCCCATCTTGGAGAAAAGCATTTGCAACCATACATTTCTGGTACTAACTTCTGTAAGGCTGAGGTGCAAGGCCAGGCTGACCCTTCTCCAAAAAGACCTCTCTGGACCCCCATGGTGGGCACTAAGAACACTTCCTCCAGCCTCTGGCCCAGCCCTGTCTTGCAGATATGACACTATATTAGAAATAATCTGCCCATATATTTGTCTTCTCTATCAGAATATGATCCTCAAGTCAGAGGCAGTGCCTTGTCCATCTTGGTGTCTCCAGGACCACAGCAGGACTTGCACTTGGAGACCCCGCAGATCATTCAAGTGCGAGTGTGTGATAATTTGAGTGAAAAGATTGTCTTTGTAGTGAGGGGGAAATGAGCTCAAAATTCTTCAATTTAGGAACTCATGATATTTCACAGAAATTCGGATCTATAATTTGGTCCCGTGTGTATAAGCCTCCTCACCACCTAAAGGTATGACTCTTGATGCTTCCTTCCTTCTCTCCCATTTATTTCATATTATCTATCACTCTCCTAGGCATGGCAATGACTTCTAAAGCTTGACCTTTTAGGTGCCAAGGGCAAGAGCAGGAAGTTCACAAAGCAAAAGTACAAATGGATAAAAATTATATAAAAAACATTTAACTGCACTAATTATAAAAAACTGCACTTGTACAATAACACTAAAATATCACTTTTTCCTTCAATTATCAAAGTCTTTTTAAGTGAAAGTTCCCTGCTGCTGATATTCAGCAAAACACAATCTCCAAAGCACTAATACGTCAACGTCCGCAATGACCCCGTTACACAGATGTGATCTCTATTTCACATTCAGGGAAATGAGGCTCCAAGAAGATAAAGCCTCTGACTGTTTAAATTGTCCACCCTCAATCCCAAATCCTCCTCATCTCTTAAGACTATTTCCAGGTATTATCTCTTTCAGGAAACCTTCTAGGATAGAGAATCTTAAGCCAGCACACTCCATAATCTCCTGTGTGTATCCCTCCATCTCTGAACTTGCACAGCATTTCACATGCACTTGTTTAAAGATCTTCCTCTCCTTTCAGGATCATCATGAAAATATTGACTGCTTCAATTAATCTCTGTGTACCCTCCTCCCATCTTCTGCCGCCCGCCATACAATGAACTAGCCAGCCTCAGTGAACGTGTGTTAAAGACTGAAAGATGGTAAGCCAGATCCGAACCTTTACCTTTCTGACCTCAAAATCCAGGCTCTTTCTATTATAATACATAATGCAGCCTTGCTGAATTTATTGATGTCTAGTTTCTGATAGGCTTGGAAATACAGCCTACAGGACAGGGGAGCCAAGAGTCCTCTCCTTTGACTGGTATGTATGATACACCCTGCCTGAAAAACAGCTTGCTTCACCTTTCTTTGGTAGACAAAATTACAGCCATAAACATCGTATTCTGTAGGGAATGAGCATCCTCCTGGAAACCCACCTGGCCTTTAACTGCCAGGCAACGAGAGAGAGAGGCTTTCTTTCTTTCTTTTTTTTTTTTAACATCCTTATTGGGGTATAATTTCTTTATAATGGTGTGTTAGTGTCTGCTGTATCACGAAGTGAATCAGCTATACATATACATATATCCCCATATCCTCTCCCTCTTGCATCTCCCTCCCACCCTCCCTATCCCACCCCTCTAGCTGGTCATAAAGAACCGAGCTGATCCTGTGATATGCGGCTGCTTCCCACTAACTATCTATTTTACATTTGGTAGTGTATATATGTCCATGCCACTCTCTCACTTCGTCCCAGCTTACCCTTCCCCCTCCCCATGTCCTCAAGTCCATCCTCTACGTCTACATATTTATTCCTATCCTGCCCCGAGGTTTTTCAGAAAAAAAAAACAGTTTTTTGTTTTGTTTTTTTAGATTCCATATATACGTGTTAGCATATGGTATTTGTTTTTCTCTTTCTGACTTACTTCACTCTGTATGACAGATTCTAGGTCCATCCACCTCACTACAAATAACTCAATTTTGTTTCTTTTTATGGCTGAGTAATATTCCATTGTATATATGTGCCACATCTTATTTATCCATTCATCTGTTGATGGACACTTAGGTTGCTTTCATATCCTGGCTATTGTAAATAGCACTGCAATGAACACTGTGGTACATGACTCTTTTTGAATTATGGTTTTTTCAGGGTATATGCCCAGTAGTGGGATTTCTGGGTCATTTGGTAGTTCTATTTTTAGCTTTTTAAGGAACCTCCATACTGTTCTCCATAGTGGCTGTATCAATTTACATTCCCACCAACAGGGCAAGAGGGTTCCCTTTCCTACACACCCTCTCCAGCATTTATTGTTTTTAGACATTTTGATGAGGCCATTCTGACTGGTGAGAGGTGATACCTCATTGTAGTTTTGATTTGCATTTCTCTAATGATTAGTGATGTTGAGCATCCTTTCATGTGTTTGTTGGCAATCTGTATATCTTCTTTGGAGGAATGTCTATTTAGGTCTTCTGCCCATTTTTGGATTGGGTTGTTTGTTTTTTGATATTGAGCTGCATGAGCTGCTTATAAATTTTGGAGATTAATCCTTTGTCAGTTGCTTCATTTGCAAATATTTTCTCCCATTCTGAGGGTTGTCTTTTCATCTTGTTTATGGTTTCCTTTGCTATGCAAGAGCTTTTAAGTTTCATTAGGACCCATTTGTTTATTTTTGTTTTTATTTCCATTTCTCTAGGAGGTGGGTCAAAAAGGATCTTGCTGTGATTTATGTCATAGAGTGTTCTGCCTATGTTCTCCTCTAAGAGTTTTATAGTGTCTGGCCTTCCATTTAGGTCTTTAATCCATTATGAGTTTATTTTTGTGTATGGTGTTAGGGAGTGTTCTAATTTCATTCTTTTATGTGTAGCTGTCCAGTTTTCCCCACACCATTTATTGAAGAGGCTGTCTTTTCTCCATTGCATATTCTTGCCTCCTTTATGAAAGATAAGTTGACCATACATGCATGGGTTTATCTCTGGGCTTTCTATCCTGTTCCATTGATCTCTATTTCTGTTTTTGTGCCAGAACCATACTGTCTTGATGACTGTAGCTTTGTAGTACAGTCTGAAGACAGGGAGCCTAATTCCTAGAGCTCCATTTTTCGTTCTCAAGATTGCTTTGGCTATTCGGGGTCTTTTGTGTTTCCATACAAATTGTGACATTTTTTGTTCCAGTTCTGTGAAAAATGCCAGTGGTAGTTTGATAGGGATTGCATTGAATCTGTAGATTGCTTTGGGTAGTAGAGTCATTTTCACAATGTTGATTCTTCCAATCCAAGAACATGGTACATCTCTCCATCTATTTGTATCATCTTTAATTTCTTTCATCAGTGTCTTATAGTTTTCTACATATAGGTCTTTTGTCTCCTTAGGTAGGTTTATTCCTAGGTATTTTATTCTTTTTGTTGCAATGGTAAATGGAAGCATTTCCTTAAGTTCTCTTTCAGATTTCATCATTAGTGTATAGGAATGCAAGAGATTTCTGTGCATTAATTTTGTATCCTGCTACTTTACCAAGTTCATTGATTAGCTCTAGCAGTTTTGGTAGAATCTTTAGGATTCTCTATGTATAGTATCATGTCATCTGCAAACAGTGACAGCTTTACTTCTTCTTTTCCAATTTGGATTCCTTTTATTTCTTTTTCTTCTCTGATTGCTGTGGCTAAAACATCCAAAACTATGTTGAATAATAGTGGTGAGGAGAGTGAGCAACTTTGTCTTGTTCCTGATCTTAGTGGAAGTGGTTTAAATTTTTCACCATTGAGAACGATGTTGGCTGTGGGTTTGTCATATATGGCTTTTATTATGTCGAGGTAAGTTCCCTGTATTCCTACTTTCTGGAGGGATTTTATCATAAATGGGTGTTGAATCGTGTCAAAAGGTTTTTCTGCGTCTATTGAGATTAATATACGGTTTTTATTCTTCAATTTGTTAATATGGTTTATCACATTGATTGATTTGTGTATATTGAAGAATCCTTGCATTCCTGGGATAAACCCCACTTGATCATGGTGTATGATCCTTTTACTGTGCTGTTGGATTCTGTTTGCTTGTACTTTGTTGAGGATTTTTACATCTATGTTCATCAGTGACATTGGCCTGCAGTTTTCTTTTTTTGTGGCATCTTTGTGTGGTTTTGGTATCAGGGTGGTGGTGGACTCATAGAATGAGTTTGGGAGTGTTCCTCACTCTGCTATCTTCTGGAAGAGTTTGAGAAGGGTAGGTGTTAGCTCTTCTCTAAATGTTTGATAGAATTCGCCTGGGAAGCCATCTGGTCCTGGGCTTTTGTTTGTTGGAAGATTTTTAATCACAGTCTCAATTTCAGTGCTTGTGATTGGTCTGCTTATATTTTCTATTTCTTCCTGGTTCAGTCTCAGAAGGTTGTGCTTCTCTATGA
Source organism: Mesoplodon mirus (assembly GCF_964341445.2). Classification (NCBI taxonomy): domain Eukaryota; kingdom Metazoa; phylum Chordata; class Mammalia; order Artiodactyla; family Ziphiidae; genus Mesoplodon; species Mesoplodon mirus. The sequence goes on from NC_138992.1 coordinate 6,177,822, forward strand.
ATTTGTCCATTTCTTCCAGGTTGTCCATTTTATTGGCATATAGTTGCTTGTAGTAATCTCTCATGATCCTTTGTATTTCTGCAGTGTCAGTTGTTACTTCTCCTTTTCCATTTCTAATTCTATTGATTTGAGTCTTTTCCCTTTTTCTCTTGATGAGTCTGGCTAATGGTTTATCAATTTTGTTTATCTTCACAATGAACCAGCTTTTAGTTTTATTGAACTTTGCTATTGTTTCCTCCATTTCTTTTTCAATTATTTCTGATCTGATCTTTATGATTTCTTTCCTTCTGCTAACTTTGGGGTTTTTTTATTCTTCTTTCTCTAATTGCTCTAGGTGTAAGGTTAGGTTGTTTATTTGAGATGTTTCTTGTTTCTTGAGGTAGGATTGTGTTGCTATACTTCCCTCTTATAACTGCTTTTGCTACATCCCATAGTTTTGGGTTGTTGTGTTTTCATTGTCATTTGTTTCTAGGTGTTTTTTGATTTCCTCTTTAATTTCTTCAGTGATCTCTTGGTTATTTAGTAGTGTATTGTTTAGCGTCCAAGTGTTTGTATTTTTTACAGTTTTTTTCCTGTAATTGATAGCTAGTCTTACAGTGTTGTGGTCAGAAAAGATTCTTGATATGATTTCAATTTTCTTAAATTTACCAAGGCTTGATTTGTGACTCAAGATATGATCTATCCTGGAGAATGTTCCATGAGCACTTGAGAAAAATGTGTATTCTGTTGTTTTTGGATGGAATGTCCTTTAAATATCAATTAAGTCCATCTTGTTTAATGTGTCATTTAAAGCTCGTATTTCCTTTTTTATTTTCATTTTGGATGATCTGTCCATTGGTGAAAGTGAGGTGTCCAAGTCCCCTACTATGATTGTGTTACTGTTGATTTCCCCTTTTATGGCTGTTACTATTTGCCTTATGTATTGAGGTGTTCCTATGTTGGGTGCATAAATATTTACAATTGTTATATCTTCTTCTTGGATTGATCCCTTGATCATTATGTAGTGTCCTTTTTTGTCTCTTGTAATAGTCTTTATTTTAAAGTCTATTCTGTCTGATATGAGAATTGCTACTCCAGCTTTCTTTTGATTTCCATTAGCATGGAATATCTTTGTCCATCCCCTCACTTTCAGTCTGTACGTGTCCCTAGGTCTAAAGGGGGTCTCTTGTAGGCAGCATATATATGGGTCTTGTTTTTGTATCCATTCAGCCAGTCTATGTCTTTTGGTTGGAGCATTTAATCCATTTACATTTAAGGTAATTATCAATATGTATGTTCCTATTCCCATTTTCTTAATTGTTTTGGGTTTGTTATTGTAGGTCTTTTCCTTCTCTTGTGTTTCCTTCCTAAAGAAGTTCCTTTAGCATTTGTTGTAAAGCTAGTGTGGTGGTGCTGAATTCTCTTAGCTTTTGCTTGTCTGTAAAGGTTTTAACTTCTCTGTCAAATCTGAATGAGATCCTTGCTGGGTAGAGTCATCTTGGTTGTAGGTTTTTCCCTTTCATCACTTTAAATATATCCTGTCACACCCTTCTGGCTTGTAGAGTTCTGCTGAAAGATTAGCTATTAACCTTATGTGGATTCCCTTGTATGCTATTTGTCATTTTTCCCTGGCTGCTTTTAATATTCTTTCTTTGTATTTGACTTTTGATAGTTTGATTAATATGTGCCTTGGCATGCTTCTCCTTGGATTTTTCCTGTATGGGACTGTCTGCACTTCCTGAACTTGATTGACTATTTCCTTTCCCATATTAGGGAAGTTTTCAACTATAATCTCTTCAAATATTTTCTCAGTCCCTTTCTTTTTCTCTTCTTCTTCTGGGACCCCTATAATTTGAATGTTGGTGCATTTAATGTTGCCCAGAGGTCTCTGAGACTGTCCTCAATTCTTTTCTTTCTTTTTTCTTTATTCTGCTCTGTGGTAGTTATTTCCACTATTTTATCTTCCAGGTCACTTATCCTTTCTTCTGCCTCAGTTATTCTGCTATTGATTCCTTCTAGAGAATTTTTCATTTCATTTATTGTGTTGTTCATCATTGTTCATTTGCTCTTTAGTTCTTCTAGGTCCTTGTTAAATGTTTCTTGTATCTTCTCCCTTGTATTTCCAAGATTTTGGATCATCTTTACTATCATTACTCTGAATTCTTTTTCAGGTAGACTGCCTACTTCCTATTCATTCGTTTGGTCTGGTGGGTTTTTACCTTGCTCCTTCATCTGCTTTGTATTTCTCTGTCTTCTCATTTTGCTTAACTTACTGTGTTTGGGGTCTCCTTTTTGCAGCCTGCAGGTTCGTAGTTCTCACTGTTTTTGGTGTCTGCCCCCAGTGGCTAAGGTTAGTTCAGTGGGTTGCTTAGGCTTCCTGGTGGAGGGGACTGGTGCCTGTGTTCTGATGGATGAGGCTGGATCTTGTCTTTCTGGTGGGAAGGACCGCATTCAGTGGTGTGTTTTGGGGTGTCTGTGAACTTAGTATGATTTTAGGCAGCCTCTCTGCTAATGGGTGGGGTTGTGTTCCTGTCTTGTTAGTTGTTTGGCATGGCGTGTCCGGCACTAGAGCTTGTTGGTCGTTGAGTGGAGCTGGGTGTTAGCATTAAGATGGAGATCTCTGGGAGAGCTCTCACTGATTGATATTACTATGGGCCAGGAGGTCTCTGGTGCACCAATGTCCTGAACTCGGCTCTCCACGTCAGAGGCTCAGGCCTGACGCCTGGCCAGAGCACCAAGACCCTGTCAGACACACGGCCAGGTACACAGGGAGTTTATTGCCTTTTGGGAAGTCTGAGGTCTTCTGCCAGCATTCAGTATGTGTTCTGTAGGAGTTGTTCCACACGTCGTTGTATTTTTGATGTATTTGTGGGGAGGAAGGTGATCACGTCTTACTCCTCTGCCATCTTGAAGGTCCTCCCCAAGAGAGGCTGTTTCTTAAGACACACCTCAGTCACCATAATTGGCACCTTACTCCTATTCTCTCCTTCCTTTTGCAGAGTCCAGGCTCCCCTGATAAGTGAACTCTAAAATGAACAATCTCTTGAGTCTTTTTAATGCTCCAGGCAAATAAGCTATTTTACCTGCTTTATCACTTTGAACCTCAAACTAATTCTGCAAGGCAGACTTTAGAATATTATTGAATATTTCTTTTAGCTGAGAAAATTGTGGTTCAGAGATGTAAGAAACTTGGTTCAAGGTCATCCAAAGAGGAAGAGACTCGGAGTTTTAACGGGGTCTGTCTGACTCTTAACCATGATGCCATATGGCAGTCTAGGCCTCCTGCCTTTCCCTTTATGCTTTGTGAGTCCATCCTGTCACTGGTGCCCTGACCCACTGACGCCATGGATCTGCAGTGAAAATATTGTATGCCCCCACTTCCAAATCCAGTCACTCATTCTGTTGTTACGCCAAGTAACAGTGACCTCTGCCCCCTTGGAACAGCACCCCACCCCTTGTCCACCCAGTTACAACTTTTCTGGGCCTCTTCTTTCTCCAGATTCAGCACAATCAAATTTTTCCATTATATTAGCCAGCTACAGGTCAGCACCTCTCTCAAATTGAAATTTATTATAGATAGGCCGCACACCACTTTATTGTTCTTCCTCTGTGTGTACCTTTCAGAAAATAGAGATGCTTTATTTCTCTACCTTCTCATCTTCTCGAGCAGCTCAGGTGGACGAGTGGAACCACGGCCATGACTTCTCCTATAGTTTCCACCAACCAGTGTCTTCCTCACGATGATTGTTATTCAGCTGAATTTAAAAATCCCAGATGGAAGTAAATACATGCCAGGCAGCAGGCAATTTCCCAGGAAGAAAGAAAGGGAGGCTGCCAGGCAGATGAGATAGTTATACTAAATTTAATTCCATAGGACACGTACAGGGGAAGGAGGGAAGGAAAGACAATGAATTGTTTACTGAGCACCTACTATGTGTCTGGCCAGTGCTAGGTGCTTCACAACCCACCATGAGATATTTTCTACACCTTTAAAAACAAGGGATATGTGGGGTAGACAGGGATTTATCAAAAACTAAGCTCATTACAAATCATGCATCCCCATTAGGGAAATCTGAAATGCCTTCTGCAGTCTTGGGGAGCCAATCAGCCACCAACACCAATAGGTCCCACCATAAGACTTGGGTCCCCAAATCTCAAGACAGCACCGGAAAGTGCATCAAGAGCCTGCAGCCAGAGGCAGGAGTGTGAAGAGCATGGGCCTTGGACTTGGGGACCATTCAGCTCCACCCTGCCCTTTTGGCTCAGCCTCTAAGGTTAGGTGCCATCTCCTGTCCTAGGGGACCAGTTGGGCTCCCTGTTTAGAATTTGAACCCACTGCTTACTAATCTGACTTCCCCTGAAAACCCACGTTTCACTGCAAAATATAAATAGGTTTGATTATAGGATTCTGCCCCAGACACCACTCAGTGATACATACTACCCAGTATATGCACAGCATTACCTCTCTAAGATCCAGAAAACTGAATTCTTAAAGATGCCCCCCTCAAAGGATACAGGTAAGAGACTGCAGAAAAAGAAGGTAATCACCCCAGACCTGCTGGGGTGAGGAGTTGACAGAGGGATGTCCAGGCTGACCAGCCTCTGGTTTAGTCCTCCATACCCCCATCTCCAAACTCCCAGGGCTGAGGAATTACCACCTAGGAGACCATCCCCAACTGCTTCTTCTTGCAGGTCTAGAATGAACCTCTGACCTGAAAAGTGCCTGAGGGAGGGAGGAGGGAAAGCCGAAGTGCTTGTGGTCCTGGTACTCATTCTAATTATATAATCCTTCTATGTGACTGCCTGACTTATTCTCTTCAACTGTGTTTTACACTAGTTTCCTTGTTCCCTTCTCTTCTCTTCTCTGTTTCCTTCCCACCATCACACAATGTCCCAAACACTTCATCATGCTTTCCCCACATTGTATTCCTGAGGGTCCCAGCAGGTAACACAGGACGCATTCAAATTAGGAGAATTTTAGGGGAGTTTAATAACAGGTCTATTTACAGAGGTGAGGGCAGGGCATGGGCAGACCACAGGGGCAGTGCATTGCTCTGGGCTTGTAACCGTCCATAGGCCGGCAGGGGTTAGGGAAAGGCAGGATTATCAACACCCAGAGGGAGAGAGTCTAATGGAAAAGGACCCCTTGGCCTTCCTTCTAGAGATACAGCCTGAGTGAGGAGTGAACCTCCAGTGAGAATGAAGATATACCCTGACTCTACATTCATTCCTCCCATGTCCTACTGGGGTTCCCACTGGCTGAACCCACTACATGTTATTTGATCTAATCCCTACAGGTCAGCTTCCGGGGGCAGCAAGGAAATTAGTAAGCAAGACTGGAGACCGATGACATTACCCAGCAGACTGGTCCTCACCCAAATCATTGAGGAAGGAAAGAGGTGGCTCACGGCCAGCTTGATGCGGATGCAATGCAGGGCAGAAGACATTTGAAGATAATTAAACGCACTTGTAATCACCGGTTTTACTTGTTGGTTTCTGGCAGCTCCAGAGGAGCAAAGAGTGTTTTTGCTCATCTTCTAATCAGCAGGGCCCAGCCCCAAACCTGGGACGTAGCCCATGCTCAGCAACTTGTAGAAGAAAAAGAGTAAAGGCACAGGGTGACCGAAGTGAGTCACAGGTCCTTTCAGGTCTAATGATAATGTTTTGGTTTTGTTTTTGGTGTTTTTTTGTTCTGAGAATTTGGACTGGATGATCTCTAAATCCCACGAGAACACAGGGCATCCTTGTGGCCATGAGAGTAACATCGTTTCATTCATCTTTGTCAATGAACTTGAAAAATGCCCATGGTTGTTATTCAGGCCCTGGGTATTCCGGTTGGCCTACAAAGACCCTAACAGGAACTGGAGGATCAGGCGAAGTTAACAAGTGAGCCCATATCTTCCACTGCCGAAAGCCCTCCCAGTTGAATAGGTCATTCACGCCTTTGTTAATTCACAGCCCCCTTATCCCATCTGTCCTGCTATGGCCTCCATGGCCAAATTTCCAGCTATTCAGAAAACCACAGCTGCCTCGGCTGCCTGAGCATGATGATTTCTCGAGAAGCCAAGCATATTATACGAGAAAGAGACTGTTGGATTCATCTCATCTGGGGCTTTCTCAGTTTACAAAACAATGTTCTGTGCATACACCTAGTACGGAGGAAGGAACTAGCATTTATTAAGCACCTGTTCTGTTGTCTCATTTAATCCCTGCAAGAGCCCTTAGACCATGAATCCCCTGCTGTGTAAGGAGGAGAGGAGACATGCCCAGTCTAGATGGGGCCCCAAGCAAGCAGGTCACTGTCACTGCCTCCCAGAAAATCAGTGGCAGAGCAAGGGGATAAGAAGTCCAGTCTTCCTGTTCCCAATCTAGCATTGTTTCTGGAAGCATTTGTCAAATGATTACTATATTCAGCTTCCACACATCTTTTTTTTTTTTTTTTTTTTTTTGCGGTACGCGGGCCTCTCACTGTTGTGGCCTCTCCCGTTGCGGAGCACAGGCTCCAGACGCGCAGGCTCAGCGGCCATGGCTCACGGGCCTAGCCACTCCGCAGCATGTGGGATCTTCCCGGCAAGGCACGAACCTGTGTCCCTTGCATCGGCAGGCGGACTCTCAACCACTGTGCCACCAGGGAAGCCCTCCACACATCTTTTGGGCCAATTTCAGTGTGTTGAGCATGGTTCTTTGAACCAAAGACAGCTCAGAAACCTCCGTTCTTGCTGCTTGGTAGCTAATTAAGTCTATTGCACGTGCTATAATAGTGATGATGGTAATAATATTAGTATTGGTAATTTAATTTAATAGTAATAATAATAATAGGAGGCAATATTCTGGCACAGTTACTCTGTGCTTGACCCTGTAGTAAGAACTTTACGTAAATCAACTCCTTTACATCTTATGATAACCTTCTGCCTTAGGGATTAATATTATCCTTGTTTTACCAATGAGGAAACTAAGACATCAGAGAAGTTAAATCACTTGGTTGATGTGGGACAGGGAGTAAGTGGGGAAGCTGAGATTCAACAGACTCTGATTCCAGAGTCCCCGTACTTTCCCAGTCTTATTTGCAAATACCGGCAGGGAATGTAGGGCAGTGTTTTAATAGGAGTATTTTGTAGGCAAGGATCATGAGGCTAGAGAGTGGAAGTGACTTGCTGATAAACGGTGTACTGTGTCAGTGGTTAATGAAAGGGCCTAACCTATCTGCAGAGTCAGGATTCTTTCCCAGGTCCATCATCCTGAGAATATATGTCCATATGGGTACTTGCAGAAATTAAATGAGATAACGGACATGGAAGCATAGAGTAAGGAACAGTTCCTCAGCTGCCACTGGTTCTTTGCATTTTTAAAATTCTGTCCTTCAATGCCTGAAGTCCTTTTAGAAGGTGGTAGAGCCAGGACTCAAACATAGTTTTCCTGACTCAGCCCTGATGCTCTGATATCTATATATCTATAGACCTCAGGCTTGGCCATATGGCTTTTGGGAGTAATGAAAATGTAAGCAGAAGTAACAAGTATAACTTCTAATAAGCAGGAGTTCTAATGTAAGAGGGGAGTTGCCTCAAGACCAGAGTATTAGGTTACTTGGACTGCCATCACAAAATACCATAGACTAGGTGACTTAACAACAGAAATGTGTTTTCTCACACTTCTAGAGGCTGGAGGTCCAAGATCAGGGTGCCAGCATGGTAGAGTTCTGTTGAGACCTCTCTTCCTGGCTTGCAGAGTGCCACTTTCTCCTTGTGCCCACACATGGCAGAAAAAAAGAGAGAGAAAAAGCTCTCTGGTGTATCTTCTTATAAGGGCACTAATTTCATCATGAGGGCCCCACCCACATGACCTCATCTAAACCTAATTATCTCCCAAATATCACTACATTGGGGCTTAGGGCTTTAGTATATGAATTTGGAAGGAACAGAATTCAGTCCATAGCAACCAACAACTGTCCAGAAAGAGGCTCTCCCTAAGCCTGGGACCAGAAGTGAAGACCTTGTGGAACAGAGGCACAGCTGACTCATGATGGACAAGTATCTTGGTACTTGTAAGCCACTGAAGCTTTGGGGTCATTTGTTACTGTAGCATGCCCTGGCCCATCCTGACTAAAAGACCACCCTACTCCCTAACATCTACTCAGATGAGTTTGCTCCATGGATGAAAGGAAAATTCACCCTTTGTCTAGACAGACAGATTTTAAAGAGGTGAGAGAAGAGACTGAGTTGGACAAGTTCAGTATTTTTTCCCCAGATTTGCTCATCAGTTAAGTTACTTCTGCTTCAGTCTTGAATTGTTCATATTCAATATTTTCCTCTTCGGGGAAGAGGAGTAAAAGTTCCCTTCTTACTATGAAAATCTATTCAGTGGCAAATAAAGTTAACCTATTTTCACACAGGTCTGGGCTGTGCAGGACATTAATACTAAGCACAGGAGTGATAGGAGATTTTTAAAGAGCCACACAAGAACTGTGATTTTTGTATTCCCATTTGGAACCTAGAGTTTAGAGTGTTCTAAAACATATCCTATCCTTAGCATTGATTCCCTCTGCTCCATATTTGTTCACTTCTTGGTTGACTCTGCCATAAGGTCCTTTAAAGGATGGTAGCAGGTCTAATTCAGATGGTGTTTCTCACACAACCTTCTACCCTTCCAGCCAAGGTCAGCTGTTGGCAATAGTAGGTCCTCAGTAAATCATGGTTTGTAATGTCTTTGCAACTGGAGATGGGCCCCCAGCCCCTTCCCTCCGTGCTTTGTGCTTCTCTGAAACAAATTCCAAGTCCTAGGGAATGCCTACCAAGAGCCCCAGGGCCCATGAAAAGGCAGCATCCAACCCCTTTGCTATGGCATTGTTCATTTATGACAATTCTGAATCTCTTCTTGTCTCTCTCCCTCTTGGCTAGGGATCCACCTGCTCACTGTCACAGCTGCTCCTGCCAAATCCCAGCCCCAGGGAAAGCGCTTGGCTCTTTGGCAGTGCTAGCTCTAATCCCCCTGCCAAGAACTGAGGAAGGTAAATGACACAGTGCACAGATGAAATAAAGCCGAACTACCGAAATCATGCTGTATTTTTTTAGACGCAGATTTTAAAAATTAGGCAAGTCAGGAAAGATCTTACGTAACATTTGGTCCAACCTTCTAACTTTCCACACTGAGAAAAATAAGACTGAAATAGTTTGTGGGATTGGGTCATGGTTACCCTATGAGGAGAGTCATGTCTCTTTCAACTTTGCCCTGCTGAGCACTGATTAATTAGACCGCTGTGCGTCTCGGACATGTTCTCATGCTATAAAGATGTAAGTAAATATCTGAATTCACCTCAACAGTGAGCATTCTGAACATCTCAGTTAACGAATATTTCCCTTAATGTCAGGTCATCTAGTCAAGCAGAGAGAAGCCTCCATCATCATATTGGCCAGTTCCTTTGTCTCTCTTTTTCTGTCTCTTTGTCTCTCTCTTCCTCTCTCTCCCCTCCCCCCATTGATTCTGTTTCCCTGGAGAAGCCAAACTAATACAATACCTCAATTAATGAGGTAATGGTGTAGCCTGACACCCAGTGAGTGAGGTTGTCATTAAGTGATACCTTCCTCTCCTCCATCCCTATGGCCTCTGTCAAACTCTAGATCTTCATTTTCTCTCCCCCAGATACCTGCGACTACTTATTAATGTTCTCCCTGCTTCCTTTCCTATCCTTTTCAAAACCATCTTCCTCATTATTATAACAGTCACTTGTCGAGAAGACCATCTGCCTAACTTTTTTTCCTTCTAAAAACCCATGAATGATAATAATAAGGCCACACTAGGTTAAAAGCACAATTCTAAATGTTTTACATAATTCAACTCATTAAATTCTCCCAGCCACACTATGACGTGGATACTTTCAGTATTCCCATGCAGACGAGGAAATCAAGGCAGAGAGTGGTTAAGCAACGTGTCCAAAAACACACAGTGACAGAATGAGGCTACAAGCCCTGGTAGCATAGTGCCCGAGGCCGTGTTCTTAACCTCCATATTGTAATACATCTCACTTCCCTTTGCCATCAGGAAAAAAACCATATTCCTTGGCATGCAGGTCTTCATGGCATTGCCTTAGGGCTGCCACAATGAACAATTCCAAGAGTATCATTCACAGCCTAGTGCACCCTGCCAGCCTCTGGAATTCTCATGACTCAGTAACCGAAACTCCCGCATATTGTATATACCATTCTCATGAAAGGACTTAAAATTCCCAAGCATACCATGCAGGTTCCAACCTCACTTCCTTTACACAGGCACCTGACACCATCTGAAATGTCATTTCCATCCCCCCAGGCCGCTTGGAAACTCCCTCTTTTGAGCCTCCACTCTTCTTACCTCTTTTGTAATTCCTCCTCTGAGACCCCTGGGCCCTGGGCAAAGCCTTCAGTGGCCCTAGAGGCCTGAGCTCTCTCCATCATAGAACTGTCCAACTGAACTGGAGTGATGCATTTCATACTTCTTCCTCTCTTAGGGCTATAGCTTGTATAGAATCTTTTAGACCTTAATATTTACTAACTCAATAAACGGAATATATGGCTAAATGAGTGAGTTATTGGGTTTATTGAAACGAAGAGAGTGTTAGAGAATCCAGAAGATTCACAAGAACCACAGGGGCAAGAATGGCCTCATTCGTGGATACAGACACAGGGCAAAGTCCTCAGGAGTACGATTCTCTTGATTAGTTAAAGCCTACAATTCCACCATCAGCATCTGACTCTTTTGGCTTAAAATCATAACCGACCTAAGAAGTAAGTCCAGGAAAGGGTCAGAATCAGTGGAGAGACAAGAGGGCAGAGACACTGGATTAGTGAGTCGTTTTCCTGAGTGTGTCAGATGAAGAGCTGAAGGGAGCAGCCCCAGCCCAACAGCCGATGATTTTCTGATGACCTCCCTTCCCACAGACACAGCCCTCCCCCATGCTCTCCCCCCAGGCCATCTCAATCTTTTACTTTGTGAGGCTAACAGAGGTAGTGAGTCGAAGACTCCAACACAAGCCCTGGTTCGGCCATTGCCAAGCTGTGCGTGTGTCCCTCGGCGAGTTGCTTTCACTGCCGTGTATCATGTTCTTCCTCCAGGCCAGGCCCTCTGCTCAGGACTTTACAGCTAGTGTTTCTGGTTCCCTTAACTCTGTGAAGGAGGTAGGGCTTTACCATTTTACACATGAGGATACAGGGGTCCAGGACCACCGAAGGACATGGCCAAGGCCGCAGGACCAGCAAGTGGACAGATGGAAACCCCAACGTGGGTCAGCTCACCACGACTCCCTGCTCTGCCTGGGTTCCCGTGAGCCTCAGTCTGTTCATCTGTAAAATGAAGGGGTTGGGATGACTGCCTTGCCAGCTCTTTCGTTTTATGACTTGATATTCAGTCATGATTGGGGCAGGTTTCAAATTATTTCAGAGACCTAGCGTCTGCCAAATCATAATCAAACTGGCTGCCTAGTCGGAAGTCCAATGAACAATACTGTGTCCATGCTTGAGGACAAGCCCTATGTCCAAGCCCTGCTTGAGGATGGCGACGGCGTGTTTCCAGGGATTTCTGGAGCCCATTGGGGGACTGGCCTCAGGTCATGCACGCAAGGAGACACCAGCCTTTCAAAACACATCAGCATGTTCCTTTTTGCTGCCATCAAAACTGCTGCTCGATAACTCAATCACGGTGACTTATTTTAATTGAGAAATCTACCAGTCACCCTTTGCCAAAGCATCTGGCCATCTCCTATTTGATTTCCTACCAGAAAATGCCCAGCTAGCCAGCAACGATTAAACGGGCTGCCAAAAGGGAGGGGGAGAGTTGTAAAAGGCCATTTGGCTTCAGTCTGACATTTAAGAAGATCCTCAAATTTAGATTTTAAACTTTTTTTTCCCAAATGACAATAGAAAAAGCGTTGCATGGATTTTTGTAGCAGTTTTTAAAGTATTTATAATAAGTAGGACCCAATATTTCATCTTATTTTTATATTTTTCTTTTAAAATTCAGCCAGTGCATCAAACAAATGAGAGAAGCCAGGATTTCCTAGTTCCTGAGATAGTGGGGTGGTCCAGGTTTCACGCCTGTCTTTCCTGCCCTGTGTCTTCAGACACATTGTTTAATTTCTCTTGATCTTGGTTTCCTCACCTGTAAAGTTGAGCTACGACCACATACACATGAATGGTTTGGGCTTTCATCCTTTTCTTCTTTCTTTCTACCCTCCACTCTGAAAACTTGTTCACTTTTCAGTGAGTACTAACTGACAAAGCATCGGAACACATATTTACAAATTTAAAAGGACCAGGCAAAATTAAGAGATTCCTATTAGGGAAAGTGGAGGGGAAAATACACACACACACACACACACACACACACACACAGAAAAAATGAGGGAGAAAAGTAGGGGGGGGGGCAAGAAGAAAGGGAAGATTCAAGAGGGAAAAGGAAATGCAAGAACTATCTGCATACGAGGCTCTTTCATATTTTCCCAATTGGTCTGCATTTGATTTTCAAAAAAAGCCCATGATAAACAACTTGTCATTCTTATTTTACAGATGAGGAAAGCCAGGCTCGAAGAGTTTGCAAAACTTGTCCCCGGTAACTCTCCTGTGAGCAGAGCAGTCGAGATCTAAATGTAGCCTCCCCACTTCAGTGCCAGGCTGTCCCCCAACACTGCAGTCAGGGAAGCATCCCTGGAGTGTCCTCTCTGGGTGGCCTCCAGAGTCACTGGGGACACCACGACTTTATCAGGCTCCTGTGGGTGAGGCTGCACCACAATGCAAGGTGCCAGAAACAGTCTTATCGCACGTGTGATATTGGAACAAAGCAGGTGTATGGGTGTGGCAGTTTCCAGGAAGTGACAAAGGAAAAAAAAATTCCATCCTGATAGTTCATGAACTCACAGCACCACGGGGGTGGAAGGGAGCTCGTCCAGCTTCCACTCAGTGCAGGAATTCTCCCTACAAGTTCACAGTCAAGTGGGTTCCTTCCCCCGGCTTGATGGCAACAAGGAGCTCACTCCTCACCGGCGGCATCCTCTGCAGGGCATCCTTCCCCAGACTGAACGGACAAAGTCTGTGCACTGGGGGTAGCTCTGCCTTCTAACCTTAATCTCCCTCCATCGAACATGAGAGATCTTAAGATACAGGCTCACATTTCTCCTAAAGACTCCTATTCATAAAAGTATCACTTCTTAAGGCAATTCCTCCCATGTCACGGTCATTGCGTGATTAAGCTAATATTCATTACCCACTATGTGGTAGATACACAGCAAGGACCTTTGATGTCTTGCTTGTCAGAGGACCTGGCTGTCAGGCCCCCCTCCCTCGCCTTCTCTGTATAATATTGATTGGGTTTTCTTCTGATTAAGGAAGTAATACATATTAATTGTAGACACCTTAGAAAATAACATGGATAAACAGATCATTATTAACTTCTAATTCTGAACCAGGCACTGTGCAACGTACATTTGAACATACATTATCTCATTAAAAATTCACAACAGCCTTGCAAGGTCATCTTTATTCCCATTTTAGAAAGAAAGCTTAGGGGATTCAGGTCATGTTCTCAAGGTCACACCCATGAAAAGAGAATTCAAACCCAGGAATCTGCCACAGACCAATAAAGACAATGACAACCACCAATAACCTGGAGGAATTATGCCAGCATATTTAAATGCATCTTCCCTGCACTTATTCTACTCATAGATATCAGTACTTTCGTTTTGTTTTGTTTTGTTTTCCTTCAAATTGGAAACATACTGTATGGACTGGAAATGGTGAATATAAAGTACCATTCAGTGGGTATGCTGCCGATATACTTAAACTTTTCCCTCTTGATCTACATTTAGGTAGATCTCCACTGTTTGCTAACATAAATAATGTTGTGAGAAGCATCTTTATAAATAGATACTTGTGCAATCTGCAATTTTTTAAAAATAAATTCTTAGGAGCAGAATTCTCTTTTAAAATTACCTGGAGCTGAGCACAATCCCCTCAATAGGGGTACTACAGCATGTATGATAAAAAAAAAAAAAAAAACTATGCCCAGGAAATTCTTCATCTTTTTCCAGATAAGTCTATGAGGGCAGCAGCCTGGACTGACTGATTACTCCTGGTATCCCAGGACCTAGAGCAATATCAGGCATACACTAGGTACTCAATAAATACTTGGATAATGACTGAATGAATGAATGAAATGAAAGTGACTTCACTGAGCCTCCTTCAGGGGAAGGCTCTCGTATTCCCTGAGGTTCCTAGGAAATGAATAACTATGTATGAAACAAGGACTGCTAAGTTTACCCTAATGTTTGACCCAAGGATGCTTTGTCTCTCCCTGTTCTCCCCTGATTTCCTGTTCTAGCACGTAGGGAAAACCACAAGATTTAGACTCCAAAAGACTTAGGATACAAGCCCATATACCAGTTGTTCGTGTACCAGCTGTGCATGTGCCAGCTGTGTGTGTGCACGTACACGCATGTACAGGAGTGTTGTGCATACACAAGCTGGAACAGACAGGGTGGTGGGAAAATCTCTAGGGGGCAGCTCCTCATCACCACGGCTGGTTAGATTAGATGATCTTTGCGTAAAACCCTCTAACTTCATCTACGTTAATAAGAAGATAATTGGTGTGTCTCTAAAGGTTAGGATTTGGATTAAAAAAAAGAGAAAGGAATCTAATGCTTCTTAACTGTTGGGTAAAGGCTCAGCTAGTTAATGATCTGATTTCCATTTCTACAGCACTTTACAGTTCCTATACAACTTTTACACACATGGGTCATATAATAATCTCATAAGATACACCTTATCATTTCCATTTTGCAGATTAGGAAAGTAGAATCTGAAATTCATTCTCTTAACTAATTCAAGACCCCATAGCAAGTAACTGGCAGCATCAGAATCTGCCGCCGTGCCTGTCTGAGACCCGACCTGGGGTTCTCTCCACTACAGCATCCTCCTGTAGACCCTGCTGCCGCCTCCCCGCTCACTTTCCCCTTCTGCTCCCCCCACTTCTGCACTCCCCTGAGGTCTCCAGTCACATGTGGATATGCTCAGACCCCCCAATCAAAGATCCCAGGCCTCCTCTCCAAATGGCCACCTCCTGCCATCTGCCTCAGGGACCAGGCCCACACAGAAGAAAGGGACAGGCTTGGTGTTGAGTCTGTCCCTGTGATAAGAACAAGAAACAATTACTCACTAGGGCCTGGCCTGAAAGCATATCATGTCTCAGACACACTGCAGCCCAGCTGTCCAACAGAACCACTTCTTATCACCAGGAATCTGGGCCATTGGCAAACCAGAGACCTCAAGGTAAAAAGATTCAGCCAAGTAGCTCCTTAGCAAGCCACAAAGCCTTTGAAGCCAGCCATTCTGCCCCAACTGGCTTGCCGAAATGTGGAATCATTTAGGAGGATGCAGTAAAGGGTGCCATCTGCAGTGATGAATCTAACTGGTGTCATCTTTATTTCCCAGGGGGAACTTTGTGCATTCCAAGTAGGAAAGGGAGGTTTCCTGGCCCAGCCTTGGAATAAATCAAAGACAGCAGCTGACACCTCAGCTTTCATGGAAATGCTGCCATTTTAAAGCAAGGGACCCTTCCTTGATCACTCAGAAATTAGGAATGGCCAGTGACATTCTGAAGTTCTTAGGAGGGGCCAGTCCCAGGTATGGCTGAAATGACGGTCATGGACAGAGCCTGAGAACTTGGGTGTCCAGCCAGGAGGTTGGCAGGCAGACAAAACTGTGGGAGGACTGCCAGGCAGAAATGAGCCAACAGGTAAGAAAGGACAGTTGCACAAATTGAGTTCAAGAGTAAACGTTGAACAAAAGTGGATCCATCTCAGGAAATTCATTCATCCACTCATGTATTCATTCATTTACCAAATATTTACTGAAATGCTGTTCTGGGTCATTAAAGTCTATCACTGAACAAAATCCACAAAGATCCCTGTCATCATGCAGGTTGTATTCTGTTGGGGGAAGACAGATGAAAGACAACTAACTTAAAAAGTAAATAAATGACATAGCACATTACCACAGACACAAGAGCTAAATCTCAAGGAAGGGCTTTATCCTAAGATAGAATAGCTTCCGGGGAAGATGGCGGAAGAGTAAGACGCGGAGATCACCTTCCTCCCCACGGATACACCAGAAATACAGCTACACGTGGAACAACTCCTACAGAACACCTACTGAATGCTGGCAGAAGACCTCAGACCTCCCAAAAGGCAAGAAACTCCCCACGTACCTGGGAAGGGCAAAGCGGAGAGATTCCCACACAGAGGATCGGTGCCGACCGGTACTCACCAGCCCGAGAGGCTTGACTGCTCGCCCGCTGGGGCAGGCGGCGCTGGAAGCTGAGGGTCAGGCTTCGGTCAAAGCGCAGAGAGAGGACTGGGGCTGATGGCGAGAACTCAGCCTGAAGGGGGCTAATGCACCACAGCTAGCCGGGAGGGAGTCCGGGAAAACTCTGGAGCTGCCGAAGAGGCAAGAGACTATTTCTTCCCTCTTGGTTTCCTGGTGCGCGAGGAGAGGGGATTAAGAGCGCTGCTTAAAGGAGCTCCACAGACCGGCGCGAGTCGCGGCTGAAAGCGCGGAGCCCAGTGACGGGCGTGGGACGCTGGGGCTGCTGCTGCTGCCGCCGCCAAGAGGCCTGTGTGTGAGCGCAGGTCACTGTCCACGCCCCCCTTCCGGGAGCCTGTGCAGCCCGCCACTGCCGGGGTCCCGGGATCCAGGGGCGGCTTCCCTGGGAGAACGCACGGCGCGCCTTGGACTGGTGTAACGTCACGCCGGCCTCTGCCATTGCAGGCTCGCCCCGCACTCCGTGCCCCTCCCGCCCCGCCAGCCTCAGTGAGCCAGAGTCCCCAAAGTGGCTGCTCCTTTAACCCTGTCCTGTCTGAGCGAAGAACAGATGCCCTCCGGCGACCTACATGCAGAGGCGGGGCCAAATCCAAAGCTGAGACCCAGGAGCTGTGAGAACAAAGAAGAGAAAGGGAAACCTCTCCCAGCAGCCTCAGAAGCAGTGGATTAAAGCTCCACAATCAACTTGATGTACCCTGCATCTGTGGAATACATGAATAGACAACACATCATCCCAAATTGAGGAGCCAGGAGTCAGTGCTGTGCCTCTGAGGTGGGAGAGCCAACTTCAGGACACTGGTCCACAAGAGACCTCCCAGCTCCACATAATATCAAACGGCGAAAATCTTCCAGAGATCTCCATCTCAACACCAACACCCAGCTTCACTCAATGACCAGCAAGCTACAGTGCTGGACACCCTATGCCAAACAACTAGCAAGACAGGAACACAACGCCACCCATTAGCAGAGAGGTGGCCTAAAATCATAAAAAGTCCGCAGACACCCCAAAACACACCACCAGACGTGGACCTGCCCACCAGAAAGACAAGATCCAGCCTCATCCACCAGAACACAGGCACTAGTCCCCTCCACCAGGAAGCCTACACAGCCCACTAAACCAACCTTAGCCACTGGGGACAGACACCAAAAACAACGGGAACTATGAACCTGCAGCCTGCAAAAAGGAGACCCCAAACACAGTAACATAAGCAAAATGAGAAGACAGAGAAACACACAGCAGGAGGAGGAGCAAGATAAAAACCCACCAGACCTAACAAATGAAGAGGTAATAGGCAGTCTACCTGAAAAAGAATTCAGAATAATGATAGTAAAGATGATCCAAGATTCTATTTCCAAGATCCAAAATCTTGGAAATAGAATAGACAAAAAGCAAGAAACAGTTAACAAGGACCTAGAAGAACTAAAGATGAATCAAGCATCGATTAAAAACACAATAAATGAAATGAAAAATACTCTAGATGGGATCAATAGCAGAATAACTGAGGCAGAAGAACAGATAAGTGAGGTAGAAGATAAAATAGTGGAAATAACTGATGCAGAGCAAAATAAAGAAAAAAGAATGAAAAGAACAGAGGACAGTCTCAGAGACCTCTGGGACAACATTAAACGCACCAACATTCGAATTATAGGGGTTCCAGAAGAAGAAGAGAAAAAGAAAGGGACTGAGAAAATATTTGAAGAGATTATAGTTGAAAACTTCCCTAATATGGGAAAGGAAATAGTTAATCAAGTCCAGGAGGCACAGAGAGTCCCATACAGAATAAATGCAAGGAGAAATACGCCAAGACACATATTAATCAAACTGTCAAAAATTAAACACAAAGAAATCATATTAAAAGCAGCAAGGCAAAAACAACAAATAACACACAAGGGAATCCCCATCAGGATAACAGCTGACCTCTCAGCAGAAACTCTACAAGCCAGAAGGGAGTGGCAGGACATAATTAAAGTGATGAAGGAGAAAAACCTGCAACCAAGATTACTCTAACCAGCAAGGATCTCATTCAGATTTGATGGAGAAATTAAAAGGTTTACAGACAAGCAAAAGCTGAGAGAGTTCAGCACCACCAAACCAGCTTTACAACAAATGCTAAAGGAACTTCTCTAGGCAAGAAACACAACAGAAGGAAAAGACCTACAATAACGAACCCAAAACAATTAAGAAAATGGGAATAGGAACATACATATCGATAATTACCTTAAATGTAAATGGACTAAATGCTCCCACCAAAAGACACAGATTGGCTGAATGGATACAAACACAAGACCCATATATATGCTGTCTACAAGAGACCCACTTCAGACCTAGAGACACAGACTGAAAGTAGGGGAATGGAAAAAGATATTCCATGCAAATGGAAACCAAAAGAAAGCTGGAGTAGCAATTCTCATATCAGACAAAATAGACTTTAAAATAAAGACTATTAGAAAAGACAAAGAAGGACACTACATAATGATAAAGGGATCGATCCAAGAAGAAGATATAACAATTGTAAATATTTATGCACCCAACATAGGAGCACCTCAATACATAAGGCAAATAGTAACAGCCATAAAAGGGGAAATCAACAGTAACACATTCATAGTAGGGGACTTTAACACCCCACTTTCACCAATGGACAGATCATCCAAAATGAAAATAAATAAGGAAACACAAGCTTTAAATGATACATTAAACAAGATGGACTTAATTGATATTTATAGGACATTCCATCCAAAAACAACAGAATACACATTTTTCTCAAGTGCTCATGGAACATTCTCCAGGATAGATCATATCTTGGGTCACAAATCAAGCCTTGGTAAATTTAAGAAAATTGAAATTGTATCAAGTATCTTTTCCGACCACAATGCTATGAGACTAGATATCAATTACAGGAAAAGAGCTGTAAAAAATACAAACACATGGAGGCTAAACAATATACTACTTAATAACGAAGTGATCACTGAAAAAATCAAAAAGGAAATTAAAAAATACCTAGAAACAAATGACAATGGAGACACGACGACCCAAAACCTATGGGATGCAGCAAAAGCAGTTCTAAGAGGGAAGTTTATAGCAATACAATCCTACCTTAAGAAACAGGAAACATCTCGAATAAACAACCTAACCTTGCACCTAAAGCAATTAGAGAAAGAAGAACAAAAACATCCCAAAATTAGCAGAAGGAAAGAAATCATAAAAATCAGATCAGAAATAAATGAAAAAGAAATGAAGGAAATGATAGCAAAGATCAATGAAACTAAAAGCTGGTTCTTTGAGAAGATAAACAAAATTGATAAACCATTAGCCAGACTCATCAAGAAAAAAAGGGAGAAGACTCAAATCAATAGAAGTAGAAATGAAAAAGGAGAAGTAACAACTGACACTGCAGAAATACAAAAGATCATGAGAGATTATTACAAGCAACTCTATGCCAATAAAATGGACAACCTGGAAGAAATGGACAAATTCTTAGAAATGCACAAGCTGCCAAGACTGAATCAGGAAGAAATAGAAAATATGAACAGACCAATCACAAGCACTGAAATTGAAACTGTGATAAAAAATCTTCCAACAAACTAAAGCCCAGGACCAGATGGCTTCACAGGCGAATTCTATCAAGCATTTAGAGAAGAGCTAACACCTATCCTTCTCAAACTCTTCCAAGATATAGCAGAGGGAGGAACACTCCCAAACTCATTCTACGAGGCCACCATCACCTTGATACCAAAACCCGACAAGGATGTCACAAAGAGAGAAAACTACAGGCCAATATCACTGATGAACATAGATGTAAAAATCCTCAACAAAATACTAGCAAACAGAATCCAACAGCACATTAAAAGGATCATACACCATGATCAAGTGGGGTTTATCCCAGGAATGCAAGGATTCTTCAATATGCGCAAATCAATCAACGTGATACACCATATTAACAAATTAAAGGAGAAAAACCATAAGATAATCTCAATAGATGCAGAGAAAGCTTTCGACAAAATTCAACATCCATTTATGATAAAAACCTTGCAGAAAGTAGGCATAGAGGGAACTTTCCTCAAGATAATAAAGGCCATATATGACAAACCCACAGCCAGCATCGTCCTCAATGGTGAAAAACTGAAACCATTTCCACTAAGATCAGGAACAAGACAAGGTTGCCCATTCTCACCACTCTTATTCAACATAGTTTTGGAAGTTTTAGCCACAGCAATCAGAGAAGAAAAGGAAATAAAAGGAATCCAAATCGGAAAAGAAGAAGTAAAGCTGTCACTGTTTGCAGATGACATGATACTATACATAGAGAATCCTAAAGATGCTACCAGAAAACTACTAGAGCTAATCAATGAATTTGGTAAAGTAGCAGTACAAAATTAATGCACAGAAATCTCTGGCATTCCTATATACTAATGATGAAAAATCTGAAAGTGAAATCAAGGAAACACTCCCATTTACCACTGCAACAAAAAGAATAAAATATCTAGGAATAAACCTACCTAAGGAGACAAAAGACCTGTATGCAGAAAATTATAAGACACTGATGAAAGAAATTAAAGATGATACAAATAGATGGAGAGATGTACCATGTTCTTGGATTGGAAGAATCAACATTGTGAAAATGACTCTACTACCCAAAGCAATCTACAGATTCAATGCAATCCCTATCAAACTACCACTGGCATTTTTCACAGAACTAGAGCAAAAAATGTCACAATTTGTATGGAAACACAAAAGACCCTGAATAGCCAAAGCAATCTTGAGAACGAAAAATGGAGCTGGAGGAATCAGGCTCCCTGACTTCAGACTATACTACAAAGCTACAGTCATCAAGACAGTGTGGTACTGGCACAAAAACAGAAAGATAGATCAATGGAACAGGATAGAAAGCCCAGAGATAAACCCACGCACATATGGTCACCTTATCTTTGATAAAGGAGGCAGGAATGTACAGTGGAGAAAGGACAGTCTCTTCAATAAGTGGTGCTGGGAAAACTGGACAGGGACATGTAAAAGTATGAGATTAGATCACTCCCTAACACCATACACAAAAATAAGCTCAAAATGGATTAAAGACCTAAATGTAAGGCCAGACACTATCAAACTCTTAGAGGAAAACATAGGCAGAACACTCTATAACATAAATCACAGCAAGATCCTTTTTGACACACCTCCTAGAGAAATGGAAATAAAGACAAAAATAAACACATGGGACCTAATGAAACTTAAAAGCTTTTGCACAGCAAAGGAAACCATAAACAAGACCAAAAGACGACCCTCAGAATGGGAGAAAATATTTGCAAATGAAGCAACTGACAAAGGATTAATCTCCAAAATTTATAAGCAGCTCATGCAGCTCAATAACAAAAAAACAAACAACCCAATCCAAAAATGGGCAGAAGACCTAAATAGACATTTCTCCACAGAAGATATACAGATTGCCAACAAACACATGAAAGGATGCTCAACATCTTTACTCATTAGAGAAATGCAAATCAAAACTACAATGAGATATCATCTCATACCAGTCAGAATGGCCATCATCAAAAAATCTAGAAACAATAAATGCTGGAGTGGGTGTGGAAAAAAGGGAACACTCCTGCACTGCTGGTGGGAATGTGAATTGGTACAGCCACTATGGAGAACAGTATGGAGGTTCCTTAAAAAACTACAAATAGAACTACCATAGGACCCAGCAATCCCACTACTGGGCATATACCCTGAGAAAACCATAATTCAAAAAGAGTCATGTACCAAAATGTTCATAGCAGCCCTATTTACAATAGCCCGGAGATGGAAACAACCTAAGTGTCCATCATTGGATGAATGGATAAAGAAGATGTGGCACATATATACAATGGAATATTACTCAGCCATAAAAAGAAACGAAATTGAGCTATTTGTAATGAGGTGGATGGACCTAAAGTCTGTCATACAGAGTGAAGTAAGTCAGAAAGAGAAAGACAAATACTGTATGCTGACACATATATATGGAATTTAAGAAAAAAAAATGTCATGAAGAACCTAGGGGTAAAACAGGAATAAAGACACAGACCTACTTGAGAATGGACTTGAGGATATGGGGAGGGGGAAGGGTAAGCTGTGAAAAAGCGAGAGAGAGGCATGGATATATGGACATATGGACATACACTACCAAACGTAAGGTAGATAGCTAGTGGGAAGCAGCCGCAGAGCACAGGGAGATCAGCTCGGTGCTTTGTGACCGCCTGGAGGGGTGGGATAGGGAGGGCGGGAGGGAGACGCAAAAGGGAGGGGATATGGGAACATATGTATATGTATAACTGATTAAATTTGTTAAATAAAAAAATTTTTTAAAAGATAGAATAATAGGTAAAGGCAGGTGCAGCTATGAAAGGGAAGCATTCAGTGGTGAGACTAAATGGCCCAAGGCAGGGGGAGGAGGAGACCACATGGGGCAGACGTGGAGAGTCGGTTTGTTCCGATGCCGCTCAGGGCATTGTCATTCATGCACTCACTCATCCAGCCAGTGGGCGTACATGGTCCACCTTTGTATATGAGTCACTCTGCTAAGCACACAACATTTACAAGAGATGCCCAGCCTCAAGGAACTCACAATCCAGAGAAGCGGTTTTGAACACACCTGACATCATCCAGGGAAGATATTAAAATTCAAACTTTCAGACCTCACTCCTGAAAGGTCTGATTCTATATCATTGGTGTTTTCAACAAGATTTCCAGGTGGCTCTCCAGAGATGGGTTTGACATATAAATACTTAATTATAAATAGGAAGAGGGGGTTTCCCTGGTGGTGCAGTGGTTGAGAGTCCGCCTGCCGATGCAGGGGACACGGGTTCGTGCCCCGGTCCGGGAAGATCCCACATGCCGTGGAGTGGCTGGGCCCATGAGCCATGGCCGCTGAGCCTGCGCGTCCGGAGCCTGTGCTCCGCAACGGGAGAGGCTACAACAGTGAGAGGCCCACGTACCAGAAAAAAAAAAAAAAAAAGGAGGAGGAGAGATAGACATAATGCAGACTGAAGGAGTGATCAGTGAGGGCTTCCTAGAGAAAGACTATTGATATAATTCCTCAAGGTGAAGTCGGAGTTGGCCAGGCAGGTTTGAAGTAGGGCAGTATGGGGGCAGGGGGGGAGAGCACAGGCATTGCCACTGAGACGAGGTGGGTTACCCAGGGAATGGTTAGCATTGGGTGTTGCTGGAAGCCAACGGGATTAGAGACAGTAAGGGAAAGTTAGCCAGGCGAAGTCCTACTGAACAGAGTAGCTACGAGATCTGTTGGTTCTCCATTCCGCAAGCTCACCTTTCTTCTTGAAGAAGACAGTAGGCAGGACTTCTAATGTGGACTTGATCAACCCTTGGCCATGACTCTCAGCCCTCCCTTCCTTTGTTTCAGCTTAGTGTCCACCCACCGGCAAGCGCCAGTAAGAGCCGCCTCAGGACAGAATAGCTAACCTGCACGTGTTTGTTAGTAAATTCATTTCACAAGCAGTTGCTGGGTTTGGGAGATGCTGCACAGAGGTGACATTTAAGCTGGATCTTAAAAGTCTGCCAAGGGTACTCTTAAAACATATATAGGGCGTAAGAATGCAAACCTGTTTGGGAAACTGTAGTGGCTGCAATACGGTGGTTCAGTAATTGTCAGGGGAAAGTAGGACATGAGGCTGATTTTTAAAAAAAAAGAAAAAAAAGGTTAAAGCCAGATTTTGAAGTGTCTTGAATGACATGCAAAGGAACCTAAACTTTATTCTGAAGATAAAGGGGCCTTTGGTTATTTTGAAAAACATGCGTTGAACATCTGTTTTATGCCGGTCGTTGTGACAGGTACTGAGGACATGACGATGCTTAGGACGAAGGCAGTTCTGTCTTCTCGGGACTTAGGGTCCAGAGGAAAAGGGGGACAGCAGACAGTGCATCAGGGTGAGTGTCTAGCACGGCCCCAGCTGGATAAGGGACCCTAAGCTGGCCACCCTGATGATAGCTGAAGGTCATCCCTTTATGTCACCACTGACCCTCCAGTGGTCTTGGTCCTGCCTTCTATTCCTGGGGGATCACAAATGTGCTGGAAAACCAAAGACACAGACAACACAAGCAGGCCAGATTGAGGACATAACAGGGTATGGGATACAGACAAGCCTCACTTCTGGCTGCAAGTTCAATAGGCAATGTATTGGAGTCAGTAACAGGAAAAAGTGGGCACTGCCTTCCACATTCCTCTGGCTCCCTGGTGCTGGTTGGCTCCCTGCTGGTCAATGAGCAGGGTGTAGCTGAAGATTGACTTTTGGCATCTTTCTGCCTTACACTGGAAACGAGTGTTTTTTAAATCTCAGTAGTGAACTACACCAAACAAATGCAATCACAAATACCAAGAAGCAAAACCCACATAAATAAATGATCATTTTCCTTCTCACCGCTTTTGGAAAGCTCATTATATCTGAACTCACTAAAGAAGATTTCAGAGACTATTTGTCTAGCTTGTAATTAAAGCACTAGTTTTCCCCAGTCTGAAGTCAAGTAAGGGGGGAAAACTTCGGCAAATTGTTCTCAAATGGTGTTCTTTCTAAATTACTTGGAAAATTTACATTGCAATCGGCTCCCCATTAACAGAGTGTATATTTTAAATTTGTGTTATTGTAGCTTAGTTAGCTACTTGCTACTCAAAAAAAAAAATCGGGAAGGCAGAGGATGGAGAATGCACAATGTCTATGTTCAATAACTGCTTAATGATTACATTGGAAGGTTCACATTTAAACAACTCCAGCACTCCAAAATCCAAGACTGCCGCCTTTTCTCTACTGGAGGATCAGCCTACAGATTAGTATCCTGGATTTCTTAGAAGGGAAACTGGGAGTAGAATTATGAACTTTGTCCTGAAGGCTGTTATATGGTGCAATGGAACAAGATGAAAACTGCAATTAGAAGAAGTTATGTCAGTTAAGATAAGGTCCATTTGAGAACAACAGGGTATCCAAAGTAAAACGTAAGTAAGACACAAATATATTTCTCTCACCCATAAAACAGGTATGAAGATTGGCAATATAGAGCACGGTAGTTTCTTGAATTTTTCAGCACCAAAGTTGCTTCTATCTTGCTGCTCTGGCAACCTCAGCATACAGCCTTTACCTCAGAGTGCAAGATGGTTGCTCAAGTACCAGCCATCACAACTCCCAGCAGGATGGAAGAGGGTGAACAAACATATGCTCCCTTTGGAAACATCTTCTCTAAATCCCACATGATACTTCAAGAACACAGTCATTTCGATACACTGGACTGCATGGGAAATAGAAAATGTAATTCTATTCAGGGCAAGCACACATTCAGCTGAAATTTGCTGGTTGAAGATGTTTGCAAATGAAGAATTAAAAAATAAAGATTTGGAGTCGAAAATCAGTCTCTACTGGGGATAGGAAGTGGTGTACAATTTCTCAGCTCAAGGGGAGCACCCATCCAAAGGACTGGGGAAAAACTAACTTGAGCACTTGTTGGGCGCAGAAAGCCTTAGTGCTTCTAGAACACACTAACTGCTTTCTCAGATGTCTTGGGGTCCTCTAACCTCATTTGCATTCCTCTTGCTGAAAAAGAGGAAAAGCACAAACACTGTTTGCACATCTGTGAGGGAAATTTTGGCTCCTTCCCCCCCAGTACTAGCTGGTGAAATCTTCCCTTGTTCAATGAGAAGGAGTTTAAATCATTTCACATTTCAGATGGAATTTTCATATACATATATTCACTTTGATCTGATGAAGAAACATGCCTGGTACAGTTTTTCACGTTCCTTCAAATGACATTGGCAGGCTGTGGGCAGGCAAGAAAAAAAGAAGTTACTGTCGGTGGTGAGATGCCACGCATTTGCCAGGAGAGGAAATGCAGGCAAGCCAGAAATCCAGCATCTGGGAAACCACCCAAAGATCCACTGCCTGTTCATCCCTGCTGTTCAGAGGAAACCGCCCCTCTTTTTACAGAAGTTCTCTCCTTTGTTCCTATAAATTCTTCAAATACATATTCTTGAGAGAAGGAAAGAAGCAACAACGCAATGTCAAATCTCCTCTCAGATTCATGGGGTGGAAATAAGGGGGAAAATCACAGTCAAGTGTGGCTCTGTTTAAAAATACAAACCCAAGTGCTATTAAGGGGTGGTGTTAGAATGAGAAATCAAGGGTGGAAACACTGCATCTCCCAATCACATGGGTATCACTCTTTGCCCTGTGTTTGTGTTTATTATGCTAAATCAGCTTTTATCATTTCAGAAACAATCCTTGTTCATTTCAGATAATATGGAAAATATAGCAGTAGAAAAATATAAATGAAGAAGTTAAAATTCCCTATTGCTATGGAAGGTTCTCATTAAACTACCCTCTACGGGGTCTATCTGACCACCAAGTAATATTTTCCATTACTTTTCGGGTGGGATTTGCAGACTGGAATCATTTCCTACTGTTCTTAAGCAAAATATTCCAAGGTCTACATGAGTACGGTGTGTAATCCCTGGAACTATACTAAATATAAAGGATACTTCTAGCAACCTGGGCAGTCTAAGGTGATAGAGATAAGCCCACTCCTGTTACAAAATCATATATATGCTGAAAAATTATAACAAACTGGCACAGAAATGAACTCAAAAGAAGGAAAGGGAATTACAGGGTTTTAGTAATAAAAGAGAAATAAAACCAGCACGATAAGCCTGGACTGATGCTGGGAGGACCCTCAGGGTTTTAGACCAGGATCTGTGTCATAGATGATGAGAACAAATGTTCTGCTATCCAGGAAGGTAGAAAAGATGTGGCTTTAAGTCCATGAAAACTATGAACTGGAACTAAGTCCTTGCATAAATTCCAGATTCCTAAAGAGTTTTTCCTTCCATGAAAACTCTGCTGACTGCTCTGGGAAATAACTCTGTCAAGGGTATTAGATGTGGTTTAAAAACACCAATGAGAAAATAAAACCCAGGCCTGTGTCATAAGATCATAAATTAACATTAAAAACTAGTCTGGAGGCTTCCCTGGTGGTGCAGTGGTTAAGAATCTGCCTGCCAATGCAGGGGACACAGGTTCAAGCCCTGGTCCAGGAAGATCTCACATGCTGCGGAGCAACTAAGTCTGTGCACCACAACTACTGAGCCTGTGCTCTAGAGCCTAGGAGCCACAACTACTGAGCCTGCGTGCCACAACTACTGAAGCCCACATTCCTAGAGCCCGTGCTCTGCAACAAGAGAAGCCGCCGGGATGAGAAGCCTGCACACCGCAATGAAGAGTAGCCCCCGTTCACCGCAACTAGAGAAAGCCCACGCGCAGCAAGGAAGACCCAATGTAGCCAAAAAAAACCAAAAACAAAACAACAACTAAGAAAGCTTTAAATAAAAAGAAATGCTTTGCAAAATAAAGGAATTTGAGGGCAGGAACAAAAGCATGAAGTTCAATAAGTATTTGGACTAGGCTACCACACATATTTCCTCCTGTTAATGGGATGTACTCCAAATTTATTATTAATTTTTCATTTTTTGTTTTTTTTTTTTTTTGCAGTACACGGGCCTCCCACTGATGCGGCCTCTCCTGTTGTGGAGCACAGGCTCCGGACGCGCAGGCTCAGCGGCCATGTCTCACGGGCCCAGCCGCTCCGCAGCATGTGGGATCTTCCCGGACCGGGGCACGGACCCACGTCCCCTGCATCGGCAGGCGGACTCCCAACCACTGTGCCACCAGGGAAGCCCTTATTATTAATTTTATGAAAGTATTTGAGGCTTGGTTTGAATTTGTTGGCCTAACAATGTTTTGTTTTCCAGGCAGTTATAATCTTTTAATACCCCAGTGTCCCATTTCAGATAAAGTAAATTTATTTATTTATTCTTTTTTTACAGAGACATCAGTGGTTTAATGGCTGAGGGAGCTTACACGTCTGAAACAAGGTCCTGGAGCGACACCCCACCGTGGGAGGCGCTTGGCAGGCAGGACGTGTTGGTAGCCTTCGTCCCGGGTGGGGGAAGGGGAGATTACCAGTTACAGGGGAATTGACATCAGGTGGGCTCATTAGTTACCACGGAAACCAGTCGAGGGGCATGCCCCTCACCGCCCCTCTGATAAGCTGTCACCAGCTGGGGCCTGGGTCAAGTACGTAGGAAGGGCACTCATGTGAGCAGGTGTAGGTGAAGCGGGCACTGGTCGGGCAGGCGATGGACAGGGAGCAAGAGGGCAGCCATCCTGACCACACTCTCCACCCCTACATACCCTGCACAACCCTTACATCTTGGTCCTCCCATCTTCTGCGGGGTCAGGCATGTAGGGGGCACTGCAACCAGATGCCACAAATTCAATACAGACAGCAGCAGCCAGAGTATCAAGAATGAGATACCTAGTATGTTCAGAACAGTCATTTGCCCGGATATGGGCAAATTTTGGAGCTTACCAAGTCAATGGAAAGGGAGTCAACAGCAGCAGTGCCCTGTCCAGTTATAAGGAAGGTAAGGCCACCTCTGTTTTTCACAAACCCAGAGCCACCCCCCTGAGGAGGGGAAGGCCTGCCTTTAAAAGAAATATTCTGGTGGCCTAGCCACCAGACAGACTGTGTTGGTCACAGTACAGATCTGTCACCCCATGTTATGTTGGGTGCCATTAGGGGTGGACCCATTAAATCTTCCCAAACAAAAAGCAGTTAATCCCACTAGCTGGACTTGTGTGTCCAGAAGCCAGCCTATTCCACTCCAGCCAGCATAGTCCAGGGGGACTCAAGGGCAGTCAGTTGTACAGTAACGTTTACCAGTGGGGGGTCCTTCTGATGTACTGGCTTGTGGGACAGGAAGATGGTGAGAGTCTGTCTCCCCCATGGTCAGTAGTCCCCACAGTCACAGTAGCCAGGTCGATTTTTCGTGGAAGTCCAGAGGAGGACGACAACGGCATCTTGCTGTAGAACCAGCAGCTGGTCATTCCACAGGGAGGCCAGTGTTGCTGCTCAGTCCTTGAATAGATTTCCTCCCTCAGGTTAGGGAGGGAATGTAAGACATATAACAGGCACAACACAGGGAAGATTGTGACAATTCAGCAAAATACAAGCAGTAACCACATTCTGAGATAATACCACACCCACCTATGGTTTTTTGTCCTCGTCTGCAATACAGTTCAGAAAACTCAAGTTTTCAGTAATACAGGAATGTGCCTCAAATGATGTATACAATGGCCACCTAGTTTTACCTTGGATGTCTGAACCACAGCTACTCCATTTTGACTTTCAAATCCATCCCTGCCCTCAATGGCCAAAGCAGATGTACAATGCATGTCTGAAAGGCCACAAAACAGGCTGCTCTGATCAGTAAAAATTTAAGTTAAACCATGTATAAACCTTCTGACTTCCTCAGACCTCAATATGTGCAGATTTTTCCATCATTGCCCCTTTTGATGGTAAATCTTTCAATAGAAAGCATTGATGATCAAAATATGCATCCCTCGGTGCTGGGGTGCTGACTCCTACCCTCGGCTCAGATCATGTCCCTTCATGCTAGGCCTCCTTTATATTTGCCTAGTCATTCACTTTGGGGGAAAACTAACCAGACCTCATGAACAGGCTCAGAGGTATGTTAATGGGGAAACACTTTATGGGCTATACATTTTATCACTTATACCTCATTGTGACACAAGCATTGTACATGTGCTTTTAGCTGCAGACTTAAAGCAAGCAGTGTCACAGTTCATGAGTAGTTATACTCTGTGAACATTTCACTAGCTAATTTTCTTTCCATCCAGAACATCAGGGCAAAAGTATGGATAACATAATAACTTGCATAAATACAGACCTCAATGCACAGAACTAGAATTTAACATCCCCTGAAACATAATATTGTTCTCTCTAAAATTACCCTAATCTCCACCAAATACAGCCAAATCAAGGCTAATGTGTTTGCAAAACAAGTCTGGTCAGTTGATCATATAGGCTCCTCCAAACTGGCTGAGGTAGGACTCCCCAGAAGGAGTTCTCAGGCTGAATTCCCAACAGACTTCTCAAGGCCAGGAAAGTCAAGCCCAAGGCCTGACATCAGGCTCTGCCTCAGTGGATTTCTCAGTCCCCAACATACTGAGATTCTTGCACCTGCCATAAGGACATGCCAGTCCTTCCCATTCACCTGACCAGGCTGTTCAGAACTGGAGTTCCCAATGTCTGGTGGGACCAGTCAAAGAGAAGAGAAAAATGCTTCAATTCTACCCACAGGAGTAATTTACCAAATTGCTATAAATCATAACCAACTTGAGGTGAAGGGCTTCCCTCTATCCTGTTCAGCAGTGTAATCTGACATTTATCAGGGACGTGTTATTGTCAAAAGGTTCTTCCTATGGATCTTCTTGAAGATGAAGCACTTACATTTGAAGCCAGGTACTAGAGTGATACCTTCTAAAGTAAATTTAAATAAGAATTAATTGTAAGAATAAAAACTATGAGGATGGGGCATCCCTGGTGGTGCAGTGGTTGAGAATCTGCCTGCTAATGCAGGGGACACGGGTTCAAGCCCTGGTCTGGGAGGATCCCACATGCTGCGGAGTAACTAGGCCCGTGAGCCACAACTACTGAGCCTGCACGTCTGGAGCCTGTGCTCTGCAACAAGAGAGGCCGCCATAGTGAGAGGCCCGTGCACCGCAATGAAGAGTGGCCCCCACTTGCCACAACTAGAGAAAGCCCTCGTACAGAAACGAAGACCCAACACAGCAAAAATAAATAAATAAATAAATAAATTCCTACATCTAATAAATAAATAAATAAATAAATAAATATACCAAAAAAACCTATGAGGATGATAATTTGGATTGATTTAAAAACAAGGTGGAACTTATGTCATTGGCTGTATTAAGTGCTGATTAACTTTAGACTTTGTAAGAACGCCTAATACAACTGCAGAGAGCCATGAAATAATTGCAATAATTATATTTAACTTCCAAACAAGAAATGTGAAATAGATTTAGATAAAACTTAATCTTTTATCAGAAGGTGGAAAAAAGAGGGAAACAAAACTAGAAAAAGTTAAACATAAAATGCAAAATAAGATGTAGAAATAAGTTCAAATATCTGCCTAATCACAATAAATATGAGATTCTCAGATTTTACTTTAAAAATATGTTGTTTACACTTATACACAACTAAACAGAAATTCTAGTTTCAAAAGATATTGATGATCCATCCACAAGGCACGGTGGATATACCAATGAACAGAATAGATAACGCTTTATCTTTACGGAGTTAATATTTTAGAAGGATGAAGTCATAGCCAACAAACAAACAAAACAGACAAATACTGAATATCAAATATACTTGAGTCTGTAGTGGGTTGATAGTGTATCCCAAAATAGTTGAATAGTGTATCCCAAAATTCATGTCTACTCAGAACCTCAGAATGTGACCTTATTTGGAAATAGGGTTTCTGCACATATAATGAGGTAAGTTAACATGAATCATATTGAATTGGAATGAGGCCTAAATCTAATGACTGGTATCCTTATAAGAAGAGAAGAGCATCTCCAGAGACACACACAGGGAGAAGGTGTGTGAAGATGCAGGCGGAAACCGGAAGGATGTGTCAACAAGCCAAGGAACCCCAAGGATTGCCAGCAACCACCAGATGTGGGAAGGGACAAGGAAGGATTCTTCCTTAGAGCCTTCAGAGGGAGCATGGTCCTGCTGACAGCTCCATTTCAGATTTCCAGCCTCCAGAGCTGTGACAGAATACATTTTCTGTTGTTTTAAGCCACTCAGTTGTGGTACTTTGTTACAGCAGCCCTTGGGATCAAATATCATGAAAGCTTCCTCATGTAGGTATGATCAATGATTAACACCATTTCTAGTCTTTCCCCTTCCCTGCAGGATGTGGGGGGGAGCTAGAGCTGAAAACTCCAACCTTCTGATCATGGCTTGGTCTTTCCGGTGACCAGCGCCTCCATCCAGAAGCCATCCAGGAACCCACCCAGAGTCACCTCATTAGAACAAAAGATGGTCCTACTGCTCTTATCTCGGGAATTTACAAGGGTTTTAGGAGCCCTGTGTCAGGAGCTGGGCACAAAGACTAAAATATATATTTTCTATTTTCTCACAGACATCAAATGAGTAATTAATTTCCTCTTAGTTTCCTCACCTGTAAAATGGGTTTAATAATAGTATTAGTTTCAGGGAGGGATGGACTGGGAGTTGGGGGTTAGTAGATATAAACTATTACATATAGAATGGATAAACAACGAAGTCCTACTGTATAGCACAGGGAACTCTATTCAATAGCCTGAGATAAACCATAGTGGAAAAGAATATAAAAAAGAAAGTGTATATATATATATACACTTTGTATATACATATACAAAGTGTATATATATATACGTATAACTGAATCATTTCACTGTACAGCAGAAATTAACACAACACTGTAAATACTTTGATAAAAAAAATAGTATCCTCTTCAAAAGTTTGTTGTGAGAGTTAAATGAATTAATACATGTAATACATTTACACCACACTGGGACTCATGATAATTACCTATTAGGTGTTACCCTTTATTATGATAAATGCCCATGCTCCCAGGGTACCATGATCCTCTTTATTTTCATTACACGCTACTTTGGGCAATTTTGCGGTTTTCAAAATTTTTTTTTTATTGAAGTATAGTTGATTTACAATGTTGTGTTAGTTCCTACTCATTTCTGCTACTCTCTGTATACTGATGATGTTCATCTTCCCCTGGATCACCACACTAGGGACCATAAAGCTTTGCCATGCCCTCACCATTTACTTCTGATTGACCTCTCAGTCCTGCCTGACCATGCCATTTCTTTAAACTGTCTCTTCGTTCAAGATCATTTTAATTATTGGAGGTCAAGGGCCTCACATCAAAGATATTTACTGGGCTTCCCTGGTGGTGCAGTGGTTGAGAGTCTGCCTGCCGATGCAGGGGACGTGGGTTCGTGCCCTGGTCTGGGAAGATCCCATATGCCGCGGAGCGGCTGGGCCCGTGAGCCATGGCCGCTCACAAAAAAAAAAAAAAAAATGATTACACTGAACTTCTGCTTTGCAAGTATTCATTAAATCTTAGTCCTGTGTACACAGGAAGTTTTGTTGAATTATTCCCTTATTTTGCTTCAAATATGAACTGCTTCATCATACTCAATAAACTTTTATCTATGTTTTATGTTGCAAATTTTTAAAGCTTTATGGAGGCTTAATTGATATACAGTGAATTGCACATATTAAAAGTGTACATTTGGGACCTAATGAAACTTAAAAGCTTTTGCACAGCAAAGGAAACCATAAACAAGACAAAAAGACAACCCTCAGAATGGGAGAAAATATTTGCAAATGAAGCAACTGACAAACGATTAATCTCCAAAATTTACAAGCAGCTCATGCAGCTCAATATCATAAAACAAACAACCCAATCCCAAAATGGGTAGAAGACCTAAATAGACATTTCTCCAAAGAAGATATACAGATTGCCAACAAACACATGAAAGGATGCTCAACATCACTAATCATTAGAGAAATGCAAATGAAAACTAAATGCGGTATCACCTCACACCAGTCTGAATGGTCATCATCAAAAAATCTACAAACAATAAATGCTGGAGAGGGTGTGGAGAAAAGGGAACACTCTTGCACTGCTGGTGGGAATGTAAATTGATACAGCCACTATGGAGAACAGTATGGAGGTTCCTTAAAAAACTAAAAATAGAACTACCATACCACCCAGCAATCCCACTACTGGGCATATATCCTGAGAAAACCATAATTCAAAAAGAGTCATGTACCACAATGTTCATTGCAGCCTTATTTACAATAGCCAGGACACGGAAGCAACTTAAGTGTCCATTGACAGATGAATGGATAAAGAAGATGTGGCACATATATACAATGGAATATTACTCAGCCATAAAAATAAATGAAATTGAGTTATTTGTAGTGAGGTGGATGGACCTAGAGTCTGTCATACAGAGTGAAGTAAGTCAGAAAGACAAAAACAAATACCGTATGCTAACACATATATATGGAATCAAAAAAAAATGGTTCTGAAGAACCTAGGGGCAAGACAGGAATAAAAATGCAGACGTAAAGAATGGACTTGAGGACACGGGGAGGGGGAAGGGTAAACTGGGACGAAGTGAGAGAGTGGCATGGACTTATATATACTACCAATGGTAAAACAGAAAGCTAGTGGGAAGCAGCCGCATAGCACAGGGAGATCAGCTCGGTGCTTTGTGACCACCTAGAGGGGTGGGATAGGGAGGGTGGGAGGGAGACGCAAGAGGGAGGAGAGATGGGGATATATGTATATGTATAGCTGATTCACTTTGTTATAAAGCAGAAACTAACACACCATTGTAAAGCAATTATACTCCAATAAAGATGTTACACAAATAGATAAAGAAATAAAAGTGTACATTTGATGAGTTTGGACATAGGCAAATACCCATGATACCATCACCACAATCAAGGTAATAGACATAGTACATATAGTTTAAAATATGGTGCTTTGTACTTCAAAGTTTATTAAGAGGGTATATCTCACATTAAGTTTTGTTACCACACACAAATAAAGGACACCAGGCAATTCTGGAAGATGTTGGTTTATCAATAATCTTCTATTGAATAAGAGATATTGACACTTATACTGTGTATTTTCTAACCTGTGAGGTTAAATACCATTATTGCTCTCAATTTGATAATCTGAAATGGAAGTTTAGGGTGACACTTTCAAGATCACACAGTGAGCAGAGGCAAGACCTAAACCCAGTCTGACTGATCTCCAAGGCCCATAGCTCAACATTACATAATGCTGCCCCAATAAATAAAAGTTATTCCTGTTTTTAGCTCTTACCTCCATTTTTAGCTTGACTCCATTTTTAGAGTCATTGAATTCTCTCATACCTGTGAAAAATGTTTTAAGTGTCCTACCAACCACTGAAACAACTACTTTATATTTTTTACTCCTTAAATGTTTGACCATTACCTGTAAATAGAGCATGGCCTGCTGATCTTTCAACCCATCCAATCGTGTTGCAGTGAGCACCCAGTGTAGACATAGACTCAGACAACCTCTGGACTGTTTTCCTTCCTGCATCCTTTAGGGCATCTCTGGGTAATACGTCCTATGTTTTGAGTTGAAATGATGAAGGGTACTTATCCTGAAATGCATTAAAACATATGTTTTCACCTCTCCCTGTTGTATCCCTGAAATTCAAATACTCTCACATCGTCTGACTTAGTCTGAAGCCCGGTGAGGTTTTTTTCTTTTTCTATGTCCACAGAGAAGCTTAAAGCCTGGCTCTGGGCCCAAATTGCATCATATTTCCTTTCAGTTGGAGTTTTGCTTTCCATCCCCTCTGCTGTGAGAGTGATCCCCTCCCAGAGCTGTGGAGCTTGGGTGCCATATAAATTAAAGTTTAATATGTTATTATGATCACTATTATTATCATTCTTGTTATTAATATTGTTCTTTTTAGCAGCTTTTGGGAGCCACTCCATCAGTGACATTTGGCTCCCAGCATAATGGATCTTTTTATGTACAGGCTTGTGGACTTGATGCCTGCTGTTTTCACTTCAGGGAGGGCAATTTCCTGACATCAGGAGGCTTGTGGGAGCCGGAAACTGTGAGCCTTAGTTGTATTTTCCAACGTGAACCAAAGCTCTTTGGGTGACCAAGATGGAAAGACTCTGCCACAGTCACTGATGAAAACATCGAACCCACATGACTATTTATTCATTCATTTATCGAATAAAAGTTTGCCGTTCACTTGTGGACCACTTATTTTATTCTTTT
The DNA here is from genome assembly GCF_964341445.2 of Mesoplodon mirus. Taxonomy (NCBI): domain Eukaryota; kingdom Metazoa; phylum Chordata; class Mammalia; order Artiodactyla; family Ziphiidae; genus Mesoplodon; species Mesoplodon mirus. Next base: position 6,213,898 of record NC_138992.1, read on the forward strand.
TAAAGTAAAGTGTGGGCCAAGCTCTGCCGTAAATGCTGGAGATAATATGGTGAGCAAAGTCAATTACTCTTCCCGCCATCTGGAGCTACGTGCCTTGCTATAATGTGTAAGACGCCGCAAAGACAAGTGCAAAGAGAGTCAGACCCATGAGAGTGATGGGGGCAGAGTCTGCAGGTGTTGGAGATGACGTCTTTGAGTAAAAGTGATGATGGGTCTAGAATCTGAAGGATGAGTGGAAGTTGACCAAATACAGGAAGAGAAAAACAGTCCAGAGAGAGAAAACAGCATGATGCGCAAGAGCCCAGTGTACGAAAATGAGATGAGGTCCTAGTCCTGATTCATCAGAGGAGGCTGTGCTAGCAAAGGCATCTGATGAGGGCTGCCACCTACAAACTGGCAGTGAAGAGACATGTGCACACGGCTATATTTAAAACGGATAACCAACCAGGACCTCCTGCATAGCACAGGGAACTCTGCTCAAAATTATGTAATGATCTAAATGGGAAAAGAATTTGGAAAAGAATAGGTACATGTGTATGTATAACTGAATCGCTTTGTTGTACACCTGAAACTAGCACATTGTTAATCAACTAGACTTCAATATAAAATAAAAAGTTAAAAGAATAATAATAAGAATAAAAATGAATCACCCATGGATATGCATCCTACCTTGCTCCTAATCTTGTAGGGATATAAGACATGCCTGATGGAGTGTTAAGTCCCACACATTACATCAGTGAGAAAGGGTGATTAGATTTCAGAGAACAGCGAGACAGTTAACAGCTGTAGGCTATTGGGAAAGTTCCCCGAAGCGCCGTAGAATTTGAACATAAAGATGCCCATCCAGCTCCCTGATCGATGTTGGGCCTGGGCGGCATGGAACTGGGAGCCACCACCAAGAGTTCAGTGTGGGCATCAGGACAGAATAGGAGTTGGGAAGCTGCCGGGTATAAAGTGAGGAAGGACAATCAGGGGACAGCATTTGGGGAGAAAAGGACCCCAAAAGTGAGGCAGATCATCTAGGTAAGTTGTGGTCTGGACAGAGGAGTCCTTTTGAGGGTCGGTGTGCTAGAATCTGGGCCACAGGGAAAAGGGAACATGCGAAGTGGAAGGTGGAAGATGATGCTTGGAAAAACTGCTTGGTCAGCAGGAAGCAGCCCAACCCTTTTTTGTCAGGCTTTTCAGGCCCTGGTGTGAGAGGAGAGGAAGCCACAAAAGGACCCACCAGCCCGGACAGCTGCCCCCCAGCCCAGGCACAAGGCCACACTGCTTTGGCAGGCAGAGCTGAGTCAAGCATCTACAACACCTTTCAACCCAATGTTACTTTCTTGCTTTGTCTTATTTTTATTTATTTTTCTTGTTTTTACCAAACAACTCTCTTGGCTGAGAACAACTCAGCTTTTCCAACCCTGAGGGATTGAGCAAAGCAGCAGCTATGGAGAGAGAAGTCTCTGAGGTCCAATACGCAAATGGCCACATTTTTCATGAGCCTGAGGGTTCTCGGATGGTAACTCCCAGTAGTTAAATACCCTCCAGAAAGTAGCAGAATGGAAAATTACTTGTTTTCTTTGAGTGTTTAACCTAATTTATAGAGAATGAATTCCCTTAACCATTTGAAAGATTTTTCTGGTTTAGACTCACTGCTAAGTTACTTTGGAAGTTAAACTCAAAATTGTTCTCCCCTATTTTCCTGATGACTAGGAATCCCAAGAAGACTGACCCGGTATGTCTTAATGCTGCTTATCTGCTCTCAGAACCTCTTGAGCAGCCTCTTCTATTCTCGTTTTCTTTGTATAGTTTGAAAATGGTTCCATAGCACCTTCATGTGTATTTTGTCATTTGTCACCACCATTCTGTTGTCAAGGAGCTGTTTCTAGTCACATTCTACAGGTAAGGAAACTGAAGTGCTGTGTGATTGAGGAAATTTTCTAAGTTCCCAGAGACCACTCAGGTGTCTGATCCCAAGTCCTGTGCTCTTTCTGCTTCCTCGTGAAGACTTCCTCTACAGTTTGAGCACTGGAAAGCCCATCTCCTCTTGGTAGTCACAGCCTTCCTAGGGTGTCAGAACAATGTGGAGATAGGTACTCGGAGGTGTGTCTGGTGTACCAAGTCACACTCACCTGCTCCTTCACCCTGAATGACAAAGGGAATCAACTGTTTGTGACAAAATCACTTGGAACTTCAGGTGACCTGTGAGGCATTTAAACTCTAGAGGCTTAGTTTTGGTAATTATCAGAATCTGGCTGTAGCCATTCAGTTGTTCATTGAAAAGATGCATTTATTTATTGCATGCTTTTTCTTAAGTAGGCACTTGTCTGTCAATGTCTTTATTTTCTCAAGACCCAGTCTAATTTAACTAGATTAATCTCTCTCAACTGGACCTCTAGAGGTACATTTAGTACATGCAGACTTACTCCTGTATGCACTTTACACAGGACATTTACTGATGCACCAAATGTGAAGTCCAAATTGGTGAAGTTCAGTCTCCAGGTATCTTTCTTGCTCTCAGTAAGACAGACCTAATATGTGCTTCTTCCAACCTCATTCTTCTAGCTATAGCTCTCATTCCTTCTAAGATTCAGCAAAATGCATTCCTTTTTCTCTCTCTTGTTATATGAACTTCCACTGTGGTTAAATACCAAAAAATAGAATCCTGGATGCCACTCTTTATACAATCGCAAAATCTGATACAAATCGGAACACTATAACATGTGAACCCTCATCGTACCCAAAAGCAGATGATTGTAGGAAATAAATCAATGCCCATTTTTTTGTCACTTTCATAGGCTAAGTGCTTTAACAGACCCTCAACCCCTGCCCCTAACATAAACCATCCTGAAGAGGACATACCTCTTAAAGCATTATCCTTCTTACAAAAGGTAATGTACATCTTCAATTATTTTCCCATTCCAAGTAGCAAAGGGGAAAAAAGAATCAGAGCTAAAGAATGGTGCATGTGAAGTCACTATTTTGGCAGGAAATTGGGAGGTACCCTAAAGGCTGATGCTGATAACTTGGACCTGTGGGACAAAGTTGAGATGAAAGCCTTGGGCTCCAGCACTGAGCCAAGACTTTTGAGGAGCATTAAAGTGGTCTCTGGCTGGTAAGAAACCCCTGAAAGCCAGAAGAAACATCTGTTGTGCTTCAGAGGAAAGTTTCCCCAATGATGTTCTCACCGATTCTGACAAATTAAGATCAAGGAATGATCTCAAAATCAAAGATCAGAAAGTACCCTAGATACCAAACCACCACGGATGAGAGTCAGCAGAAAGTAGAAAGAACACATTTACATCTCTATGGATTGCAGTTATTGGAATTGGGAGATACAGAATATTAAATCACCATGTATAAAATGTTTAAAGAAATAAAGACATCACCACAAAGATGAGCAAAACAGGACATTATCAGGAATTACGAGGCAGATATGAAATACACTCCAAATTATAGAAATGAAATATATTTATAGTATTCTGTAATAACCTAAATGGGAAAAGAATTTGAAAAAGAATAGATATATGTATATGTATAACTGAATCACTTTGCTGTACATCTAAAACTAACACAGCATTGTAAATCAACTATAGTCCAATATAAAATACAAATTTTAAAAAAAGTAAAAAAAAGTTCTTTAAAAAAAGAGAAAAGAAAGCAATATATTTATGGAAAATAAAAATTCAGGGCTTCCCTGATGGCGCAGTGGTTGAGAGTCCGCCTGCCGATGCGGGGGACACGGGTTCGTGCCCCGGTCCGAGAAGATCCCACATGCCGTGGAGCAGCTGGGCCCGTGAGCCTGCGCGTCCAGAGCCTGTGCTCCGCAACAGGAGTGGCCACAACAGTGGGAGGCCCGCGTACCGCAAAAAAAAAAAAAAAAAGAAAAAAAAAGAAAAATTCAATGGGTAGTGACTTCATCATGGCCATGTGAGAGATATTATTACCAGACTTATCTTACTACCCTAAGCAACGATAAAATGTATCATCATCATCATCAACAACGAGGCATGTTTTTTTAAAATTAATTTATTTATTTTTGGCTGCATTGGGTCTTCATTGCTGCATACAGGCTTTCTCTAGTTGTGGCGAGCGGGGGCTACTCTTCCTTGCAGTGAGCGGGCTTCTCATGGCGGTGCACATGAAGAATTCTCTTGTTGCAGAGCACGGGCTCTATGTGTGCGGGCTTCAGTAGATTTGGCATGCGGGCTCAGTAGTTGTGGCGCACGGGCTTAGCTGCTCCATGGCTGGTGGGATCTTCCCGGATCAGGGCTCGAAGCCATGTCCCCTGCACTGGCAGGCAGATTCTTAACCACTGCACCACCAGGGAAGTCCGAGGCATGTTTTTAGGAACTGAAGAAGAGCCAGAGGAAGACTGTGGTCTTAATAAGAAAAGAAACATCTGATGTGAGTGTGACAGCCCCCCACCTCCTGAGCCACCTCCTGAATGCATGTTCCTAACCACGGAGCTGCACTCAAGCAGAATGCCTGAGTTCAGCTGAACTGAGGGGGGTATATAATGGTGTTTGTAGTTGCTGGAATTTGTGGGGAAGGCAACCAGAGAGGAGGAAATTGTGCACAGAGGTGGCCCCAGAAGTTTGCATGAGAGTCATTGCAGCTCTTAGCAGAAAGTCAAGATGGACATTTACAGGAAGAAACTCAGCATGCTTAGTAAAGAGTGGCTGCTGCAGGGCTGAAGGCTGAAAGGCAATCTAGAGATTACCCAGTGCTGGAAGACACTGCCGTTCCAAGTTAGCAGAATGGAGAGACTTCACTGAGCATTCCTGCATGCAGCTGAGACCCCAGAAAGACCTCACTTTAAGAATTAGGTCTTCTTTATAAAGACACAGACCTACTAAAGAATGGACTTGAGGATATGGGGAGGGGGAAGGGTAAGCTGTGACAAAGTGAAAGAGCGGCATGGACATATATACACTACCAAACGTAAGGTAGATAGCTAGTGGGAAGCAGCCGCATAGCACGGGGAGATCAGCTCGGTGCTTTGTGACCACCTGGAGGGGTGGGGTGGGGAGGGTCGGAGGGGGGCGCAGGAGGGAGGGGATATGGGAACATATGTATATGTATAACTGATTTAATAAAAAAAAAAGAAAAAAGCAGATGGTTCAGAATCCCATCTGTGCATTTTGAGGGCATCCCTGTTCATCTCTCCCACCCTTTTACCTCAAAAAAGAAAAAAAAAAAAAAAAAAAAAAAGAATTAGGTCTTCTTTAGTGAGAACAATTTTTTTATTAGTAAGGGGAAAATAACAGGCACTTCTATCATAAAAGGTATAAAAACCAATACGACAGGATAGAGAGGATACAACCAATAATTTAACCGTCTTCCCTCTAAAGGAAGACCACATGATCTATAATTCCTACAACCTATCACTCACAAGAGCCATCATGTAACAAAAACTTTTAGACATGTGAGGAAGCAGGAAAATGCAGCAAATCATTTAAGAAAAAGAAGTTAATAGTAACAACCATGAAATAACACAGAAGGAGAAAATAGCAGAGAAGAACTCTGAAAGAACTATAAAATATGTGTAAGGATTTAAAAGAAAATATGGGTATAATGAGTGAATAGATGAGAGATTTCAACAATGAAATGGAAACTACCAAAACAATGGAAAGTCTATGAATAAAAAAGTAAAATATTTTAGAAATAGAAATTTCACTGGATGGGCTTAATAGCAGATTGGAGACAACAGAAGAATCAGTGAACTTGAAGAAAAATCAGTACAATGTTGAATCTGATGAACAAAGTGGAAAATATTTTTCAATGATCAGGGCCCTGATGAGATTTAAGATAATTTCAAATAGTCTACCATATGTGAAGTCACACCCCTTAGAAAATAGAAGAGAATGAATGAGGCATAAAAATATACATGGAAATTAAATCATGGCCAAAATATCCCCAAATTCAGTTAATAATGATAATAATAATGACTTTAACTTAAAGGTCCAGGAATTTACTCGGGAAATTTGCTGAGTAAAATGAAACACAAACATAGACATATCATAATCAAACGTCTGAAAACCTAAGATGAAGAGAAAATCTATAAAAAACCAGAAAAAACACAAACGAAACCTATACATTGAGAGGAACAACGAAGTCAGGAAGATTGCTTAATGGAAACAACAGAAGTCAGTTGACAGCAGAATGACATCTTTAAAATGCTGAATAAAACAAAAGTCAACCCAAAATTGTATACACATTTAAAATATCTTTCAAAAATAAGGACAAAAGTAATACCTTTACAGAGAAACAAAATCTGAAAAAAATTGTGGACAACTGACCTACACTGAAAGAAATGTTACAGGAAGTTATTTAGGCTGAAGAGAAATAATACAGCTAGAAACTGAGATCTATCACATAGAAAAAAAACCACCTGAAATATGTATATATGTAAGTAAATACAAACATTATTTTTTTTCTTTTATAGTTTTATTGTTTTAGCTCTTATGTTTAGGTCTTTTATCCACTTTGACTTAATTTTTATATATGTTGTGAACTATTTGTTGAAGTCTATTTGTTCTTCATTGAATGGTTTGGCACTCTTGCTGAAAATTAGTTGACCAAAGATATACAGGTTTATTTCTGAACTCTCTATTCTATCTCCATTGGTCTATACGTCTAGCCTTGTGTCAGTACCAAGCTGTCTTGATTACCACTGCTTTGTAGCAAGTTTTGAAATCAGAATGTGTGGGTTTTCCTAGTTTATTCTTGTTTTTCAGGATTGTTTTTATTATTCTGAGTCCTTTGCAATTCCATATGAATTTTTTAATCAGCTTGTTGATTTCTACAAAGAAGACATCTGGGATTCTGATAGGGATTACACTGAATCTGCAGTTTAGTTTGGGGAAAATTGCCATTAAAATTGCCAATTGTTAAGTCTTTCAAACTATGAATGTGGGATGTTTTTCCATTTATTTAGAGCTTCTGTAATTACTTTCAGCAATTTTTAAATAGTTTTCACAGTGTAGGTTTTTCACTTTTGTTTTTTGATTTTGTTATTTGTTATTATGAATGAAATTGTTTTCTTAGTTTTGTTTTTGTATTGTTCATTGTGAGTGTATAAAAATACAACTGATTTTTGTATGTTGATTTTGCATCCCACAACCTTACTGAACTCATTAATTCTAATAGCTTTTAGTTGATTATTTAGGATTTTCTATATGCAAGCTCCTGTCAGCTGTGAATAGAGAGTTACTTTTTCCTTTCCAATCTGGATGCCTTTTATTTCCTTTTCTTGCCTAATCTCCCTGGCTAGAACCTCCAGTAGACGCTGAATAGAAGTGGTGAAAGCAGACATGCTTGTTGTCTTTATCCTGATCGTAGAGAGGAAGCATCCAGTCTTTTACTATCTTCTTCCCTTTTACATGAGCCTCTAATATAGCCTTCTTTCTCTCAAATGCATCTTCTCACATACCAAAAATTATGCAAATACCAAGGGCACACTAATTTTTATCAAAACTAATTCCTATTCCCAAAATAATCCAAGTTTATTCAGTTATCCGTGGTTGGAGAAAAATAGATGTATGAGAAAAAGTGGGTCGTGTGAGGGGAAGAGAGGTCATGAGGCATCCCGCTTCGGCATTTAAGGAAAAAATAACTTGTTTGTTCCAAGAAAAGACAGTTGTGTTCTGAGTGGCCCTAAGCTTTGCTTTTCTTCTGGGTGCCCATTAGCCTCAGATTTACTGCGGGGAGCAGATGTACTGGCCCCAAATCAGCAAAGATAAGAGGCTTCTTGGCGAGAAATAGACAAAGAGGACTGGAAGCAACAAAGAGGGCCAGAGAAAGAACAGGAGAAAATGCTGTCCTAGCAGCAGTAAATAAATCATTTTGCTGAAAAGGATTTTGGCTAAATTGCCTCCTGGTGTCTATTCCCACTGGGCACTTTTGATCAGAAAATGCAGAGCATCATGAAAAGAGTTCAGAGATGAGAACTGTGTTTCACTGAAAACCTATCGGCGGTTGCAGAGGAGGCAGCCACATTGCTAAACGTGCATGGGGGCTCCAGTCACACTCCCTGATGTACCACCTAAGTGACCGTGGACTAGAAATAAATACATGAGTCTCTCTTTATCATCTGTAATACAGAGACTATAACCTCTGTTTCACAGAGATGAAGGGTTAAATCACGTGATGCCTGGCTCATGATAGGTGCCCAAATTATGTTAGCTTCTTTCACCCTTTCTTCTGATAGCATTTAACAAAATAGCAAGTTTTAGGGACATCCCTGGTGGTCCAGTGGGTAAGACTCTGTGCCCCCAATGCAGGGGGCCTGGGCTCAATCCCTGGTCAGGGAACTAGATCCTGCATGCATGCCGCAACTAAGAGTCTGCATGCCACAGCTAAGACCCAGCGCAGCCAAAATAATAAATAAATAAATACATATATTTTTTAAGTTTAAAGAAAAATAGCAAGTTTTTTTTTCAGCATGGTCCATACTATTTTCATAAAAATCCTACCAATTATCAAGAATCTCCAAGACTTACATTTAAGTCCTACCTCCTGAACCTAGTAAACCGTCAGCTCACTCCGATTGCTTCTCTCTCTGAATCTCAGTTTCCTAATCTATCACCTGGAGAAGGGGCTGGCCATTTTAAAAGATCCCTGTGATTAACTCTCAGTTTTATCCCCAGTGCCTGGTCCACAGCTGGTCCATACAAGACATTCAGTCAGTATTGGCTGAATGAATGAGGCATTGGCTGAACATTGAAATAATTCTACCAGTAGGCAGGATCTGGCCACCAGACTATCAGGTATCAATTCTGAGATCTTGGAACAGACACTAGAAGAAACAGGCAAATACTCACTGCCTTGGCTAAAGGTGCTGCAAAGTGTTGGCATCTGGGGATTCAGACAAAACACACAGAAATCCTTCATCCTTTTCAAATTCTGACTCTATTTCATTTCTCTTTTGACCTTCAGAGTTTAGACAGGATTGTCGCTTACAAAGCAGAGGGCACAGAGAGCTTAAATAAAAAGTTCTACTTGCTTCAGTGTACCACTGGGTCTCCTCTTCTTGAGACTGCTTACTTTATTCTTTCCTCCTTTCCCCTTTGTCACATCTTCCTTCTCTCACACCTGCTTACCTTCTCCCTGTCCTCATTTTGACTCTCTTTCTCATCTGTAAAATGGGAATAATTGAGATTTTTGCCTACTGAGGATACTAGGGTTCTCTGAGGATTAAATAATTTGTGTGATAAGCTTATTGTAACATACATAGTAAGTATCGTGGCACATAGTAAGTAAGAGCTCAAGAAGTGACCTGTCATTATTTCTATCACATTTAGCCCTTCCAAGAACCTTAGCAGGTAAAAAGTGACTCACCAGGGCCAATTAGAAAAATCTAGATCTGGATACAGAGGTCTTCTGATCCTACAGCCCATGGTGATCCATCTTCCCAAGTTGGAAGAGAAAACGGAGAGGTGCCTGGAATTGCATTTGCCCACTGAGACAGATAGCAAAGGAGCTGGGAGGAACCAACCCAATCATGTAAAATGCAGCCCAGCACCACAGGAAAGGCACAGTACAACCACCACAGATATATTTATAATAAACGTGGGCAATGGAGCACAGGCAGCCAAGTTAAGCAAGGTTTCCAATTTGTAGGGAGCATCTGTACTGGGTTATAATCAAGTCCAGGTAGACAGGCAATGTCCAGGAGACACATCCAGGCTTGAATGTTCAGAGACACAGCTCTGTAACACAGGAAAGGCTACAGCCAGGCGGAACTACATTGACAGGAATCATAGCCAATGACTTGGGATGGAGACGAAGGCTATAGCCCTATGCTAAAGACAAAGGCTCTCCAAGAATGAGGATTGGGAGGAAGGGACTGAAGTGACTTAATAATGAAAAGATATACTTTACTGACCATCTGTCATTTTCCAGGTGTCTTACATTGTGATTTAATTTATTTCTGACATCATCTCTTCACAGTAGGTATGATTATCTCTAACAGGCAAAGAATAACGAGGTTCAGAGAAGGCAAACAATTTCTCCTAAATTATATAAAACTTACTTGTCAGCAAGTAAATAAGAGCTAGAAATTCAGTCAGTTCTATTCAGTGCCAAAATAAGTGCTCTTTCCACTTTATCACTGATGTTATAAATTATATTCAAGGTATTCAGAGCCTCGTTTCTTAGAGAGTTCTGGGGGAAGGTCTGTGACCTCAGATGCGGCAGACATCTAATAGTCACAGCCCTGGGGAAGAGCTGAAGTTAAGAGCTTTTCTGGGTCTGCAATTCCCTTTTGAGGTCCTTCCTTCCCTCCCTCCCTTCCTTCTTTCCTTCCATTCTGGTTCTGCATAGTCTTCTTCCCTTGAACAAAATTAATTGTGCAAAGGTGCAAATGGGCTTTCCTTATCCCTGCAAGGCGCATAACCTTGTCCTTCAGCCCATCTCACCTCCCACCTTGATTTTCTGCCCTCCCCTTCTGTGGAAGGCAAGTCCTGGTGCCACCCGAGTGCTTCTCTCCGAAGACACGCCCCCAGACTGTGTTTCATCAAACAAAGTCATCCAAGCAGAATAAAGGAGTGATGTGCTCTCAGGGGAATGTTCCCACGCAGATGGTGTCAGGGCAACCCATCACCAAGAGGGAGGCACAATGGAAGACACCCTACCTCACACATGTTACCTGCACTGCAATCTCCTGAAGCAGTCCTGACACCCACTGATAAAGTCTCCTCTCTATAATCAGGTGGATTTTTTTCAGACACAGCTAATCACATGCAGGAAAACAGCTAGATATTTACTCCATGTGTTGGCTATGTAGTCTGATGAATATGGTACAAATAAACTTCTGTATCAAAATAAAGCCGAGTCTTTCAAACCAAAGTCTTCACTTAGGATTAGTTTAGATGAAACAGTAAGAGAAATTAATCTCACTTAAGCCTCATAGTAACCCCCTGAACTCAATATCAATATGTCCATTTTACTGCTGGAAACACTGAGACACAGAAGCTTGTGAAACTTGGTCAAAGTCCCAGTGGTTTTACGTGACAGAAAAGGGTCACGAAACAGGCTTGACAGGCACTTGTCAGTTGTCTTCCACTCCATCATGTTTCATCCAAAGAAGCTCATTCATGAAATTAAAAGAAAACAGTCATATTTTGAGAGGAAGGGAGTTCCTTAGATAGTATCTAGTCCACTTCCACAAACATACGGCTTCCCCTCTATGGCTGAAGAAACTGAGATCCAGAGAGGCAAAGTCCATGGCAGATCTGGAACAGGATTCATGGCATGTGATAGTTATTGTGATGTGCTTCCCAGACCCCACTTCCAGGACTGAGGCCCCTGGGTCCTGCCTTGGGAGCGCAGAATGCTAACCTCTAATGGCTGATGACTGAGAGGACCCTCCTGGCCCAGGGCCAAGTGCCCTCCTTGGGAGTGACCTGCGTCCAGTGACTGTTGGATGAGTGGCCACAGAGTCCTGGCCCCCTTGCCTCAGATCCAAGCTCCAGAACCCCGTCCCCCGCAGGATCTGCTGAACCATGGGAGCAACGGCATCACAGTCCAACCTCTTCCTCCACCTAATTCCCACACCCTTCCAGGCTTTATTGAGGGCAGAGCGCTTCTCAGTGAACTTCCTGCACACAGATCACTGTCTCGGACTCTGTTTCCAGTGAATTTGATCTAAGACAGATGATGCCTGAAATGGTGCTAGGAAACCAATGCTAAAATGGGCTTGAGAGCATATTCCCTGTTAAATGAGGAGCCCACTGCTGGTGGTTGGTGAAGTACCCATTACTGTTTGCATTCCGTTAACAGTGTAACGGTTCAAATTTCTCCAGTGGAACTGGGGTGGGGTAACTGCGGAAGGGGGTGTGTTGGCTGGTACAGTTGCTCAGGTGTTTGAGAGTTTCCAGAGAAAGCGGTCATTGTAAGGAGTACGGCAGGTGATGGCTGCTGCCGAGGGATATTTACTGATGCCTTGAAACAAGACAGCGAGAGGCTGAGGATGACTGATCATCAGTTTTTTTTTGGTTTGGTTTGGTTTTCTTTGCGGTATGCGGGCCTCTCACTGTTGTGGCCTCTCCCATTGTGGAGCACAGACTCCGGACACACAGGCTCAGCGGCCATGGCTCACGGGCCCAGCCGCTCCGCGGCATGTGGGATCTTCCCGGACCGGGGCACGAACCCGTGTCCCCTGCATCGGCAGGCGGACTCTCAACCACTGCGCCACCAGGGAAGCCCACCAGTTTTTTAAACTGTGGAAGTTAGAGCATCATCTGGGCAGCATATCTGGGGACGTCCACCTCCTCCAGATGGAGGACTTAATTAGGAGGGCTCAGGAGCTCCAGAGAAGGTTGAATTCCTCAGCCCAGAGACACTACTATGCCTACATCAGGTCCCTAACTGGGAAGTTAAGGGATTTTGAGATTTGGGATTGGAATCTCAGTCAATGATCATGAAAGTCTTGAATTCCTAGACTCTGTTGAATTCCACAGCTGGCACCTTCCTCTTTCTTGAACAAGATGGAGAGGCCTTTGATTTGCAAAAAATATGAGCCCGCTCAGGATCTGCCCCCATCTCTTCTCTTGGTCAACAGATCAGTAACAAGTCAAGTAATAATATAATGTGGCCGGGGAGGTGTAGGGGTGCTGAGGGAGCACAGGCATTGCATGTTTAAGGAGAAGCAAGACTAGCCAGCATTTGGGAGAATACATTCATATGCAGAGACCGGGTCCTGAAGGTGCCAGATCAAGGTGGGAGGGGCAGACCATAAAGTTGGATAAAGTCCAAACACATGTTAAATATTGTGATACAATGTGCCAATAAACTGGCAAGGAAATAACACCCACACACTGATAAAATGGCTTTTAGAAATGTGGAAATAAATGGTTAATACTACATGAAGTAGAAATGCCAGAAGTGCTGTGGCCGATGGTGAAGAGGATCAAAAGACTCAGTGTGGGCTTCCCTGGTGGCGCAGTGGTTGAGAGTCCACCTGCCGATGCAGGGGACACGGGTTTGTGCTCTGGTCCGGGAGGATCCATGATGCAAAGCGGCTGGGCCCGTGAGCCATGGCCGCTGAGCCTGCGCGTCCGGAGCCTGTGCTCCGCAACAGGAGAGGCCACAACAGTGAGAGGCCCGCGTACCGCAAAAAAAAAAAAAGACTCAGTGGAGTGAGGCTTCCAGAGTTAATAGACCACATAAGAATAAGAATAAGAAGCCCACTGGCTAGCTCTGTGTCTGTTCTATGTTCCAATGGAGAGACCCCCCCTTACCAGAGTGATAATGAATGCACTGATGAGACAGGCATCATTGGGACGCTCAGCGGTGGCCACCCTCTGTATCCCAGGCCCGACAATAGGACATGCCCCTACAAACGATGGCAATGGGCACATGAGGGTCCTGATATAACAGGTGCCAGATGGAGACACTTAACCCTTTGAAACGAGATGGGCACGATTGCTGTAAGGAGAGGCGAAGTAACAGCCAGGGTGGCCCCACCTGCAGAGTTATGGTGATGATGGTTACAGGACAAGACAGTCCCACAAGTATAAGGAACTGAATTCTGTGAACAATCAAATCAACTTGAAAGCAGAGTCCTCCCTAGAACTTTCAGGTGGGAACCCAGCCTGCGAACACCTGGATTCCAGCCTTGTGAGACCCTAAGCAGAACCCAGCTGAATCCACCCAGACTTATGAACCACATCACTGTGAGATGATAGATGGGTGTTTGATGCCACCAGATATGTGATAATTTGGTAGGCAGCAAAAGAAAACTAATGCGACCGCTGTATACTATAATGTCCCCAATTTGTAGAATACAGGGTCTAGGAGCCAAAGGGCAGAAATAGGACAGTGCTTCTTAACCATAATGCTCAGTGATGCACTGTTTCCTGTCCCCAAAACATAAGGCTCTGTAGTCTAGAGGGTCTAGTTCACATAGGAGAAATGCTTGCATCAGGAATACAATGAGATTCCCGTTCGATCTTCAGCCAAGGCTACAGACCAATCACTGCAGGTTCCCTGTGCCAAGAATCCAGCAGGCAAGGAAATGAGTCACCATCCAGGTGCCACTGACCCTGATCATATCCAGAAGACAGCGGGCTTGTCCAACACGTGGGAGGAGGTGGAAAAAAGGTTTGGCACCTCAGTGATCTACTAGGGTGCCTCTTGGTACTCCCATGCCAAATGGTGGCAGTAAATGGACAAGCACAGCATTCACATCCCCCAAAAAGGTTGGTAAACACGGACATCAGGGATGAGAGACCGGGACACACCACCAGGGAAGTCCCTTAGGCCCGCAGATGTGCTGAGAGTGAAGGAACCCGGGTCAGCCATGGAGAAAGGAGACAATGGGCATCAGTTGTATTCTCAAGACCTGATGGAGCAGATCTTAGGGGAGAATAGTTTGTACTATTAACATTCCTACTATAACCTGCCCGAGGCAGAGAGACCAACAAGAATCTTGGAGGAGCTGTTCCCAGATGGGATCAACTATTGTACAAAGCAAATGGACCCAAGTGCTGCAAAAGATGGGCTATAGTGGCCGGTGTGGCACAAATCCTACCCCCACCTCCTCAGCACCAAAATACTCTCTCTTCCAGCTGCAGGAAGTATTGGCTGCTGAGCTCTCACAGCTGAGCATCTCTCGAAGAATGAATTGTCCTTGGCAAAGAAAACTGTCTCATCTTCCCCAAGGGTAGCCTACAACCAAAAAACCGTTCAAACATTCAACCCTTCTGCCTCAATTCTGGGCAGGTCTGAGGGTCATCCTACCTCCAGAACGCCCTATAGGACTGGTGTTGCAGCTGCATCACAGTGCAACCTGTCCTCCGCTCAGTCCTGCTCCCCTCACCCCCTTAGAGAAGTGATTCTCAAGAGCATTTCCCAACAAACTTCCCACACACAAATCTCAGAGTGCCTGAAACCCAACCTATCATGTCACATGTTTTAATGGAAAAAAGTCAGGCTTTGGAAACAGGTCTAGATTCAAACTAACTCCAAGTTTTATAACTTTGGGGACATGACTGAACTTGTCTGAGCCTCCAGACCCTCAGCAAAAAGGCGGGGGGGGGGGGACAAGTCATTCAAATGAATGTGTGATCATATCATCAGTTATTATTCTTGCCATGTGTCATTATTGTGAGTCTCTTTCATCTCAGAGCATTAACAAAGAACCTCAAGGAGCTCAAGGTTTCACCATTTCATCTTAAGAGAGTAGACACAGAGAGAGTAAAGGCAGGAGTGGGAGATGTCATGTGTTGAGCCTCGTTGTTTGGATTTTTGATGAAGTGGAATTTGTATCTTCCTACTGCTGCTGCTGACATATTCTAACCAGCATAATGGATCTCACATTAATCCATCACATCTTTATAAAAACGATCATGTGATTTTTCAAAAGACTGTAAATTGACTGCAAGGAAGTCCCTTTTGGATTGTCGTCCCATCCTTTGGAAGGTGAAGCCATGAGAATAAGAGGCCCAGGACAAATGCCATTCCCACCCCCCAGCAGCACTGGAACACTTCTCCTCAGTCAGCTGTACCCAAGCCTTCCAGGCCGCCTGTTTTTTACCTCCTCAACCTTCCCCCACCTCCTGGAGATTATTTTTGGAGATGGAGCAAGTTGTTTCAACATTGCAATAATTAAAGAGCAATCGCTGAGAAAAAGCAAACATATTAAATCCAAATGCATGTGGGATGTGGCACATTAGGAGGCTGTTGCTAGTTGGCAGACAAGAAGTTATTTTTAAAGTTCCAAGACTGTGCTTCCAAACTTGATTCCCTCGCTACCCAAAGTCCTGGGAGTTTTTTTAGTGAGGGCTGCATTTACCCTTTTGCAGGAAATCCTTGGGACTGATGCTGGCTGCAAACTTCAAACGGACTCATCAACTTAATTGTGCCACATGGCCAGGAGATAAATACGAGTGCAAAGATATTGCTGTGTGCTCAAGAAGTCAGACTCACCTCAAACATGCAAGAGGGGTCATGCGATCCGTAGGGAAGGAATGAAGCCAGGAAGTCAAGAAAGCTGCAGGCAGCACAGTGGAGCATACATAATCCAGAATCCAGAGGCAGGAAGGCTCTGAGCTTGAAACAACTTTACTTCCTGTAAAACCTTTTTTGTGTGTGTGCTAAGCCTTTTGCTGTAGCTGACACTTAATATTTGCCTAGAGAGGAACTGACAGAAGATTCTAAACCACGATTTATAAACCTTGTGAGTTGCATATCATAACAGAGGAGCAACCAAACTAATAATTATTGGTTAATAATAAAAATTGTTTTCTGCTCATGCTGGTTTCAATTCACAGTGTCCAACTATTTTTAAAACATGAAAAGGAAAAGTAAAAAAAAAATTTAAGTTTATGGCACTCAAATCTTCCTCCATTACTTGAATGGATTTAAAGAGAAAGAAGAACTTGGAGCTGATGTTAGTTGAAATTCTAACGGACCATAATTTTAAAATTTCTTCCTCTAATTAAAATGGAAATGACTGTTCCAGTGTTGAAGGAAAAAATTATTTCTGGTTATTGGTGAGCAGAGAAGTAACTTTCTCCAGTAATAAGTAACTTTATTCTCAATGTCATGTTAATGCACTGGTTTCTCTTCCTCTCTCTCTCTCTCCCCACCCCATGATAGCACGAGCAAACAATAATTATAATAGTGATAGATACAACCTTGGCTAAGGAGATTAAGCATAATCATTATGACTATGTAAAAAGGGAAAAGAACCCTATTTTTTGTTTAAAAAAAATCAATGAAGAAAAACTATTCATTTGGGGCAGAGTATCTAGAACAGGTCATTGTGTTTAGTAGCTTATATTTCTCCTCCACCAGCATACTGTATCCCGTTAAAAATTGGAGAATTCAGCAAAGGCAAAACTATATCTTCAGTGGCTAAATCAAACTCTTAACAGGGAGCAAGCAGAGCCTTAATAATAACAAGTTAAAGTATTCATAAAATGTATAAAGTAGATGTTTCATTATGATAGTATTTATTGACAAAAATATAATGTTAATAATAAACAGGGCCTCCCTGGTGGCGCAGTGGTTGAGAGTCCGCCTGCCGATGCAGGGGATACGGGTTCGTGCCCCGGTCCGGGAGGATCCCATATGCCGCGGAGCGGCTGGGCCCGTGAGCCATGGCCGCTGAGCCTGCGCATCCGGAGCCTGTACTCCGCAACGGGAGAGGCCACAACAGTGAGAGGCCCGCATACCGCAAAAAAATAAAAATAAAAAAAAAATAAACAACTCTATGCCAGGCCTTGGGCTGAGGGATTTTTTTTTGTCCTTTGAACCTTGTGAACCATTCCAAATGAAGTAAGTAAAAAAGAATTATCATCTTTATTCTACAAATGAAAATAATGGCACAGGGTTTCCCTGGTGGCGCAGTGGTTGAGAGTCCGCCTGCCGATGCAGGGGACGCGGGTTTGTGCCCCGGTCCGGGAAGATCCCACGTGCCGCAGAGCGGCTGGGCCCGTGAGCCATGGCCACTGAGCCTGCGCGTCTGGAGCCTGTGCTCCGCAACGGGAGAGGCCACAGCAGTGAGAGGCCCGCGTACCGCAAATAAATAAATAAATAAATAAATAATGTCACAAAGACTGATTAGGTAATTTCCATGAGCTCTCCCAGCTCGTAAATGATGGAGCAGGTATTTAGACCTACGCGGGCTGACCACCTGTTGACAAGATTAGTCTGAAGGTTTTTTGGTGAGTGTGATTGTGGGATGTTGCCTGCAGCTGAACTGCTGGGTGCACCTCAATCTGCATCCTCCCATTCTTCCCTTTGTATAAGAATCCTTGACTTTAGCTGGGCCCATAACCACCCACAGAAAATATGTCCGACTTCACCTGCAGCAAGGTGTGGCCGAGAGATGAGTTTCTGGGCACAGACAGTCCTGGAGAGGATGTGCCACACGCCCCGGTGAGGTTGTGCCTTTAGAAAGGATGGGGGACCCCAGGCCCTGCGCCTGTGTTTCTCTCTCTGCCTGTCCCCCGACACCACGGCAGAGTAGGGATTTCAGTAAGTCTCAATCTGATCAGGGAGACGTAGCTCCTTCCCTCACCCGCTGTGGGGAAGTGCTTTCACTGAGGCTGTGGATGGTCGATGTTCCTACTTGCTAAGACCCAGCCCGAGCCTCTGGAGCACTGGAAACTGTTAGCTACATCCTCCTTCCAGAAATCATTTCCCTCTTGGGTTCTGGGAAGGCTCTCTCTCCTGCAGCTCTCCTTCCAGTCCCCACTGCTCCTTTTTGGCCCTTGCCCCATCTGCCTCAATATTGGGTATTTGGCCAGAGTCCATTCTGGGCCTTCTTTTACACTTTATTTGGACTTCCTAACCATTCCACAAATGCGGTTCACTTCAGTGCCGTCTAAATACCCATCTCTTAAATGGCCCCCTTCAGTCTCTACCTCTCCTCTAAGCTGCAAACTTCTAGCTATAATGGCTTATCGTGGCTGCTGGAAGCCTCTGTCTGTATGTCCTACTTGCAAATCTAACTTTAACCTGCCCTAAATCCACCTACAAGAAGGACATCCACCTGGCCTGTCTTCCCTGTTTTCCTCCCATCTGAAAGTATCCCTTTTTTTTATTATTCATATTTTTTATTAGTTTCTGCTTTATAACAAAGTGAATCAGTTATACATATACATCTGTTCCCATATCCCTTCCCTCTTGCGTCTCCCTCCCTCCCACCCTCCCTATCCCACCCCTCCAGGCGGTCACAAAGCACCGAGCTGATCTCCCTGTGTGAAAGCATCCCTTTTTGAGATACCCTTGACTTTCAGTCCTGGAATAAGACAAGGAAGGAAGCCTTGTACATATTATACAATATATAGAGAGATATATATAAAATCTATATTACCTTATATACCTGCATACAAGGTAATGGCTGTACAAGTGGAAGAAATGGTATGATATGCAAACTTCCCACATACAAAATTGGCCTGAGAATCCCAAGTGTCCAGCAGGCTGCACTCGTAATAAGGGGAATGGGCTGCACTCGTAATAAGGGGGATGGGCTACCTGCTCGAGGTCAGTCCCAGATCCTGGAGGGCGTGCAAGTCACTGGATTCCCCAGCCTGGGAGGGCTCCCTGGCTATCTGTCCCATCCACCACCTTTGGAGGCTGACTCTCCCCAACTGGAAGTGACCCCAGCCACTGACCTCGGCCAACAAAATCTCTCATATTTGCAAAGTGCTTTAACATTTTAAAAAACCACTTTCAGATCTGTCTTTTGTTTATGCCTTTGTCTTAAGCCCCGAATCTGTCTTGGGCCCATCAATGATATCCTTTGGTGGCATGAATCTTCTAGTCATCAGACATGAGTAATGGCGTCACAACCACTTAACACTTCACTTCCCTTGGGCAAGGAAAAAAAATGTATTCTAGTTTAGATCAAAATTCTTTGAGCTGATACCTTCAGGTGTACCCCATCCATCAGAGGAGTGGACATTGTTGACACAGATATTAACAAGAAACAAACAAGCAAAACTCGCAGAAATATCTCATTGACACATGACATTAGACCCTAGAGATCCCTCAGAATTATCTTTTTCTTGCCCACAGTCTTCTCTTTTTATTCTCAACCTTCTTCTACAACACTTGCTTTCTTTACTTGTTAGAAAAGCATTTTCTCCTATTGTTATTTCACCTGGACCTTAATGCCTTCAAACCGAGAGTCCACAGACCAGCTCCCCTCTACCAGAGAGGACATCATTTGAATAGTTTAAGAGATGGGAGGGTGGCCAAAGCAAGATGGGCCAAGGTCTTCAGGGAGGGACAATACAGGGTTGGAGGAGACAGCATTTTAATCCTGTGTCTGGGACCAGAATTTCCCATGCTCTAAATGCATGAGAAGATGGAGCCCAGAGAGGAATGAGGAAGTGTCCCACGGATGCCACTGGCTTCCCCAGATCCAGCCATGCCTGATGAAGATACAGGCCTGAACTTGCCAATTACCTCAGTCATTGCACGCTTTCCCCCACTGAGACCAGTGTATCAAGAACGTCTCCTTGCACCTTTACACATGTGATGCTCTGTTCCATCGAGATCTCAAGTATCCTAATTCTGCACTAATTTGCTTAAGCGGTTTATGTTCATTTCTCTCAAGACCCATTTCCTCATCTGTACAAAAATGTCATGGTCACTAGAAACCTAGGTGTAGGGGATTTAGAGGCAGTTCTGGGTGCTATTACCACCCACATTGAGAGGTGACCTCTAACACGTGGAGTGAGGGCTCAGATGGCAGCCCCACACCCGGGGTTTGAACCCACCGTGTCACAGTCTAGCTATGTGACCTGAAACATGTTCCTAATGTATCTGAGCATCATTTTCCTCCTGTGTAAAATGGGAATAATAAAAAAATAGTAACTTACACAGGCATTCTAAGGACGAAGTGAGCTAGTCTTTGAAAAGCACTTAATGCACTGCTCAGAATATAGTTAGTGCTCATTAACGGTAGCTATTCTCAATATGATGAATTCTAAAATTATTTCATGCTTTCTTGAAGTAGAGGTTCCAGCAAAAACCCTAGCTCTGAATAATACTTCAGAGCAAATCTATCTATCTATACACACATACATACATATACGCTGTATGTCATATACATATATACTGTCTATATATACACTTATATACATGCATACATATACATTACATACATAAAAATACACATTCACATGTATATATAATGATCCTCCAATTTTTCTGGTATGAGGTATTACTACTGTCCTCTTTGATCCTCACAGTAACTTTACGGTAGAGGCAAATATACTGTCCTTCTTGACTGACAGATTAGGAAACTGAGGCCTGACAAAACTGAGTTTCCAGCTATTTCCACAGCTGGTGGCAGCACGACTCTGACAAACTTCCCAATTTACTGTCACACAACCCAGTTGTTTTCTTCCCAGCAGACAACAGTGCCCAGACAAATTTTCAGGAGCAGCAATTCATTCATTCATTTATGGTTTTTGCAGGGGGTGGTTTTGTTTGTTTTATTTAAGTAGCAGCAGCAGCTTGCCTTCTGAAATGGGAGAACTGGACACGCAAACCTTTTCACGGCGAGACGTGCTGGAGATTAAAGAGGTAACTGTCCTTCATAATTCACACTCCCACGTGGTGAAAAATAATCAGTTATTATCGAGAGGAAAGAAAGAGAGAAATTTATAGCCAACCGTGAATACTTAATCATGAGGCCCAGTGACGTTGCTCATATTAACTCAGCCAAAATAAATCAGCCGTAAATCCGCCGCTGACTTCAACATGGCATCGGGAAGATAAATCAACGGGGCCTGGCATGAAAGAGTCTGTTTGTGAAACAGAATTATTAGTAAGTGGGAAACAGAATCATTAGTAAGTGGTAACCCGCGACCCTACCCTTCCCCTGGCGCCCAGGCCAAAACTGCATCAGCCCAACAACAAAAGTAACAAGACTGCAGATTTTTATAACCAGCAATTAGAGTACCACAGCAATTCCAAACACATTAATGACTCCTAAAAGGCCCCAGGTTGTCTTTCTGTTAATTTTCCAGTGGATAAATTTGCTACCAGGTGACAAGTTGAGTAAAACTTCATTAACTGAGACTGCCCAGGGACCACAGTCTGAGTTAGTGAAAAGTGCAAATTTCACATTTATAATCAAGGAAATGTGTTGTCTGCGCTTCTGAGAACACCGGGTAATTGCAACTAGATTAGCAAAAGTTTTATTTGCGTCACTGTGTATATTTGAAAGCAAAAGGAAAAATATACTGATTTTTACCCAAAAATTATTTTTCCATAGAGATTCTTAGATCCGTTTTAATAAAAAGATAAGATTTTTGTTTATAATTAGCAGAGTGATTGTTTACAAATGGCACTACAGATAATCGGGAAATTTTTTAAAAAACTCTTTAAATGTTTCTCTTCTCTTGCACTTCTGAAGTCTTTCAACGTTATATAATCTGGTTAACAATCTTCTGTGTCTTGGGTAACCTTTAGGCTAGTATTTTTCCAAATTAGTTCTTATAAGTACACTAAAATTAATGTGGTCACATAACACATCTCTCTCCTATCTGCCTTTCTTTGCCCTGGCCTGCACTAACTCATTTGATGAAGTCCTGCAGATTCTGCCATGGTTGCTTCCTCTAAGGATTTGTTAAAACATATTTATTGTCTGTCCATCCAAAAAGATCCCCTCTTCTCACCTACTGGTGCTGCATATGAAGCTGACTCTTTCTAAGTGACTACAGCGTCAACTGCCTGCTGCCTTTTCTTTCAACATTTGTCATCTGAACATATCACATGTTATAAGGCGGCGCGGAGATCACTCTCCAGATCTCCCATTCACCCTCTACTTTTGCAACATGGGTGGCAGCATCTCTATTTAAACCACAACAAGAGTGTCGGGAGGCCACCGGGTCCCCTTCGTCAAGACTGTGCAGCCCTCAAACAATCGGGCAAATCTCAATGAACCAGCCTGGAGCGTGGGCACAGGGGAGTGAACCAGTGCATCAGAACATGTACACCTCAAAACAACCTTCTGAGCCAGGTATTTCCACCACTTGGCAGATGAATAATTGAGAACTGAAGTAACGACCCAATTTCTCAAGACGTCACAGTTAATACCTGACCGAGTTGAGATTCAGACCCAAGTCCATTTGAATCTAAATGCCATGAGGAGAGAGAGATTTAACTCGCTGGGTGTCCCTCAGAAACCCAATTTAATTTCAATCCTCATTGGAAATCTTTCTGCAGGACATCAAACAACGCCTTGCCGAGGAAGAATGGAGAACAAAGGTAGCCCTCTTCACAGGCTAAGGAGCCAATGAGTGTGAAGGATGCATGACTGGAGTCAGTAGAAGAAGGAGGTACAGGAGATAGGGCAGATGCAGCCTGGATCCAAGAAAAATACATGGAGATGACTACCTTGAAATAAATTCCTGAAATCAGCTTCCTATGTTTTAACTTTTCTTCCTTATGGTAAAACTTCACCCGAAATGAATGGAGACTTCCCTGAGTATTCTATATAAGGACCTAGTCCTTTAAATAAGGAATGAGGAGACAAAATCATATGTGATAAAGAACATAGACTTTGGAATAAAACAATTTTGATTCCACAATATGTATCGATTACATTTGAGATAAGAGCTCTCTGTCTCAGTAACTTCTCAGTGAAACTTTGAGTTGATAATACCTATTCTGTGTGACGCTGTTAGGTAGATTAAAAGAGATAACACATAGGGAACGTTTCCCTCTCTAGCTGGCATGGAGTTTGTGCTTAGCCTAGATCCCAATTATTCCTTCCCTCCTTCCTTTTATTTCCCTGCATCTAAAAAATCGTATGTGTCAATAGACCCAGGTTCAATTATTCAGTCTAAAAGGGAAGGAAACATGTTATTCTGGAAAGATCCTGGTTCTTAACAATCACTGTCATTTGGGACATCCATCCTCATGAAAAAAAAATAGGAATGATAATTCCTATCCTAAAGGATTGTACATATAGAGTGCCCAGGGCAGTGCCTGGCAGGCAATTTTCTATCTTTTTGACTTGAACAAATGATGTTAATAAATTATGTTCATTTTTAGGACCTCAATTATCTTACATTTATTTATTCTACAAATTATCATGAAGCACCTTCTATGTGACAATGCTGGCGATACAGCCACAAACAGGTGGATAAGGTTCATGGTCTCATGAAATCACATTCTAGTGGGAGAAGCCACAAGAAATAAGTAAATAGTCAAAATAATGTGAGACAGTGATTCAAGCTGGGAATAAAATAGCCAGGATGATGTGAAAGAGAGGCACCATATGGAGAGTAACGTTGTTTTGAGGATCCTTCTGATTCTAATATCCTGGCACTGTACCTTCTGCTAGAAATTAGACTCCAGGCTCCTGATGCTGTGTGGGTGTTCTCTGCTCTAACCCACTGCCTGTATACACCCTGGGTTCTGGGCACAGAACAGTTTTATGACCTGGACAGTGAGAGGCAGCAAGCTGTAATGAAAAGAGCTCAAAGTTTGGGGGGAGAAGTTCAGGGTCTCATTTTACCCCATCATCTCCCAAAACAGTAGGAAATGAAGCACATAATTGCCCTGCTATTATGCCTCAATTCTCTTCTCCATGAGGCAAATATTTTTGAAACCCCAGTTTTATTTATAGATTTTTAGTTGTATTCTCACCATTTATCAGCCCCCAACCAGACAGCCAGAGAAGTGCTTCTCAAATTTTGTGTTTAAGATTCTCCAAGGAATCTTGTCAAAATGCAGATTCTGCTTCAGTAGGTCTGGGACAGGGTCTGAGATTCTGTTTCTAATATGCCTTTCGATGATGGTAATCTACTATTCCAAAGACCAAACCTTGAATAACAAAGAGTCAGACCACTCTTCACGTGTATTGCTTCTAGGAAGGGATGATGGACAGAGAGCAAAAGGGTAAAGGAAAAAAAAATCTCTTCCTGTTGGTTTTAAACTCCTAAAGATCAAGTTTTCTCACCCTCCGCCCTAGCTGAGAAGATGATCCCCCCAGAGGGGTTAGGAAAAAAAATTGACAAGCAACCACAACCATTAAGTTGGTGGGAAATGGAATCCAGGAAGAGGCAGGTGGGGAAAGGAGCTGAGTCTGAGTACGTAGACAGCTCAGCCTCCCCTCCTAAGGGCACCTCTATGCCAGCACCCGGGAGTTGCATGGGCATTGAGACTCCCCTTAGGTGAGTATGCATCATTGCATAAGGAGCTATTGGTAGTGGGGATGATGGTGGTATTTATTGTGGTGATGGTTAGCCGTAATGATGGCACTGACAGTGGTGGAGATGATGGTGATGTGGGTGGTGGTGGTGATGGTGACATTAATGCCGAGAGTGGCAGTGGTCATAATGGTGGTAGCGGTAGGGATAGGGACGGGGATGGTAAGGGTTGTGGTGGTGGTATTGATGGTATTTATTTACGGTCATGGTTTTAAAGGGAAAGCCTCTGAACCATCCTTGCACAGCTCTGACGAGAGCCAGCGTTAAGATCCCCATTCGGCCAGAACATCGCAAGTCACAGCTCAGTTGCATCCATAAAATGGGCACAATGAACCCTAACTCATAGGCTTGTTTTGCACAAGATGTGAGCTCACGCCTACTGCAGAGCTTGAAGAAATAAAAGACTACGTATATACATTTTATCATTATAAATCTATATGCCAAAATCACAGAGAATCTCTGCTTGTTTCTCTCACTCATATTTGCCTAGAAACAGGTAGCCTCTGGAGTTATAACTCTTCAATGCAGAACCTTCTGAGAACAGGTTCTCTGACACTTGGTTTTTCCAAAGGAGGCATTTTTGGCCCAGGGCCCTGTTCAGAACATCTTCAGATCACACAGCTCGGGTCACTGCCTACTCTTCCCACGGCCAAGTCTGCATAAATTTCAGATCCTATTACTCTTTACCATGGACAGGAAAAAAAAAAAAAGCTCTCCTCAAAGTTTCCTCAATAAATGTTCAGTGAACAAGAGGTCAAGAAGTGTGAGGAATTAATTATAAACACTCTGCAGCTTGCCTTTCCAAAATGAGAAAGGAAAAAAAAAACGAATTTTAAAAATAAATTTTAAGAGAAACAAATGGAACTTTTTTATTTCAAATGGAACTTTTTTTCATGAAAAACTCTTTTGATACCATCCCCAGAAGGAGATACATGCTTCAGATTAAAGCCATGAAGAACGGCATCATCTAGAGGGAGCTCCCGCTGGATTCGAGGGTAGCTGTGAGTTCCTCAAGCTGATAAACTGTTTATTCAGAGGCAATGGTTGACCATAAAACATGTCAGGGCCTTGCTGCCATCACCATCATCCACTGAAACAACTCCTGCCTCAGTGTAACCGACGTTAAAGTCAGAGAGAAGGGACAAGTCCTATGGTGGCATGCTCTTCATTCATCCTGGTCCCCCTTCCGTTTCCCATTATACCCTGCAATTATTTTCTCAGATACAATTTCATCATTCATCTTCATTTCATTTATCCATCTACCTTATTATTTCATTTATTTGATATACACTTACAATGATCTGGAAGATTTAGAAAATGTTTAAAAGGTACAGATATTCCTCTGCAGTGATGTTCAGAGAGATTATATAACACTAGAAATGTTTGTTCTCACTCATCTTAAATTGTTGCGAAAAGACACCAGAAAATCTTGAGTATCCACCCTAGAGGGAAGAACCAAGAGATTTCCTCACCCTACTGGAAAGGCAAATCACATTTTTCAGTTAGGATAGAACAGGTTATACTGAAGCAACAAAAACACTCCCAAGTCTCATTGTGTTGACACAATAAAAGTTTTCTCACTCATGTCAAAATCCTCTGAGGGTCATGCAGCTCTTGGTGACATTCTTCTCAGTGGTGACTGGGGCACAGGCTGCTTCCATCATTTACCTATAACCTCCAAGACACACGTCTTCCAAGGAGACTGTAGACAGGAAAGTGAGGGCTGAAAGATCTGCAGAATGAGTTTAAGGGCCAACCTTAGACCTTGCTTATACTATATCTGCCTATGTCTAACCAGCAAGAACCTAGACATATTGCCCCAGTGCAACCGTAAGTGTGGCGGGGAGATAGAGAGACACTCATGGGTATTCAGCGAATGTCGAGTCTTGCCACATCCATGGTCCAGGAGTCTGACCCAAACCTCTCCCTCATCCTCTGACTTTTATAACAGTAGCCCCACCCTTGGCACCCTCTGTGTGAACTACACTTGCACAGAAGGCTTCCGTGAGAAGGCGCTGGAGCACACCCGACCTCTCACACTTCACGTCGCATCTTTGAAAAGGGGCAGCACAAAGTGGTTAAGTGCTGGCCTGGGACTACCACCAACCTCCCCCACCTGTCCATGACATACCCTTGAGCAAGCCTCTCGAGTTCTTTGAGCACCATTTTTGTCCTCTACAAAATAGCAATGATCATGCCTCCTTCGAAGGCATTACTAAGGATAAGTGAGACGATACAAGTAAACGGCTCCTTGAGGAGTTTTATACAGATTGCTAATGATGTTTATTGTTTCCTGTGACAGGTTTCTACTCTTCTACATGGATCTCACCCTCATTGTCTTCACACACCAAGAGTGAACACCCAACGCAAAGAGAGGTTTTGCCATTGCTCCCTTTGTTGACAGAATGATACACTTTCATCGTATGCATCCATCAGCAGTGCAGCAGTGAGCTTTCATTCCCAGGCCCAGGTCAGCAGAATGGTTGGAAATTCTCTACTGTAAATGGGTTCACTCTGGGGTCTCGACTGAAGGGGTGGTAGTTCTATCCAAGAGCGTGTTCTCTCCGGGGCGGAGGCTGGAAGCCTTCGTGCTCCTTATGGTCTAGGCTTGGAATGGACCCTCTGTCCATCCGCCCACATCTCAGATGCCAAGGCAAACAGCAGGGCCACGCCCAGCACTGATGGGGTGGGGGGATGGAAGTGCAGGGTCGTAAGGCAAAGGCACAGGAAGAAAAATCAGAAAAAATAACACAATCTACCACATACTATCATCTATTTCACCCCAAATTCCTCCTAAAAATCATTCCCAAATTTGGGAAACAATGTAAATGCTGGACATAATTTTAACTAAAAACTCCATTGTATAGATAAGTAATTAAAGGCCCAGAGAAGGCATCAACCCACTCAATCCAGTGTCTGGTTGAAAATGCCAGCTCTTGATTGTGAAAGGGCCCTAGAAGGGATAAGATGGTTGAAATCATTCCATGAAGCCTCCAAGACCATCTGTGTCAGGTGTATTGTGATCTGACAGAAAACGTTGCCATGTAAGTCTTATTTTCTCCACTTTACAAACAAGGCAGGGGAATCAAATTACATGAAAAAAGTATTTGAAAGCCACTCTTTTTTTTAAAGAGAAACTGTGTTCAAATTGTATTTGCTAGTTTGCAGCATTTGGATTACAGGTTTATCTTAAATGCGTAGAATAATATATTTAATTAACACTTAAAAGTGAAGTGAAACGTGGGAGAATGACCAATAGGGATTTCTGTGGCGGGAGCCAGGTTGGGGAAGGCGTTGACGAGAAGGAAGGGAAAATGCTTTTTCCACTAACGTAACAATTTGAGAGCATTTAACTATGGCTTGATTTTGGTGACTGCAATTAAAACACTTTCTCTGGGGAATAGCATGTCAGAATCCCAATCTAGGTTAAGTAGACACTGTCTTTAATAAGAAGTCTGATGTAAGATAAGAACCACCCCTACATTATAAGGAGAAGGGGCTGGAGGCGGGGCAGTGCTATATAATTTCCTTGAGACAAAAGCTAAACCCTCTCAGTCAGCAGACTTCAATTAACAAATCTTCCCCACTGGACAGATGAAGAAACGGGAGAGACCCAGAGAGGCTAAATAACCAGAATTCAGGTCACTTGAGCTCGATGCTCATTCCTTTGTTGAACAATTACTCATTGGAATTTATCTGTGCCAAGCAGTTCACTTGTCTCTAGGACAGAGAGAAATAAGCCAGAAGTCTCTGCACTCAAGGAGTTTATGGTTCAAAGAAACAGATCATCAAAATAATAGATGGTCAAAAAATACATACATACACACATAATTTATATATAATATGTTAATATATTACATGTAATATATAAATATTCTTTCCACTAATATAAATATCACACGGCTGTGAAGTCATAGACACTCTGGCTACACAGGTGCATATGCTAAGCCACAGGAATCTCATGCCTACATAGACCCACATACGCCAGGACAGACTCAACAAAAGGCATGTTCATAGCAGCATGATTCATAGCAGCTCCAAATATAAAACTGTCCAAATACGTGTGAGCCAAAAGATACGTAACTAAATTATAGCATCATCACCCAACGGAACGCAACACTGCAGTAAGAGTGGACAAATTACAGCACACGCAGGAACATGGTTTGAACCTCTCAAAGCATGCTGAGTGAAAGAAGCCAGGCACGGAAGTGTGCAGGCTGCACGACGCCATTCAGAGGAAGCAGGGGACATACATCAACCTCTGCTGGGAGAAGCCAGGGCCGCAATTAGCCCTGGGGTGGCGAGAAAAGGGAAGGATGGAAAGAAAGCATTAGGATTCTGGACAGGTGGTAATGCTTGTTTTCTTGATCTGAGGGTGCTGGTGACAAGGGTGACTGTAGTTTATGGAAATTTATTAAGCCAGGCCCTTATGATATGTGTGCTTTTCTGTGTGTGTATTGTAAATTACTTGGAAGTATTTTTAGAAATGCAGTAAATGATGGCCCCATCCACTTCATCTCTTTAGTAATTCTCTGATTTGCTTTCTTTGTCCTGGGCACAGCCAGAGCTCAGATTGCTATAATATACAGTATCCTGGGTTAGCAGAGCAAGTAGACATTTTTATTCCCATAACAAATCAGCAGGCTGATAAACAAGTGCATTATCAAATGTGTGTCTGTTTTTCTGGCTCTTTTATTTTTCACTCCTTTAGCATAAAGACCAACACACCCTGGGTCTTCAGATTCTGCTTCAAAGAAAGCCATCAAGTTCTGATTAGCTGCAATCCAGAATGAATCTTTTCAATGAATGAAAATGGGGTAAGATTTTATGGGCCTATTACCCGAGGGCTTCTAGTGGTATTTTTATTCTCCATATTTGACCTTAAAAATGTTTTGAAGTTTGCCAAGGATATAATTTTCACCCAGTCAGGCTGCAGGGGCAGCTAATTAACTGGTGTTTAATGACATTTGTTCCTTAAAGGAGGCCTGATTAAATGTACCATGTAATTTTTTACCAAATCAAGCAATTCACCCAATTTCCAAATGTGCTTAATAAGCCAGGCCCAAGTCATTACAGCCTGCCAGCTGGGTGACTGATGTGCTCTGGCTGGAAGGACTCTCAGACGTGCTTTAACTTCCTCCCTCCTTGCCTTTGTCCAGGCCATTCCTTCCAAGCGGACATCCTTCTCCATTCCCCCTTACCTCTGCCAGTCTGACTCATTCTAGAGACTCCATCTGAAACCTGGCTTTTTTCCTTGGAATTTTCTCTGTCTGGAGTTCTCTCCAGTGTAGCTGAAATCAGCACTCTTTCTTCCCAACTCCTGTAACTCCTGGTATTTGCCCCTTATCTTTGAATTTGTGCCCACACCTCAAACTGTTTGGTCCTCTTTCATCCAGGTGCCTCTCATGTCCCCAATTAAATTATTACCAATGTGAGTTCAGAATCCATTATTCCACTTCTTCCAAGCCTCAGAGCTTTACCTGGTCCTAAGGACACAGATCAACTCAAATTTGGGAAGAGCAGGGCAACTGCTTTAGGAGGACATGCAGATGTCACCATCTGGCCACTTTGTGTCTGTGTGGCCTTGGGCAGTTAATTATTCTCCTCTCCCAGTCTGAGGTCCCTCACCTGTAAAAGAATATACATAAATCTCCCTAGTATGACTCAAGTGGGAGTTAAATAAGAAAAGGCAGCGGCTCTCGGGACTTCGCTGGTGGTTCAGTGGTTAAGAATGTGCCTGCCAATGCAGGGGGCACGGGTTTGAGCCCTGGTCCGGGAAGATCCCACATGCCACGGAGCAACTAAGCCGGTGCACCACAACTACTGAGCCTGCACTCTAGAGCCCACGAGCCACAACTACTGAGCCTGTGTGCCACAACTACTGAGCCCGCGCGCCTAGAGCCCGTGCTCTGCAACAAGAGAAGCCACTGCAATGAGAAGCCCGTGCACCGCAACGAAGAGTAGCCTCCGCTCACTGCAACTAGAGAAAGCCCGTACGCAGCAACGAAGACCCAAGGCAGCCAAAGATAAATTACTTACTTACTTAATTTTTTTTAAAAAAGGCAGCGGCTTTCAAACTCTGCTTGGCCTAAGAATTATCAGAGTGGTTGTTAAAAATGAAAAACCCTAGGCCACTCTCCTTTCCCCCCCAGAAATTCTCACTAGGGCTAGAAAAATGCTCAGGAATCTGTAAGCATCTGTACGTGACACTAGCGCAGGTGTTCAGAGGTATCGGCCTCTGAGAGACACTGAGATGTGAAATAATAATAACAGTAACAAGAATAATATTTACTATTATTATTATAAAGCAAGTTAATGTCAAAATTTAAAGAGCTAATCAATAGCTCTTCAACTCTCCACCCAATTTAAGGACAAATTAAGAGATAAAGAAGCAATAAATTCCTTATATAAGTGATATCATATGAGTATTTGTCTGACTTAGTTCACTCAGTATGACAATCTCTAGGTCTATCCATGTTGCCGCAAATGGCATTATTTCATTCTCCTTTATGGCTGAGTAATATTCCATTGTATATAATGTACCACATCTTCTTCATCCATTCCTCTGCTAATGGACATTTGGGTTGCTTCCATGTCCTGACTAATAAGGAACTACTGTATAGCACACGGAACTCTACTTAATACTCTGTAATGGCCTATATAGGAAAAGAAGTGAAGAAAAAGAGTGGATCTATGTATATGTATAACAGATTCACTTTGCTGTGCACCCGAAACTAACACAACACAGTAAATCAACTAAATTCCAATACAAATTTTAAAAAAGAAGCAATGAAATGGATAGAGACTGCAATGTCACCCACATTTTGTGGCTTGTATCTGTGAGCAAGTGGACTAGTACTGAAGTCAGGGCTTAGAAAGTCCCTGCTTTGCCACTTTGGTTGGGCTTCTTTGGTTGCAACAGTAAAAGCCCTTGATAAACACCACCTTTCCACCCCTCTCTGCAATTCACAACCCACGGTAGCACACAGGCATTGACCCACCTGCCCCATCCTGTCCTTGGCCACTATTTGCACTTGGTGCAGGCCAGCTCTTAGTAACATATGTGCGTTGTGCACGTGCTGTAAGCCTTAGAAATACAATAGGGAACAAGAAAGATCCAGGACCCAGGCCCTGCCTTGGAGCTGTCAGAGTCTGAGAGGGTCAGACGAGGAAGCAGTTCATGGAGGGATGTGCTCAGGGCTATGGCAGTGGCGTATACAAGCCCCCTTGACGCCACAGTGTGTCAGCCTAGGCCCTGAAAGGCCTTTGTCCACTTTGATCAGAGTCTGCACGTTCAGTGCTGCTGAGGCCCCTTCCCCGGTCTGTCCTGTTCTTTGCATCCATCTCTCCTCTCCCTTTTACCTAAGATTGCACATCCTCCTCCAGGCAGCACCCTCTCTATTTTTTGTGTTTAAGGGACATGTGAGGCAGAAGCTAAAGTTTAAAAAAAATTTAAAAAACTTAATGTTTGTTTGTTTGCTGAACAAAAGGTAAGGAAAGTGCCCCCACCTAAGACTGGGAAAGTGAAACCACCAGGACCTGGAAAGGCCTTTTGTCATGTTATCGAAAAAGCCCAGGCCAAGGCCTGTCTCTGCAGGGACCCCTCTGAGCTCTCAGATCTCCCCATCCTTTCCACCTTTCATATGGGGGCAGGAGCCTGGAACAGCTCTTTCCTTTACTGAGCAAGAAAGAGTCAAGAAAGGAAAGGGGAACACAGAGAAGGGGAGCCCTGAGCCACCCTAAGCTGATGGAGGCTCGAATTTCCCACTTACTAGCTGGTAACTTAGAACAAGTCACTAACTTTTCTAAGCCTCAGTGTGCAAAGCAGGAACAATGGTCATGAGTTTAATTCAGACAAAACCATTAAAACAGGTGCTGGTATGCAGCAGGGGTTTTAAATGTGAGTTCTTGCTGCACGAGGCTTGTACCCAATTCTTTCTGAAGATGGGAGGACAGGCTGTGCCCAGGCAGACAGGCTAGGGTTTTTTTGAAGTGGCTCATGGGCTCGTAACAGAAATCAAAAAACTTTTAAGACACCATTGCATCCCTGGATGCAGAATAAAAGCCAGCCAAGCAAGAAGACATACTCGCTTCAGCGGCTCAAATACCCACTGTCGCTTTGCTTTTTACCTTTAAGAATAAAAATCAACCAAACAGAACCTTTCTTCTCATTTCTTTTTTTCATGCCTGGGTCTTTGTTCCATGCCTCCCACACCCTAAATCTCTCTCCCTCAAGACCTGTTTTCATCACCACTTGCCCCAAGAAGTGCCCTCACTGGAGCGGCCGCTAGCTTCCTGACTATGACACAGAGGTGCAGCTTCCCAGCTCAGCCAGGACCGCTGTGTGGGAGGGCCCTGGAGGGCAGGGACTTTCTTGGGGGCAGGTGATGCCTGAGTGGACGGCTGACACAGGACTAAGCGTTAACCGGGTCAAAGGCAATGATGCAAGGGGGCACTTGCCAGCCTGTCGTGTTCATGGCAGGCTTCCTAGAAGAGGTGTCCATGCTTGTTCGTGAGCAGTAGCAGTGAATCAGGAGATACTTATTGAGCACCGACTTTGTGCCAAGCCCTAGGTTCTCAAGAAGAGTTGGACATGTGAGCCTGCAGCAACTGGAAGAGTGCAGGTGCGGGGGACTAAGTGACAGGTGTGGGGAGCACAATTCACTGCTGGAGCACTGCAGGCAAGGGGAGAAAACATGGGGGACGTGGCTGGACCAGAGCACAGAGGGGCTAGAGGTCAAGCTCGCGTCCTAAAAGAACTCAGTCCCTGTACGCACAGAGAGCCCAGGGTCACACACCCTGGATGGCAGAGCTGGGATTGAAACCCAGGTGGCCCAGCTCCCCATCCAGAGCTTCCGACACAGCGCACGATGGCTTCCGTGACCACGTCTTTCCATCCTGGCAAATAACACCAACAGTGTTAATAAGAACAGCACCAACTCAATATTCTGTAATAACCTAAACGGGAAAAGCACTTGAAAAGGAATAGATACGCGTTTACGCATACGTGAGTCGCTTTGCTGTACACCTGAAACCAACACACACTGTAAATCAGTTACACTCCAAAATGAAATAAAATTTTAAAAGAGCAACAGTTAACGTTTACTGGGCACTCACTGTACGCCGAGTGCTATTCTAAGCACCTTACGTGTTTTTATCTCTTGCAACAATCCCGTGAAACAGATGTTATCACTAACCCTCATTTCACAGACGAGTTTCTGGAGGCACAGAAAGGTTAAGTAACTCAGTCAAAGCCGCACAGTTAGTAAGAGGTAGTGCTGGATTCAAACCCCAGCATTCTGGCTCCCAAATCCGTGTGCTGACTGCCTATGCTCTGCCGGCAGGCGAAGCCAATGGTCCCATGGCTGCACTAATCTCAGGGCGGCTGGGGGCCATCCTGGCTCCAGGCCGATCTCTGAACTTCCCATCTGCCCTTTCCTTCAAAGCCATCAGGGACATTGACTTGAGACTGGTAGCTCTGACCTCCTCCAAGACACAAGGACAATGCTCACTACAGACCTGGCCCCATGCCTGGGCAGGCGAGTTGGCAGTGATGCTCGGCTCTGGGCTGGGGGCTGCCACCTTTTGACCCCTGCATGACTACACCATGCACCTTTCTCTCTACCGTAATCCTAGGCCGGTAGAAAACCATGCAAGCCATGGTGTGGAAGCGAAGGGAGAAATGGCAGGAAGATGAAGAAATCTCATGGAAAGGCAGTAGGGGCCCAAACAGCAGTCTGAGCTGTCCGTCTAGAAGCAGCATGCTCTTCTGTCATTTTGCAGGACAGACAGTACATCAGTTTCTTAAATGTGTTAAGCCTTTGCTCCCTGGCCTTCACAGGGGAAGAACTGAACTAAATCCCTTTCTTTCGAAGAAGGCTGTGTAAAATGTCTGTGCTGGCCAGACCAAGTTCTGAGGATGGGGAACAGGGAGTGAAAAGGGGCACTTACTGAGCAGGTACTGCATCCCAGGCACCTCTCGCAGGGTCTCATATACATTATCTTTTTTCCATCTTCTGATGTGGGTGCAATGAGGGTACCTATTTCACAGACGAGGAAGCCAAGGCACAGGATGGTTCAGGAACTAGTGCCAGGGCACACGCTCACAGAGGTGGTGTCAGGTCGGCCCCAGAGCCCTGCTCCTACCCGCCACACCCCAGCTTCCCCCAGCAAGGCTTGGGTCCAGAATCCGAGAAGCTTCACTATTGTTGTGTTCTGTGACTCTGAGCCTCGTGCAGAGGTGACCCATCTGTGTGTTCAGCACCCATGGATCGATGGTGGAGCACATGCCCAGGCTTGGAAATAGACAAGTGAGAGGCCCGGTTCCCACCTCAAGGAAATCACGCCAGTGGGACTACAACACAGACGTGGACGAGGGCAGCTCAGAGCAACACATGCTGGCCAAGTCCACCCGGGAATCCCACTGACCCCCTGATGAGGCATGTCTCAGTTTACTGTCATCCCCTCCCCTGGATTCCATATTTCCAATAACTCACAACTAAACACTGAGACCAGAAAGCCAGAAAGCTAACAGCCACTCACCTCTCCCTGGACCCTCCTCTCTCAGGTGCCACCAGGGCTGCTGTTTCCAGAGCTTCCACATCTCTGCAGGGCGACCTGGGCACACACAGAGACGGGCCCCCCTCACTGTCCACCTGCACCAATGAACTTTCCTCCGCTCTGACCCAGCTTCCCTCCTACAGCCGGGACCCCTGCATCACCTTCTGTAAAGCCCTTGGCCGGCTCTCCATCACCTACCACGGGGGTCCACTATGATGGCAGATGTGAGACCCCTCCTTACCTCTCTGGACTCCCTCCAGGTGTGTGCCCCCGACCACGCCAGGCTGTCCACAGGCAGCGCCGTCTTCCTGAAATAACGATGATACAGATGATATCAGTAGCCGCAAAGAGCGTTACTGATGCTGCACTGCATACTGCAAAGGAATTACCTTGTTAATTCCTCACCGCCACCCGACAAGGTGCATTATGCGTTGAGACCTATTCTACAGTCAAAAACGAGAGGCTCCGAGAAGTCAAATAACGTAAGTCCACAGAGCCGTGAGAGGTGACGATG
The DNA here is from genome assembly GCF_964341445.2 of Mesoplodon mirus. Classification (NCBI taxonomy): domain Eukaryota; kingdom Metazoa; phylum Chordata; class Mammalia; order Artiodactyla; family Ziphiidae; genus Mesoplodon; species Mesoplodon mirus. The sequence goes on from NC_138992.1 coordinate 6,249,649, forward strand.
GGTCTGACCCCAGATGGTCTGCCTGCAGAGCCGCGTTCCGGACCCAGCGACACACCCACCCAGTACTTCCTGAGCCAAGCCCGCCTCATCCTTCAGCCTCAGCTTCAATACTGCCTCTGTTCAGGAGGATCCTCTGAGCCCAAGGGGACACGCACCTTCTCCACGATGGTCCTGTGCTCTATCACAGCGTCCATGAGGGAACCGAATACTCCACGGAACTTAATTCTGTGCACAGCTCTTCCTGGAGCTGGACTCCACTAGTCTCTGAGCTCCTCGGGGACCACCCTTCTCCCACGTGCCTCATCCAATGCCAGCCAGGGCCCAGGGACCAAATTAATTCATATTTGATGAAGGCATATATGAGCCGGAATGCCCTCTGGGCTGGTGGGTTTGGGGGAATTCATTTCTTGCTCTCTCTCTTTTTCCTTTCTGGTTTTAGTTGTGGGTGCTTTTCCTTTGGCAGAGGGAGCAGGGACGTTAGTTAAGAGGTGACCCAGAGCAAAGGAAACAGAGAAGCCACTGCTGAGCCCTGTATGGGGCTTTGGGCTTTAAGAGAGAGAGGGAAATTCATCAAACAAGGAGACCCCTACAGCGCAGGCTGCACCGTAGCGTGGGACCCAGACTCAGAAGCCAGACTGCCTGCTTTCAGGAGGCTTGGCCACGCTCACCAGCTGTGTGGTCTGAAGCAGGGCATCTAACCTCAACAAGCCTCCTTTCCTGATGCCTGAAGCAGGGGCAGTAAAAGTACTGCCCTCCTTAGGGTTGCTGCGAGGGTGAGATGAGTTAATATATGAAGCAGTCTTAGAAATATGTCTAGCTTTATTATTATTTTGAAATTGAAAGTGTAGTCTCAACTCTCAAGGGCTGTAGAAAATTTGATAGAGTTTTCTCCATCCATTTAAAATAATGTCTCTACATTTTAAATAATGCAGGACGGTTTATAATAAAATAGTCATTCAGCTGGATGGATGTAACTCATATAACAGAATAACAAAGTAGGAATCAGGAGAACTGGGTTTTCAACCCAATTCTGTCTCTAACCAGCCATATAACTTTAGGGAGAGTTTCTTAACCTCTCCTATCTGCATTTTCTTCAACTGTAAAATAGAGATCATGGTAATGACTGGGATGCTTTTGGTAAGAATTAGAATAAAGATAGCTTAGACAATTTTTTAGTACTTAACCCAGTTGAAGAGTGCCAAGATTATTCAATAGAGAAAAAACAGACTTTTCAACAAATGGTGTTGAGACAGCTGGATACTGACATGCAAAAAATGAAGATGGACTCTTACCTCACACCATATACAGAAATTTAACTCAACTACCATATGACCCAGCAATTCCACTCCTGGGTACAAATCCAAAAACACCAAAACACTAATTTGAAAAGATACACGTGGGACTTCCCTGGTGATGCAGTGGTTAAGAATCTGACTGCTATTGTAGGGGACATGGGTTCAATCCCTGGTCCAGGAATATCCCACATGCTGTGGAGCAACTAAGCCCGTGTGCCACAACTACTGAGCCTGCACTCTAGAGCCTGCAAGCCACAACTACTAAGCCCACGTGCCACAACTACTGAGCCTGCGCACCTAGAGCCCATGCTCCACAACGAGAAGCCACCACAATGAGAAGCCCGCGCACCGCGACGAAGAGTAGCCCCCGCTCACCACAACTAGAGAAAGCCCGCGCACAGCAATTAAGACCCAACACAGCCAAAAATAAATAAATAAATAAACTTTTTTTTAAAAAAAGATACATTTCTATGTGTTGATTTGATACATTTACGTATTTCAATACGATCACCACTGTAGCGTTCCCTAACACCTCTGTCATGTCACATAACTGTAATTTCTTTTTTGTGGTAAGAAAATTTTAAGGTCTAGTCTCTGAGTAACTCCAAAGTATAAAATACAGAATTGTTGATTATAATCACTATTCTGTACACTCAATCTCCAGGAACTATTTTTCTTCTAACTGCAAGTTTGTACCCTGCGACCGACACCTCCCCAGGTCTCCTGCAGACCCCCGGTAACCACCATTCTATTCTCTGTTTCTCCGAGATTGTCTTTGTTAGATTCCACATATAAGTGATATCATACAGTATTTGTCTATCTCTGTCTGACTTATCTTACTTAGCATCATTTCCTCAAGGTCCAGGCACACTGTCATATGCGGCAGGATTTCCTTCTTTCTCATGGCTGAATAATAGTCCAGTGTGTGCATGTGTGTGTGTGTGTATGCGTGTATGTGTGTCCTACATCTTATTTATCCACTGGCCCATTCATCCATTGACAGATTTTTAGGCTGTTTCCATCTTCTGGCTTGAGAGTGGTGCCACCACGAACATGGGAGTGAGTGATGCAATTTTAAACCTAAGGGGCCACTGCTGATAGAAGGAGAAAGGCATTCACTGTTAGGGATGCACTGGGGATCCAGTAAGGGAGTTTTTGGATGAAAGTAACATGGTACGGTACATGCTTTCTCAATAAAGATCACTGTGGTGTAAACAAGACCAAAAGACAACCCTCAGAATGGGAGAAAATATTTGCAAATGAAGCAACTGACAAAGGATTAATCTCCAAAATTTATAAGCAGCTCATGCAGCTCAATAACAAAAAAACAAACAACCCAATCCAAAAATGGGCAGAAGACCTAAATAGACATTTCTCCACAGAAGATATACAGATTGCCAACAAACACATGAAAGGATGCTCAACATCTTTACTCATTAGAGAAATGCAAATCAAAACTACAATGAGATATCATCTCACACCAGTCAGAATGGCCATCATCAAAAAATCTAGAAACAATAAATGCTGGAGAGGGTGTGGAAAAAAGGGAACACTCTTGCACTGCTGGTGGGAATGTGAATTGGTACAGCCACTATGGAGAACGGTATGGAGGTTCCTTAAAAAACTACAAATAGAACTACCATATGACCCAGCAATCCCACTACTGGGCATATACCCTGAGAAAACCATAATTCAAAAAGAGATATGTACCAAAATGTTCATAGCAGCCCTATTTACAATAGCCCAGAGATGGAAACAACCTAAGTGTCCATCATCGGATGAATGGGTAAAGAAGATGTGGCACATATATACAATGGAATATTACTCAGCCATAAAAAGAAACAAAATTGAGCTATTTGTAATGAGGTGGATGGACCTAGAGCCTGTCATACAGAGTGAAGTAAGTCAGAAAGAGAAAGACAAATACTGTATGCTGACACATATATATGGAATTTAAGAAAAAAACATGTCCTGAAGAACATAGGGGTAAGACAGGAATAAAGACACAGACCTACTTGAGAATGGACTTGAGGATATGGAGAGGGGGAAGGGTAGGCTGTGACAAAGCGAAAGAGCGGCATGGACATATATACACTACCAAACGTAAGGTAGATAGCTAGTGGGAAGCAGCCGCATAGCACAGGGAGATCAGCTCGGTGCTTTGTGACCGCCTAGAGGGGTGGGATAGGGAGGGTGGGAGGGAGACGCAAAAGGGAGGGGATATGGGGACATATGTATATGTATAACTGATTAAATTTGTTATAAAGCAAAAAAAATAAAATTAAAAAAAACATTGTAAATCAACTATACTTCAATTTTAATCAAAGAACATACATTTTGAACTTAACATGAGCAGAAAATGAAGTTCTATTATGTTGGCACTAAGAGTTCTTCTCTTAGAACAGCTAGCACTAACTAATACAAGTGCCACAATGAGGCATTATGCTAGGGACACACTTTAAACAAAACAGACATCGGTTTCTGTCCATATGGAGCTTACAGTCTGATAAAGTAAACAGACAAATGTATAGTGAGTGATCACGTTAAGGGCTTTGTAAAGGAGAAGGAAAAAGAGGAGAAGAGGGATTTATGAGAAACAATAACAAGAGAAACAAATTTTTAGATCGGAGGTCAAGTAAATTTTCTCCAAGTCAGTGATATTTAAACTGAGACTTGATGAATAAGTAGGCATTTATCAGATTTTTTAAAAAAAGAAAATAACAGTTTGTCCAGCAGAAGAAAGAATAAATGTAAAGCTACTGAAGTAGGAAAAAGGTTGGCACATTGACAAATCTGGAGGAGGGTCAGTGTGGCTGGAACTTGAGTTAAGAGATATAGATAGGGCATACCATGTAGAGGCTTGTAGGTGGTATTAAGCTAACATTGTTTCTCATTGCAATGGGAAGCTACTGAAAGTTTTAAACATGGGAATAATGTGATCGGATTTATATCTATATATAAAAGGTCACTCCATGTGATATGGGGAGAACAGTCTGGAGTGGAGAGGAGTGAAACTAGGGAATCAGACAGGAAGCTGCTGCAAATTTCCAGACAAGAGGGGAGGCAACTGTAAAAATAGAAAGAAACAAGTTTGTTACCAAGGAACAGGTAAAATTGCTGAAAGCCAAAGATAAAGGATAAAGTCTTAAATGCAGAATAGAATTTGGTGATAGATTACATGCGAAGGCAGAAAAGAGAGGTGCCATGAACAAGTCCCAAGTTTCTGGCATGAGCAGCTGTTAGGGATCATTACTTAAATAGGGGAAAAAAGAGGTCTGGGGTGAAAAGCAAGATGTCCAGGTGGTGATGTTAATAGATAGTTAGCATATGATCCTGGAGATTAAAGATTTGGGGTGAAAATTTTAAAATTGGGAGTCTGAGCATATGGAAACTGTCTAAAGTCATCAGGAAGGATAATATAACCTATAGAGAAGGTGTTGGAGGGAAGAGGCTAAGTGCAAGGATTGTGTTTTCTTTTAACATTTTAAAGATATCCTTCCATGGTCCCCTAGCTTGCATTGTTTCAGATGAAAAATCATCTGTTATCATTGTTTTTCCCCTATACGTATTCTGTTTTGGGGTGTTTTGAGGGGGGCGGTTGTTTTTCCTGGCCACATTTTAGACTTTGTCTTTGGCTTTCAGCAATTTTACCTGTGCCTCGGTATGATTTTCTTTGAATTTATTCTGCTTGATGTTTGTTGAGTTTCTTCAATCTGTAATTTGATATTTTTTGCCATTTGGGGAAAATTGTTGGTCAATATTTTTTCAATTACTGTTTGCCTCATTTGCATATGGTTTCCTCATTTTAATACTATTACCATGAAAGACTCACTGCGTGAACAGTGGGCAACAGAGTGGGCAAGGACAACTTGGGCAGATGACTTTGATCAGATTCTTATGTGTTCTTGTGTCCTTTCATTTTTGTGGCTTGAAGTAAATAAGCTATTCCATCCTTCTGCCTATTTTCTATCATTGCTTTATATCTCACCCCAATTTCTAGTGTTTGTATGTGGTGCCTTTTCTTATTCCCATGCAATTGATTTCCCTCTTTGATCAGTACTTCTGATGCAATACCCATGTCAAGTATGTATGTTACAAACATTATCTACTATCTTATAGCTTGGCTTTTAAATTTGTCTGATCTCTTTTGTTTAGGAAAATTTTTAATATTAGTGTAGCCAAATTTACCAGTCTTTTCTTTTATGGCTGAAGATATGAAATGCTTCTACATTTTATTTTGACTTCAAAATTCTTATCCAACTGGAATTTACTTTGTGTGGTATAGTGATATAATTTTACTTCTTTTTACTATTTGGATAACCAATTGAATCAGGACAATTTATTGAATGGATGGTCCTTTCCCTACTGCTTTATAATGCCATTCTATCATTTACCATGTTTCCATACATACACAGGTCCATCCTAGTTCTCTTCTTTGTTCCTTGTTTCTCTCTCTCTCTCTCTCTTTCACACACACACAAACACACACACTTTTGTAAATGTGTCCTGATGTCTAGTTTCACAAATATCATCCCTTGCCCCACCTTGTCCTTTTTTCTCATTTTAATTTTGTCTTGCCATTCTTGGCCTGAATATACATATGCATTTGGGGACCAACAGAATGCCTGATACAATGGAGTGCTCGGTGAATATGTGTGGAATGAACAGTTGGATGGGTGAATTTTAAATCCTTTAGAACGATCTACTAGAAATTATAACTCTTTTTGGACTTGTGAAACAAAGAAATGGTTTCTGTGGTTTTTAAACTTTGCTCATTTATCTTTTCAAAGGGCTTTTATTTTACCTCCAAGAAAATTAAAGTTACACCATTTTGCATGTTAAAAAAAAAAAAAAAAGATCACTGTGGTGGAGGGTGGAAAATGGGACGCAGGCTGATTGACTATAAGCCAGGAGACCACCAAGCAGGAGCCTATCAGCAGAGTCCAAAGACAAGCAAGAGTGAATTAAATCGAAGGCACAGCAGAGGAAGTGGACAAACACAGATGGATTCAAAAACCATAGCGGCCAAGGATCCTTGGATGGCATTTGTGATTCTGCCGCTTGCCAGCTGTGGGATTCTAGGACAATCATCATTTCAACTCTCTGCTCAGTATTAACTGTTGGACCCACTCCCAAGGTGAGGTCAGGATTCAATGAGAGAGTGGATACCTACCTGCTTTATTTTAATTGCGGTACAATTCACCTAACATAGAATTCACCATTCCGAAGTATACCATTCCGTGTCTTTTAGGATATTCATAATGCTGCGCAAGCACTGGTACTATCTAATTCCAGAACATTCTCATCACCCTGAACTGAAACTTTGTAACCATAACCATCACTGCCCATTCCTTTATCCCCCTCCATCCCCAGCCCCTGGCAACCACTAATCCACTTTCTGTCTCTATGGATTTGCCTATTCTGGATCTTTCATTTGAATGTAATCATCCAATGTGTGGCCTTTTATGTCTGACTTCTTCCACTTAGCATGATGTTTTCAAGGTTCATCCACATTGTAGCGTGTATCAAGACTTCATTCCTTTTCATGTCTTGATAACATTCCATTGTGTGCATATTCTACATGCTGTTTATCCATTCATCAGTTGATGGACATTTTGGGTTGTTTCCGCTTTGGGCCTATTAGGAGTAATGCTGCTATGAACATTTGTGTACAAGTTTTTGTTCCAATGCCTCTTTTTGAGCTAAAAGACTGCATTCACGTCACTTAATTATTCACTCAGCATGGTTCATGTGCCAGAGGGTGTGCCAGGTTCTGGGGTTTAGAACCATGCACAGGACAGGTAAGGTGCCTGACCTTGGGGTATGTACATTTTCTTGGGGGAGAGAAGCAGTAAATGAGGAGGCAAACAAATACACAAGATAATTGTAGGTGGTGACAAGTCTTTTGAATGGAAACAGGGCAATGATAAAGCAGAGCAACTTGTGGAGGAAGGAGAAGTGAGACCTTGGGCAGGATGATCAGTGTATCAGTCAGGGTTCTCAGGAGAAAGAAGACCAGGAGGATGTGAAGAGAGAGAGAGAGAGAGAGAGATTTATTTTAAGAAATTGGTTCATGCCATTGTCATGGTTGGCAAGTCCAAAATCTTCAGGGAGGGCCAGCAGGCTGAATACCCAGGGAAGAGCCCATGTTGCAGTTCAGGTCTGAAGGTTATCTACTGGCAAAACACCCCCTTGCTTTGGGAGGCCAGTCTTTGTTCCAGCAAGACCTTCGACTAATTAGATGAGGCCCACCCACATTACAGAGGGCAATCTGCTTTACTCCAAGTTCACCCATTTATGTGTTACTCTCCTCTACAGAAACACCATCACAGAAACATCCAGGATAATGCTTACCACATCATCTGGGCACCATGGCCCCACCAAGTTGACCCAGGAAATTAACTGTCATAATCAAGAAAGGTGTCCACAGTCAATTCCAGCCGTGACGTGAGAATGAGCAGGTGCCTTCTGTGAAAAAACCTAGGGGAAAAGCAGGCCAAGAGGCACAGCATGTGCCTCGGGTAGGCAAAGCGTACAAATTAGCTGAGGCTTGAGGGGGGATCGGAGAGGTGATGTCAAGAGGTGAGCAGGGCAGATGCAAATGGAAGGACATTCTTTTTAGAGAAGGAGAAAAGCCATTTTCCGCTCATGGCCCCCTCCTCCATATTCGACTACTCCAGGCAACCAAGCCACAAAGCCTCGCTCTGCTGTGGGAGATGGGCCGGAAACAATATCCCCAGGCAACCACATGAAAAGAAATCATTAGGACTTTTGAAAGAAAACTCAGGGAAAGGTAACATCTAACATAAATATCATTTCTCACGGCTCTTTCCCGTGCTTCCAGAAACAGACAAATTTACTTCTAAGTTGTCCTGCTGAGTCTGCCTTTATTACCCGCCTTAGGAAGGCTGCATCTGGGCCAGCTGGGATGTGGGCTGCCTTCAGTAACGCTCGCGCCTCTCAGCTTAGATGGTGCCAAGGCCAGCAGAAGCTTGATTTCCCCACAGATCCCAGCAGCAGCCCTGTTGCCTTGATTGCTTCTGATCAAGGCAAACTGAGAAAAACGAAACAGGGACATCTGCTCTCTTTCTGTCACTTGAAGCCGGCAAAAACCTGCAGTCAATGTGGCCACTCAAAACCAGCGCAAAAATGAATTCCCAATACAAGAAGCCCTGATTGCAGCATTAGGAATTAAAACTTCGCTCCATCCTCTACTCAGGGGGAAAACCACAGGCTGCTTTTAGTCAGAATCCAATGCCTAGGACTTCCCTGGTGGCACAGCGGTTAAGCATCCGCCTGCCAATGCAGGGGACACGGGTTCAAGCCCTGGTCCAGGAAGATCCCACATACTGCAGAGCAACTAAGCTCGCGAGCCACAACTACTGAGTGCACGTGCCACAACTACTTAAGTCCGTGCGCCTAGAGCCCATGCTCCACAATGAGAGAAGCCACCACAATGAGAAGCCTGCACACCACAACGAAGAGTAGCCCCCGCTCGCCACAACTAGAGAAAGCCCGTGCACAGCAACGACGACCCAACACAGCCAAAAATAAATCAATAAAAATAAAAAAAAATAAAAGAATCCAATGCCTATGTGTCTTAGTAACACCAGTCTGCCAGGAGAAGCACCGGCTTGTTCTACATCCTGACCTCGTCTTTGACACTTGGCACCTGCTAACACCTTTGACAAACGTGTATCAACACAGTCTGAGCACGGAAGCACTCTGTGCCATCACCTCTCACCCGAGCTGCCGGAGAGCCTCCTGACGGGCTCCCTGGGTGTCCCCCGGCCCCTCCATCCACTCCCCATGCTGCCCTCGGCCATGGTCCTCTCCTGCCTCCTTTCTCTGCAGACCCCACCTCAAACATCAGGTCAAGCCTCGGGGCTGCTTTCTCTTCTTCCAGCAAGTCATACTCCCTTTCACCTCTGCACCTTTGCACAGGTGTCCCTTCTACCTGGAACATCCCTCCTCCTCAGCCCCCTACCCTAAGGGCATTGACGAGCTAACCCCGATCCCTCATCTGGTCTCAGCTTTGGGAAACCTTCCCCGACCATGCTGCCTGCATTAGAACCAAAGTCCCAGCTACGCTTTACCAGACACGAGTCCCAGGATGCTGTGACCTTTGCGTGTGTTCCCACCCCACTGCTCACCACAGACCCCCGGGGCCCAGGAGGGTACCTAGTGAAGGCAGGTGCATACCGTTACTTGTTGAATGAATGAATGAATGAATGAATGGCACAGTGACAGACTCTGAGTGTACAAGGTTAAAGACAAGAAAGCTGGTGCCTTCCAGAAGCCTACAGACAAATGGGAAGCGACAAGAGGCAACCACAAGGAAGCAATGCCACCAGAGTGGGAATATGCGTGGGGAGGAGGGACGTTATCTGGTCCCTGCCAGAGGCTCCGGAGGCTTCCGGGAGGAGCCGACGCCTGACCTGAGTCTTGAAGGATGAGTAGTAATGAGCCGGTGTGGGGAGACAGCCTAGGCTGTGGCGTGAATCGGAGGCAGAGGGAACCCCAGCACCCTGGCGTTTGTGGGGGGCCAGTTCTGTACAAACAGAGCTTCGTGTACGTGGAGAGTGTCAGGGGATGAGGCTGGTGTGGTCGGTGCACAGAGATGAGGGCTAGACACACAGCTCTGATGGTCCTCTGCTCATGACGAAGGCTAAATCCAGGAGAGAAGATGAGGTGTTCAGCCAGGACATAGGACAGGAAGGAGAGACTCAGAGGAACATCGACATTTAATTAAGAAACAGAATGGGGAATGGAAGACAGACAGGGGAGAGAGAGACGAGTCCATCAGAAAGGAGGAGAACAAGGGTGAGGGTGTTGACGTGGAAGCCAAGAGCAAAAGAAGCTGCAGGAAGAAGCGGGCACGGTTAACTGGGTCACTTGCAGCACAGAAGGCTTGCCCTGGGCATCAGCGAAGTGCAGAGGTGAGTGGGATGGGAAGTCAGCTGATCGGACCTCAAGGCACCAAAGAAGAGATGGGAGATGAGGACACAGAAGCAGAGAGAATTCGCCACTCAGCCAAGAGCCACCGTTGAGAAGGCCAAGAGGGAGAGAGAAACTCAGAGCAAAACCTGGAAAATGCAGAGGCAAGAAATAACATGTTTTTAGAATTGGAAATGCTCAGCCATCTTTGCAATCTAAAAAGAAAAAGGTCAGGAGGAAGCAAAAGGTCAAGGACAAGGGGAGGAAGTGACTGATGAGCGATGCTGAGAACAGGCAGAACAGGCTGGGGTCAAGCCCATGGGTGAGTGGCTGGCCTTGTACAGGCGGAAAAGGGACTCAGGCTTGAAAAGAGAAAGCGTGAAGGGGTAGACAGAGGTAAGCTTCCAAGAAGGAACTGAGGGCATCCATTCCCACCTCAAGCCCTGGCTACTAACCTCCCTTGGCTCTGACTTATTTTCTCCTTTGCCAAGTGCAGAGGATGTATTCCCAGCTTGCAGTGGGTCTGGGACGGAAGAGCACCATGGGATCCTTGAGGCTCTCCTTTGCCGTGAGGATGTGAGATGCTCGTCTGTGAAGCTCAAACACACCTCGAAAAATTCTGACGCTTCACATTAATTCAAGGAAATGGAGAGTCTCCATGAAGACAGACCATCAAATCCTCACAGAGGATGTGAGATGCTAGTCTGTGAAGCTCGAACACGCCTCGAGAAATTCCGACGCTTCACATTAATTCAAGGAAATGGAGAGACTCCATGAAGACAGACCATCTTAATGTTTTTTAAGTCAAAAAAACCACATTACGTGAGTCAAGTGAGTGTTAACGGGAACTCCTTCAAAGTTGAAGCTCTGGCAGCACTGGGCTGCTTATAACAGGTCAGTCCTAATGAAAGGGGCATTTTTGCAAATCGAAACGCGTCCACTAGCAGCAATTTTTGACCGTTCTACCTAATGGGCCCCCTTACCACCCCGGCCTTTTCTTGCCCCAAACCTTCACCCGTGCTGTGTCCCCGCTCTTTTCAATGTCCTTCTCCCCAGGGCACCCCACTCACTCTTCCCTATGAGGATGGTCCCCAACATTCGATGGTTCGACAGAGGGTGTTTCGACTTTACAGCGGTGTGACGACAATTTGCATTCAGTAGAAACCAGGCTTCAAGTTTTGCATTTTGAGCTTTTCCCAGGCTAATTATGCAGTAAGATCCTCTCTCGTGATGCTGAGCCGTGGCAGCCACAGCTCCCAGGCAGCCCTGAGATCTCACGGGTAAAAGACCAGCACACTGGCTACCATTCTGTACCCAGACAGCCGTCCTGTTTTTCACTTTCAGCACAGTGTTCAACTGCACGCAGTAGTCAACATTATATTATAAAATAGACTTTGTGTCAGATGACTATGCCCTACTTGTAGGCTAATGTATGTGTTCCGAGCACGTTTAAGGCAGGCTGGGCTAAGCTGTGATGTTGCATGGGTCAGGGGTAGTAGATGCATTTTTACTTTTTTTTTTTTTTTAGGAGAGGAAAGTTGCTTTAATCAGAAAAGCCAGAAATCTGGGGAGAAGGAGCACTTACGCCCTGAGACCAACCTGGAAGATTCTGCGCAGCCATGATGATTTTTAAAGGGAATAGAGGAGAGAAGCTCGGTGAATCATCAAGGCAGGAGGTTGGATTCTGCATCACTGTCCACTGCATGCAGACCGGCTGACTCTTTCTTCACATGTTATCTTGCCCGTGTGATGGGCCTGAGGATGGCTAAGGAAGCTGTCGAAGGTGGAGAGCTAGCCATTCGTAACTGATGAGGACCTGACCCCAGCGTCAGTCGGGGAAGATCTGAGGCACCTGCCTGACTCCTACTCACCCTTCAAGACACCGTTCAGGCGTCACTTCCTGCAGGAAGTTTTCCTCAAACACTGTGTCAGTTATCTATTGCTACATAACGGTATGACCACAACCTCAGGGGGTTAAACCAGTACACACTGTATTGCCTTACAGCTCCTGCAGGTCAGGAGCCCAGCCACAGCTTAGCTGTTTTCTATGAGGCTGCAACTGAAGTATCTGTCGGGGCTGAGTTCTCATCCCAGCCATCCATGTGGCTGCTGGCAGAAATTCCTGACTGTGTAGGTCTATCCGTAGGGCAGTTCACATGGCCACTCCCTTCAGCAAAGCCAGCAAAGGCCAGGAAGGTAGCAAGATGGGCATTAAACTCTTGTTCAACCTAATCAAGCGCCATCAGTCACCTTTGCTGTTTTCTACCAGATAGATGGAAATCACAGGTCCTTTGGGGGAAGGTAATTCCATAAGGACACAAGCACCAGAATGTGGGGATAAGCGGGGCCATCTCAGAGTTTATCTACTACAGCCAGTAAGACTTAATTATGGATCCTCCTCTGAGCACCCATTGCCTCAGGCATGTCTATACCTTTAGCTTTGCTACATAAACACAATGATTTTCTGTTCATGTGCCTCCCCCGCCCCCGATAACGTGCGAGCTTTTTGCTGGATGGCATTGTGTCCTGCTTATTACATCACTGTAAGCAGCACAATGCCTGGCATATAGCAGATACTCAGTACACACGTGACAAACTCACAAATTGATGGCATTGATGCTAAACTGACAAGTCGCTGGACAACCCAGACCAAAAGTATACTCTAGGATGTATCCATTTTCAGTCAAGACTGGATATGTTAAACCCAATTATTATATTCCACAGTTAAGTTACAAAATTAAAATTGGATGAATGAAATAATTAAAGGAAATTTCAGTACACTTATGAGCAGAGACACTAAATGAGATTGCATGACACCACATCGAAGACTGGTTCTGGATGCACCTGAGGTGAGCATCCTCACTGCAGAATTAAATGACCCAGCAACAAGCCACTCCTCAGAGGTGGGTTCTGGAGTCAGTACTTCTTTATCATGATCATTAAAACAGAGAAAGAGCAAACACAAGGAGAAAGAGGGGATGGAAAGGGAGAGAGAACAAGAGAGGGCATAAGGGCAAGAACAAGGGAGAGAGATATAAAAATATTAAAATTAAGATATTTAGTGTGCAGAAGCCCAAGATACTCCAAAGAAATGGGTGGGGCTTATGGAGGTAAGAAGATGGGGAGGGTCAAACCCTGTAAAACAAAGTGACTAAACCAGGGAGAAGCTTAAACTCACATCTCTGCCTGCGATCCAGGGTACCCAAACCTATGATCATTAAAACTTCTTGTTTACAGAATACCAGTAACAGGACAGGCTCAGTGCTAGGGGCTATGGATACAGTGGTGTCAAGACATACCCGGTCCCTGCACTCCTAGGGTGTACATGCCCCCACTGGGGAAGCCTGGTCAGAGATAACAAAGGAGTCAATGACCACAACAATTTCAACGTGGGGTTTTCCACCCAATAAATGGGTATGGTGAGAATGATAAAGGTTATTCTCTATAATCACTGGTTTTACTATCTCAGCTGGTTATTTAATCTTTGTGACCATCAATGTTTTCATCTGTAAGTTGTGGCTACCAATGTCTACCTGCCAAATAAGTACTGCGATTAAGTCAGTTAATGAAAATATAAACAGCACAGCACATGGCATTGAGAAGACCTTGAATGCCACTGCTATTACTATCCCATTTAACTGTCCACCTGCATTTCCAATTTAAGTCCTACCATTATGCGGGACTATTAGCGGGTGCTCCGCTTACATGCACTGAGCTCTGAGGCTGGGCTTTGTGACAGAGGATGCTGGCAGCACTGCTGTTTAAACACAGATGCATGTTCCCATGAAGAAAACCATCATATTGTTTTATTTTACAAGCCTGGGGGCGGGGAGTCATTAACTTAAATAGTTCCCTTGCTGATAGTCTACCATAGTATCACTACCCACCAGCCAGTCAAGCTAAAATTAGTAACAACCTTACTGATTCAGAAACCCAAACGGGTATATGGATAAATCAACAAAATAACATGCCTACACGATATTATGGTCCAAAAAGGAAAAACCAAAATCATGTCAGCAGACCTGGTTTCTAGTAATAATAATGGGCCATTGGCTCAGTGTATGATCTTGAGAAAATCACTTTCCCTAAGTAGGTCCAAGTATGCTCCTTTTATTGTTTTAATTTTTTGCTCCTTATAAATTAAGTAAATTGGAAGACAGGATTAGATAGCTTACTTTCTTTAACAGAAGGTTTATAGAATTCTTTCCTCTCTGGAAAGAGAAAGAAAGCTGGTGTGGTAAGAATCGCTAGTGTGTCTACCAAGTATTCTGGGCTCTCTGTTTGCAGACCTGTAGTGGGATTGCTATTCCCACCCCTGATGAAGTTAGATACATCCATGTGACTTGCTTTGGCCCATGAGAAGTAAGCAGAAGTGACATGTGTCACCACTAGTCACAAGGTTCAATGACTCACACAATTCACCCCAGCCTCTTTTTCCCTCTGATAGCAACTAGCAATATTTGAGATGGTGGCTGTTCCATCAGCCTGGCCCCTGAATGCCCACAGTGAGCAGAACCCTCCCTGCTGACCAGTGAGATTGTGGGGCTGTTGTTACTGCAGCCCAGCCCAGCCTATCCTGACCGATAGAGGGAACTCTAATGAGGGGGGGAAGGATAATCCAATTCCAAAGCAAAGAATTCTGGTCAGAGGAGGAACCAACAAAATCAAGAGCTGAAACTGTCCTTGAATTGCATGCAGGGCCAGCTTTCAGAGCAGGTCACCAGAGAATTATCAAGGGGCTGTGGAATATCTCTAGAACATACACAAAGACCCTCATTCCCCAGGAACTTCCAGACCTGGAATATTCGGTGATGTGGTTGGTGTTTGGGTGGCATCTGGGAAGAGCTGGTAATTACCAAGGACAGGGCCTGTGGAGTATCTAAATCACGTGTGTCTCTAGTATATGGGGCAGCTGTATGTGCTCCTGGCTACACCACGCAAAGCAACAGACAAAGCTGACCGGTGGCATCTTGGTTCGTTAGAGGGAGGCCAAGACCATCTGGATTGGGGGTCCTGGTACACTTTTCTAATTCTGGCAGCCTATGAATCTGAGATTCAGTTGTGCTTGGAAAAGACAATGCAACAAAAGCCGCATGTCTGGACATCTCTCTAAACAACAAACACCACCAGGCAGAAAGGTGACTTTTTAACAAAGGAGAGGGTGACTGTGAGCGAGTTATTCATCTTTCCTTGAATGAGGCTGGTGCCGTGAGCCTGGAGGGAGCGGGCTTAACAAATGGCAGTGGGTGGAATGTAGGTTAACCCGAGAAGCAGAGCGTGTCGGCCACGGTTACGAAACACCAGAAGGAGTGACGGATGAGGTCGTGTCATCTGCTCTCCTTGAAGACGCCCAGGAAGGAGATGGAAGGCTCTCCTCCAAGTCAGATGTTGACGAACAAGCCCAGGCCCAGGCTAGTGGGAACTGGGGTTGGAGGCCTCTGATGGGGGCAGGGCGCATGGTGGATGCGAGGGGGGCATGTGGTACTAAGTCGCACTCCTGTTTCCTACCCAGGTTCTCAACCACCTGAGACATCGGATGAATAGCAAGGCAGATGGAGGTCAGCATATCGCCTGGGAGTCGGGGCCTATGGGGCCTGTGTGATGAGCTGCAGGAGGCGGCCAGCCAGTGCAGACCCAGGCGGCCCTCGTGCCGCGCACCGGGACAGAGCCCTGGACGGGCCCTCAGCCTTGTGTCTCTGTGTGCACACCGCCCTCTAAAGGAGAGTAAGGTCCCAGCTGAGCTAAGCATGCCCGGTGTGACCCGGTCGGTCCTCCAGTCAGAGGCCACTCCTGTGCCTGGGACGGAGGAAGGAAAGAAGCAAAGGGATCACGTCCAGTGGGCTCCCCAGCAAGGAAGGGGGCCCCTAGGGGAACAGGGATACTTCTTCCTGGTACTGGTCACTCCCTGCCTCTCTCCACCTCATGATGTCCAAGTGGTGTCCAAGACCTTCATGTTCCTGATTGCATTTAGTCTTCCCAGGCAACCCTGGGAGGAAGGTGTCAACACCACACACAACTCACAGACAAGGAGACTGAAGCTCTGAGAGGGTATCAGCCAGTGGAGACAGGCCAGGAGCTGTACCAAAGGCTTGTGATCCCACTTTCTCTGTGATTTGTATTTTATTTAATGCGTAAGTCCCAGCAAAGAGCAGTCCTTTACTCTGGGAAAATCTTACCAATAACTGGTCAGAACGTAGGCATCCATAATGATGATATTAAATTTCTCTTCACCCCTAAAAGCCACCCTAACCATGAGACTCCGCCATGGTTTTATGGGGAATGGTACACAAAAGTGTCAGAGAGACACAAGAGGAGAGGAGAGGAAAGAATCTCAGATGCCCACAGTTCAGACCCCATCACTTTACAGACCAAAGACCTGCTGCTGAGAAAGGGGAAGAGACCGGTTCAGGGTCATCCAGCTGGTGAGTCTCAGAGCTGGGAGCTGTGAATCCCAGTCTTTATTCCTTGCTGGCTTCCTCTGCCAGCACACAGGCATCCGTGGACCCAATATGCACTCAAACGCACAAGGATGTGGTCTGAGCCACAGCTTATGGGCCCATCACCACGTGACTTTAGGCAGATCACCTAAACCCTTTGAGTCTCGTTTCTTATACCAAAGCAAGAAACCATCCTAATATCAGGTCCACCTGCTCACAAATTCCCTTGTGAGTGAACAGCCGTGAGAGGGTGTTATACAAGTAACTAAAAGATGGAAAGTAAAATTTTAAAGCTGGGACTGCTCCTGCAGAGTGGAGCATGTCCAAGGAAGGGGTTGGCATTGATTCTGCCTATAGTTATATCATCTGCGCTCTGGACCAGGGCTGAAGTGGACCAGGCCTTTGTTCCCTGTGGCCGTGTTCAGGGTTAGGGCTTGAAAGTTTCTTTCCAGTTCCTTTTACTTAAAATACCTTCTATTTTGTGACAAGATGACTCAAGCTTTAAACTCAGGCCAGGGCTCTGAAGAGCACCTCCTCCACCTGCCTGCGGGAAAGGCCCCAGGGCCGACGAAATGGAGACAAGGGATGAGGCCTGGTGATGACTGACCTACACTCTGCAGTCCACATGTTTTGAAAACATGATTAAATACTTTTCACAAGGGGAGGGTTTCCATTTTCAGTTAATAAATCGCCTCAAGGAAGGAAATGTAGCAAAGCATACAAACAGCTCACAACTGAAACATTTTGTTCCAGAATATTTTTTTCCCCAAAACTTGGTGATAATGCAGCAGGAGGAAAAGAAAATGTTTTTAAAGTTTATGTCACTTCTGTGAGTGGAAGATTCTACATACTTAACCCTTTCAGACATCATCACTGGTGCTTGAAAATTTTGTAGATTCCCCGCAAGCCAGCAAATGTCCACCTACTGTGTGCATAACGCTATGGGGGAAAAAGGACAATGGGAAACACAGGAATGGATAAAGAGGGAGGGAGGTCAGTGATACTGCCAGGCGGACAGCCTGGGTATCTGCCAGAAGAAATCAACCAATTGTAAATATTTATGAAGACCTGGGAGAGGCAATGACCTCATCCGAGAGCTCATGCATGACCCAAAGAACAATCTGCTCTCACAGAGCACATCCTTGTGGAATGAGATGGACCATCGCCAAGTAAGCAAAAAATTTCAGTGAATAATCAGTGCTATGGGAAAAATAAATCAGGTGACTCACTGAGCGTACATGGGCCGAGGGGCAAGTGGAGAAAGGGTCAGGAAGGTGATCTGAATCATGGAAAGGACCCTCCATACAACTGTCAAAGGCAAGAAACTTCCAGACAAAGGGGAGAGAAGCTGCCGGGGTCCTGAGGTGGAAATGGGTTTGGTGTGTTGGATGAACCAAAGGAAGACCAGCTGGACTGAAGTAGAGTGAGTAGGGAGAGAGTCACGGGAGGTGAAGTCAAAGAGGTGGACTCAGACGGCCCCAGGTACTGGACTGGGGCCATGATACCCACTCTGGATGTCATGCCCTGCGGTGAGCCTGCCTTAGTCACACTGGCTCAGGAACTGGAAGGGTGGAGTCTTCAGGATGGACTGAAGCAACATGGGGCAAAGCTGGAGCTGATGGGAAGACTTAGGCTAGGGGTTCTGAACCCTGGCTGCGTGTTGGAATCACCTGGGAGTTTTAAGAATACTGATATTCTGGTCCCACCCCCAAAGATTCTGACTCAATTGGTCAAGGGCACAGCCTGGAGATTTTTTAATTCTCCCCATGATTCTAGGGCACAGTCAAGATTAGGAGCCTGCATTAGACAACACAGAGGAAGGAAAGGTTTGCAGAAGACAGATTCGTAATAATAACAGAGCTCCCTTCCCCAGGGCTTCTACTTCCCGCTGTGGACTAGACGTTTCCTAAGAATCCATCTGCCCAACTCTAAAATACTTCCTGATTCTTTGACTCAGGATAAGACATTTAACCTGCCCTCACAGCTGGGAGGCTGAGCCAGCATGGCTCCTAGGAGGCCACTGCTAGAACGGGGATCTAGAAGTCCACATCTTTCTCTCCTGCTGTGTAACTCCTATATCTCACAATGCCACCCAGAGGGAATTTAAAAACTGGACCCAAACCCTTGTGTGCCAATCTGAAATGAGGTCAAAAGCTTTAGGACTGATTTCAACATGGAACCTGGAGACAAGGTGGTCCAGTCTTGTCTGCATCTACACACGTGGCTCCCCACCTCCCACCCACGACCTCCACGTCCCACTGGGGTGAATTTATTTATATGCCCATTGTCCTCTGTATGTTGTGAATCACCTTGAGGGCAGACACTACCTTCTTCATCTTGGTTCTTTACTCTTCTCAACTTAATGCATTGCAAGTTGTAGGGGCCATTGCACACACACTATAAAATAAGCAGGCTGCCTTGTCCCCTCATTAGGCTGACAATCTCAGAACTGAAAGAAAGCTCAGAAACTGGTCCACTATCTCATTTGACAAATGAGGAAACTGAGGCCCAGGGATGTTGATAATAAACTCACTTTATATAGGGCTTTGCCATTTGCATGTTCACACACATTTTCTGATTGATTGTTCATCCCCACGCTCACCCCCAGGGCTACACAGCTCCTCTCATTATCCGAGTTCTGTAAACAAGGAAAACTGAGGATCAGAGAAGTTAATCAACTTGTCTAACAGCTTAGAAGAAAGGGAGCCAGGACCCAATCCAGACAGTCTAACAAAAATGCTACTCTCGGGCTTCCCTGGTGGCGCAGTGGTTGAGAGTCCACCTGCCGAGCCAGGGGACACGGGTTTGTGCCCCGGTCCGGGAAGATCCCACATGCCGTGGAGCAGCTGGGCCCGTGAGCCATGGCCACTGAGCCTGCGCGTCCGGAGCCTGTGCTCCGCAACTGGAGAGGCCACAGCAGTGAGAGGCCCGCGTACCGCAAAAAAAAAAAAAAAAAAAAAAAAAAAAAAAAAAATTGCTACTCTCTCCACTGCACAAGACTCCCTGTGCTTTGACTGGACCCCAAAGTAAAGCTCATCATCCTCAAGGTTAGATTGTTTCTCACCCTTAGGCCAGATCACTTCTCTTAACAAGACAGACCAGCTTCTTTGGTTTCTACAAATCCAGTTAATCTCTCATCACACAACACTGTCCTAAAGAGGTTTCAAGGGAATGCTTCAAATTAAAAACAAGCTCCGTGCTTCCAGTGCAGGGGGCACAGGTTCAGTCCTGGCGGCGGAACTAAGATCCCACATACCTCGCAGCACAGCAAAAAACAAAAAACAAACAAAAACAAACAAACAAAAACAATTTAAAAAAAAATCAAACTCACAGAAACAGAGAGTAGAAAAGTGGCTGGTTGCCAGGAACTGAGGAGTGGGGGAAATAGGGAGAGGTTGGTAAAAGGGTGCATCTTTCAGCTATAAGATGAATAAGATCAGAGGATCTAACATATAACATGGGGACCAGGGTTGGTAACACTGTATCTTGTAACTGAGATTCACTAGGAAAGGAGAACTTAAATGTTCTCACTAAAAACAAAACAAAAAAAACCAACAAAAAAACAATTTAAGTAAATCAATATGTGAGGTGATGGATGTGAAAATTAACTAGATGGAGGGAATCCTTTCACAATGTAAGAAAATATCAAATCATCATGAAGTACACTTTAAATACCTTCTAATATATACCTCAATAAAATTAAAGAAAAAAAAGAAAAAAAGAATCAAGCAAACCTTGGAGAATAGTAGCAAGGGAAAAATATGAAGTCAACCACCAGGAATCCACATCTTCCTTCTGTGTCAGCAACTCGGCATCCCTGACACATCTGCAGGGCGAGCTCATTAACCATGCCTGGAGATGAGTGCTCCTGGCACGGAGCATAATTTATTTCACTTCGGTTTCTTGTCTCCTGCAGATTGAGGCTTTCTTTACATATTATATTTTGCAGTTAAAAAAATACGCAAGATGATGATGGCTCTTGTGAGACTTTCTTTTTTTTTTTCATCAGGCTAATGTTGAGAAAACCAATCTGCCTCCCTGCCCCCTCTCCTCCATGGCTGTGAAAGCACAAATCAGGCATAATAGTGTTCTCCTTAAGGCTTCACCCAAGCGTTGCCGCCAGCTCGGTGTACCTATAATGAAATGTGCATTGTGCTTACAGGACTGTTTTATTGATACAAATGGACTTTTGTACCCAAATGACTGAACAGCTGGTTCCTGTGCCTTGGTGTGTATGGGATCGCTTGTTCTCTTCCTGGATCTCTGGAAGAGGCCAGCCGTGAGTGACCGTGATAGCACGAGACGACAGAGGCGGTGGGTGATGCTGTCCGTTCCAGCAAGAAAGTCATCTGGCTCCAGCCACGTCCTTCTTCTCTATCTTCTCTGCCTGTCCCTTTCCTTGGAGTCCACATGCCTCATGACATGAATTTATTCATGCTTCCCAGAGGCCTGCAATGGCTGAGCAAGTGCAAAGATGGGCCCCTGGGCACGTGGCCAGCCACGGGGGCTGGATGGGGATACGGCGTAGCCACAGCATATGTGGTCAAATATTCCGATGTTCCGGTCAACGGGAAGCTCAAGATTGTAAAGTCTAAAATTCCACGTGCAGTTGCCTTGACATATTTGAGCCCCACGGAGCCCCAAAGACCCAACCATGAGCGCCCCTGCTCTCCCCAGACACGCTCCCACCCGGCGGGAAGGTTCCCTACCCAGCGAGTTCCCCTTACTAGCCGGACCAGCTGCACCCCACCCAGTCCTCAGCACAGCAGCTTTCCCCTCCCTGCCAGCCCATGGTATCATTCCAACAAGCCGGCCACATCCTCCCTCGGGAACCAGGGGCCGGCCACCCCACCCCTCTTGTCGCTACAAAGCCTGTCTCCCACTGCCCCTGCCAGCTGAAACTTGTCCCCCAAGGACAACCTCTGGGTGGCCCTGCATGGCTTGGGGTATGCTCTGCCGCTGGGCTCTGAGAACATGACTCATAAACTGCTGTCAATCTCATCCGTCCGGCGTCCTGTGTTTGACCATCATGTACTATTTAGGGCAGGAAATCCATCCCTCCCCAGTGGTGTGAAGAGGAGACAATCAAAACATCTTCCCAAATTAAAAAAAAAACCCACAATTCCATTTTATTTGCATTAACGGATGGAGAGGAAGTGGGATTACTCTGCCCTGAACGCAACCTGATCAAAGGGCATCCCGAGCCCTCTTCAGCCCTAGGAAGCATGTGTTTAGGGAAAGCCATCAGCAAACTGGCGCATGCTCAGAGCACCCTGACCAGTTGGATGAGAGGGGACCAGGGGCCAGACTCAGACTGGACTCCTTTGCTCAGCAGTGAGACAGGCAGGATGAGGCAAGACTGCCGATGAGGACACTGAGGCCCATTCCACGGAGGAGCTGTAGCAGAGGCTGGCAGTCCTCTGCCCGGCCCCTCCTGCCCCAGCCCCCAGCTTCTACGGGCTTCTTTCCAAACGACTCACCCCAAAAACTTATTGAAAAGACTATCTTTGTGGCCCTGGAGCTACCTCCTCTGGGCAAACTGTGAGCCAAAGCTTATGACCCTGGAGCCGTCCAATGATGGACTGGTACAGGAGCGTGGAGGATCCCCTGCCTCAAGGACGGACACACTCTGTGCAGTGTAGTTTACACTCCAGAGCTCCCCTCGGGATCCAGCCCAGGTCAGGGATGCACGGAAGCTGTACTGTTGTTTGGCTTCTTCCCTCTCCTATCCTGTTATCCTGATTTTATGCAGGTCCTCCCCAAAGCACTTCCTTCACGAATCTTCACCTCAGAGAGCCTGGGGGACCTGAACTAAGTCAGCATCCAAGGGCCATGCCTCAACCAGGTAAAGAGATGATGCATCAGAGGCTGCAGGTAGCCGTGGGCAGACAGAAAGGCAGAAATCAGGGAAGATGTGCCAGACAGGAAGAACAGACAGGTGACAGTCCAAATGGCTGCGTCACCAAGGATTTATGGCCCAAGGAGCTAATGCATCATCATCACAGGGAATCGGTACATCGAAGGGCCACCAGGACCCTGGGGTAGGAAACAGGCAATGACAGAAAGAACCACCAAAGTGGAGAAGGTAATCAACTTGGCTCATTCAAATGTATTTCCTGGGAATCCAGAAAATACCTTAGAAAAGAAGCAGGATAACCAACTTCTGATACTTGAATAACACCCATGAAGAAGAAATTTGAAATGTTCTCTGGGATTCCACAGGGGTAATTTGGATCCATTATGTGGAATGAGGTAGAGATGGATTTGGGCTCAGTTTAAGGAAGATCATTCTAAAAGCCGTAACAGTCCAAAGGGGGCATGGTCCTCCCAGGAGTTAATGAGTATTTGGCCACCGGAAGCATACCACACTTTTTAGGGACATAACTGAGCATATGAAAGCATCTCTTAGAGGGGATGTGGAATTAGATAACTTATAAGGTCCATTCCAGCCAGAACCCAAAAAATCATAGTTTCTTTCTCTACTCCCAGCCTCGCAAAGAGCCTGAGCAAATAGACCAATGTTTCCAGCTCAATTTATTTCCCTCAGGGTTTCTTCAGCACTTACCAAAAGTTCAATAGGTAAAAAAAAAAAAAAAAAAAAAAATCTCCAAAATGAAGAGTACCCTAAAGCAATGGATACAACTATTGTATATTTCAGATTTCTAAAAAATAATAACTGAGTGATCAAGGTAAGGCAACTTAACTAATTTTGCAGTACAGATCATTAAAAACAAAATCTAAAATCAATTTTAAAAAACGGATTGTTTTTCCCAAAATAGGTAAGTTGGCAATATTACACTGGCAGATACACTGTGAACAGGTGAAAACTTCATTACATACTAGTCTTGTTCCACAGACCAGTATGTGGGAACCTTTGCCCTGAAAACATATGTCTGCTAGAGTGTCACCATATCGCCGCTTCCAGTTTTCATGATTTAGAGGATACATTTAAGTAACGCATTCAGGTAATAAAAGGTCTCTTTCAAACTTCCATAACTGAATTCAACATTCCAGCAATAATAGAGTCAAGACTGCTAGGATTCTACGTTGTTTCATGCGACACCTCACAAATCATTTGTGCCTTGAGTTTATAAAACATGTGCACATCCGTTATTTCACTGGGAGCGCTCAGCAGCTGTGTGTCGCTAGGTAGAGAGGTGTCATTCCTGCTCAGAAACGTGCACCTGGGGTCCAGGCTGGCTATTAGCTGGGCACAGATGTGCCACTGTGAGGGGCTGGGCCTCTCTCCTCCTGCCTAGCTGACCGCGCCGGTGCACGGGGTGCCCTCACCCTGGAGAAGCGCCTTTACAGTGAGAACACAGCACCTGCCTGAGGGGTGGAGGGAGGGGTCCGGGAGGGAGAGGATGCTGGCAGGTGCAGGGGGCACTTCTGCTTCCTAGGCAGAGGAGGGGGGCAGTCAGGCAAGGCTTCTCTGAGGCCCCCTTAGGGAAGGAAGAACACACCAAGGATTCCGCACAAAAGGGGCAGCAGGGGGGAGGCCTACAGACAAATGGGCCTGGGGGCTTCTGGAGTAAGAGCTGGAGAAAAGGAGAAAAAGCCGGAGGAGAGGCCTGGGAGACGAGGGAACTCAAACTGAACACGGCGGTTCCTCCCACCTGCCGCCCCCGTCTCCGTCTCCTCCGTCCCAGTGAATGGGGCCAACCTCCCGTTTCTCAGTCAGAAGCCGGGGAGCCACCCTGACACCTCCCTTCCCGTAGCCTCTCCCTGTACCACCCGTCCAGGTCTGGTCAGTTCCACTTCTGGTCCCACCCTGGGTGGAGCTGCCATCACCTCCCACGACTTCAGGGACCTCCTAACTGGCTGTCCCCAGGCCAACGCTCGCCCTTTTCCAGTCCGCTGCCACAGAGCAGCCTACATGCTACTTTAAAGACACATCTGACCAGTTCACTCCCCCACATAAAACCCTTCAATAGCTTCTCTTTTCATTTAGAATAAAATCCAGGTCCCTTATCGTGACCCCCAGGCGTCCGCGTGGCCGACCCCTTCCCACCCTCCCGCGTGCCTCGCGAGGTCTCTGTCCCCACGGCTCACTCACCTCCCCTCAGGCTCCCCGCACACCACACTGCATCCCATCCCAGGTCACATGGCTCCTGGTCCATCCCTCCCCCCGCCCCTCCTCTGATAGCTCTTCCCCCAGCTTCCTCAGGGGAAGCTTTTTCTGTCCCTAAACTAGGTTAGTAATCGAGTAATCCCACCCGCATCGGTCACTCTCGTAACACGGATCACTTCTCATCCTTCACTTCTCTCTATTGGAATGAAATCACTCTCTGCGTCTTTTGCCCCGACTCAGGCACGTGCTTGGTTTTGTTCACTCATCTATGCCCAGGGCTAAACACGAGGACCGGCGCATTGTAGTGGTTTAACTAAATGTTCTTTATTAACCTTAAAAATGAGTAGAAAAATAAAATCAAGAAGAGGATGATGAAGAAAGACAGGTATGCTGAAGTGTCCAAATGGCTCACAGGTACAAGGAGGAAGTGCTGCAGAGTTTTCAGATCTGCTCAGCTTTGCCTCTCGGAGCAGAAGCCCGGGGGCCGACTGGCTGGGCATGCAGAGAGCAGGCGGGCTGTGGTCAAGCTGCTGCAGTGAACCGGGTGGTCATTACTGAGACCTCAAACTGGACAGTGGCAATGTGCAGCAGGTGGAGGGGAAAGAGTGAAGAGCTACGAGGGGGTGGACTTGGGAGAATGCGTTAGCTGGCTGGGTGCCTCAGGTCCAGTGGGAGTGAAGGAGTCAGGACACGGCTCGGGCTTGAACAACTGGCCGGAAGATGACACCGTCCGAGGAGACGGGACCCAGGAGCACGAGGGGGGATGCGCTCGTATTAGCTTCCTACGGCTGCTGTAACAAGTTACCACACACTAGCTGACTTACAACAACAGAGACTTATCCTTGCACAATTCTGGAGGTCAGAAGTGTGAAGTCAAGTTGTCATCAGGGTTGGTTCTTTCTGAAGACTCTGAGGGGGTGTATTTAGGGTTCTCCAGAGAAACAGAACCAACTGGATGAATAGAATACAATAGAATAGAATAGGATAGGATAGAATAGTAGAAAAAAAAGATTAAAATATACATATAAAATAGATACATGAGGGCTTCCCTGGTGGCACAGTGGTTGAGAGTCCGCCTGCCGATGCAGGGGATACGGGTTCGTACCCCGGTCCGGGAAGATCCCACGTGCCGCGGAGCGGCTGGGCCCGTGAGCCATGGCTGCTGAGCCTGCGCGTCCGGAGCCTGTGCTCCACAACGGGAGAGGGCACGACAGTGAGAGGCCCGCGTACCACAAGAAAAAAAAAATAGATACATGATATGTCTATGGAGGACACTCTCTCTATATAGCTGACCATTGATCAACAGGAGTTTGAACAGCACGGGTCCACTTATACGCAGATTTTTTTCCCTACAAGTATGTCCTACTGGTTGAATCCCCTGATGCAGAACCTCGGGTACCGATGCGACTGTAGTGATACACAGATTTCTCTGCAGCACAGGGGTTGACACCCTTAACCCCTATGTCATTCAAGCGTCAACTATAATATTTTTATAAGTATAATATAAATAGATCTATTATGAAGAATTGGCTCACATGATTACAGAGGCTGAGAAGTTCCACAGTGTCCCATCTGCAAGCTGGAGACCCGAGAAAGCTAGTGGTGTAGGTCAACCTTAGTCCAAAGGCCTGAGAACCAGGGGAGATAAGTCTCAGTCCAAGGCAGGAGAAAACCACAGTCAAGCAGGAGGGGTAAAGCTTCCTTTCCTCTGCTTTTTGTTCTATTCAGACCCTCCATGGATTGGCCGGTGCCCACCCACACTGGGGAGGGCCGTCTGCTTTACTGAGTCAACTCTTCCAGAAACTCTCTCACGGACACACCCAGAAATAATGTTTAACCAGATATCTGGGAACCCCACAGCCTAGTCGACATGACACATAAAATCAACCATCACAGGGAGAATCTGTGCCATACCACTCTCCTGGTTTCTAGCGGCTCCTGGAAATCTTTGGCATTTCGTGCCCTGTGGACACATCTCTCCAATCTCTGCCTCTACTCTCCTCCTGTCTTCTCTCTGCTGTCTCTGTGTCCTGAATCTCCCTCTACCTTTCTCTTATTAGGTCTCATGTCCTTGGACTTAGGGGCTACCCTAAATCCAGGAAGATCTTATCTCGAGATTCCTGCCTTAATTCTTGATCCATCTGCAAAGACCCTTTTTTCAAATAAGATCACAGTCAAAGCTACTGGGAGGTGAGGACTTGGACGTATCTTTTGGGGGGGGGGTGGGAGCCACTGCTCAACTCACTACACAGGAAATGTGGAATGTTGACTCTCATAGGCCTGTTTTGCCACATTTTAAAGACACGAGAGAAAGAGCAAATGGTCTGGAGTCCCTCACAGGGGTAGACTGACACGGAAGACATCCTTAGCAACAGATGGGGTTCAACAAAACAGATCCGGCGCTGGTTAAAATGCAGCGATCGGCACTGGGCCCATCTCTCTTTGTCCTTTTCATTTCCCTAAATCACTGGATTTAAATACCCAGCTTTTGCATGAACTCGCCAGAAGAACTGACATCTCAATGTCTTCCTCTCTTTGTCACCCGTTACTAAATATACATTCTCTTCAGCAAAGTTTTCAGATTGACTGCTCCTGACAGACAACACAGATTTCAACATTTACACAGAAGTTGTCTGTCAGAAAAAAAAAAAAAGGAATAGAAAAAAATGCCCTATTTTAGGATGTCTCTTTGCTTAAAACGCAGGAGAGAGAAGAGGGAGAAATCTCTCCCGGTGCAGAACAGCAATTTATGCCAGGATGCTCAGTCTGGCTGGAGAGGTTGCTAGGCAACTGCCTGGTGGTATGTCAGGGGGCGCAAAAGAAGATGGAAGGTAAAAAGGCACCAAGGCCTGGGTACTAAAGGACACGCAGAGACCTGCTTGGGACAACTCTCCGCCCCCTCCACGGATGGCTAGGGCGACTGGAGGGGTGAGTTTGCAGCTCTGTGGCCTGGAAGCCAATAAGCTAGATTCCACACTCAAAGCCCAGCTTGGAACACAGCCACTGTCACTGGCCATCTTTTGTGCAGTGGAACAAGCTTGGGAGTCCAGCAAAGCCTGGTTTCTCCATCTGTAAAGTGGTGATTGTAACTGTGGCTACATCATAGTACGGTGGTGATTGTAACTGTGGCTACATCACAGTACGGTGGTGATTGTAACTGTAGCTACATCACAGTACGGTGGTGATTGTAACTGTGGCTACATCACAGTACGGTGGTGAGAATTTTCCTGTACTTCCCAGGCCCCCGTACTTACCTGCCTGGCAGCATCCACTGCGTTACAGTGAAATCTTCTGTTCCTGTCTGCCCGTTCCCAGTGGGACTGTGGGGACCGCATCTTCCTCATCCATCATTGTCTGGTGACGAGGACATTGCCTGGAATACAACAGGGCATCATTAAATAATTTTATTTTCTCTGATCGGAATCAAGGCCTCCTAGAGCGTCTTGTAAGAGCATTCATGCTCCAGCTTCACTTAAATCTCTGCCCGCATCACAGACTGTCCTTGAATCTTCAACCCACCCTCCCAACCCCAGCCTGACCTTCTTCATTTTATCGTCACACATCTCCCTATTTCCTGAGTGAACCTTGATCTCTGAACCATGGTTCCCTCTCCCCCATTACCTTCTGGTCAACTCCTACTCATCCTCTGAAACCCAACTCACGCGTGGCCTCCTCCATGAATGCCACGTGTGAATTTACTTAAGCATCTAAGCTGCAGGTGGAGAGTATGACAATAGGGAATAGAGGAGACTGTGGCACATCAGAAACCCATTCAGAGATATATAGATAGATAGATAGATAGACAGATCTATAGATCTATATCTATATAGCTATATATATAGAGAGAGAGCTGTCCATTTTGTGATCTCTGCTATTCCAAGTCTTGGGGTTGTAATGAATATTTGACTTGCTGAAGGTCACACAGATAGTTAAGGGGCAGTCACATCTAAGACAAAACCCAACTCTATCTGGTCCCAAATGTCCTACATACCTCTTTAAATCATAAACTGCCTATTACATGTAGTGTGAACCATTCCTTCACTAATTCAAATATGTAATCACTTATTAAGCACATATTTTGGACCAGGTGCCAGGGAGGCTGCCACAACATTGTGTATTCATTTACTCATTCAATTCAGTCATTCACGCTTTCATTCAGCAAAAGGCACCATGCCAGTCCCTGGACATTCAAAGGCGAATACCGCTGCCCCCAAGCTGCTCAGGTGAGCACCGTAACACAATTCGGGGCTGGTGTGTTTCATGTGTGTGATGGGTCTTATCTCCATACTTGGACAGTCATGGATTCCCAGGTCTCACATCCTGCCTTCCCGCAGCTGCTGGCTTGGGGCTTAGCACATAGGAGATGGTTTATATATTCTTGTTGGTAGAAATGGAGCTCCTGGTATGTTTCCTTAATCTAATTTATGCAATTTGATTCCACAAAGGCAGCGGGGGAAGTAGCAACTGTGGAGTACCCACCATGTGTCTCATCTTGTGAGTCCCCTACATTTAGTCCTTGCAACAGCTCTTTGAACCAGGGGTCATGACTCCTGTCTTCGTCCGTGAGAAAGCTGAACTCGGGGGCAATAAACAACGAGGCCACGGCTGGTCACTGGTGGATCCAATGCTGAAGACAGGGTTTCTCTCAAAAGCCTCTATTTCTTCCATGACAGCCTGCTGCTTCACACAGGCCTCGGAAGATGGCTGAGAATTCCACACACACAGACTAGGAGGAGGGGGATGTCAGTGGAAGAAACAAGGGCAGAGGCACGAAGGTGCATTGAGTTAGAAAAACGTGGGAATCTTGGGACAGCCAAAGCAGAGTGGGACCACAGACGGACATGGAAAACGTGGCTGAGATCTGGGACAGACGGTGAAATGCCCCAAGAACCCTCTGCATGCTGCCTCGAGGTCTCTTCCCCCCGTAAATATTCAATGATCACAATTCCGTCTTTTCCCTGTTAAAGCCAGACCTCACATGCAGAGGTGGACCTAGGAAAGCGCACTTACTCTGCCGTGTTCACGAATGTTACCCTTATCAGGCCCACGGCAGAAGCTCCCTAGTTCTCAAGGCAGTGATCTCACTGCACCCCGATCGCTTCTGAATCCATCTCCCTCTGATTGAACGTGAGCTCCTTGAACGGAGACTTTATTTTGGATGCATCTCTGTGAAGCCACCGCCTTGCAGGATGCTAACCCCAGGACAGGGGCTAACCCTGTGCTCTATTTATAAGCGAGACCGGGAATCAGCGGCCAAGAGAAACAAACCATTTCTCATTTCCATGTAAATAACAGCAACTCAGAATCTTGTGAGAAAGCTACCTCATACTTGAATAAGTACTTAGTACCTGGGGCTCCAGTACTTGATTCACCCCCTTTGCAAATACACGACAGGGCATGCGGCACTTTACTAGGTTCCACCAAGCCTGCAGCGATTTGCAGTGCATGTCTGATCTGGCTTCTCAGGAGGGATATCCACTCCAGATCTCAAGGCAAAGAGTGGGTACTCCTGCCGAGCTTGGGGACGGACAGACCCGGAGCTCTGGTTGTTAACTGGGCTGGTCTTAATCACAGTCATTCTTCATGCTAGGGAGTGGGAAGGCGAGGGCGGGAAAGCGAGGGTTTTCTTTTTAATGATGCACTTTTTGTGAGGAGCGTGGCCCCTGCTGACAGCAACGAATGGACGGGGCTGAATTATTAAGTGCAAATAATTAGGCCCTTGGTTCCTGGAGCTGGGAAGCGAAGCGCTCTGTGCAGCGCAGGGGTGGGGAAAGGACCATCCATTTTGAGTTCCTCATCGTTTAAAATGATAATTAGTGAGAGATAATATGCCTCCGTAGCCAATTTCGCCTCTGATTATTTACTTGAATATGGTAATTGTGTGGTTTTGTTTTGTTCTCTCTTTGACACGCTTCCTAAAGTCCTTGTGATGTTTTAGGGGGCTGCGGGTTTCATTATTATCTCTGAAAGTAACCATGGAAATATATAATTAGACATTATTCAGGGTAGAATGACCCAGGGTGCAGGAAGTCTCCGTGGGACCATGCATTTAAGTGTGCAAGGACGCTCCTAATAGCAGCTGGGGATTCTTTTCCCGCAGATTCAATAGTCCCAGCTCGTAGGGCTGCGGAAGGAGTCCACCTCCAGGCAACAGGAGACATGCTTTCCGCTACTGGCTCCGCCCCTTTCCACAAATGGTTTTAACGTCTCTGGAAACTGGGGGGAAGGGGCCCTGCGTGATTTCAAATTCAACACTAAGTACTTGCGTCTGTGTTGTTTTGTACTGCATTTCTTTATTTCAAGTGGTAGGTCCCTGTCAGATTTCTTCTTTACACTAGAATGGTTGAGTCCATCAAAGATGGGTGGGGGGGAGTTCTGGTTTTGTTAAAATATAAATATTTATTTGGAATATCATGTATACATAAGGAGATGAAAAGGTGTTCTAAAATGTGCTCCACAAAATATCAGTGATCCAGAATGGCTCTTTGCCTCTGGAAAAGGGTTAGGTTATGTCATCTGTTTGGAAATCTGGAAAGCAGCACTCAATCTAGAAAGATGGGAATTAAGAAGCTACCAAAAGGGACTTCCCTGGAGGTGCGGTGGATAAGACGTCATGCTCCCAATGCAGGGGGCCTGGGTTTGATCCCTGGTCAGGGAACTAGATCCCGCACGCACGCCGCAACTGAAGATCCCACATGCCGCGACGAATATCCCGCATGCCGCAACTAAGACCTGGAGCAGCCTAAATAAATAAATAAATAAAAGCAGCAGCTACCAAAAGATGGGGGGGGAGGGGCACAGAGGAGGCGGACTGCAAGTGAGGGCTGGAACACCTGGCCAAAGTACAGTACGGACAGGGACTGTAAGGTTTCCTCGAAGGTTTAGTGTGTCACCGGGGGTGCCAGTATGAGCATAAGGCAAGGAATCCGTTTCAGAAGCTCAGCTCCTTTGCACGTGAATGCCAGACTCCTGAGCACGGCACAGAGAGCTGTCTGTGACAGGAGCATGACCCACCTTCCCAAGGTCCCTGCCTTGTCCCCTCCACACCAGCCCCATGGCCGCTGCCCCCCACATTCCAGTCACATTGAATTTCTTGGAATTTCTAGAATGCCCTACACTTTGTATCACCTCTGAGACTTGGTCTGTGTCCTTCCTTCTGTCCAGAATGTCTTTGTGTTCCGTCTTTGCCTAGATAACTATGAATTACCCTTTAAAACAAAACTCAAATATCAATTCCTCTAAGAAACCTCCCCAGTTCGGGTCAAAGGTACTCCCTCAGGACCTCCTTAATATCCCGCATCTATTCCAATGCTGTACAATACCTAGCACACAGTAGGTGCTCAGTAAGTGTCTGACTGATTAGAATTGATTAATGTAGTTCTCGGGAGACTCACGCATGCGTGTGTGCACACACTTTGGCACCATCATGCCTGCCAAGCACTCTAAAAGTGACATCAGCTGGAGGCCCGACAGACCAAAGAACTGTGCCGAGAAGTGCCTTGCTCTCCAGAAACCACTCCTTAGGAGAGGAATTTGAAAGGGCAAAGGCAGCAGTGGAGAGAGCTAAGCGACAGGTGCGTGGAGCAAGATGGTGGAGTGGAAGGACCCTGGGCTTCTCTCCTATGACTTACGTAGGATCTCATCTCTTCATGGTGTCAGCTGAGTTGGCTAAGCTGGGACTGGAATAAGAAGGAGACAAGCAGAGCAAGACCACCACAGGGTCTGATTATGAATATTTTTTTTCTAAGGTGCAGGTGGGGAAGGTACTCACATTCTCTTTGGTGCCATGGTTTTCACAGGCTGTTTCATTTACTTCCCACAACACTGATGGCAGGCAGTGCTATTTCCATTTTACAGACAGGGAAACAGAGACCTATTTTAATTAAAAGAACTGCTTTCCACCCAGCTGCCACAGATGGAAACCTATGGTGCCGACACTTCAATCCATGTCTCCAGCCCAGATCTGTCCTCCGAGCTCCCACCTGTCTCTCGGCAAGGACGTCCCAGGAGCACTCCAAACAGAACATGTCACAGAACGCATCATTTCCTGCCAACTGAGCCCCCAGCTGGTGCAGAAATCATGGTCATCCAGGCCACACAACCATGAGCCAATCCCGCTGAAGCTCCAGATGGCCCCTTCTTACCACCCTCGCCCTGGGTCACTTCTTCCGCAATTCCCACCTAGACTCATTCAAGGCCTCCTACTCCCCGCACCGTCCACCACATGCTGTGGAAAGCTCCCCTACCATCGCTACCAGCTTTCTGGTAAGTGTTTCCCATCACTTATCGTCTTCCCCACTGGGCTGTCAATTTCCAGAGGCAGAATCGGTGATGTCTACTCCTCCGCACCAGCTTCCTACCCAGACCTTGGTGTGGAGAAGCACCTTAACAGCGTTAGGTAAACTGAAAATGGACTGATCTGACCTCTGCTCCCTGTTTTCTCAGGTCCAGAAATAACCTTACGTTAGTGGTGGCCGTGAAAAGTTGGCAGAAGAGTCACAACAGACAGGATTAATAAGAAAAAATGAAAACTAATGTTGACTTGCTCACAGTTCTACCTGGCTTCTCTTTTTTCTAATCCAGCATTCTAAGTGATCTCAAGCAACCAGCCGGCACGTGTCGTAGACGAAAACCCCAGTGTACCTGTTCAGAGTAAGTTCAGTAGGATGATAGCCGGAGTTTCCCAATTCTATTTGTACCAAGCCCCCAGAGAACAAATCTATTCTGTTCCTAAAAAGCAGCATATGCAAGACCTACGTCTCTATCTCTAGCAACCGTGGCCGTGTTACGTCCAGTTTATTTAAATGCTTTCCATCTGGGGGGAGAAGTGTGCATTCCCCTCCCTGATTGAACTGTAAAATGCCTCTCCTGGCCCCGTATGCCCTTCTTCACCAGTTTCCCCATCTCTGGTCCACAGAGGTCTTGTTGGGTGGCAAAGGTAGACACAGAACATTGCCATGATTGGAACAACAGAACAAGAAGAATTGATATTAGCTTCTTGATAGTTATTAGCACGAAAAACACAATGAGGTAGCATTACCCGGGAAAAGAAGAAAGAACTGCCACCTGCCATGGAACCTGGCGCCGTGTGTAGTCAACGTGGAGATGTGCCGTGTATTCGAAGGTCGTGGCCTCGTTAGGGGAAGTGCCTCCCTCTTCCCAAATCAGACTTCTGCCCAACATGCCGTTGGCTGGCCACTCACATCTGCCCCTTCTAAGGATGCCCTTACGTTTCCCTGGGACCACGGGCACGTCCAGGCTTGTGTGGAAGCAGCCCTGAGGCAGACACTATTTGGGGACCCCGCTCTGAACCGCTACACAGGGAGGGCTCTTCCTGGACACCCGTGACTCTGCCTGCACAGAGGCAAGCTGGACAACCCTGAAAGTGGCTCTCAGCAAAGACGGAAGCAGAGACGGTGGCTAAAACCCCAGCCGCCCACAGCCCAGGTGGATAGCTCAGAAGTGTGTATTCCACCCTGGCTCCCAGAGCTCTTCAGAAGGACTGAGTTCCTGCAGCCACAGAGGTAATTTTCATGGCAACATACACTTTGCTGGCTTCCTTCTTTCCCTATATTACTTTGCCCCTCTTCTGCTAGTGTTTCTGGGAATCCTCTTTTAAGTAAGTCACCAGCACTAAAATTCTGATCTCAGGATCAGCTTCTGGGGGAGCCCAACAATGGCAGGCCCCTGCCCTGACTTGGACAAGGGTCTTGCTTCAGAGCTTCTCTCCAGAGATCTCCCTTCCTGATGGTCGAGGTCTTGGTCAGTACCATTAACCTGCACAGTTAATCCGGGCACGGGACAGTTTCTCTTGCCTTCAGGTGCAGAGTTAGGAGCTGAGGAAGGGGACAATTTGTAAAAGAATGACGTAGGGAAATGTCAAATCAACTTGAGGCACACATAGTAACCAAAGCATCTGCATCCACTGGGGGTGAAAACAGAATGGGTCACTGACACCTCACACTCAAATGCCCCAGAGGCATCTCATTCCACAGGTATTTAACAAGTATCTTCCACGGGCCAAGGGTGGTAACAGCTACATTCTGGCCTATACGAGACTCCTCCTATATGCGAGTTCTCACTACCATCTTCTTTCTTAAATGTGATCTCATATTTTTAAAAATGAAAATAAGAAAGGCAACATTGTATACTCTTCCAGTGAAATGTAGGTAATAAGCTAAGAGAAGGCTCTCCCTTGGATAAGGTATACAGAACAGAACAGGCACCTAGGCCTTTCAAAGGAGCCTATGGTACCTGCGTTGGGAATCCAATGCCGTTGGCATGGAAACAACATCTCTCTCAAGTTCTGAAATGCCTTCAGGTCATTAACACGAGGATATAATCCAGCAGTCCACAGAGGTGACTCAGAGTCAACATATAATCCTTATGGTGCTGGAAAAAGAAAATATCCAGAAGACTCTAGAACTAAGCAAAGGGTGGAGTGAGACTGGCTCTCACCTTCTTATTTCCTCAGCTATGGCGTGCTTTCTCCACCACGGGGATGCTGTATACACTACTCCCACTCTTGCTGTTCCCCAGTCCAATCTACTCATCTCCTATTTACTCTCCAGATCTCAAATATGTTGTCACTCTTTCAAGGATGTTTTCCTAGACTTTCAAGAACAAATCCTACCCCATCTTTATGAAGGTCTCCCTGGTGCTCTATGCTTTTATGTTATTCCGTCTATCATAATTGATAACCATGCATCTATTTGACACGTCTATCTTTTCTGTGAGCTCCTTGAAGGCAGGAACCAGTTCTGCTTCTGCTCGCCGTTGAATCCTCAGCATCTAGTTTAGGGTTCGACCCATAACTGGGCTCCACAACAATCACTACATAATGAACAGAGTGAAAACGCTGCTATTTTCCCCAACACCGGGGTGGGCTGCGAGCCAGACCAGATGCATTCCTAGCTCAGGGCTCCTCGGAGTGTACTCTACAACAGGGGTCTCCAACCCCCAGGTCCGCGGCCTGCTGGGAACCGGGCGGCACAGCAGGAGGTGAGCTGCGGGCCAGCGAGCGAAGCTTCATCTGCCGCCCCCCATCTCTCCCCATCACTTGCATCATCGCCTGAACCATCACTGCCCGCCCCCTGCCCTGTCCATGGAAAAACTGTCTTCCACGAAACCGGTCCCTGGTGCCAAAAAAAGGTTGGAGACCGCTGGTCTACAAAACACTAGCTCCAGCGGACTTCCCTGGCAGTCCAGTGGTTGGGACTTCGCCCTTCAATGCAGGGGGTGTGGGTTCGATCCCTGGTCAGGGAGCTAAGATCCTACATGCCTCTCGGCCGAAAAACCAAAACATAAAAAAAAACCCAGAAGCAATATTGTAACAAATTCAATGAAGACTTTAAAAATGGTCCACATCAAAAAAAGCCTTGAAACAAAACAAAACATTAGCTCCAGGTTTATGCCAAAAGGAAAAAAACTGTTTTTTTCAATGTGGATAAAATAAGTTCAGGAACTCAGGCTTTACTGAAACTGCCCAGGTGTCTTTAGTTCTCAGAGCACTTAAAATAGCAAGGTGCGTGGCGACCGCCAAGATGGGAGCACACTAAGGGACACGTCCCAGCCTGTCTTCTCTACTTCCACCTGCCCTGTGTGCTGGCCCAGGCGTTTGTATCACCTGTGTCAACGCACCCTCTAGCAGAGTGTGGGCAGGAAACATGTAAGTGATAAAGGAAACGAATGGTGGGAACGGGGAGCATGGGAACGGGCACAGGTGATGTTTCGCCAAACCAACAGCTTATACAATTTGGGAACCTACTTTAAGAAAAATACGGAAAAATCTTAATTGTGTGCATTTTACAAAAATATAGGATTATGTGAACACATCAATAGAGATCTGCTTTGAAGTCATACCCAAGCTGCTTGACCACCTCTGTGTTCTCTGGCAAGACATGCCCTCGTAAGTATTCTCAATTTACTCAAGTTGAACAGCTTCTGGAGATAAGAACTATGGGTTTTTTTTTCAGCTCTCTGTAGCCACTGCTCTCTTCATTAACCACTTTTTTTTTTTTTTTTTTTTTTTTGCGGTACGCGGGCCTCTCACTGTTGTGGCCTCTCCCGCTGCGGAGCACAGGCTCCGGACACGCAGGCTCAGCTGGGTTCACGGGCCCAGCCGCTCCGCGGCATGTGGGATCTTTCCGGACCGGGGCACGAACCCGTGTCCCCTGCATCAGCAGGCAGACTCTCAACCACTGCGCCACCAGGGAAGCGCAACCACTTTTTTATTTGAGTAACATCCTGATATACAGTAAGCACCCAATTAATGTCTGATTGATGATAAACTGGAAGGAGGGAGGGAGGGAAGGGAGGGAAGGGAGGGAGAAACCTGACTTAGTTTTTTCTCTAAGCACCAGAATCTTTAGAGTTTCTCATCACAGGAAGTTCACTTAACTTAAGCATAGAAGACTGATGAAGAATTTCTTTTTAAATTAACCAGATCACAGCATAAAGGTCAGGAGTAAGTTACATTCTTCAAAACGCCATCATGTGCAAGAGAGATTCCAGCTTCTCTTCTTCAATGCGTCAAATCCACTCTCTTTCCCCTGCACCTTCAGGAACTCTTTAACTTCTTCTGGTTCCTGCCCTGTCATGGAAAGCTAGGAAGACTCTACCCTGGGGACTCACATCGGAGCCTGAAACAACCCTACCTTGAATGTTAGTTCCATCTGTGGATAATCCAACCCATAGGAGCCCTAACAGGGAAAACATGGCCTTGAGAGTCACTGGTTGCACACAGTTGGGTCGCCTGGGAAGCTCATTAAAGACACATCCCCAAATCCCAGTCCAGACCAATTAAATCATACTACCTGGCAGCAAGGCCCGGGCATAAATATGTTTTAAAAGCTCCTATGTGAGTATGAAGCGCAGCCACGTTGGAAAACTTCTGGGCTACCGAAATGAATGCTGCTTCCAAAAGCTGCCCTTAATTCCTTATGTGAGCGTGGGTAAATTCATTACATTTTCTAGACCTCAGTTTTCTCATCTGTGAAATATGTGGGATGAATGATACCCCTAATACCCTGTTTAGAGAGAAAATGGTTAAAGTTCCATACTTGGTGTAAAACAAACACTTTTGTAGCTACAACAAAGGCAAGACTCTGGAGAGTGCAAAGATACAGGTGTGGCCCCTGCCCTCAGGCAGTTTACAAACAAGTTTTAAATCCATCGGTTACCTTAGAGTAAAAGGCAGAATGGCACTTGTTGGCTTGATGGATGGGTGGATAGATAGAAGAGAGAGAAAGGGAGGGAGGGAGGGAGGGAGGGGAAAATGTGTTTTCCTTCTGAAATATCCTACATATCATTTTGATTCCTTACATCCCCTTCTAAGTCCTAGCACTATCCTGATGTGAATCAGAGAGAAATAAAACACACTGTCATGTAGCTTACAGGGAAATGTAAATCAAAATTTTAGATTTGTGTTGTTTCCTTTATGAACCTAAAGCACACGAAAGTTGTAATTCTTGGTTCAAGAAACACTATCACCAATGGTCCATGCCTTCTATTATTTCTTAGGGTTTTGATAAAATCATACCTGTTAGGTAAAGAGCATCTATACATCCATTGCCTAACCATGAATAAGAACATTAGTATCTAAGCCTTAACCTAAGGCTCTTCTCATCCCAGTCCCTTGCCTTCACCACCCACCCAAGTCCAGAGATAAAAATGACTTTAAATTTTGTGTCTTTCGAACTATTGTTTTAGAAAAATTTTCATCGTAACACTGCAGATTGCCAGGAGGAAGTCCAGAAAGGGTCTGTTGGAATTACCAAGAAAGACAATATTGGAGACCTTGGGAAATGCAACGTCAGTGGAGTGGTGAGGGCCAGAGTCTGCCATCCCAGGTTGTACAGTGAGTGATAGGTGAGGGAGAGAAAAGAATGGCTGCTAGAGACAGATGAGGGGAAGAGAGATAACCAGAGGAAGCATGGGCACAAATAAATAATCTACTTTAAAGATGCAGAGACTTAACATATTAAGATGGTGAGGGGAAGAAGCCAATGGAAAGAAAATCTGAAAACCTAAGAGCAGCCCTCACCTTGCTGTACAGCAAGAAACTAATGCAACGTTGTAAAGCAACTATACTCCAATAAAAATTAATGAAAACAAAAGAAAAGAAAATATAAGACCAGCCCTTAATTGATGGAACAAAAACCTTCTGATTGGGGAGAATTTAAGCCCTCCTCCCTTATAGCTGGAAGTTGGGTCATCTTTGCTTTGGAGTTAATTGGTAGTTTCCTTTGGCCCCCAGCCTATTCAAAGGAGTTACTCTAAATAATCAAGTACGATTTCTGAGTCTTTCAGATCCAATATTTATAAGTTTTACTAACATAGTATTCCCCATTATTTCATAGAACCTGAGAATTAGAATCATCTGGTGTCCAACCATCTCATTTTACTAAAGAGAAAACTGCCATCTTAGAACTTTATTCCACTTAACCAAGGTGATAATAAATACTATAATAAATTAGTGATGGACACAAAAATTATCCCCAGGCTCATGAACTCTAGTTTAAAAGTAGTCCATGCAGGGAGTTCGCTGGTGGCCCTAGTGGTTAGGATTCCGGGCTTTCACTGCCATGGCCCAGATTCAATCCCTGGTCAGGGAACTGAGATCCTGCAAACCGCATGGCACAGCAAACAAACAAATAAACAAACAAACAAATAAATAAAAATAGGCCATTCACTCAGTACAGTCAGTACAGTTCAACATGTACTGACCACAGGCAACTCAGACAAAATCTCTGTCCTGTGGCTAATACCAGACGATTTCCACTAAACCAACCTGTCCTTACAGGTTTATATTTACGTCTCTATGAAAAATAAAACAACAAATTTCCTGGACTTCTTTAATAAAGACTAGAGTCAATTTTTACCCCTTGATGGCATTGAGGTCTTCTGGCCCCCTTTTGCTTAAGTGGTCTCAGCTTAGTAAGACTCGTAATATTGACCACTGTGGAGAGTGAAAGAGGGCACCAAGGTCCCCAGAACCCTTACTCCATCACAATTCTGCCCTGTCCCAGCTGTGTGACCCTGGATCTCTGCTTCCTTTCCTCTGAAATATAAATATTTGTTGTAATTATATGAAGAGCCAAAAGAATAATGTATTGTCATTTTCTGGCATATAGTAGACCTCCAGCACATATTGGTAGGAGATAAGTTTGAAAATTTCAGAGATACAGAATGTTCAAACAAAAACAAAGAATTAAAATAGAATTTAGGGGCTTCCCTGGTGGCGCAGTGGTTGAGAATCTGCCTGCTAATGGAGGGGACACGGGTTCGAGCCCTGGTCTGGGAGGATCCCACATGCCGCGGAGCAGCTAGGCCCGTGAGCCACAACTACTGAGCTTGCGCGTCTGGAGCCTGTGCTCTGCAACAAGAGAGGCCGCGATAGTGAGAGGCCCGCACACCGCGATGAAGAGTGGCCCCCACTTGCCACAACTAGAGAAAGCCCTTGCACAGAAACGAAGACCCAACACAGCAAAAATAAATTAATTAATTAATTAACTCCTACTCCCAACATTTTGTTAAAAAAAATAGAATTTAGAGATTATTTTCCCCAACAAAACTGCTTTATGGAGGTTCTGAATCCCAGGGAGACACGGAGATCCTTCCTGAGCAGCATGACCAGTCAGTAGCCTCACTGTACCTTGATCCTGGATCTTCCAATTACTAGCCCAGAGATTTTGTTGCTGCCAAATTGTATTGTACCATGAAGGCATCTAAGTTTTGTCCTATGAACAATGGAAACTTAACAAAGATTATCAAGAAGGGACATGATGAATCACCCATCGGGGCTGGACACCAGAAGTGTGTAATAATTGGCAAGGACCAGAACTGGGAAAAGAGTTCCTGCCCTCCAGATGAGAGTCTCCATTTATCTGGTGAGCTCTATTTCTAAATTTAATAAACTGTGAAAACTCTGACTTCCAACAGACATGTTAAAATAATCAGAGTCCACAAAAATGCCAAGAGATGCACAAATTCAGTTTCCACAGGCCTGCCCAGCTCCAGCGGGATCCTGAGTCCTTGAAAGCACTTGGTATGCGTTGAGTTGATCAAAAACCATCAGGGAAAACATATTTCATCTATGGACATCATTTTTCTTTGGTACAGAGTGACTTTTTCACTCCTGACCAAGAAAAAAAAGAAAGAAAAGCAAAGTCTTCATATCAAAGCCTTATTGATTTTTTTTTCATTTACAAAAACTCAACCATGCCTGTCTATTAAAAATAGAATGTCTAAGGGCCTGAACTTACATCGTGCCAAGATCCCAAACTTTCTGCTGACTTCAAGGAGGGTTTCTGGGTTGGAACAAAAGCAGAAGAGGCCAAAAGAGGGCTAGGAAATCAAATCCCAAACCCAGGTCTTCAAAACCTTACTTTCTTATTCTCTCCCCACACTCCACAAAGTTTTGAGTTGAAATATCACAGAGGAGGTATCAAAGGGCTTTATATGAGGTGCCACATTGTGAGTGAAAGCGAGATAGTCAACAGACATTTGAGGATCTATATTGTGCTGCACCAACAGAGTCACAAAATATGACTTTCAAACTACCTTTCTAGACTCACGCCCCATCACTCCCCCCATCTGCCCTCTACTCCAACCATCCAAAGTGCAATTTGCAGTCCAAACGCAAACATGGCATTGACCATAACATCTCCAAACCTTTGCCTGTATTTTACCATCTCGTCCTTCGACGCCCAGCCTAAACATCTGAGATCAGTCTGTGCACACTGAAATTATGTTTAAAAGTCTGCTTCTTCCATAATAATGGGAACTAACTCCACAAAGACACCAGGCCTCATTCACTTTGTACTTCCTGTACCTATCAATTGCCTTGAAAAAGTAGATGGATAATAGGTGTTTCTTAAAGAACACATGGGCAAATGAAGAAAGGAGGAGTTAAATGCACATTCTGCCATCAGCGAAGAGTCTAGAAGGGGAAGTAGTAACAGAATAATATTAACAGAAATCTAATCAAAGAGAAAAACATGATGAGAGATGCTCAAGAAAGCCTTTAGAAGCATGAACTAGAGAGTAGCTACTGCTGGGGAAGAGGGGAGGTGTGGTCAGGGTAGGCTTCATGGAGGAAGTGGCATGTGAATCAAAACTTGGAGGATGTCTGGAGACTGAACCAAATAAGCCAAGCAGGGCACTTGTAAGAATTACAGGCAGCATAAGCAAAACACCAGGTCCACAGTGAGAGCTAAATAAATGGCAGCTAATAATAATAATGATGATGATACTCTAGCTAGTCTCAAATGGGTATGCCAGTTGTTAGTGTTTCCATTTTATTTCTTTTATACTTTATCCCGACTGGAGTCTCAGGATGTATGAGTTTGAAACTGGTATGTCTTATCTATGAGGGAGTCGTCATGTTAATGGCTTGTGTGCAGTCATGGAGGATGTGGAGCTCCTGGTTTGTTCAGCCTTGAGCTTAGCATTACTTCCTAGAATTTGGTTGAACTGGCAAGGCCACTGCTTGTGCTCATAGTCTACTCTTCATAGTCAGGAATCAGCTCAGATTTTTATTCTTCCACCTAGATGGTCCCAAGTCGGGGCAGGCATCCCTCCTTTCAACAAAATGCTTTTGCCTCTAAAGGAGGACACCGAGACTCACCTTGAACTTTCACCTTGATGACCTTGATAATTAACAAACAGTGATGGAGGGCTCTTGCTCTTCAAATGAGATACATAACAGGTGTTCCACCTACTGCTAAAATGGTTACGGATTTTTTTCAACCCACGTATATGTCCATATATTTACAAGGGACCCGTATCGTTCTCGGTTCTGAATGCAGTTGCAGTAAACATGTACACAATTCTCCTAAATGCTCCCTGGCTCCTTCCTGCAGTCCAGCCTCACATGACACCGGTGTGGTCTTGCTGACACACAGACCTCCTCAGGCCATTCCTCTGTTCCAAAGCCCTCAATGGCATCCTGTCCTCTGTTGCAATGGCTTTCAAAATGGGCTCCACCAAGTCTTAGAAATTCCTCAGTCAGCCTATGAATGACTTTTTTGAGGGAGTAAAACAGAGGGTACAGCAGAGATATGGACTCTGAAATGGAAGGTTTGCAGTTTAAAACCAGTAGCCTACTGTTAAAAAAAAAAAGAAAAAGTCAACAAAACTCACTGAAGATCACTCAAGACCTTCTCAACCCCGCTGCTCTTTCCTCACTGACCTGACCCGTGGCCATGCCCTATGTATGCACTTAATGCTTCCACAGACAACTCTGTATCTTAAATGCACTCACCCAGACGCATGTCAGCAACATCTGCTAACATACATCCACCCTATACCCTAACCCCACCCTCCCCGGGACACTCACATTCACCCTTTAACACCCAACTCAAATGCCTCGTCCTCTGTTCATCGTTCCTTAGCTCTCCCAGCAGAGATCAGATGCTCCCTCCTCTCGACCCTCCCAGTGACCTTCATACTCATACAACAAAGAGCCTCCTCTGAGTACTGATAGCTACTCTCCGCAGTTGAATAGAGAAGCACAACAATCTTAACCCAAAAATCATCATGATCAACTGTTGAAAAGAAAGCAGTTCTTGTTACAACACTTGAGTCTACTCCTACCATCAGCTCGGTGTTCTTGTTGATTATGCCATGCCTGGCAAATGTTTCAGACGTTGTAGAAACACTGTGGAAATGGTCTGCAAAATTAAATTGTAATTCTTACAAAGATATAGAATTCCATGAACTTAACAAAAGTGATACTGGAGAACTACTCAAAGTATAGGATACCCATTGACAAGTGACGATCTGAGAGACAGTTGTCAAGTAAAAAGATAAAATCTGTAGATAAGCAACAAGGATTTACTGTATAGCACAGGGAACTATAGCAATATCTTGTAATAACCTATAATGGGAAAGAATCTGAAAAAGAATATATATATGTATAACTGAATCACTTTGCTGTATGCCCCAAACTAACACAATACTGTAAATCAACTATACTTCAATTAAAAAAATAAATAAATAAAATATGCAACCTGAACAGGTAGTTCACAAGAGATTTATATGAGTATTGTAGGACTAAAAGTAGCCGTTGGTAAAACTGGTGAATCCCTTAGAAAATTGGACACTTTAAATTCATAAAGGTAAGCTAACTATTGTAACAAACAACCTCAAAATTCTGAGGGTTAACATGAATGCAAGTATGTTTCTCACTCAAGGCGTATGTTTCTCACTCAAGGCATATGTTTCTCACTCAAGATGTGGTCTGATGTGGGTGGATTGGGGTGGGGTGGGGTGGGATGGGATGGAATGGGAGGGAAGTTCTCCTCCCATCAGACTCCTTCCATCCATGTAGATCTGCCATCTTCTTGACCAGAGGTTGGCAATCTTTTCCCGTAAAA
This sequence comes from Mesoplodon mirus, assembly GCF_964341445.2. NCBI lineage: Eukaryota > Metazoa > Chordata > Mammalia > Artiodactyla > Ziphiidae > Mesoplodon > Mesoplodon mirus. The sequence goes on from NC_138992.1 coordinate 6,293,768, forward strand.
ACTAAACAGTAAATCTTTTCAGCTTACAGGTTACCTGGTCTCTGTCACAACTACTTAACTCTACCACTGTAGCACAAAAACAGCCATAGACAAGGCATAAATGAATGGGTTTGGCTGTATTCCAACAAAAGGACATTTACAAAAATAAGCAGTGAGCCAGTTATGGCCTGCTGGCTGTGGTTTGCCGAATTCTGTTCTAGACATTCATCTTTCTCTTTATTCAAAAGGTAGAGAGGAAAGAGAGAAGAAGGACAAGACACACCTCATGAGGTTATTAGTGTTTATACAGTCCATGCTAGAATATTAACTCTACTAGAGATGTTTCCCGTTTTCACCACTGATCTAAATACACATTTGTAGGTGACTGACAAATATCTATTAAGTGAAATTATTGAATGCATTTATTATAATACAAATATTTATTTTGCTTTTCAAAATTAACCATTTTGTGCATTCTAAAAATTAAAAATAGTAGCTAATGTTTATTGTTAAATATATGCCATGCACTATTCTAAATCCATTATGTGTAATATGCCATTAAGTTTCTCACAACGACCCTAATAAGTTCCATTATTATAAACTTTTTTTTTCCCAGATGTGAGAACTAAGGCACAGGACGGTTATCACAGGTTTAATTATAACCTAACTATGATTCATTATAAGTAAAATGCACTCACTTTCAAAATTTTGAATTTTATGTTCCTAAATTAAAATATCACCATTTACTATGACATTTTCTTCTTTTAAAAGGAAAGTCTCCTAGGGTGTCTTTTTCTTGGTATTAATTATTCTCACTTATTGAGTGCCTCCTGTGATGGTTTATAAGTGTGTCCATTATCAATTTATTGCCTCTCGACTGCAAATTAATCCTTCAACATCAGTTCTGCAAAAAAATGGAGCTGGGCCCTTTAAACATTTTTTCCATTGTGAACTTTGCCAACAGAGGGCGGGGAAGAGACCTAGCAGAGACCTAGTAACTCCTCAGCGGGCTCCTGCAGCAAGGTGGCCGCTGGCATCGCAGGGTTGTTCAGAGATGAGTTAAAAGAAAAAAAGGAATATAAACTACCTGGCACACAATTCATGCACAAGCAATCTCGTGTCCCTTTCTTAATGAGTGATTATATCTGATTTCAATACTGTGGAGGATTAGCAACAGAATGTGGGGATGAAAGAGGCATAGAAATTTTTTTCTCTCCCTTCTGTTATTTTAGGAGGAACAATACCACTGTCCCACAAAGCAAATATTTATTTGTTAAGATCATAAATTTACAGGTCAATGAACAAACATTCCCTATTTAGTCCTTTTGTTGGGAGAGCAAAAATAGAAACAGTGTCATGTATCAGAGGCATTCTGTCCTGGACCCTTAGTTTGCTAGACCTCCATTCATTCCTGGGAAAGAAGATTCTGAGGCTGAATGTTTCTGTTTTTGTTTCATTTGTTTTTTGTTTGTTTTTATTAAGAGAACTGCTTTTATGGAGTAAGAAAAACTAATGAGGTATTCAAAATATGTAACAATTATTTATCAAGCTTGCAAAGCAAATCATTTCTGATCATCAAAGTAACTACAAAAGTTAAGAGGTATAATTTACATGTTACATTGCAAAAACATAGTTCAAAGAATTTATGAAATTTGCCCAATAGCACAAAGATTAAAAGTGACGTATCCAGGTTTTGAACACTAGATGTGATTGGCCCAAAACATACCTTTTACTCTGACATTGTCATACCTCTCTCAGAAACTGTCAGTGACAATAACATTTGATAAAACCAGATTATAAACCCAGGTCTGCCTGAGTCCATAGCAAACACATTCTCCCCTAGAAAGGGCAAGGGGATAGGAGAGGGGGTGGGCAGGAAGTCAGAACCAAACACAGATATTTACCATGCACCAAATCAAGAATTTTGGTGACGAGTGACAGAATTCTAAGGCCAACTAGTTCAGCAAGTTGCAATAAAGAGAATTTATAGACGCATGCAACTGGCAAGTCCTGAGACAAAGCTGCCTTCAGGCACAGCTCTGGATAAGGGCTCAGCAATGACAGTAGCTCTCCACCTTTCTGTCCACTCACGTCCTTCTCTGGTTCCCTTTGTTAACTGGATTTTCTTCCTGTAGTCAAGCTTTCTCCACATAGCAGTCGAAACAGCCATCACCAGCCCCACACCTACATGTTTACCACCCTTGATTCAAAAAAGACAACTTCTCATCTACTGCCAATAATGGAAAATTCCAGGAAGGTCCCCAACTGGCTGAAAATCACTAGACACTTCTAATAACTTGGAAGTGGGAGGTATCCCCAAAGTCACTTGGAGGAGGGAGGGGTACCCCAAACCATGAGATGTTGACAAGAAGTTGTCACCACCTCCCTAATACACACATGCATACAAGCCAGCATTAAGATATAATTCGAATATCCCCCAAATTGAATATTCTAAGTGATAAAACATGGCACATTTTAATATAGCACAACAGATAAAATCAGCTAAATCACAATCACATTGTTTTGTTGTAGAATAGACATCATAAATTTTTCATCAAATGAGAAATCAAATAAAATATAAAGTATTAACTCTATCTCATGGAGAGATCTATCATCTCTACATCAGATTGAGCCTCGCGAATCGTGATGCCTTGGCTTGTTGTGTGAGCTTGGATATTATAAAGCATGTGAAATATTGAGGCATCTTGATGTGATGATATTTTTGCCCAACCCCCAGAGGACTTTGCTCCTATCCTGGGGAGATTATATGCCTTTAATGCTGGATGATTCTTAACTCACGTTAACTGGCACCTAAAAGGATATCCTAAGCTCGGGTAGGTATTTGTATACGTTAAACCAACACTTCTGAAAGCATGTTCATATTCCGTGGGGCACATGCCCTTAGCTGATAAATTTTAAAAGGTTCAATGGCTAAAAGCATACCATAACCTTCCCTTAGATAATGATAATCTGAAATAGTAGATAAAACTCTCTGAGAACCGTAATAAAGAGGAACTATTTAGCTTTTCCTGAAACCATCTCTCTTCATTTCGATTTCCCTACAGGCAAAGTCTGAGACATAGATTTGCACAGAGTTAGAAAGGTGATCACGGGAATCAGGATAGAAGGAACGGCGAGACGGAGAAGGAGGAGAAGGTAATAAAGGCTACACTACGGAGGTGGCCACCACTATGGTTACCTGGGGGTTGGTCTCCGGAGGGTCCCTACATGGAATAGAGGGAAATGCCCTCCGAGTTTTCTCTCCAACTTCACGAAGATTGCATTTAACCACCACTTCTGATCCTCTATTGGTTGAGGGCTGACCCCCAAAGCATTAACTCTCTTACACCCCTGGACACCTTCACACAGGCCAAGAGATCTGCTGCAGCTTAGGGGAAACCATGAGACAAAGCCACGGAGGAACCTTAAATGCAATTACTAAGTGAAAGAAGCCAATCTGAAAAGGCTATGGACTGTTATGATTCCAACTACATGACAGTCTGGAATCGGCAAAATATAGAAACAATAAAAAAGATGGATGGTTGCCAGGGGTCAGGGAGGAGGGAAGGAGGAACAGACAGAGCCCTGAGGATTTTGAGGGCACTGAAACTATTCTGTATGCAACTACAGCAGTGGATGCATGTCGTTATATATTCGTGAAAATCCACAGAATGTCCACCACCCAGAGTGAGCCCTAATGTAAACTACGGACTTTGGGTGATGATGTTGCATCGGTGTAGATTTGTGGATTGGGACAGCGTACCACTCGGGTGGGATGCTGATGATGAGGAAGGCTGTGTGTTCGTGGGGACTGGGGATACACGGGGACTCTCTGTGCTTTTTGCTCAATTTTACTGTGTGCACCCAACACTGCTCTGAAAAAAAGTACACTTAAAAAATGAGTGGCGATGGGCTTCCCTGGTGGCGCAGTGGTTGAGAGTCCGCCTGCCGATGCAGGGGACACGGGTTCGTGCCCCGATCCCGGAAGATCCCACATGCCGCGGAGCGGCTGGGCCCGCGAGCCATGGCCGCGGAGCCTGTGTGTCCGGAGCCTGTGCTCCGCAACGGGAGAGGCCACAGCAGTGAGAGGCCCGCGTACAGCAAAAAAAAAAAAAAAAAAAAAAAAATGAGTGGCGGGCCTCCCTGGTGGCGCAGTGGTTGAGAGTCCGCCTGCCGATGCAGGGGATACGGGTTCGTGCCCCGGTCTGGGAGGATCCCATATGCCGCGGAGCAGCTGGGCCCGTGAGCCATGGCCGCTGGGCCTGCGCATCCGGAGCCTGTGCTCCGCAACGGGGGAGGCCACAACAGTGAGAGGCCCGCATACCGCAAAAAAAAAAAAAAAAAAAATGAGTGGCAATTGTTTCATACTGTGATGCAACAGCTTGAGGTGGTGATACTATTTGGGGCAAAAAAGAGGCAAGCCAAAACCTCTGAAAGATCTGAGGAATGCGACGTTCACAGGGGACTTTGAAAAGCTGCAACGCATCCCTGGGATCTCACGGGCCACACACACGTGCACGGGTGTGCACGTTCCCAGGAAGGACCACTTCTGGCTCCCCTTGAGACTCTGTGCAAACAGGAAGTAATAATTAAGGCAGAGTTACAAACTGCTAGAGTAGCGAAAAGGTGTCCAAACACACACACAAACACAGCTCCTGGGCAAAGCAGGAGACTTATTGGTTCAAGGATTTGAGGAAATCTCTGTCCCATCTTCAACTGACCATGGAGCTAAGTGGGCACAGACCTCAGTGGCGGCACAGGAAGGGAAGTACAGGTGTTAGAAGATTAGTCCAGAAAAGTCACGAAATAAACAAGTAGCCTCGATAACAGCAACAAAGAGTAACAACAATCAACCCTAGCGAAAGGGGAGTCACATTTCCAGAGCAGCCACGTTATATTGTTGAAAATGTACAGCTTTCAACAAAAGTGACTTCACCTGCAAAGACAAGTGTCCCACACCCAGGAAAGAAAAGAGTCAAGAGAAGCTGCCCATGAGGAAGCAGGGACATGCTTGCTGGGTCTTTGCATCAGCTCTGTAGTTCAGTTATCAGACTATGTTCCATGTGCAGCGATGCAAAGCAGATCTGCGGCTGCTGGTGGACGGCAGGGTGGCGAGGAAGGATTACAAGGGAACGGGAAGACGCTCTGGAGGTGATGGATGTGTTCAGTATGCCAGTCGTGGCGATGGTTTCATGGGTGTACGTGTAACAGAGCTTACAAACTGTTCATGTGGACGGCTTATTAAATGTCACCGTGACTTACTCCTACACGGGGGCTGGGTTGGGTGGATGCTACTGAGTTTTAAGTCAAGATTCCGAGGCCCCAAACGGATGAATCCAGGTGAGGCAGTCCCCTTCGGAGCCCTGAACGACCGTCCGCGCTCTCTCTCCCTTTGCTGCCCTGCACACAGGCCACAGCGGAGAAACTGCGCAGGGAGCCACGCCCACTCTGGACCCCTCAGCCCCCGAGCAGGTGAGTCTGAGGTTCTGATGCTCGGCTCCCTCCCCGCCCGCCGTGCGGACAGCCAGGTACTTTGAGGGCTTTTCACCTCCGCGGAGGTCCCGGAAGGCGGGGGCCACACCCCGCCCCCTCCTTCCCTGCAGCCGCAACTCCAATCTGCCACCTCGGAAGCCTGGAACTAAAAAATACACCTCGGCCTGGCTCTGGACTCACTCTGAAACTCTGCCCCCAGGAGCTTCTATTACTTTCCTTACTTCCTCTTGAAAAGACAGGATGTGCCATTTTACAGTTCTGTAGAGGCCAGCAATGAGAAGACACTGGCAAAGCTGTCACCTGGAGGACCTGAATAAGATGTAAGGAAGGTTTCCTTTCCCGAGAGGGGCTCCGGTCAGCAACGATGTTCTCTGCACCTGAGGCGAGCCAGGCCCTCGGTCAGGCTCTGGAAGGGTGAGCAGGGAGCCTTCCTGCCCCCGGGGAATGTGTAAAGTCGTCTCTGAAAAAGTATATTGTTAAAAACGGAGGGCAAAAGTGGTGCTTCGATGGCCCAGAGCAGGAGTAGAATGCATTCTGGCTTTGCGGTTAAAAGCAGCCACTTCCCAAAACCCTGAAAGAATGACAGTAAGGGAATTCATTCAATCAAAACCTATAAAGACAAGAGAGGTGAGAGAAGAGAGGACAGCCAATGAGAGGGGCACACTAAATTTTAGACAATGCAAAGCAAGCATCTTAACCCTAAAACCTGCCCAGGGGGGCGCCAGCAGGAAACCAGCTGTGCTAGTTGGACATCCAAATTCTAGCCCCCTCCTTGCTCGACAAAGAAGACAGTTTGGCTTGGAGCAGCAAAACACCCAGCCCAAGGAATAGATCGTGACTGACCCCAGCCATCAGGATATCCGTGGTCTCTTGTTTCCCAGCCTGTCTCCTAGAGAAGTATGGCCATGTTCTGGTCTCTGAGGCTGAAGCAGACGTCTTCTGGGGCAGGTCCTGAGAACTGTTTGGCTTTCTTAATAAAAAAAGATGTACACATCTCTCCCATTCTTTCTGCCTGGAATGCAGCTGTGATGACTCGAGTTGCAACAGCTATTTTACAGCCCTGAGGGTAAGATCAAAAGGATTGCAGAGACACTGACCTGGCAACAACTGCCGACTTCAGATTTCTTGCCACATGATCCAGCATATATCCCACTCCTGGGTATATATCCAGAGAAAACTCTAATTTGAAAAGATACATGCACCCCGACGTTCACAGCAGTACTATTTATAATAGCCAAGACACGTACAACCAAAACGTACATCAGCAGATGTACATCAATGGATAAAGAAGATGTGGTGTATAGATACAATCGAATATTACTCAGCCATAAAAAAGAATGAAATAATGCCATTTGCAGCAACATGGATGGACCTAGAGACTGTCCTGCTGAGTGAAGTAAGTCAGACAGAGAAAAACAAATATATGATATCACTCATACGTGGAATCTAAAACAATGATACAAATGAACTTATTTACAAAACAGAAATAGACTCACAGACACAGAAAACAAACCTATGGTTACCAAAGGTGATAGTAGTGGGAGGGGAAGAGATAAATTAGGAGTCTGAGATTAACATATACACACCACTGTGTATAAACTAGATAAGCAACAAGGACCTACTGTAGAGCACAGGGAACTATAGTCAATATCTTGTAATAACCTATAATGGAAAAGAATCTGAAAAAGAATGTATATATAACTGAATCACTTTGCTGTACACCTGAAACTAACATATCATAAATTAACTCTACTTCAATTTTTTTTAATGGTTTAAAAAAGGAATTGGCAAGGTTAACATAAATGGCCAATAAATGATCAGCCTCGCCAGTAAGTGAAGAGAGAAAAACTAAAATGAGAAAATAACTTCAGCCATTACATCTGAAGGAATGGAAAAGAATGATAAAAATGAGCATGAAACTGAAAAGAAATCAGCACTCTTATGGATTGTTGGTGGGTGTGTAAAAAGCACATTTCTGGAGACAAATTTGGCTACAGCCATTAAAACACTTTATTTTAAAAGTTAGCCCAGGAATTCTAGTTCTAGGAATGGATCATAAGGGAATCATTGGCTCGGCACAAAAGGATGTATGTGCAAAACCATTTGTTTCTGAATTGTTGGTGGTATAAAAATTGGAAACACACATATAACCAGTTAAGAATTATAGAACACAAAAGGAGATTTATAATATACTACTGACAGAAAAAGCATGCTGTAAATTCGTGATATGTGATTCCATTTTTGTTTTCAAAATTTTGTATTTTCTAACATATATACAAAAATTAATACAAAGTTATGTATATAATTAGAAAGTCTCAGAAAGTTCTGGAAAGTTACACACCCAAATGTTAACAATGGATATGTTTTGGCAGTGGTTCTTGCAAGAAAAATTTTAAGCCATTATTTTTGTCTTCAAATATATCCCCAATTTCACTTTTATCCTTCTATAATCATGATGAATCTTGTTATATAATCAAAAATAATATTTTAAAAATAAAAACAAGCATTACATTTAAAACACTTAGTACAGTGTTTAGGCTGTAACGGGTGCTCATTAAATGCCTGTTACTCTTAACAGACATTTGAAGCAAGAACACAAAACAAAATTAAGTGATTCATCTTCAGCTCAAATTTAGGAACTTGATCCTATTCCCTCCATTCTCTGATCAACTTAACTAGAACCTACTAAAGAAAATATGCATTTTAATGATCTTTGAATCTCATGTATCCCAGTACCTGGCCCATAGTCAGTACTAGGTAAACACAGCAGGGAAAATGAATAAGTGAATGAATACCCTCATAGAGAAAGAGGTCTTCACAGGAATCTAGAAAGTGAAAGAGATGGAGACTGTCCTGTGTACTATTCCAGGTGCTTTGTTTATGTGTCTCATTTGATCTCACAGACCTTGATGTCATCACCTCCCTCTTACAGATGAGGAAATGGGGCTCAAAAAGGTTAAGCCGCTTGCAGAAGTTCATACAGACAGCCAGTGGTGGAGAAGGACTGCCAGCAGCTCCGTCTGACTTTCAACATCTGTTCTTTCCTCCGGCCCCCAAGCTTAGTCTGCAAACGCATGCACTAGTGGGGGTTAAAAATCAGACTGGTCATCCAGACACTACTGTCTTCATGGTATCTAGCAGTACAGGTGTGGGTCCTGATGGCTCAGAGGCTCGCTGATCAGGAAACGAGCCTGCAGAGACACAAACCCCTGGGTGACGGGATGGAGCGGCAGCCCTCCTCCACTGAAGAAATTGAGTGAATTTCCATCCAATCCCCTAAATTATCCTTTTCCCCTCAGGAGACATAGCAATTGAAGAGACGATGCAAAGAGAAGCAGTGGGCTTGGAAAGGTCAGTGGTACTAAAATGCCCAGAATCTTCCTCCATTAATGCCCTAATTGTTTTTATCACCTAGTTTTCACTCAAACATCAAACTTAATCTCTGCCTTTCTCCTCCCCCGGGTCACAGATGTTTAATACTCCTAACCAAGACATAATGAACCTTTTTATGTCACTGTAATATTCAGTCTCTTTAAAACATGATTAGCTTCATCCATTGTGCAACGCAGGGATGACTGGAAATTTCGGAGATGGGATTCCATTAGGCGGATATTATTACCAAGTCAAGCTGAAAGGGAAATTAAGCCAGGTGGCAAAGTTCAGTGGTGATAAACTGCACTGCCAGCCTGGGTTGATTGTCTGTGAAACTCAGGTCAAAAAATGTTGAGGACTGGGGTATTAAGGACTTTGAAAAGTTATGATTTTCTAATTTTGTGAAAGTCTGCTTCCCAAATGAATATATGTATTTTTTAATGTTCCAGTGTAGCAAGACTTTTTAAAGGATAACTCAGTCTATGTTCTTCTAAATTGCAGTGCCCATCTTGAATGGCTCATTGGGCAAAAATAAGTTCACAAGTCAATGGGTAGGCAGTTGCTCATAAAATATCATTGAAAAATGTAAAGTGCATTCTTATGTTTTTGTGCAAAAAAGCATGAGGATGCACCTACCATTTTCTTTTTCTTTTTCTCATTTCTCAAAATAACATGTAGCCCCATGCTCACGAAAAAAAAAAAATATCTTTAAAGCACCCCAACAGATCACGCAAGAAAAAACTAATAAAACTGAGCTGAACAAACTCCAGGGCTCTTTGTGGCAATTACTCCGATTCTACACATTTCATCCCAGACTTGTCACTTCGATTTTTACCTAGGAATTCACTCTTTATTTTTGTCTCCCAGTTTTCTATGCCATCAATGACCTGAAACTTGAAACACCCCCAGGAAGAAGAATTAGGATGGTATCTGACATTTCTTGTGAATTATAATAGTAAAAACTACAGAAACAGGGGGCACAGTTACAGAGAGGGGATCTGTGAAGCATTTTTATAATTATCAAGATATAAACACTAGCTTCTGATTTCTGTCAATTTACTAAAATAATAATAATAATTAAAATTCTAATAACCATATTAGAAGGATGAATTCTAAAGACATAGCACCAATTAGATTCTGCCCTCCAACATGGGCCAAACCAATTATCCAAACCTGGCCAACTTCACTTCTTAAATATTTTTTATCCATCTGTTCTCTATCTCTATCATGGCTACAAGAGATAAGCCCCTCATCAGCTCTCAGCTGGACCGTTTCTACAGGAGCCTCTGAACTGGTCTCTCTGCCTCTACATTTGCCCCCAGCTCACTCGATGGCTTCACTGCCTTCAGCCCAGGGTCTGCACCATGACGTTCAAAACCCTCCTTGAGCTGGCCTTTTGCAGCCCTTTCCTCTATGTCTCCACTTCCAAGTGGGAAGCTTTCTTCTCGGCTCCGGAATTTCTACTGCTGCGTGGGCACAGACCTGCAGCCTGGAAGGATGTAGGCGTGGAGTTTCATCTGAGGGGAATCTGGCCTCCTGCAGATACAGAACCTTTGGTTCCCTGCTGACATGGTTTCTGAGAAAGTGGCAGAAGGAATGCACTCGGAAACATGGAATGGACTAAACAAGGCTATTCATAGTCCACTGATAATTTTCTTCCTTCATACATCACAACGTAATAAACAGCTTATGGTACATAGCAGTGTATGTATGTGTATGTATATATATGCAATTAGTTTATTGATTTCTAGATATTAATTTTGAATCTCGCTATTTTATTATTTTTACTATTTTTATTCATTTTTGTTAATTGCCTTGAATTTTTCAGGTATATAATCATATATTTAACTATTGACTGTTTCACCTCCTCCTTCCAAGTTTGTACATATAATTTCTTTACCTTTTTAACACGTCTGGTATGATGAGAAATTATGGGAGTGGTGGCATCCTTGTCTTTTTCCTGAATTTAGTGGGAATGTTTCACATTCATCCTGAAAATGCCTTTGGGACAAAAGAAATACCATTTACCAAGTTAGGAAAATATCATGAATTCCTCTTTTATTAAGTTTTTTAAAGTTAAAAATGGATTTTCAGTGTTACCTAATGCCTACTCAGCAACTATGAAGATTATCATAAGTTGTTTTCCTTAGAATTACCAATATGATGAATTAAACATATTGCCTTATAACACACCACACTTGATTACTGGAATAAATGGCATATTGTCATGCTGTGCTTTTTTTTTTTTAATGTGCTGCTGAATTGTTTGTTAAATTTTTATTTAGGATTTTCTATTATCATGTATGTCACAATTCATTGCTGGAGGATTTAAGCACATCCCGTGTGACTCCATTAGGAAAGGATGCTAGGAAGCTTGTTCCTGGTTTCCTCTGAATTTTCCCCATGTACCCTTTTCTTTGACTGATTGGGCCTTTTATCATTTTGCTGTGATAAATTACCCCAAGTGCTTTGGAGGTCTGGCTAAAGGGAGGCTGAGTTGGGGATATATTTAGTGCTGACTTGCAGATATTATTTATGTGATTTGCTGTCACTGCCATTTATAGTTGAGTTATTGCTAGCCATCCTGGTAGAGGAAGAACTTCTAGAAGTCTCCACCTCCCTCTGTGCCAAATTACCCTGCACAGTGACTTGAAGATTCAGGGTTTGACCCTGATAGGAATCTGTGCTCTATTCCCTGGCACTGGGTCCGTGTAGCTAGTGGGAGAGAAACAAGGTTTGAAATGTACATAGCCAGAAGCCAAAATTTTCCAAGGGCTGAAAATATTTCCAGTCATCAACTGTGAACAATTATAAGTTTGTTTCTCCTTGTCTTATCAAAACAGAGGCCCTCTCCAGTCAGCAATATGCTCAAAAATCTCAGAAGTTACGATTATAAATGTACTGTATGAGTTTTTCTTTGAAACAAAATAGAATTTATCAGAATCCCTGTGTTTGTAGAGTGGAAACCAGTATCAGAACAATAAACAGGATAACAATCACAGCAAGTGTGTCTATGTGAGAAGCTGTGTGTTTCATGTATCCTAACATGTTGGATTGCATCTACCACAGCCAACACATCTTGTCCTGAGGAAGTCTGCTGGTTCCAGATGAAAGAGAATGCAACATTGTCAGTGACACAGAAAAACAGCCTGAAGAAACAAATGACAATCTCCTACACATTCATCAGTAAGTCAATGGATGAGGAGGAAGAATAATTGCATTACACTATTAAGCAGCTCAGTACAAAGTTAAAAGGCAGTTTTTAAAAGCATCTGAATTGCTCTTGTATATGCTTTAATTTCAGAATAATTGTATACACTTTAAGAAGTACTGATCAAAGCAAAATGAAAATTTGATGGGAAATATCTTAGTAGAAGTAAAAAAAAAAACAACAAAAAAAAAATTAAACAAGCCAAGACTGGCAGAATCTTTATGTCAAATACTCTATTGTTATATCACAACAGGAATTAAAATTCTGATGGACAAAATGAGAAAGATGCAGAAAAGAATCCTGGTAACCAAAAGGATAAAATTAAAATGACAACTGAAAGATAACAAAAACTGGAAAATCAGGACACTCCCAAAGAGAAAACAAAGTCGGGAGGGAGATGAAAATAAAAGCAAAGTAAGACACAAGTTGTACAAGTGACAAGACTGGCGTGAAGGTCAACAGTAGCTCCCCTTTGCTGAATTCATCAACTTCAGTAACTTCTGTGATATTTCGTAATGGACTGTTACAGTGAGCGGTATTTTTATTCATATAGGTTTAACTAAAAATAACTTTTTTCTCATATCATGATCACAGTAATATGAAGCATCATATTACAAAGAAATACAAATGATTCCAACAGAACAAAAATGGACATAAAAATGTTTCTGAAACAAGTACTTAAAAAATTAATGACCAAACTTCTGAGATTTTGGCTGTCCTATAGGATGTCCTATAGGTGTGTCCTGTATGGCTTGGTGCTGTTTTGGTTATAAATTATGTTCCATTAAGAGAGGTATTAAACATTTTGCTTTTTTGTTTGTTTATTCATTTTTTATATTCCACATTTGAGTGGGAAAAAAATAAGTGAACAAACCAAACCAAGCATAAACAAACACATAGATACAGAGAACAGAGTAGTGGTTATGGGGTGGGAGGGGCTGGGGGAGGACCATACGGGTAGGGGGGTCAACTGTATGGTGAGAGATGGAAACTAAATTTTTGGTGGTGAACACATTCTAGGGTTTATAGGAGTAGAAATATAAGGCTGTACACATGAAATTTATATAATGTAATAAATCAATGTAATTATTGAGACAGTCAAAATTAATTAATAACATCCAGGTGGGGAAAAAGAGAGCTATATCAAATACACCACCCCCTAAATATTATACTACTCCATTATTGTAGGTCCTACTTGGGATGTAACCAACACTGAGCTGTGGCTAGTACTGTGTGCTAGTCTTTCAACAAAAATCCTATGAGAAACTTTTAACTTTTTTGTGAACTGACAACTAGCTACTGATGACTTCACTCAACCAAGGGAAACAAGTCTGGGACTACTGTAGCCCGCCCTTGAATGCTATACATGGTCAGTCGCATGAAAACACGGCTACTATGGAGAACAAAGGGCTCCACGTGTGCTTTCAAAACATTTTAAAATGGTACAATGTGTGCAGTGAGCATGTCAGTGGCTTAAACCTACTGAAGAGAAAGCTGCCTCCCCTGTGCTGAGGTTGTTGATGCCTTTTGGTATTCTGCTACACTAAATGTTTTCTTTTCAGATTTGAATTGTAGATGTGTTATTTTATCCACACATGCCAACTTGGATTTTTCTTTGAAGATTTTAAGAGTGATAAAATAGCCTGGCCATTATAAAGCTATTCAAGTCTTGCACATGGACTTAAAGACATTAAAAGGACTCTGACATACACTTTTGAAGACTCAGAAGAGAAATCTGAGCACAAAGAAAATGTAAAAAAAAAAAAAGAATGTATTCAAAAAGTTGATAAGGCTTCAATACACCATTTCCACTGCAATTTGAAAAGGCATTCTGGAATGTTTCAATAAAACAAATAAGAAATACAGGCTCCTGAATTGGATGTTTATGAACATCCAATTTATCATCTTTATTTGTTAAGGAGAAGAGAGGAAATTCAATTAAAAGTTAATGGAAACAAAATGAAAAAATGAAGGAAGAAAAGCAATAGAAGTTAATCTGACATTTAGGAGTGAATTATAATAAAAACTAAATGTGGTCATTCATTAGAAGGAAGAGTGACTCTCATAGACATAATGCATAGGCTCTTAAATTGTTTAATATTTTGATCAACCTAAAGGAGTGGATCATCTGAATATACTGGGGAGATATTCAAATGCCTGGCTGATCTGAAACAAAATGCTGACATCAATCAGATCATATAAAACTCAAAATATACCATTACAAGAGGAAATCACTGAACCTCAGTCATTCAAAGATGATTCAGTATTTAGTTGTTACACAAGGAAACTTCAAATGCTCTTATATGTTATAGCCCATCTAGGGAAGAAGTTAAATAGAGTTTTTCCTAAAGTTGGTAACAATCCTAAAAACTTACATGACAGGACCAGCAGTGGATTGGGACACTGAAGAGGAATTTTCTAAATTATGAATAAAACTATTTTAGTCTACCATGCTAGAAGAAAGACTGAATAAGCTTTCTATTCTCTCATTAAAAATTATTATGGGGCTTCCCTGGTGGCGCAGTGGTTGAGAGTCCGCCTGCCGTTGCAGGGGACATGGGTTCGTGCCCGGGTCCGGGAAGATCCCACATGCCGTGGAGCGGCTGGGCCCGTGAGCCATGGCCACTGAGCCTGTGTGTCCGGAGCCTGTGCTCTGCAACAGGAGAGGCCACAACAGTGAGAGGCCCGCATACCGCAAAAAAAAAAAAAAAATTATTATGCAGTTGTCATCCTGTGAAGAGATAATAAAAGAGTATGCACCCAAAATCTTAAGGAAAACTTGTTATAGGTGTGTGCCTGGAAGTTATTAATATCTTTTTTTAAATTTAGGTTAGATTTTGTGAGATTACATTGAATTTTATAGATTTTCAATCTGTATAACTTATTTCTTTTCCAGCTCTAAATAAATATTTATTTTATGTCTAATTTTCTGTTCACAATCCTGTGGTATTTTTCTTAAAGAGAGCCCCTGTAGTTGTGCAATCTGCAGGCCTCACAAAGTGTTAAGAGCAGTAATAATATCTTGTATATAAAAACAAGACCTGAGGGCTTTCCTGGTGGCGCAGTGGTTAACAATCCGCCTGCCAATGCAGGGGATGGGAATTCGAGCCCTGGTCCCAGAAGATCCCACATGCCATGGAGCAACTAAACCCATGTGCCACAACTACTGAGCCTGTGCTCTAGAGCCTGCGAGCCACAACTACTGAGCCCATGTACCACAACTACTGAAGCCTGCGCACCTAGAGCCCATGCTCTGCAACAAGAGAAGCCACCACAATGAGAGGCCTGTGCACTGCAACGAAGAGTAGCCCCCGCTCGCCACAACTAGAGAAAACCGCACGCAGCAACAAAGACCCAATGCAGCAAAAAAAAAAAAAAAAAAAAAAAAAAAAAGACCTAAGGGGAGTATTAGTGAAGATGTAAATTGGGGGTAATAAAAATGTTGAGCCATTATTAAACTTTAATACCTTACAAAATGCCTCTCCCATTGCTCCACTGTTCAGAATCTCTCTCCTTCCCAAATAATTTGCAATCATTGACCTACACAGGTTCTGACAGATGCTAGGTGTTGGTCAATGGAAAAACAAGAAAAAGACAAACTGACTTCTCAGAGCTGGTTAACAAGAAAACACAATGATAAACTATGCTTTCTAATACAAGGACCACCAGAAAACACTGCATTCCTGGAGCAATGCCAAGATCTTTGTCCATCATTCAGGACCCTGAAGAGTCTGACAAGACCAGAAGAACCACCCGTCTGAGCCCAGCCACAATTGCTGACCTATGGGAGTAAAAGCAAATGAAATATGTGTTGTCTTAAATCATTATATTATGGGGTGGTTTGTTACACAGCGAAGGCTGACACACTAACAAAGCTGCCCATTTAAAAGACAGCCAGCTATAATGTCTATCAAGTTCTGCCTTCTATCCACTCTGAACATGACCCCGGGTCATCTAGCTGTTTTGAATGTGCTATCCCGTCTGTCTTAGATGCCTTTTTACTCCACTTTGCTGATGAACTCAAACATTTAAAATCCTTGCTAATATTGCTCAGTCTGCAATTTCCTTTCGTGACCCAGATAGTTAGCCATCCTCTCTATCATGTGCCTCCAGCATATGTTATCATTCAAATATCATGTGGTCTTACTTATTTTGGTGTCTTTAGTAGCTGGCACAGTGGCAGTCATGTAATGTTTTCCAAGAGAACAAACGGCACTGTGATTAATAAAATGAGCTTTCACCTAAGAAAGACCTCACTTCACATCCCAGTTCTACCACTTACTAGCAGTGGGACCTTAGGAAATCATCTTGGCTGTGCAGAACAGAAAACCTATATGATGTAGTAAATGAAACAGTAATTATTTTCCTCTCACTAAAATAAGCCTGGGGTAGGCAATCCCAGGCTGGGCTGGTGGTTCCCTCATAATCAAGGGCTCAGACTTATTCTATCATTTTCCCCATTGCTTTTCACTTGTGATTTCCATTCTCAAGTTCCCCTCATGGTGCAAGAAGTCTGTAAGTGCTCCAGCTATCACATCCTTGTCCCAAGCAAGGAGGAAGAACAGGGAAAAGGATGCCACTCTGAGCCAAATTATCTCCTTTTAAAGAGCTCCCCCCAAAAGCCTCAAGCAACAACTTCTTGCCACATCTCATTGGCCATTCTCATCAGCAAGAGAGAATGTAAAATACACTTATATAATTTGACACATTGCCACGTCTAGATATATATAGACATATAGATATATATGGCTTCTGTCATTAAAGAAGAAAGGAAAATGGATATTGAGTAGGAAACATGAAGTCTCTGTAACATTTTAAACCAATCAGTTCAAAATTTTTGAGCCTAAATTTCCTCATATGTACAATGGGACTAAGACTCTTTCTAGGTGGCTGTGAGGATTTTGTGAGATACCTCATGTGAAGTATCTAGCAGTGTCTGTCCCATAGTAGATCCTCAATAAGAGGTCCTAGCGTAGACACCAGTTGAACCTGACCAAGTTGCGATATTCTAAGCCTAAGCTGCCCCTAGTAGGGCACCAGAAAAGTGCAGGAGATGTGTTCCCAGCCTGCAAGGGACTCACCGTCCACTTGCAGAAAGAAGATGCACGTCTAACAACAATCGACAAGCCACTGCCCCCACTCTGCCTTGTGTACATTTTAACAACCGTCAGATGAAATAACGGTTACTTATCAGTGTGGCTCAAGCACTAAACTGGGAGCTCCGTGAGGACAGGACCAGGTCTAGTTTCTCCACGGATCCCCAACAGGCTCATGTGCTAATGGAGTGGTTCAGATAAGATGGAATCAGGTAGGTCAGCAGGTGGTTGGCACATACTGAGGGCCCATAACTTCATTAGATGAATGAATGAATGAGTGTCACGCATTACGATTATGTATGATCTATCCATCTGCATGAACAGCGGTGGGAAGAGTGACAGAGTCTGTGCCATGATCTAATCCCACCCCTCACTGACCATATGCACTTGGGTTCAAGCACCCTATTCTCATTTGCCTCAGTTTCCTCACTATGACATGAGACGTTAAGTCAGGGGATTCCCACGAGAATCAGATACCATCACTGTTCCCTCTATGAAACAAGCCATAATCAAGCACCACAGGGCACTCATCCTGGTGACACAGGGACAGGAAGGCACTGCCCACAGCAGTAAGTGGCTCCAAGCCCAGGGCAGGTCATCTTCGTGGAGGTGAGACAGATGACCCTGTGAGCCACACACAGCACACCCTGAGGAAGGGGACACAGCCACAGCCAGTGGACAGGCCACAACTGGCCAAACGCTCAACAGGGCAGACTCAAAGCGCACAGAGAATAAGGAACACTGACCTTGGTCTCCAGCTAAGCCCTGGCTGGGCGCCAGTGCATTTCTCCTATATTGGTTCTCATCTCTTATTTTCCACCTTTCTCTCTGTGTGCTTCTCATTTACCCTGTTCACAGTCCATGGTGTTTTCCCATTATCTTGTTTCGCAGGGCCGCCCCAAATGTTCTAACCCGTGACCCGCGGTGACCCTGACTGGATAAGGTAGTGCGTGCCAGCCTCAGACTCCAGCCACCTGCAAATGCTGCGGCCAGAAAGTGCGGCACAGCAGACACGCAGGAGGACAGCCACGTGTGTGCTCCCTGAGTTTTTCCATCAGTGCTGAAAGCAGGTCTAACGGTGACTGAATCTCAGCTCTGCCACTCACCTAGCTGTGTGAACGTGGAGCACTTAACCTCCCCGATTCAATTTCCTCATGTGAAAAAGAGAGACAGAAACACCTGCATCACTGAGTTTAAGAATTAAAACCAAGTTTTATGAGTGCTTCTGATAGGCCCAGTATTGTTCTAAACAGTTCTAATGTTTTAACTGTTTAATTCTTATGACATCAACTATTAGCACTCCCATTTTATGGATGGAGAAAGCAAGACAGAAGAGAGGATCATGACCCTATGCATGAGAATGCACAGCCAGCAGTGGCAAGCCAGGAGTTAACCCCAGACAGAAGGTGCCAGAGCCCACACTATTAACCCCTCTTCATACATCCTGGCCTTCTGTATCAGGACTCAGCGAGCTAAGGGTATGCAGAGAGCACAGTATGTGTCTAGCACATAGTAAGTGCCCTAAAAATAGCGGTCATTATTCAATTCCCAGGGCACATAGAGAAAAAAAATTGCCTGGGTTCAATTTGGGTAAATCTCCAGTTTATGGATGAGTGACATGAGAAAGAAGACCAAAGATTGTGATGACCCAGGGAGCTAACTTCTAGAGCACTGGTTCTCAACTAGGGGTGTTTTTCCACAGCAGGGGACATTTGGCTATGTCTGGGGACATTCTGGTTGTCACAACTGGGATGAGGATGCTCCTGGCAGCTAATATGTGTGAACCAGGTATTCTGCTAAACATCCTACAATGCACAGGACAGCTTCTCACAATCCCCCACTAAAAAAAAAAAAAAGAATTATCCAGCCTCAAATGTCAATCATACCAAGGTTGAAGAACTCTGTCCTCAAGCCTTGAGTCTGGACCATGCTCACTGATGGGGGCTAACTGCCCAGTACCCAGCCTCGCACGGAGTGTGTATGGATACATATTCCTCAGCGCTAAGATGCTGCCAATTGAAGAATGTACTATCAGCTTAACAGACGTGGTTTGGGGGAAAGGAAACAGCACCACACTGACTGTAAAATACACCACAAGTCAAAAATGTTCAAATGAGTGGGAGGTGGGGGAGATGTGTATCTTAGAAGTGAGTAAACAGAGAATATTTCTTATGTTTAAAAATAAACTAATCAAAGAAGAGACAATCTTTCCAACGTGGAAAGGACCACCAAAATATAACCCAAGATACCTTCTGGGCCTTGCTCAGCCCCCAGAAAGACAACACACAGAGTACCAGGATGGCGAGAAAATGTTATCTTGAGCCTCAAGTGTTTGGCAGAGGGCTGGGTTGAGAAGGATTATGAGCCAATGTCTCAATTCAGCAGGATAGACATCCGAGATTGATTAGTGATGTCTGTGCAGACATGGGAGGGGAAGCAATATTATGTATGACACCAACCTGCTGTCAAAAGAAATCTACTATAGTCAAACCTACTACAGTCAAAAGAACAGTGGATTTTGAATCACACTATCTGGATGTGAACCTCAGCTCAGCCACGGAAGAGCTACTCCTTGGGGAGATCCATCTCCTTCTCTGAAACTCCAACTATTCTTGTATAAAATGTGTATAATACATCTTAGTTCCGTTACATGGTTGTTTTGATGAGCTCCATTGGGTATAATGAAAATGCTAGTTATCCGAGATTCAAACGAGGTAATCTATTCTGGTGCTTCTTAACCTGAAGTTCCCAGGTACTCTCTGGGAGCTATTCTATTTTCTGTATTTCGAAGTGTACACTGGATATCATTCTTGATACAGCCTCACAGGTCATTAGTTACTCAGTGCAGGGTGTTATATACCAGTTTGTGAGACACGTCTATATTGCTGAGGTTACACGAGTTGAAGGAGGAGTTTTAGGCCATCCTTTAGGCTCATTTATGTCCTTTTTTTTAATCTAGATAAGATATCAGGGCTGGGCGTGCTTTATGTAATAGAAAATCGACTGCAAAATAAATCACTACTCTAATAAATGCCCTTTTCTGACTCATATTAGAACCTTCCAGGGACAAAAGATATTCTGTCCACAGCTAAGGAGGATACACAAAGGAGCTATCATAACTAGTCTCCCCACAGGCCCTAGTTAGCCAGGCCTCCCAGTATTGACACTCTTGCATAATGCTTGCCACTTGAGTCTAGTCTGGTCCTTTTGCTTTAACAAGTAGAATGTTTAGGAAGTGACTTTTCAGGCTGGGTCAGAAGAAAACTTGCAACTTCCTCCTTGATCTCTTGGTACATTCATTCTCAGGAAAACCGGATTCCATGTAAGCAGTATGATAACCTTAATACTGCCATGATGTGAGGAAGCCCAAGCTAGCCAAGAGCAGCTACATGAAGAGAGAGACCAGCCAGCTCCCAGGAATTCTATACATCCAACCAAGGCACCAGACACTGGTGAAGACAGCGCCTTGGTTGTCTAGCCCAGCTGAGTCTTCAAATGACTCCACCCACAGCTGCCATCTGACTTCAACCATATGGAAGACCAAGCAAGAACCACCCAGTGAAGACCTGTGAACCCACAGAACCTAGAGAGATTGTAATAAATTATCATCTTAAGTCACTAACTTTTGGCATAGTTTGTTACCCAGTGTTAGAGATCCGAACCAGGAGCCATCTTGGATGTGGCCGGTAGGAGAAAGATTGCCATGGGAAACTACTTATCCTCTGCTCTGGAGTAAGTCACATTCTGAGGTACTAAGGGTCAGAACTTCAGTATTTCTTTTTTTATTTTTTCAGGTTTGGGGGACACAATTCAACCCACAAAGCAGATATTTAGATTTTTTGTGGCTGGAGTATAATATCCATTAATTATACTTAACAGGCGATGAAGCTAGAAAGATAAGTATCTGTCTGATCCTGAAAGGCACTGCATGCCATGCTACGGACTTTAGACTTTACAGTCAAAGAAACACAAAACAGCTTTAAGCAGAAAAGTCATGTGATCAGACCTGGCTTTGGAATAGACAACTGTGACTGTAGCAAAAAGTAGGATAATTCATAATAGGAAGCTGGGGTGGGTACCAAGCAAGAGGCTATTTCGAAAGTCAAGGTGAACCTCACACAGAACATAAAAAATGAATTTGACATGGTTCATAAACATAAATGTGAAAGGTAAAGCAATGAAGCTTCTAGTAGAAAACATAAGAGAACATCTTCATGACCTTTGGGTAGGCAAAGATTTCTTAAACATGCCACACAAAAAGCACTAGCCATTAAAAAAAAGATTGACAAATTGGACTTCATTAAAATGAAGAACTTCTGTTCATCAAAAGACACTGTTAAGAGAGTGATAAAACAAGCCACAGAGTGGGAAAAGATACTTGTCGCACATATATATGAAAAAAGACTCATATCCAGAATATATAAATAACTCCTACAATGCAGAGACTTATAACTCAATTTCTTTAAATGGACCAAACATACACATGCACATGTGTGTGCATGCATGCACACACACACACCACACACACACACACACGAGTCTAAAGGCAAAAACAAAGTGTAAAAGATATGGAATAATTTCTACTCTCCTACATTGCTGGTGGGGGTGTAAATTGGTTCAACCACTTTAGCCAACTATTTGGCAAAATCAACTAAAGCTAAACATAGATATTCTATGACCTGGAAACTCTACTCTGGGCTTCGTCCCTAAGAGAAATGAAAACTTCTTTCCACCAAGACAGGCACAAGAATGTTCACAGCATTATTCATAATAACAAAAAGATGGAAATTACTAAATGCCCATTAAGAGTAGAAGGGATAAATCATTTGTGATACAGAGATATAAATATAGATAGACTTTCTTCTTTAGCAGATGCTACAGCCTGAATGTGTCCCTCTGAAATTCATATGTTGAAATCTAAACCCCAATGTGATGGTATCAGGAGGTGGGGGTCTTTGAAGGGGTGACTAGGAAACGAGGGTGAAGCCCTCATGAATGGTATTAGTACCCTTTATAAAAGAGACCCCTTGCTCCCTCCACCATGTCAGGTTACAGCAAAAAGACAAAAACATGGCTATGAACTAGGAAGCTTCCCTTCACAAGACACTGAATCTGCTGGCACCTTGATCTTAGACTCCCAGTCCCCAGAACTGTGAGAAATACATTTCTCTTGTTTACAAGGCCCCCAGGTCTACAGTATTTTGTTAAAGCAACCCAAAAGAACAAAGACAGTGGAACCCTTCGTCATAACGAAAAAAAATCTACTTCGAAATACAGTAAGTTGGATTTATCTCATGGACATAATAGTGAGAAGAAAAAAAGAAAAGCTAGACACAAAAAAGTGCATTCTGATTCTCTTTAGAAGTTCAAGAACAGGTGAAAGTAACCTTGATGTAAGTGAGAAAGATAATTGAGCCGTTGGTTACCAACAAGAGGGCCCAAGGTAGCTGCAGGGGTGCTGGAAATCTGTCTCGAGCTGGAGGTTCCACAGGTGTAGACATATGTAAAAATTCATTGGAGGTACAGCCGGGGTTTGCGCACTTTGCTTATGCAGGTAATAGCTGAGTGAAGAAGAAAGCCAGCCCAGGTGAGCCAGGATGGAAGTGCGAGGCGGGTGGGCAGCACTGGGGATGGAGAGGAAAAGCACCTGACACCTACTGGGGGGGGGGGGGGTGACGCGTGCACATGAAACCCATTTCCCCTGCCTTCCCTCATCAAAGTGGTCTGCAAAAGACTTGCAGGTCCTCCACGCCGCACGTAGCGTAAACCAGAAGATGCTTACCCGAGTGGTTTCGCGGGAACTTGGACTCTGCTACGTCCTGTTGGAGCTGAGCTGGTTAAGATTGCATGGGACCACGCACCCTCCCACTGGGCATGCGCGAGTACCCCCTGCGTGACCTTTTGACGTCAGAGGGCAGAAAACTCCACCCTCCACTCGTGCCAAGCGCCTCCATTTTTGAACGTGCAGGGGCCCGTGCCTTAGTTACGCCTGCGCAGAACGATTGCCGCACCTTTTTGCAATCCCCCACGCTCCCCACGACCCCCACGCCGGGACCTCCCTGCTGCGTTAGTCCTCAACCCATAAATACCTCAGCCCCTGGCCTGTGCGTGGCGGGTTTCAGATCTATTCTCCCGTCTTCTTGTCTCTGTGTCCATCTGTCTCGGGAAAACCTGTTTTGGCTTGCTGAGCTCGGGGCTGAAGCTACCCTGGGTGGGTAACAGTGGGAGAAGCAAGAATGGGAACCAGCTGGGTGGAAAGCAGGGAAGATGAGAAAAGATTCGTCTCGTTAGTCGGAGCGAAGGGAGGGAACAGGGAATAGCGCTCCGAGAGGCATGGAGGAAGCCAGAGCCTGACCTGGGCCCTCAGCGAGGGGTGGGTTTTGTCGTCCGGGATCGGTGGGCAGACGAGGGGTCTGGTCCCCGCAGGGTGAACACCACGCACAAGGGTCACTGGAGGGGGTCGATCACAGCCCGACTTGCCCTCTGCGGGGAGCCTATCCTTCTTGCTGGATAGAATTTTTCTAGGTTTTTGTGGTAAGGGTCGAATTTTTTTTAAGTCAGTGTTTTGGCAGAAAAAGTGACAGGAGGCCCCAGAGTAGAAAATCTCTAGTCACGTCTTCCTCCTAGACAGGGAAAGGTGGGGGGTGACTGTACGTGAAATGCGCAGTGCTGCAGCCTTTCTGGAGAAATGCTCTCCGAATCTGAAGCCCACTTTATCACAGGTGTCAAAACGGACTCGGGCAGTACATAATGTATGATTCTGGGGTGGCAGCTGAGGGGAGGAAGCCTAAAAGATTGGTTTATTTTTCTTATTAATATTTATTGGCTAAGAAACAGCTGTGTCCCCACTAGACCAGAATATGGACTTAATTTGAAGCAGACGTAACTTGATTTGCGTTTCTGAACCCCCGTGGCTTGGTCCAGGCAGAGGAAACAGCATGTGCAAAGGTCCAGTGGCATGTAGTACTGCATCTTTTCTGGGGGGTTCTCTCTCCCTTTAGGAACACTAAATGATAAAAACCAAAGATATCTATCACTGATAACTGGTGTTGGGGGAGAAGGAAGCAGACAAGAAAAACTGGCAATAGCTCCTTTCTAGAGAGCAAAGTGCTGAGTCAGGAATGGAGATTTGGAAAACTGCCTGCAGGTGGGGGCCATCTCCAGCCTCCTAGTGATGGGCAAGGTATGATGACACCTGGGCTTGAAATGAGGCAGGCAGACTGTAGGGCTCTGTGCCTCACCTACAGCAGCCTGCACAGAGCAGGGCACAAACCCCCTGCATGATCTCACTGCAGCCCAAGAGGTGGCCAGGGCGGGTGGTCCTATCACAGCTGGTCACAGGGGAGGAAAAGAGGGCCGGACAGGGAGGCATTGCCCAGGTTTCACTCCACGCAGAGTCTGGACTTGGACTCTCGTCTCCTGACTGCAAATCCGGCGCTTTCTCCACAACGTGACCTCTGTCCATCTCTGCTCCAATCCCGAGCATAAACTCGGGTTTTACAGAGATAGGGAAGGGCTGAGGAAAAGGAGTGTAGAGGAAGAAGGGGGTGAGGAGAGGGCAGGGGTGAGGAGAGGGCAGGGGTGAGGCGATCAGGAACGGGGCTCTCTCCCGCCGGGCTGGGCGAGTTGGGACTAGTGACGTAACATTTGTGAGAAGTGTTCAAATCTGTGGAAAAGCGAATTACACCCATTTCATCAAGTGCTCATGAAATTAAAAGGTTGCAATAAATACAACTGAGCACTCATGCGCCAGGCACTGTGCTGGACACTCTTGCAATCTTATTTACTCTAGACTATTCTGCAGAATGGGTGTTGTTACTTCTATTTTCTGGAAGAGGAGACTGGGGCCCCAGTGACTACCGCAACTTGCCCAAAGCCAGTGGCACAGGCTTAATAATACTCTCCCCCTCTTTAAAAAAATACAGAAAAACCAGTCCAGACAAAAACAGAGGAGGTGGAGAAGTCTGCATGCCCCCCACCAGACAAGCCCTGGCCCCTCGAGTCCAGCAGGTAGAATCCACTCTCGAGGGTTTCCTTCTCGGTTTATGCTATTTCCTTTGCCTTTTTAGTTTTTTTTCTTTGCCAGGAGTCAAGATAGCTAGAGGGAAGCCTTCTGTTTTTAGGTGTGGTTTTTGAGAAGAGCTTTTAGGCTGTTTTAAAAAAATCTTTTCGGGCCTCCCTGGTGGCGCAGTGGTTGAGAGTCCGCCTGCCGATGCAGGGGATACGGGTTCGTGCCCCGGTCTGGGAGGATCCCATATGCCGCGGAGCGGCTGGGCCCGTGAGCCATGGCCGCTAAGCCTGTGCGTCCGGAGCCTGTGCTCCGCAACGGGAGAGGCCACAACAGTGAGAGGCCCGTGTACTGCAAAAAAAAAAAAAAAAAAAAAAAAAAAAAATCTTTTCTGGGAAAACTCACTCCCAGAGAAAAGTCTTTCCTCGGAACAAGAAAATTACAAGGGAGGTAACGGATTCTGATATCACCAGCCTCCTGGAGAGGCTCATCAGCCGGCCTCACAGATGGTCTCTCATGCCCTAAGCCTCAATAAAAGCCCAGCCCAGCCCCAGGACACTGTGCTGTGGCTACCAGACTAATGGGATGTCTTTCCCAGCGGAGACCCATGCAGGAAGACCCCAAAAGAAGTACCGAAGGGAGAATTAGAGTCAGGCCTGGCATGTTTCTGGAGAGAGGGGGATATCCAGAGGACACCTGGGGGGATTAAAGGGGAGGAGGCGGGAAAGACAGGGGATGGAGGGTGTCTTCATGATGACGCATACCCACAGCAGGGGGCTGAATTGTGTCCCTAAAAGAAATAGGTCCAAGTCCCAACTCCCGACCTGTGCATTCACCTTATTTGAAAATAGAGTCTTTGCAGAAGTTTTTTTGAGATGAGATCATCCTGGATTTAAGGTGGGCCAGAAATCCAGTGAGTGATCCTTATAAGACAAAGCACAGGGAGATTTGAGGCAGAGAGAGACAGAGGGAGAATCCACGTGAAGTTAGTGGCACCGGTTGGAGTGATGTATCTACAAGCCAAGAACACCAAGGCTTGCCAGTGGCAACCGGAAGCCAGAGAGAGGCCTGGCGTGAGCCTCAGAGCATCCTCAGAGCCAAGCCTGTCGGCACCTTGATCTCAGACCTCTGGCCTCCAGAGCTGCGAGAGAATGAATTTCTCTTGTTTTAAGACACCCAACTTTGCGGTAACTTGTTACATCTGCCCTAGGAAACTAATACACCCACCAAAGGGCCAGAGCCACGTAGCTCCCAGATTTGTAGCTGGTTTCTGACTGGCTTCCACGGGCCTCACAGTCAGAGGGGGTGATGAGGCAGTTGGATCCTTTAGCAGTAAACTTCCCTGGTTCATTGGCCCCATGTCTCCGTGTCACCTGGGGCTGCAGGAGCCAACACTCTGGGTCATGTTCTCCGCCAGCAAAGACGTGCAGGGCCAGGCCGGGCCCTCCTGCTGGTGTAGGAGCAGAGCCCTGCTACACAGCCTCCCCTGCCCCTGCCTGCGGGCCGCGGGCCCTCCATCCTGTCTCCAGGGCCCGTCCCTCCCCGCAGGACTCGGTCCCCCCGGTCCACAGCTGGGAGGAGAGCCCAGGCCTCAGGGCAAAACCCTCCATCCCCGCCCCCTTCCCCTGGCAAATTAGCTCCAGCAAGTCAAACACCTGAAGGGCTAAGAGCTCGTGGACTCAGCAAACAACCCGATGAGACTCCCAGCTTCCACTTACCTTCCCCTGGGTCCCAGCGGCACATGCTTTTCCTTGTAGGGGCCTCACGAGTCCCTGGACGTGGGCAGGCGCTGATGGGCCAGTATCCATGCAAGAGGTTCTCTTACTGTTTTTTCTTTTTTTTTTAAACGTTCCATAACAGAAGTCTCCAGCAAAGCTGATGCCGCCCAGCCTGTGCCCACGCTGGTCCCTCTGCCTGGAGCCGCCTCCCTCCGTATTCACATGAGCCCCTCGACGTTAGCTCAGCCACCGCGTCCCCTCCCCCCGTGCCCTGCGCTGGTTTCGGCACCTGTTCTCCGTGCTTTCTGCTGGCAGAGGAGCCCAGCTCAGGGAGGCTGAGGCCCTTGGCTAAAGGCACACAGTCGAGAGTGGAGGGCCAGGAACGGGAACACACGGCCCACGGGACAGGGTCCTGCCCTCACAGGACTCTTGTTCCGGTGCCGAAGGAAAGGAGCGCAGACAGGTTCAGGCGACCCTTCAGACGGGCGGCCACTGCCCCAGCCCAGGTCAGAGTCCAGCACTCCCGCCAGCTGTGCGCGAGCGCGTCCTGGGGCGGCAGGTCACACCTGCCCACCCATCAGAGGGGCCGGGGTGGGAGCCCTGAGATGCCTAGAACAGGGGGCGGCAGGATGAGGCCAGTGGACCCGGTCTGCTCGCTCGCAAATGAAGTTTGATTGGGAGAGACCCACACACACTCGCTGATGGCTTGTCATTGCTTTCTTGCTCCAGTGGCTGAGCTGAGTAGATACGAGGAGATCTTCTGGCCCGGCTCACAAAGTTTGAAACAGTTACTACCTGGCCCTTTACAGAAAAGGGTTTGCAACCCCTGCTTTAAAGAGCCGACGCCCCCGTCCAGGTTGGGCAGCTCACACAGCCCAGGTGAGGGGACGGCACCCGGCGTCCTCGAGGTAGGGCGTTTCAGCCCCAGAGGGGGACGAGAGGCACCCAGGTGTGAGCGTTTTGTTCTCTCCGGGATCAGGCAGAATGTGCTAGTCCCTGCAGGTGGAGGCTGTGGTTGGTTTTGCTCTGTATTTCGCCTTGTTTATTCCGCCTGTTTGTGTTACCGAGTCCAAGCTCGCTCTGCTCGCCGCACGACAGGCCAATGAGTCGGAGACGAGGTGTTGAGGCAGGGAAGAAGCCGGCAGACCCAGAAGAAGGCAGACTGAAACCTCAAAATAACCATCGTGTCAGGGTTTGGATGCCAGTTTCTTTTATAGCACAGAGAGGGGGAGGAGATGAGGAAGTAAAGTAAAAAGGCCCATAAGTTCTGCAAATATCCCCTGGAATGGCCAGCCTCTGGGAGGGGATGTGCTAATTTCTTCTTTCTTGCAGCCATCCACAGGTGGACAGGGTCTGGATGTTTCCCTGAACAAAGGCACTTTGGTTTAACGTTCAGGCAGAGAAGCAGGGTTCCCTGAGGCAGGCTATTATGTACACACAGTATCCTTTTAGTGAACAAAAGCAACGGGAAGCAAAGGCTAAAGTAAAAGAAACAAATCCAGACCTCCCTGGTGGGGCAGTGGTTAAGCATCCGCTTGCCAATGCAGGGGACACGGTTTCGAGCCCTGGTCCAGGAGGATCCCACATGCCGCGGAGCAAATAAGCCTGTGCGCCACAACTACTGAACCTGTGCTCTAGAGCCCACAACTACTGATTCTCACATGCCTAGAGCCCGTGCTCTGCAACAAGAGAAGTCACTGCAATAAGTCCACGCACTGCAATGAAGAGTAGCCCCTACTCGCCACAATTAGAGAAAGCCTGCGTGAAGCAATGAAGACCCAATGCAGCCAAAAAAAAAAACACACACACACACACCACTCCAGCCCTCCTTTCTGGCTCCCTGATGTGCGAGGCTGAGCCCAAGGGGCAGGAGTTGGGACCACCTAGTGCAGGTCACAAACTCTTGGAGTCAAGGAGGCTGTTCCTTGGAGGTGATTCAGTCTGAACAGCCAAGGGGGTAGATACCAGATGTGAAGACGGTGGAATGCTCTCAGGGGGAGGGCTGCCTATGTCCAAGCATAGACCTCCTCTCTCACTGAGGTGCAGGGGTGGCCGTGAGACACAGACTACCTTGCTCCAAGCTGTGTGGGTCTGCTCGTGGCCCAGTCCCTGGCAGGGAGTAGCCAGGAATTTTAGACCAAGCTTCCTCTTGCAGAAAGAACCCAGTCCACTGGAAGGAAACTCATCACCAAAGTGGAGAGTCTGGAAACAACCAGGAACTGTAGGAGAGGAGGCTGCATAGGGGACGCGTGGGGGGACCAGGGCTGTGAGCCTGTGTCCAGGATGGGGTGCAGGGCTCTCAGGCCAGGTCACCTCCTAGGACACTAGTTCCCTTTAGAGTCAGATCCAACGCATCCCATCCAGAAGAGCCGGGTCACACGGACACACAGAACAGGCGTCTGCTGCTATCACCACCTGCAGCTGCTTTTCTCAGGAAGTGGGATCACGGCATCGCCTTGAGGCATCAGGACCTCACAGTACAGTGATCATTCATTCATGTTATATGGATTTATTGAGCACCTACTATGTGTCAGGACTATGTTCAGGATACGGTGATGGGCAAAGCAGACCCGTGGAGCCCCCAAGGAGCTCATGGACTCATGAAACAAACATGCATTTGACAAGGCAGCGCCTACATGTAAAATCATACCATGAGAATAGTGTTGTCTTTTGATTTCCCCAAAAGTAGAGCTGAGGCTAGGCCTTGGGTGCACAGACTTTATTTGGGATGTGATCCCAGGAAGCAGAAGGAGGGAGGGTGGGCAGGCAGGGAAAGAAAGGAGGAGAGGACACACACAGGGATGCCTCTGGGAGGTCAGTGCAGACGAGCAGGGGCCAGTGCTCCTGGGACCCCTGAGAAGTAGGCAGAAACCCTCCTGGAAGGTCAGCCGGAGAGACGTGGTGGGAGGGAGACCGGAGCACCGTCCACAGCTCCAGGGTGCCCCCCGCTATGAACTCGATCCCACTTCTCCAATGTGGCTGCTCTCGGGGGAGCCCTGGAGGAGAGAGACCGAGACCCCAGCCCTGGACTCAGCGCTGTGCACCGAGACCCACCTGAGTTCTGTGAACTGACGCCCAGGCTGGCGGAGGGAGGTGGGGGAGGGCAAGGAGGCTGTGACGTGGGCCCCAGATGTGTCGCTGTAGGTGCTCTAAAGGCAAAAGCGGGAGACAGGGAGACCCGTCCAGCTGGGGGCAGACAAGACGTGCCTGAGGAAGGGGCCAGCGGGACCAGCCCAGGAGGATCACAGGATGCAATGCAAGGATGGCTGGGGGAGGGGACAGGAGATGGGCTGGTGAGGGAGGGGGCATGTGTCCACATTCCTGCAGAGAAGATTACAAGGAAGGGAAGGACAGGAATTCGTGATTTTTGTCTCTCAAAGCTCAGATCCTCAGGCTCTGGTCTGTCTTCCTCCCTCCCTGCCTCCTTCCCTTCCCTCCTTATTTTCTTACCTTTCTCCTTCCCCCAGTGGCTTCCCCACATAAAATTAGTACTTGTGTGTTTTATAAAAGTTACGAGTGGCACGTCGTGCTGAGTACCGTATCCGCTCTTTCCGAGATGGTGTAGTCAATTCATGGGCAGCCCCCACGGAGCCGGGAGGAAAGGCAGAGTCCAGACTTGACCCCCCCCACCCCGTGACCAGAGGGCTCTGCAGAGGCCCGGAGACCCACCTGGGGAGTGGGCATTGCACGGGGGGTGGAGAGAGAATTCTGCCATGCTGGGTGATCTAGAACGAGATGACGGTCGTCTAGGTAAGAAGAGAGAGATTCTCCTGAAAATCGTGCCTCGTCCGTCAGGATTCCAGGGGTCTTCAGTAGTCTAGTCTCACGTCCATGTGTTTTTTTAATCTGTAAACATGCGAGTACTACAGATACAGATGGCTTCACATTCTGCTGACACACAAGTCCAGAGTAAATCATTTTCTTAACGTCGGTCACCAGAGAAGAAAACTATGGAGGGTGAAATATAAAAATATAAATATTTTTATACCCTACAGGCAGGTTGAAACTGAGGTAGAACAAAGGAAAATGCAGCTCCTGTGTATAAAAAGCCAAAATAAATTAAAGCAATAAATCTGAAACAATGACAGAAGGCAATTTAATAAGCCTTTCCAAGGGAGGGAGATGCATGAGGGAAGGGATGTGGGAACAGATGTATGTGTATGACTGATTCACTTTGTTATAAAGCAGAAACTAATAAAAAAAAAAATCAGAATTTGATGACCCCTTTTACCAATAAAGACAGTAAAAGAAAAAAAAAAAAACCATCTATGGTCAGACACAGAGAATTAATGGATTGGCATTTCTTTAAGTAAATAAAAAGCTGAGAATTCAGAGTAAAAAAAAAAAAAAAAAATAAGCCTTTCCAACAAAAGCACATTTTGAACAACATCACTACCACCACTGTCCCCATCACCGCCATCCCCACGGCTTCAGGAAGCCAGATGTGGAGTGATGAGAAGCTGGGTGAGAACTCTGGGAGCTGATGTGGTGTTTTGGGTTTTCCTGATGGCCTTATCCTAAGTCATGAAATAACGCATGGGTCGATTTTCTGACCTGTCAAATGCAGTCACAGCTTTGTGACTGTACCAAGGCCGTTAGAAAATTTGGAAGGAACCCCACTGGAAAAGCATAAATCCTCTATAAATACCAGTGTCTTCATCAGCATCTTAATCATTTTTATCCGAATTGAAGTCATAACAGCAATAATAATACATCAGTTAATACTTAACCACTTTCTCTCGGGACTATAAAACCCCACTTTATGGGTGAAGATAACAAGGCTCAAAAACATTGCAGCTGGTCAGGGTCAGAGCTGCCAGACACAGGTGCACAGGTTGTGTACTGCACAGCTCTAGGCTCCAGGGATGCCATTTCTGTTATCACAGTTTGGGACACTCTCAGCAAAGGGCAGCGAGAAGGCTTGAGCCACAGGCAACATTTGTTAATTCTCAAAAAGGTTTAGCAGAAGGGCTGGTCAGGAGTTCAGTTTAATTGTCTGACTCCAAGATGACATCTGAAACTTAAAAGAAAGTGTGATCTTTTTTCCAAACTAAATGGTGTAGAACCTCAACATAAAGCCTTCCTTGCCCCATTCCCTGCTGTCCCCAGCTAGGGCCACCCTTGTACTGCAGCCTGGGGAGAAAGTTGCGGGTCCTCCCTGCCCACCACGCCACCATGGATGGGGTCAACAACAGATTTCAGCAACAGCCATCTGGGGGGGAGGTTGGAAGGTAGCCACACATGAGACACCAAACCAGAGAGTCAGCAGTTGATAACAGCAGAGGGAGGTGGGGCAGTGTTGGGCCCCGAAGGAAAGTTTGAAGAGAACTGAAACCCAGGCCCCAGTCCCCAGTGCCCAAGCCATGCACCATGTGGTGAGAGGTGCACCTGCCCAACAGAAGGGCACCTTTGCTGGTTCACAGAAAGGCTTCCTGTAGGGAGCTGAGTACCCAAGGGGAAGCGAGGGGAGGAAAGGAGGAAGGGAAGGTGAGGACAGGAGAGGGGAAAGAGGAGAGGGATGCTGTGTTCATCTGCCAAGCATGGCTTGGTGGTTAAGAGCTTGGGCCCTGTGGTCACACTGCCTGGGGCTAAATCCTGGCCCCAACACCTACCAAGGGCATGACCTTGACAGTTACCTCTACGACTCAGTTTCCTTCTCTGTAAAGTGGGATTGATAGCTCCTTGAGGCTTAAGTGAGTTAAGCGGGGCAGGGGGTGGGGCAGGGAGGGTGCTGGTAGATACCCTGCATGTGCTCGGTGACTGTCTGCTGTTGTGATGGGCGTGTGCTGGGCTCTGGGCGCCCACGGATGAACCAGACAGATCCTGGGAGGCAGATTCATAAACAAAGATGGATCTCAGCTGGTTCCAGGGGCTGTGATCAAAGACCAGGAAGTCAGGTCAGCCTGGGAGCCAGGCCCCTCAGGACAGGGCAGATCCAAAGAACAGCAAGCTGACAATGAGGGTTGTGTCTAACTCCTGCGCATTCAGGAGCAGAGACTTTACCAAGAGGAGACAGAATAAAACCCAGCTGCTCACCAAGATCTCCCCAACCCAGGCCCAAGGGAGCGCCGCCCAGTCAGGGCCCTGCCCCCCTCCACGTCCCCTGCCCCATCCAGCACAGCCCCACGGAGCACTGCATTCTGCACCTCCTCTCCTCAGGGACCTCTCCCCCTCATTCTGTGCCTGGAGGCTTTTGCCCACCCCCAACTCGGCAGGGTTTTGAAAACAAAGAAACCAGCTCGAATCCTGGTTCCACCCTGCTCTAGTTGGTGAGCTACAGCATTTACTGGGAAGATTCTGTCCCAACAGGTGGGGCAGGCCAGTCCTTACTGTACACATGAAAGGAGGGATGCTCAGCTAGGAGCCGGAAGGCATGGGCCTTCCTTCGCCTTAGTGGTCACTCATCACAGGCAAACCCTGTCACTTCACTGAGCCTCAGCTTCCTCGCTTGAAAAGCAAACAAGGGTAATGAGAAAATAGATTTAAAAACGTTAGAACACTACGAGGCACGCAGCTAGTGCTCAATAAATACTGTCGTCATTGTTACACCTGTTGTATAAACAATGCACCCCTCCCCCAGGTATTTCTCCTTTCCTGGTTTGCTCCTCACATGGTTATTTCAGTTCTACAAGCAAATTCTGAGCTCCGTTGTATAGCAGACCCTGGGCTGTATTCGGGGTGAGGAAGAGTGTGGTCCTTGCCTTCAATATCTGTCTTAGAAGGGAAACAAACTCATAAATAACCATAATGCAATGGGGTCATTACCTCTCAGCTACTGTTACACAGTGCTGTGTAACAAGCACTCCCTAAACTCTGTGGCTTACAGCAACAGTCACCTTCTCACACTGCTCAGTCCTGCAGCGTGGCCTGCGGTGCTGTGTGTTTAGCCGATGTACCCTGTGCTCGGCTCCGCCACATGTCTCTCCTCCCCCCAGACCTGCAGCCACCCAGGGCACGCTCTTCTCTGCAGAGCACAACCTCAAGAGGCAAGTCCAACCGCCCAAGCACGTTTCAAGCCTCCATCTGAGAGGCACTCGCTAGCATCCCATTGGCTAAAGAAATTCACACAGGCAAGCCCAAAGTCAAGGTGTCAGGATATATACTCACTGCATCCACATGGTTCTGGGCAGGGGGTGTGGATGTAGAATGCGTGGGTGCAAAGAACCGGGGCCAATCTCCACGGGAGCCTGGACTTGAGTTCATTCTGAACACAATGGAGGTGTGAAAGCCGAGGAATAAAGGCCCCAGGAAGATCATGCTGGTTACAGAGAGAAGGCTGCCTTAGAGGAGAGAGGGACTCGAAGCAATGGACCCCCTGGGAGTTCCACAGCCTGACCCCTGTGAGTGACCGAGGGATGAATCTGAGAAACAGACCACACTCCCCAGTGCTGTGTGCCAGCCCCAACCATTTTCCAGTAAATGAAAATCACTCCCCTCGGTCACTTGATAACTTGGGGAAGATCGGTCAGGAGGGCAAAATGATTTTTCTAAGGCTCCATTAGCGAGGATCAGACGACCACCAGGACCAGCTTTTGCTTTCATGTCCACCAGCGTGGGTTGCCCACACTGCATTGCAAATTGTTGGTCGCCCTTTGAGAAGTCTTAATTATCTGGATCCATTGGAAACCATGTCAGTTATTTGAAACCAAGAGGTCGATAGCTCCAATCAATGCCGGGCCATTAAGGCACAGAGAGGTCGATAGAAACAGCCCCAGCTCCACACACCAAACTCACGGTGCCCGAGGCACCTTCATTTTCTGAAATAAGAACAGAAAACTCTTCAAGTCGGACAGTGTGGTCACTGACTCTCTGACGAGGCCGTCACCGCAGCTGTCAGGAGGATATAGAATTAGATTGAGATCTTTTATTTTAGGTGGTTGAAAAGTTTTTGCCTTTTTCCCCTTAGGAAACTGGTTATTTATTTTCAAGTTGAGCCAGACGTGCCTGAGGAGGTTTTTTTCTTTCCTTCTCTCTCTTGTCTCCCCTGTGGTCCCACCTGATTCCAAAGGCCTCACCAGGCAGAGAAGAGCGGGGCTCCACTCATGATGCCGTCATGGCTTTGCCGGGTGACCCCCGTGTCCAGAGGCACACTTAGCATCCCCCTTGGGTGTCCTAACTCGACTCAGACATGGCATAACCAAGCCTGTGTCTCTGCGTCTCCTCTATCTCAGAAAGTGGCATGTTGTGGGTGCCATCCACAATTAAAACAGGGGATTTCCTTGGTGGCGCAGTGGTTAAGAATCCGCCTGCCAATGCAGGGGATGCAGGTTCGAGCCCTGGTCCGGGAAGATCCCACATGCTGGAGCAACTAAGCCCGTGCACCACAACTACTGAGCCACACGCTGCAACTACTGAAGCCTGTGCGCCTAGAACCCATGCTCTGCCACAAGAGAGGCCTCCGCAGTGAGAAGCCCGCACACTGCAACAAAGAGTAGCCCCTGCTCGCCGCAACTAGAGAAAGCCCGCACGCAGCAACGAAGACCCAAAGCAACCATAAACAAAGAAAAATTTTTTTAAGAAACAGTGTTTGGTGCATAGTAGAAGCTCCACAAATAATTACTGAGTGAACAAATGAAGGACACTGGGGAAGTTATATAATCTCCTGGAGGCCACTTTCCCACCAGTAAAGAAATGCAACTATTTCTTATCCCTAGGAGCAGTTTAATGATTGGCCCAAAATAGGTGAGAACTTTAGTACCATGCCTGGCACACCTGGGCCTGCTCCTTCTGCCAGTGGAGACAGGAGGCAGCCATCTGCGGGCCATGGAGAGAACTGGGGCTGGGTGTTCCCAGAGCAAAGGCAGAGCAGGGAATCGAGAGGCCCAAAGTTTCTCGTGCAGGTTCAGAACCAGCCAAGGATCCTGTGGAGAGAGAAATGAGGTTCTCCCATGGAAAAAAAGCCCCAGAAAAACACCAAGTTGCCAAGACTGCATGTAAGAGACCCACATGAGCAGCTAGTGATGTCAAAAAATAAGGGGCCAGTACTGCAGCTGGTAGGGGGGTCACGAATCGCTCATTTGCTCCATACAACATGGCTGCGGGGTTCCGGCCACTACATCCTCATTCCAGGTAGCAGGAAGGGAAACGGGGAATGCAAGGAGCGCTTCTAGAAGCCTGTCCATTGGTTGAACTCAGTCCCATGGACAAACTCGTCTGCAGGGGGCGGTGAGCAAGGTAACCTCTCAGCAGGTCAGGGCTCCCTCTAACAAAATGAGAGTTTTCTTATTTTGTTGGCAGTGAGGAAGAGCAGAATAGACATGGGTAGGGGACCAGTAGACGCTGCCACAGGCGGCTTCTGCCCAGATAGCCAACATCATGATGGAGGGTAAGGGGGGCTGAGCATCTGGGCCACCCTGGGCCAGAGACGACTCCAGGAGAGTCTGAGCTGCAGGCTGATGGAGGAGACAGGACTCACTGTCTGCCCCCCACCCCGCCCCGGCTGGCCCATCTCCTTAAAATAGGGCATAGGGGGCGGGGACCAAGAGACAGCATAGAGGCCAAGAGGAGAGAGGTCTGGGAGGCCTGGGTCCCAAACAAGCGAGCTGGGTTCAGGGTCAGGGTTCCAGTCCCACAGCTGGGGTCTTGGATCTTGTGTGAGCCCCCAGGGCCGGGGTGTGGAGAGCAACTGCATGGGTTTATACTCCACTGTTTTCAACAAAATGGAGTTCTTTCCATTTTATTAATTTTTTTTAGTTCTTTCTGTTTTAAAATAAACTAATCAGAAGCACTGAAAAGTGATGTCAATGCCACTAAACACTAATTTTTAAGAATGGTGAAGAAGATGTGTTGTATATATACAGTGGAATATTACTCAGCTATAAAATAGAATGAGATAATGCCGTCTGCAGCAACGTGGATGGACCTAGAGATCGTCATACTGAGTGAAGTGTCACTCTGAGTGAAGTAAGTCAGACACAGAAATAGCTGTGATATCGCTTGCATGCGGAATCTGAAAAGAAATTATACAAATGAACTTACTTACAAAACAGAAACAGACTCACAGACTGAGAACGAACTTATGGTTCCCGGGGTAGGGGGAAGCGTGGGGAAAGGGATAGTTGGGGAGTTTGGGATCGACATGTACACACTGCTGTATTTAAAATGGATAACCAACAAGGACCTACTGTAGAGCACAGGGAACTCTGCTCAATGTTATGTGGCAACCTGGATGGGAGGGGAGTCTGGGAGGAGAATGGGTACACGTATATGTATGGCTGAGCTGCTTTGCTGTGCACCTGAAACTATCATGGTGTTGTTCATCGGCTATACGCCAATATAAAATAAATTTTTAAAAATGCAAGAACCGGCAACTCGGACACTGATACTCAGCCTCTGAGTATACAACGCAGACACTGACACACTGAGCAGCTCCCTTTTCCTCCTGATGGCCACTGAGTCCCACTGGCCTGTCCTCCAAGCCTCAGGGCTCAGCCTCTCCTTCCATCCCCACATCTCTGCCTCCATCTGACCCTCATCTCTGTGGTCCTGGACCATCTCCATCACCTCCTAACTGGTGTCCCTGCCTCCCTCTTCCTTGCTCTCCAGGCCATCCTCCACCAGCTGTCAGGAGGGATGATTCTAGAGCTGTGGTCCTGGCTGCTTGTTACAAACACAGAACCTCAGGCCCCACTGTGGACCTATAGGATACTGTCTGAACTGTCACACTATACCCCGAGGATTCTCACGTACAATAAGGTGTGAGAAGCCCTGTTGTAACCCACACCCCACCCGTGCCACGTCACCCCGGCGTCAAGGGCACCTTCACAAGACCCTGAAAGACGCAGTGTTCTTAGCCCTCCCAGCTGCCTCTCCTGCAGCCCCCCTCCCTCCATGCGCCCCTAGAACCTTCCACTCCAAATACAGTGAGCTACTCACCATCCCCCAGACGCTATTGTTGTGTGCCCCCACATCTGGCCCTTTCATTCATTCATTCAGCTATCATTCATTCACTCCTTCCCCAAAGATACACCGATGCTCAGGGCAAGGGACTGGGGGGCGCTCGTCCTCAGGGAGGTTAGTGTCTCCATAAGGAAGACACTAATGGGGAGGGCAGGCATTCAACATGAAGTGACTGATTATGCGACGATTAATTACGTCCATGTGAGGGCCTTGCCTGAGACGATCTGGGTGATGAGAGCACACAACAGGGGTCTAACCTAGAAGATGCCTCTAAGAGTATGAAGACAGGCCAGACAGAGGAAGCGTGTGTATGAGGCCACGAGAAGTCCAGAGCTCCCGGAGTGTGAAAGCAAAGAGGAGAGTGGCCCCAGGAGGCTCTCTGGATGGTCCTATGTGTCCTCAGAGGCCACAGTAAGGGATTGGCCAGATGGAGAGATGAAGGTGCTTAAAGAGGCCCCATCGTCAGTTTTCCCACCTTTGGAGCGACCGGGCCAAGCTTTCTAAAGTGCCTCTCCCCAGGAAAATGTTGCAATTCTGCACTATTCACAGAGGAGGCTCCAAATGCCTTGGAAGTTATCCCGGGTTTTCCTACGGTGACTACAAAATAGCAGCCATTGCTGCCTGTCACTTGGGCAAAAATATGGCCACATGTATGAAATGGATTTACTACCAGAGAAAGGGGTATTAATCCAGCTGCAAATTTTCTCTGCTGCAACCCAAGGCAGTAAATTTCAGCTAGCCGGCAGCAGCTCTGATACAGCATGAAATACGGTGCTTATGGGGTGTGTGTGTGTGTGTGTGTGTGTGTGTGTGTTTAACAAAGGGAACTCTTTTTCAGATTTTTAATTGACAATCACATTTTCCCATCTAAAAACCAGAGCAGATGATGAGATCATAAAAACGTGAGGCAAAAAAGTGCCTTTTCCCTGCCCTTATTGACTCTTCAATGCACAGAGTTCATTGAGTGAGGCTTCTTGTCTGCAGTCGGGACACTCCTGTGTTTTTGAGTATCAAAAGGAAATTAAACCAGCCAGAATAATTCACTGAACACATAGTAAATGCAAATTGGCTTTTAAGAACAATAATAGCTAGTATTAATATTCCTTGTTTTTACTGTCACTAACATTTATTGAAAGATCCCAGTACATGGTAATTATTCTAGAGCTCTCTCCTGTAGATGCTGAAATAGCCAGGAAAGGCAGGCTGCTATTATCCCCGTGTTTCTGTTGACAAGCACTGTGATCAAAGAGGGTAAGTGTCTCTTCCAGGCTTGCACAGCTGGGTAACGAGCCAAATGTGAACCCTAGCTTGCATGTTTCCCACCACATCACAGAAATTAGACCCAGGTCCCCAAGGTTGACACACTTCCTCCTGCTCTAAAGTGGGAAGCCCTTCCACTCTCCCCAGCTGCACCTGCACCCCACCAATCCCCTATTTCCACGGGTTCCAGGGAAGGTTTGATAAAGTCCCAAATCCCCAGCTACTCCCTTGGTCTGGACCTTATGGCAAATTTCTCCCCAGAACAAAGTCCGTTTCAAAAGGCATTTTCCTGGCAATGTTTGATGCTAACAGGGTTTTTCCCAGACAGCTGTCGTTTTCAGCCCCGGTCTTGTTCATTTCATCAACGTTTATTGAGCACCTACTGCATGCGATGATCTCAACCCTGGGGAGGCAATTATGTGGCTCGCACTCTAGCGAGAGGGAAGAGAGTGCACCAAGGCAGGGAGGAGCACCCACCCATCCCCAGCCAATGGCCGCATCAAGCGTATGTCCTTGGGGAGCCTTTCCCACGATGGGTGGAAGGGGGGTTGGCCAGCGAGCGCTGGGCACAGGAAGCTACTTGCATCCAATAGCTACCTTTCTCTCCCTCCTTCTTGACCAGCAAAACCTGCCTCTCAATGAGAGAGGTTCCAAAGGCAGGTCCTCAAGTTCTCAGGCTCCCTGGCCGCTAAGAGTGGTCATGTGATCAATGCCAGCCAGTGAGAGTGGAGGGCAAACCTGTTGAGGCTTCTGAGGAACATTTCTCTCTGATAAGATACAGATGCACAAATAGAAAGCCTCAGCCCTGTCTTTTCTAACCTTGATTTTTTTTTTTTTTTTGCGGTACGCGGGCCTCTCACTGTTGTGGCCTCTCCCGTTGCGGAGCACAGGCTCCGGATGCACAGGCTCAGCGGCCATCGCTCACGGGCCCAGCCGCTCCACGGCACATGGGATCCTCCCAGACCGGGGCACGAACCCGTGTCTCCTGCATCGGCAGGCGGACTCTCAACCACTGCGCCACCAGGGAAGCCCCTAGTCTTGATTTTTTATTTGGCTATGTGAGGAGGTCAGAAATCCTGTGACATGGAGGACTTCAAAATGCACTAAGGAAACAGAGTAGAAAGAAGGAAAGGCCTGGGTTCTTGACAGCATCCTTAAGGTGTCTCTGGTCTGTAAAAGGAAGATGTGTCTATAAATGAAAGAATGGCAGCCTGAGCAACCTAGACGTCAAGGCAAAAACGGAGAACAGCCAACTCAATAATAACCGTTTCTCCCCAGAAGAAAGCAAATGGATTTATCAGAGCAGAGACAATGGCCATAGGACGTAGCACCCAGTAACCCTTTGTCCCATCCCTGAGTTTTCTTTTTAAGATATATATATATTTTTGATGCTTTTCTTTTTTAAAAAAAATTTATTTTATTTATCTTTGGCTGCATTGGGTCTTCATTGATGTGTGCGGGCTTTCTCTAGTTGTGGTGAGCTGGGGCTACTCTTCGTTGAGGTGTGCGGGCTTCTCATTCCGGTGGCTTCTCTTGTTGTGGAGCATGGGCTCTAGAGCGCAGGCTCAG
This sequence comes from Mesoplodon mirus, assembly GCF_964341445.2. Lineage (NCBI taxonomy): Eukaryota > Metazoa > Chordata > Mammalia > Artiodactyla > Ziphiidae > Mesoplodon > Mesoplodon mirus. Next base: position 6,334,373 of record NC_138992.1, read on the forward strand.
TAGTTGTGGCTCACGGGCTCAGTTGCTCCGCGGCATGTGGGATCTTCCCGGACCAGGGCTCGAACCTGTGTCCCCTGCATTGGCAGGCGGATTCCCAACCACTGCACCACCAAGGAAGCCCCCTGAGTTTTCTTTTAAAGTGTCCACAGTCAGCCCCAAACCAGGCCAGGGCAGGATGCCATGTAGGGTCTTAAAACAAATCCCAGGCTCTGGATCCCACCTTCACTGAACCCTACCAAGATTCCCCAGCTGCTTCTAAGATTGAAAAAGAAAAAAAAGAAAACCTGGCCCTGAAGAGCTTTCCTTCAGCAGCAAGTCGGTCAGGATGGAATCAAACAATCCATCAAGGAGGAAATGAGGACCCTCGAGTAGGGAATTGGAAATGAAGCTGCGACTGTACAAGAAAGTAGATGAAGCATGAAAAGACGCTCTCCTTTTAATGCATTTATACATGAGCACATCAAAACTACCACATCTGAGAGGGCCTGCATTTCCATTTGCAGAAGGAACCTTGGGACTAACAGTCTGGGTGGAAGGTAGCAATGGCATCGCTCCTGGGCCACACTCGGAGGCCCTTGGGTTTTCCTCTCTGTCCCATCCAGTGCATCCCCGGGGTCAGGGGGTCAGGGGGGCAGCCAGAGGGCTGTTTCCAGAGCGAAGAGCTGACCTGTCCCTTTCAGACCAAAAGAGGCCCGTGAACTCTGCGGTCCCGAGGCCTGGGCATGGCTTCTTTCCACAGCGCCCTGAGCCCTCTGTGACCTGACCTTGGCCTCCTTCCCCTGCTGCCTGTTCCTGGCTCCGCTCCCTCAGCACCGATCCGCTCACTCCTTCCCTCCTTCACGCCTCTGAGCCTTCACTCATGTTGTCCCTCCTTCATGCACCCAGCAAGCATTTGTTGAGTGCCTTCTGTGTACCTGGCATTGGAACAAGTACCAGTATATAAGGATGCCTTAGATACATTCCAAGCTTTGGAGAGTTGCTGAGCCCAGTGGGGAAGACAAATACATAAAGAGATCATCAAAAAGCAGTGTGCAGGGGCTTCCCTGGTGGCGCAGTGGTTGAGAGTCCGCCTGCCGATGCAGGGGACGTGGGTTCGTGCCCCGGTCCGGGAAGATCCCACATGCCGTGGAGCGGCTGGGCCCGTGAGCCATGGCTGCTGAGCCTGCACGTCCGGAGCCTGTGCCCCGCAACGGGAGAGGCCACAGCAGTGAGAGGCCCGCATACCGAAAAAAAAAAAAAAGAAAAGAAAAAAAAGCAATGTGCACAGGACGACCTGCACATTTGAGAGAGGAGCCTTGTGTGAGGTGTCAGAGCCTGAAAGGGGTGAGGAGGGCACCCTGGCATGGGGACGGCCAGGGTGGCGTGGAACCCAAACTGGGGGAAGAGGACAGCCTCATGGTGGGGCAGCTTGACAGGAGAAGTCAGAGCCTGGGGGAGGTGGTGGGAATGAACAGAGGAGATTTCACATACAGGAGGGTTGATAAATAAATGAATATGTTAAGGAGGATGGAGGGAAGTCAGGTTTCTCACCACTGGACTTAGAAATACAGGAAGAGTGAAAGCTAGAATAAACTCTCTGGGGTTAGATTGGAATTGAATCTCTTGTGGGATCTTAGTTCTTAGTGCCCCGACCAGGGACCGAACCCAGGCCCTCAGCAGTGAAAGCACTGAGTCCTAACCACTGGGCCACCAGGGAATTCCCAACTTACGGTTTTCAATAGATACAGATAGAATTAGAAATAAACATCCATGTAAATGTCTGATGCCACCAGGCAGCCATACTCCATTAACACCAAGCCCACCTCTCACCCAGCCCTTGGCTTCTAGATACCCTTGTCTTAAAGGGATCAGGCCTTCTTGACCAACGGCTATTTACATATTTTGAATGGAATCTCCTCACAAAATTTGCTCGAAATGGGAAGTAAAGAAGCTCTGGACATCCCACCCTACCCAGACGTTCAAAATGATGGGACAAGTTGAAGCCACAAGTACGGCATCACTTCTGTGACATTCCTGTCAAAGGGGCCTGACCCAGCCTTGAGGGAACATCAGCCTGAAGTGAGGGATACTGACAAAATAACTGGCCTGACGTTTTCAAAGTTGTCAAGGCCATCAAAGTCAGTGTGAGATTCAGATCCGGGTCCCCCCGCATCCCCGGGGGCCCTTGGAACCCCTTGGCTTGCCCTTCCTTCTCAGCATGGAGAGCTCGGCTGTGGTTCCATACATCTCCCCAGAGCCCCTGAGATGCAGAACTTCGTATTACTGTGGGTCACCTCATCCCCTTCTCCTACAAGTTCACCAGGGGAACAGGAGAAATTAAAGAGAGCAGCAAGGAAAATAATTACTGGGCTGAAAGACTTGATCGTTGCCAAATGATTGAAGTTCGCAGAGAGCTGGAACTACGGAGACTAGCCAACTGATCTTCTTGACAAGAGTTAAGAAACGACAGTACTACCTGTGGCAATAACTACAGAGTCTGCTCGTCCCAGGAGGGAAAAGCAAGGCCTGGTTCCAAGAAAGTGATCTATATGGTTATGGAGATGTATTTATCATGTCCCCACTCCCAGTCAGCAGCAGACCGGTGAGGAGATACAAGTCCAAGCTTGGCGTCAGGCTTTTGAGTTGTCACAGCATTCACTGGATGTGGAGCCCTGGACAAGTTCTTATTCTCTCTGAGCCCCAGTTTTCTCTGCTATAAAATGGGTTTAACAATACAAATACCATAAGGTCGTGGAAGTGTTAAATCCTATGTAAGTTGATTATCACGGTGAGGGCTCGGTGAGGGCTGGCACCTGCTGCTGTGGCTGCATTTTGCACCCTTATCTCTTTACCTTATAAGCAGCGGTGATGAGGAACAAAAACGAGAGTCAGGGCTTCCCTGGTGGCGCAGTGGTTGGGAGTCTGCCTGCCAGTGCAGGGGACACGGGTTCGTGCCCCGGTCCGGGAAGACCCCACATGCCGCGGAGCGGCTGGGCCCGTGAGCCATGGCCGCTGAACCTGTGCATCCGGAGCCTGTGCTCCACAATGGGAGAGGCCACAGCAGTGAGAGGTCCGCACTTAAAAAAAAAAAAAAAAAAAACGAGGGCCAAGGGCCAGTGAGTCCAGAGAGGAAAGAAAAGCTGACTCAACTCACAAAAGAAATCTTGCTTCCTCCAGGAAGACTTCCCAGGCTTCTCAGGGACAGGTCACTGATCCCTTCCCTCCAGGCTTGCTGCAGCCAAGAAAGTCTGAGTCAGACCACACAGAACCATGCCTGCAGCACAACATGAGGGGCTCCTCCAGCCCAGCACTAGTCAGGGACCCTCCCCTGGTGCACATGCTCGCTCCAACTTGCCGTCTATGCCTCCTGAGCCTGACCTTGGGCTTGCTCTTTGGACTGCTAACAGGTATGGCTTCTCCAGGTTAGGCTTTTGGCTCTCTCTGTCTCTGTCTCTTTTTGTCTCTGCGTCTCTGAGAGACCTCACCTCTACTCCCTAGCGCTCACGACCCCCCAGCCTGGGTCCCCCAGGCTCAGTGGAGGAACAGTGGGATTGGTGAGATTCTATACCCAGGCCCCAGCCCCAGCCCGGTTCGCCTGGAAACCGCCCCTCCCCACCGCAGCTGCAGCTCCAGGGCTATCCTCAGCCCCCCTCCCTCTTCTAGGGCTGGGAAGCCGACTGGACCCAGGCCCAGCAGAGCTGTTACCCAGGAACTTCCAGCTACAGTGGACACTTCACCTGCCTCTGATGATGGAGGCCACGGGGTATGAAGCTCAGAAGCTGAAAGTGAACAGAATCCTCCCATGTGAAGGAAGCTAACTTGCAGCAAATGAAAATTAATCCAGCAACTGGGGGAAGCGGGGCCAGCGGAGCAGGGCTGGGCGCTGTGCTCCTGTCTGAAGCAGGGTCTTTGCTGCCCGGTGCGGCCCCCGATGACCGCTGGACGGATGGGCAGGAGGCAGGAGGCAGAGACCGTGCTCCCTGGGGACGACAGGCCTGTGCCTGTGCTGTCCGGTGGCCCCGGCTGTCCCCGCTCTTCTGCAGGCTTCGTGTCGCCTCACTTCCTGGCCGCTGGCCCTGCTGGCCTTCAGGGCCTGAGACCCCACCCCTGCACTTGGCAGGGAGCCTCAGGGTCAGCGGCCGTCACAGCGGGGCTGTTCACAAGGCCCACACCCCTCCCTTCCCTGATCCGAGTCCAGCTGCTGGACAGGCTCGGTGTCGTGCATCTCCCACCAGCCCCAGCTTATCGCGCCCGAGGGCGGCCCTCTGACCCCCGCTTCCAGACCTCCCTTCCCCAGCCCCTCCCACATCCATGAACACCCCAATTCCCACTTCAAATTCCTACGGGCAACTCTTGCTGAGCCCCCATCCCCGCCCCGGTGGATGATGCAGAGGTGGGAAGGAGCTTGACCCGATTCTGGGGGCTCTGAGGCCCAGGTGAGGCCTCTCGGCTGTGGTCATCCGGCCCCTCGATCCCAGCGCCCGTTCTCGCCTCCCAAAAGCCTGTGTCTACACAGCAGTCACCAGTGATCTCCTAAAGCAGAAGACAAACCATGACCCTCTTCGTTGCTTTCTCATCCCCGTCGAGGACGGTGCCTGACTCTCCCCGTGGCTTCGAAGGCTGTTCATGCCGTGGGCCCTGCTGCTGCTCTGACCTGTCCTCCCTCCATTCCCTCACCTTCAGCCACAAGCCATCCTTCCCTTCCTGCTCTCCCCTCAGGCCCTGTGCTGGGGCAAACTTCCCGGCTGTTCAAGGGTCAGCTGCCCTCACACTTTGGTCTCAGCTGCAAAGCCCCTGCCCTGGTGCCCTCTGTGCGGAGGCCCTACCCATCCACTGGCCTGGCTGGGGGAAAAGGCAGCAGAACCTCCCAAGACGGCGCAGGGCTCGCTGCTGACCGCCCATGAGTCTCTGGTCAGTGCCTACCCGAGGCGTGTTCCAGTCCCAGCTGGGACCAAACTCCCAAGGCCAGGGTGGTGCTTTTGATTTCTGTTCTTAGCTCCGTGAGGTCCTAGTAAGATGGGAAACACCGAAGGCTGGGTTTGCAAAGGACCTGAGGAACTCGGAGAAGAACCACTGGTCCAAGCCTTTGTGTCTGAATGAAGAAAAGGAGGCTGAGGGGGGACGCTGCCGACCTAAGTCCCCAGTGAGTGAGAGACGAAGCTGTCATGCATCCCTAAAACCTGCGGATGCGAAGGCAACAGCCAAGAGAGGAGTTCCCCCACCAGCCTCTCCTTTAATTCTCCGACATGTGTGCCCTGAGCTCAGAGGAGACAGGAGACGGAGGTCAGTTCTCATCGACTAGGTCACCTGTCCAGCAGAGCGCCCTCCCCAGAGCTCAGTGGCTGAAAGCATCAGTTTACTATTTCTCCTTATTCCTCCTCAGCAACCAAACACACACACACTGCAGGCCTCCTCCTCCAGGCCCGGGCCTGGGTTGGCCCTTGGAACACAGAGGTCGGGGAGAAAGGGGTTCTGCTTCTGGGTTGATGGAGCAGCTCACGCCACTGCCTTCAGCTGAGAGCTCAGCTGGGGAGCCCTGGCTCTCCTCCACGTGGCCCGACTCTCTGTGTACTGTCTCAGCTCCTGTGGCCTCTGGGTGAAGCCTTGTGTCCACCAGCCGATCGCCCGGACTTCTTAGAGCATGGCAACTGGATTCGGCGGGGGGAGCCTTCCAAGAGGACAAGCCCCAACACGGAGGCAGATTTAAAGCCTTTGCTGGCATCACAGGGGCCAATGTGACCATTGGGCAAATCAAGTCATGCGGCCAAACTCCGAGTTAAGGCCAGAGGGGCAGGGGATGCCAGGAAGTGGGGTTCCCTGGGGGCACTCATGCACCTGTCTGCCACACTCATCCTCCCCACAGACAGACATTCATCTTCACCAGGAGAAGAAAAATGTAGGGCCGGCCAGTGGCAGAAAGTCTGACAGGAGAGTCTAAATGAAGCTGGAATCCCAAAGCGCTAGAATGTGTTCCATACGTGTGAAACAGGGAAAAAGAAAAAGCACACACTGCAGAGAGATAGCAGGAAACCCTGCCCACTGCTACCTGCCTCAGCACGGGGTAGAGAAGACCTCCCCTGAGGATCCATAACCCCCAACCAGCTCTCACACATATCTGCAGACCAAACTATTTCTCTACCTGTAGTTCAAAGACCCTTTGTCTTCAAGGGCGGCCATAACAAAATGCCACAGAGCAGGGGCTTAGACAGTGGAAATTGTTTTCTCATAGTTCTGGAGGCTAGAAGCCCAAGATCAAGGTTCCTGGGGGTTGGTTTCTGGTGAAAGGTCTCTTCTCTCTGCGTCACATGGCCTTTCCTTTGTGTACACATGGAGAGAGAGAGAGAGAGAGAGAGCGCTCTGATGTCTCTTCCTGTTCTTACAAGGACACCAGTCCTATTGGATTCGGGCACCACACTTACGAACTCATTTAACCTTATCTCCCTAAAGACCTTATCTCCAAACATAGTCGCACTGGGGGTTAGGGCCTCAACATATGAATTTGAGGGGGACACAGTTTAGTCCATAACCAATCACAAGCTTAGAATTCATTTTAAAGTAAAGCAAATATGAATCATTTCTAGAAGAATGCAACTTCATTCCAGTACTGGAAGAATTTCTACAGATAAATATCCAAGGAACATGAATTCACAATTTTAAAAAAATCTCAAAACACTTAAGGAAACAAAATACTGTTAATGTGGAACCAGACCCACAAATAATTAGGCACAGTATCATTTATACATTTACTGTTTAAAGGAACAAAAGAAACTATCCACAGGAATATGAGATGGTAAAATTGACAAGCAGATCTAAAAAGTAGTGCTTCTCTAAATTGAAAAAATAATAATTGAAATTTAAAACTCAGCAGGTCAAATTGTAGACTGGCTACAGACGATGGGAGAATTCATGAACAGGAAGATAATTCTGAAGAAATTGCCTCAAAATGTAGCATAAAGAGACCAAGCTGAAAAATATAAAAGCAAGATTGAAAAAAACAAGAAGACTCACATGAAAAGGCTTACAATCTTATGATCAAATTTCCAGAACAGTGAAAATGGGGAAGAAGAAATTTTGAAGAGAAAATCTAAGAATTTTCTAGAAATGATGAAAGACAGGTCAGGATTCAGGAAGCTCAACCTACCACAAGAAAATACCCAGGCTGAAAGTGAAGAAACTGAAAACAAAGATTCTAAAAGCTTCCAGAGACGGAAGACAGATTCCCTCTTACAGATTGAGAGCTGACTTCTGGATAGCAACAGTGAAATGCAGAGGACAATAAGATCATATCACAAATGTCCTGGGAGAAAACGTTTGTCAACCTAAAACTATATTCAGCGAAAATCTTTTAAAACGGAGCATGCAATCAAGACATTTTCCAGAAAAGTACAAACCAAGAGCATTTATGACCAATGGCCCTTCACTGACTGAAATTCTGAAGGAAGAGTTTCAGGCAAAAAAAAAAAAAAAAAAAAAAAATCCTCTGAAAGCAGAAAGTCCCTCAGAAGAGATAGTGAGCAAATAAGTGGATAAATATATAAGCAAATCTAAGCAAATTTTGTACAAAACAACAGTCCTTCAATAGCATTCACTTTTGCATTCATTCATGTATCCCACATGGATTTCCTGAGCACTTTCTGGTCTTCAGTCCTGCGTGGGATGTATCACAAGGAAGATGGGCTTCCACAGAGAAACTTATATCAGTGACTTAAGAATCCAAGGAAAGATGTTCATTGAGTTATTGTTTTTGATAATTAGAAAGTGGAAAATACTAAAAATAGAAAGGTAGCCAAGAAAGTGATGTATTCAGTATACTGAGCTCACCCACTGGCTGGTGAGCAAAGCAAAGGCTTAGAACCCACTTATGTCCACTCTTCTCTGCCACAGGACAGGGAGCAGGGCAATGGGCATGCAGAGGCCGGGCAAAGGCGAGGGGTTTTCTAGGGAAGTGTTAGACCAGTGCAGTCTACAAGAGGCAGAGGAAGCAATAAACCAATACTGGGAATTCTCTCCATTTTTCCCAGCATTTGCCCAGTGCTCAAACCAGAAATCCTACCCTGTTTTTTTTGTTTTTTGGTTTTTTCACTCCCTCCGTTTGTGCACTTGTAATTAAAAAAAAAAACAAAAACACATACATACATTAAAAAGCTGATTGAACGTTGACTTTCTCCTCTCTTATGTCCTTACATCCTGCATGTTGCAACAAACCCTGGGACTGAAACTGCAAAGTGAGTTTGGAAATTCAAACCAAAGCTAAGCAAAAGAAAGTAAGTTCCTAAATGTGCCCTGACTATTTCTGCTGATGTACCTCTTTCCTGACATTTACTGACAACCAGCATTTGATGGGTTTCTCCCTCCCCCTTGCGCCCCACCCTTCAGTCAGTCAGTCTAATGATGAAGTATTGAAACCACTGCTGACATAAGCAAGCAGGACTCCATGGCAGCCCCAACAACTCCAGAGTAAACTTCCAGCAGAGATGAGTGACTGAAGGTCTCAGAGGACAGCTTTTCAGCCACAGCCCTCAGCCTGGGTGGGGAATCAGGGCACTTTTGGAGGGACAGTCAAAATGTGTGCGACAAACAGAACGGAATGGAATAGAGGAGAACAGTGTGCGAAAGGGTGGGGCAGGGTGATGATCCCAGCTAATTCACTGCGGGATTCTTCGGGGAGGGCCTTCCATCGTCTGGTTGGGTTTTGTGCATCCTCTGTGTGAGCTCTTTGCAAGTGCACAGAATTCTAACAAACACCCTCCAAGACAGAGTTCAGAATAGAAGATGCTGAGTTCATTTGGGGCATCGCTCATCACATGAATTGTTGATCTGACCTAGACATTAAGTTCCTACAGGGCAGGACTGTGTCTAAGGGGAGACTTTGTAGTACAAATAGGAGAAAAGGAAATGCAGGTCATGCTTCTACCACTGGTTTTTCTAGGCCTTCAGAGATTCAAGCTGGCTTTTCTATCCTTCTTTTTGGTGACCACTTTATTTCTACCTGGGCAAATAAAATGTCCTGCATGCCTCTGATGAGATTGATGCCTTCAAGCAAAATTTAGCAAGGGAACTGTCTCCTGAATTCTTGACCAGCCACCGATTCCCAGAGTTGCTCTCCCCAGGTCCCCAAGAAAGCTCTGCCTGAAAGTATAGAAGCCAAGGCTACCTTTATTTTTCTTAATAAACACATTATGATTTATTCATACAGTTGAATATCCAGAAGAGACAGTGATAGTATAATAGTTGAACACATCAATACAGATGAATCTCAAATGAAAATTTGAGTGAAAGAAGCAAGTTACAGAAGAATATATCCAGTATTATTACATTTATGTAAATGTTTATAAACAGTAAAATGAAAATGTATTGTTTGAGGATATAAAAATATGTTATAAAAACTGTAAAGCAAGGAGATGATACACACACACACACACACACACACACACACACACACACAGTAATGGTGATCTCAGGGCAGGAGGGATGGACATATCAACCGGGACCATTACAGGCAGGAGTTGGTAGCCAGGAGTCTTCTAAGGCGACCACAACTGGACTTGCGCTGCCATGGGTTGAAACTTGCCTCTTGCAAGTGTGCAATAAATGGGAATTTTTCTTAATCCCCCTGTGCCTTCATCCATAAACTATGAAGATGTTGACTATTTTAGAGACTTGCTAACACATATATAGTGCTCATGTAAAGTACTACTTGAAAGGTTTAATAAATGACATCCATTTTTATTATTATTAGAGCTACCAGGCAGTACTCATCCCTCCACTGGCTTGCCTCTTCCCATAGCTCTGTTGTCACAATGTTCTTCATCCATTCACTCATCCACCCATCCATCCATCCATCCATTCACTCATCTATCCATCCATTCACTGCACAGGTATTGCTTGAGACTTCATATATACTGGCACCTAGCGGTGGTGTGCTATCAATCCAACTTTAAAAAATGCACTACATTTATAGCATTTGCCAATTTACATGGTGTAAATATTCCCACCATGGCCAATTTCAAGCTACTGAACCATTTAAAAACTTGCCGGCAAAATTACCCTGTGAGGTCATCATTATTATTACCCCCTTTTTTTTTTTTGCGGTATGCAGGCCTCTCACTGTTGTGGCCTCTCCCATTGCAGAGCACAGGCTCTGGATGCGCAGGCTCAGCAGCCATGGCACACAGGCCCAGCCGCTCCGCGGCACGTGGGATCTTCCCGGACCAGAGCACGAACCCGAGTCCCCTGCATCGGCAGGCGGACTCTCAACCACTGCGCCACCAGGGAAGCCCCTACCCCATTTTTAAATGAAGAAATGAAAAGGATAAGACTTTAGTGCCCAACTTTTGGCACTAAAGCAGCCACAGAAAGCAGGTAAACAGGCATGGCCGTGTGCCCATTGCATTTTATTTACAAACCCAGGTTGTCAACTGGTTTGCTGGCAGGCCACTGTTTGTCCACCTCCATTCTCAAAGGTGTTAAGCTGTCTGGGGGCTTTGAAAATTTTGTCTATGGGCTCAACTTGTAACAATGAATGAAGACTGTTTACCTGAAGAATTGTTTGCTCCAGAAGGAGGTTCCATGACGTGATGAATTTTATTTCTTTGCAATGACTCGATCAGAATTCCACTCTGCCCTGCTGGCCTCTGTGGTTAGAGGGCTGATCAAGCACCGCTGGACAGACGTAACCATAGACTGTTGGGACTAGAAGGGAAGTGTGCGTGGTAGAGCCCTGTGCATGCTACTGATGAGGAAGTGAGCATCCAGAGAGGTGATGGGACATCCCCAGGGTCACAGGACGAACATGGCACACACACACTTCTGTTAACAAGGTTTTCATTGGTGGGGCTCGCACCTTCTTCCAGGTGCTTCAGACACGTTTCCACCCCTCACCCACTGCCCTGCTTCTCCTGTAGACCGTTCTCAGAGGAACTCAGAGGAAGCCCCCATTCCAAGATTCTACTGATGGATGGAAATGAGAATTCCACGTGAGGGGCTGTGTGGAGAAGAACAGCCAGCTTGAAGGCCGACCGAAGTGGTTGGCATCCCAGGTCTGCCATCTCCTGGCTGTGTGGCACCCGGTAGGTCACTTAACCTCTCTGAGCCTGACTGTCTTCATCTCCTAATTGAGGATGATGGTGTCTGCCATGCATGGTTGCTCTGGTAGCTAAAGAAGGTCATGGACACAGGTCTCTCCTGCTGTGCCTGATGCCCTGGAGCCACACACCCAGGGCAGGACCTCCAGCCTGCATGATGTAAGGCAGACTCTCCCATTTTGGGTGGACCAAGAGCTGGGGCTTGACTGAAATTGTTCAGTGTGAGTCTGGGCCTTCAAGAGCTCAAAATCCATCTGAGTCAAGTGACTTAGAAGTCCCTTCCGGGCCCAGGGAACTCTGAAAGTCCAAACACCCACTGAATGTCAGCCAGGCCCCAGACTCAGGCAGGCACCACGGACGGTGAACCACGGTCTGGCGAGATCACAGCTGCTGAGGATGCTTGAGCGAGACCCCGGGATCCACTGAAAGGGGGACTCTGGGGCCGAGGAAGACATCGTGTTCTGCCTCGGACCAGCTGGGGGCTGCCCCGCAGGGCCTGCAGGGTGCGGAGAGCTCTGCAGAGTAGACTTCTGCGGCCCTGGGAACCAGCCTGCTCCCGCCTGGGGGTCAGACCCCAGCAACTCACTCGTGGCAGCAATAAACATCAACCGAGGCCTTGTTCGGTGCTAAGGAAACAGGGAGACGGTTATGTCTCCAGAGGGGCTCGAAGAAATGGGCGAAGCAGAAGTGGAAGAGCCCGTGTCACTTTAACGGAGTGACCAGGGCTCCACTCCATACGCAGGGGCAAGGGAGCCTCTGCAAGCAGGTGGCCCCCTCGCTAAACCCCAGGGTGGCTGGGCAGGGCTGGGAGCCAGTGGTTAGAGCTGGATGCCTGGCTCGAAGCCTGTCTGAACCACCTAGCAGCTGGGTAACCTTTGGCACGGGCTCTTTCCCGGTGCTTCAAGTGCCTCATCTGTACAATGGGCTAATAACAGAACCTGCCTCCAGAACTGCTGCCAGGAGAGATGAGCAGAGAGTGTCAGAGTCAGTACAGGCTCCCTGCTCCTGCAGTGAAGGTGGATTTGGCCAGTCGAGCAGGGCAGGGCCGCGGGCAGAGGGGCAGGTGGCACACCTGGACACAGGCTGAGGGCGGGTCGGCAGAGCAGAGAGACCCGCTGGTGGGACACACCTGCTGCCGTGTCCCGGGACGCGAGGCCTCTCTCTCACCAGGGCACCATGAGGGGCCACCTCTGGCCTGACCCTCGCCCACCGGTGACCAGTCTGGGAGTATCCAGAACCCCCCCTGCCCCCCACCCCCGGTCACTTGGAGTCCGGATTCTGCCCTTTCCTCTCCGCGGATGCCTCCCGGGTGCCAGACGCCCCATGGGGAGTTCACAGCCAGTGAGTCACTGAACCAGCGAGAGCGTCTGCACCCTGGAAACTGCCCCCAGCTCAGCACACAGGCCACGGCCATCCTTCATCATCACGGTCTGCTCGTCCTGCCCTTGGAGACCCTGCCCTGGAAGCTTCTGAAAAGAGCTGGCCTCTGGACTCCTGGATCGATTCCACAGCCTGACCTGTTCTTTCTAAACAGAAAAATGCTGCATGACACCCAGTCCCCCCTTCTTAAAGGCATGGGGCTTTCCGAAAGGTGTGCAGATGGCGATGAATTGCGACCCAGGCCCAGCCTAACCGAGCCCGTGCAGCTTCATAACCCGGGGCCAGAGCAGCGGCCGTGGGGAGAGAGGGGCCATGTCCACCCAGCCTGCATCGAGCACAGGCCGGGCCTAGGTGAGCGGCACGCAGGCAGGGCAGGGCTGGTGGCCCCGGCCTGTCCCCGGCTCCCACCCATCGCTGCATCACTAGCCGGGGAGGCAGGATCACGGGGTATCAGGGGTCCGGGACCTGGGCGCAGATCTGGGCTCCGCCTCTTGCCAGCTCTGGGTCCTCAGCTTCTTCACTCGTGAAAAGAGTGTGAGAAGGATTGTACTTAACTCCTAGACTCCTCAGGATTAACTAAGTCCCAGAGAGCTCCCAGCTCAGTGCCCGGCTTCCAGTCAGGGCTGAACAAGTTTCACCCGAGAAAGAAAACCAAATGTAGCGCCACGGAGGCCAGGAGACCTGCGGGGAGAAACGCCACCTTGCTGCATCCCGTCGTCTCTGCCCAGGAGTCAGGGGAGGCACTAAATGCCCGAGTGTGAGCCTGCGCGTTTGTTCTCGGCCACCCCGGGTGACGTGACTGCCCGAGGGTACACAGCGGGGTCACTCCCGCACCACAGTGGAGATGAACCTGACAGAACAGTCTGAGGGCATCTCATGGGGGATTTAGGGTTGAAAACCGACAGTGATAAGAGAACCGTAGCTACCATAGATGATATTACTGCCAACAAAACAATAATTATTATGGCCATAGTCCCACCATGTTATTTTACTAAATCCACCCAACAACCGCGGGAACCCTTAGGTGTGCCCCAAAGGCTAATGGAGTAAATCCAGCGGAGGGTCCATCGTATTCCCATCGTGCTCATGGGCAGAGACCCAGGTGACCTGTCCGGGGTCTGCGAGGCAGGATTCAGAGGCAGGTGTGTGCGGGACCCATGCCCAAGTTCATGCACAACGTCCAGCTGAGCCACTGCAGAGGGGTGCCCGAGCCTGGCCTTGCCCAATTCTGCTTGGGGGCTGCTGGGGCCAACCTCTGGGGACGCGCCCAGGACTGCATGTGACCCCAAAGCCTCTGACCTCATTTCCTCCTGAGAACAGGCTGCTGGGATTCCCTCTGCTGTCTCGGGGGAGCGGCAGCTCATCTCTAGGAAAACTTGTCGGGAATTTTCCCTCTCGGGCAAATCCTCACATTTCTTCCCTCTTCTGACGTCCTCAGCTCTTTTAAAAACTTCCAGGAGCCAACTCTGACTCGAAGGTTGGGAAGGTGCATGCATTGGAGATGCAGTGAATTGTTGAGCCAGGTTTTGAGCCCTTTCCTTTTTGCAAGTAATCATCAAATTAGAGTTGGAGGAGCCCTGGACAATCCTGCAGTCCAGGCTTATTTTACAGGTGAGGAAACTGAGGCCCAGGGACGTGACTATTATGACACTGCTAGCTGGTAACAGAGCCAGAACTCTTGACTCAATTCAGAGCTTTTTTCCCCAGGCCATGTCGGGAATCAGTCTCTCTCTGTGTCTCTGTCTCTGTCTCTCACACACACACACACACAAGGATAGCCCACTTGATACTGTGATAGAGACTGACAGCTGTCAGCCCAGCATCCACATTCCCCATCCAGCGGTTCTCTAAATACTGACCCTGGTGCAGCATCAGCATCACCTGGGAATTCAATTCTAGAGAGATGCAAATCCTCCAGCCGCCCCCTAGGCCAACTGAATCCAAAACCCAGGAGGGGGCGCCCAGCAATCTGTTTTAACAAGCCCTCAGGGTGATTCTGCTGCAGCTAAAGGTCGAGAGCCAAGGCTGACACTGTTACTTTCTGTGCCCTGTGCCTATCCCTCGGCCCAGGTAAGGTCCCAGCTGCGGCTGCGGTGGGCGTCTTCTGGCCACGTCTCCCAGTTTGTCCAGCTCAGGCTGTGTGCAGGAGCGAGGGCGTTCACATCCCTGGAGCGCCCTGTCCTGACTGTGGTGCCCCAGTCACAGGGCAGCCTCCCCCCAGCATCCTGGCCCTTTTCCGTCCCCATCTCACCTCCCCTCTGCCTGCCCTTCTCTCCCAGGATCACCTCCAGGACACCAGCACCCAAGTCCGCCTTGGGATCTGCTCTGGGGAGTCGCAAACTAAGACAGACAGGACCACAAGTGGCCCAGGGAGGGGATGCAAGATGGGATTCTAGCATCGCCTCTCACCCATCAGACCGCAAGGAGCCCACGTCCCTGACATCACAAGTGATGGGAACGAGGTGCAGGGACAAGGGAAAGCGTGGGCGTTCTCTCTCTACTGCTGCGAAACAGGTCACCCCAAAGGTCGGGGCCTGCAAATTACAGCCCTTGGGCCAAGCCCAGCCCTACACCTGTTCTTGCCGACAGCATTTCCTGGGTGAACAGCCGTGCCTGGTGGCTACGGCTGCTTTCTCTCTACGAGGGCCAAGTTGAGTAGCTGGGACAGAAATCCTACGGCCTGGAGAATCCAAAGTATTTCCTGCCTGGCCCTTTGCAGAAAAGGTTTGCTGGCCTCTGGCTTAAAAGAGCTCCCCTTATCTTCCTCTTTAATCTGCAGTTCGGGGATGGCTCTGTCTGTGGTCCGTGCAGAACCAGGTGGAAGACTCAAGGGCAAAGGAGGTCCAGTAACAGCGCACGACCACAGGGTCCCTGGGCCCACTGTGCGCCACGCCGCCCAGAGGCAGCCGCTCAGCTTGTGTGCCGGCTTGACAACCGCACGTCCCCACACTGTCCTCTGAACCACGGGCAAGCACAGGGCTCTGAGCCCAGCCGCTGGAACCAAGGTCGGAAGGAGGGCCGGTTCCTTCTGCTGTCCTCCCAGTGACCCCCTCGGAAACTGGCTTTCTGTCCCTGCAGCTCCAGCGTGTGCTGGACTCAGTGGCCTGGTTCCCAGAGGGGGGCGTTCCCACCAGGGAACACAGTAAAGTTTCCCCTGAATCTAGAACTGCACCCGCTGCCCGGCCACTTCGTCCCCATGCAGCTGCGTCAGCAGACAAAGAACAGGGTTACTATACGGATGGGGACAGTCAACTCTGAGCACAAGAAGCTGGGGTTGGCACTTGGTGACGGGGAAGGGATAGAGATGCCTGGAATTCAGGGGACTCACTGGGGCTCCCCTGGATGTTCCCTCACTTGGGGAGAGCAGGGACCATGCAGACACAGCTGGGGGAGGTGTAAGGACTCAGCGCCTTCGGAAGGAAGCTGTGGACCACCCCACTCTGCCTGCTCACAGCGAGAGAGCAAGCGCAGGGCACCTTCAACCAGGGGGGCGGAGTCGGAGCACAAGTGCCCACCAAACGGCCTCCAGAGGGACAATTCTGCGATGTGTCCTCCTGGGGATCCCAGAGGGACTGGGCCCTAGCAGCCCGCAGGGCAGTGACACAGCCCTTCTGCTCTCTCACACACAAACCATCTGCAGCCAAGCCTGCGTCTGAAGCTCTCTTCTGGGAAGACCCGAACTAAGACATCAGTGACAGAGTGTCCTAGGGGCTGCATGCTCTGGCCAATGGACTTTAATTTGCAGTTGCAAGTAGGGGGACTCCAGTAATGCTTTTTAAAGGGGGCTGTCTCCCCCGACACACGTCCTTTGCCTTCCCCATCCCCCCTTCTTCCTTCTTCCTGCCTGGACAACAGGCACAATGGCTGGAGCCGCCATGCCCTTCTTGTGACCAAGAAGCCACCTTGAGATTGGAGGCCACCCACAAAAGATTGTAGAACAGAAAAACAGAAGGAGCTGGGGTCCCTGTTAGCACAGTGGAGCTGCCGCACCCCGCAGTGTGTATTCTAGAGCGGTGGTCACACGTGGGGCTGCTAGAACCCAGCTGCCAGGGGTGGGAATCCCAGCTCAGGCACTTAGCAGCTGTGTAAACTTGGACAAGTTCCTTAACCTCTCTGGGCCTCAGTTCCCTCACGTACAGGGGGGTGCTGAGGGTATACACTCAGCCGGGCTTGTGGTTAGTGCTCTAACTATTATCCCATTTCCAGGCCAGTGAGCTTCAGGATCCTCACTATGTGAGGAGAAAAGGCTAATTTGTCTAAATTCTTTGTTCAGGTTGCTGCTACTTATAACTCTCCACAGGGCACCCCATGGTAGCATCTTCTAGAAAGCTGGGAGGCCTCTATCTGAGGAAACTCCAGAGAAAGAAGACCCTGTGATCATCAAGCCTTAGGGTCATTGGGCCTCATATAGGAAGGGGCCTCCGAGGTTGTCTGTTCCTATAGCCTGGGTTTGCCAGGACTCAGTCGGGGGCATCCTGGGTGAGCTCCAGGGTACAGCCTTAACCAGTGCAGCTCCAATTTCATGAGTTGTTCTTACAGGTAAGATTTTGTTTGGGGAAAAAATTGCTGGCTGCGTGCAACTAGCCATGAAATGCAGAAATCCTTTCCCTGGCCAGAAGCAGCATCCAGCGCCTGCCTGAACTCCTGGGTGGTCAGGGAGCTGATGTAAAACCCCCATCTCGCCCGTCCAAGATCAGAGCCAGTGGAGAACTCAGAAGTCAGTTGAGTGGAGATCAAAATGGCCCCTTCTATTACCATGGGGACTGGGGCAAACCCCGGGGCCTGTGCCTCGGTTCCATGGCTCCACGCCCCAGCAGACCCAGGGCACGCAGAGCGCGGGCTGAGGTTGCTGGTCCCCTGCTTATCGTGCAATCAGAAATGTAGATAATCGTGTAGCGTTATTTGGTAGCAGATGAAAATAATCTAAAACACTGGGAAAATAATCTAACACCACTTGTTGGCAAGTCAGAAGCAGAGAAAATAGGCACACTGCTTGATATTTAATGCAAAAGTTTTTCTAAGGTATCTACAGCTTGACCTAAATTATTCAGTATAATAGATGTGTAGGAAAAAGTATCTAGGGAGGTGAATATTCTGTGATACAGTCGCACCATTTGGTTTAAGATGGAGAAGTTAAGCAAGGGAAGGAACAGCGCGCCCGGATCAAGCCTGCACAGCCTTAGGAGCGACTGATAGCGCATGTGTGGTCATCATGAAAATAGTCTGTGGTTTCCCATTATGAACTCGGAATCCCTTTCAATCCAGAGAATCCAGGCGGAGAGGCCTACACAGCGCCCATGCTCCTGGGATCTTCTTGGGCTTGGAGCTTCCCCTACAGCTGCTCTGCAGGCAGCACCGCGGCGACCACGGGGGCCCGAGGTGGCTCTGGACTCAGCTGCCCGGTGGACTTGCCCTTGGCATCCCTCTTTGGAAGATTTTGGATCCTGCCCCCTTCATCATCATCTTTGGAAATCATGAATTTCCTGCCCACAAAGGGAAGCAGATCCAATCCCCTCTGCCTGGACCGTTGTGTTATGATTCGCTTTGGGTGTTGACGTTGATGACCCCTCGACAGCCGCCGGCGGCTTCCCCAGGGGCCCGGCCTTGGGCGAGGGAATGAGCACAGCATAGCATTTTGTTTGGGGAGATTGTGCTGCATTTTGCTGAGCAGAAATACCACGTGAGGCTAGACCGGAGAGCTAAAGGGGCTCTGGTTTTTAGAAACCCTGTGTGATCTTCCCGCCTACGTGAGGGTGGGCGCATCCGCCCCGCACCCCGCACAGTGCAGGGGCTCAGCCCGCCCCCGGCCTCACCCTATCACCCCAACTGCTGGCTTCTGAGAGTCCCTCCACCGCACCCCGAGGTGGCGACAGAGAATCGCCGTCTTAGCGATGGAAGAACCGAGGCTCAGAGAGCTTCCACATGGCGCAGCTGATGGGGAAGGACAGGAACGGGGAAGCCTGGCCCTGGCTCTGGAGAAGCAGCCAGGGGTTAAGGGTGATAGGACATCGGGGGTTAACACGACACCCACGGGGCCGGGCGCCTCTGTTTGGAACCGCGGTGGTCTGCTACTGGGAGAAGTGGGTGACGAGTCACTCGGTGGGCAGCCTCTTGCTCCCGGCTGGTTAGACCGGTCGAGGCTGGGCCCAGCCGGCGGCCAGGGGGCCGGGGTCCTGGGAGTGATGGCTCTGGAACCAGCGGGGAAGCTGGGCCGAAGCCCCCTCGGGGCCGCAAGGGTCAAGGGAAGGCTGTGACCCACACCTGAGGACTGCAGAGGCTGCACCCGGCGCGCCCAGTGCGTGCCCAGCAGCTGGGGGACCACTCGCTGGTGGGCGGAAGGGGCCCTTGCACCTGGCGGGCATTTCACAGGCGCCTGCTATCGTGGTGAGTGTCGTGGGGAGGGTGAGTTCTTGTCCTGCCCTCAGGAGGTGACTGTCATGGAAATGAAGGCTGAGGCTCTTCACCTGGGGAGGGGGGCGGAGAGTGGCGTCCACGGTCCCCCTGGGAAGTGCCTTTGCGCATGCGCGCGCGTCAGGGTTCTTCCCGTCCTAGTGCACAGCTGACACCTGCCGAGAGCTTACCACGTGCCAGGCCTCCTCCTGACGATCCCCGGGAGGGGGGCACGACTCTCCCCATTTTGTGGGGGAGGACACAGAGGTGTCAAGTGACCCCCCCCGGGGGTGGGGGGAGCCCAGAGCAGTTCCCCCGCCTCACTATCCCGCGAGGGTGGGGGGGAGCGGGGAGGGTGGGAAAGGACCACAGGCCTGTGGAGGAAGCGACGTCATGTGACTTCTGAAATCAGCGCCAAGCCTGTGGCCCCCTCGCTGGGGGACTCTCTCTCTTGGACCGCTTGCTCTGCGGGAGGCTGGCCGCCGTGTCGTGAGGACCCTTGGGCGGCCTGTGGAGGGGCCCGTGGGACAAGGGCCAGAGCCTCCCGCCAGCAGCCCCGTGAGTGAGTCGGTGAGTGGATTCTCCAGCCTCCAGGGACCGCAGTCCTTGCTGACGGTTCGCACCCTCGTGAGACTCTGAGCCAGAAACAGTCCCTGATTCTCGACCCTCAGGGAACGTGTGACATTGTAAATGTTTGTTCTGTTAAGCTGCTAAGTCCTGGGGTGGTCGGTTGCACGGCAGTTGATAACAAGTGCACCCAGGTATGGGCTGCAGGGAGTGTGCTGTGCCTCCAGAGGATGCCCTGTGCTGGGTCACCTCCATGAGCCAAAATGAGGGACAGTTTGGAGGAAGAGCATTTGGGGTGAGGGCAAAGACAGCGAGCCATCAGGAACAGGCGGCCCGGGGAGGTGGGCGCGGACGTGGGCACCGGGAGGCCAGAGCCAGGCGGCCCGGGGAGGTGGGCGCGGACGTGGGCACCGGGAGGCCAGAGCCAGGCGGCCCGGGGAGGTGGGCGCGGACGTGGGCACCGGGGGAGAGGCCAGAGCCAGGCGGCCCGGGGAGGTGGGCGCGGACGTGGGCACCGGGGGAGAGGCCAGAGCCAGGCGGCCCGGGGAGGTGGGCGTGGACGTGGGCACCGGGAGAGAGGCCTCAGCCAGGCGGCCCGGGAAGGTGCTGTCTAAGGCGGGAAGGTGGGCGCGGACGTGGGCACCGGGAGAGAGGCCTCAGCCAGGCGGCCCGGGAAGGTGCTGTCTAAGGCGGGAAGGTGGGCGCGGACGTGGGCACCGGGAGAGAGGCCACAGCCAGGCGGCCCAGGGAGGTGGGCGCGGACGTGGGCACCGGGAGAGAGGCCTCAGCCAGGCGGCCCAGGGAGGTGGGCGCGGACGTGGGCACCGGGAGAGAGGCCTCAGCCAGGTGGCCCGGGAAGGTGCTGTCTAAGGTGGGAAGGTGGGCGCGGACGTGGGCACCGGGAAGAGGCCAGAGCCAGGCAGCCTGGGGAGGTGCTGTCTAAGGGCAGGAAGGTGGGCGCGGATGTGGGCACCAGGAGAGAGGCCACAGCCAGGCTGCCCCGGGAGGGACTCTGGAAATCACCATGGAGCCGGAACACGGACGAGAAGCTCTTAGCTTCTGCACAGAAGCATCCATTTGTCGGAGCTTCCCATAATGCAATGCAAAAGCACCAGGCCTGGGCCACTTAGCAAGATTTAAGTCGCACTGAAGGCAGGGCCGTCGGACTAGCAGAAAGCAGAGCTCCTTCGGCGTTGTGGTCGTGATTTTCACAACTCCACCAAGGCACCCCTTTAAAAAGCTAGCTCTAAGGGTTGAAGACAGTTAAATACACACTGAAAAAGCCATCAGCTGTTATTTTTAAAACCATGGGAAGTCGCTCAGATCCTTTAAAAATCAAACACTAGAATGGCTATCTCAGCCTGCCTTGCTTGAAAGCTGCTGTTGACAGACAGGCCAAGGAGGAACCCCCGCTGAGACGGACCAAAACCAGCTTAGCTGGAGAAAAGTAAAGTGGAATTTCAAATCGAAAGACTTTTGTCCAGTTGTTCAGGGCTAACCGCACCCTCTCACAACCTCCTCCCCAGCCCATTAGGGGTCGGGCCCGGGGCTGAGCTGGGGACACTGTCACCTGGGATGAAGTGGGGCCTGCAGGGCCCTGAAGCCAGCGCAGGACCCACGAGGAGGCCAGTGACTCTAACGCAGTGTGACAACCAGGCAGGGGTCTCTGGGGCAGAGCTTCTGGCACCAAGTCTTAAAGGAGGCACACGGGTTGGCAGAATCTCAGCGCTTCCAGATCTGTGTGATGCGAACAGGTCCCAGATCTCCCTCCCCGGGGGCCACGCAGTGAGGCCTCGGGGCTCTGAGCTGTGTGTATCTCATCATTTCCTTTTCCCTGCCACGTCCTGAAACGGCAGGGAGCACGGAGCAAGCAGAGAGGTGACCAGGCCGACAGGACGCGTGTGCTGAGGTGAAACGCAATGAATGGGTACCGACGGTCCGGGCGAAGGGCCTCGAGCAGCCCTGCATGAGGGGGACGCACGGGGGCACACGGTGCGCAGGGTCAGGGCGGCTGAGTGGGGACCCAGGCCCTGCCCCCAGCTGGCATACAGAATGAGCCACCTGAGGATGGTTGTCACAGGGGGAATTTCAGGCTGGAGGGGTCGGTAGGGGCCAAAAGGCGGAGGGCCTGGGCGACAATCGGAGAAGCCGCGGGCGCCTCAAGGGTGCTGGCCGCGCCTCTGAAGGGCGATGTCACACAGCCCCGGCAGCAGGCGCCCCGGTGCGTGTACGTGCCGAGCCGTCCCCACCTCCCCGCCCGGCCCCATCCCCGCCATCTGCGCTGCTGTTGGCCAGGCCCGCTCCTGTGCTCCTGTCGGGGCGTCTCCCCAGCACCCTCACTCTCTCCCACGCTCTCAAATTTCTCATCTCGAGGCCACAGCCCTCTCCAGCGATACTTTAAAGCAAACTCCTTGGAAGAGTTGACTACACAGGCGGACCTCGCTTTGCTACGCTTCGCAGATACCGCGCTTCTTACAGATTGAAGGTTTGTGGTAACCCTGCGTTGTCAGGTGATGGTTAGCATTTTTCAGCAATAGTCTTTTTTAATTAAAGTATGTATCTTGTTTTTTGGACAGGATGCTGTTGCCCACTTGACATGTTTCCACTGCACCGTAGTCCTATACGCACCGGGAGGCCCAAACCGTTGTGACTGTACCACTGCAGTGTTTGCTGCCTTTACTGCGTGGTCTGGAAGCGAACCCCCGCACCCCTGAGGTCTGCCTGCTCCATTCTCTCCTGAATCTGCCCAGGCCTCACTCTGAAGCAAAGCACGGCCAGCACGGCCTCTACGCGGCTACCGTGTCCGGTCTTCCTCATGTCACCTGCCCCCTGCAGCAGAGGGTCACAGCCCTCCTCCGGGAAACCCTCTCTACACATGCCGTCGAGGGCAGGACTGTTGGTTCTCTTCTTACCTCCCGGCAGCTCCTTCCTGGGCTCTGGTTCTTCGCCATCTCCCTGACTTGTACGTGTTGTATGTTCCCTGGGCCTGTTCTCTGATGTCCACACTCAGGCTATACCTTTACAAGACATCTACATTCTAACGGCTCTCAAATTCCCATCTCCAGCCGAGATCTCCCCTCAAACTTCAGATCTGTATCTTCAACAGTCCCTTCTACAATCTTCCCGTCTCAGAAAGAAGTTTCTCTTTTCCCAATGGCTCTAGATCAAAATCTTTGCATCATCCAACCCCTTCTTTTCTGTACCTCACATCCAACCTGTAGACTAAGTGTTATCGACTCTGCTTTCTAAGTGTGTCTCAAGTCTGGCCAGTCCTCAGGACTTGCAGGGCCGCCACCCCGGGCCCTGCCAGTATTCCCTCTGACCTTCCCCGCAGGGGCTTCTAACAGGTCCCCCTACCTTGCCCCGCTACCGCCTCTTCTCCACATGGTTGCCCAAGTGATTCTGTCGAGATGTGCGTCGGATGGATAGCGTTCCTCTTCGGTTCAGTGTGCCCGACAGCTCCCTCTGAAGTAAAGCTCAGAGACGGCCCTCCACACCCGGGCCCCGCCCCTGCGCTGACTTCCTTCCTGCATCCTTGGGGCTCCTCCAGCCCTCGTGCTCCCACCTCAGGATCCTGGCACCTGTTAGCGTCTTGACGTAGCTCATTTCTTTGCTTTTCTAGGTCCCGGCTGAAACATCACCTTATTATTCTCTTATGGCCCAAAGCCAAGTCTAAGCCCTCTTCCCGTGGCTGTGCTGTCGCCCCCGGCTCTGTCACTGCCTGGCGTCCTCTGGTTCGCGGGTGATGGTCTGGCTCCCCCCACTGGGATGTACGCTCGAGGCAGGAGCCCCTCTGCTCTGTCCTGTGCTCTCACACGCAGGGCGGCGCCCAGCATGTAGGAGGCTCTCAGTAAATGTGTGCTCAGTGAGTTTAGGTGATACAGGCGGCACAGCACGAGGCCAAGACTAAGGCAGCAAGTGAGGCTGGGAGAAGGGGGCACAGACAGGAGGTGAGTCGGACAGTTCGAATCCCTGGGATTTCACTTGCAGCTTTATGATTGGGTCCCCAGCTCAGGAGGGGCAAAGGCTGCAGGCAGAAAGGGAGCTCAAATTCTTCCCCACTTAGGACAATCTGGCTCCCGTCCTAAAGTTCCTGCTTGTTTAGGATTAGTTCCACACAGGGGGGGCTGCTGACCGTGCTCTGTGAGCACCCACACCCGCTCACTGCGGCACTGCCGCGGCCCTCTGGGACGCGGGCCTTCATTCCTTGCACTTCTGAGATGGAGAAACACGTATCTGACAAACGCGAAAGTGCCCACTGCAGGAGGAGAAGACCATGTCTTTAGGGTGCATCACGGGAGGATAAGGAAAAGCAAACCTATCAGAAGTTGTTCTGTGCTTTTAACACAATGCTCCCGCCACGGTACCCTGTAAAAAGTGAACGCCTCGAGGGAATGTGTCTTTGAGGTAAGAAAGTGACAATTTAACGATGCACAAGACTGTTTCCGAAATTCCAAGGCTAGGAAGCGTGTTGTGTGAGCTTCTAGCAGAAGGAATAAAACGCATCCTCCGGGGGCGCGTACTGAATTAAAATCACAAAGCACCAGCGAGTGATGAAAAGAGAAGGAACTGAATAACACTGTCCGAGGGGATGATGACCTTTATGTTCCACAACAAATTACAGAGGCATGAAAATCGGGTTTCTATTCTGACAGTGCCCCTGCTTCCCGCAGAGGCCTTTATAATTAACCTTTTATGTGGCGGCGTACTTTTGGCATAACATGTTCATATTTATTGGTCCATAATTGAGTTGGATAAATCATTTTCAAAGCTGGAATTTGTGCTGAGGCTTGACTTCTTGTGAGCTGTGAGTTGCAGCCATATATGGTTCTCAAGTGTGCAGAATTTAGAGCTGGGCTGAAATAACAAGCCTTTGTTTTTCTAGTTTATATTAAAGTAGAAGAGATTGAAATAGGCAGCCTTTGTTAAGCAATATACAAATCATTTGTTTTCTGTTATGAGGAGACAAAGAGATTGACTTTCTTTCCCTTTTTCAAACACTTTGCAAATTAAAAAGCATAGCATTTTATAAAACATTTCATGAAACACAAAGTTGTACAAAAAAGAAAAAAAAAGAGAGATGATTTTCAAGTTCTCAAGTGAATTCATTTACTGACTAGGCACATTGGTGAGTTGATTATTCTTAAGCAGTCCATAATTGGAAGGAAAGTTCCTGAAAGAGAGGAAAGTGATATATATTTGTATACTTCAAGTAACAAATTATTTACACTCTGGTGGGAATGGCAGGATTTAGGCAGAGGAAGCAGGCAAACTGAAATTTGATAGAAATGAGAATACTTATGGAAAACAATGCAAAAGAGAATGGTAGAGATTAAGGACATACAATATTTGTGTTCAGTTAGGCAGATGAGTGATTAAACAGTATATGGTGATGATCAGACTCCTCCCCGTCACGACACGTACGGGTAGGAGGCTTTCAGGATGGCCACGCCTCTTTTCACACGGAACTTCCCGTACTAAAATGTGCAATGACTTCCTATGGATACACACTGGTACTGTCCTTGCCTTCCTGCCACCTGAGAAGAGACTCAGCTTTCAGGTATATTTAAACAAAATTTTATTTACTAACTAACACCAAACAATATATTCTGACGTGCTAATGACAACAAAACGGTTGTTTCAAAACCCAAGCGGCAACCAGAAGGAAACAAAACGCAAAACAGAACCTAATCACAAGAGAAGACGTGGCCTTCGCCACGCTTGCTCCTCACTGCTCTGGTCCCAGATGCGCGGGGGAGGGGGAGGGGGACCGTCCTTGAGGAGGCTCCCTGTGATGTGACCCAGCCCCCCACCTCCCGCCTCCCCCCCACCCCCCTCCGGCACCTGCCCCTTAGCTCCCAGCAACTGCTTACTCATCCCCAGACACACGAGGCCCCTCCTTTCCTCCCTCCGACCTGCACCAGCCTGGCAACTCTGACATCTCCTCCTCCCGTGTCTGCTTCACGATTTCGACTTCACTGTAAAGCCCGCTTCAGGTTTCTCCTCCTCTGTGAAGCCTTGTGCTCCTCGCCCTTCCCCGGCCAGAGCTCGTGACCTGTGTCTCTGTGCCCTCTGCCTTCACCTTGCCTGTCATGACCACTCGTGGAGCCAGGGACAGTGAGCCTCGGGCCCCGCACACGGCACCGGTGTGCCAGGACGAACCAGACACAGACAGTTATTGTAAAGGCTAATACTTAAAAAAAGGAAACAGCGAATACAGTGCATCTATTCATTAGGGCGCTGTTAAATTCATCAGTGCCTATTTCTTGAATGGTTTGACCACTGCGTGCTCTTCAATGACACATGACGGACTTGCTCCTGACCCCCGAGGACTCCCCGGGGCTGCAGGACAACCCACACGTCAATCAGCAGATCAGAATTAGGGGTTCGCCACTTGGGTGTCACTGGCCAGTACTCTCAGAGTCAAGAGAGACAAGGGTTCTTTGGGCAGAAGGAGAGAGAGAAGATCTTGAGGAACTGGCAGGCTCTGGATACCCAGAGGAGAGGAGAAGGTGGGCAAAGATACAGCGGACGGAAGGGCCAGCTGGGGCCTGGCTTCCTCAGAGAGACCGTGGGTCCCTTAAGAGCAGAGGCCCTCCTTCCCCGGGTGCGTCCACAGTGCTGAGCACAGGGCCTGCCGCTGCAGGTCGGCCTTAGAATCCATCGGCTCGCGAAAGGAGGCTCCAGGAGTGAGAGGAGACCAGCAGGAGCCCGCGCAAGGCTGGTCCTTCACCACCACCCCTGTAGGACACAGCCGAGCACCCAGAGCTGTCCTCACTCACTTGCTCACACGGGGACCCAGCCCACCACGTGCCCACCTCCGTGGGAAGGAAAGACCACTGTGAACCCACTCTGCGCGGGTGAGTTTTCTGTGTGGCCGCCCCCCGCAGGTGCTAACAGTTGTATGCAGTGATGGGGAGTATAGCACTGAGGGTTCAAGTTTCCTTCAGAAAAGCATATTAAGATACACCATTACCTCTACAGGGAGCAATACAGTAGTAACTCTAAGAAAGTGTAATGACTCAATAGATCTACCTTAGAATCTTATTCTACAGACGTATGTGAACGTGCACAAGAACAGAGATGAAGGGCTGCGCTTTCTAGCACTGTCTTTAATGAATGCAAAGTACTGGAAGCAAAACTACTTGTCAACAGTTGTTTAAATTATGGTGCATTCATATAAAGATTATTCAGCCAATAAAAAGAAAAACACACCTTTAGAATTTAAAACGATAGAAAACGAACTCAAAGATATACTCTAAAGTGAAACGAGGCAGGTATAAAAAACAGTGTACTGTTCTGTATGTTAAAAACAGTAACCATCAGTCTGTGCAGAAGCAAAGCACATGTTTTTCTATCTCTGAAAAAAAAAAAAAAAAAAAAAAAACAACCAAGACCAACAGCTGCCTCTGGGCATTTGAGGGCAGGGGTGGGAATTAAGACCAACTTTTCATTGTACCCTTTTCCCAAAGTTTTGGATTTTGTACCGAGCACATGCTATCACCTACTAAATTAAGGGCATGTTTTTGTTTTCCAACTTCTCCTTTTCCACTAAAAAAGCCAATGGTTACAGAAGTCAATTACCTCATTTCCACTGATAAACCAAACTAACAGTGAGAAGGGCTCAGTGTCAGTATTTTAAGAATTACAGCGTCATCGTTTGCTCATTAATTCATTCAGTCATTCGCCCCTCAATGAGCACTGTCAGTCCCCGCTTTGCGCCAGGCACCTCGCTGGGATCTGGACGGAAAGTCAAATGAGACGTGGTTCCGTCTTTAAAGAACCTGAAGTGATGCCACTGGTGAGAAAGACAAACGCGTCAACAAGTGAGCAGAGACCCGGCTTCAGGAGGGCACCTCTAGCCCTGCGCCCGTCACGGTGGCGTCTGAGAGCCTGGTAGGCGCTAGTAAGTGCGGCAGGGAGCAGACGTGGGGAGGTGAGGAAAGGCGTGGATCTTGCCGTGGTGGTCGGGTGAGCTCTTACATACGTGCATACGCGAACGGCAACATTTAACAACCTGGTAAATTCTCTTCCAGTGGAAGAATGACTCTAACTTGACCCGATGAGGCCGGTGAAGTCCTAATCCACTGTCCCGTACCAGGAGACACAACGCCACCTTGTTCATTTCACTCACCACATACATGACGGCTGTGCTAAGCCACGGTACCTGCACTGAAGATGCTCACATTCAGGGTCGGGGGGAGGGATGGAGAGGAGAGGAAACGGTCAATTGCAGGACCCCACTCTGCAGGTGAGGGCCCTCCGGCAGGGATTCTGCACCCAGGGAGATGTGGAGACACTGGGCCAAGGAAGACTTCCTGAGCGAGGTGATGCTTCAAGTCTCACTCCAAAGTTGGACAGACCAGTACTGACCAGCTATATCGAGAGCTGGGGAGAAGAGTAGGAAAATGTGATTTCAGGCAGACAATGGCGCAGATACCAAAGCACCACGAAGGGTGCTCGAGAGCAAGGCTGGAGCACAGCAAGGCTGAGGGCGGTACGGCGGGTTGGGGGAGCGGCTGGAGGGGCAGGCCGGACTGGGAAGGACTCACGCTAAGACAAGAGAAACAGGTACAGCAGTCGGTACTGATCCCTGAAAGATAGCCAGATTCCTGGAATAAGAATCCCATTCAGAATCAACTTCAACTGGAAAGGATTTTCCATTAGATAGGGGGAGGATGGAATTCAGATTTTAAAATGTTCCACAACCTTCCTCAAAGATGGAAACAGAATCAAGCATAAAGTAGATTTTGTTATCTTTTTGTTTTGTTTTGTTTTGCGGTACGCGGGCCTCTCACTGTTGTGGCCTCTCCCGTTGTGGAGCACAGGCTCTGGACGCGCAGGCCTAGCGGCCATGGCTCACGGGCCCAGCCACTCCGCGGCATGTGGGATCTTCCCGGACCGGGGCATGAACCCGTGTCCCCTGCATCGGCAGGCGGACTCTCAACCACTGTGCCACCAGGGAAGCCCAGATTTTGTTATCTGAAACATAATGATGAATTTTTTCTTTTCTATTCCTACAACACAAATCAATATAAATAGTACATCACTATAAATAGTAGATATGGTTTGCATATAAAATAACCAACTTTATTATTTATACTTATCACTTATAACCTGTAAAGCGGCTTAACATGGTTAATTAGATTTTTTTTTTTTTTTTTTTTTTTGGCGGTACGCGGGCCTCTCACTGTTGTGGCCTCTCCCGTTGTGCAGCACAGGCTTCGGACGCACAGGCCCAGCGGCCATGGCTCACGGGCCCAGCCACTCCACGGCATGCGGGATCTTCCCGGACTGGGGCACGAACCCGTGTCCCCTGCATCGGCAGGCGGACTCTCAACCACTGCGCCACCAGGGAAGCCCGGTTAATTAGATTTTTGACTACATTTTAATTTTTTTCTTCAAATCATCTGTTTTAAATTCTGGGACCTGTCTCTCTGTACACAGTGACTAGAGTCACTGTCTAATTTTGAGTTAGACTATTCCTATTTACATGAGTGATTTTTTTCTTCCTTTTTTGGGTCTCTGTGAGCTATTCCTAACCATCCCTAACACTGCCCATTAGGAATCATACTGTTCACACTGACAATGTCATTCTTTCACATTCACTGTCTTGCTCAGCGCTTTCGGCTGCCAAATCCTGTGCTAAGAGCTGGAACAAAAGGACAGAAAGGTTAGGCCCCCGTTTTTTAAGGCTCTCACCACCTGGCTATCAGATCAATAACCAGTGCAAACAGAGGTCTGTACAAAGTTCCTGCTGGAACGCAGGCTGAAAAAGGCACCATCTCTGCCTAGGGGGATGCAGCAGGGCCAGCTCAATGGTGAAGAGGGTATTTATTACATTTCAGCGTGGGCTCACTGTATTTAAGCTTCTTAGCAGGACCTGCAAGATCCTTCATTCTGTGCCCCTTGCCCATACAGACAGCATCACCTACAGCTTTCTCTAATTACCTAAATAATCAAAATTTCCCAGATAACTGTGTTTTCTTATAATTCAAATATCTGCATAAAGCAACAAGCAAGAGCACGCACGTAGGTGTGTGCCAGGCATGCTTCTAATCCTCACAGCTATACTGAGGTAGATTCCACTATTGTGTCCATTGTATGGATGGGGAAACTGCAGTTGAGACTGAAGTTCAGTAAGGTTAAGTAACAAAGCTGGTAAATGACAGAGCTAGGTACGACTGCTTCCAGGAAGACCCTCCCTACGTGGTTGCCTTCTACTGGTCCTTACAGCCCTGCTGGCACCCGTCCCACCTCTGCCACCCCGCCTGGCGTCCACGTCTCTCCCACGCTACATCTGTCGCCGCCCAGTCACTGGCGCCTGACTGGCCCACTTCCCCAGCAGACTGTTGTCACCAATGCGTCTCCACTGCCTGCAGCATAGCAGATGCTCAGCCAACGTGTCTGCATGAACGTTGATACTTATTCAACTTGCAATATCTTGAACAAAGCAAGATTCAGAACCTAACTACAGCCAAAGAGTCTCTCCAGGGAGGAATCTGGGGCAGGGTGGGACAGAGACGGAGGGGCTACTTATCAATCACGACGTCTGCCAACAGTCAGTGTGGTAAGGCTCACTTCTAGGAATACAAGGCGACATAAAAGTTAGCCCCTGCCCTCAAGGAGCCTTTAATCTAAAGGGAGAGTGAGTGCTAGCCCAGAGAGCGGACAGTGTAACAGCACGGTTAGGACAAAGACTCTGGATCAGAGTGGACGGTCCAAAACTGGCTCTACCAGTCATAGGGCCTGGGATCCTACACAGTGATCTCACCTCTTGAAGCCTAAGCATCTTCCTCCGTAAAATGGAGATGACACTCACCTTCTTATCATTGTGAGGATTCAATGAAATCATTTATAGAAAGTGATTAAGCACAGGCTTGGTCATAATGGCAACTTATAACCAATCTAAGTCACATGGTATCAATACTAAAATGAAGAAGTATAAACTATGCACACTATTTCGGAGAGCACGGAGGGATCGCGGTTTCACTGCTGAAGACACGGAAGGGAGGGCGTGGGACCGAGTCCTGAAGGACGGGCATGGTTTCTAGGGGCAAAGGCCCGGGGCAGCAAGCGCTGGTGTGTCACCTACCACCTCCATCCACGCTGAACTACTTGAGCGTAAGGTCCACGTCCTATAGATCTTTGTGTTCCTGTTGCCTCCTTTGTATCTGGGGAAGAACTGGCGCTCAGTAAACGTTGTCACATGAGAAGATAAACGAATCCCAAGGGGGTAGACAAAGGCCAGGGGAAAGATCTGGGAAGGATGCCGTGTGCGCTTAGGGACAGGAGAAGGCTGCTCGCCTGCAAGTCCTCCTATTGAAACAGGGAGAAATGAGGCTCAGTAGAGTATTTGCCGAATAAGGGAAGACCTAGAAAGCCAAGCAGAAGAACTCCTGTCCAAGAGCATTCCTGGTGGTTCCTGACCTTTCTGGCTCACAACCCCTTTTTACAGTCCAATGGAGCTGTGGATTCTTTAATAAATGAAAATAAACATAAAATTGAACAAGTCCTATGAATTAGCTCTGAAGACCATCTGGGGATTTACCCTCCAGGGATCTGTCCATAATTTCTGATTAAAGAAACCTACACTGACTATTTAATATGCCAATTCCTAAAAAAAATAAAAAATAAATTACTTATTAAAGAAAACAGTGAAAAAATTTCAATATAACGTCGCGAACTGAAAAAATGTTATATATCACATTCCCCTTCTGTACAAGTAGAGAAGCACCAAAAAAACCAACCAACCAAACAAAAAAAACCCAGAACACTTATTTTGATTTATGGGAGTGAAGAGAACTATTTTCTTCCTAAGAGTAATAATAAGTATAATAATAAGTATAAAATACACCTTATCATATTTATCTTATTAAAAGCAATAATTTGTTTTGGAAAACTCAAAGTAGAAAAGGACACACACACAAATCATACTTTCACAAGCTTAAGATGATTACTGTCAAAAATTTCCAGCACATCCATGTAATATTTTGCCTATGAATATGTACAGAGAGAATATATACAGTCTATTTTTAAAAAATAAAATTGGGACTGGACGATGGGATCGCTAGCAGTAAACTGCTCTTTCACTTGATACTTTTGAAAACCTTGTCATGCTACCGACTAGCCTGTTACGTTTTTACTGAGGAAAGTAATGGAGTTAACTTACACAGTGTGATGACCGAGCCTCCCACCTCTGCAGCTTACGCAGAGCTCCCTGGGTCTGACTTGCTTACGTTCAGGAAGTTAGTTAGCCACAGTCACTAGTGCTGGTGGTGGGAACAGGGTGGGAAATGTTCCACGCGGCTTCAGAGAAGCACATCAAATGACTGGAACAAAGGCACTCACCTGTGTCTGCTGGACGGACACAACCTTCCTTTCACTTTCCAAGATGGCCAACATTTCCTAACAAAAGAAAAGACCTTTTTACTCAAAGAGAAGGAGACCCCTCAGAAAATAAAAATTAAACATTTTACATAATCTACAATTTAAAAAAACTTAGCCAAATGATTAAAGAAAAACTTTATTAAATATTTGTCAGTTTTAAGAAGTGCCCTCAATTACTAACCAAAGAATGTATTACAAACAACTAGTTATGAGGTTTTACATTTGTTTAATAGGGAATAATTGGCCCCAATTAAACTGACTAAACTAAGGCTTTTTAGATTACTAAAACAAATTAAACTTTTTAAAATGAGAATTTAGGTGATCTTAAAACCTTTCTAAAATGGATAATGAAACTTGCTAAGTTGTAACCTCCCTGGTTTTATTAGTTATATTAAGATAAATTAAGTGAGATTAAAATCTTATTTGATTTATTTACCTTTGAAAATGAAGACCGTTTAAGGGTTACACATCCTCAGCCTTGGCGAGTGCGACCTCAATTAGTCAAGTCAGAATGTCTTTAAAAGCTTTGTGCTTATTGCTTCCAGCATGGAGCGAGGTGTTCATTAAGGTACCAAAATTCTCATAAAAAATCCAAAGTTGCACTAGTGAAAAAACGCTCAACAAGATGAAAACTGATCACATCTTTTTCAGAAAATCAGTAGTTATTTTAAAACCAGTTTTTAAACAAGATTTGGTTTTGCGTAGTTTTTAACGTGCCACTCAAGCAGCTTGATACCATTTGGACTCTTTAAACAGCATTTAAATCTACGGTGAGTATATAATGGTACATTTAATTTTATACCATGTTTTAAAATAAGTTGTACAATGTTTAGTGTGACCCTTTTTTGACAAGCGTTGTTAAATGAATCCTTTCCCTGTTTACGACTATTTATGAAGGCCTTTTTAAATAAGAGAGACATGAAATTGTTAGCTCACACACACAAAATTTCTTTCAAAAGTTTATTTAGTATCAAGCAAGAGGAGACTTTGCTTAACACTACAGAACATTTCAAGACTTGAGTTACAAAAGAATACCACATTATTTGCACTTGTAATTGGCTTCCCTTTTTACGCACGTTGGCAAGAGAAAAAAAAAACAACTAGCATATGGCTGAAAGATAAAATAACTAAATTTCTATGGAAACCTTTAAAATGAAAGGTGAGGCTTATGTTAAAAGGATGGATTAACATATTTAGTAAACCTATCTTTTTTGTTTAACACTAGTTAATCAAAGTTATTTTTTTTTCCTTTTGATGACCTATTTTTTCATATACAGACTGGAAATAACAAAATTTTACATGTCTTTTTTTTTTTTTCTGCCCAGGTTGATGTTTCAACAAAGTAATTTTAAATTCCATCCCTTCAGATGTTAAGCATTTTGATTTATTTAAAAAGGGATTGTTCATAGAAAACAATTACTTTGAACAGTATACAGGACTGGTGGAGACTGGCTATGTCACAACATCAGACAGTACAATCAGTATCTGCTGTATGGCTGGTCTCTGTAGACGCCCTTTGCTGTCCTCGCCGAGGGTGCCTTGTGTCTTGAGTTAGTCCACTCCTCTTGCCCTAAAGTCAGTCAGATGAATCACAGTTAGACCACTGCCAGAGATCCCACTGGCTTCATTTTTCAGAATCTAACTTAGCCCTGAACCAGTGGTAGATGCCATACTGAAGGTATGTATCCCCCGAGGTCCTTAAAAAACCCAAGGGAATTCACTTTAAAAAAAAAAAATTATGAACACAATGGAAAATGGTCCTCTCACTAGCAAATCCTACCAGCCTGGGAAGACAAATAATTTTTGTATCTTAAATGGCAACCAACTTTGCAGGAACTTCCTTTCGGCCACTCATTTAACAAATGCTCGCAAACTCAAGCAGCAAATTGAACTGCCTCTTGCTAAACGTGAAGACATCTATGGATGGGAAAGAGACTGGGAAAAGGGTCACTTGGATTTCTTCTTCAAAAACAAAGAAAACACAGATAAAAATTTGTGAAGGCAAAAGGAGAGAAAACTGGAGCGCAAAATGGAAACGGGCAGCTTGGGAGGGGGAAATGATGCCTCATTCTTCACAGGTCCTTCAAAGAAAGAGTAAATGAAAGTTGTATTGGGTGGAGAGTTATGCCTCAAAAATACTTCCTGGATGTGAAATAATCTCAATGACATAATGTCAAATTGCTTTCATCCTAATACTAAATCCATACCGAACGATGTTATTTGTAACAGAGGGACATTCAATCACCCCCATCTCTGGGCCCTCAGTGAGTGATCTGCAGGTCTTTGACAACAAACAGTTAACATCTGTGCTGCAACACACAGCGATTTAAAAGCCATGCCTCCACGGAGACCAATTTAAAAAAGCTGTGAAGGAAAAAATGCTGAAAATGACCTCTTATTTGATACAAACATGCGATCAACGTCATTCCCTCAAGCTAACTTGCATCAATTTAAGTAGACAGCATTCAGCAAGCCAAGGTATTTCTCTTAAGCATCTCTAACGAATAACAACAACAACGAAAAAACCAAGGTGCATCATCAAGGCTTGGGGCAGGTGATACAACAAAATGCACTTCAAAAGGAACACTGGAAAATGGTTTTTCAGTTATGTTCAGAGAAATGTCATAACATCCATTTAACGAGAATCCTGATTCACTTGCACTGGGCACGAAGCATTCATCAGAGCTTTGCAACTGACTGAAGCTTCGCATTCTCTGATCTCTGCCCCGTGGCAAAGGAGCTTCTTAGTATCGTTAAGTTGCTGCCGCCAATTCTTTTAATTAAACCTGTCATCCTTCTGCATATTGAGACTCTGGACATGGGTTCCCCGGCATCTCAGCCAGCTCCCACTGAAATAAGTGGGGTTTCGATGTCTCCCTGTAAGCCTGAGAGAGCCGTGCATCTCCTTCCTGGCTCAGTGCTTCCGTAGCCTTTACTGAATGATTCCCACCCTAATGTTTTTAGAGGATTTGAGATCGCGAATAAATTAAAATATAAAGATGGGGGGGGGTGGAATCACCGTAGGGCTGTAGTCTCAATTGCTTCATTTTCTTTACTGTCAAGAAGCAAAGACACTTCAAAGAGACCCATTCTATCAAGTGTCTGCAGTTTGGCAAATTGTTCAATAGTGAGAAAAGCAGCACATGGCAATCATCCCAAACAGAAAATCTAAGTTTAGAATCTGAATTCCTGTAATCTCCTGCAAGTCTTTAGTCCTCTTTAACTATTAAATTTAAACCTTAAGGAGCTTCTGAAAATAGCTGGATGAGCACAGATGCACCGAGAGGGAGCTGCGATCTCAATGTCAGTCTGTATGAATTTCCCCTGAGTTAAGGTCTTTAAGCTGTTTCTATGACCTTTCTATTTATGGCTCCACTCTGGCCATTTACTCACCGTAGGAATCATAAGTCTCTTCACTGAGTCCGTGTCCATAATCATAGTAATCAGCACCACTGTATCGAACAAAACAAAACAAGCAGAGAAAGACGAAAACACAGTTAGGACAAACTGACTTGCCTGTGAGTTTAAACCATACTCGAGGAAGAATTCTACAACTTAAAGATAACTAAAACACCGGGATAAACACTGAAAGGAATTCCCACAGAGAAGACAGAGGCCTTAGAATTATCACAGTCCCCTCTGTGGCCCCTCACTTTAATTCACAGTAAATCTGTCTGACACCTTAACCGCAGCAATTGGCCGGCCCACAGGGAGTGCGCCGATGGTGCCTGAGGGATGCAGAGTCCCTGTCCTGGAAGGATGAGTGGCCTGAGAGGTGGACAATCACAGCCTGTGCACCCGGAACCTGGGCTGGGCTCGTGTGAGGGACAGGAGGAAGGACAGCCACGGCTTCTTTCCAACCGATGCAAAGTTCACGGAAGGCACAAACCTACGGACCAGACAACTCGATGCTGTGTGACCCGTGGGCAGTTCACTTTACAATAAAGTAACAACATTACGGGATGAAACGTTTTACTTGCCCAGCACCATCCCGTTACCATCGGGAGTGGCTGCCCAGCAGGAGGACTGTGTGTGACAGGGGCAGGAAAGGCCCCTGCGGTCCAGTCACCAGCCCTGGCCAAGTCTGTGAGGACAGAGGCCAGGAATCTTTCCAAAGCACAGGCACAGCTGTATTCCAAGGCACAACATCCCTGAGACACCGGGAGGGAGGGGGTCTGGCACCACGGCCATCCTGTAGATGATGCAAAACAGGTTACACACACACGAAGTATGTGAATTAGGCATAACCTTTTACAGGAACGAATTTGTGGAAAATCTGGATGACTCGACCACGGTGGGTCATGCTAATAAACTAACAGAACTAATAGAAACTAATAGCATTAGTTTCTAATGCTATTCTGAGTATCTGAGGAGGGCTTTCACGCACTCTCTCCTGCTTTTTTCCCCTTTCCCACTCTTCTTAATTTTGTAGGGAAACAATCATCCCGAATTTGTTATCTTGGATTGTCCTGGAAATAAACATTGTCATTATTCCAACTTGATGCAATCAAGTAAGAAATTCTAATCAAAATGGAAAATGATCCAGCTCAGCTGTTTAACACCCTAGGAAGCCACGGAGTGAGTAATAAAATCCATGCTGTGGGTGTCGCCTTGCACCAGCTCCGAGACCCCGCGAGCAGCCGTCACCTCAGCTCCTGAGGTGAGAAAGCAGGGCTGCCGTGCCCATCTTACAGGCAAGGATACCGCAGATCACAACAGCTGGGACGCCAGCCTAAAATCTCACAGGGAACGTACAGGGGACACAACCGGCGAGACCCACACCTGGCCCTCTCCTCCCACCTTTGGTTTCTCGGGTAAATAGGACCAGAGGCTAATCATCAACTCCACTGACTACAGCCCAAGGAGGCAGGTCCTATGAGGGAAAGGGCCCCGAGGCGGGGAGCTGCGAGTCGGTCTGCCTCAGGCCTGGGGGGACGGCTCGGCCTTCTGCCAGAAATGTTCCCCTTCCCTCTCCTTCCAAGCGCCTCCCACCCACTCTTTAGCCTAACTGCCGCTTCCTCAGAGCGCACTGCCACCTCCCAGGGTTGGCTGTGTCCCCATCACAGCCCTCCCTCCGCGTCTCACCCCTCTCCTGGCCCCCACGGGCCCTCACTCTCCAGGAACTGAGTGCCTGGGTGCAGAGGAAGGGGCGCCTCCGCCCTCTGCTGTGTCCGGACAAGACGGCGATGCCTGAGCATGTTCTGAGAGCCCGGGTGAAGCTGAAGACGGGGTGAACGGTGGGCGCGGCGTGCCGGGCACAGAGGCGGAAGCAGGCTGCAAGCCGAGCGTCTGTAAGGACTCGTGTTAAGCGGGGTGAATAAGCATTGATAAAAGGCCTGCGCTGGGATGTTCCTCAGCACAGAATGCCTCCTCCATGTGCGAACACAGGCCAGATTCTTGTTATCCTGGTTTCATCACGTCCTCAGAAGCTAATCAACACACTGCACCATGCCGGTGACGGTGTGAGCTTTCTGGCCTGGAGTGTGCTGGGGGCTCCACTGGCTGCTTTAACTGGAGCCCAGGAACAGAGCAGTCCCTCCCACGGCTGACCTATTAGACCAGGCGGCGATCTGCAATTTTTCCGAGGACAGCTGAGAGCTGGCACTCACTCCTAGAGAGCCTCGGGAAAAGGGAGGGAGCCTGAGAGGAGTGGACTGTCCTGAGCTGGACCCCTGCCGTCCTGACAGCTCCTCCACAGGCATGAGCTCACGGGTCTACGTGGAATCTCGGTGCTTTGACAGACAAGGCTCAGTGAGGGTGCCCCCCTCCCAGAGTCACACAGCTCATCGGGGCAGCAGCTGTGCTCAAGGCTCAGGACACGCCTCTGCCCTGTGCTGAGCACCTACCCACGCTAGAGGCGGGCGGCGCTCGCCGTGCCCGGCCCCCTTAATCCGGTGGTTCCTGCTTGACTCCCACCTGCTCTGCCACTCTTCCAGAATGTCCTATTCGCTCCCCTGGGGCTTATGGGATGCCTCTTCATGCTCGGAGACAGAAGTCAGGGTCCACGCAAAACCCAATGCCATACGATCACGGCAAACTGTTTAACTGCCTAGTTCTCTCTCTGGTCTCAAATTCCTCCTCTCCCTTTCTGTAGTCCTAATTTTCCATCCAGGTATGATACACATTTATGGCGAGAAGAAAAGAGGGACTAGCTGAAAAAGGGACAGAGAGAGACCTTCATATTCAAGAAGGAAAAAAATCCAGCAAAAACAAGCAACAGCAAAAAAATATGGCATCCCTACCTCTTAAGATTTAGTAGCTTTCCAAATGAGAACCGCTATTAAAGTAGAAGGTTTTTCTTGTCTTGCGGATAGAAATTTAGAAGCGAAGCTTTTGATAAAATGTCATTTTGCCAAATACGGGTCAAGACATCTGAGTCTGAAACCTGGGCCTCCCAGGGCCGGGCAGACCTGGGGCAGCTGCCCGCCCCCCCGCCCCCCGCCGAGTCCGAGTGCCCCTCCCCCCTGCCGAAGCCCACTGCGCTGGACTGCCCAGACGCTGCGCAGCCCTAACATTCTCCGTGGCTCATGTACAGCATCTGGACACAAGCAGTCAACATAAATTCTCGTTTTGTTGAAAATAAATTGGCTAATGCTTCTGAAAAACTCAGCACTAAATTAAGTGAACCTCAGTCTTCTTTCCAAAGGTCAGAAGTTACATCATAATGGCTCCTTAGACAAATAGAGCTGTGATGCTCTTTAAAATTTTATCTTGGTTGCACGGGAACAATGAGAGTGACCCCTTCATAAAACGGAGAAGAATTCTCTTTACTGAGACAGGTCCCCACTGTTTAGCTTGGAACTGTCAGTGACAGGTACTGAGACCTATAAACAGGAGTCAAACAAGTGCTTTCTGACCAGACTAAGTCCTCTCTATTAAATGAAGTGAGCAGGAATGAACATCAGTGTCGACTGGAAATCCATCTGTGAAGTGCTCTAACACGGTTCAGCATAAAAAAATCAGGGGTGAGGAATGTTTCCCAATGAACAGGAGAATAAAAGGTAGCATAATTTGGTCCTGCAATGGTTTGGTGATAAGACAATCTTAGTTTTGACAAGTGAAAACTTTAAACTGACATCTGCTAACATTTCACCCAGTTTCTGATTATTTATTTCAAGACTGTCATCAAACCAAGAAGCTGGGAGCAGCTGAACCCCACTCTCGTACCTGTCAGTTCCATCTGAATTGCTTTTGCAGCATTTCATTTCACGCACCTCAAATGTCTATTAACCAAAGACGTGTCCTACTTCCCAAGGATAAACTAAAAACCCAACATATGGCAGAGGGGAAAAATTCTAAAAGTGTCTTCCTTTATGTGTACAACACTTAACATTGATAACACGCAAGAAAACGCGTTAGGCTGACCATGCCTCAACTCCATCACGAGGGGTCGAGGGAAGCCCCCTCCCTCAACAGATCAAGAATGGGCTCCCCTCGCTGGCACCAGGGCCACGTCTCCCCAGGCCTTCTATCTGTCCTCTGCGTTCTACTCCATATCAGGGTTGAAGGAAGTCCAAACGTTCAGCATGATTCCTGGCTTTCCTGGAGGTTCTCGATCCCATCAACCAGAGTCAAGAAATAGGCCCGGCACTGGACGGAAACACGGGGGGGCAAGGAGCAAACGGCAGCGCTGGGACCAAGCCCACACCTCCCCAGGCCACCGACAGGCGTTCAAGAGGAGGACAAGGACGCCGAGCTCTCAGATCACCCTGTGGCTCCACGAACGGGATTAAGAAGGAACTCCTGACACGAATCCATCCCATATCCCTTCAACGTCTTCAAGCCTCTCCACGCATTTCTAGTTTAAAGTCACCGGCACTAATCTCCTTAGGCCCGTTGCTTGTATCTGTGCAGCTCGGGGAACTCCAGACCACGAGGTGCTCTTTCTCTCCAGTACCTGGAAATTTCTGCCCGCCCCCGTCGGTCCTCACCTCCACCCCGACCGTGCCCCCTGGAACCCCTTCATGGCTCGTCGTGGGCCAAACCCCTCACACACTCTCAGCCTCCTCTGCGGACACTCTCTCACCTTCTTCCTCAATGGAAACTTACTTCTCCTCTAACGACAGCTCTCGCCTGGCAGCCCTGCCCTCTCCTCCACGCCCCACAGCCCACGTACCACCGGGAGCGCAGGAGGGGTGAGCATTCTCTTCGCGACCGCCGCCCCCCACAGACACACCACTGCCACTTCTAGACCAGGATGCTCCACGCCTCCGTACAAACAC
Source organism: Mesoplodon mirus (assembly GCF_964341445.2). Lineage (NCBI taxonomy): Eukaryota > Metazoa > Chordata > Mammalia > Artiodactyla > Ziphiidae > Mesoplodon > Mesoplodon mirus. Next base: position 6,374,385 of record NC_138992.1, read on the forward strand.
CCAGCTCTGAACCTCCCGGTAGCATCGCCGTCCTAAGTCCTGGTGCTTCCATATGCAGGCAGACGATCCTTCAAACAAGCTGGTCTCTCGCGTCCCTGGACCACTCTTGTCCACTGATCCTGTCTCTAGTCTCCTTTAGCCACCAACTCCCAGGTCACATCCTAGATCCTGTCACATTGATAACTTCAGTCTTCCCCCACCTCGCTCCCATTTCGTATATTCCACTCGGACCACAGTTTCCTCTCTCTAGTCTCCCTCCCTCCCTCAAAAGGATTATGCTGACCATCCTTTCCAGTACACTGCCATCATGCCCACTACTGGTCTTCAAATTTTCATCCCTTGTCAAGGTAACCAATGAACTCCAAGTTGCTAAATTCAATGGTCAATTCTCAGGCCTGTCACATGACTGGTCCGTAGATGTGATACAGCTGATCACACACAGCAGATGCCACCTGAGGGACTGCATCCTGGACTGGGGACTACCAAGCGCCAGGGTCCTACGGAGGCACATCCTTGGTCCATCTGGGACCAGGAAGGCAGCGCAGCTGGCACAGAGAGGACGAGGGGGAGGCAGGCGTGAGCCATGCAGGGTCATGTGAGTCATGCAGGGTCACGTGAGTCATGCAGGGTCACGTGAGCCATGCAGGGTCACGCGGGCCTCTGAAAGGCTTTGGTTTCTTGATCCTGAGTAAGATGGGAAGTTACTGGACGTTTCCACGGCTCCAGGGAGAAACGATGTTGCCACTTCCTGAGATGGGGGAGACTGAGGCAGAAAGAGCTCTGGGCGGGAAGCCATCAGGGGTTTGGCCTGGGAGAGGCCAGGTTTGACGGGCCTCCCAGACCTCCCAGAGGAGTCCACCGGGAGGCAGCTGGGAAGAGAAATCGAGAGGTCTGAACTGGAAGCATGAGTCTGCAGCCATCACCATAGAGAAGGCACTCCAAAGCACGAGGCAGGATGCGATCCCTCAGGGAATACGTGCAAAGGGTCAGAGAGCTCGGATCCCGGATTAAAGGTTCACTTAGTTTTGAATCTGTGCTTCCATCTGGAACTAGCGTGATCTTGGACAGGCAGCTGAGTCTTTTTGAGGTGCAGCTGCTACAAGTGTCTGAAACGTAAAAGGTGCTCAAGAAAAATAGCGACAGGAACGAGGGAATGAAGTGTGTGCTGCCCAGGAGGTGAGGAGTGCAGCGGCGCCTCCCGTGACAGGGCGACAGGGAGTGAGCCGTGACTCAGTGGGCTCGCACACGGCACCCCTCGCCGCCGGCCACTTCCTCTGCACAGAATAAACGGCGGAGACTGCTCTTAACCCTGGTGTTGTAATTCAGTCTGCAAAGCCTCATTTCAGATGGAACAATTACTTTGTCAAATAAAGAGATTTTAAATGTTCACGTAGGTCTGCCAGAGAATCAGAGACACGCGGTTTGCCATTTACGGTGGATCTTCCACCTCTACCGTGAAAAACTTCTCAATCTGACCTCACTATAAAGTGCAGGAACTTACTGGTACTTGCCTGATCAAAGGGGAGAAATCGGCCTTGAGAAGTCATGTGATCCATCCTCCGGGCTTCAGGCCAAACTGTCTCAACCATCTGAGAGAATGATTCCCTCGTGCTTTCAAAGGCTTCAGAAATAGAGTCTGAATAACCTGTCACAGTAACACACGTGGACCGGCCTGCCAGAAAGTTCCATGTTTAACCTTAATCTCCCATGAGACACTCAGAATCCTTTTCTCTTACTCTGTTCTCCTCAGAGCTCGAGGGTACCACCTCCTGTGAGAGACCGCTCAGGAAGACCGATCATGCAGCAGGTTGAAGCACATGCCTCGGCAGTGACTGGCAGACCTAACTTAAGGACCTACGGCAACTACTAGCATCGGGTGGTGGGCAGAGGCATGCAAACAAGAGCCAACCTAACACTAACAATAGGTACTACCCAATAGTATCTATTAGATATTGTCAAATGCCTAGTCGGAGCCTTGTATTGTGCGAGGTACTCCACACAAATTCTCTCATATTTAAAACAAACTCGCAATCTGGTATCATCTCTGTTTTATAAATTTAGGTTAAAAACATTTTCCCACCATTTAAGAGAGAAAACTCTCACTTCTTACACTCTCTTGAGAAGGATGCTCTTGGTAGGAATTTATGAAGTTCAGATATCAGCTTGTTTCAACACCCGTTCAGCAGATATTTCTGGAACACCTACCACGTGCTGGGCACTGGGGCTGCAGCAGTGAACAGGATCCGGTCTTTGTGATAAAACACATTTGGTCTAGTGTGCAAGTCAGACAACCGTAAATAGGCCAGTGGAGTACTGTGATCCCGAGAAGCCCAGAGTTCTGAAGGAACTCGGGGGTGGGGTGCCCGCACCAGTTTTGGGGTCTAAACTGCCACCTAAGAGAAGAGCCAGACAATAAGGAAGAGAAAAGCATCCCAAGCAGAAGAACAACACTCGGTCTGCCTCAGTGACGGGAAAGCAGTGACTGGCCCCAGTGCCGGGGAGTCAGGATGCAAGGCTAGTTTCTCCCACTCCCCCAGGTGACTTTCACCACTGTCTAACTTAACTACCAAATCACTACACTCGCCAAATAGTAAGAAATATGTTTGGGTGCTTTTTCGAAAAGCCATGCAATTCAGGGAGACAAAAGGAGATGATGAAGTGAGATATCCCACAGTCAAAAGAAAAAGCCAGAGAACTGTCTGGGTGCTGGAATCGCTCCATTGGTGACGTGGGTGTATACTCTGGAAACATTCACTCAGCTATGTACATGCTTCAGATAAGTGTGAATTTATGCTCTTTGCTGTATGTACATTATATTTCAGAAAAAGGAAAACAAATCTAAAAGAAGAAAGCTAACATGTATGTTAAAAGGGAAGGATCAATGTGCAGTTGTTGCCTATTTAGTGTGCACTTTCTCTTTCTTTCTTACCAAAAGACTCCTTGTAAGACTGAGGGTGAAGTGCTAGTGATAACGTATCAATCCACAAAACCCCGTTTCTCATCCATTTCTGCAGACAAGGCCACCAACGAGATAGGAGTGAGCTTCAGGAAGTGAAGCTTCCAGGAAACTCCCTAACAGAAGGCTGACCCGCCCAGGAGGTATGGCTTCCTCTTCCTCTTTCTTCCTGCCTGAACCCCAGCCTGGTGGCTGGGGCCGTGACAGCCACCCTGAGACCGAGGTGAGCCTAAGGACACAAGGCAACGGTGAGGATAGTGAAAACAGAGGGAGAGGCCTGGGTCCTTAGTTAACTACAAAGAGTTCTCCATTAGCCTGCAGCTGCTAACGCTCTTGCACGAGAGACGAAACCTCTAATTCATTTGAATTTATGGTTAATTCAGAGCTTATCCCAGTCCTAAAAGGTGGTACAAGAATTCTGAAATGAGGGATGCTGAGTATCTGTATTTTTTTGCTGCAGGGATAGCCAGTTATGCTTATTTTAACAGCACTCTGTAAGCTACTCTTCTCTAGCTGTAGCACTCTGTTGTGCTATTTCTTTCTATCAAAAGTTGCTTAGAAGATTGCAGATGGTTCTATACAATTTAAAAAAACTATGAATTTTGATTATATTCCAAGAAAAACGAAAGAGTAAAAGGAAAAGAGTTTTGTCTACAAGAGTCTCTTCAGTTCACTCTGTGCCTTTTTCTTCTTCCCGCACACCTGAGGCAGGCACGCACGCAAAGAGGCTTCAGTGATACTCAGGGAGTGTGTTTCACACCAACACGTACCAAGGCTGTGATGTGATGTGTATGCAATGCTAAATTTACTCTGTATACTCATTTTCACTTTTCAGCAGGTTTCTCGTCTTATTATAATCATTTTGGAAGACAATATAGAATTAATAGTTAAGAATCAGGCTCTGGAGTCAAGCAAACACATATCGTCAGGATCTAGGCTCCAGCATGTACTCTGTGTGTTAAGCTTGGGCAACGTTAACTCAATTTTCTCATCTGTAAAATACATTTAAAAATAAATCTTTCATGAGATTGTTGTGAGGTTTAAATAAGATAATGTGTTACATACATATATTAAGCTCTTATTCACGGACAGCTGTTACCAATATTATTGAAGTAGAGGTTCTTTCTAAATGAGTAATATTTTCCCCAGAGTCTTATTTGGATGTTATACAATCTATTTCTGCTTATTTGCTAGAGTGAGGAATGTACCTTCAGTGATACAAGTCTAACAAAAATACCAACAATAACTAATAATTTCCTTCTATTTGCACAGTTCTCTGCAATTTCATAATTTTAACTTTCAGGAAAGTAAGTGCTATTTCATCCATTCACTTTATTAATTAAACACAAGGATCCACTGGGTTCACTGGTGGCTGGCTCCAGGTCACACACTAAATGACCGAGCTGCAATTCATGGTTAGACCTGTCTTTGACTCAAGTTTCAGTACTTCTACTATAGCTGTTACTTTCAACAATGATTTAATATCTCTGAAACACCAACATTTAGAACTAAAATTTCTTATGAGAAAACCAGAAAGGAACAGACTTATTTTTTATAACACTTTTCTGGCAAAAGATAATTTAAAAATTTACCAGTAACATATATCATCACTAGACATCCCAAGAAATTTTATTGAGAATTCTTTGCATGAAGTATCAAAACTGCAAATTGGAACGTGACAGAACACGACTGTCACCACAGACTGCAGGGCAAGTCTTGAGAGTGGGAAGGGGGTCAGGGGTGAGTCACCATTCAGAAGGAGGCTGGGAAGGCTGCTGACAATTAATCTCTAAACAATGAAATATGTACCTACAAGTTTAAAACACATAAAAAGATTTTTGGACAGAGAACAAAATGGACACTGGATTCACTGGCCTATTTATTAGTACTTCTCTCTGTCAGTACCCAAGTCCAACTACACTGAGTGCCAAGGCATGTCAGCTTTCAATACTGGATTCTTTGGCTCTTTCAATAGCATTCGAAAACAGCCCATCAACACTTTATAAGCAGTTTACAGTATTTCATGGGATCATTTGTTAATGAGATTCATTCGTGGCATCTTGAATTTGTTTTTTCAGTCAACTCCTCCACCTGCTATATTGAGGTATCCTTTCTGGGAGATTTCTGATTGATCGGTTAGTTAGATTTCGAATAGTTAGATTTCAAAGCCACTGTCCGTTACTCTTTAAGGATATTCGACTGTGATCTACACTATTTATGTATGTGAAATACATATATGAGTGTGGAAGCAACCCATGTGACTTTGTAGGGGACAGTCAGCACCCTTGTTTCAGTGTTTCTGGAGACCCTGGTAGCACACTAACTTGCATCAATTTGCATATCAAATTATTCAGTCTCATTCTTCAAATAAGTAGAATTAAAACAATTTATACTACCTATAGCAACTGTACTTAAATTCAAATTCAACACTAGGAAATTCAGATAGGAATACCTACTTTGTTTTTGGTTTTTTTTTTTTTTTTTGCAGTACACGGGTCTCTCACTGTTGTGGCCTCTCCCGTTGCGGAGCACAGGCTCCAGACGCACAGGCTCAGCAGCCATGGCTCACGGGCCCAGCCGCTCCGCAGCATGTGGGATCTTCCCGGACCGGGACACGAACCCGTGTCCCCTGCATCGGCAGGCGGACTCTCAACCACTGCGCCACCAGGGAAGCCCTATCTATGTATTTTTTCATGATGTCCTCTGATTACGTGATGTTTCAACTTTTTTTTTTTTTGAGATGTTTTAACTTTTGATGAAGTTAAATTTGTAAATTTTTTTCTTCTGTGATTTGTGTCTTTTTCAATATGTTCTTCTTGGGGCTTTGTAAATTTAACTTTTAACCTGAAGTCATGAACCATCTAAATTGTGTGAGGGTGGTGTGTGTGTTTGGTGGGGGGCAATCAAAGCTAACCTCACCTACACATATATCTAATTGTTACAGTATTACTTATTGAAGAGACAATTCTTCACCCACTGAATTGCTCTGGAGCCCTTGAAAGCAATTAAGTGTGAGTCCATTTGTGGATATTCATTGACCTGTGATCTATCCTTTCATAGTATCGCAGTGTGTTGATTACTGTGGTTTTATAAATCTGGAAGTCAGTATAGTATTCCAAATTTGTTCTTCATTATCAAGGTTGTTTTGGCTATTCCAGGTCCTCTGAAGTTCCACATACTTTAGAACCATCTTGTCATTTTGCACCAAAAAAAAAGCGCGAGAGAGAGAGCGGGCGGGGGAGGGGGGAGGGGGGGAGAGAGAGCGAGAGAGCCAGTGAGAGAGAGAGAGAGAGAGAGAGAGAGAGAGAGAGAGAGAGAGAGAGAGAGAGAGAGAAGCCTGCATGGGTCTTTATTAGAATTGTACTGAATTTACAGATAATTTCAGGGAACACTGATATCTTTATGAATATTGAGTCTTCCAATTCAAAAACATGGGGTATTCTCCATTTAGTTTGGTCTTCACTACTTTCTATAAGCAACTTTCTTTTTTTAAAAATTTATTTGTTTTTGGCTGTGTTGGGTCTTCGTTGCTGCGTGTGGGCTTTCCCTAGTTGTGGCGAGCGGGGGCTACTCTTTGTTGCGGTGCGCGGGCTTCTCATTGTGGTGGCTTCTCTTGTTGTGGAGCACCGGCTCTAGGCACGTGGGCTTCGGTAGCTGTGGCTTGCAGGCTGTAGAGCGCAGGTTCAGTAGTTGTGGCTTGCGGGCTGTAGAGCGGAGGCTCAGTAGTTGTGGAGCACGGGCTTAGCTGCTCCGCGGCATGTGGGATCTTCCGGGACCAGGGCTCGAACCCGTGTCCCCTGCGCTGGCAGGCGGATTCTTAACCACTGTGTCACCAGGGAAGCCCACAACGTTTTATTAATAGTTGTCAGTATAGAGGTCTTGAACATTTTGGTTAAAATTATCCTTAAGAATCCTCATGCACCACTGGTGGGAATTTAAAATGGTACAACTACTTCGAAAAACAGCTTTGGCAGTTTCTTAAAAAGTTAAACATACAGTTAATATTTGACTGAGCCATTCCACTCCTAAATATCTATCTAAGGGAAGCTAAAACACAAGTCCACATGAAGATCTGCACATAAATGTTCAAAGCAGCACTATTCACAATAGCCAAGCAGTGAAAAAAACCCCCAGTATCCATCACCTAGTTAATGTATAAACAGAACGTGGTAGACCCATAAATGGAAAACCATTTGGTAATAAAGAGGAATGAAATACTGATAAAAGCTATAATGTGGATGAACCTCAAAAACATAATGCTAAGTGAAAATACCTGATGTAAAAGATCTTATATTTTGATTACATTTATATTTCTTTTTCCTTTGGTTGCTCTCAATCTTTTCTCTTTGTTTTATAGCAATTGGTATATGTTACACCTTGGTGTGTTTTTATTCACATTTATCCTGCTTAGGGTTCTCTGCACCTCGTGGATCTGTGTGGTGGTGTTTTTTGTTAATTTTAGAAAGGTTTGTTGTTATTTCTTCTACCCTACACTTTCTTCTCATTCTGCAATTCCAATAACATGATAAACTGTTTTACCTCATCTTGCAGATCTCACATGCAATTTTCCTTTTACTCTTCATTTTTTTTTCTCTTTGCATGTTTGGATACTTTTTATTAATTTATCTTCGAGTTCGCTTACTTTTCCCTCTATGGTGTACAATCTATTAATAAGCCCACTGAAATAATTATTCATCTCTGACATTGTAATTTTTCAATTCTAACATTTCCACTTGGCTCTTTTTTAAGAGTTCTCTTGGCTAGATTCTTATTTGTTCACTCATGCTATCCACCTTTCGCACAATATCCTTTAGCATACCAATTTTAAGACCCTGTCTGACAACTCTAATATCTGGGTTGTTTCTCTTGACTAACTATTTTTTTCTCTTGACTCTGGGTCATATTTTCTTACTACATAATTTTTATTCATAATTGAATGCTGGATGTTTATGAAAAAGAAGAGAGAGAGAGAGAGAGAGAGAGAGAGTTAGATAAATAAGATTTACATCTGTAAAGGACACCTCTCTTCTTCTGTCAGGCTGTTGGTTGCCTATTAATTTTCTATTTCTGCTGTCACAGATGACCACAAACGTAGCAACTTAAGCAGCACATACTTTATAATGCTATAGTTCTATAGGACAGAAGTTGCACACAGGTCTTCCTGGGTTAAATCAAGGTATTGGTGGGCCCACATTCCCTTCTGGAGGCTCTAGGGGGGAATCTGTTTTCTTACCCATCTTGGCTTCTGAAGGCGGCCCATTCTTTGGCTTATGGCCCTCATCCTTCATCTTCAAAGTCAGCAACACTGCATCTTTCTGTACCTTTCTTCCATAGCCACCTCTTCCTCTGACACTTCTGCCTTCCTCCCACCTTCATTTTTAAAGACCCTCGTGATTACAATGGGCCCGCTCAAAAAAGAACCTGAAGGTTCTTAACTTAATCATACCTGCAAGTCCCTTCTGCCATGCAAGAGAACATATCCACAGGTTTGGAAGATTAGTCTATGGATATTTTTGAGAGCCATTATTCTGCCTACCAAAGTTGCTACAGGCCAAGATATCAGCATGTACAGGCCACAGTCTTCTCCTGTAACTTCACAGTTTTAAGTTTGCAAGCTCCTTTAATCATACTGGGAGTAATTTTGGATAGGAAAAAGTTATTATAACACATTCCTGAAATGCTAAAACATTTTCTTCCAAATTGTTCAAAAATACCTTACTCCAAAGGGAAATCTCAAGGTTTCTGTTAGGAGAAGTTGAAATTACAAATTCAAATGGAAGAAAATTATAACTTCAAGGATTTCAGAATACACGAGACACACTCCCATCTGAGGGCTTTTGCACAGACCACTGCTTCCACAGATATACCCTTAGGCAAACTCTTTTACCTCCTTCAAGTCTTAAATCATCTTCTCAGAAGGCTGAACACAACTGCCATATTTAAACATGACCACCACTAGAACTTAAGCTCTACAGGGGCACATTCTTTATCCCTTTTTGTTCACTGGTACTTATCAAGCACCTAGGATGGTTGCTGGCACACAGTAGGTACTCAATAGTTTCCTTAATGAATGAATGGAAGACATGCCAATGATTTATTTATTGGGGAAACAAATATTTACTTAGCAATTATCTGCTAGGCACTCTGAAAAGTGCTTTATATATAATATCTCATTTGCATAGTACTTACTAGTCAAGAAGAGTAGTTCTCAACCTTGGTTGCTCATAAAAATTGACTGTAGAGTTTAAAATTTTTCAGATAGCTGTGCTATCCAAAGAGTCAGATTAAAAGCAGTAAACAGGAGATTGGCTTGGGCACCTACTTTTTTTTTTTTTTTAGGCTGTATAAATGACTCATCCATACAGCCCAAGTTGAAGGAGGGTTACCTGCATTTTCACATTACACGTTCAATGGTATCAGACTTCTATTTAGAACAGATGCAGGATTCTTGAATGTTATCAATTTAAGTGAAAAACACAGACAGGTCACTTCTCTGATTGGCACTGCACTAGGTACTGGGGATAAAAGGATAAATACAAGAGGGTTTATGCCACTGAAGGCCTCTCTGTATAAAAAGGAGAGAGATTCTCAAGTCCAGCAGGTACTAGTGGTCAACAGAGGCAAGCATACAGTATTGTGGAAACACAGAAGACCGGCTGAGTACTTAGTCAACATGGGAGGGGATGTGAGGGGCAGGGAGTGCATCAAGGAAGCTTGTGGGATGAGGTTAACTACCAAGTCAAGGAACCGCTGCTCTGCTGCAAGCAATCTAGCAAGCACTAAAATGTAAAGAAAAGCAAATTATCCTGTTTGCGCCATTGTGGAAAAGTCTAAAAAACACTGCGTGTAATTTTTATAGAAATGTGCCGAATAACTGCAATGTCTTTAAAAGGTGTAAGCAAAGAAAATGATTGAAGGAGCCAGGAAGAAGCTGACGAAATTAAATTTACTCCCATAGTTATGCCTTGAGATCTACTTTGTGTGTAACTGAGCAAATTATAAATGAGTCACGACTGAACAATTCAATATAAGGTTAGATTGTATGAGTGGGTGACTTGACATGAGGTTAGAGAAAGATCAGGGCCAGATCAACAGAGGCCCTGCTAACGTAATGGCTTCTAATAGAAGGGAGAGTCCTGTTATTAATCCTTAAATCTGTACTGTTTAAAAATTAATTGCTAGCACTAACCATTTGTTATACTTGGTAGGATTACAAACTGCAAAGGCTGAACACCGACCACCCTCCCCTTCAGAAATCCCCTTGTTTTTCAATTTGCCATATATGCTTTCCCTCCCTCTGTAATCACATTTTCCTTGATCATAAATGTCAAATAATCCAAGGGGCAATCGCTGTCCTGGAGAACCACAAATAGACACCCACCCCCCGCCCAGAGTTGTATAACACGTGGAATGTAACACACTATCTTTCCAAAATTCAAAAATTCTACGTCTAAGACATTTACAGCCCCAAGGCTTTTAGATAAAATATTACAGAATTTTAATGATAGCTAATGATAGCATATACAAAGTGCCAGGTGCTTTCCACATATTGAATATGAACTCATTTAACGTGACAACAACCTAAGAGGTGGTTACTATTATCATCACCCCCGTTTTACAGCTGAGCAACCCGAAGCACAGGTAGAGTAACCTGACCGCAGCTGCACTGTTAGCAAGTGGCAGAGTTTGTGATGCAAACCCAGGCCTCCCCACCCTTCACTCTCATTTAACCAAGTCTGGATTCAGCCTTAATTGAGGTGCTGTTTTATCTGCATTACTTTGGCCAAGATGATATGCATAGGTTGGTTTTTCTTCCCCCATATCTAAAGTGCCATATTACTTTCCCTGAACTTTGCCAGCAACTGCTTGTTCTTTTTAAAGAGGTCTTAGATATGCTTACACTGTCAAACACTCGTTATATACTAAGTTCAGGCACTTACGGTGCAAATATTGGGTCAAAGGTTACAAACGCTTTCAAGGGTCTTGATGGACACTTGTAAATTACTTTCCAAAAGAACACATCCCTTCACCATGTCAAAGAAAAGGGAAAAACACCAGCCCCATCATGTGCGAGTTATTTCTGCTTCTGGAGTTGTGAGTCCAGTAAATGAGGTTTGACTAGATTCTGAGAAATTCAAGCACACTGACGTTCTCTACTATAAATCATTCTTCACAAGTTACTTCAAGCTTTGACCTCAAGTCGGTGCTTCCAAACATCTTAGAACTCTAAACCATCTAAATTAAATGAAGCCTTTAATAAGTTTTTATTTCACAAATGGGGAATCAAAACGGCATGTATAACTTTATGCCGGTTGTTTCTTTGTTGAGATTTTATTGACCGGCGTCTTCCTCAGGAAAAGACTGCACAAGTTGCTAGATAGGATAACTAAACTGGTAAGAACAGGTTACATAGAGAGGCAGTACAGCAGAGGGCTTAGGCTGCCCGCGTTCAATGCCAGCCCCAGCATTTGCTCTCCAGTAACCTTAGGGAAATTCCATAATCTTTGTGCCTCAATTTCCTCATCTATAAAATGGGATGATAATAATAGTAACCTACTTATAAGGCTGTAAAATGCTTAGAACAGCGTGCGGCACCCAGTACGTTATCTTTGCAAGTTTACTGAACTTCTACTATGTACGTTACACCTGCTATCTCATTTAATCACAATCTCACAAGTCAAATATTCTTGCCGTCATTTTACAGATGAGAAACGAAGACTCGAAGAAGTAACCTGGCCAAAATAATACAGGTAAGGAAGCGACGCAGCTGGGATTCAAATCCAGGTTTGTGTGGTTTCATAGCCCACAAGTCTTTTTAACTAAATCATGTGACTAACTGTAAGAGTCAAGAATTATACAAAAGTTCTATCATTTTCTTTCACTAGAAAGAGGGCAGAATTCATCAGGAAAATTATTCTAAAACTAATAAAAATGCGTTTCAAGAATGTATGAAACATGGGGAAAGAAAACACGGGAGATTCACCAAGTAGATCCTTATCTAACAGAACTTAAAATTCTATAGTGAAGACTTTAAACTGGTGGTGTGATAACCAACAAACCCACTTTTTCGAAAGCCTGCCACACAGTCTACAGTTCGGTGAGGAGCCTCGTTTCCGGGAATGCTTCCGCTACTCCCCGCAGCATCTGTCGCCGCCATGAGTGGGTGATCATAAGCACCACTGTCGTCTCCTTGATGCTATTAAGCAGATGGCAGTGCTAAACCCAAACGATGTAGTACATCTCCCCGGTGGACTCTGTTTTCACATACTACCATTATTCCACAATCCTCAGTGATCAATCTCATGTATTCTCAAGAACGTGAAAGAGTGAGCTGACAGTGGCAACTGATTTACTGCCATTAGCACGCCTCTGCCCTGCGGCCGTTTCATCCACTTGTGGAGATCATGTCTGAAGATTCCACATGGCCAATTCAGGCGTTCTGGTATTCTCTGTATTTGTAGGGACTTCCCCTCCCCCACCCTCCCATCTTAGTTGCCTTCAGGTTAAGCAAAAGAACTTGATCTTAAAGAGAACTGGATATGAGGCCTGACTGCTACTTATTAGCTATGTGACTTTGGTCAAGCTCAAAATCTCTGAGCATTAGTTTCCTTACTTGTAAAACTAAAACCTGATAATCTTGCAGAATTAAATAAAATGATAGGCATGAGAGCATTTAATATAGTAACTAACACTTGATAAGCACTCAATAGATAGCTCATTCCTTCAAAATTTGTTAATGAATCTTGAAAACAAAAAAGTGCTGAGGGCAGCGTTTGCCCAACTTCGGCCCTTCATGGACCACTTTCGGGACTTTTCCCATCCATGTCCACCACTCATTCTGTTAGTGACTTCGTATTACTCCCTATATTGATTTTATTTTAACTTAAACTTACTGTAATTTATTTATAGCAATACTATTCATAAAATCATGTGCTTGATATGGTAATTATACTTTTCCAGTAACTTTAAAATCAATTGTTAAAACTGTAAAAAAAAAAAAAAAAAAAGTCGGCCATGTACCACCTGAAATCATGTTGGGAAACATCAGTGATAGGTGTGCGACTCTTTGAGAAGCACAACAACAGGAGAAAGAAAATGGACTGAGATGAGTAATGTCTCTAAGTGTGTAACTCAGACCACTTACTAAACCTCTCTCTGCGTCTCAGTTTTCTCAAGAAAAAAAATGGGGATGAGAATATCCACCTTTTAAAGTTAAAATTAAGACCAGAGGGGATAATACATGCTCGTGTGCACATGCGCTCACATATACACACAGAGACATGTGCGCACGCACCCACACTTATCTAAATACAACCAATGCTGCGGTAGATGTGGTCAATGCATAGTAATTATTATTAACAGCAATACTTATACACGTTAAAACTTTGGCCCTTGGGCTTTTCCCTTTTAGGTTGTAGCTTCATTTTCACTATAGCCATCTCCTTGTTTTTTCTTAGCGTATGGTCCCTGACTGAGAATTTAGATATTTACAGTTTTACAGTATAAACTGGGCTGGTGTCTCTGTTATTTGGTGAATGTCTATATAACACTGTGTTAGAAGTATCTGTCTGTCAATAGCTATACGGCTTAGTTTGTGCTAATAGACTCCTTCAGTACTTGTGCTGCAAGTAACCAAAAACCCAGGCTAGGTCAAAGTATATTTCACAAAAATTTTGCAAGACATGGTTAATCCAGGCCAAACCGTTACTGCTTTTAAAAATCCAAAATAGCCAACCCTGATACAACACAGCAGTGTCTTCCAAAAGACAGTTTTACTGATGTTTAAATGTTACATCCTAAACTAAACACCAGGTCATCATTTCCAAAGTGAAAATTCCAAACTATATTCAGACCTCTACAAGTCTGCTTTTGAGAAGACATTACTGCACATACAATGCTAAAGCTGCCAACAGAAGCAACAGCAAACTAGACAGCTGGGCATACGGCAACACTAATTTTTGTCTCATTGCCCTCCTTGGAACTGGCATCGGAAAACACACCAAGAGTGCTCGTAGCTTCTATTACTCTGCCTATTTGGACGAAAGGGCTGAGGTGGTGTTCTGTCACAAAAACAAGTCAATGATTTTACATTTAAAATTTTTTTAGCTGGATAATGGTGTTTAGAGTCAGACAAAATCCTAAGCTTCAGTACTCTTCAGCAGCGTACTCTTGGGAAAGTTGCTAAACATCACATCTTCAACTTCTGTACATGGAAAAGCTGAGCACGTAGGGCCACTGTGAAAACTGGAGATAACGTATAGAAAGGATGCAGATGGCTGAGTGCTAGACTTCACAGGCTCTCCAAAACTAGCAGCTATTATTTCTCATCCCCTTTTTCAGTATTTCTAAGTGTTTTCAGGAAAATCATAGAGATTCTGGAGGATGAAAGGAAATAGGTACTCGAAAGTACCGTCAAGCCACAAAGTGTTATGGGAAATGAGCATGTCAACATTAAGCCCACCAGAAAATAAACTTTTTATTACAGAGTCATCCACTTATGCTGAGGGGGTTATTAGCACTTTTTGGAAACCCTTTTTGTTCTACCTTCTTTATGACTGATCATCAGAGGAATCAAATATCTCCTTGGAGAATTTACAATTATTTGGAAACACAGGTTAAAATATTGTGAAATTTGGGGGCTTCCCTGGTGGCGCAGTGGTTGAGAGTCCACCTGCCGATGCAGGGGACACGGTTTTGTGCCTCGATCTGGGAGGATCCCACATGCCGCGGAGCGGCTGGGCCCGTGAGCCATGGCCGCTGAGCCTGCACGTCCGGAGCCTGTGCTCCGCGACGGGAGAGGTCACGGCGGTGAGAGGCCCGCGTACCGCAAAACAACAACAACAAAAAAATTGTGAAATTTGAAATATAAGTTGTACATAAGGTACAAAAACATAGTGAAATGATTATTACAGTCAAGATAATTAACAGATTTTCTCAGTTACCATTTTCTCGTGTGATGAGAGCACCTGAAATTTACTCTTAGCAAATTTCCAGAACTCAATACTGTATTATTAAGTATAGTCATCATGCTATACAATTGCGACTGTTATTAGGATTATAAATAAGACATCAAATGAAAACTAATTCCACTTAGTTTAGAATGAAATAGATACATTTACAAAGGGTTTCCAGGAGTCAGACTATGAGTTCTGTGAAGGCTCTAGTCATGTCAGGGCAGGTGCAGGTCCCTGAGGTCTGAGGCCATTTATCACCTGCTCTTTTTTAATTCACCACAGCTACTCCAGAGCGGTGTGTCCATAGGAATTAATCAATAACTATTTCTGAGCCAATGTATATTAGAATAACTCCAGTATTGTAAAGAATAGTTCATATTTCTCTTCACAGTAATAGATGACAGCTTGTTGCTCATTAAATGTGTGAAGTTAGATAAACAATGCTTTGTTTTACATTTTGTTTTACGCTATGGAGGCCATCACAAACATCGATGGGGAAATGTAGCTGAACTATGCTGAATTTTCTATTTTCTATGTAGGGACTCTCACTTGTACTCTAATTTTCCTTTTGGGTATTTGAAAGTTGGGAGAAAAAATTCCTAATTTGTAAAACCTCCGGAGAGAAACTTTCTTCTGCAACAAAACAGTGTTATAAAATGATTACAGTGCCTGAAGCGTAGAAGTCATAGCTGAGAGAGGCCTTTCACACACAGGTGACGACACTGGTGGCAGCCGTGCCCCCCGTCTCGGTCTCTCCTGTTTCCAAGTGCCCACGCTTGGAAAGGCTACGGCTGCTCACCCGCTCTCGCCAGTGTATGGCTGACCTCATACGGAGCATCCACAGGCTGCCCTCTCTCCCTTCTCATTCTCCCTGGTCCTTCCAGATTTACCAGCACCGGCTTCTCGCGGCCATCCCGGTGCAAAATGGGATGCAGAAGAAATTCAGAGCTGCGGGCGAGGGCGGGCACTGGGGCTCCCTCAGCGCTACGCTAACCACCTGGTGGAACGTGGAACTACGCCGGGGAAGGTCTCATTTAGTCCCTCACAGAGAAGACGCTGGGCAGCCCGCCTACCTCCACGCGGTTCACTAGGGCTGTGGGCTTTCCTGTCTCGTTCAACCTTCAGGTCGATCCTCCAAAGAAAAAACCAAGTTACACATTTTACCAATGGAGGCTTAGAGAGGTGAAACTTGCCCACGGTCACATAACCAGTAAGCGTTAAAGTGGGACCCAAACCCAGCTCTGTCAGACTCTTACACTGTGGCCTGGGTCTGCAGATGTTTCTGATAACACATCTGCATCAGAAAGAAATGGTTTTTGAGCTTGTAACTGAAACTGTTTATGGGTAGCGTGTGCTACAGTGGTAGTAACATAGTAAAAACTTCAAAATAGAAGTTTCAAAAGGATCAGTGTAACTGGACACTCTCTACTTCTCTTTCTGCTCCTGGTGAGCTGACTTGCTTGCCCTGAGGGTGCGGTGCCCTGACCCTGAGACACAGCTCCCCTGTGCTGGTGCCAGAGACACCGCCGTCTTTTAACTCTGCGCTGCCCAAGGGAAATTTGTAATT
Organism: Mesoplodon mirus; assembly: GCF_964341445.2. NCBI lineage: Eukaryota > Metazoa > Chordata > Mammalia > Artiodactyla > Ziphiidae > Mesoplodon > Mesoplodon mirus. The sequence goes on from NC_138992.1 coordinate 6,390,862, forward strand.
TAGAGTTTTCTAGTAGCCACGTTTAAACAAAAAGTAAAAAGAAACAGGTGATGTTGATCTTAATCGTGTATTTACTTTGCATCCTTTATTCACTCCACACCGCCTTTGGAATCGGGTATGTGCCTGACACCCCCAACATGTCCCCCTTTGGACTAGACACCTTTCAAGCGTTCAACAGGCGCGTGTGCTGGAGGCTGCCAGGTGGACAGCGCGGTCCTAATACCTTCTGCTCTGTGCTCTTTCCACTACGTCTTGACGTGTCAAAGAACATTTTCAGAACAGCTTGTAATCTAAAAGGAGACCAAGTAAAGAATTCTGCAGTAACGCTGAACTATGTAACTACAGCACAGACTGTACTTTCAAATTCTGAATTGAGAGAATTATTGAAGTTTGACACAAATTTTATAGAAGAACCTGCAGTGTAAAAACCAAGAAATTTTAGACCCCAGAATATCAAGTGTTACATGGTATTATCTGTTAGTGGATACTAGATTGTTTGCTCCTTGAAAGCAGTGGCCGTGAATGTTCTTTGCTGAAAGGATCTCATGTAAAATTGGAAAAACAAAGTTCTTAATTTCATTCGTCTTAGCCCGCAACATTAATATGCAGGATAAATGAAATTCTTAGGTTTGATTAAGGCATTCCACAGTCTGATAAGGCAACAGTTCCAGTTCAGATGAAAGCATGATTCCTAAGGGACTTAAAAGCATCACAAAGTATCAGATTTTTGAATACTGTATACGGAAAATATTAATAGGAAGCAGTTTCAGTAACTGAAATCAAAGCCGTGACAAAAGGAGAGTTGAAAGGCTATGGAAGTACAAACGAGGATGCTTGGGGCCAATGCGGATCTACCACTGCTCAGCCTTCTGAGTCTGGATAAGCGATTTAACCTCTCTGAACCTGTATGCAAGGGAATGACATGTTTAGACTTGAATTTTGCAGTAGTTCAGGGCATGCTGAGAGGGGAAAGAGAATCTATGTGAAGCCCATGGTATAGTACACCAAGCACACAGCCAACATTCACTACTGAAGATGACAGTGATGGCGATTTCCTGGTCAACACCCACTACTCAATCCTGGGGGTGATTTCAAAATCTGCTCTCCTAACTGGTTTATACTAGATTTCTAATTATGAGATGCACAGCATTGTACTTAAACCGATGTTCTCATATGTGCGTGTTATGGGCTGAACCATGTTTCCCCCCAAATCATTTGTTGAAGCCCTGACCCCCAGTACCTTATAATATGTATTTGGAGACAATCAATCATCTTTAAAGAGGTGATTAAGTTAAAATGGGGCCTTCTGTGGGCCCTAGTCCAATCTGACTGCTGTCATTACAAGAAAGGAAATTTGGACACAAAGAGAAAGCAGGGATGCACGCGCAAGAGGAGACAGTGAGAAGGCGGCCACCAGCTGAGGGTCGAGGAGAGGGGCCTCAGAAAAAACCAGACCTGCCAACGCCTGGATCTTGGACCTCCAGCCTCTGCAACCTTGAGAAAACAAACTTCTGTTGTTTTAAATACAGTCTGTGGTATTTTGTTACGGTAACTCTAGCAAACTACTACAGCACCTGGAACCCTTTCTTCACGCTGTTCCATAACATAGCTGCTTCACTGTGATCTACAGTAGACGGTGGAGGGAGGAAGACAGACAGACAGACAGACCGAGGTGCTCAGTCGGGCCCCTTCGCTTGTAAGTTGCATGATCTTAGGCAAGTTACCTAATTTTTGTAAACCAGTTTCTCTTCTTTAAAAGGACTGACGCTTAGTTCACAGGTTATGAGGATTAAATGAATATTAAGAATAACCGACCAACAGTGACTTCCGCACTTGCCAACGTGTGGCATTCTCATACAATTCTCCGTAACTCCTTCAGGTAGCACTGAAAAGACCACTTCCGGGCAGGTGGGCTGGCTGTCATGAAAGGTGTTTCTTTCACCTGAGTCTTCCAGACATTTAAAGGGCTTATAATTCAGAACGTGCCAGCCTCCTACTGGGTCTCTGCCTCCAGGCTCGCCATCTGCCAATCTGGCCTCTCTACTGCCTTCTAATCCATTTCTCTGAATCCAGGTGTGAACACGCCACTCCCTTGGCTCCCTGCTGCCGCCCACAGTGGTCTGGAGCCTGCACCCTGAGACTGGGGAGGATGCGGTCACCCCCTCTCCTGCCTCATCTGTCCCGTGCGGCACACCCTCCAGCTCAGGCAGCACTTCTGGTGTCAGGCTCTGTGCCTTGTTCTGGCTTTGGGAAATGTCCTTCCCTGTTTGTACCCTGGCGACCCCTACTTCCCCTTCACTTTCCCAGTGAAATGTCCCCAGTGTTCCCAACCAGACTTGAGCACTGTCTTCTTATGGAAATACTGTGTTTTCCCTCAGACTCTCATGTGATCACCATATTACATTGCTTTTAAATATTTGTATTTCATTCTAGCCTGTGAACTTCTCAAGGAGAGGGTCTCTGTCTCAATAATCTTTGTAATCCAACATCAAGCACAGTGCCTACATTTAATACACGCAGTGGACATTTAATAAATGTTGGCTGAATGAATAAATGACCAAAGGAATGAATGCTTGTGATCAATCACATTAATACGTTATCACAGCTTAAAGTGGAAAGACTACAAGCTTTCCAAGTCTGGTTCACATTCTGGGTTAGTTATTTACTTCTCTGAGCCTCAGTTTCATCATCTGTAAAACAGGCACATTAACTCCTGCTCTTGCCGTTCAGATTAAATGAGACGTGTGAGTCTTTAAAGGATTGCACTCCATGTGTGATTTCCGGCTAATTACTTAATCTTACGCTCTGTGCTCCTTCCCTTCATCTGTATAACGGGAACAGCCCCACATACTTCGTGACATTGCCGGGACATCTATACGGGGTGAGAGACACGTAGAGTCCTGTCTAGCGTCCACTGTGTGCCAGTCACCCCCGGGCGTGCCAAAACCCACAAGGATGCAAACGCCATGCACAAGGCTTCCCGTAAAGAAGACCAGTTGGGAGTCAAAGTTTAAAGGCTACTTAATTGTTATAAATTATATAAGTAAAAAATCTAGCATGAACAAAAAGAGAAAAAATTATATCCCTGTCAACCTCAGTACCAGGGTGCCTGTCTGTTCAAAGCTTCCCTGGCCCCGAATGAGTTCAAAAGTGAATTTATGCTTCATCGAAATAACCATGTAGTCCATATTTATTTATGCTTCATAAAGCCAGTATTTTGGTTTGCGTATGTTTGTCTTTGTCTACCACTTAGAATTTTCAACATAAAGAGGTTTCTAGGCATTTAGAAAAACATTCTGAACAGAACACGGATTTCATATATCAATGGACATCAAGGTCTCCTATCAGAAGACGTAACTATGAAGCTGTGTTTCCCTCTAACGACACTCATTTCTAAGTCAACACTTCTTTAGAAAACGAATTAGAACTCACTCGTTTTTCACAAATAGGAATTTGAAGTTGTTAGAAAACAGAAGCACTGCTGCTAAGAAACAGAAATGATCTATGAACACTGGAAAAAACTTTTGTCACTTCCATCCCCAGGCACTGCCCATGTGGGATATTTACACATTTCTGAGATGACTTTGGGCCTTAGGACTTGAAGAGCCACAGACTTGGGAGACACTGTTCTTCCTTAGAATACACTGAATGCTTAAGTTAAAATTTTAGAGCAAATAAAATTTCAAATTTTATTTCCCAAGACTCATTGCTTTAGCACTACAGTAAAGTTGAGAGCAATACATGCTATTCGGTAGGACAGACAGTGCTTCTCCAATTAAAACAAACAACAACAAAGCAGGCCGAGTCAAATCACCGTCACTGGCCAATCATCACCCTGTTCCCACAGCATAGCAAATGTGGAAGGGCACAAGTGTCTGCTATGGGGTCTGGTCATAAAGATTGACTCTTACCTTTGGGCTGGGGCGCTATAGCTGTTATCATAGGAATCATAACTCTGTTCATCATAAGCAGTGCCATATCCATCATCATAGTCCTAAAATATAACAGGAGAAGTACAAAAAAGTTCAGAGAAATTGCTGGAAAGGAAGACGCATTCTGCTTTTAGTGAATTAATTCAGCTACCATTTAACTATATATCTAATTATAATGTAAGGAAAAATATAAAAGTGACATCAGGGAAAATGATAGAGTAAGAACGTCCAAAAATTCTCCTGAAAAAGCAGAGAGAAACTGGCAAAAATTGTTAGAATCAACATTTTTAGATCCCTGGAAGTTAACCAAAGGCTTGCAGAGATCTAGGGAGCATTTATTTTTAAAAAATTGGTTGCACCTTGGAATGAAGGGTGAGCTCGGTCCTATGCCCACCCCTCACCCCCAGCTCTGCAGGAGCCGCAATCCAGCAAGGAGGAAACCAGCAGGCTGGAGGTCACTGGATGGGGCAGGGCAGGGTGGAGGCTTTCAAAACCCCATTCCCAGAGGATTGCCTTTATTTGACCTGACTGGGAGCTCATCCAGTGCACAAAGTCTTTTCCCTCTGGGTATTTGAAGAAAATAATTAGAGGCAATTGTTCATGAGTTTAGCTGCTTGAAGTGGTGGAGAAAAACTGGCGCAAATAACAGGCTAACCAAAAGCTTACAAGGAAAAGTGGGGGAATGAGATGTCCATACGAGCGCTGCAAAGTTCTGACATAGTTCTGGAACCTCAAAGGCTACCGTGCCATGTACTTGCCCAGGACAGACCTGAGAAGGCCCTGAGCTCTCTCCTCTGGCTGATCTTGAGGTTCAGTATAAGAAGGAAAGTCAAGGCTAAGCCAGTTAGTTGTAAACTGATTGGCTCAGTGTTGAAGACAAGCTCCAGCAGGTACCCCACAGCCTCTTGGTAAAGACCACAGACTTAACTTCCAAGCATTTGACAAAATCTCTGTCCAATCATTAGCTGACCACTAAGGTAAGAGAGAAAAGACACTTCTGTGGCAACGCATGATAAATATCGACTTTACAATATTAGTTTGGAAAAGTAATTAAACCAAGAAAAAAAAAATCCTAGGGAGGAAGGAGAATTTGACTTTCACACGGACACAACTATATTAAATGTCCAGTTTTAAACAAACAAAAACCATTATGCAACATGCAAAGAAAAAACAAAAGTATAGTCTATACACGAGAAAAAAAAAAGTAGTCAATAGAAAAATATCCCTGATGAAGCTGAGACACCGAACTTACTGGACAAAGACTTTATTTATTTTTATTTTTTATTGGGGTATAGTTGTTTTACAATGTTGTGTTAGTTTCTACTGTACAGTGAAGTGGAGTTCCCTGTGCTAATACGGCTTATTAGTTATTAGGTTCTTATTAGTTATCTATTTTATACATATTAGTGTCTATAGATCGATCCCAATCTCCCAATTCATCCCACTAGAAAAAGATTTTAAATCAGTTATTTGAAATATATTCAAGGAACTAAATGATAGCCTGTATCTAAAAAAGCTAAAGAAGGGTATTAGAACAATGCCTCACCAAAATAGAGAATATTAATATAGATATAAGAAATACAGAAAAGAATCGAAAGAAATTCTTGAGGTGCAAAGTGTAACAACTCAAATGAAAAATTCACTAGCCAGGTTGAACAGCAGAAACACAGGTGGTAACTCTTTGTGACCTTAGTTATTAGTTTCTTAGATATGCTAACAAAAGCACAAACAACCAAAAAATATATAAATAAAACGGACTCCAGCAAAATTAGAAACTTCTGTGTCAAGGGACATCAGCAAGAAAGTGAAAAGACTATCTACAGTATGGGAGAAAATATTTGCAAATCACATATCTGATAATGGTCTAGTGTCCAGAATATATGAAGAACTCTCATAACTCAACAATAAAAAACAACCCAAAAAGAGCTAAAGCCATTCTCCTAGTTCTATGAGGACATTTTGCAGATGTGATAACAAGTACAACTATGGTTATTTTAAAGGTATTTTGGAACTGAAAAAGGTCCAGAGAAATGATCATTCTGTAAGATCAAATTAGAGATGTTGTTCAATGACATTTATATCTATGGAAGTGTGAAGCCTACCCTACAACTGATTTCTAAGTTTCTGGGGATAATCAATTACATAGTGACTTTGGACTTACTGGTATTTACTTAATATTTAAAAGAGCCAGGAAATAATCTAAGTATTTTGGAACATCAGTATTATCAATGGTAATCAATTTAATGATCATCACCAGAGCTTTTGAAGTGGAGAAATGTGGTCAAGGGGTAAGAGAAAAGATGTGGAGTCAGATGGGCTTCTGTGTTTTACTGTCACTGATCTCAGTCAAGTTCATCCACTTCCTCAGAATCTTTCTTTACCTGTAAAATGTGAATCCTTAATAAGTATCCTGAAAGGATGAGAAATTACATATACATATGTATGTATTCCAGCAAAATGCCAGACATGTATTAAGAACTTTATAAAGAATAGCTTATATTATTAACTATCACAGTAAAGCATTACCCTTGCCGACCTCTCTCGTGGATTTCTAAAATGGTAAGACTCACAGGTGATGAACATGAGCAGCCACTACACATGAGGGTAGGAGCCAAATGACTGATTTTAAAGTGATGACCTTAGTTACTCTCTTTTAAGAAGCATCTACTAAATATATACCTCCATTTATTTGATTTAGAAAAGCAAAAGTATCTGAATAGCAAGGTATATTGTAATGTGCTCCATTTTGTAAGACAACTATTAAGCTGAAGGGATGATACTATCTTTGCAGGGGTAAGGCTTATACAATTTGTACATGACCACCTTAAATTTTTAAAAATGTTTTCTCATAAGGGAGGAACTGAAAATTTGCTGAAGGGCTATGTGTTCAGAACTTTGAACGTGGATAGAATCTAAAAGGAATAGTCATTAAATAGGGGCAGAGGAAGAATAAAAGTCAAGAATATCCTTAGAACATACTGGTAAGCCATGGTGTCCCTTGTAGTAGCTGAAGGCAGGTTGCTAATACAGCTATGATCTTCCAGTGACCAACGCAAGGAGGAGAAAGCTCTCAGATAAGATTCAAACAAACAAAATATTTGAGATGATTTTAGTTATAAGCAGCAAACTGCAGATATTACAATTCCGGTGAATTAACAAAAGTAGCTAGCGTCTCAACAAAAAGAAAGTAATCTTACCGCATTAAAAAAAAAAAAAAACCCAAAAAACAAAAACCAAAAAAAATCCTTTACTTAGCCCCTACCCTGTGGCTGGCACTCCTGCTAGACACCGTGGCGGGAAAGGGGTGTTCTGTCTAGTGAGTATGCTGGCGGGATGGAGATGACAGGCGACTGAAGAGAACTATCAGGCAACGTGTCACATGCTGTGGCGAAGGAAAGCACCCGGGGTGGCACTGGGAAAGGCAAAGGGGAAGAAAATTTCCCAGAAGTGTTGAAAGCAGAGAAAAGCAAAAGTAGCTGGGAAAATTTATTAAAAATTCGGTGGAATGAACAGCAGGTGCAAGACAATGGAGGTACAGACACAAGAACCCTTCTCACCCAGGGTTCAGGTGAGCACACTGTGGAATGCACACGAAAGGGGAGAGCAATGAGCCGGAGACACCCGTGCACCAGACCACGTGTGGCCAAGTTACGGAGTGTGGATTTAGATTCCGCACTTCAGGACTCTCTCTGGAAACTGTGTGGGCATGGAGCCGGGAAGGTCAGTCTGGAGGGTGGGACTTGCAACTAGGTCATTGCCTTGAGCATGTGGCTTGGCAAAATGCAGAGCCCACGGCTGCTTCAGTAGTTTGTTAGTAGCTTAAAAAGATTATGGCTTCCCCCATGCCGAATTCTCTTTCTATGCTTATTTAAAAGAATCAAGACTCTTTAAACTCCAGTAAATGACTGGAATTTTCCTAAGTAACTGAAATGTAGACCATTTAAAACCTACACTTAGGGCATTCATTCCTTGTTCAATTATTCTGTCAGATATTACAAGGCTAGTTTATTTGAATTTTCAAATTGTTTAGGTCACTGAATTATTGACTTTCACATTTTACAGTGAAGATTTTAAGGATTAAAAATGCAATTTTCACAATATTTCTTTCATGACGATGATTTCACAGTTGGATTTGGCCTTGGGGGTACAGCCTCTTCCATCACAAGTATTGTTTGTTCAATGGACAGGACGTGAAAAATATAGGAAAGCATAAAGCAGAGTGTGACAGACAAATGAAGAAAAAGGAGTGTGACTGCAGATGAATGTGTACGTTTCTGGGGGGGGGGAGTGGAGGGGATTCTTGTTGATTACCTGCTATTTTATTGCAAGGAGATGAGGCCATTGGCTAAGAGCAGTGGGGAGGTCAGCCAGCAAAGGATCAGCGAATGGTTAGAAGAGGAAGGAGGAGGGTGGCGGGCTGCCTGAGGGCTTCCGTCTGAGGGCTGGGGGATGAGGTACAGCAGCTCTCGCTCGCTTGCGCTCTCGCTCTCTCTCTCTCTCTCTCTCTCTCTCTCTCCCCGTCTCTCTTCTCCTAATGCTCTTATCTTCCAGTGTTCCCAACAACTGGCTGCTTTCCTTTAAATAACCTGACATTATGAAATTCCTCTTCAGGTTTTTCTGAGGCTAGTTAGAAATTTTAAAGAAGAGTGAATGCATTCTTTGTCACAAGTTCACAAATAATCGAGTGCAATCATCCATCTAGTGTAGCGGGGATGCTGCTGACCTATCAACAGTTCCATCACAGAGAAGCTTAGAATCCACTCTTAAAAAGTGCCAGGACCTGGGATGGGGACTCAGGACTCCACTGTCGGCAGAGCTCAGATGTGCTGAACGATTTCTTTTTACACTTGACATCTTTGCGGAACTTCTCGCATTTCCATCTTCTCCTAGAAAACATTCCCCTTCACGACATGTCACAAAGTCTCTGTGTCAGCCCCCTGTTCTGCAGTGAGTCCGGCCCTTCACGTGCAAGTTCCTTCCAGCTCACATGCTGTTCCCTGTCAGTCTCTGCACCTGCCTTCTCTGCCTAGTCAATTTTTCACGATGAAGCTCCAATGAACCTCCCCCTGTTTCTCCCACAAACGCAGAGTCCACCACACCTGTTATGCCAACCGTGGACCAACATGTGCCACTGTTACTGTACAGGAACGACTGACTGGCTCTGCCCTCACCTACTGTTTTTTATGAGCACGGACTGTGGGGCACTGATTCTTTTGCACAGAGTAATGGCAGGGCTGGAGCGTAACGAGGACCACTCAGTAGATGCTCGTTAGACTGCTGGACTGAACGCTCCCGAGGAAAGCACACCAAACCCCTCCTGCACCGGGTCCTCTCAGTGGCCCGAGTTTGCCTCCGCCTGTCTACACATCTCTGGAGCCACTCCTCAGACGACCCATGGGCATGATAAACTCCTTTATTCTAAGCAATGTAACTGAATTTCCTCTGGAAGAAGCTTAACAGAGCTCCTTTATGTTGTTAAAATGCACTGCAAAGATCCCACTTCTTTGCACTTTAAAAACAGGGTCCTGTACCTGTGAGTGAGGCAGCCCTGCAGGCGCGCCTCTCTAACCAAGTGCTAGGAAACCATCCGTCTGCACGAACCTCTGAAGGACTCCTGTCCTGGACAGAATCCATGCCTCCACTTGCCCATCTCACCACCATTCCACCTGCCAGTCAATCTTTCTTTATCTCCTGTTTCTCTCTCATCTTTCCTCTACATTCCCAACGTGACTGCATCAGAATCACTCAGAAGCTGCCTAGTACTCCCTTATCTAATCCTTTCTCCAGAGTTATCTGCTAAAATGCAAACCTAAGCTTGTTGCTTCCTGGCTTACAAATCTCCACTCCTCTCTCCTGGTTCCTACGAGAGAGACAGTGCACTGTAAGCTTCATTAACACGTTAAGGGCCCTGAGGAAGCCTGTTTGCTTCATGCTGTAATTTCTCCGCACATGCTGTTCCCTCTTTAGGTCTTTCGCCGGGAGACTCCAGGCTGAATTATCAGTCCCTTCTCTGTGCTTCCCTGATAACTGATAACTTGCACGTACACAGTGCCCACAATTATTTCTCTGCCTCCTTTCTCTCCCCCTGGTCTACAAGGTCCTTAAGAGGAAGGAACAGACCTTGTTCTCTTGTATTCTCAATGTCGGGAACACAGTAATAAATAAAGAAAGGAACTAATTAAAGACCAAGTGGCAGGAAACATAGCAATAGCTTCTCTAAGATGAATGCGAATTGAGGAGATGTGCTAGAGTGTAAAATGAAATATTTACTCAAATAGTGTAAATTTTGATAAGGAGACCTCACCTGAATTCTTTTTTCAAACATTACCTATCCATCTTACATTCCCTGCCCTCAGGAAAAAAATTTCCCAGTAAAACTCTGTATTCGGGACTTCCCTGGTGGTGCAGTGGCTAAGACCCGCGCTCCCAATGCAGGGGGCCTGGGTTCGATCCCTGGTCCAGGAACTAGAGCCCATGTGCGTGTCTCAACTAAGACCTGGCACATCCAAATAAATAAATATTAAAAAAAAACCCTCTGTATTCTATTCCTGAAAGTCAGAACATTATTAAAAAGAGTAAAGATGAACAAGAAATAAATGTATATTAATAAACATTCTTGAATCATTATAAGAGACTTATTCATCAAGATCCACTTCTGAGTTTTTGTCTTTGATAAGGAAGATGTCTAAATGGAACCGACAGGGTGACCTGGACACTTGATAGGTGTCAGGGGGGTCACATTATGGCGAAACATGCCCTAACACAGGTAGAGACTCTTCATCTGCCATTCCTGACCTGAAAACTCCACCCACATATGGCCCAATACCAAAGAAATCTTGCTCTGAAGAGAAAAGATTTTCTAGGATAAAGGAAACAGCATTTAATTCTATTTCTGTCACAAGTAAAATCAAGCATAAAATTTAAGCTGGGAAAAACCATTTTAAACAGAGAATTTACAAAAGTGATTTGAAAATAATGTTTAGGTTTTGAGTCCCTTTAAAAGGAGACGGTTATGCTGACTACACACCACCTCACCAGGGTGAAACCTGGTCATTTCAAAATGTAAAAAGTTTTCACATAAAATACAGTGTTAAAAGATTATTTAAGTTTATTCTTACCATGATTGTTTTGAGTTTATAAAACACACACATTAGCTAAAAATAGTCTTTTGAGAAATGCATCCTTGCTGGGGTTCTGAAAAGTACTAATATCCTCACTGAGTATCAGCAATGGCTGTGACCATATCACACAGCCAAGTTACTTTACAATTAAGGACAAAATCACAACACTAATAACAATGTTAAGTAAGAATCTGTCCCCCATAATCACTGAAATAAGACATCAGTAATTCAACAATCAAACTGCATCCCCACGTGTTCATCTGTGGCTGTGAGGAGTCTATTATGCAGCTTCGAGACTCATACAACTTCTTCATCTCGGTCTTTGGAGTCTGGTGCCCACGTTCAAATCCCAGCCCTGCCTCTTAACTGGCTGTGTGGCTTCGGGGAAATCACCTACCCTCCTTCCACCTCAATGTTATAATCATAATCCATATCCTGGCTGTTTCCAATGGTTGTGGGAGGATGAACCAAAAAAAAAAAAATCTATGAAAGCTGTTTGGCACAGTTCTTGCCCAATAAAGCTAGTTCCATGTTGTTGAAGACCTGTTCCCTTTAACACTCTCAAGCTATTAGGCCAGAGAAACATCAGAGCTATCCAGGTATTTTTCTTTTGTTGAATGTGATAAATTCTTAAAATGTTATCTAAACTGTGGTATCTACATTTTCTTTCTGCAAATACTAGTATTCATGACTACTGTGGTTTTTAGATAAAGGAATGGCTGACCAACCGTAGTTGTAATTCTATCCACATCTGAACACAGCTTTTAAAAACACATCTACATCAATTATTCACAGAAAGTCTTCTCTTCTCTCAGTCTGTATCTGAGATAGAACTAGATTTATTTAGATCTGACAAGAAATACAATATAATACAATACAGAAAATAAAATAACAAAGAGGTTAACCCAGAAATCCCACAAAGGGAAGGGAAAACTTGTAAGTAGAAAATTAAAGAAAATAAAATTAAACCAGAAATTCCACAAAGATGAGCAAAAGGGGGATAACTAAATTTTATTAAGGCCGCCCATATTATGTAACTCATGCTAAGGATTTTTGTATCGGTTTTGCCATCTTCCCCAGGAAGCAGGCATTTGTTGAATGCCTACTTTTCCAAGCCCCTGGGGATAGCATGTTGAACAAACAAAACAAAACAAAACATCTTTGTCCTCATGGGGCTTACATTCCAGTGAGGAAGCAGACAAACATCAATCCTCACATACACAGTGCGTGACACAGGGAGAGCCAGGAGGAGCTGGAGATCTCGGACAGGCGCCAGAGGAGTCCTCACAGAAAGGACCGCAGACAAATGTGAGCCAACGGAGCAGCGAGCTGCGCTGGCATCTCAGGCAGAAGGAACAGCAGACACAGAGGCCTGAGCGGGGGAGGTCAAAGTGGGGGAGCCAGGGGAGAAGTGCAGGCGCCACATCACGCCTCTGGGGCCTGAAGGGAATGAGGTGCCGCTGGAGGCTTTTGGGCCTCATGCGATCTTCTGTGTCGGCCAGGTTTCTGTCCTTCTGTTTCATTGGTTTAACCTCCAGTACACTATTTCTTCCCTTATCTGTGTCTAATCTGCAACTAAAACCATTCCGTTTTTGTTGTTTTTTTTTCAGTTCTAAAATAGCTGTTTTCTATATTTTCCAGTTGTCTGCTTAAATCATCAAGTTTATCTTCTAATTCCGTGATTATAAAGAGCAGAGTTATTTTAAAGTTTGTGTCTGCTATACGAATCTATCGTGGTCTGTTTTTTACTGTTTCCTCATCTTGTATGCCTGTAATTTTTGATTAACTGCAATTACATATGAAAAATTAAGAGAAATAATTTAAGGCCTACACTGTTCTATTTCTCTGGAGAGAATCTGTATCGCTCTTGGTGGAGGACAGAAGAATTGGCAACCTGCACCCCACCCAGGACTGAGATGATAAGCCCTCCTCTGGGAGTATAGCTTTTCTGGGTTCTGATCCAAAGCCTAGGGGATTAATCAGATCCCTAAACCCAAACTTGGGGAGCCTTAAACTCCAATTATTTTGTTTTATCCTTCCCAAATTCTGCATTTCTTTTAAGGCTCAATTCAGCTTCTCAGCTACCTCTTCAGGAATTGGTAGAAGCATTCACAGCCGTTCTCAACCAGGGTTCCACCAGAGAGTGAAGCCCAGGTGCCCTAAGGTGTCCACTGTGTATAAAGTGAGTTCACTTCTCTCCTGTGCATCTAGAACAGCAGTCGTTTGTACCATCCCTGGGAAGCTAAGGAAATAATTATGCACATCATTTTCCATGTTCTGTGGGTTCTGGAACCCCAGTTGAGAAAGGCTGCCCCAAGGGAAAATCAGCCAGAAATGCTAAAAGGGTCTGACAGCTGATTCCTATCAATACCCAATATATTTGATTATTACCTATATCCTCCACTGGAAATGTAGTCTCCCTGAGAACAGGGGCTTTGCCTACCTTGTTTACTACTGTGTCCCCAGTGCCTGGCACAAGAAAGCATTCAATAAGTACTTCCTGAGTGGATGCCTGGCTGGCAGTGACGGATTTATATGGGTTCACTCATCCTTCCAAGCGTTCTGACATGACTGGCCAGGAGAGAGGCAGCAAGTGCTTCCAGTCCCGTGACGAAGGGGAAGGAGCTCCTGGCCCACCTAGATGTACACCTGATTCATGGTGCAGAGGCTTCTCCACGATGAAAACATCAACTAGCAGAGTTGCATAATGTTAGTATTAAGATTGCTCCTTGCTCAGCTTCTAGACTCACCCAGAAACCTTCAGATTCTCATCTGGTTTAACAGCAGAGGGACCAGATGTGCTGAAGGTTTGTTCGGCTTGAACAAATCTGCTTGAAGGAAGACGTGCTGTTCTGTTATAAACAAGAGTATCTGGTCTAATACAATGTTTTTAATACACAGATTGATCACATTTTTATTCAAGCATAAAATAATTCATAGAAAGGTACAAATCCTAAGTGCACAGCTTAGTGAATTTTCACCAAGTGAGCACAGCTGTGTAACCAGCACCCGGATCAAGAAAGGCAACATCAACAGCCCCCAGAAGCTCCCCCTGTGCGCATCCTCAGTTATTATCTCCCCCACAAAGGAACGCCATCCTGAGTTTCAACACCACCAGGGAGGTTACCTTGCTTTCGAGCTTCACAGAGATGGAACCAGTGTGGCTACCCCTTTGGGCCAGGTTTTGCGTGCCCGTGAGATCTGTCCACGGTGCTGCAGGCAGCAACCCCTGGTTCCTTCTCGCTGCTTGAAAACTTGGTCTGTATGGTTGTACTACCACTTCTTTATCCACCCCAGATATGAATACTTTGCTTCTTTCTAGTTTTGCCTACATGCCTCTTCGGCACGTCTTGTGGTGCATCCAAGTATGAGTCTCTGTTGAGTGCTTCCCAGAGCAGAATCATTGGCTCTTGGGGAAGCATGTTTTCGGCTTTAACATGTGGTACCAAACATTCTTCCAAAGCAGTTGTATCGACTTACATTCCCACAACAGTGGATGAGAATTCCTATAGCACCCCATTCCAGCTAACACTTGAAACTATCTTTTTAACTTTAATCTTCCTGGTGGGTGTGAATAGTACAGGATATTTTGTTTTTCATGTATTAACATTTGGGGCACAGTTAGCAAGAGTTGGCCCTGAAAGATGGAGTGATACTGGTAAACTGAAGAACTAAATATTACTTTTAATGTGCCAGGCACTATTCTAAATACTTTCCATATGTTAATTTACCTAATCTTCCTAACAACCCCATGTGATAAGCACTAATATTTCCATTTACAGATTAGGAATCGAGGCACAGAGCAGTTAAGCAACTTGCCTAAGGTCACACAGCAATTAAAGGCACAGCAAGGATTTCAAACTAGTGAGTTCGGCACCTGACTCTGCTTTTAACCACTGATATTCTGCCTGACCCTATAAAACTGAGGGTCAGACCCTGTACCTTAATGAACTCCCCAAGTCCCCTTCGTCACGGGACTGGAAGCACTGCTTTAGTCCTAAAGTATCTTTCAAGATTCCATGTACTGTTATGTACCTCAGCTCTATTCTACCTATAAACAAACTGAATAGAATAAAAATAAAGGTATAAATAAAAAAGACACTAGTAAACCTCATCAGTACTGTACCAGCAGAGCGCTCTGGCTGTCCCTGCACACGCCTGCACCTGCATGTGCCTGTGCCGTTGAATGTCACGTGAGTCTTCATGGGAAGTGCCCCCCCGCACCCCCCAGCTCTCCTTGTCTGAGTGCTGCCAGCCCCTTTCCTGTCTGGTTTACACAGTCTCCTCTGGAGAGTCTTCCCAGCTCCACCAAGCAGTTATTAGCCTCCCTTCCTCCGTCCTCCCCAAACACTCTGCATGTAAGTCAACTGCAGGTGTTCCTAGCCTGAATAATCTCTGGGCTTTGTTTGTGAATCAAGACATAAAACATTGATTACTTACTCAATTCTGGGCTCTGTGGATAAAAAGGGATGGCCCCTATCATCAGCTTAAAATATAATGGGAAACAGTAAGACAAATAAAGGCGTGATCACCTCACTCTAAGGTAAGTACCCTAAATAGGATGTACACACGTGGATCCAAATAACGACCACCTGACGTTTCCAGGGGATTGTGAAAGGCTTCAAAGTGAGGGTGATAACTGTTCCTTCGTAGACTCTGGTCTACTTGCAGGTGAGGACTGAGTTCTACGCATGCTGGTGAAAAGCTCAAGGAAAACAATAAAACGAAGATGGCAGGTTCTTGTGGGAAATCCACTGTAACAGAGGACTAGTCTAGTGGTTCTCAAGTTCCCCTCCCGGCCGCTGCCCTGATTCACCCACGGGACGGGACACGCCCCTCACATGAGCTCATCTGCAATCGCTCGCTCACCTTACGTGGATGGGCAAGCCTAGTTAGGGAGCCAGAATCTGCTCTCCATGCCTTAGAGACATTGCCACTTCAGAGTCTTCTATTCCCTTAATAAAGCACATTTTGGGGGCTTGTTTTTGCTTAAAGGAGGAAAAACAAAAACAAAATCCCTTCATATTCACAACTTTAAAATCTGAAATTATTTCCTAAAGTTTTACATTTCTAAAAGAGGTCAACTTTTCAAGCAATTCAGGAAAGAGACAGACTCGTGAAGCTCCTGATAGACATTTCAAGTAAACTGCACACTGCTCTTATTCTTGCTTCCAGTAAAATGGATATAAATATTACAGAACCTTCATCTTTTTATCTAAAATAGGAAGGTGTCCCTAGGCTTTTCAATCCACATTTAAAATGCATTTTCATAAATAACCTTTTCACAATCTGTAACTCTGTTTTAATTAAATTTCTCACTGTGGAAAACAAGATAATTGAAGCAGTTTAGAGATTACTTAGTTGTCAAAAAAATTACGCCAGTAGTCACTGCAATGGGAAAATTTGCCGTTAGTACAACTCTCATCTGGACCGAAACTCCCAGACTAGTCATACAATTAAAACTTCAGGTGAGCTCTCAGAAGAATGACAAGGCATGTGACGTCCCTGAGTCCTTAAGCAAAGTCTACATTACAGAATTATGTGTACATTTTAAAGATATATTTGGTTTTTCCCTACAGGCTTTCACTGATGTTCCTAGTTGACAAAATTTCAGATGAGTTTATTCTTAGGGCCAATGGAGAAATGGTGGTCCCCACAGAGCCATTTGATAGACAAGGACACTGTTGATGGTGGTAGCTGCGTTTTTCTTGAGACAAGTTTCTTTTCCTACAGCTTTAATGAGTTAATGAGTCTGATGCTAGAGAACAGGCAGGAAAGGCATGTCTTTGTGTACAAACACAACGTATAGATTTCTGCTCCCATTTAAACTGTCTCTTTGACCCTTCACACTTGGGTTAGGTTAGCCAATGGCAGAAGTCCTATGAGGACACACCCTCCAGTAGCTGCAGAAGGACTAGTAAAACCAACTACTAACCAATCATGGGCCTTGTGCTCTAAGTTTCGCATAGGAACCCTCACGTCTGAAGTGATTAAGTAATTTTTCCCATTCATTTGTCAGTTTCTCTGTCCACAAACAGAGTTTTAAATTAGATGAAACTGACTTGTCCAGGAAGCACCAGATCTTGGTTAAGAGCGTGGGCTCTGGAGCCAGACTGCTTGGCTGTAAATTCTAGTTCTGCCCCAATCAGCTGTATGACTTCTAGAAAGTATTGATATTTATCTCATGTGGTGTTTTAAGGATATGACAGACCCACGTAAAGTGCTGAGAAAAGTGCTGGTGAAGAAAAATAAGGGCATGTGGGTTTCATTAGTTACTAGAAGTATGATTTGGGAAAAATTAGTTATCCTCTCTAAACGGTCTGGTGATCACGTTTACCTCACAGGGCTGAAGTGAGGATTGAATAAGATGACACAGAAGTGCCCGGCACACTAATATGTTCTATTAAGTAAATATCCAACAAATGGCAGCTGCCTTTTCTTCCATCAACTTCTAAAAGCTGAAGAGTACACTGTTTCTCTGTGGTTACGGAATCAGAAAACTATTAGAAGACTAAAACAGTTAGGAGAATACTGTTCTACGCTTTTGCGATTGTTTCCAAATGAAGCCATCTCCTTCAGATACTGTCCTTCCAAACATATAATAAATTAAAGCAGCAACTTCTGACCTTAAGACTGAAGTTGATGATTTTACAGAGAAGCACCTAGAAAGCTCAGGATCCTCTTCAGTCAGTCAGACAGACCAGATAAGGCCATCAATCTGGAAGAAAGGTCCATGGCTAGGGATGCCTCTGCTATACAGTCACGACTGTGTCTCCAGCTCTGGTTCTTATCCTCTTTCCTCACTTATTTTCTCACTTCTTCTAGGTCATAAACACTACACAAGTTAGAACATTGTGAATCAAAGCTTCAGACCCCAGGTTAGGGAACCCGGGATCCAATCTCAGTTCACCCACTTCTCATCCTGCAGGCCACTGGATGGGATGTCCACCCTTGCACAGTGCAGGCTGGGTTATCCCCTGTGTCTGTGGCTTAGTGACCTTCCTTCCTTCCTCCTGTCTGGGAGAAGACACCACCCGGCAGCACTGTGAGGGCTGGGGCAGCAGCATACGGGGAAGCACGGGGGGAGCACGTGCTCCACTGCACACCACATCCCCCGTGCGGAGGCCCTGATCGGAGGATCTGAAGAGAAAAGCGCCTGGTGCTCCAGCCAGACGTACGTGGCTCTGCTACTTCCTATGGCCCAGCAGGCTCAAGGAGCCTGCACAACCTTCTCGAAAACATGTAAAAGTCCTTCGTTTACCCAGCCATCCCCCGCCTCGCTCAAGTAGGCACTGCCACACCAGATGGGGTGGTTTGAGGACAATTCCCCATTCTCTTCAGTAAACATCATACAGCTGGATAATCAGAGCATTTCAAGTACCTAAGAGAGCTTTCGTATTCTGATGAACTCGTACGACTTCATCTACAACGCCTCACTGTACGTATGCTTAAAGGTGATTAACCCATCAGCTCAGGCTCAAAAGCTTAGAATGATTACACAATATTAAGATACCAAGGGATATTAGTGAATGGTAAATACCTCCCATGAATAGAAGGCTGATGCAACCATAATTAAATGAGTTAAAAAATAATATGATTAAAATTTCTAAGACAATTCTAGTTTATACATCTTGAAAGGTGAGTTTGCATTTAAAAGAAGATCTCACTTTTAAAATTATTTTTCAAAACTTGTTTCAGAATTCAAAAGACTCAGAGACATTCACCTTTAGCTTGTTTCTCTCATTAGAATGTCTGCTTTGTTTATTTTGTGACTTTTCTTTCAATATCAAGATTTCTATTTAATGAAAATACAATTTCTTATTAAAAGAACATGTTTAGGGTGAGTGGAAACTAAGTAAGTTTCAGAAAACAACCAATTATAGAATTTTAAAGTTGGAAAAGAGGTTAGAACAGCATCTGCTCTAACCTGCTGATTTATAGGTAAAGTACCATCACCTACATTTTGCACATGAAGAAACTAAAAAGGTTAAATAGTTTACACAAGAAAAAAGTAGACGTGATACAGACAATAAGGAGGATTAGAAACCAAGTATGTGACATCTCAGAATACTATCCTCTTTATTAAATTGCACTGTCTTTCCTATTTATTAGGTCATTAAATGTTTGCTAAACTTGCCTTTAATTTTATTTCACTAAGTATGTTTAACAAGGCACGTGACACATGGAATGACAGAATTAGTTGGCATTAATAAAAGCCATCCTCCATATGTTTATTTAGTATCTCCAAAATGTCAGGCCCTGTGATAGGCTCTGGGCAAACTAAGATTTAAAAAAAAAAAAATGACACAGTTCCTGCCCTGAAGAAATCCAGCCTACAGGGAACAAAGACAAGTAAGCAGACACTGAGGCAGGCACCACGTGCACCCAGGGGTGCCTGAGGGGAACCAGGAAGGCTTCACAGCTGAAGAATAAATAGTAAAAAGAATTGGTAGGGATAGAATAAAAAAAGGCATTAGAAGAGAAGCAACACCACATACGAAGATGGCCACACAGTCCTGGTATGTATAAGGAACTGCAGTACAGGTACTGACTGAAATAAAACGATGATGTGGGGAGAGCAGGGGGTTACGAGGCTGAAGAGGGCAGTCAAGAAAGCCTTCAGACACCACTCAGAAGAATCTCAACTTTATCCTCCTAAACTTCTGAACTAGTTCTTACGTTCTGGGGCTGGCAGGGCAGTAGCATCATCAGACTTTACATACCAGAAAGTACACCAGGAGTAACACGAGTAATACATCATTTAAGGGAAGGACCCAGGGTTAGGGCAGGACAACAAGCAAAGGTGGGGACTAAGGAGGCTAAGGCAATCATCTGTCTGTGTGTCTGTCCATCCATCCATCCATCCATCCATGTCTGTCCATCCATCTGAACAACCAGCGTTAGAGGGAAGACAGCAGAAGCAAGAAGAACTACAATCCTGCAGCCTGTGGAAAAAACACCACATTCACAGAAAGACAGACAAGAAGAAAAGGCAGAGGGCTATGTACCAGATGAAGGAACAAGATAAAATCCCAGAAAAACAACGAAATGAAGTGGAGATAGGCAACCTTCCAGAAAAAGAATTCAGAATAATGATAGAGAAGATGATCCAGGACCTTGGAAAAAGAATGGAGGCAAAGATCAAGAAGATGCAAGAAATGTTTAACAAAGACCTAGAAGAATTAAAGAACAAACAAACAGAGATGAACAATACAATAACTGAAATGAAAACTACACCAGAAGGAATCAACAGCAGAATAACTGAGGCAGAAGAACGGATAAGTGACCTGGAAGATAGAATGGTGGACTTCACTGCTGCAGAACAGAATAAAGAAAAAAAATGAAAAGAAATGAAGACTGCCTAAGAGACCTCTGGGACAACATTAAATGCAATAACATTCGCATTATAGGGGTCCCAGAAGGAGAAGAGAGAGAGAAAGGACCAGAGAAAATATTTGAAGAGATGATAGTAGAAAACTTCCCTAACGTGGGAAAGGAAATGGCCACCCAAGTCCAGGAAACGCAGAGAGTCCCATACAGGATAAACCCAAGGAGAAACATGCCGAGACAAAGAGTAATCGAACTGGCAAAAATTAAAGACAAAGAAAAATTATTGAAAGCAGCAAGGGAAAAGCGACAAATAACATACAAGGGAACTCCCATAAGGTTAACAGCTGATTTCTCAGCAGAAACTCTACAAGCCAGAAGGGAGTGGCATGATATACTTAAAGTGATGAAAGGGAAGAACCTACAACCAAGACTACTCTACCCGGCAAGGGTCTCATTCAGATTCGATGGAGAAATCAAAAGCTTTACAGACAAGCAAAAGCTAGAAGAATTCAGCACCACAAACCCAGATCTACAACAAATGCTAAAGGAGCTTCTCTAAGTGGGAAACACAAGAGAAGAAAAGGATCTACAAAAACAAACCCAAAACAATTAAGAAAATGGTCATAGGAACATACATATCGATAATTACCTTAAACGTGAATGGACTAAATGCTCCAACCAAAAGACACAGGCTTGCTGAATGGATACAAAAACAAGACCCATCTATATGCTGTCTATAAGAGACCCACTTCAGACCTAGGGACACATTCAGACTGAAAGTGAGGAGATGGAAAAAGATATTCCATGCAAATGGAAATCAAAAGAAAGCTGGAGTAACAATACTCATATCAGATAAAATAGACTTTAAAATAAAGAATGTTACAAGAGACAAGGAAGGACACTACATAAATGATCAAGGGATCAATCCAAGAAGAAGATATAAAAATTATAAATAGGGCTTCCCTGGTGGCGCAGTGGTTGAGAGTCCACCTGCCGATGCGGGGGACACGGGTTCGTGCCCCGGTCCGGGAAGATCCCACATGCTGCGGAGCAGCTGGGGCCGTGAGCCATGGACGCTGGGCCTGCACGTCCGGAGCCTGTGCTCCGCAACAGGAGAGGCCACAACAGTGAGAGGCCCATGTACTTCACACACAAAAAAAACAACAACAACAAGAACAAAAAAATTATAAATATATATGCACCCAACATAGGAGTACCTCAATACATAACGCAACTGCTAACAGCTATAAAAGAGGAAATCGACAGTAACACAATAATAGTGGGGGACTTTAACACCTCACTTACACCAATGGACAGATCATCCAAAATGAAAATAAATAAGGTAACAGAAGCTTTAAATGACACAATAGACCAGATAGATTTAATTGATATTTATAGGACATTCCATCCAAAAACAGCAGATTACACTTTCTTCTCAAGTGCGCATGAACATTCTCCAGGACAGATCACATCTTGGGTCACAAATCAAGCCTCAGTAAATTTAAGAAAATTGAAATCATATCAAACATCTTTTCTGACCACAAGGCTATGAGGTGAGAAATGAATTAGAGGGAAAAAAACGTAAGAAAGACAAACACATGGAAGCTAAACAATACGTTACTAAATAACCAAGAGGTCACTGAAGAAATCACAGAGGAAATCAAAAAATACCTAGAGACAAATGACAATGAAAACACGACAATCCAAAAGCTATGGAATGCAGCAAGATCCAGTTCTAAGAGGGAACTTTATAGCTATACAAGCCTACCTCAAGAAACAAGAAGAATCTCAAATAAACCATCTAACCTTACACCTAAAGGAACCAGAGAAAGAAGAATAAACAAAACCCAAAGTTAGAAGAAGGAAAGAAATCATAAAGATCAGAGCAGAAATAAATGACATACAAACAAAGAAAACAATAGCAAAGATCAATAAAACTAAAAGCTGATTCTTTGAGAAGATAAACAAAATTGATAAACCATTAGCCAGACTCATCAAGAAAAAGAGGGAGAGGACTCAAATCAATAAAATTAGAAATGAAAAAGGAGAAGTTACAACAGACACTGCAGAAATACAAAGCATCCTAAGAGACTACTACAAGCAACTGTATGCCAATAAAATGGACAACCTGGAAGAAATGGACAAATTCTTAGAAAGGTATAACCTTCCAAGACTGAACCAGGAAGAAATAGAAAATATGAACAGACCAATCACAAATAATGAAATTGCAACTGTGATTAATTCCAACAAAAGTCCAGGACCAGATGGCTTCACAGGTGAATTCTATCTAACATTTAGAGAAGAGCTAACACCCATCCTTCTCAAACTCTTCCAAAAAACTGCAGAGGAAGGAACACTCCCAAACTCATTCTATGAGGTCATCATCACCCTGATACCAAAACCAGACAAAGGTACCAGAAAAAAAGAAAATTAAAGACCAGGATCACTGATGAACACAGATGCAAAAATCCTCAACAGAATACTAGCAAACAAAATCCAACAACACATTAAAAGGATCATACACCATGATCAAGTGGGATTTATCCCAGGGATGCAAGGATTCTTCAATATATACAAATCAATCGATGTGATACACCATATTAACAAACTGAAGAATAAAAACCATATGATCATCTCAATAGATGCAGAAAAAGCTGTTGACAAAATTCAACACCCATTTATGATAAAAACTCTCCAGAAAGTGGGCATAGAGGAAACCTAGCTCAACATAATAAAGGCCATATATGACAAATCCACAGCAAACATCATTCTCAATGGTGAGAAACTGAAAGCATTTCCTCTAAGATCAGGAACAAGACAAGGATGTCCACTCTCACCACTATTATTCAACATAGTTTTGGAAGTCCTAGCCACGGCAATCAGAGAAGAAAAAGAAATACAAATTGGAAAAGAAGAAGTAAAACTATCACTGTTTGCAGATCATACTATATATAGAGAATCCTAAAGATGCCACCAGAAAACTACTAGAGCTAATCAATGAATCTGGTAAAGTTGCAGGATACAAAATTAATGCACAGAAATCTCTTGCATTCCTATACACTACTGATGAAAAATCCGAAAGAGAAATTAAGGAAACACTCCCATTTACCACTGCAACAAAAAGAATAAAATATCTAGGAATAAACCTACCTATGGAGACAAAAGACCTGTATGTAGAAAACTATAAGACACTGATGAAAGAAATTAAAGATGATACCAACAGATGGAGAGATATACCATGTTCTTGGACTGGAAGAATCAATATTGTGAAAATGGCTATACTACCCAAAGCAATCTACAGATTCAATGCAATCCCTATCAAATTACCAATGGCATTTTTTACACAACTAGAACAAAAAATCTTAAAATTTGTATGTAGACACAAAAGACGCCGAATAGCCAAAGCAGTCTTGAGGGAAAAAAACGGAGCTGGAGGAATCAGACTCCCTGACTTCAGGCTATACTATAAAGGTACAGTAATCAAGATAATATGGTACTGGCACAAAAACAGAAACACAGATCAATGGAACAAGATAGAAAGCCCAGAGATAAACCCATGAACCTATGGTCAACTAATCTATGACAAAGGAGGCAAGGATATATAATGGAGAAAAGACAGTCTCTTCAATAAGTGGTGCTGGGAAAACTGGACAGCCACATGTAAGAGAATGAAATTAGAACACTCCCTAACACCATACACAAAAATAAACTCAAAATGGATTAGAGACCTAAATGTAAGACCGGACACTATAAAACTCTTAGAGGAAAACATAGGAAGAACACTCTTTGACATAAATCATAGTAAGATCTTTTTTGATCCACCTCCTAGAGTAATGGAAATAAAAACAAAAATAAACAAAGGGGACCTAATGAAACTTCAAAGCTTTTGCACAGCAAAGGAAACCATAAAGAAGACAAAAAGACAACCCTCAGAATGGGAGAAAATATTTGCAAACAAATCAACAGACAAAGGATTAATCTCCAAGATATATAAACCGCTCATGCAGCTCAATATGAAAAAAACAAACAACCCAATCCAAAAATGGGCAGAAGACCTAAGTAGATATCCCTCCAAAGAAGACATACAGATGGCCAAGAAGCACATGAAAAGCTGCTCAACATCACTAATTATTAGAGAAATGCAAATCAAAACTACAATGAGGTATCAGGTATCACCTCACACCAGTCAGAATGGGCATCATCAGAAAATCTACAAACAACAAATGCTGAAGAGGGTGTGGAGAAAAGGGAACCCTCTTGCACTGTTGGTGGGAATGTAAATTGATACGGCCACTATGGAGAACAGTATGGAGGTTCCTTAAAAAACTAAAAATAGAATTACCATATGATCCAGCAATCCCACTACTGGGCATAAAGCCAGAGAAAACCGTAATTCAAAAAGACAGATGAACCCCAATGTTCACTGTAGCACTATTTACAATAGCCAGGTCATGGAAGCAACCTAAATGCCCATCGACAGACGAATGGATAAAGAAGATGTGGTACATATATACAATGGAATATTACTTAGCCATAAAAAGGAACGAAATTGGGTCATTTGTAGAGACATGGATGGATCTAGAGACTGTCATACAGAGTGAAGTAAGTCAGAAAGAGAAAAACAAGTATCGTATATTAACACATATATGTGGAACCTAGAAAAATGGTACAGATGAACCGGTTTGCAGGGCAGAAATTGAGACACAGATGCAGAGAACAAACGTATGGACACCAAGGGGGGAAAGTGGGGGGTGGTGGTGGTGGTGTGCTGAATTGGGAGATTGGGACTTACATGGAGACACTGATGTGTATAAAACGGATGAATAATAAGAACATGCTGTATAAAAAAATAAATAAAATTAAAATTAAAAATTAAAATAAAAAGAAATAACCAGCGTTTACTGAGGGACTACTATATGTTAGGTGGTAGGAATAAAAGAGTAAACAACAACTTAAAGTTTGCGAGAAGTCAGACGCAAAAACGATATACAAACAAGTAACTACCAACTGTGGAAAGTGCAGGCACTGTGAGAGGCCATCATCAGAGCACAGGAGTTGGGTGCGGGGAGGTTGGCAAGAATGTTTCCTAAGACGCAGGAGGACAAGCATCTTCCCTAAAGCAGCTGTGACATAGATTAACTGGAGATCAAACAGTTATTCATGAAGAAGTGAGCCGTGTTTACCATGTGAATGCAGGGAATGACGATGAATGAACGAGATCCTGGGCGCCTGGATTCATGGTGGTGCTGTTCCCTCAACAACGGCCCTGGGAGGAACAAGGCCCCTGCGGGCCACACAACAGCCTGCACGGAGCTGCGGGCCTGTAGGGAGGGACTCAGGAAGGGGCCCTAGAGAGAGTTCGGAGGAGCGGCAGATCTAGTAGTCACTAACACACAAATGTCACGTGAAATGACGGCAATGGACAAGATTTTTCAGAGACAGTAAAATAAAACGACCAGACTGAGTGTTTGGGGAACACGCAGCTACAGTCATCCCTCGGTATACACGAGCGATTGGTTCCAGGACCCCCTCGGAACCAAAATCCACAGGCGCTCAAGTTCCTATATAAACCGGATATATATTTAACCTATGCATTCTCCCCTGTACTCTAAATCATCTCCAGATTATTTATAATAACTAATACAATGTAAATACTATTTAAATAGTTGTAAATACAATGTAAATACTATGTAGACAGTTGCCTGCATGGGGCAAATTCAAGTTTTGCTTCAATTTTGGAACTTTACGGAACTTTAAAAAAAATATTTCCCGTTTGTGGTTGGTTGAATCTGCAGATGCCCACCTTGCAGATAAGGGAGGGCCGACTGTGCTTCGCTCGTGTTTTCTTTGTATGTGGAGCCTAAAGCAATTTATAAAAAATGACTTCACTTTAGAAATTCCTATGTAAGTTGGGCTCAGCCAGCAAGCATCAAACATGTCCTTCTGTGTAATTGCAACGACATTTTGAATGTTGAAGTGATCTCATTGAATATATTCTGGGTTACACTAATTATTTGTCAGCTATTTAATTATTTGGACGTAAGTAATGAATCAATTCCATTCTGGGAAAGAGGTGCTTCTTATTCTCGAAGAAGAGATGAGAAGTTACTGTAATTATATCTAATTTTACTAAGTTAAAAGTGGAGAAGGTCCCAGTTTGTACTCAAATGGTTGAAAACACATCCATTATGTTTTCTTCCTTTTTGGAAAAAAGCTAATCGTGCTGAATTGCCTTGTATTCTTAGAGTTATCCTCAGAAGACCAGTGCTCATGGAGAGGCAGGGAGCCTATACTATTCAAATGGCTACTGCATGTTACATGTCCTCTTGTGATAATAACGTTCTCACAGTGGAACAGATTTGCTAACAGATGTTCTTCTCAATGACACATACTCAGGGGATATTCTGTGACAGTGACTCCGATGAAGAACAGTTGGCTCAGATGACATTGTAAATGATCAAGTTATCTTCACCAACTCACCTTGAGAAAAATCAGTCCAATTTCAATAGGCACATTCTGACAAGAAAATACCTTTAAGTTATCAGGCTTTCTTGCTTGGGCTAATAGGGAACATTTTTATAATGGGCATATTATAACTATTTACTAAAAATAATATTAACATATACCATACATTGAGGTTTTTCTCGGGCCTAAAACTGTACTGAAATACCTTCATTTTAGTATACATAATCTGAAGAACACTGAGTATGTTAAGGACTGAAATGTATACTTTCTCAAAAAAGCACCAGTTGTGGCAGGATTTGAAAGAACACGTTTCATCCCCTTTTTCGTTTAAATAAGCAACTGATATGATTTCTTTGCATCTTTTATTCTGGAAATAATGGCCTCAGATACTAAATGTTAATTAAATCAGAGTTAAAATAAGTAAACCGAATTGGTTAGATATAACCAACAAGTTCTATAGAAACAGAAAATGTATTACTATAAACTATTTCAAGGAAATCATTAAAAATTACATTTTTGAGTTCCAAAGGAATGACAAGCCTTTTTTAGAGATATAGATGCTCGGAAATTCTTAAACAGTGAAAGCGCTATTTCATTTTTTTTTTTGCCGATCAATGTAATAATGCTTTGTTTATTATTTTCTTTTAAATCCTAACCCATCTCATTCTTCCTAATGGTTCTCAGTTTCCATTTCCCTACTTAAGGCAGCTTTTAACCAGAGAATTATTAAACTGCACGGGGCCACAGAGGTTACATAATCTCCTGCCATCCTTTGCTGCACTCCTGATAACAGCAGGGTACAGGATCTGCTGCACTTTCCCCAAAGGTGAGGAGGCCTTATCACCTCAGCTCGCAGAGCGCTGGTTTCAATCAAGCACGGGCTGCTCAAGATAGAATACAGGCCTTGCATCGTGAATCCCGCATCTGCTCCTGTATCACCCTTGTGACGTGAGGAAAGACACTAACTTCCCACACCTGAAATTCTCACCTGTACAACAGGATCACAATACCTCTCTGAGTGGCTGTGAGAACAACACGACATGACGTATAAGAAAGTGCCTCACGGAGAGCAGTTTCTCATTAAATGTTACGTCCTTCTTGAAAGTTCATTCTCATACTGAGATCAGACTTATAATACGTGACTGTTGTTTTCAGGAGCTACACAGAATCGGTCTTACCTCTTTGTAACCTGCAACTGCCCTCTGAGCACAAGAATAAGGAAGGGAAGATCTTTCTTCAAATGCCAACTATCATATTCTTCCCACGGGATGGTTACAGTAACTGACTTAGAAAAGATCAATGGCAACCTTCATTAGGAAAACTCACCTGGTCTCTGCGCAGGGTTGTCTAGTCCAGTAAACATTTACTAAGTGCTTACAATGTGCCGGAAACTATGCTAGTGGCTAGAGACTAATTACGAGACACAGTGCCTTTCCTGACAAGTCTACAATCTTCTGAGAAACAGACGTGTATACTAAGTGAAGATTGCACTACACAGCGACAGGCTAATAAGTTAGATATAAACCGCTAAGTGACTAAAAACGACAAAGCACACAGGAGGCATTTGGGGGTGGGTTCTCCATAGGGGGCAATTTTTAAAAACTCGGTCTTGAGAATATTCATCCATCCAGCAAACATGTACTAAGGACCGACTATGTGCTAGACGTTATACTAGGTGCTGAGAATATAAAGGTGGGTGCGGGGGTGGGGTCGGGGGTCCCTACTCCCATGGAGTTTAGAGTCTAATTTATGATTATTCCAGTCCAATGGAATAGGTATTTTAGCATACTCTAAGAAGACCCGCTTCAACTTTCCCACCTGCCACGCGAATGAGTAACCCTTCTGGGGCGGTCCAGGACCCAGGCTACGTTGAATATTTTGTAGTATACCCACATGATCTAAAATCCTAGAAATAAGCAAAGAAACAAAATAATTTTTTAAAGGTTTTCTTTCCCCTTCCCATGCTGCAAAGCTAAGCGTACAGTGAGAGTAATCTTTAGCATCTCCAACGGTTAAGACCAATGGCAAATTATAAGCAAGACAGCCGACGTGGCCGTCTGTCATGTGAAGGCAACGCTGTGGCATGGCAGAATGACTGCGAGCTGCGCTGGAAACGCAGCCTCAGGGCCAACGTGTGCCAGGAGAGCACCAGGCGTGAGTGTGGGCTCACGCGATGCAGGCTGCCTGTCTGCTCAGAGCCCTCCAGCCCTCGTCTGCTCGTGACAGGACACATCCTTCGGCACGGCCACCAGCCCACTAGCCGTGGTAGTGGATGGGAAGGGGTGTCATTAGCTCAACAGAATACTCTGCAAATCGACTGTTTTCATGCCTTTGCCATCACTTATCAATGAAACTCAGAGCTAAACACAGAAAAACCAAGTGCCTTGAATTTCTCTTCCTTTTGCTCCCCTCGACTTTAACCTTTCAAGAAATTTTTATTTGTATTCATCTAATTTCATTCGAGACTCACCAGGGTATATATACACACTGAGACAGAGGATGTGTGTGTCTGGTTCACACTGTAGGAATTCAATCGATCTTTGCTGAGTGGAAAGATGAATTAATGTATGGAAAGAAGGCACTAGCTCTTCCTGAGACAGGTGGATTGGTGGATTTAGCCAAAAAAAGCTAAGTACCTTGCCTGACTCGTACCATGTTTATAGCACAGGGGGGCCTAGGATCCAGGTTTCCCACACCCCCTGCCTTGGCGACTATGGTGACACCATCCAGCCACATGTACAGCACCCAAACCTGAGAGAACTCAAGGCAGGCCGAAGTGGAGAAAAGCAGACAGCGGGCCACCTCAAAGGCATTTCACAACGTTTCCTTTCCCTCAGTCTCTGCTACTCTCATGAGACTCAGACTCTGTGGATGAATTTGAGGCACAACTGCCAGCTTGGTAAGAATACTAGTAAACAGGACCACGTCCAACTGTAAAGAACACAGAGCCGAGACACAGACACAGCCTTCCCCAAGTGAACAGCCAAATGGTGAAGCTGTCCACATGGCACTTATTTTCAGAATATAATTCGCTGAGCTCCCAGCGTGCGCTCTGCCAGTGCAAAGGGGTGCAGCTCTCCGTCCCTGCCCCGCCAGCGGCCACAGTCAGGTGGGAGACTGCGGTGATGCTCCACAGGCCAGCTCTTGCCTCCCATGAGTTCCCCTAGTAGCAGCTGACCCAAGTCTGCAAGGAGAGACAGGAAACAGCCAGATGAGAGGGAGGAGCACTCGAGGCCGAGGCTGCTACATGAGGAAAGTTCTGGAAGCCTAAGAGGACGCAGCACATTTAGGGAATTATAAGAAGTGCAGTATGACCAGGACAAAGACTCAGCTCCTTCGGTGGCTGCAGATGACACAGACGAAGTTGTCTGTGGCCCAGGGATTACTGCAAGTTCCAGAAACTGTGCAAAGAGGTGCTGAGCTCCTAGCAAGAGACCTCCAGTAAAGGGAGACGTGAAAACCTACTGGTTCTGGCATTTTAGGCCTGTCACTGCTTCCCCCTTCTTTGACAACAGTTCATATACTCTTTCTTTAATACTTTCAATTACTAGTATGAAACATCTATCCAGTACTTATCTTCCTCATTTATGTTAACCAGAAAGTTACAGTAAGAATCCCAGGGGTTCTGTATTCTTCTTAAAGATTCTGCCCTCCCCACCCCCTGCCGCCCATTTTCCATGGATGTATTTTCTTTCTCTTATGTTAAATAAGTCTATGAACCATATCAAAGAATTATGGAATGATAAATGGAAAAACTGATAATGCATTAATTAAAAAAACTGGGAACTTTTATTTTCTTCACTGAAAAGAATTTCCACTAAGAATCGGTATTCAGCAGCACAGCTTAAGAGGAAACGCTTAAGGGTAAACACAGCGTGGTATACACAGGCAACTGCTTTTTAAATGACTGACTCACTCAGAGGCAACCTGGAGAGGACCGTGGACGAATGCTACGCTACATGCCTGGGGGGCCTGCCCGCACGCCTCCTTGATCTTGGTCTTGAACCTCGCCACCACCCAAACTCATCTTCCATATCTGAGGTTTAAGTTACTTGACAAAAGTGGTTATTTCTCCCACATTTTCTGTGCCTCTGGTACCAAGTACTTATTTAGCACTCAATAAACGTTTGTTAAAGAGCTAAAGCAAGGTGAGGGATACTCGTCACAACAGCCGACGCTACGTCTGGGTCACAGATCATCAGAACACCTCCACTTACATAATCTCCATAGGTCTCCTGCGTTGGGGGTGGCGGTGGAGGTCTGTACCCAGTTGGGGGGACGCCTCTTGCTCTGGGAGTGAGAAGTCCTCTTCCTCGACTCACTGGCCCTCGGGTGGAAAGGACTCCCCTGGAAGGCGGCGTCCCTCGCGGGACCCCGACTCCCACTGGCCGGGCCGCGACTCCTCCTCTTCCCCTGCAAGCAAGAGGGTCAAATTAGCAATACTCATGGTATTCTCTAGCATTCCACTGTGCGCATGCATTTATACCTCACAAAAATCAGTGTTCCATAATTCTGTAAAAGGAAATAAGGAAACCATATGCAAAGTGAAAACTAAAAGCAAATGAGAAACAGGTACCTACCTAAAGGAAGGAAATTAAGTCATTTAGGCAGTTAGTCCAGCAACAATAAATATGGTAACATCAAAGAAACCCCAGGAGTCAGTGTCTGTCTGGGACACAGAATAGGAAACTGACATCTGGGGAGGCTGCATCTACCGAGCACTCCTCCATCACGTCCTGCCAGGGTCACAGCCAACCCTCACTCCCAACACTGTGACTCGGGCCTTACATGGCTTGTCTACGGACAAGGAAACAGGGGCCTAAACAGATCTTAAGACTGTCTGAGACCACACAGCTGGCAAACCCGGGACCAAAACATACATCAGATTCCACGAGACAGGGAATAAAATGAACTTTCCCAGATAGTGTACCTACTACCTAGGGACTGAAAACATCATTCTTAGGTTAAATAAACACATATATTTTCTGAAGTAGAATTCAACATATTCATGTATTTCTAACATAAAATATGAGACTTCCAAGTCAGAGAGGAAGGCAGGAGGCAGAAGAGCCCGACATAAGCTAAAACTTGAGGAAGTGTGCAAGTCCCATGAAGAAACGAGGACAGAAGTTCGGCTCCACCAGAAAATAAAGGCACAGCCTGACCCACCTCCTACGGACAAAGTCCTCCAGACAAGGAGCACCAAGCAGATAATGAGGCTGCCTACAGACCGGTTCTCTCTTCTTCTCTTGTTTGATTGGGATAGCAAATACACAGCTGAAAGCTCCAACTCCACAAACAACAGAGAAAATTAACAAAACAAAACCAAAAGCTGGTTCTTTGAAAGGATCAATAAAATTAATAAACCTCTAGACAGGCTAAACAAGAAAAAAACAACAATATCATAAATGAAAGAGGGGTCATCACTACTGACCTCAAGGACATTAAAAGATAAAAAAGGAAGATGATGAACAACTCTAGGCCCACAAATTTGTTAACTCTGATGAACTGGACTAATTCCTTAAAATATACAAATGACCAAATCTCCTACAAAGAGAATTAAATAATCTGAATAAACCTACGTTTATTAAAGAAATTTAATCAATAATTAATAATCTTCCAAAAAAGAAAGCACCAGACCCAGAGGTTTCACTGGTGAATTCTATCAAATATTAAAGGAAGGAATGATACCAGTTTTCTACTCTCTTCCAGAAAATAAAATCAGAGGATACATTTCCTAACTCATTCTCTGAGGGTGGTCACCGGACGTGCCTCCTGAAAATTATTTCTACATTACTAGTCAGAGGCTGGGACTGGCCTGGGCCACTGGGGAAGACAGAAGTGACCGGCCTCCACTTGGTCTTGAGCCCTTATGGGGACCTGTCACAGGAGGTGCCTCCCAAGATATTTTTCCTAAGTCCACCTGTGGAAGCCACAACGGGTCAAGGGGCTGGGAGACAGGCAGGCCGAGGAAGGGTGGCAGGGGGCTGAGCAAGGTGGTGTCTGACGTCCTGAGGAAGAGACATGTGGTCCAAGGGGAGGCAAAAGGCATTAAAGACGTTATACAATGAAACAAACAAGCAAGCAGACCATAAATCAGTATCTCCCATGAACAAAGACACAAAACTCTTCAAAAACAGCAGCAAACTGAATTTAATAATGTATTAATAAACACGTCACGACCAAATGGGATTTGTGCCAGGTATGAAAGGCTGCTTCAGCGTTAGTGAAAATCCATGTGACCAGCCCGCCAAGAAGGCTTATGAAGAAGAATCGTAAGGTCACATAAAGCAGAAAAGGCGTTTAATGAAATGCAACATCATTCACGATATAAACTCAGCAAACTAGGAACCGAGGTAAATTTACTTAAGTTAAAAAAGAACATCTACAAATACCTACAACTAACATCATATTGAACGGTGAGAGACTGAATGCTTTCCCCTTAAGACTGGGAACAAGGCAAGGATGTCCAGCCTTACCACTCCAATTAAAACTGTACTAGAAGTCCTACCTAATTCAATAGGACAAGAAAAGGAAATAAAACTTTTAAGATGTGGAGGAAGAAACAAAACTTTGTCTGCAGGTGACATTTCCACGTAAGAATTCCCAAAGAATCAACCAGATCAAAACAAAACAAAGCAACCATACGAACAAACAATAAACTAGAACTAATAATAAGCACATGAAACAGGTCCTGGAATACAAAGTTAATAAGTCAACTGCTTTCCTACATAGCTGCAATGAATACCTGAAATTTGAAATTTTGAAATTAGCCACTAAAACAACCAAGATGCCCTTTGTTCAATAGGTGAATAGATAAGCAAGCTGGGGTACATTCATATAATGGAATATGATTCAGCAACAAAAAGCAATGAGCTAATGGTGGTAAGTCATGTGAATAGTATGTGCCCATGATATGATGTAATAAAAATAGCATTTTACCTCTGCGGTTTTTGTTCCCCAAACCTATAACCCTGGGCTAATCATGAGAAAAATATTAGACAAATCCCAAAGGAGGGACATCTTACAAAAAACCTGACTGGTACTTCTCAAAACTGTCAAAATCCATGACTTTCACCTTTAGGCAACTTGTGTTATCCCTTTTTTGAGCACTGTAAGTTAGATCTTCTTCTTTTTGTTTTCATACTAGGTCATAAAAATCGGTGCAATAAAATTGGTGGCCTAGAGCAAGGACACTGGATTCAGATTGATTTCCTGACTGTACTTACTTACCTCTGCCTTCCAATTAACATTCAAACTAATCAAGAGTCTGAACTTTCCAAGACAGTTTCCTCAATTGTGAAATGGGATACAGAACCCATTTCTTAGTGTTATGGTGAAGGAAAAATGGCAGGACGTAACACGGTATTTAGCCCATTGCCTACTCAATGAATATCAGCCACTTAGATAAATTTCAATCTCTCTGAACTGTACTGATAGACACTGCAATATCTATAGTCTTACTCACCTTTTTATCTCCGGTATACATCTAGAAAAATCTTCAATGTGATTAGAGAAAAGAGTAGTTACTACTTATGGTACATCTAACTCATCTGTGATATTTCAGTCGATCGGTGTGTATTCAAACTAAATAAGGCTCCTGCTTCTTTATCTAATACCCCATCCCTGCCGTCCAAGGTACTATATCGATCACAAAATATTCAGTATTTCAATAAATTCATGTCTTTTACCATACTGAAAGACATTACTTTATATTTAAGAAGCTCACCATTCTTTCTTATCATCGTCGACATTGTTAGGTTATGTGCCCACTGGGTATATGGACTCATACTAAAGAATCCGTTACAGACTTTTAGACAAGTCATTTGACATATGTAGCTCGGGATACTTGTCTACAAAAGACACTTTGAAGATTCGTTTTTAAGAGTCTGAAATCCCATGGGAATGGTGTCAAGCAGCACAGTCCCACTACTGCTGTAAGTGGTCTCTGGTGAGAGGAAGGGACGACGGAGTGACAGGCCAACGTGCAGGTCCCGCTGCACTGCCTAGTGCTCACTCAGCGCTACAAATCAAGTTCAGGGTAGAGCTGAACAGCAGGGCTGGTAACATGGGATGAGAACAGAAAAGTGTCTGGTGGATGACATTTATAACAACAATCAATGGGGACTTACTTATTTTTTACTTGAAAAGTTGATTCAAATTGATAGGATTGGGTGCCACACTGCTCAGAACGGGGATAAGGGAAAAGCAGAAACATAACACATCTGAGTAGAAAGTTTCGTAAGCAAAGGGGTGTGACTGTAATGGTTCTTTCTGTTTGCATTTTTCAGCAGGGTGACCTTGGTTTCTGGTTTTGAAACTCAGATGTGAAAATAACTGAGAAAAGTTTTTTCCATGGGAAGAGTGCTTTGGATGATCAATAACTTCTTGTATTGTCAATTAGGAACTAATTATTCAGTTTATGTATTAATAGGAGGTTTTAGGCTATGATGGAAAAGCACGTGACGTGGGTTCCAGCACCCCCACACTCAGTACTCAAATCTAGTCCTGTCACCACTGGGCTGCTGAGCCTTGGGTTTCCCATCTGCAAGTCCAGTTAATAACATCTAGCTCTGGCAGAACAGCTGTGAGGTTTACAACTACATCAAGTGCCTAAGCTAAAACAGGCACTCAGTAAGTGGTCATTATCATGTGGACTTCCACTTGTGGACTCTGTCCTGAATACTGTCCTTTTGGCTGCTAACTGAAGGGTGAGGAGAGAGAGAAGACAGAAGGTACAACTCGCATTTGTGCTCATTTCATCCATTCAGCAGCAGCACATTTATGTACATTTCATACATTTAGCAACAGTGATGCAGTGTGGTATAGAGTAAGAGTATATATACCACATTGTTTGGCTTTTGTCTGTATATTTTATGAGAAGCAGAAGTATATGATAAAACAATGAATTTCGTGGAATTAGCTCAAGCTAGCTCCAGCATTATCAGCTGGGTGACCTTGGGAAATACAGGGGACACTTGGGCCTCAGGAAGAGAAAGGCCTACAGCTGATCACAGAGGGGGTGCCTGCCGGACCTAGTGTCAAGGTCTAGCCGGTCTCACAGTAAGAATAAGCTTTCCCAGAGATCCATCGAGGATCCACACTTGATGCAGCAATGACCTGAGGGCTAATTTATTTTTCTATAGGATCCCTAAGACATGTGACAACGTTCCTTCACCTCTCTGAAAGCTTAATCACTGAGATACTTTTTTTTCTTGCCAGAGGCTGACAAGGGAACGAGAAGCTGGACAGAAGGGAGAGGTAAACGCAGCCCATGGTCATAATCCCTCAGAACAAACACAAGAAGCCATCGGGGCGGATGGAGCCCAGAAGTCCTGAATAGAGGGCTCAGGCAGCGCTCTCTCTGACCACCTTTCCAGATCATCTGAAATGCGGGTCTAGGGCCGTGCTTCTCCTCTCACACTTTATTGTGCACGCACATCACCTGGGGCCTGGTTTCGGGGCAGAGTCTGCATCAGTACACCTAGGCTGGGGACTGAGACTCTGCATTTCAAGTGCTGCTGTGGGGAGCTTGGATCCAGAGGTTAGAGACCTGTTATGAAGCCTGTCGGTTATCTCTTTTCTTTATTCTGTGAACCATCCCACCTTCAATGCAATTAAAAAAAAAAAAAAAGACTGAGTAAGTGTTACGTTATCCTACACTGTACACAGTCTGTAAGAAATCCAATGCAATCTGTTTCTTCTCCAACAAGTTACAAACTGGTTACTAGTAAAACTGCTGACAACGTAAGACAGTGTGAGAGAGTCCACCCTCTTAAAAGTATAAGAAACTTATCGTTTCATCCAGGGACGTATCCCCCTGAAGACAGAGAGCTCGCTCCGCACTCTGAAGCCTGTCACTGTCTTCCAATTCCGATTGTTAGCATGTTTTTACTTTTTTTCCTTATAAACAAAAATAGCAAAAATCTTTATCATTTCTAAGCATCAGCCTTACTTCTGCCTTCAGGAACTATGCAGCACAAGTCTTCTTCCTCTGTGATGACAGTGAAATTGATAATAAAGGAGTTAAGAAGAGATGTGCAATTTGCCCAAGGACTGATCAAATATCTGTGCTACAGGAATTCTATTTTTAGTGAGGGATCACTTTGAGTAATCAGAAAAGGAATCATGCCACAGTCTGGGCTTCA
Organism: Mesoplodon mirus; assembly: GCF_964341445.2. Lineage (NCBI taxonomy): Eukaryota > Metazoa > Chordata > Mammalia > Artiodactyla > Ziphiidae > Mesoplodon > Mesoplodon mirus. The sequence continues at coordinate 6,427,858 of NC_138992.1, forward strand.
ATGAGACATTTAAAAAATTAAGTAGGATATGGATTAATGTGTGCTCAACGTCCTATCTCCATTTTACAGACGAAGAAACTAGGCTTAGCGAGGGAAGTTCCCTGAGACCACGCAGCTAGGAGGGGCTGGGGGTGACTCTGATTTTCCCATAGCCACACCCTAACTCCAGGCAGATGGCCCCATTTTTCCTGCTTTCAAGCCTTTGCCCCTCTGCGTGGGATGACTTCCCTCTGGCACTACCCTGCCTTATGACTTTACCTTCATCCTAAGTGTGTTTGTACCCACGCTCCCCATTCAGGATGATCTATGCTATCGTTTCTGCTTCCGCTTCACTTTTCCTCATAGCCCTCGTGCTCTATTTCAACCATTCTGCCATAACTACTTGTTTCTCTGACTTTCCCCTTAAAAATCCCAGAATGGCAGGACAATGACTTGGTCATCATCTCTGCAACTTCAATTTGTCAGAGAAAGAGCTCAGGAAAATGTGTGACATTAAATGACCTAACACAAGAAACTGACTGATGGCCAGAGAGGAAAAAAATTGATTAAAACTTCTGAAGAGCCAGGGTGGGGAGGGGAGGGGAGGGGAGGAGATGCCCACTGCACAGGAAACACTCACGGGCTCCTTCCACCCTACAGGACTGCAGCCTGTCAGCGGCACTTGCCTGACATTATTCTAGGAAAAGTCAGTTGGCCTGATGGGTATCCAAGCCTTCCTTCAGCCGGCACTGGAGTCAACAGGAGGACCGGGAACCCACACCCGGCTTCAGGCTGCGCTGATGCACTGTAAGCAGGAGAACTGTGCTAAGTAGCTTTTCTCACGTGTCTGTTCCAGGCTGCACTTAAGTTACAAGTTCTTATCAGAAGTTTTCTCGCTGTTTGCCACATCATTTGCCTCAGTTATTGCCTTCCGAATGCATATTAAGGTGATTTTAAAAGAAAGCACACGTTTTTCTCCTTTTGCCTCCCCTTAATCAACTCCAGCGTGGCTGCACTAACACACACTCAGAGAGCATGTGGACCCAAGGGAGTGAATGCTGAGGAATGAGGGGCAGTCCAGGTCTTACAGCAAGAGAAGCAGAGAAGCTCGTGTCCAAGGAAAGTCCTCTAGTGTCTGCCTGGGGCACGGGGCACGTGTGTGGTCAACCACTGTCAGGGTTTTAAGAGAGGCATGGACAGTAGACAGAGAGTTGGAAGGAAGGAGAGGAGAGTGACTGTTCTGACAGGTCAGGTGGTACGAGGTCCTCAGAAGGTAAATCCAGGAGGCAATCATATAGTTTACATAACATCCCAAATTAATGGGTTTTTAAAATTGGAAATTCCTATAATTTTGGCTAGTAGAAAAAGAAATATATTATCAGTTTCCTACATCCAGCCTTTCCTTAATGATAAAGAGGGACTTTTTAATAGAGATTGGTAGAATAATATAAATCATATCATATGCTGGTGAAATATTTATGGCCCATATATTAACTATTCAACTTTCCCGATAACATTTCTCACATAACCGCGGAGAAGAATGTATCATTTTCTGTCATTAAAACAATCTTTAGCATTTATGATATTATTCATAATCCATTTTAAAAAGAGAATAGGTACCATGTGAAAATCAGTGTGGATGAGAAAATGAGAGTGACCGAGTCCCATCTGATCCCCTGGTTTTGGGAAGTCACGTGCTCTGCCCAACAGGCAGAGCAACTGTGGCTACCTAATATTTATCACAGCAGCTGCTGAGATGCCGGTTTTACAAAGATATGATGTCACTGACATCAGTGGGGCATGACCGAGTGTTAAAACAATAAATGATTAACTTAAGCTGATGGTTCATGCAGTGTCTGGAAGCTGACTGCAGTGGTCCCGTGAAACTGTAAACTCTCCACGGCGGCCCTGTGAGTGCAAGGCAGCACCCCAGCACCCTGGCATACAGTCTGGGACGTGCAATCGTAAGATCTCACATGGGGTCGCAGTCCAAGAAAAGAAGAGATGAGGGGAAGGCAAACTCTTCAAAGAAACTGTAGCTGAAAAGTTTCCCCATCTGATGAAAGCTGATAAAAGCTGCGTGAATGGGTCGGCCTCATGTCCTAAGTTGAAACAAAACCACCACATTCAGCACCCAGTGCTGGTGAATGCGTACTTACTACTTAGAAAGACAGGCTTCATCTGCTTTGTTCACTTTTTCTTCCTGCTCTTTCTGGTAACAAATGCAGGGAGAGAACACTGCCTGCTACTTGGGGAAAGGGCCAGATGGGCCAGACAAGGCCAGTGGAGAAGCAACACAGAACCAGTCAGCTGTTCTGAAGAGGGGAAAGGAAAGGAGCATCCTTGAGGGCTCAGAACTGACCTGCCCAGACCACCAGGGCGGCAGGCAATACATGTGGTGGAGACCCTACGGAGAAAACCACAGGGCTAAACAGAGAGTTTGCCTGGAGCGGCGTCAGTCCTAATCTTCCCTGATGTGTTCTCCGCTGGGGTCCGTGCGGGGAGTTAGGGAGGTGACGTACCACAGGGCTACACAGGGCAGAACGGAAGTAAAGAAACTTCCTTATCTCCTAAGTAAAAAAGGAGTAAGTTTAGTCCTCTCATTTGAAACTGAACGAAAAGGTTTTATTAAAATACTTATTTCTCCCTTCTGCAGGATTTAATTTTAGATCCTTTACATCTTTCAGCAGAAAGCTACCCTGAAGTGGTAACAGTGGGGAACATTCATGAAGGTTCCAGTAATGACTTGTTCTGCTATGAAATTCCAAAGTGCTGCTGTCCATGTGACCATTGCCAAAGAGCTAATCCCCTGGCAATCTAGTCACGTGACAGACAAGAACTACACTAACAAAAAATGTTGTAAATGGTCAACACTTGATCAGAAGAGTCTAAAGAATTTACGATTGTACTGTATTCACTCAACATGCATTTACTGAGTGATTCCTATATGCCAAACATTAGGGACACAAGTGCCTTTAAGGTTTTACATAATACTGAGGAGTAACCAATGAAAAAGTGAACAAGTGAGAAAGGTAAATTCAGTTTGATAAATGCTACCATGTAACCAAGAAGGGTGCTGTGGGCCGGCTTCTGGGTTATGGGGCGGCCACTTCAAACAAGGCAACCAGCAAAGCCTTCTCTGACATGGTGCCTGTGTGTGTTGAGAACAGGATGCTGAGGGGCAGGCAGGCAGGCAACTGCAGACAGGCCTTCTGAGGAGGAGGAGTGAAGGCAGAGGACAGGGAAAGGAATGAGCTTGGCCTGTTCAAGGAACAGAAAGGAGACCAGTCTGGCTGGAGTGCAGGGTGGAAAAGGTGATCAAAGAAAAATAGATTTAAGGCTTATTTTAGAGCTAAAATCAAAATGACTTACTGAGGGACTGGGTGTAGCGAGGATCTATCTATGACCGTCCAGTGGTCCCAGGACTAGAAAGTGCTAGGCTGCAATAAGTACATTTGTCTTTTGTTTTATGACTGTTTTTAGCCATTCAGATGCTGTGAATTCTAAAACCATATTTTCCTCCGCTTTGGCCACTAGAAAGCTCAAAGCATAATCTGAAGACCAATTTTGCCAACCCTACAAAATAACATGTACCTTTTTGTGTATTAATCTCACCCTTAGGATTTTTGTAATTTTCTATCCTAATTATTTTCCATATTAATTGATTTTTCTTCTGGTAGATGGACATTAACTTAGCAAGTTACTATATGTGATCTGATGAGAAAAAGTAGTAAAAATATAAGTCTTTTCATCGTAGTTTGTATTAACTGTGCTGTAATTAAAATATAAGAAAAGTGACAGAATGAAAGTTCTATGGAAAAACTGCAAGGGGAGAATGGGTGGACGAAAAAAAAAAGATTCTGGATAAAAACAGAAGGGAAGGATCAAAGAGAGGGAGAGGCATGGTTTCTGGAACCAGACTGCCTACATTCCAGCCAGGCTCTAAACATCACCAGCTGAGTGACTGGGGCAAGTAACTGACTCCTCTGGCCTCGGTTTCCTCATTTGTGAAATGGTGACTTTAGCAAAACAGTGCCCGCCTCACAGGGCTGTTACGAGGCTTAACCTAGTTAATATCCGTGATGCGCTCGGAAAGCACTCAGTCAGCAGTAGGCACAATGCGAGTGTCTGTTAAAGTGAGTTTCAGTTTGGGATGTAAAGACAAGTAGGACTTAAAACAGGTGAGAGGGTTAGAGAGCGGAACCACAGACTTGCAGACACAGGAGCAGTGTGAACAAAGGTTTGGAAGGGCAGATCACACCCTCTAACCCAGTGGCGGTGTCGGGGGGAGGCAGGCGCTAGCAGGAAACATGGCAAAGTAATGAACAAAGACCAACTGGGAGAGAGGTCTTAAGAAAAAATACAGAAGGGCAACTGAATGCCTCTTAGAGGAACATGAATTTCACACTAGAAAACAGAGTATTTGAACGATCTGGTGCCATGCAAGCCCACAATCACATGGAGGGAAGAAGGCGGTGCCTGGCTCCTTGGCCCGTGGTAGGCGGAAGTGCCCCACGTAAGGTGTTGGACCAGCACGAACCAGCCACTGCTCCACAAGAGAACCACTGGGTCTGAAGTGTGACCTGAACGGTAATTCCATCCCAAAATACCCACTACCAAGGCAATGGAAAAGCTTAAAATGGCAAGCAGGGTATAGGCTGTCATCAAGAGGAGTAATTTTTCATCTGGGCAGATGGAGGTATCTCTCCAGATACTACACTCCCTCAAAACAGAAAGTTTCTGCCTTCTTTGTCTCTTCATAACATAACACTTTCAACTTAATTGAAAATGAGACAAGATTAGAAATTATCTTCAGTAAAACTGGAAGAACTGGTCTAAGGAACAGGGCATCCCCTAAATGATGGTACTGCACGTGCTCTATCATCTATATTCTCTATCCAAGGGATATTCATTCTGCGAATGTTGCCTGATTTAGAGAAGGGGCCTTTGCAGATGTGACATTAGGTCAAGAATCCTGAGATGGAAACACTATCCTGATCATCCAGGTGGACTCTAAATACAATCACATGTATCCCTATGTGAGGGAGGCAACTGGAGATTCGAGAAGGCAGCGCTAAGAAGGAGAGAGAGCAGAATGCGATGGCCTCAAGTCAAGGACGGCCTACAGGCACCAGAAGCTGGGAGGGTCAACAAGACGATTCCCCCCTACAGCCTCCAGGGGGAGAGCGGTCAGTACCTTGATTTTAGCCTAGTAAAGCTGATTTCTGACATCTAGCCTCCAGAACTATGACCAATTTCTATTGCTTAAAGCCACCAAACTTGTGGTAATTCACTGTAACAGCCACTGGAAACGAATATAGCAAATACGTAATTTCCTACGACTGCAAGTAAATTATTTAACAGGAGAAATGGAAATGATAGAGCTTTACCGTTTACTGAACAGCTACATAAATTATTTCATTAAATCATCAGCAGCAATCCTATTATTATTAGCCTGTTTTTACAGAGAAAACCCCCCTGATACCATGCCCAGATCTGTGTTCCTTCTCCATTGCAATAACACCCGTCTGTAACTGCTCTGACAGCGTGTCGATCAGCACTCAGCAGGGGGCTCACTTTTTATTCCTCCAAATGAACTTGGATAAATGGAAGAAACCTATTTTAAATTACTTCATGCAAAACTCTACCTGAAAAAATATATATAGTCACCAGTGAAAAAAAGTCTGTGTTACTAATTTCCACTGAGTTCTTCTGGGGGCAAAAATGCAAAAATTAAAAATAATTTTCAAATAAGTTTGAGAGTCACGTCTCAATTTACAGTTTGCTTCAATTGACTTACAAATTCATTAACATATTTTTCATGATAAAAGCAGTCATGATTCCGAGATAGAAATAAAAATTCGGTGTGCCTGGACAAGCTTAGGAGTTTCAGATACCACAGAGCATTTACACGGCATAAAAGGACAAAAAGCATCGGGACACTCACCTGGTACCTGACACTGCTCAGCACTGGAGATGCGGCAATGAACTAGCCTGGTACTATCTGCACTCACTGGGGAAGCACAAGCTTCCACTATCTCCATTTGTGCATCAAAGCTATGACTTACATTCAAAGAACTAGGGGATTAATAACGTGAGGGTGATTAAATAAACTTATCTACAGTCATTAGCTAGTAAGTGGTACAGGTTATATTTAAGCCCAGGAATACCTCAGTCCACAGTGAATCCTCTTAATACGACACCATATTGCCTGAATGCAATCCTATAGGCTTTGTACCAATACACTGGTAAAGCCGCTTGCCTGTTAATAAAGGAAACATTAAAATTGTTGCCATGGTACCCTATTCTAACAACAAAAAGGTAAGTCAATTAATCACACCTACCTGGTTATTGCTGGGGTTGGTACACCTCTTGTACGCAAGGTAGGTTTCCCTCGAACAACTGGAACATCTGCATTTTCTGAACCACCATTCAAATATGTTAATTCCTGGAGCTGTGCTTGCCTGATTTCATCATTATAGTCCTACACAAAAGACAGAAGATAACAAAGAATTTAGGACAAGAAGCAAATAATTTTTGATAGGAAAAAAACAAGGTAAGGAAAATAGTTAAATTCATAAAACAAGACTTGAGTTTGTTGAAATGAAAGTTTATCAATAAATTGTTGTAAAAAGAAAAATAACAAACAGTAAACTAGAATTTTCTACAGTCAGCCATATCTCCTTCTGCTGTGCATACTTTCCAAGTGAAATATTTATAATAAGATTAAAATGGCACGTAACTGATATATGGGCATTACTATTTACAATTCAATCAACTAGTAGTTACGGAGAGCCTAGTTTAGCCAGAACTATCTAAAGAAAGAAGAACAAAGTTGGAAGACTGGTATGTTCTCATTTCAAAACTTACTATAAAGCTATAGTAATGGAGAATGTATGGTACTGACTTAAAAGATAGACGTAAAGATCAATGAAATAGAATTGAGAGCCCAGTTATCAATTATAGTCATTTGATTTTCAAATAGTCTCTAACAAATGGTGCTGTAACAAATGAATATCCACATCAAAAAAATAAGATGGGCCCTTTACTTTTTGCCATACACAAAAATTATATCAAAATAGATCAGAGGCCTAAATGTAAGAGCTAAAACTGTAAAACTCTTGAAAGAAGACATGAAAGTAAATCTTCATGATCCTGTATTACATAATGATTTCTTAGCTAAGATACCAAAAGCACAAATGAAAAAACAGTCAAATTGGACCAAGTCAAAGTTTAAAACTATTGTGCTACAAAAATACCATCAAAAAAGTGAAAATACAGCCCACAAAATAGAAGAAAATATTTTGAAATCCTATTACCTGATAAGCAACTTGTATTCATAATACATGAAGAACTCTTACAACTCAATAATAAAAGGACACATAACCTAATTTTGAAAGGATAAAGGATTTGAATAGGCATTTCTCTTTAAGAAAAATAGAAAGTAAGCCCAAGAAAAGAAGCTCAACATTATTAGTTATTATGGAAATGCAAACAAAAACCACAATGAAATACCACGAACATACCCCCTAGGATAGCAGTAATCTAAGAGATAAGCAATATCAAATGTCGGTAAGATTGCAGAGATATTGAAACCCTTACAGCTTTCTGGTGGCAATGTAAAATGGTCCAGCCACTTCGGAAAACCACGTAGTAGCTCCTCAAAAATGCTGAACAAAGAGTTACCATATGACCTGGCAGATCCAGTCCTAGGTAATACCCGAGAAAAGGAAAACATATATTCATGCAAAAATGTGTGCATGAATGTTCACAGCAGCATTATTCATAATAGCCCCAAAGTAGAAACATCCCCAAAGTCCTCAACTGATGAGTGGACATATAAAATGTGGTATATCGTAAAATGGAATATTATTCAGCAATAAAAAGCGACTTGAATGAACCTTGATAACAGTATGTTAAGTGAAAGAAGTCAGGGCAAAAGACTACACATACTGTACGTGTTTTATACAAAATGTCAAAAAACCCCAGGGAAATCTAGAGAGAGAAATTAGTGGCTATGTAAGACAGAGGAGTGTGAGAAGGTAGGGGAGCCAGATGGGAGGGACTGCTAATGGGTATGGAGCTCCTTTGGGGGATGATAAAAATCTAAACCAGTTTGTAGTCACGGTTACAAAACTGTGAATATACAATAATCCAATGAACTGTATACCTTATGGGTAAACTGTATGGTATTTGAATTCCATCTCCATAAAAGCTGCGTAAAAAGAGCAAAAACTAATTAGTGGTTGCCGAAAGTGGGAGAAGAATGGGGAGTGACGGCTGTTGGTTACAAGGTTCATTTTGGGAGGTAATACAAATGGCCCAGCATAGATTAGGGGGACAGTTGCAGAACTCGGTGAATATACTAAAAGGCACTGAACTGTATACTTTATATGAGTGAATTTTATGCCATGTGATTTATATCTCAATAAAGGTATTAAAAGGAAAAAACAACACACTGGAGGCAGAAACACCAGATGGAAGCACTTAAGTAATCCCAGTATGTGGTAAAGATGGCCTGGAGTAGGGAAGTGGCGGGAAGGATGGTGAAAGGTAGATACGGAGTTACTTATAATGTCTAATTTTATTAGAAATGGTAAAATATTGGATATGGGGGTATATGAGCAAAGTCAAGAAGTCTGACTGGTTTCTGGAAGATAAGGAGAGTAACAAAGTGACATCATGATTTAACAATTTTGTACAGGTCGAGTTTGCAATGGTCTATAGCACACAAAAACTGAGCTTTTCTAGAGCAATCAGACATAGGAACTGGAAATTCAGAAGTTAAAGATATGGATACAGAAGTGGGAAGGGGGGCCCCACACATTAGAGAAGGGTGTGTCATCACGGCTGGCCCTGGGCAGGCTCCCGACAGATAACCCTGAATCCGTGGTGGGTTCTGCCTACTAAGAGTATGCTCCTTACCATTTTACTAAAAATGTGTGATTAATAAATTATTTGTAAAGCACATTCTAAATAAAATGTGCTACCTAACTGCTAAATATTGGCCCTGTTGAAAAGTGTTAGGAGGCACGACACAAAATTGTATGTGGTTAAAACTGATTCATGGGAAAAGAAGGTAACTGAGGCCTTATTCAAAAATACAATTAAAAATTTAAAAAGAAAAATAAAAAAAAGAAAAGCATTGCTCTAAGTAAAGTTAGGTGATTTACAGTGGTGCCACGAAAACTACAATTAAAGCCTATTTTAAACATCATCTGTGTAAAAGTACAGTACAGCAGACAGTGTAATTAGGAGGGAAAAAAAAACCCCAAAAAACAAAAAAACTGAATCTGAGTCAATCACCTCTGAGGTTAAGCCTGAATTTACCCAATGAGGCTGACCAGCTATGTGATTTTAGACAACTTCTTTAAATGTGAGGTGACTGTTTCTTCTGATGTCAGATAGACACTATTGACACACACACTGTAGTTACAATTTTATTGGTCTTTGAAATAATGTTTTTAGATCAGTAGGGAAACCAAATCACATATGGTAGCTTACAGACTAAATTATTTTTACAATTTTACATTTTAAACTAGTCATTAGTAAATTATCAGTTCAACTCCCCATCTGAAAAGTGAAACTATTATAACATTAACACCAACATTGTCACCAATTATGAAGAGTAGAAAATTGATTAGAATTCTAATTAAATATGTGTAAATGGGATTTCTCTAGCCAGTAAGTTTAGGATCTATCTAAATGTGTTAGTCTGGAGAATAGGAAAAAAGTCTTAAAATAAAATCATTAAAAGTAATTTATTAGGGCTTCCCTGGTGGCGCAGTGGTTGGGGGTCCGCCTGCCGATGCGGGGGACGCGGGTTCGTGTCCCGGTCCGGGGGGATCCCATGTGCCGCGGAGCGGCTGGGCCCGTGGGCCGTGGCCGTTGGGCCTGCGCATCCACGGCGGGAGGGGCCGCGGCAGTGAGAGGCCCGCATACAGCAAAAAAAAAAAAAAAAAAGTAATTTATTAAAAACTCAGTGGGTTCTCTATCTAGCCAGAGATATACTCTTCAGACATATTTGCCCAAATATGCTAATATTTATGTCCAAGGTTAATCCTGGGATCACTGTTTGAATTATCATCTGTAAGAAGTAAGTGTCCATTATTTGAAGACTAATTAAATAAATTCTGGAACACGCATATAATGAAATATTATGCAGACATTAAAAAGAATGAAATGAAACTTTACATATGCTCATACGGACAGAGATCCAAAACAACCTAAGTCAATAAAAAAAAAAAATTAAAGGCTATGAGAGAGCACAGGACTTTCAGGATAACTAAGCAAGGAGCTCAACAAAGCCTTTCCATAAAAAGCAACAATAAAAGCTGACCAAAGAGTTAAAAACAACCACTTCAGGACTCTGGAAAGAAGAGTGGGAGTCTGTGGCAATCTTGTCTGGGAGTGCTCCCACCCCCTCCTCCCCAGCCCAGATGATGCATAAGTTCCACTAGGATGGGGAAAGTCGTGAAAACCAGTGAAGGATGTTCACGTAATTTTGAAGAAAGGAGACCAAAACAATTGTGAAAAAGAAGAACAAACTTGCAGAACTTACACAACCTGGATTTCAAAATTTGCTGTAAGGCTGAAGTAATTAAGAGTATGGTACTGGCGTAAGGACAGGTATATCAATCAATGGAACAGAACTGAGAATTCTGAAATAAATTCATACGTTTATATTCAGTTAATCTTCAACAATAGTGCCAAGGCAATTCAATAGGGACAGAATTGTCTTTTTAACATATGGTGCTGGGACAACTGGATATCTACATAGAAAAAGATATATTTAGATCCTAATCTAACACATACACAAAAAGTAACTTCAAGTGGATCATAGAGTTCAGTGCAAGAGCTAATACCATAAAACATTAAGAAGAAAACACAGCAGAAATTCTTTGCGACCTTGGGTTAGGCAGAGTTTTCTGGCCAGCTCAGACTCAAGGTGAAAGAAGTTGGAGCCTACCTCTTGGTGGAAGAGTGTGAAGTGATGGGGTGGGAGGGCGGCTGTTGCTACCTTTGGAGAACAGAGTCTGCCCTACTTGGCTAAGCCGGCACTCCCTCGTCCACGCTGAATGACCACAAGGACATTAAACCTCTCTTTGGTCTTGTCCGAGTTACAATTTTAAAGTCATTTTTATAAATATCTGATTCTTACCTGTCTCTCCCATTATATAAACTCCATAAGGGAAGGGGCCATGTCTTTTATTAGTGCACATGTGTCTATCAAATAGAGGGCACTCAAAAACTCTGTTTTTAAACTAAATGAATAATAGGATCATCACACTGGCTTGAGGGAACTAATGAAAACTCTGCTAAGCTCCCAAATTAAAACACTTAATATAGTCTTACGCCCTGGCTCTTCCAAGACAATCATGATTTAAGACGTCCTTTCCCTATACATATGACAGTCTTCCTCACAGGTAACATCATCATGACACATGCTACAGCAGGTAAGTCAATCTACTACACCACTGGGAATCGCTGAACAGTCTTATCCCAGACAGCTGTTTGGCAGATGCGACAGTTTCTCTGAAACAAACTGTCTGAAGAGCCAACGTGTTCAAGTTTCTGTTTTTTAAATCTAGAACATGCAAATTATACAAAAGACCGAAATTAACTTTTGTAATGGAAATAGGGACATATTCTCTTTAAATTATCACATTCTCAGCAATGTCAGGGTGTCTGAAAAGGATTAAAAAAGACCATCAACTGTTAACAAAACATAAACCCCCGCACAGTGCCTTCCTCTCTGTGCCCGCTGCTCCGTCACCTTCACGCATTCCTCACGCTGCACAGAAACCACGTGCTTCCGCTCCCCTAAACCACACAAGCCTCCTGCGGGGCTGCGCTTACTCAGGCGACACACCAACACGGAGCACAGCGCTCGGCACGTGGACCGCACCAACGAGCTCGCGCTCGAGAGCAACGAATTTGTGAGGTGACTGAGTGTCACAGCAAGGCTCAGGGCCTGAGACCCCAAAGGCACACCAGTGACTGTGCTCTTCAACTTTCTTGCAGTATTACCTAATCTCTTTAGAAACCCCTGGCCTCACAGGTAAAGAAGGAATGATGCCAAGTAATTCACGGGGACACTGTAACAGACAAAGCGCTATGCAAATAACAATCACTGATAAGAACTGTCAAGGATTAAAACAAAGGGAGGACTTTAAAGTACAAATTAACTATCAAGAAAAACTGTACTAACAGGAATGAGGAACTTTTTGATTTCCTCCAGAGCATGTCCCATCCGGGCATAGGCTTCTGCTGGCGGGGCAAACACTTCAATCAGAACATGGAGATCATCATTGAGGTGGAAGTACTTTGCTTCTCCACTTTTCCTCAACTCTTCTTCCTGAAAAAAGAAAAATCATGTTTAAAAGGGTGTCACTGTAAGAAAAGAAAAAGAAAATAAAAACTACCCAAGCTTATCTGGCACGTGGTTATCCCAAAAGGTTCACCCAACAGCAAACATCACCTAAGGAAGAAAGTTTAAAACATAAATCTGATCTTGCTGTCCCCAGGCCTTTATGGAAACCCCAAAGGCTTCCTGCTGCTGTGGGAGGTGTCTCAAGTCCTGCCTCTGGCCCAGGAGTCCTCCGGCCATCTCCCCAAGGCCATGGGCTCCGCAGACTCCCCGGCCCAACCCCTCCAGGCGCTCCAGAGAACCGCTTTGTGTTCCTCAGACTAGCCAAGCAACCAAGCTCACTTCTGCACTGGCTACCCTGTGTGCCCCTGAGCTGTCACAAAGCACTTACCACTATCTAAACTGCCTTACTTTTTGCTCGTCCATTTTCTAATTTTTCTCACTTAAGGTGATCACCATGGAGCAGAACCCATGATTGTCTTGTCTGGTGCTGCATGCTCCTTGTCTAGAAAAGTGCTTGGTAGATAGTAGATGCTCAACAAATAGTTTTGAATGAATAGGTAAATACTATTTATTCATGTCTATGTTCATTTGCTCATTCATACAAAAAACATTTCTACATGCCAGGTACTATACTCTATCGATACAGAATAAAACAATGAATAGAATAAATGAAAATTTTTGTTATAGGATTTTATATGGTTATGAGAAACGTTTAAAAAAATTTTGGTGGATATAATGAAATTCAGGGGGCAAAAAACCGCAGATCATTAAGGGACCACTAACTTTGCTCCATTATCTTTTTCTAACAAGCCTTTGTTAGAGTAGCAATTACAGAATCTGGTTCTTTGTCTTTCTCAAATAGTCTTTGTTCTCAACATTAAAATCAGACAGATTAAGATGAGTAGGGGGCCTCCCTGGTGGCGCAGTGGTTGAGAGTCCGCCTGCCGATGCAGGGGATACGGGTTCGTGCCCCGGTCTGGGAGGATCCCATATGCCGCGGAGCGGCTGGGCCCGTGAGCCATGGCCGCTGGGCCTGCGCATCCGGAGCCTGTGCTCCGCAACGGGAGAGGCCACAACAGTGAGAGGCCCGCATACCGCAAAAACAAAACAAAACAAAAACAAACAAACAAAAAAAGATGAGTAGGAACCTATACCTAGAGTGACTTCTAAAAGGAAGGAAACCTTCCAGCTTCTCCAAGAAACCCACCCCGTAGGAGAGAGAACCCAGGGATTCCTGGCAACAGCACCTGTTGATTCCAAAATTAGCCAAGAGGACAAGGAGGCACACACACCCTTGACTTCACCCCTTAAGGCTTCAACTTTTGTTACTTAATTAATCTGAATTTTTACAAAGAAAAGACGGATCAAAATATAGAGCATGAAAAGGGCAGGGGATTTAGAGTTAGATAAACCTGTATTTTAGCCATGGTGGTCACCAGCTGTGTGTGTGAGTTTGAACAGATTACATGTAATCCAACACTTAGTTTGCAAAATCAATTTGATGTTAACATATGTATATTAATGTAGGTCCACTGAGAAGACTAAAAAGGCAGCTTGTGTAAAGGCCTGGCCCAGGAGACAGTATATATAGTGCCCAGGATACTGCCTTCTACGTGGCAGGCACTCAGTAAATGCTAGTCTCCTTCACATTTATGGAAAGTGGGCCAGAAACTGAAAGAAAAGAAGAAAAATATATTTGAAGGGAGAGCAAACATAAGCTACCATAATATCCTACGCATTTCCTTCAAAATTTGTCAAGTATGAAAAGGACTATTGGGGCTTCCCTGGTGGCGCAGTGGTTAAGAATCCGCCTGCCGATGCAGGGGACACGGGTTTGAGCCCTGGTCCGGGAAGATCCCACATGCCACAGGGCAACTAAGCCTGTGTGCCACAACTACTGAGCCTGCGCTCTAGAGCCCGCGAGCCACAACTACTGAAGCCCGCATGCCTAGAGCCCGTGCTCCGCAGTAAGAGAAGCCACCGCAATGAGAAGCCTGCACACCGCAACGAAGAGTAGCCCCCGCTCGCCACAACTAGAGAAAGCCCATGCGCAGCAACGAAGACCCAACGCAGCCAAAAATAAATAAATTTAAAAAAAAAGAAAATGACTATTCTTTCATGCCAACGGTGGACTAGTTCTTGTTCTAATCAGAACATTTTCAATCCTTTGATCTGACTCTGCCTTTCACAGCTGAAGTTTTAGAAACTGGATTCTGTGCACAGTAGTTCATCTTAGAAAGCATGATCTACTGAAATGAACATTTCTTATCTTTTTCTAACATGCACCAAACTAATGCTTTTAATGAGAGATTATAATTGTTGATTCATAGGCAAACATTCTCCTTGCTATTACAAACCTAAGCTGGAAAAGGAAGGCCTTCTTACCATAACCACAGCTGTCACGCAGGCTCCATAGACTGAGCAGTTATGACCAGGTTACTTCTTGGGTTAATGATGAGAGGCAATGCAGTGTTTGGGGAAGAACACAGACTGTGTTCAAACCCCAAATCCAACAACTGGTCACATTACTTTATCCTCATCCTGAAGAGATGATTTTAAAATGGATAATAATAGTGTAGTACCTACTGCTCAAAGGGTTGTTGTAGTAATAAAGGAGTGATTATAACAGTCATTCTTAGTAATAAAGGAGTTGTAGTAATGTGGAAGACACAAGAAGTCTTTAGAATTATGCCTACCACATAATAAGCACTCAATGATAAATACAGTAATGATAACTATTATTACCTAACAACACTATTAATTATTCTATTATTCTATAACATAGATAAGGTGGGCAAAACGTCTAGCACGTTTGCACAAACCGAAGGCTCCACAGACCGTAGCATTATGGTGATTATTATGCTACACAACCACCTGATACGTGTCAGTAATGACCCCTATAATATCATCAGTGCAGCAAATACAAAAAGAAAATGAATTACGTTCACATTAGAATTTAAATGGTGAACACCTTGAATATCTAAAAGGATGAGATTTTAATACTATGGAACGGAAATCTCTTTAGAAATAAACATTGTTGACTGAGAATTTTCTGTAGACTAAAAATTAGTAAAAAGGATCAACTGAAATCAGTATTCAAGAGTTCAGGCAGTGAGCATCTGATTACGATACAGCAGATGGGACACCTGTCTACTTAAATTATCACCTGTGGTTACTGTCAGTGAAATGCTTTTGAAGGTGTAACTGATGGACCACCTGGCACAGTATGACGGGCGAGAAGGAGACATGGTGGGCCGGGTGGGGTGAAAGGGGCTGTTTCTACTGTATTGAAGAACTTGAAGAAGGAAATGACAGACTCAGCACTTGGCATTATCAGTTCAAGGCCCAAAGAGCCAGAAGTATCCCGGAAGGTTTTACTGCTTATGGCCACAGGCCGATGGAGTCAACAGACCAGGCAGAGCTCAGGCGTGTGCTAACGACCAGCACGTTGCCTGGTCATCGCTATGGGAGACTTAGGACGGTGTCCGGAGGACAGTGAAAATCTGAGAGCTGGACTGGCAACATTTGGAAAGATTCAAATAACTCCTGAGTATACGAACGCTGAAGTCCCACTGAGCCTTCCACACTGGCAGAAGCCTGCCTCGAACAGCCAAGGTAGTTCCCTGAAAGGAGATGACAATTCTCATGCTTTACCACTGCTACCCTTTATCACCTCCTGGGCTAAGATCAGATCCCTGCTTGCCCCAGGGATGCAGAGAACAAAAGAGCTAGGCTAAATCTAGAGGAGAAGGCTGAGTGAGTACAGAAACTGTAACGTCTCCTGGTGTGTATGCACTGGACACTTCCTCCCAGTCTTCCTGATAAGGATCGGGGACCTCTTACTAGAATGATTGCACACTGAGATGAAGAAATACTCACGCAGTTTGAGGATTCACAGGCTTGGCTCTAAGCAAATGCTGCCCCACTGAAGGCCACTGATGGAAGTGGGGTTTAAGGGGTCAAGAGGTGAAGGACTTCTGCTCCTAGGCCCTTGACAGCGGGCCCAATGGACTATGCTACTTCCTCAGTTTCTAGGTGTCCTGATGGGATGTAAATGATCAGCCACTTGCAGAATCCCCCTATTGACTTGCTGACCCATGTGGTCAAGGACACAGAAATGAGAGGATGAGTGAAGGGGTGGTAAGTGGTCTGGGAAGAGGCCCGAGTGTGTAAGAACAGGGAGCCCCGTGTGGGGCAGAGCCCGCACTCGTGACCAGGCAGCCAAGGGGACCCACTGCAGCAGAGGTCAAAGCGCCTCATTCCCCAGCCGCCTCACTGCCACTCAGAGGACTCATGAACAAAGTACCTATGGTGACAGGGAAAGAGGTCTTGTTTTGTTTGTTTGTTTGTTTTAATTTTTAGTGGGGTACAGTTGCTCCACAATGTTGTGTTAGTTTCTGCTGTACAGCAAAGTGAATCAGTTATATGTATACATATATCCACTCTTTTTTTGGTTTCCTTCCCATTCATTAGGTCACCACAGAGCACTGAGTGGAGTTCCCTGTGCTATACAGTAGGTTCTCATTAGTTACCTATTTTATATGTAGTAGCGTGTATACGTCAATCCCAATCTCCCAGTTCGTCCCACCCTCACAGGGAGAGCGGTTATGCATTACCCCACCACACGGATTCCCCTCAAAAAGGATTCCAGGCTACTGCCACTGCTGACTGCCTAATACGCCAGCAGCAGAGACCCACCAGCCCGTAAAACGGCAACATGATCTGGGAGGACCACGCAGCCCTGCTAGCGAGCTGATGCCATTTAGGATCCCTTTCATTAAACGCACAGCCAGGCACTTGCTATTTGTGGACACATAATCTGGCTAAAGACTTGCCTTCCCTGCTTCCTTTCTACCTGTAAAAGGATCTGTGGGGGCCCTGATCACTGCCGCCATAGCACAAAATGTTGCTTCTCACCAAGGAACTCCCTTAGTAACAAACAAGAGCAGCACAGAGTCTATGGGCTTCACTGGTCATATCATGGACCTCATTACCAGATGGCCTTCCTGAAAACTTCATTAAGATAGCAGCAAGGATGGGATACTTTCCAACTAGATACAGATAATTTCTGACCAACTGACCAATACATAGTTCCACTTGCTCCTACTGCCAGAATAGATGAGTCAGGGAATCAGAGTAACATCATTTGAGACAGTGATGTTTAGTGAGCAGTCAACCTAACCTGGCCATGCATTAGAATCTTTTAAACACCTACTGGAAATTCATTTTGAGGTTTCACCCTAAACAGGTTGGTGCATGGGACTCACTCACTCACTCTCTCTATACACACACACACACACACACACACACACACACACACACACACACACACACACACACACACATATTTTTTTTTGGGGGGGGGGCACACTGTGCAGCAAGCAGGGTCTTAGTTCCCCAACCAGGGATCGAACCCATGCCCCCTGCAGTGGAAGTGCAGAATCTTAACCACTGGACCACCAGGGAAGTCCGGGACTCTATTTTTAAACAGCATCCCATATGAGTCTGACATCTAGCCATGTTTTAGTCAAATAATATAATGAACTTCCCTGATTAACCCAATAATATATTTAGTTTCTCTGAATCTCACTTTTCTTACATAAACTAAGGAAAATATTATGTATCTGTCATCATTTTTCCAAGGATAACATGGAGTAATGCATGTAAAATGTCTCACAGAGTGCCTGACTCACTGTGGCTGTTCAATAAACGAACGGTGACCTTTTTTTTTTTAATTATAAAAGCTATTGTTAAATGGACTTTTTTGTGAGGAGGCTGGATTTTGTCTAAATGACTTTTTTGTCTGACACAATCATTTCATGGAAAGTGATCACTCAATGTGGATTTTGTTCTCTGTAATATAAATCTTTTAATAATGAGAACAACGAAGTAATAATAGAACAACATAAGCGACAGTACACTATGAAATGTGAACATTCCTTTCAGAATTGGTATATTTAAGAAAGTGATCAATAAAAATAACTCAGTAATTTTAGCTTATTTAGAAGAGGAGGCAGTTATGTGAATAAATGCACGAAGAACTATGTGTTAGAATAGGAAGTAATTATTAAAACATTTACAATCAATTTTAACTTGGTAAAATGCATAGGATATCAAAAGAAAGGCAAAAAGAGCAAATAAAAGCATATACTTTATAAAGTCAACAATATGAAACACAGGCGTAGAAAAAAAGACCTGAAAGTACTCATCTAAAATGCAAATAGTGATGGTGAGACTATAGATAACTTTTATTTCTCTTCATGATAATTTCAATACCACTGTACTTTCTAGAAGGTATTGCTTCTAGAATCAAAAGCACAGGTGCTACAATTCCACTCTATAAATAAAAATAATAGTTACAGATTTTGGTTTAAGATACTGTATATTCTGAAACTGGCCAGAGTGACTGAATTTTCTAAATAGTATCACAAATATATCACTATATATAGCATTTTCACATAATTTCATTTGAGGTCCTAGTTAGCTTTTATATCATATATACTAATACCATGGATGATCTAAAAGTACATTATATAACATGACTAAAAAAGTAGCCATTGTTTATAATAAGTATTACCTTTGCCTTGTCTCTCATGGAGCCTTTTCCAAGGATGGACATTTTTGTCAAGGTTTCTTCTTGTAAGCGCTTCAGAGAATTGCCACGTGGCCCCAAAAGTTTTCCCACAAAGTTGAACTAGGAGAAACGAAACAACAAATTTGTAACATTCATATCTGAGGAAAATAATTTATTTCTTGAATTTTAGGAAACACTGCAGTCAGTATGCTACACATCATTGACTAGTGGCAAGTATTTAAGTTCCTGCTACATGCGTCACCCTATGTTTCCCACAAACCACATAAAACAGGGCTAAAACAAACAAACAAACAAACAAAGATGTATTTCTTTCTACCAAATCACTTCAGTGATGGCTGTATTTTACAAATTGTATCAATAGATGAAGTTAATTCCCAGAATTCCTTAGTTGCCATCCTGACAATTTCAGCACACATTCAGTATGAACCACGAACAGTGCTGGAACTAGACTGCTGGTAAGGAAAAACAACACCCAGTGTCCTATAATGTGCACTAAACTGGTCACCATGGAGTGTCTGGGTTCTTCTACCTGGTCAGCACTTAAGCCTCGGTTAATCAACCACTGAGTGCACTGTCCTAGATGAGTGCTACGCTTCCAGTGGCTGACCAAAGCTTTATGACAAAATCCACCTATCTATTTAGCCTGGATGCGGAGGGTTCTTTATTCAGCATGCAGAGTAGCAGTGAATTAATTAAGGGTACTACGGACTCTGAGGATAGACTGCCATGGTTGTAAAACCTGGCTTTTCCATTTTCCTGCTGAGTGACCCTGGGCTCGGGGTCACTAGACATTGGTTTCCTCATCTGTAAAGTGGGAATGATGAACAGCAACAGGACCTCCCCTTGCAGGGTATTTTGAGGATTAAACGGGTCAACATAATCAAATCATTTAGAACAATGCTTAGCACATTAATAGAGAATAAATACATACAACTGAATGAAATAATTATTGACAAGAATTTCACACAACTTCTAAAAGCCTTCCAATAATTATGAATTCTTCTTGCTTCCAAATAGAAAGTCAGCCCTAGTTACCACGAGAGAAACTCTTCTCTTTGGCAGGATTCTTGATCACAAACTCATGTAGGTGCTGCTGTGATATCAGCCACCTTCCATGAGCCACCTTCCATGCCACTGCTGTGCTGTTGCTATTTTTAAGAGAAAATCGTTCCTCATGTCTCTAACTATGGTAATTAAAGTAATTTTCCTGAAATATGTACTTTTACTCTTTTCTTTTTTTTTTTTTTTTTTTTTTTTTTTTCCCGTACGCGGGCCTCTCACTGTTGTGGCCTCTCCCGTTGCGGAGCACAGGCTCCGGATGCGCAGGCTCCGGATGCGCAGGCTCAGCGGCCATGGCTCACGGGCCCAGCCGCTCCACGGCATATGGGATCCTCCCAGACCGGGGCACGAACCCGTATCCCCTGCATCGGCAGGCGGACTCTCAACCACTGCGCCACCAGGGAGGCCCCCTGAAATATGTACTTTTAAAAAATCAAAATGGTATTTTTTCCTTGCCCACTTTCAATTTTATTGGTCTTCAACAAAAACTAAATGATCTATTTTTAACCTTTACATGTCATTTTTTAAAATTTAATTTTAAGTAAATTACTTAAAAAATATAGAAGTGAGGTCTACAGAGTTTAAAATATCAAATAACACTACAAGGTGGGGGGGGGGGAATCAATGTCTCAACCCACCCTCCCTCATTCTTGTTCCCTGTTTTCTCTGCTTTATCTTTCTGGAAATCCTACTATCAGATATTGGGCCTCCTGAGTTGGATCTCTAAGTTTCTCTGATTTTTCCTCTCTCCTTCACCTCTCTCTGTCTTACCTTCTGGAGACTTAATTACGTTTCATACGTATCTACTGATTCTCTCATTTCTGCCACCACATGTTTCACTACTAACAGCATTTTCTTATATCTGTCCCTTCCTTATGGCACTTTGGAGACATTTCATGGAAGTGATACAAATTCTTATCCTCTTGAGGCGTCAGTGGCGGTAGCTGTCCCCTCCCGGACGCCGCAGAGCTCACAGAGCCTGCTTCTTCCCACAGATTCCCCTTACCCTCCACGTTCTGAGACTCTGTTTCTTGCTACACTATGGCCTTTCCTCACGTGACTGGTAATCCTCTGCTATTTGTTTCTAAAAATTTTAAACTGAGGCTCTAACAGGCTAACTGGATGTTCTGCTTTCATACATGCAATCTGACAACTGGACATAACAATTCACTGCAACACAGCAGCCCAGTTTTCTCACCCAAAGCTACTCAAATATCAATATCTGTATTTCTTTTTCCTTGGGCTAGGCATTTCCCTGAATAGGAATTCCCCAACTTCCTAGGAGGAGGTATATAAGCCTGGCTGCCAGAATACGAAGAATCCCATTACGAAGCACACACACCTCTATTTAAAGGAAATAATTCCCACATTTTCAGTGTGGCATCTCACTGTAGCCCTCAGCTGTATCCATCTGGGTCTCAGAACCTAAAGTTTCTCTTATTCAAACTCTTCAGGAAATCTCTCATCTGTTGCTAGGTTCAGAGGGGCAGACGCCTGGGTTTCTCAGCTGGGGAGAGGATCCAGGGGTCTAACTACTTCCATGCACACTTTACACCAAGTTCCCTCTTGTCAGTTCCACCCCATAAATTCACATGCAGCTAACTGGTATCTACAATTCCCAAGTCTTCTCGAGGTTTTCCCACACTGACAGGCACGTTTCTGGTTGGCTTTCTCTTGCCCTGCAAGCTCAGGATTCTGCTTTCTCTGGTCTTTACCAGAGAAAGTCATTACCATTTATCCATGTATTTTGCAGCCACCAAAATTTTTTTTCTTTTTTTCAAACATCTTTATTGGAGTACAATTGCTTTACAATGGTGTGTTAGTTTCTGCTGTATCACAAAGTGAATCAGCTATACATATACATATGTTCCCATATCTCTTCCCTCTTGCGTCTCCCTCCCTCCCACCCTCCCTATCCCACCCCTCTAGGTGGTCACAAAGCACCGAGCTGATCTCCCTGTGCTATGTGGCTGCTTCCCACTAGCTATCTATTTTACGTTTGGTAATGTATATATGTCCATGCCACTTTCTCACTTCATCCCAGCTTACCCTTCCCCCGCCACCACGTCCTCAAGTCCATTTTCTACGTCTGCATCTTTATTCCTGTCCTGCCCCTAGGTTCTTCAGAACCTTTTTTGTTTGTTTTTTAGATTCCATATATATGTGTTAGCATACGGTATTTGTCTTTCTCTTTCTGACTTACTTCACTATGTATGACAGACTCTAGGTCCATCCACCTTACTACAAATAACTCAATTTCGTTTCTTTTTATGGCTGAGTAGGATTCCACTGTATATATGTGCCACATCTTCTTTATCCATTCCTCTGTCGATGGACACTTAGGTTGCTTCCATGTCCTGGCTATTGTAAATACAGTGCAGCACCAGATTTTACTAACATCGTTTGTCCATTGTTGTCTCACACTCCCATTCTTATCTTCACAGATCATTGCCTTTTTAATTCACTTATATTCATTTTAGGTTTCAAGGATAGCATAAAAATTAATTTGTATTCAAACAACCGTATTTATATCACGTCTGTAACAGTTAAATATCTCCCAATTAATAAAAATTAAGAGACCTTAGAAAACATCCAATCCAAACATCTAATTTCATACTGAGGAAACTGAAGTCCACAGAAAGATATGATTTACTCAAAGTCACTTGATAAAACATAAAACCACGAGATTCCATATAAGAAGGAAGAGTATTTTATCTGAAGTTTTCTTTCTCCATTTAACTTCTATTAGTCTTCTGCTCACAAAAAGTATACAAACGCGCATCTTGACCCTCGGAAGCACTTCTGCTCTCTTTGTCACCACACACTGCCTATTAGTTCCATCGCCCGGGTCAAGTTACCCTCGTGAGTCGCAGACGCCTCATCCACGACACAGGGGTCAACCGCTTACTGCGGGCGCCTGATGTATGAATTAATACGAAAATGCACAAAAGTCACCTAGCAGAGCAGCCGGCAGACTGTGCACTCTCTGTGCTGACAAATCAGTAAGTAATGAATGGATGAATTTAACTATCGTGAACATACATAAATTGGGGTGAACAACGCCCACCTTGTACATGTACAAGGCTGCCGAGAAGCCACCACCTGGAACAACACGGCCGCACCCAGGCCACCCAGGCGTGTCGAGGGGTTGAGCTCTGTCTGGGAGTCGGGGTGTGAGGCAGAACCAGGCATGTGGACGCTGACCGTCTGCACAGCTGAGCCACACAACGGCGACGGGCTTGGTTGCCTGACGGGGGTCTCCACGCAGGCTGCGTCGCCTCCCCGGCAGGCGTCTGGAGGTGGCCAGAGTACCTGGTGACAGTGACCGTGGGCCACCACTGCATTAGTGGCCAAAGGCCCAGCGGTCACACATCAGCAGGGTTGGGGCCGCCCTTCACAGCGAGGAGGGGGCCTGGGTACAACGTCAGTCGTGCCTGTTCAGAAGCCCCGCTGGCGGAAAGGAGCAGCCACAGCCCTGCTGTTGACGCTGCTTCTTCGGCTCGAAGCCCTAGCTGCTGTCCCCCTCAGATCGCAAGTTCAATTCCTCCAGGGGTTCTAGAAGATACCCCCACACACACGCACCCCTGAAGCCCACCACGGCCTGTACCTGCGACAGGGCCTACGGGCTGAGCACGGTTCAGACTTTAAATGAGCAGCTGAGCAGCACAGCCGTCCGATCTGCCGAGTTCTACGACCCACCGAGGGTCCGGTCCACCCGCTCCCGACCTCTGAGGCACGTCGAGGGCTCCCTCTCGCCCGCGGTGTGACCCCAGCAGTGTCCTCAGCCCCACCGAGTCTACCACGGCTGCGGTTCACGGGGGTCGTTACGCTGAAGGGGCATCGTGAGATGAAGAGGTAGCGCGTCCAGCGCTGAGGGCTGGGACCCACTCAACGTCACCTGGGCCCGCGCACACTCTGCACTCCTGGGAGCGGCTCACTGCGGAGAACTACTCTTCCCCAGACGCGGGCGGCCCCTTGCTTCTCTAGCCCGGGCACAGACCCCTCCTTTCTTTGCGCCATAAAAGATCAGCTGCTCTTTCTGTCTCCACTGATCAGAGAACGTCCCCTAACCCGACGCGGTCAGACCTCAGTTACGCTTCTGTGCTCTCCTCACACAGGCAACCTGGGCCGGCACAGGCCTCTGCGACAGGCCCTCTGCTCGCAGGGACCAGCCTTGGGCGAGACACTCTCTGCCGCCCGTCCTGTCCTGCACCTTCCCGGCCTCGTCCACTCTCGCTGTGGTCTGACCTCTGAGACGCTGACAGGCCTCAGGCTCAGAGTTCTCCCTGTGACAACAGCAGCCCTTTCCCTGATCTTCCAGAAACCCTTCCAAATACAAAGTCTGTCCTTCCTCAAGTCAGGATTTGTTCTCTATTTGATGAGTGTATTGGCAAGACAGACAGTAAGAACCTAATACATTCCAGCCTTCATTTTTACTAATGATTTCATTTGTGCGCAGATTTGAATAGAAGGTAAAAGTGTTATTTCCAAGACCAATGATTTTTCTCCAGATGCCAATTACTATATGACAAATATACTATCGTATTACAAATGTTACAATTGTAAATAGGAAACTTTTCAAATGATAATGAAGATGGTAAACCAACGTACAGTATATTTGCGTTTTACCACATAACGGATAAGATCCAATAATTATGTTCTTCCCCAGTAAAGATCAAGGAAGAACTAGCTTTAATTGATCTACACTACATTTGTGACATGACACTGTTCCATGGGGACAATTACAGTTAAGCTGTCATTTCATAAACAACTAAGCCTCAATCAAGGACATGTCACTGTCTCCATTAAAACGTTTCCCTTAATTTGGTGCTCACCAAAAAGGTGATTAGTCTAACAAAGGGATGCTTTATCGACCTCTAACTCAACACTAAAACTGAACTTGTAATCTCTGCCAACGTAGCAGCAGCAAACACGTTATTCTTCCCAGCAAATGGCACTACCGTCCATGCAGCAACTCAAGCCAGAAACCTGACATTCATTCCACGAGGGCAGTGACGAGGCCTTTTGCAGTCACTGATCCAACACCTGTGGGGCGAGGGCATTCAGTCAATGTCCGGTGAATCAGTGCATTACATCGTAACAGTGTTACCTCCTAAATCTCTCTTAAACCTGCCTATTTTCCTGTAGCCTCACCACAACCACTAGTCCCGCCATCACCATCCCCCACCTTGCCCACTGCAGAATTCCATCTCTGTATCCACTTCTATCTCCCTGGATCAGCAGAGAGGTCTTAACCCAAAGGTGACCTTGTTATATCTCTGTTTCAAACAGGACTGTCCGACTCCCCTTCGAGTAAGTCCTCATGCCCTGGAACTGCTGTGCAAGGCCCTCTCCAGCACAGCTCTTGCTCACCTCCCCAGCCTCACCACTCTCCTGCTTTTGACTTTAGCCATTCTGGACTCATTTCAGCTTCTCAAAATTACCGTGTTCCAAGACCTACCCATTTCAGCTCAGATGTAGAGCTCGTAAAGAACATCACTCTCACCCTTAAAACAGGAAGAAAACAGAACAGAATACAAACTAATGCTGAAGTGCCAAGGTGAACACTAACCACACAACTGGAGAGAGTACAGACACCTGCGGGGAGAGATAAGACTCAAGCATCTGCTTCTCTGGATGGGGGACGAGCATGAGAGCAGAGAAGACCAAAAGCCCAGAATTAGGAGAGTCGATACCTTCTCAAAGGTTTTTCCTGCAGGAACTCACCACCATCACCACCACCCCCCAATCCCCAAGTGCTCACAGGGAAGATCAGGAAAGAATCCTGAGACCACTTGCCCTGGCTAGTGGGGGAGAGGAAAACAGCCTCTACTGAAATCTACTCAGAGACATATCCCCTACCTCCCCTCCTAAACGAAAGCCTTAATCTGCAGGAGGAAGGGCAACAAAACCCACTTTGCTTTGTTTCTTAAAATATTGACAAAATCAACAAAACATGTACTGAGATCAGCGTCCAGCCCTCAGGAAGTGTTATTCTCTTTACAACACTGGTGACCTGGTTCTAGGTGCTGGGTGAAGAACAGAAACAAGCAATGGCCGCATCCGTACCGAGCCCCATCTGCTCACAGAAGAGCCGGATGACAAACAAGAGAAACAGAAGCGCAGACACAACGTCTGTTAATTACTGCTAAGCGTCTGTTGAGGTGGGCAGAAGGCAACTACAGAGAGCGTGGGTGATCGTGGAGGGCTGGGCAACGGCAGACCAGGCTGGTCCGTGATGGTCAGCTCAGCTGCGTCCTCCGCAAGGATCTGGAAACAGAGACTTTCCTGCACTGTGAACGGCAAGTGCAAAAGCCCTCAGGCACTGAGGACCTTCTTTGAATAAGAAGATGGCCAGCCTGCTGGAGCACAGCAACTAGGCTGGGGAAGAAAGAGGCAGGGTCATCCGTCCAGGCTAAGAGCGTGGACTTCATCTGGAGTCTAAGAGGGTTTCAGTGTTTCTTCGTAAAGAGCAAGCGCAGCACAGCCAGCCCTTCCCGGGCTCAGCAGAGTCTGGCAGGCCCGGGCGGCCCCTCCAGGCACCTCCCGACACTCTTAGCCCCCCGCACTCCCTCTCCTCCTGCCTTCTCTTCTCCCACTTACCAAACTACGGTTTGAAACATTTCCTTCCAGGTTGTACTCCTTGGAAGAGGAAATGTGTTTTCCTCAACTGTGGAATCCTCACATCTTAACCCCGGTCGTCAGCCTTAACACACACAGTAATGCTCAAAAAAAGAAAACTTGTACTGGATCAACAGAAGCAAAAGAACAGGTTAATAAATTCTGGGTCCAGGAACCTGGTCTTCTGCCTATCGTTGCTTTATTTTAAAAAGGCCACGGCTGTATCAGCAGTAACATAAAGTCAAAACACCCTCTGGCACAAAAGGAAAGGAATTTCAAAACATCAAGTCCTCTCAATGGTAGAGCCCCTCCTGTTCACTATGGCAAAAATGCTCAAAAGCGCTCCGGTATCTTTCCTGACTATAACATGAACTACTTAACGCTCCTTGTACATTAGTTATTGTTCTTAAATGCACTTCACTATTTCATCGACAGAACAGTCTGGGATAAATCTCTTATGTGCTAAAAGCGGCTTCCTTTGGTCCATTACAGTCCCTTCTCCCCCTCAGCATCCTCCCACCTGACCCTAAAACCCTGGTCCAGCCGACATACACACAGCCGCACCTGCCTTGGTAATTAGAAAATGAGGGACTAGGTTATGCTTTAATGACATCTTGGGCATCTACTGTTGCATAACAAACTAACCCAAAATGTAATGGCCTTGAACAACCACCGTTTTATTTATTTGCTCACAATTCAGCAATCTGAGCCCTGGGGGGAGCTCTATGTGGCAACAGCCAGACCAACTGCAGCTGGAGGACCCACTTCCAAGACGGCTTATTCCCATGTCTCTTAAGTTGGTGGTGGCTGTCAGATGGGGACCTCAGTTCTTATTGGTTTGATTCTCCTCCACCTGGGTATCCCAAGCTTCCACCTCCCATGGTGGCCTCAGGGTGATAGGACCTTTGCATGGTATATGTCTTCCAAGGTCAGAAAAGCAGAAGCTGTCAGGCTTCCTTAAAGCTCTAGCCTGGAAGTTCACATCTTGTCAGTTAAATGGAGCTGCAGGGTCAGGACAGACTCAAGGGAAGGGCACGCAGGATACAGGGCATGAACGCAGGGAGTGGCCACTGGGGGGCGCACTGCCACAGACAAAAAACGACGAAGCAGTCATTTATCAAAAAGTTTTAAGAGCCTCAAACATCACGGTCTTTTCTAGGCCTAGCAATCACCTGCCTGCCTTCCCTTCCTTAAGAGGGGATGGAGGTGGCACTCTCTGAGGGCAGAGACCCTGACTCACCTCCCTGTGTACCTCAGCCACAGACGAGAGCAGCACTAGCTCCCAACAGGCAAAAGCAGCATTTCATGCGCTGAACGTGAATAATGAAAGTTAACGTCCAGAATGTACCAATCACTACCCAAGATTTAATTAAAACGAACCCTAAAATATACCACACAGGCACAGATGGAAGGAGGCATATTTTGGGTACATGGTCCTAACTGTCCAACATCTTGTAATTGAGCGTCGTATAAAATCTACATGTTTATTAAAAATGATTTAAAAGGCATCTGACAAAGACTAAAATAAGGAGGTACTGTAATAGATAAACAATGTAATTCATTTCTATAGAGGTATGTCTGAAGTAGGATGTGAGAAATGAGAGGATATAAAGAAATAAAAAAACTTTGTTTGGATACAGTATCTGTCTCAAGTTTAGTGAAGAGCTAATAACTTGTGAGAAAGGAAGGAGGTGACAGGAAGCAGGTCCACCGGTGCAGTCCATGGCGACTAAGTGTTCCCCACAGACTATCACGCCCAATGTTCCAGATCTTAAGTTAGGCAGCCAAGAAGGATCCCTGGCCCCTGCACTACAGTTTATATGCACATAAAATGGACGTGAGTGTGTGTGCATATATATGTATGTATACATTTATTTATTTTAAAATTCTACACCTGATCTACCATTGGGTTATAATATTTCGATCCTTACTTAGGTCAAGAGATTCATCATTAACGATACTGGATGTAGAAAAACAGTCCCAATTTGAAAAGACTGTTCTTCTTACGCCCATCTGGACGGGAGCTGCTCTTTCCCTGTCCTGGTGCTGAGCCTGCGCTGGGCACGGGGACGGAGCGGCTCTGCCGTTTCCCTGCTCATTTCGACTGCATCTACAGTGGCCCTGAAGTCGCAGTCTCTTTGGCAACACTCTTTGTCCACTGAAAAAGGTAAGTTAACTAAAACTAGTAGACGCAATCCAAGAACCCATACCCAGGCACATACACAGCTATCTGCCCCAATTACTGAAAGCAAGTGAGGGATTAAAACTTGGTGGGAGCTTCTGCCTCGGAGAATCCCCTCTTCCACTCCAGCATCCTGTCTCACTGTGCACACAACTGTCTCGCACTCACACGTGCCAGGTAACAGTACTAGTGTTAACCTGTGTAATAAATATTAATAAAGCTTAATCTCTTGAACAGAAGCATGGGCTCTGGAGCCAGATTTCTGGGGTTCAAATGCCTGTTACTGTGTAATAACATTTAGCAAGTTACTTAACGTCTCTGTTTTTTAGTTTTTTATAAGTGAACAGGAGATCATCATTCCTTCCTCCTAAAACTGTAAAGATTAACACATGAAAAGTTAATACATGTAAGGCCCTTAAAACAGTGCCTGAGATGCAGAAACCACACGCTACATACATACATTAAAATAGAAGTTCTAGCATGTTCTTCTAGTACCCAAATGTAAGGTTGGACATAACATCCCTTTTTGGAAAACGTCACCCCATATTCTCTTTCTAGACCTTACTGGAGAGAAAGAATTACACTGTCAGGAAACACATTTGGTTCCTCACCTCCACATGCACCTAATTCCTGCCCAACAGCAAGAATGAAACGAAAATAAACGAGGTTTGTTTACCTGTCTTCTTCTCTCGAAAGGAAAAGACCAGATCACTACTTTCACTAGCTTTACGAGCCATCTAAGGTTCCAATAATTTAACCACTAACACAATGATTAATTAAATAAATCCACCTTTTAGTTGGTATTCAGAATACTGATCTCATTTGAATTAAGCCAATGTCATAAATGCAAAACTCCAAACAGTAGTAAACCTAACAACAGACTTGGGACCGTGGCGTTCATATGAAACGGAGCAGCCTCTCCGGTAACAGAACACTGGTCTCTTAGGATCGTTAGTAATTGAGCCAAGCTTTGGATCAATGACAATAATTTTCACAATTCTGATAATCACCGCTAACAATAACCATCACTTTTACATGGGAACTTGAATTTCTAGGGAGTAAAAGTCATTCCAACTTGTGTTTAAATCAATCATTCCTAAATGTTGAGGACTCAAAAAAACAAGGTAAGATCTTTTATAATGCAGAACATTTCCTACTATATATTCTACTTGTTTATTTGTATCTGTCATAAATCTTTCAGGGCTCCCTAGGCCATGTAAAAATCTAATGCGCGAATACAGCACTGAAGGCTTCCCACGCTAGTCATCACCATTCCAACGAATGCTACAAACTACCACTCCCCATAATTAAATCACCCTGGCCCAAGAGTTACTCTGTCTTTCCCCCTGATCTCTGCCTGTTAACATCCTGAATTTACACTTACGGACTACATTTAATTCCACCTGTAATTCTTTCTCCAGAAATAACTCTCCCTCACTGTTTTAAAACCTTGCAGTGTCCATCTACCTCTCTTATGTTAGTTCAGTCTTTACTCTACATTATTTAGTAAAATTTACTCTGCTTCTCCTGTTAGACTGTAAACCCCTGGAGAGTAATTAGGACCCATATTTTATTCATTATCCTTCCTGCATAATGATTTCTCAATACATACTTGTGAAACTAAAGTTTATTTTGCCCCTAACCAAATGGCATTAGTCAACATAGTTTTTTGGGGGGTTTTTTTTGTTTTTTGTTTTTTTTGCGGTACGCGGGCCTCTCACTGCTGTGGCCTCTCCCGTTGCGGAGCACAGGCTCCGGACGCGCAGGCTCAGCGGCCATGGCTCACGGGCCCAGCCGCTCCGCGGCATGTGGGATCCTCCTGGACCGGGGCACGAACCCGTGTCCCCTGCATCGGGAGGCAGACTCTCAACCACTGCACCACCAGGGAAGCCCAACATAGTTTTTATTGATTTTCTTTGTTGCAGAAATTATTGCAACATATTAGAGCTATATAATACTATTACTTAAATTTATTAATTTGTCAACCACAAATCACTAAGCATTATTGGTAGTGGTTGAGATTATTTGGTATTGTTCCACTGATTGTAATTTTAACACAGTATCTACTTTTAAACGGTAAACAACCCTACTTATTTAGACATCAGCAACCCTGAAAATCAATCAAGTAAAGTACACAAGTTAACTTCTTCAGGAGATGACATGGGCAAAATCACACACACAGTAACACCCCATCTGAAATCATCTACTTTATGTACTTTTTAATCTCTATATGCTCAAAGCTGGATTATATTCTTTGGGCAGGGGTGGGGGATGGGTGGACAGCAAAACAAATAAAACAAGCCACGTAGCCCATATATACTTAAGTTTGAAACTGTTAATCCAGAAAATCCCAGACTGCAAGAGCCTGGCTTCAAGTGTGGAGAATGGGATGGAGGATTTGAAACTGGATAAGAGGCTATTACAAAAGACCAGGTGATGGATGATAGTGGTCTAAAGTAAGGAGTGGCAGTGGAATGAAGAGACAGAAATAGATGTGGATTACTTTAGAAGTAGAAGTAATAAAATGTATATGTCATTGTACTTCAAGAATGGAGGGGGAGAGGTAAATGAAGGAGAAATTAGTAGACAAAAATGATATGCTAGTTTTAGGCATGGGCTCTTAGATACAGGGGCTGTCTGTCATTCACTAAAATAGGAGCACAGGGAAAGGTCCAGGTTTGCCAAGAAGAGGTATGAAGTTCACTTATGGACACATCAAATATAAGAAGTCTGCAGGATATCCAAGTGGAGGTGGTCCAGTAGGTGTTTAGCCTGATGAGATGGAGGGGGAGGGGGAGAGAGGGGGAGGGGGGGGGAGGGAGAGAGGGGGAGGGGAGAGGGGGGAGGGGGAGAGAGGGGGAGGGGAGAGGGGAAGGGGGAGAGAGGGGAGGGGGAGAGAGGGGGAGGGGGAGAGAGGGGGAGGGAAGGAGAGAAAGAAAGAAAGAAAGGAAGGAAGAAAAGAAAGAGAGAGAGAGGAAGGGAGGGAGGGAGGGAGAGGAAGATGTGACACATCTGGTGTCAGAAAGCTAGTAAACGGCAGAGCTAGTAGGCATGACAAAGAGGGGCTGACTTCTAAACCTGACTGCTTTCCCCTCTGTAACTGTCTCAGTATCAATGTATATACTAAGTGCCCTCTGTTTCATGTAATTGTGTGTCAATTACGTGTTCGGATAAAAGTTCACAGTTTGGGCCATTTAATGAATTTCTGCCATTTTACTCCACTGTGGGGGGATGGAGGTGAAGTGGGTGGAATCCTAGAAGAGAGGGGTTATAAGCTTTGTTCATATTTCCTGTGTCCAACTGTACAGCTGTGCAATTTTCAGGTGATCCAACTGGGAGGTCTTCATGGGGCCCAGAGCCAAAATAAGCAGTCCAATAATATTTAACACATCTAAGCCAGTAATATATTGCTAAGCACTAAAGCTGTTTTACCTTTTCGCTCAGCAATACACTTAAGAGATCGATCCTCCATCACCTATCAAAAATAAGCAGTGATGTAATAAAAGATTTACACAGAACAATATTCATCACAGACTTTAATTTCTTAATGTACTGCATTGTGACCAAAGTACATATAATGGTAGCATTTTTACTCTTTTAAATGTAATGAGATGTGGGGGGACCTATATATAACCAAATTTTGTAATTACTCATTTGACTCAATAAAATAGTAATAGTAAAACAATAACCCCCCCAAAAAAAAAACGTGAGTAAATTCTTTAACAAGCCCCTTAACATATGCATTGTTGTTTCTGAAGTCCACTTAACAACTTTAAGTTCAAGGGCTGCTTTCTGGGTCAATAATCAAGCATTTTAGAAGAGAAGAAGGGAAAAGTCACAGCATAAGATTTGAAATTCCTTCATAATGTTTTTTGAAAGCTATCATATTCACAAATTCCAGCTTAACTTTCTAATTCTCATGACATAGGGGCGTGTATCACAAGATCTCAAGGGCCCAGAGAAGATCGCTGAGAAAAGAACAAAAGGAGCCTCGAAGAGGCTCATCTCTACTTACAGCTGCACTTTCCTCCCGCTCCCACTGTAAGACACGGGTTGTCAAGGTGGGAGAGGGCTGGCCTGGCCTGGAAGGGGACTGGTGCTCAGTGAAGCAATGGACTGCGGGCCAAGATACTTTCCTAAGGCTCTATGTTCCAGAGTGGCCTTTCTGCTTCCCCAGAGGGTCCAAGATGTAATGAATACTAGGAGGGACACTGATCATGACTTGTCATAAACACATGTGTCTTTAAGTGATGATTTTTATTATCAGGCTTCCTCGACACCAACAAGTTTCAAAATCCCCCCTAGACAGCATTGTGGATTTCGGTAATGGCACGTAAGGACTAACAAACAAGTGCATTATCACTTTATTTCTACAGGTAAACTATCAACTGGACACCAAAAATAAAAAGGATTTTCACATGAATCCTCTTAAAAAAACATTATTTGCCTCCAAAAATTAATTAGGAGACACAGAAAAGGCAACTTTTAACATACCGATATGACTGTCAAATATCTACCATTCTAGGAAAATTTTGATAGCCATGATGATTTCTATGGAATAGGCTTCCTTCCACCCAGTAATAAATTCATGGGTTTTTAATTGTCTGCAATTCACTACAGGGCAAAAATGCAAGCCAACTTTAAAAAGAAAGCTTCTCAAGCTTTAATTCAAACTCCAGAGGAAACCTGTTTTATAAATACTTCGCTCTTCTCTCTCAAAGACTCTTAACCAAAGAACTTCTGTGAGACAGCAAATATATCAAATTTAAAATATGCACAAAATAGGAAAATATTTAATGTAAGAACCCATATTGCCTAATATAAAGTTACTGAAAATAATATGTAAGCATCAGAATGCTGAGAGATTAGACAACAATTACCAAATTATGAAAATTAATAAATCTAATTTAAACCTGTAGAATCTAACTCAGTACACTAAATCTTAAAAACCATAATCATAGTACACAGGTATCTCCTAAGTTAACAATCTCGGGCACTTTTTTTCCCCAAAAATGAGAATCTTTTTTTTTTATCCTAATTATAAAAGTGACAGCAAGTTATTATTAAAACATTAAAGTACAGAAACATGTAAAGTAGAAAAGAGCACATGATCCTTACCCTCCAGAAAATAACTGCCAGTAAGATTCAAGTTAGTTTTTCTTAAAATAAATGTTCAACTAGGGTTTTATCTGTCCTACATATTGCTTTTCCTTCTTTTATTTAACAGTATAATAAAGACAATCTTACCATAGCAGTAGAGCATGTATGCATAATGATATATAGAGATATAATTCAATTTCATATGACAACTGACTTTTTAAAATGGTGCATAAGCCTTCTTTTACCCTAGCATGACTTTACATACGGCATTCCATTTCCTGAAATAGTTTCCAATAATTAAACACCTGGAGAAACCTACCTCATACTCCGAAGCAGCTCAAAGGTCACTTCCTGTTCTAACTTCACAGCACCCCCTTGGCCAACCCTACCTTATATAAGTAAGGTGATGAGGGATCAGCCCCCATTCACTGCTCCCTTATCACTTTATTTATAAATCCTCAATAAAAACCTGCACATCTTATTGAAATTAACCTGCTTAGCCAAGTACAATGGCTGGTAGTTTCTCAAATGCCCTCTGCCCTGTATACCCCTGTCATGGCCACCCCTCCAGCTCACCCTGTCTTATTTCTGACCCCTAACCAACATTGAACTTCTCACACTGTATTATACAAAATTAAGTTATTCATCTGTATTCCCCACAAAACGGAGAGCTTCTTGTGACAAAAGAACATGTCTTAATCAGTTTTGTTTTCCAGGCACAATTTCTGGCTCAGAGAAGACCCTCAATAAATGTTAGTATATGAATGGATAGATGGGATCAATGATGAAGGAAACAGTGAATTAAAAAAGAAAAAAATCAATGTAAAATCTAAACCACAAGGCATTTAAGGTCCTCACAGACAGGGTGCCTTGTTCCAATGTTGATTTGGCACTTAGGTTAACTCTGTTACATCGAGTCACTGCCCAGAACCAAGGGTTAGGGTTTACCCACGGGAAAAGTTTGGAGGACAATTTCTATAGCTTAAAGTCTTTAAAAAAAAAAAATCATGAAACAGTGTTTATTTGCATTTCACACTTTACAAGCTTGCGCATATGCTCAAGAGAGCAAATATATTTTGGGTTTGAATACTTAAAGACTCATGTTCAGTGTTTTACCATTGAAAGAGTGCTGAAATGGTTCATTAAGAGAAATTACTACTCAATTAATGGAAATCATTTTATTAGTTGGAGTTTCACAAACAGCGCTCCTCTCTTGCCCCAGAAGCTGCAAGTGTACAATAGCCTCAATTCCACACCAAGCTGCCTCTGCCCATTGCTATTCCAGAGGCGCAAGTACTGCCAGCTTCCTCCATCTCAGCCTATTAACGGACACCAGCATGAAAGCTTTTTCTTAGAACTGATGTGAGTCCTATATTAGCCTTTACACAAGGCTGGCTTGAAACTCAAATGCTCGATTTGCTAAGCAGAAATATCCTTTTCAGCGTTCTGAAAGCAGATTTCTAAGCAGCCTACTTCAGACGCTATGAGGACTTGACATGGACTCTGCTGTGAGACACAGAAACTGTAATTCGTCTTCCCCTACTCGCATCAAAGCTGACACTGAAAAACAACATTTGAGGTTTTATTTCACATACTTAACTCATACACAACAGAGTATTAACTTCAGATTAATCATCTACCAGACTATGAACCCTTTAAAGTTGGGGATGGTGTCTGTGCATCTTTCTACCTACTGCATATTGAGTATATAGGGCATATCAAGCCTGGTGAATCAATTTATAAAAGTTTCCATAATCCATGCTGTGTTTAGTTATTAGTATGTCTATAAAATGCTCATAACAGTTTTCTGTTTGCTAAAATGTATTATATATCTTCAGTTTTGAAAGTATGGCTGAGTAAGTTCCTAACAGGCTGACTGTCTCTAGGTAAACAACTGTAAACTCTCAAACGCTGAACAAAATACAAAAAGCAACCATCTAAAGCCTCCACAGAATGCTCACAAACAAGGAGGTTCTACAAGGGAGTCAAGACTTAGAAGAAGGGAATGGCTGGGTGAATTCACTGATTGTAGAGCTTTTAGCTGCGCAGCAGAGTTTGAGGCAACCATAGTGCTGAAATGTGTGGGAGGAATACTAGAAATGAGTTAGACTTGAGGAGCCCCAAATTTTGTGTATAAAGTCTGTCAATCACGTATGCCAAAAATAAACGCAAAAGTCAAACTGAGAAGTAAACTGAGTTCTGCACTCCTATCCGACAGACTCTGCATCTGGATCCAAAAATATCAACACCCCTCAAAGAAACATAACAGAATCCAATTTCCACAATATAACACAATGTCCAGTATACAATCCAAAATTACTCAACATATAAAAAATAGGAAAAATATAACATTATCAAGATAAAAGAGTATCAATTCACATCAAATCTAAGATGACTAAGATTTTAGAATTAGAGACTTTAAAGCACCTATTTTAACTGTGCTCAATTACACAAGATAATATAACACCTGCAATAAATGGAAAATCCCGACAAAGAAAAAAACATGTTTCCAAATACATATATTTATATATGAATCACATATAAATTCTGAAACAGATAAGTACAATACCTGATATAAAAATTTTATCTGATAGGCTTCCCAAAAAATAAAGATAACATAGGAAAGAGTCAATGAGTTTAAGATACAGCAGCAGAAATGATCCAAACTGAAGAAGAGGGGGAAAAAACTAATAACAAAAGTGAACAGAGTCACAGGAATCTTTTCGAGAATATCAACAGGTTGAAAGTACCTGTAATTAGAGTCTCAAAGGGCGGGGACTGAAAGGATCAGAAAAAGTATTTAAAGAAGCAATACCTGAAATATTATGATGAAATGGACAAATCCTTTGAAAAACACAAAACAATTTTCACAAAAGATGAAATAGAAAATCTGATTAGTGCCTTGTCAATTAAAGACAGTGAAGAACTTATATTTGATTCATATATAAATATATGTATTTGAAAAGGGTTTTTCACCACCAAACTCCAGGCCCCAGACAGCTTCACTAGTGAATTCTACCTAATAATAAAGAAAACAATAGCACCAAACTGACATACATTCTTTGCGGGGGGGGGGGGGAGAACA
This sequence comes from Mesoplodon mirus, assembly GCF_964341445.2. Taxonomy (NCBI): domain Eukaryota; kingdom Metazoa; phylum Chordata; class Mammalia; order Artiodactyla; family Ziphiidae; genus Mesoplodon; species Mesoplodon mirus. The sequence continues at coordinate 6,464,852 of NC_138992.1, forward strand.
CTTCTATGTGTGTGTGTATAAATTATAGGCCACTATCACTCATAAATAGAGATGCATTTGAATCCAACAATGTATAAAAAGGATAATACATCATTAAGTAGGGTTTAACCCAAGAATGCAAAACTGGTTTAATTTAGCCAAATCAATCAATAATATTCACTATATTAACAGTATAAAGGAGAAACATTCTGTGTTCATTTCAATAGATTCAGAAAAGGTATTCAACAAAATTCATCACCCAGTCAGGATCAAATCTCTCAGCAAAACTAAAATAGAAGAAAACTTCCTCTACCAGATACAGGTCATCTACAAAAAAAACCTCACAGCTGTTACCATGCTTAACGGTAAAATACTGAATGTTTTCCACATTGCCTGAGAACAAGAGAAAACTGCCTAATGTCACCGCTTGTATTCAAGCATTATACTAGAGATCCTGGCCAATACAATAATAAGATAATAAAAAGCATAAAAATTGGGAAGAAAGAAGTAAACTGTTTATGCAGATGATATGATTATGTACATAGCATATTCTAAGGAATCTATAAAGCAACTTACTAGAACAAGTGAATTTATTAGCAAGGTAGCAGAATACAAGGTTTATACTAGAGGCAAAAGTTTATACTAGAGGCAAAAAAATTGGAAAATAAGATTTCGAAATACTTTACAAGAGTGTTCAAAAAACATGAAACACTTAGGAATAAGTTCAACAGAAGACAAGACCTTTACCCTAAAAAGTACAAAACACTACTGATAGAAATTAAAAATCTAAATGGAAAGATATATCATGCTCAAGGAAGGGAAGACTTAATATTGTTAACATGTCAGAACTCCCTAAACTGATCAACAGATTCAATGCAACTGCAATCATAATTCCAGCAGAATGTTTTGTGAAAATAAAACAATAAATTTATATAGAATTGCAAAGGATCTATATGCAAGCAATCCTGAAAAAGGACAAAGTTGAAGGGAATACATTACCTAACTTCATGTCTTACTATAAAAAGCAACAGTAATGAAGATGGTATGGTACTGGCATAATGATCCATAAATAGATCAATGAAGCAAAATAGAAAGTACAGAAATAGACCCTCACTTAACATAGTCATCCAATTTCCAACAAAGATGCCAACACAATCCGTGGGAGGAAAATATCTTTCAACAAATGGTACTGAAAAAACTGGATATCCATATGAAGAAAAAATAAATTTTGACTGTCTTTCTCACACCATACACAAAAACTAATTTGAGATGTATCACAGACGTAAAATTAAAAGCTATAATGGTAAAGCTTTTAGGGGAAACACAGGAGACTAGAACTTATAAAGGACTCTAACATTTCCTTGAAGGTTGGCAAAGATTTCTTAGTTGACAGAAGGTAAAATCATAAAAGAAAAACTTGATACATTAGACGTCATCAAAATTTAAAACTTCTGCTTATCACAAAACTCTGTTAAGAAAATAACAAGGCAAGCCACAGACGGAGTCAAATATTCACAAAACGTATAACCAACAAAAGATCTGTAGCCAGGATATATAAAAAAAAAAAAGCTCCTACAACTCAATGATAAGAAGACAGACTGCCCACTCAGGGAGTGGCAAAAGATCTAAAAAGAGACTTCAAAACTGAATATATGTAAATGGTCAGTAAGTGCATGAAAAAGTACACAAAATCATTAATCAACAGGGAAATGCAAATTAACACCACAGGAAAATACCAATACCCTATCAGAATGGCTGCAATTAAAGAGACTGACAACATCAAATATGGATTTAGATATATGGAGCAACCACAACTTGGCATGCACTGTTCTAGAAATGTCACAAATACAACCACTTTGGGAAAAAAACTATGGCAATTTATTATAAAACTAAATACACAGCAATTTAAACCCTAAGTATTTACTAAAAATAAACGAAAACGTATGGTCACAAAATGTACGAAAAGGTTCCCAGCAATTTAATTATAATAACCCCAAACTGAAAACTGCCCAGGCAAATGGATAAATACGTTGTGGTATTTGCAGGTATTGGATTATTGTTCTGCAATCAAAAGAAATTAACTACTAATATATACAACAGTATGCATAAATCATGTACATGGACACTCAGAGGAAAGAAAAAAGAAAAGCGGAGTAAAAAGAAGATCAATTTAGGCCAAATCTGAGATGATCAGATTTTAGAATTAGACTTTAAAGCACCTATTGTAACTGTGCCAAATGTCATAAAATAACGCAGTGAATAAAAATCAAACTTTTTTCTAGAATAATTAGGGACTATTTTAATAATTTATGTGCCAAACCCTATGCCAAGCATTTAACATGGATAAGCTTATTTCTTATCAATCCAGCCTTATCTTACAAATGAAGAAACTACAGCAGGAATAAGTTGAACAGGCTGTCCAAAGTCCAAAACATAACTCAGAAGAATACATTTCAGGGCTCCGCAACTCACGCCGAAGTCAAAGAGAAAGGATAGAGTCACCAAATAAGGTTTCACCTGATTGTAAAAGCGTGTGTGTTGGGGCGTCGTGCTAAGGGAGAACACCTCAAGAACACACCAAACAGAACGTAAACTGAGCGTGCGCTCCCTTGTGATAAGGCCTGACACGCGTGCAGTGCAGGCTCACAGTCTTACCTTAGGGAACTGTTTCACAGGAATCAACACTTTCTGCCCCAGCTTCATGTTCTTGTTAATCACCACATCAATGTACTTTTCTTCATCCTTGCCTTCTCCTTTGTGAAACTTTTCTATTTCTGTGGAAGAAAAACAGGTAAGTGTGAAGTGTCTGACTTAGAACTCCAGAGGCTGTAGCTCTATGCTGGCAAGAAACCAAATACAGAATATGGACTTCAGACGGCTACAGTTTTTTCAAGCCGTGACATATGTCCCATTGTATCGATGATTCTCCACCAGCACAGCGGGAAAACGCACATACCAGGGCACTACAATGTGAAATCTCAATCGCCCAAGCTAATGGAAGGGAACAAACACTAACATAAAAATAGATTCTTTGGGGCCTTTTGGAATCCTAGGAAAAGGCTGATCAAATGGCAAAGAAAAGCCAGAAACTATTTTCAGTTCACCGTTACCAAGCCCTGACATCCCTATTGATCAAACCCCGCCTGGCTCTCCAAGGCGTTTCCCATCAAGAATGGGTTCTCTAAGATGGCATTAAAAGCCCTGGACAACCTTCTGTCCGTCGACCTCCCCAACCAAATCCTCCCTCCTCAAAAGTGACAAGCCCAATTACAAGCTCATGGCTTTGTTAATGCTCTTTTCTCTTCTTGTGATGTTATTCTGATGATTTCAATTTCACACATCTCCTTCGAGATTCAACCACATTAAACACTACTTCTTATGTGTTACGGTCCCTTTCCTCGACTGGGCAGCAGCAGCAGTGGGAAAATCAGTCCCTCCCACCACGATACTCACAAAGCACTTCATGCACAATTCTACTATCATTTCTAGCTCAGCTCTGCAGCTTCCGACCAAAGCTTCTAAAAATAAAGATAATTACTAAGTCTCCAAATAAGCTGATCATTTTGTTTGCTTTCTTGTATTATCCTAAGTTTGGATCCTGTAAAACTGATCATTCTATATAGAATCTGCATGGGAACAATATACACTGAAACAGAAGTATGTGAAATGTAAACATTTACATAGATAATTCTTGTTATTGTTGCTGGAAAAAATTCTTCAAGGGTACTTTTAATTTTGACATTTTTCTATAAAAGTAAAATATACATATGGTGAAAAGTTAAAATAGTATCATAGAATATAAAAGTAAAAGAAAGTTTCTCCTATACCCATACTCCAGAGGTAATAATACAGAATGTTATATACTCTTTCAGAAATTTTCCATGAATAAATCAGCACACAGGCATGCACATATACAATGTGTTTGAAAATTGTAGAACTAATGGTGGATATGAGCTAAATTAGCTTTGTTTTCCTCAGTAAAAAGCAATAAGTCACATGTCACCTGCTCCACTGACTTCAGCTTTAATCAGTAGAAGAAAATAAATTCCACATTTTATTTTTATTTATCCATTTATGCTATAATTGGGAATACCTTTAGCGAGTTAGAAGACTTAACAAAATTAGGTACACTGAAACTTCCTAGAAAAAACAATTTTTAATGTTATGAATACATGTGTCAAAATAGATTTAACTACCTATTTTCTTTTTAAATAACAAAGCATTTTTATAATTTTGAGAACTTAGATGCCTAATTTAATATTTAATTCCCTAATCGACACTCAAAATGTTATTCCTTGCATCAGTGACGTTTAACATTTGAAGTAACATGGAAAGTCATAAAGGTAAGATTAAAAAATTAGAAAAAATTATATTTTACCATATATTAAAGTTTGAGATATGCCTATGATTTTAAAGAGGAAAGTAAAATTTAAAAGAAAAAATATATAAAATACCTCATTTCCTCTCCAGTCAACTTTGCAAATCTTACATTGCTAAAATACCTAGCTGTTACATTAAGTAACCTTTGAAATATGTTGAAATATAATATTTCGCTGTTTAAGATTTATTTAAGAACAAAGTTTAAAGCCTGATGGCATGTTAAAGCATGTAGGTTTGCATGTACTGGACCTAACACACCACACAGCAATGGAAAGAGCCCCATCCCTGTCACTGGCATCAAACAGATCTGGTTTTCAGCACAGCTCAGGCCCCTGTGACCTCCTATGGTAACATTCAAAACTTCTGTTTTTTTAGGCGTTGTTCAATCAACAATTTTCATTTTCTACTTGATTGAAGATTATAAGTAGGTTAATGTTTTTATGAAGTCCAATAAAGTAAAATGCAAAATAACAGGAAGTGCACAAGATGATTTAACGAAATCTTGAAACTGTCCCTAACTGGGAGTTTCATATTCTAAAACTCAGGCTACTACCCCTCCGGTCTTCCTTAGGGAAGCGAAGGCACTGGACACCTACCCAAGGTGGATTTAACCTTTTCGTAAATTGGAGCATATGAAGGCCAACCATAGAAAATCCAGCCAGATGTTCAAGGTGGAACACATAGGGGATTTGACTTTCACTAATCCCTAGATTACATTTGTTACATACAGTTTAATGTACCAGTGCCATCTCCCAGCGCAGAAATAATAAGCGAGGTGTGATTAGGTTTTAGATGATGGAGGGGGTTAAAATGCTGTTTTCAAACCATGGACACCAAATTTCTGTCAACCTGGAAATCTAGTGTCAGTTATGTCTTTTTTGGCTTTTGTTTTTCCATTTCTTTTTGTTTTTCTCTTGGTCCCATATGGAGCCTCCCTAAGCAATGGCCACTTACATTTTAGCCTACCAAATATACTAAAATCCACTAATCCTCTAAAACACAGCAAAATAATCTTTGAATTTAAATAAGTTAAATTTCCAATATAAAAAAATTAGTAAATTTTCATTAAAACTGCTGAAATTCTCTCACAGAATCAAGCACATCTAAATTGACATTTTCCTTTGTCCCAGCAACTCCATTTCTACAAATTTACCCTACAAATATACTTGGATAGATTATAAAATATTATATACAAAGTTATCCATTTAAAGCACTGTCTTTAATAGCAAAACAATGGAAATCATCTAAATGTCTATAATTAAGAACCTGGTTACTAAGCTAGGGCACAGCCATACAATGAAATCACATACAGCTACTTTACAACATCAGGAAACTCTTTATGTTCTTATAGGAAAAGGTCTCCACCAAATAACTGTTTAGTACATGTACACACATATACAGTGTAAAACAGTGTAAGAATATACGTTCATATTCACTTGTATATGCACAGAAAATAGCTCACTTCTTCTATATAAGAAACGAGTAACAGCGATTAATTGTCAAGGGGGAAATGCAGTGGATAAGAAACAGGAATAGGAGGGCTTCCCTGGTGGCGCAGTGGTTGAGTCTGCCTGCCAATGCAGAGGATGCGGGTTCGTGCCCCGGTCTGGGAAGATCCCATATGGCGCGGGGTGGCTGGGTCCATGAGCCATGGCCACTGAGCCTGCGCGTCTGGAGCCTGCGCTCCGCAACGGGAGAGGCCACAACAGTGTGAGGCCCGCGTGCCGCAAAAAAAAAAAAAGAAACAGGAATAGGAGACTTTCGCGGTATCTCTCTTTTACATTGTTTTAAAATTTTGAATTATGTGAGTATTTTACCCTTCAAATTTTAAATCTTTAAATACTTCAGCAGAATTTTTTTAAAATATTGAAACAGAATAAAATAAGAATGTAAACAGAGATTGCCATGTTTATATTTTGCGTCTTAGCTGAAAATCCAGAGCTTGACTCTCTCTTGATCATTCATTTAAGTTCTTCATTAAAATATTCTTTCACTGAAACTGTGATGAGGAATTCACCTGGACTGCCTATCCCACTTGAAGCAACAGATGTGTTTCTGGAAACTACATGCACAATATTTTATTTTGAGAATCCAATAATACTCCCAATGCAATGGGGTTCACATAGTGAGGGAGAGAGGAACAGGTATCTATCCAAAAAACACTGACTGAGGTCTGATACACTGGAGAAACTGTACTGGGTGCTGGGAAGAAAATACACAGAATCTGTGGCATGTAAACAGACAAATTTAATATAATGTACACAGTATTGCAGAAAAGGGACTAACAGCTTTGGAACTTGGAAAATTATTCAAAAAGCTAGCAAATGCGTGCTAAGTTCTTAAAGGATGAGGAACAGAGTTTGCCAGGCAAAGAGCCGAAGTAAGTAACCCTGGGTAACGCCAGTTCACATTCCCTCATCTGACCAGTTAGACTGTAGAGTTGATACATGGAGTTTTACTTTTTTTCCCCCCTTTTCTCCTTTAACAGTACAGAATAGAATAAACCACACAAGTAACCATGACGCGCTCCTGCCACTGCAGAGCCAGTCAGCGAATAAGCTGAGACGTGGGCTCCATTTCCTCACCCCACATCCTGGGTTCCTGCAGAAAGAACCAGGGCGAGAAGAGCGGGTAGTTCTCTGCGGCCAACACAGAGGAGAAATGAGGACAAACGCATGAAAAGGCAGGCCAGGTTCTTAATGTCAACACTGGTATACTAAGGGTCCAGTAACAACAGGGAGATACTGAAAGCTGTCAGCTAAGGAGTGACGTGATGAGCACCATCCTCAAGGAAAGGGGGGCCTGAGCAGAAATGGAATGGCTGGAACGTGGAGAGAGCGCGCAGATGACATCACAGCTGGATGATAAGACAATCTGTCCCATGAACAACCCATGAGGGATGGAACTAGAGGGCTTATTTCTATTTGGACAGAAAGCCATCAGAGAGGCAAACCCTTCATATTCAGAGGAGGCATCAAGCCCACAGGACACCCGGCTAGAGCAAACACACAGGCGTGCCCTGCACACCTCTCCCCTCCCTTGCCCTCTACCCCTAAAGCCCAGCTTTTCACGGCTTCTAAAGCACCAGCTCACCGAGGTTCAGGCTTCTGCGCTTGTTCCCCAAGACTGAAACACTTCTGGGGACTTTCCCCGGAATAACAGCCTTCTCTTTGGTGCCTCTGCCTAAATTCCACTTCCTAGAAAGACTGTCTTTGAATTCCCAGACTAGCTACCCAAAACAATGCAGCATTCCGCATGATACTCACCACAGGTGTTAACTTCCTACTAAATGTCCGTCTTCTCCAACAGATTGCCAGTGCCCTCCCCACACTTAACTCCTTTCGTGGTCCTAACAAAGCTGGGAAGCAGGAAGGGGCAAGGGAAGGAAAAGACTGCATGGAGAGGGCAGCCTGGCAGGGGTTGTAACTTCCCCAGAGGAAGCAGCCAGCCTGTGCTAACCTAACAGGGAGGAAGCCAAAGAGAACACACTCTGGGATCTCACTTCCTCCTGCAGACCTGCTTCTGCTTGGGAGGGGCAACCCAAGCAGAAGCCAGAAGGTGACAGTGTCTGCTGATGCACTCCTCAGGCACCCACATCAGCCCCGGGCACAGAGCGGAGGAGGGTGAAAGAGGACCTGGTGAGGCAAAAAGCAGCAATCCAGCCCCACATCTTTGGTAACTGAAGGAAGCTTTAAACAGAGTGTCTGATGCCTCCGATACATACAAAAGTTTCCTTTTGGGCTTACACCACATATAATACTATACAGCAAAATACTGAAAAGTAACAAAAATTATTTTAGAGATCACTTATTACGACAGTACTAAGTAAATAATAATTATTATGGCTTTGTTGACAATGATTCACCAGGTTAAAGGCTGAATGTTTGACTTAAGGTCTCTCTTTATTCTAATGAACTTATGATCTATCACCTTCATTTTACAGAATAAGACCCCGAGGATTCAAATGGGTTCGAAGCTTGCCAAAGGTTGGACAGTTCGTAAGGGCCAAGGCAGGATTCATGCTAAGATTCAGCTAACGTTAAAGGCTGTTTCATTAGCTGTTTAAAAGCTATGTAATAAAAATTCACAAAAGGTTCAGGTAAGTATAAATAATACAAATCAGCCTGCACAATTAAGTACTAGGGTAGACAGTAATATGGTCAAAAGCCGCCCCCTGCCCTTTCCCAAGGACCTTAACTATGTGTGAACTTACTAAAGGACAGGGGTTAGCCTGGATCTATAATGAAACAAGAAGTCCACATAAGCAGAATGATAATACCTACATGCTCCGCATTCAGAGAGCTATTTCAAAATAATACAAGAGGGCTTCCCTGGTGGCACAGTGGTTGAGAGTCCGCCTGCCGATGCAGGGGACGCGGGTTCGTGACCCGGTCCGGGAAGATCCCACATGCTGCAGAGCGGCTGGGCCCATGAGCCATGGCCACTGAGCCTGCGCGTCCGGAGCCTGTGCTCCGCAACGGGAGAGGCCACAGCAGTGAGTGGCCCACGTACCACAAAAAATAAAAATAAAAAATAATACAAGAGCCTAGTTGGAGGATTTAAAATGATCTTAAAATATATATAGTGTTCACAGCCATTGTAAATTCTGTTTGACAGATTACTAAAATGTTATTGTGCCTTCTGGTCAGAGAAAATATTCCTTAACCTCCAACATGACAAATGTTTTCACAAAGGAATTATTTTATTTAAGCAATCCAAACCTAACAGAACACCTATTAGATTCAAACCATAGTTGAGTACACTAAAACCTGTCCAGACTAGACTGATTCATACAGCTCATGATCTTGCAAATAATCTTCCATAAACAGAAATAAATGGCACAGCAGAATAGAGATGCATACCACTATCTAGTAAGAATAGCTCATCATAAATACACAAAAATATATCATCCAGAGAGCAAAACAACAGTCAATACTTTAAATATTAAAATGCTTGGAAGTAAACCTCTCTTTATGAAGACAGTGCTAATAGTTGTATGCAAAGTATCCTTAAATACATACACAACGCGGGCTTCCCTGGTGGCGCAGTGGTTGAGAATCTGCCTGCTAATGCAGGGGACACGGGTTCGAGCCCTGGTCTGGGAGGATCCCACATGCCGCGGAGCAACTAGGCCCGTGAGCCACGACTACTGAGCCTGCGCGTCTGGAGCCTGTGCTCCGCAACAAGAGGCCGCGATAGTGAGAGGCCCGCGCACCGCGATGAAGAGAGGCCCCCGCTTGCCACAACTAGAGAAAGCCCTCACACAGAAATGAAGACGCAACACAGCAAAAATATATAAATTAATTAATAAAAACTCCTACCCCCAACATCTTCAAAAAAAAAAAAAAAATACATACACAACGCATAAAATCAAAACATACACACAAGGAGATGACAGTCAAATTCCTCCAGGGAGGAAGGAAGACTGATAAGGAGGGAGGGAGGGAGGAAGGAATTACAGCTGACCCTCGAACAAGGAGGGGGTCGAGGGCGCTGATCCTCCCCACAGTTCAAGCTCTGTATACAACTTAGAGTTGCCCCTCCGTATCCACAGTTCCTCTGTATCCACGGTTCCGCACCTGCGGAGAAAACCGTTATTTTCTATTTTTAAAAAATCTGTGTAAAGTGGACCTGCACAGTCCAAACCCGTGTTGTTCAACAGTCAAGTGTAATTCTACCCATCATGGATAATTAACAAAAAAATAACAATAGGGCTTCCCTGGTGGCAAAGTGGTTGAGAGTCCACCTGCCGACGCAGGGGACACGGGTTCGTGCCCAGGTCCAGGAGGATCCCACATGCCGCGGAGCGGCTGGGCCCGTGAGCCATGGCCGCTGAGCCTGAGCGTCCGGAGCCTGTGCTCCGCAACGGGAGAGGCCACAACAGTGAGAGGCCCGCGTACCGCAAAAAAAAAAAAAAAAAAAAAAAAAAAAAAATATATATATATATATATATATATACAACAATAATACTGGCAGCTGGAATTTATTTACTGACTATTGTCCAGGTATTTAATCCTTGTAACCATGCAGCAGAGGAGATGTAATCTTCATTTTACAGAAAGGAAACAGCTGCTTACAGAATCCAGTGATTTAGCTAAGATCCCAGAGCAGACCCGGATCTAGGATTCCAACCCCAGTGTATCTGATTCCTAAAGCCATGCTCCCCTCCAGTTTCTTAGTGTCACTGTAGTAAAGGGATCTTGATTTTGAGTGAGAAAAAACTCTTTGGATTATTACTTAGTTTGGGGGAAAACTAACCAAGTTATTACAAGTATCAAAAGAAATGATGCTTATCAAAGTGCTTTGAAAACTATAACACATAATGCAAATACAGGTTATTCTTGTTTACCTAACACAAAGCCTAAACTGTGATTAGTGATTTACACATATCTCACTGTAGAACGGATTTCAAGAAGAATTTGTGAAAGCAGTATGATTCTACAAATTCAAATCCAGGTAACTAAAAAGTTCTGAGCACTACTCAGAATTATTATAACAAATTTTATCAAATTATTTTTAAGAGATAAAAAATGCTTCCAGTGTACTGGCCCCTTTTCATCCCCTTAAATATATGCAGTCATTCACCAAACAAAAGGCATCATGGCAGAAAAAAGAAAAATATAAAGATAAGACACGTTGATCATTCAATGCCCCAGTGAAATGTAAATTTATCATCTAAACAAGGAGAAAGATTCAAAGACCTTCAGAAATGAGGAGGTCACTGGATTTTGGTACTAAAGTCTAACAATTTTCAAAATAAACTTCTGATTGCAAAGGGTTTTTATAATTTTAAAACCATTAACACCAAGGAATGTAAATCAGAGGTGAGATGTTCCTTAAAATTGGTAGAAGGAATCTAACAAGTTGAACAATTACAATATTCTAGACACCACCCTGGAGACTTTGCATACACGAGGTCCACACAACTTCTCAGCGTGTTGGGACAGGAATTATCATCCCCTTTTCTCCTATACACCTAATAAGTGGCAGCGCTCAAGTTTGACTGCAGGATTGTCTGACTCTCAAAAGGTTTGCTTCTCCTTCAGAATACTCACAACTGGCTTCTGTGAAATAAAATTCCTATTTTATGGCAAGAAAAGAAAACTTGAAACATAAAAATGTTTCTCTGCCCTTTGGCCTCCTCTCCCCCCTCTACTGTGTGTTGTGTAACTGCATTAGGCATCAACCAAACCTCCCCCCTGGCAGAAATACCTGCTCAGCCATAAGGAGCAACATTCTAGAATCAACAGGACAGCTCCTTAAAAGATAACCTTCCTTCTTAATCTTGTAAGGGGTCACGCAGACCCATGTCCCACTACCTGCTTTGTAAGCTTAGATCTGGACTGTGTAAACTGTCAATAATACATCATTTAGAATACAGCCCTCTGTCTCAAAAACGTATATAACTGTGCTTTGGTTTACATACGTGACCTCTGGAGCTTGAACCGGAAGAACAGTTCCCAGAACTTTCTGAGAGGTTGTTCCTGGGTTATAACCCTCAATTTGGCTCAAATAAAATTTCAGATTGACTGATTAATTTTTGTTGACACTTCAAAACAAAACAAAACTTTCTGAGCCAACAGGTAACATAACAGATTAGATTCCACCTCCAATATATGAACAGAATTTTATAGGAATAGTCAGTCAACTGCATTCACTGAATGACCGCTATTTACTGAGAAACATAACAGGAGCAACAGAGGAAGACAAAAGCATAATAAAAGTACAACAGTGCAAACTAATTTCCAGGATGCTTCTAAGCACAACAAAAGATCAGGGCTCAGGGTCCCCCAGTTTTACCAGTCCTAATGGTTAACACTGGCAAATTTCTCTCTTGACTCACTTTCATCTGGTAGTAAGGAAAGTTCTGAAAAAAGTATTTATTGAAACTGGTTGCAAAGAAATGTCTCAGCTTCTACTTAAATCACCCAAAAAAGGCAGAAAGATGAACCTAGACAACAGAGAAAGAAGCAGCTAGGAGCTCTTGCCAACACAAACTGACCAATCCCTTGGCTATTCCAAAAGATTCAGGATTATTCTTTTTTTATTTGATTTATTTATTTTTGGCTGCACTGTGTCTTCGTTGCTGCGCACGGGTTTTCTCTAGTTGCGGCACGCGGGGGCTACTGTTCGTTGTGGTGCGCGGGTCTCTCACTGCGGTGGCTTTGCGGAGCACAGGCTCTAGGCACGTGGGCTCAGCAGTTGTGGCACGTGGGCTCTAGAGCGCAGGGTCAGTAGTTATGGCGCACAGGCTTGGCTGCTCCGCGGCATGTGGGATCTTCCCAGGCCAGGGCTCGAACCCATGTCCCCTGCAAGCCCGTGTCCCCTGCATTGGCAGGCGGATTCTTAACTACTGCGCCACCAGGGAAGCCCAGGATTATTCTTAATGTATCCCAATGCATTTGTCAAATGAAGATTCGGTAAACCCACAGACTAAATGAAGACAACAATACCTCAGGTTAATTTAAGTCAATAATGACTTAAGTCAGTAACTACTGGGAGGAGGAATGGGTTTAACTACTAAACACAAAAAAGGAAAATCTACTGTTCAGTTTTACCTGCCTAAGGGTTAAACCACATTTCTCACTTTTAATTGCAAACATCATTAAGTATACCGCAAAAGACCAGCTATCTTAAACAATTATCAGGCTCCAGAGGTCACCAATTAGAACCCTGCAAGGATTTGAATTAAAAAAAGGTTTTATGATTAGGTGAAGTAATGATCCAAGAAAGAGATTAGTTCTGTTCAGACTGCACTCATTATAAAACCCATTTCCTTTGTGTGAAGATTCAATGTCTTTCTCATTTATCCCGCTGGCATTATCACACTCTGAGATAGAAATATGGCTATACTAATGATATTCTATAACAACCATACAATACAAGCATTTTGCTCTCGTTACTTTCATATCTAATAAGATTACCAATGAATATTTTCTATTGGTTAGATATACAATAATACAAACTCTATGGGTGTGACAGACTGTTCAAAATAAATTCAAAGTAGGATACGATCATGCTTTGGCTCGACATTTTTAGGTCAGTTTCAGAATCATAGCCAGTCCCTATTTATGCAGCAAAGAGTTAGAATAATTGGGGGAAAATAATCTTTAAGACATTAAATCATATTTTTTCACATAATGATTACTTACAGGTTCACCTTTATAAAAATAATTCTAAAAATAAACAGCATGATCAAGGATTGCAACCAGATCCCCAAGAACACTGACTCTGATGCTGTTTAAAAGGCATATTGATGAAATCATGAGAGATATGCTAGAATAATAAACGTCACTAAAAAAATGCAGCTTAATATTAGTACAAAACATACAAGATGCCTAGAATACTATATTTCCCTCACAACTCAATGCTCTTCTAAGCTACCTAAAAACTGCCAAACAAGCATAAAACACTTTTTAAAAACAAAATACAATTACAGCAGAAACATATTTTGTCACTTAGATTTAATCATCATAGAAAGTTAAATCACTGATAAACAATCCAGCTGTACACACTATTTAATAGCCACAGCCTCTGAGGACAGGATATATCTCTACACAGGTACATACAAGTATTGAAGATGAGGACACCTTCCCACATCAATTTAAAGCCAGGATGTGTTATCTGTACTAGGTCATTCTCCAGTCACATTTCATGTTTTCCTTCTCCTTATGAGTCAGATGCTATCTCTCCACGGTGGACATTCCCACTGGGGGTTTTCTTAATGGGATTTGTCAAGTCACATACAGATCTTCACATTCTAGACCAAGCTGTACATTAAAATCATCTAAGGTCTTACAGAAAAATAACTACACTGAGGCCAGTAAACAGCATTCTTCTGTTTTCGTTTTGTCCTTCAACCATGAAGTACCTGGTTAAGCAATCATGCACTCTAGTGGGTTCCACTTGTCAAATCTACTGACAACTGGGCCATCTATTTTAAGGCTGAAAATACAGGTAACTTTTAACTTCACAGAACTGCACCGCATGGCCTATCCAGGTAAATGAGACACAACCAAAGGATAAATACAGAGCATTACTTTGACTAAAACTAACAACTAGCATGTTAGGTTGATGTCTGACTGTCCTCTATTCTCTTTTCTTAAACATAGAGGTGGGATAATTTATTGATCAATTCTATGAACGAGTAACAAACTAAGATGAGAACACAGAGACTAATAACGTGGAGTGGACAGGAATCCAGAGAAGTGTTCCCCTAGACTTTCAAGAATCTACCAATTTTCACAGCAACAATGGTTACTGGCTCACCAAATGGTCCCCATACATCATCAGATAGACAGTACCTGTAAAGTATCACTATTTCATCGGGGAAGGGGGAGGAGAGGAGGAGGAGGGTTAGAGAAAAAAAGAGAAGTCTAAAAGGCTCTATAAGGGAGGAAATAATGGAAAAAAATTGAAAAGTGCTACCTAAAAAAACCAACTGAAATAACTGAAATGCTTATCCTAAAGGATAAATGATTCAAGAGAGAATCATCAACTTATATACAATTATTTCTGCATGTCATACACAAGAGAGATTAGATTTGGTCGGTAAGAAGGCCAGTGGCATAGAATTAAAAGTAAAAGGCAGAAATAGAGATGAAGATTCTAAAAACAGCATTTTCTGAAGAGGGAACTAGCTATCCTGAAGAGATTTTAAGTTCATCTATAGAAGCCTGACCAGCACAGGCTGGACCCACTTGGCAGGAATGTTCTAGAGAGGATTCAAACGCCTGATGGCAAGCTGAACTTGAAGGTTCCTCTCGACCCTGAGATTTACACACGTCCCTGTCATCTGTCTCACTGACTAGCTCTTATACACATAACACTGTGTTATTAATCATCACATGCCCAGTACCTGGTTCTGCATCATTAATATAACATGCATTCAAAAAATATTTGTTGAGTGAGTGAGAATGAACAATGATATTCTTCACAGAAAAGCCCAGTAAGACTTGATGAACTTTTAAGAACACCCAAGGTTCGAATTAAGCAAAACGGATGTCATCTATCTTTCATTTCCATAAGCAAACCATCTATGCCAGTTACTAAACTATCATCTCTCAGCTCCATACACACCATCGGGAAGGCTGGGCAGGGAATCTGCAAGCCCCGTTTCTCCGCTGCCAGGGCTTCCCCATAGCTTCTGCATCTGGGGTGCCAGAGGAGGCGGGCAGGGGTACCATCCCTTCCATTTTGCTCCAGTTCCTGACAGCATACAGAACAGGGCTTCCAAATTCTGGCAATGACTGATTTCCACGTTTCCCCCACATTCTCTGCACCTCCTCAGTAAGCCAGGACCCTCTCCTCAGAGGCCCAAGTCCCAGCCCTCTGAGCTCCCTTTACAAGCTCCTGAGTAACCAGACTCAAGGGGCCTTGGTCCCAGCTCCACAGAACACTTCCTCCTATGTGTCTTCTCTTTGTGTCTCCAGCCCTGATGGTGCTGGCTCGCGGCAGAGCCTGTGTTACTATTTCTGTTACTTCAGTATTCCTCATTTGCTTTTTCAGTCATCTAGCATCTCCCTAACCAATCCTTTATATTAAATCTCCTTTGTTAAAATGCCTGCTGTGATTCCTGTTTACCTGACTAGACACTGACGGACATACCACCTTGGTAAGTTCCTGGAAGTACAGTGGAAAGTCCCTGGAATCCACAGGCTGGACGTCTCAGTACTGTGTGCCAGGCGCTACGCTGGGCCCCCATCAGCCACAAACCAGGCAGGCAGTGAAGTGGTGAGGAGGACACAGGGGTCGGGGGGCAGCCCCAGCTTGACCACAGGAGAGTCTCTGGCAAGTCACTAGCTTCGCTGAGCCCTCCTTTCTTCGTGTGTAAAAATGGGGGGAAACCCAGGTTTGTGTGACCTATCCCCAACTCTGGGGGTTGGAAGTCACTAATCTAATGGCATCAGCACCTTCTTATTTGATGCTTCTAGTTCAATATTACTTGGATATTGTAATAACAAATAAACATTTTTAGACCAAATAAACATTTTCAGACCAGTGATTTATGAATGATAAGAAGGCCTTCCTGGGCAGTATCTCTTTCCCCTGCTGAGAGAGCACTTTCTCGCTTGCTTCCTGGGTCTCAACCACATCTTGGAGGGCTGAGAACAGTGGGTAACTCAGGTACTGTGGGAGTGGTGTGCTTGTTATTCCCCACTCCGCCTGCAGCATATAGCATGATGATCATCAGAGTCTGGGAAAATGGCACCTACGTAATGACATTAGCATAGATGGTCTCTATTCAGGGTAACCATAATGAATATCCTGGAGGCTGAATTATCTGAGCTACATCTCTGACTTCCCTTGTGAAAAGCACAGGAAGACAATGTAATCTGGGACTATGCAACTGCAGGTGATGTTTACCTTGAGAAGCAGACCTATCAGCATCCTAATTTGAGACACATAGAGTAAATTTCCATGAATATATAACCATTCAACACATTATTCAGAGGAAAAGTGTTTATCATCTTCAAAACATTTGCTATTCCAAGAACTAATTAAGTTTACAAACTAATTAAGTCCGGTATTGTGAATACCACAAGGCAGGAAATGTTCAAATCATATTGTTAATTATGCCTCTGACAAAGAAACTGTATTACAGGTATTACATACAAATGCTACAACCAGCCAAGTCCTTTAAATTCCATGATCTCAAGCTTGGGAACAAATGAAGCCAAAACATGAGCATAAAATGAATGTAAAATTAAGTTGCTTAGAGGAAAGTTCAAAAATAGCCCTAAGTGAAGGCTTAATCAAGTTATTCTATCGCCTGTTTTTGCTCATGGCACTCCCAGAGCAGCCCATTAACCCACAGCCTGCAGACAAGCACGACTGTCTAGCTTTTTGACACCTGCATTGAGAGTGTATAAATTAATGATAATACCGAAAGAAGAGCTTAATTTAGTGAGACTTGAAGTAATAAAAACATGGGTTCAAATCACAGACCAGCACTTACTTACACTATGACACTGGGAGAAACTAAGAGAGTGGGCTCTCAGTCCCCTGGACTATCAATTAGGGATACTGAGACCTACGTCTGGAGTTGCGGGGATTAATGATACACCTCAAGTGCCCTACCTCGACGCCGCACACAACAAATTCTCGCCTCCTGCACACTCCAGAGTTCTGTGTATTGATTCAAGCAGAGGCATATATGAAGAGAAGGCTAATACAAATTTAATGAAAATTTAAATATTAATATGATTAAAGCAAAGATCATCAGAAGAAATCATAGTCACAGTCCTCTAGATCCTCTTGTAGTGAGAAATCTGGTCACTCGTGGTCGTGCCGCCCCTGGGCAGGGTCTGGGCATCAACGGTCAAATCAGGGGCTCTCTGAACACGAGGTCGGAGGGCCTTAAGTCCTCCGTCCTAACTCACTCCTTGCTTAGGGTTCACTTGGGTGAGCTGCTTATCCTCTCTCTGAAACTCATTTCATTGCCTGTCAAATGAGGACTCCTTATTACCTCACATAGTTGAGGTGGAAACTGAGACCACGGGAAAAACCATTCACAACCGGAAAGAGCTACGCAACTATCCGTGGGGCCACAGCAAGGGCCCCAAGGGGATTCCTGTGTGGGAGGGAGGGTCCCTCTAAGTGGGATAAGTAAGCAAGCTGCAAGGCCATCGGTCCTTACAGGGAAGCTTTCCAACTGCACTTAACAAAGGGCTGGCAGGTTAGACCTTCCCTTTGCCCTTCAGGGCTCGGCCGGCTCTCTGAACTCAGGGCTCCGTAGGAAAAGCAGATCTGCTCCCTCCGCAGAGCAGAGAGGGTGGTGTGCTGGGTAAAGGACACTTGCTCTGCAACAGCTCACAGGACCGTGCATTTATCTGCAAAAGGTGTGCAGAAAACTGCGCTTCTGGGATGACTCTGACACAGGATGCGCGTCTGCCACGTGACTCCCGGGCTAGAAGCATGGCACACACGTCATTCTACATGTGCGCAGGGAATTAAAATTTAAATGTAAAGAGCCCCAAGTGGCTAGAAGCCACCCCAGCACAGATCTAGAATACAGCTAAACACTAGACAGGACGTGAAAAGGCCTGTGACAGCAGAAAGAGGTGCCACGAAGTTCGGACACTTCTTGGTCATTCAACAACCAGTTCCTGAGTGCGGACAACGTGCCAGCCGCGCTCCCTAGCAAACACCTACCATCCGTGGACAGCGGCTGGACAAGTGCACACGGACTCTGGAGCCAGGCCGCCGGGCTCAACAAGCGCTGGGCACGCTACTGTGTGACACAATGATACCGACCCTACTCTCAGGAAATACATACTCTAGGAAAGCCTACACGTGGCTACTCACAGTGTGAAGTTTACATTTTAAGTACAAATGAAGTATTACAAAATTTAAAGGACACAGTAAACACTTCCAGGTCAGCAGATCAAGGGGAACTTCCGGACAGGCGGTCCCTCAGCTGGGCCTGAACGAACAGGCCTGGCTCCCCGCAGGGGAGCCCTACGCAGGGGGGCGCACGAGCCGCCCCGTGCACACAGGGCCGTGGTGATCTCTGCAAAGCCACCGAGCAGCAGAGTGCGACAAACCCACGCGGTGCAAAGGCGGGAGCGCCTGGTGACGTGGCTGAGAAGGCGGGGAGACTGCAGACAGACCCCCAGCACTCTGCTGGGTGAGCAGCTCTGCTGTCAGGACTGGAGCCTCAGGAGGCACTGACACGGGGCAGGAGCAGGAAGGCCTTCACGGTCCACAAGAGGAGAAGCGGCCTCGTACGGCAGCGCCCCACGGCGACTGTGTCGGAACTGGTGCTTCAGTGTCCGCAGCTGTTTGCGCTAAGGTTAAGCTACTTTCACAAACAAAGATGTCACATAAAAGCTGCACAGGAATGAAAAAATATGATAAAGAAAAGGTGGGTCTTGAGACCCTTTATAGGCCCCTGTAACTACCTACATCAGAAGAGTGAAGCAAATTTTCAGACTTCAATAATTCACGCAAAAAGTCCAAGATGTGCTGGTATGAATTTCAATGAAAAAACTCACACATTATACGTTAAATCTGAGGCCATGGGCTGAACACCGAAAAAAGTGAGAATTACTACACAATAGCACCCGCAATGCCTTCTTGTAAATACAAGGTCATTTTACTCTGAGACTGAAAAATAAGATATTAAAGAAAATTCTGTTATATAACATCTCTGAAAGAACAACCAAAAAATCCCCACACTACACCTTTTCTACAAGACAGGAAGAAAAGGAGTGATAAGCTACATGTTTGGTAAACATGATAAGCTATAACTAACTGGTAAAACAGATATAAATCTTACTGAAGGATGGGTAAAAATGTGTGACTTCATTTTTCTTTTCCTCTAATCTACTTCTAGCTTAAATCTGTTGAATTCATGCCTATTTCCTTCAAACGCATTCAGATCTCCTAAACATTCTTTGATACCTTTTAAGTTTCTTGCTCAATTGCTACACCTGATTCTTCCAGAAATGATTTTTACAAGTCATAGAAATAACACGTTAAAAGAAAAAAACTTTGCATGAAACAAGAACCAACAATGACAAGAAGCATGACTGATATTTTACGTGGGCTTTCAAAAGTCTGAATGCCAAGGAATCACACCTTTACGTATGGCTCATGAGTCACCAACCGAATGTGTTCAAAGACCCTAAATTCTAAGAAAGAAAACATTACAAAAAAAGAAAAAAAGGGCTCAGAATTCAGCCAGTGCTGTTTCTGTTTTTGTTTGTTTTATAAATTAAATGTCTGCACTTATTGACAGCCTCCTGAAAAGCAGACAAACATATTTTCGGCACTTTTAAATATACTGTCTTAATCTTTAAGGGAGGTAGAAAAACAAAGGAGGGTACCTTCTTGTCTATGGAGCTAGTAAGTGAAAGTAATAGGTACTGCACCCACATGTGATAAAAGCGTGATACACTTAATATAAGCTTCCACGAATTCCTGGAGAATCATTTTATTCATCCTTCCAAAGCATTCACCCCATGCTACCTTGCAACATTTACCATAATTGTTTACATCTGTCTCAACCACGGCCAAATTTCAGTACTCGGGATAGTGTCTTGCACGTGGCAAGTATTAAATGAAGAAATGAATATACAAGAGTCTTAACTGTAAGATATGAGTTCCCTGTTGGTTTTTGCCATGAACTATTAAGTGACCCTGACCAAGTGACAAGTTCTCTGACTTTTATTCCATTTCTTCTAGTAAATATTTTCCGAGCTCTCTCTCTATTCCCACGCCAGCCCAGCCCAGGCCTACGATGGGAAAGTAACTGCCTTCTGAGAAGAGGATGGGGTGGACTTCTGCTTCCTTTATAGACAACTCCTCTTCTGAGTGGCCTTTCTCCCTGCCCATTTCAAAACCTACCTCTAATCTTCCATCAACCCTACGAACTCCTCAAATCCTCTGACAAATTCAAGCTTTTGTTGGTCAGCCAGGGTCAGTTTCCGTTCTTTGAAAACAAAGGACCCTGAGTGACACAGTGGGGAAACACAGTCTCCTCCACACTGTAAGTGCTCCAATATTACTCCTTTTCAACTAACCCATTAAAAAAAAAAAAAAAAAAAAAAAAGACTGTAGCCAAACTACTACCAGGTCCTGCCTTGTAATACCTCACAATCAACTGCATTTCTTCCCGACTGCCATTGTCCTACTTCTGATTTAACTTTCATCTCTTCTTGAAATCCCTTTGTTCATGTTTCTGAGGCTAAGTCTCACCTTCCTTAGCTGCAGTGATTTTTTAGGATCAATGATATAGTAATAAAAGAGATATAGTATCATTAAGTATGAGAACATGATTTTCTATTAAAAAATCCTGTAAGTCATTGTAGCCATTAAATAATAGTCTTAATTCTATCATAGAACTAATAAAGGTAAACTTTAAGTTTAACAATTCTTTTTCATTTTAACTTTATGGCAGCATAAAGGGGATAAGAACTCTAGCATGAGCTCTATTTACAATAGCCAGGACACGGAAGCAACCTAAGTGTCCATCGACAGAGGAATGGAAAAAGAAGATGTGGCACATATATACAATGGAATATTAGTCAGACATAAAAAGAAACAAAACTGAGTTATTTGTAGTGAGGTGGATGGACTGAGAGACTGTCATACAGAGTGAAGTAAGTCAGAAAGAGAAAAACAAATACTGTATGCTAACACATATATATGGAATCTAAAAAAAAAAAAAGGTTCTGAAGAACCTAGGAGCAGGACAGGAATAAAGACGCAGATGTAGAGAATGGACTTGAGGACATGGGGAGGGGAAAGGGTAAGCTGGGACGAAGTGAAGGAGTGGCATGGACTTATATATACTTCCAAATGTAAAAGAGATAGCTAGTGGGAAGCAACTGCATAGCACAGGGAGATCAGCTTGGTGCTTTGTGGCCACCTAGAGGGGTGGGATAGGGTTAGGGTGGGAGGGAGACACAAGAGGGAGGAGATATGGGGATATACGTATATGTATAGCTAATTCACTTTGTTATATAACAGAAACTAACACACCATTGTAAAGCAATTATACTCCAATAAAGATGTTTAAAAAAAAAAGAAAAAGAAAAAGAACTCTAGCATAGGAGGAGAACAAGATAAAAGGAAATTATTTAAAAAATATTTTTTCTTGCTACCTAATATAAAAAGTCTCTTTGATCAAATAAAATCCAGCGTAAATCTCCTCCCTCCAGGCAAGGTTAAAAACTCAGGAAGAGAAAGTAAGTAAGATAAATGAGTTTAAGGCACTCTGATGTGTCTCTGGAGCAAAAATTAACACTTTTTAAAAACAAAGATGTGCAGACACTATGCCATAACAAAAAGATGATCTGCTGGCCATATCCTGTATCTAAAATTTTGTATCTTCAAAAACAGGAAATTATAATGAAAGACAAAGTTAGAGATAAGAACTGTAATTTCCTTTTTGTATAGATAAACACATACACAAACAGCCAAGAATTCAGGAATTTTAATAGCAAGAAAGTGGATCAGTAGAAAAATCAACTTAACAATAAGCGTTAAGTGGACTTGAATTATATCTCCAACACAGAAAGCTACATGACTGTGGTCAAATTACTTAATCTCTGACACTCTATCTTTTAATTGGAGAAATGTAGATAATGATGTCTAATATGCACACTGTGGTACGCAACTAAAACAGAAAACAAACGTAAACAATGCCCGACGACAGGCAGTAGATATTTATGTTACCTATTTATATTGCTATTATATTTCATTTAGGCACATCTAAGGTGATACCCCTCCCCCCCAAAAAGAGACACTGTAAATATCTACCCTTCCCAAACACAAAGCTCTTTGCCATCTTCCAACTCTTTCTTCCAGCACAGTCAGGTGCCCGCCTGCCAGAATAGGCACCAAAACTGACCTGTGGGTTGTAGGGTAAGAGAAATAGGAAAAGCAAGTCAATTCTAAAAGTAAAGCACAATGAACAGAACCACTCTGAAACAGAACTACCCCAAGTTTATGATAATGTGGATTCTTTCAAATACCCTGGCCGGCCCAGCACAGAGGGAAACAGGTGCGCCGGAGCCCCCGTTGTCACAGCACTCCCAGTAACGTGTCTTCTCCCAGCTCCAGACCCTGCACCTGGGGACAGGTTAATAATGTCTTTCTTACCTCTTCCATACCCTCTACACCTCAGAGTAAATGCTCAATGTATTTTAGACGACTAAATGAAGAAATGATTAACACAAGTGTACTTATATTCAAAACAAACAACAGTGGAAGAAAACAAGCATAATCTTTACCTACTCCCTCAAAATCATTTCCATTCACCTATGTATGGAATGCCTGTTGCATGCCAGGGGCTCTGCTGGCTGCGGAGTTCTTCCAGAAACAAGACAGAGATTCAGTGATCCCGAAACTTAAGGCAGAGCAGGGAAGGCAGGCATCAGGGAGACAATTACAGCAAAGGCGATGAGTGTTCTGGCTGGGGGTCCACAGGCTGTGAAAGACAAGCCCAAAAGCTCAATCGAGACCACTGCAGGGTCATTGATGGACAGGCAAGTTAAGACTTGCTGAGAGGTTTTCAGCACAAGAATTATACGCTCAGGTATGGATGTTGGGAGATCACTCTGGCCGCCCTAGAGAGGAGGGTCTGCCGGGGAGGAACAACTCAGTAGGGTGGATGAGCCACTTAGGAGATGGCTGCTGAGACATTTCTTAATGACCAAAAGCTCTCTTTATCATCCCCCCAAAACTCCCAAAGAAAGTGTGTTTTATGTACTATGGCTTCAATGCCGCAGAGCAATACAATATGGATAGAACACAACCAGGTTTTTTTCATCTTTGAGTTTGTGAACATCTTGAAGCCCATTCATTCCCTTCATAGAGACATGAAATATCCTTAAATGAACACATTAGCCTAAGAATCAAACCACAAACCACAGCACAGCATAAAGAAAAGGTACACAGTTTCACGGTGCCATGGTGATTCAGTGGATTTACCATCACATGTAAATCATCTGACAATGACCTGATTACTAACGGAATAATAATGTTTTTGAGAAGTTGGATAGGATAGTACAAAATGAATGGCCAATTTCTACCCTCATGACCTCAAGTAAGTTAGTTATTCACTTGGTTACAACTTTACTCACTTTTAAAAATAGAGAAAATACTACCTACTTTTCATGATTATTGAAAAAATAAGTTCAGTGTATAAAGGAATACCTACTATTTTGGGGAAAAAACAACTACTAAGCACAGTATCTGACACACAGCAGATGTTAATAAATGACTGTTGCTTTCATATGCATTTCCATTAAAACATCATCAGTTTCTTCCAATGGGTCACATCATCTGTATAGACTTGGCCTAATAAACTTACAGGACATGTGCTTTTCATTCCCTCTCCCAGCCCAAGAAAGGAGCTTTCACATATGCTGCGTCCTATTAGTAACAGACCACAAGATGCTTATACTGAAGGTAATAAGGTTGAATTCATGCAGAAAGCAAACATTTACAAACCTTGAAAGCCTTCAAAAACAGCCATTAAAATGTAGCAATAAAGACAAGTAAAAGGCATGCAGAAGGGTTGCTGCTAAGGTCTTGAGAAATACTGTCCTCCCAGAAATACCCTTATAAATCTACCATTAGGACACATGGAACACTTCTGCCATATCCACTGGTGACAGCACAACTGATTTTCTGAAGCCCCCAAAGGGCACTCAGAGCTAAGTATGGGAGTGAAGTAGGAAAACCCTAACTGGACCGTGCCGTGTGCTCTAGAGAGCAGCATGTCCTGTAAAATGCTGAAACCTTGTTTGTCCTCATCCCAGTTCAAATAATGCAGATGAACGCGATATCTCTGCTATTCCCCCCATGGAGACATGGGGGGCTAATTCGTTCCTCTTCAATCTGGGCTCACTTCAGTGACTTAGTCAACCAACAGAATGCAGCAGAAGTGGCACCCCAGGACCTCCAAGTCTAGTCATAAGGAGCGCTGCAGGTCCTGCCCAGCCTCTTGAAGGGCTCACACTCCCTCTGGCAACCCCGTCCGGAGCTCTAAGAAGCCCAAGCCATGCATGGCGAGGCTGTAATTGGCTAGATGGCCGACAACTCGGGCTAAGCTCTCAGCTGAGGTCCCAGCCACCAACAGCTGGCGTCGCCTGCCAGCTGCGGGAGGGAAGCACCTTGACGTCCAGCCTTCAGATGACCGCAGCCCAGCCACTCTACCTGCCACGCCATGAGACGCTCCACGGGAGAGCTGTTCAGCCGAACCCCATCACTCACACAACTGTGCGAGTCCACAACACACTGTTTTAAACCACTTTAAGTTTGGGGTGGCTTACGACACGGCCCGAGGTAACACATATATCTATCAGGGTGTGCGGGTGTGAAGTTGGGGACTATACCCCCAGCAGTCCCTGGCTGCAGTAGGAACTAGCCTCCGCCAAGTTCAACATGGCAGACATTTACTTTTTTTTAAACCCTGGTACTTGTTTTAAAAAAGGCTTCTGAAGAGTTTCCTTCAATTCCTTGATCTATCTTCTTGATGAGCTTTTTTTTCTTTTTCAGCTTGACCTTTCCATTTCCCTGCAGTTTTCCTCCAATTCCTGCTAATAGAGATCAGTGGTTAAACGCGCCCCTCAGCTGGAGGTTGCCAGCTCTGTCCCCAGCCTGGCCCTTAGCTTATCTGCAGAGTCCACTTTTATTTCCCTAGGAAGGAGCACAATTCTCCACAGCACATATTTACATTTCAAAAGTATTTACTTGCTTAAACTATACATTCTAAAATATTAAAAATACCACACATCTGCACTTAAAACACAAGTAATTACTTCTATATCACAGTGACTCATTCCCCAAATTCTCTAATCACCTCCCTAGAGGCAAAAATAGGCTTTTCGCACACGGCCCTTCTCCCCATCACTCACATGTTCAGTTGCCCATGCATCCTGCTACAGTGACTGCCCAGGTGCCAGGACTGTGCCCCAGCCAGGGAAACAGAGCTTAATGAAACGGCCCCTCACCTTAAGGACTTCAACCCTGGTAAAACAAACAAGACCTGTAAAGGCAACGTCATGTTATAATATAAGGGAAAGTACGGAATCACAAAGAACCCACCAGCACCATAGAGAAAAGGGAGCATAACTGCTGTTTCTCGGCACGAATTCAGCAAGGAGACAATACCGCCCTCCCGACTGGTACCATGTACGAATCCCAAAGAGCTGGTATCAGGGAAATCACAAACATACAACTACAGAGGAAAAAGATCAATAAAACCAAAAGCTAGTTCTCTGAAAAGCTCAATAAAATTGATAAGCCCCTAGCCAAACTGACCAAGAAAAAGAGTGAAGACATGACTACTAACATCAGGAATAAGAGTGACATCACTACAGATCCTACAATTAGTACCCAACAGTTTTATATTAATAAATTTGAATTTCAGATGAAATGGACAATTTCCTTAAAAGACACAAACTACCAAAGATCACTCAAGAAGAAAAAGACAACGCGAATAAGCCTCCATCTATTAAAGAAACTGAATTCACTGAATTCACAGCTTACGAACTTTTCTCAAAGAAAACCCCAGGCCTAAATGGCTTCACGGGTGAATTCGACCCAACACATAAGGCATAAATAATACCACCAATTCTTAAAAAACTCTTCCAGAATAGACAGAAGAGGTGAACACTTCCAAAATCATTTCATTAGCCTAATGTAAAAATGAGACAAAGATTTTAGAAGAAAACTGTATCTCAATATCCCTCCTGAACAAGGATGAAAGAGTCCTTAAGAAAATAGTAACAAATTGAATTTAGCAATATCTAAACAAGAGTAGACAAGATCATCAAGTATGGATCGTCCCAAGAAGGTAAGCTGGCTTAACATTTGAAAGTAATGCAATGTTATTCACTACATTAACAGACTACAAAAGAAAAACCTTGTGATCGATCATCTGAATAAATGTTGAAAAGGCATTTAAAAATATTAAACCTTCATTATGATAAAACCTCTCAGCAAATAAGAATAAAATGAAACTTTCTCAATCAGATAAAGAACATCTATGAAAAATCTACAGATAACATCACAATTAATGGTGAAAGACTGTATCATTTCCCCCCCATAACCAGGAACATCTACTCACTGACATGGATGGACAGAGCCAGCACAATAAGAGAAGAAAATTAAAATAATTCAGATTGGAAAAGGAAAAGTACCTTTATTTAAAGAAAGAATAATCTAGAAAATCCCAAGGAATCTACAACAAAGCCACCAGAAGTAACAGGTGAATTTAGCAAAATTGCTGGATATAAGTACTACACAACAATCAACTGTATTTCTAAGAGCACATGCGTTAAAAAAAAGAAACTTCAAAAATAACATTTCAATAGCATCAAAAAATATGAAATACTGAGGGATAAAGTGAACAAAATATGAGTAAAACCTATACATTAAAAACTACAAAACATTGCTGGTAGAAATTTTTAAAGATCTGAATAAATTAAGACAGAATCATGTCCATGGATCAGAAGACTCAATATTGTTAAGATGTCAATTCTCCCAATATTGATTTATAAATTTAATGTAATTCCCTGTCAAAGACCAGTAAACTTTCTTGTAGAAATTGATAAAAGCTGATTTTAAAGTGTATATGCATGTTCAAAGCACCTTGCATATAAGGTCCTTGTAAGTATAGGGAAGAAAATTCTGAAAAAGAACAAGTTGAAGGACTCATTTGATTTCAGCAACTTAGTATGAAGCTCCAGTAAGTAATACAGTGTGGTGTTGGCTCAAGAAAAGACATACAGAACAAAAGAACAGCATCCTACATATACACTAGGTAAGCCACACATATGGTTAATTGATTTTTGAAAAAGATTCAAAGACAATTCAGTAGAGAAAGGACAGTCATTTCAACAAGTTGTGCTAGAACAATTAGATATACATATGCAAACAAATTAATCTCAAGCTCTACCATATACAAGAAATAACTTGAAATGGAACACAGACCTGAATATTCCCTTTTTGCTTCCTGTTTTCTTTGATGCTTAACTCTTTCTCCATACATAGAGCTCTCTCTAACTGGATTAGTTCAATAGATACACAAGTATTTTAATTGCTGTCAAAAAGTAAATGAAAAATGCATTTTGCTTTAAGATACAAAAAGTACAGGTGAAAAAATATAAAACGGAGCAAAGTACTACAACCCACAAGTGTAGTGCTAATAATCCCATATATTTGTTCAGCCTAATCTACTACTCAAAGTGCTCCTGTATCCATTACATCGTATGGCATCATAGAAATCCCTGACTTTTGGCAAATGGTTATCAGCATTTCATTTGCTACTTCCAGTCTTGAGGCTTATTTATCTGGTTACCAATCTATATGCTTGTCAAATAATCATAAATTGGTGATTGTGGGTAGGGAAAGTGTATAGTAGGTACTAAAACATATCCTTAAAAAATTAGTGCTTTTTCCTGTTATCAAAATTCTCAAATGTGCAAAAGAATTTTAAGAACAGTCTACTTTATGACATTAGAATAGCAGTTTATAGAATAAGCAGTTACTAAATAGACAACCATAACAACATCAAACAATGTGTTAATAGCTACTGGTCAAGAAACAATTTACTCACGGAACAAAGTTTTCTACATTTCCCTGCAAAAGTACAAAGCATTATTGTAGATCTCACAAACCCAAGAGTTTTCCAGCGTTTCAGTCTCAGGAGCCCTTTTGACTTAAAACTCATACAAAATTTTAAGAAGCCCAGAAAACTTTTTGTTTATGTGTTACAATCTATCAGTCTTTACCATATTCTAAATTAAAACTGAGAAATTTAAAAACATTAATTTAAAAATAATTATTTGGTTCTAAACTGTCATTCAAAATAAGTATGTGTACCAAGTGGCATATAACATACTAAATAAATATCAGATACATAGTCAAGTGCTAATCGCCATTTATTTTCAGTGCTCTTATTGTCATTGCCTGTTTTAACAATCAGCATTTAAACCTGAAGGTGTCAAACAAAGAAGTGTGGTTTTTTTTTAATCCAATTAAAAAAAAATAAAGAACAATTCTCCATCATTCACTAGTACTAACATTGGCAGACAGTGAAGTCCAGAATTTCAAGCTCCGGGGACACCGCCTTTTCGAAACAACATACCCTCAGTCTGCTCCTTGGCTTTCCTCTTAACACCTGACTACACAATGCATTGTATTAGTCACTCACTTTCATATTATTAATCTTTCCAAACCTTATTATATAAAAGATGTTGACTCCCACACCTGTGTTTCAATAACTCTAATAATAACAATGATGGAGTAATGATAATACTCTGGCTTTGTGTTGCAGCTTACAAACTAAAAAGCCTTTCAGATTTTTCCAGTTTATCTCAACCTACAGCTCTATGGGGTGAGAAAGCTAGACACCACTACCTCCACTTTACTTTTTTTTTTTTTTTTTTGCGGTACGCGGGCCTCTCACTGCCACGGCCTCTCCTGTTGCAGAGCACAGGCTCTGGATGCGCAGGCTCAGCGGCGATGGCTCACGGGCCTAGTTGCTCCGCGGCACGTGGGATCTTCCCGGACCGGGGCACGAACCCGTGTCCCCTGCATCGGCAGGCAGACTCTCAACCACTGCGCCACCAGGGAAGCCCCTATCTCCACTTTAAAGATGAGGAAGCAGAGCAGGGCAGGGAAGTCATTTGTCTGCGGTCACAGGGCTCCAAGGGCACTACACCATGAGACATCCGTGTAGGTGTGGAGCGAGGACGGGCAGGCCTAACACCTCTTGAACCAGAACACGGCACTTAACAAAGAGTAGTCAATGTTCTATGGTAAAAAGCTACAAACCCAAACTGTAGACAACATAGGTCCAAAGTAAGTGACACTGGGTAGACGTGTCCTTTCTCAGAGCTGGAGGGGTCATCAAAACAGTCACTGGCCTTGGATTGTAAGGCACTTTCCCTCCCCGTATAGATACAGATCCATGGCTTCTCTTTTCCAAGTAAGAGCCCCGATCTTTCCCAGACACAAGGGGCCCTTCTGATGCATTTGGAGGGTTCAGGACTATGGTAAGTGCTCTGAAATAAGGAGATGCTCAAGTGTTTCTGTATCTGTAACACAAATGTCATTTATTCCACAAACGTTTGAAGCCCACTGTGTGCTAGGAAATCAACAGTGAGCAGAAAGAGACATATCACATGCCCTATTGGACCTTAAATGTTAATGTTAAATATATTAACCACCACTGACAAATGATGTCAAATGATAAATATACTCAGACATT
The DNA here is from genome assembly GCF_964341445.2 of Mesoplodon mirus. Lineage (NCBI taxonomy): Eukaryota > Metazoa > Chordata > Mammalia > Artiodactyla > Ziphiidae > Mesoplodon > Mesoplodon mirus. The sequence goes on from NC_138992.1 coordinate 6,494,943, forward strand.
ATATAAAAACATTTAAATAATTTAAAATGTTGAGAAAAATTAAAGAGAAACATAAAGAACATTGAAAGAAAATTTGTTTTACATAAGTCTAAAGGTTCAAGGTCAAAATGCCAGAGAGAAGAGAAAAATCATTTTATCCAAACAGATGAGCTCGAATTACCCTCTTCTAGAAAAAGAGAGAACATAAAAGAGAACAATCAAACTGCTGTCTTTCATCAGAGATGCTTGTGAAAATGAGTATTTTTGTGCAGTATTATTCATGTTTGATCAGGTCTGATAACAGTATTTCCACAAATCAATTTCTGTCACAATTAAGCATGCCAACTTATAAATGAATATACACCGTATAAGAATGGGTTTTGCTACACAGGTAAACATGATTGTCATTAGGAGTATATGCTCATATACTGGGAACATCTGGGAGACAAAACACAAGACATACATATCTAAATATGCATATTATATAATAAACTATTACTATTCCTTTCTAATGGAGCTGAGAAAGCCATTCAATTGCTTTGGAGGGACCTGTGTTTGAGTAGTTTCTGCCACCTGCCTACCATATAACCCAAGGCTAGTTATTTAACCTCTCTAAGCCTCCGTCTTGTCACTCAGAAAATGGAGATAACATTCGCCCTGACTACTAACAAACCTCTAATTTCTGGGAGGAGTCTAGACTTCCCCAATCTCCCCTTGACCCACGAACAGGAGCTCAGACAAGGGCCAGGAACAAAGCGGACTTCCAGTAGACAATACGAGGCCACCGCCCATTTACTATTCATCCATCCAAAATGTTTACTGAGCATTTTCTATGTACCGAGCACTGCTTTGACTGCTCGGCATCAGGAGTGAATAACAAAGACCCTGCCCTCATCAAGCTCACATTCTGTGGAAGGGATGATGCCTTTGGAGAGAAAAATTAAGGATTATAAATGGTACTGGAGAGGGACCTGGGCTCATCCACCACAGTCTCACTGACCTCTTCTTTTGCCTTACTTCTCACACTCAAGGGCCACATGCTGGCAATGAGCCCTGGAGCCCCTCGGGACCATGAGCATCCTCACCCTTGGAAAGCTTAGGGGGAACACCAAATGGAGCACGTGGACCAGGCTTCTTAGACACGTTGCTCTTTACCCCCTGGGGGCCCGTGTCCAGGACTGCAAAGGTGAAGCAAAGACAACATGTAGCACTCAGGAGCTAAGGCCTCTGGTAATAATAAAAGGATATATTTCAAAGGCCTAGGCAAATGAAAAGAATATACAGATCAAGGATGCTACTCAATCTTGCACACCTCATCGTGCTATCAAGAGGCTTAGTGAAGTAACATGTAAAAATCTTTGGTAAAAGCACTGTAAATTGACCTGCAAATGCCATCATCATCATCATCTCCATTACCTTTACCACCATTACTTAGTCCTATTTGTGCTCGATTATATCATTACGGAATAGCTAATATTCTAGAAATTAACTTCACCCAAAAAGATGAAGCTACCATATGAAATCTTACAAAAACGATTTCCTACAATAAGCAAAGGAAGAGTTTAGTACTGAAAACTAAGTAACCAAACAGAAAATGAATTCCTATCATCTCCATGCAAACTACCCATCAGAGCATCTGATGTGACCACAGGTGCGAGTCATTCCTCTCATTAACACACCAGAGACTCTCCTATCTTTAAACCTCTGCTCTTCTGGCTGCAATGCCCTTCTCTGCAATACCTGTAGACAGCTGGCAAACTCTTGCTCGCCCTTCAACGCCCAACGTGAAAAGTATCATCTCTGTAGTTTTCCTTGTCCCATCCATACTAATGCACTGCTTTCTCATCAGGGCTCCCAGGGCACTTCTGGCATTCATTCATCCCATATCTTTTACTGAATACCTACTACGTGTCAGTCACCATTAAAGGTGCTGAGGATACAGCCACAAGTAGGCAACATGCTGTTTACAAGTTTACACTCTAGGAGGGAGAGACAGATCGTAAATATATCAGTTGCCAGAAGGTAAAGGAGGGCTCTGAAGAGAAGTGAACTAGTGAGGAAGATAACTGGGATGGGGGAGGGTATTTCTGTGCACAGCTTTTATCACACTGCGCGTATTCTAGTAGACTGTAGCTCCTTCTTTCTTATTCATCGTCACCTCCCCAGCAGTTAGCTCAGGACTTGACAAATACAAATTGTAAAAATAATAATAATAAAAATATTAGCAGCTGACATTAATTGAATGTTATCACCTACCATGTAATGAATGCTTTACATATGTTAACCTATCTTCACAACAGTCCTTTAGAATTTTTACAGTATTCCACATTTCACCTCACTGAGGAAACTGAGGTACTGAAGGGTTAAATTACTTTCCCCAGGCACAGAGCCAGCAAGTAGGAGTGACAAGACAGACTTAAACCTAGGCCATCTGATTCTAGAGGCCTCATTCTTAGTCACAATCCACGACTGTCTTCCAAAATACTGGACATTAAAAGTCATCTTACATCCAAACAGATTGGAATTGTACATCTGTGCTCTGTAATATATCTAAAATGTCCTGTACTGGCCCAGAAACAGAGTCCTCACAACCCTGGCCAGGGACGAGACTGAGCAGGTCCCGACTGGACCCCAGCACTCCGAGGTCTGGATGTGCAAGAGAGAGCGCGGCCCCGCAGGAGCCAGTGGACGAGCAGTGGGCTCTGGGCGAGGCAGTGCCAGGCACCTGGACACGACAGCCTCGTGGCACGGTGCCCTGATAATGGCGAGGGACAGAATCATGTAAATTCAGAGTATGAATCTGATTCACATACTTTATACCTTTTAATTCCAAAGACTAATTAGCTTCAAAGATTCTCAAGTACAGAAAATGCCCCCCACTTCCCCTCACCACCGCCATGACAACGTTGCACTAACCACAATCTGACAGCACTCAGGAGCCAGTGTGGGCAGCTGCAAACCACAGCACACGCGCTAATGGCAGCCGGATGTGTTTCCTCGCCACAATCCATCATCTTCGGGTTGGGTGCTGTGCAACAATGCAACTATAATATAATAATTACTGGATTGAGAAGATGACGTTTTCAGACAGGTCCGACCATTGTAACCACATGTTTAATGTGGAAAAAAAAGTCCATAAAACATAATCAGCAACTTTCAAACATGAGCCAGGTGCAAAGAGGATTTGATTAGTAAATACAGTGTTTCAATAGGGAAAACCCAATAGTCTTGACTTTTTTTTTAATGGACTGACTTACAGAGAGAGGGAAACAGAGAAAGAAAGGGATGAAAGAGACTTGATGTCTAGGAATGCTACGGGAGAAGGAAAAATGCTGTCATCCCCAGGAATAAGCACAAGAACAGTAACAAAGCAACACCTATGGTTTAATGCACTGAGTTCTTTTCTGGATGTTCTGATGGGAAAAGCCTCATGAAAAAGAAAGGAATAAACTAAACGTTGGCTGGGCACCTGCTATGTGCCAGGCACTAGTCAGACCCTTCACAAATAGTTCCTTTACCTCCCTGATCTTCACACACATCTTGTGACAACTCGGCTGGCTAGGTGGTGTTTACCCCTTTCACAGAGGAGGGAAGTGCTGCAGGGAATATACCTGCCCACATCCTCATGGCTAACAGCTGGCCCAGAGCCCATCTGCTGTGCGGCAGACGACTTATTCAAACAGTGAAATCGGAATCTCACATAGCAAGCTTTTCCCAGGCCCTACAGCCACTTCCCACCCATCCCAACACACAAACACCCGATCAAAAACTTAGAGAAAGAAATAGTGAAGGAGAAAAAAGACGGCACCAGTTACATTTGGGACTATGGAGGTATACGGACAATGGACATTAACTGGTAGAGAATATTCTTCCACAAACTGGTCTGGTAACCAAGAGCTCAGTTCCACCACCCCTTTTCTCTAGTATTAACCCTTACAGACCTAACCATTTCCTATTTCCCAAAGCAGCACTGTGAAATGCTTTGTAATTCTATTGTGGATTTTATCAGATGCAAATCCAAACGCTATATACATCATTGCTAATTATTTTTCTCTCTGCCCTATGGACAACCTTTAGCCACTATAAGTTCATCAGCCCAACCAGCAGTTCTGAACCTACCTATTAAGATAATACTCAGTGATACCGTAACACTTTTTTTTAACTCTGAAAAACCACAGGGAGATCGGACAAAAGTGCTTCTCCAAGAGTTTCTCCAAATTCTGGAAAAGCATTAATCCTGGCAGTGTGCCTATTACTGTTTTGATCATTAGACTGAGTGTCAAAGAAAGCTCTCTGTCTACAATATCAAGGCGCGACAAATTACATCTGAAAGGCAACCATACAGCAGAATGGGAAATGGAAAACCAAATACCCAGTTTTCCAGTTTAGTACATGATCCTCCCGTTACCAAGTACTCATAAAAGGTGACAGGCTGAGAGCCTGCCAGATAACGCTTTCTACTTAGTATCTCCCTAAATAACCATGCCTAAGTGGAAACAACACAAACTATCCAACATATCTTACGTCAAAATATGATTCAGAAGGTCCCATTTAAGTATATTCACAAACACTACTGGCAGAAAGTTTACCTGGTACATCTCACCTATAAATCAATTTGACAACGAGGGTTGTCAATGTTGATGAACTCCTACCTAGGTATTAAACTTCTGGGAGGCTATCCTAAAGAAATGATCTGAATGGCCAGTGCAGACTGATGTGCAAAGAGGTCCCCTGCAGCATTCACTGAGTCCCTGTTGTGTTCCAGGCACAGTGGATACAGCCTCTGCCTTCAAGGAGCTTTTACCCTATTAAGGGGAGACATAAGGAGATGACAATCCAGGGTGATAAAGGCTATGACAGAGTTATGCAGAGCGCTCTGAGAGATCAGAAAAGAACAGAAGGGGGGACCCAATCCAAAATTGAGAGTGGGCGGCAAATTGGTTTCTTCTGGGTGGTGACACCTGAGTTGAATCCCTAAGAACATAAATGGATTAAGCACATAAGGGGGAGGAGGGCATTTGTGTTACACCAAACAGACAGAAGAGCAAACAAAAGGCCTTAGAGAAAAAAACAACTGGCTTTCATGAATCAGACAAGAAATCCAGCATCACTGTAACCTCAGGATCAAAGAAGGGACTGACAGATATGAGACTGGATAGGTAAGTAGGAGGGTGAACACCATCCTGAGAAAGGTCCTGAGGATACAAGTTACCTTGAGGATATGATATACTAGTGAAAACCTTAAATAAAGGAATGACTTTATTGGATTTGCATGTATAAAAAGATTTGCATTTTGTACTGCTTTTTAAAATGCAAATCTTGAAAGAGAGAAAAACACTAGTGGTAAGGAAACAAATTCAGGCTCTTGCAGTGATCTAGATTAAGGGCAGCAATGTACAGAACGTAAGGACACAGAAGAGACAAATCAGAATTACCAATAATTCAAAGAATTGGAAATGCTCATTAGTGAGGAATCAGCTAAGTACAGGATGACATACATACCATGGAGTACTACTCAGCCATGAAAAACAGTATTTCCAACATTCTGATGATCTAAGAAAATGATAATAAAACATTAAGCTAAATGGGAGAAAATATATGCAAATGAAGCAACTGACAAAGGGATTAATCTCCAAGATTTACAAGCAGCTCATGCAGCTCAATAATAAAAAACCAAACAACCCAATCCAAAAATGGGCAGAAGACCTAAATAGACATTTCTCCAAAGAAGATATACAGATTGCCAACAAACACATGAAAGGATACTCAACATCACTAATCATTAGAGAAATGCAAATCAAAACTACAATGAGGTAACACCTCATGTTGGTCAAAATGGCCATCATCAAAAAATCTACAAACAATAAATGCTGGAAAGGGTGTGGTGAAGTGAGAACACTCCTGCACTGTTGGTGGGAATGTAAATTGATACAGCCACTATGGAGAACAGTATGGAGGTTCCTTAAAAAACTAAAAATAGAACTACCATATGACCCACTAATCCCACTACTGGGCAAATACCCTGAGAAAACCATAATTCAGAAAGAGTCATGTACCACAGTGTTCACTGCAGCTCTATTTACAATAGCCGGGACACGGAAGCAACCTAAGTGTCCATCATCGGATGAATGGATAAAGATGTGGCAGATATATATACAATGGAATATTACTCAGCCATAAAAAGAAACGAAATTGAGATATTTGTAGTGAGGTGGATAGACCTAGAGTCTGTCATACAGAGTGAAGTCAGTCAGAAAGAGAAAAACAAATACCGTATGCTGACACATATATATGGAATCTAAGGGGAAAAAAAAAAAAGGTCATGAAGAACCTAGGGGTAAGACGGGAATAAAGACACAGACCTACTAGAGAATGGACTTGAGGACATGGGGAGGGGGAAGGGTAAGCTGTGACAAAGTGAGAGAGTGGCATGGACACATATACACTACCAAACATGAAATAGACAGCTAGTGGGAAGCAGCCGCATAGCACAGGGAGCTCAGCTCGGTGCTTTGTGACCACCTAGAGGGGTGGGATAGGGAGGGTGGGAGGGAGGGAGACGCAAGAGGGAAGAGATATGGGAACATATGTATATGTATAACTGATTCACTTTGTTATAAAGCAGAAATTAACACACCATTGTAAAGCAATTATGCTCCAATAAAGATGTTAAAAATAAATAAATAAATAAAAATAAAGATCCAGCACTAAAAAAAAAACAACATTAAGCTAAAAAAATGAAATTATGAAATTTTCTATGGAGAAGCCAACTGTCTAAAATATTAACAATGACTATCTCCAAATGGTTGGTTTATGGTGAGTACGACTGTTTTTTATTTTTTATACTTTCTATTTTTTCCAAAATAAGCATTCATTTATCAAGTATGTAAAGAACACTTTCTATGGACAAGGCATGTGTGCAGGTGCTAGGTACACAACCGTCTACAAAACAGATATGAATCCTGGCCTCGTGAAACTTATAGTCCAATAAAGTATGTACTATTATACGTATTATCAGAAGAAATATTCAATTTTAAATTTAAATACAAAACGGAAGGGAGAGAGGAACTCATTTGTTAGTTTTAACAGATTTTTAGTGGATTCCTTATGATCTTCTATATATGAGATCATGGCATGTATGAATAGTTAACTGTAATTCTTCCTTCCCAATCTGGATGTTTTACTCCATTTTCTTGCCCAAAACCTCCAGAACAATGATGAGTAGAAGGGGCGAAAGCTGACATCTTTGCTTATTCCTGATTTAGGGCAAAAGTCTTTTACAGTTAAGTATGATGTCTCCTGTGGGTTTTTCACAGATCGCACTTTATCGGGTTTTGGGAAGTTCTCTTCTATTCCTAGTTTGTTGAGCATTTTTATCACTTAAGGGTGTTAGAATCCATGAAATGTTTTTACTGTGACTGCTGAGATGATTATGTGGCTTCTGTCCTTTATTCTATTCGCACAGATATGAAATTAATTGATTTACAGATGCTAAACCAACCTTGCATTCCTGGGATAAATCCTATGTGATCAAGGTGTATCCTTTTTATATGCTGCCTGGATTTGGTTTGCTAGTATTTCACTGAGGATTTCTGTGTCTATATTCATAAGAGATACTGGTCTGCAGTTTTCTTGTGATGTCTTTGTCTGATTTTTGGAATCAGGGTAATACTGGTCTCATACAATGAATTGGTAAATATTCCTTCCTCTTCTAATTTTTGGAAGAGTTTGTCAAGAATTAGTACTAATCAGTTTTTTAAATGTTTGATAGGATTCACAGGTGAAGCCATCTGGACCTGAGCTTTTCTTACTGAGTAGTTCGGTTATTTATTTATTTTACCAATTCAATCTCTTTACCATTCTATTCAGATTTTCTATTTCTTGAGTCGGTTTGTATCTTTTTAGGAATCTGCCCATTTCATCTAAGTCATCTAATTTATGAGTATACAACTGTTCACAGTATTCCCTTACATTTTCATTTCTGTAAAGTCAGCAGTTATGTACCTTTTTCATCCCTGATTTTTGTCATGAGTCTTCTCTCTTTTCTTTTAGTTAATGTAGCTACAATTTTGGCAAGTCTGTTGATCTTTTTAAAGAACCAATTTTTTTTAACATCTTAATGGAGTATAATTGCTTTACACTGTTGTGTTAGTTTCTGCTGTATAACAAAGTGAATCAGCTATACGTATACATATAACCCCATAACCCCTCCCTCTTGCGTCGCCCTCCCGCCCTCCCTATCCCACCTCTCTAGGTGGTCACAAAGCACTGAGCTGATCTCCCTGTGCTACACAGCTGCTTCTCACTAGCTAGCTATTTTACATTTGGTAGTGTATATATGTCCATGCCACTCTCTCACTTTGTCCCAGCTTACCCTTCCCCCTCCCTGTGTCCTCAAGTCCATTCCTAAGAACCAATTGTCGGTTTGTTGATTTTCTCTACTGTTTTTCTATTCTCTTTTTCATTAATTACCATTCTAATCTGTATTACTTCCTTCATTCTGCCTCTTTTAGATTTAATTTGCTCTTCTTTTCCCAGTGTCTTAAGATCGAAGGTTAGGTAACTGATTTGAGATTTATCTTCATTTTTAATGTAAGTGTTTATATCTATATGTTTGTCTCCAAGTACTGCTTTAGCTGCATTCCATAAGTTTTGAAATGTTGTGTCTTTATTTTCCTTCATCTCAAAATATTTTCTAATTTCCCTTATGATTTCTTATTTGGCTCATTGGTTATTTAGGAGTCTGTTAATTTCCACGTATTTGTGAACTCCCCAAGTTTCTCTCTGTTATTGATTTCCAATCTCATTTCACTGTGGTCAGAGAACATCCTTTACATGATTTAAATCCTTTAAAATGTACTGAGGTTTGTTTTATGGACTAGCATACGGTTTGTCCTGGAGAATGTTCCATGTGCACCTGAGAAAAATGTAGTTTCTGCATATTCTATAAATGTTCCTTAAGTCTAGTCAACTTATAGAGCTGTTCACGTCTTCTATTTCCTTACCAATTTTCTCCCTAGTTGTTGCCTCCATTATTTAAACAAGGGTACTGAAGTCCCGAACTATTACTTTGTTAAGCGGTTCATAATTATTTAAGGACATTGTATTAGTTTCCTATTGCCACTGTAACAAATTACTACAAGCTTAGTGGCTTAAAACAACAACATAAATGTATTATTACCTTACAGCAGTGGTCCCCAACCTTTTTGGCACCAGGGACCAGTTTGGTGGAAGCCAATTTTTCTACGGACCAGTGGCAGGGGAAGGGGGGATGGTTCAGGCGGTAATATGAGCGATGGGGAGCGGCAGATGAAGCTTCGCTTGCTTGCTTGCCACCCACCTCCTGCTGTGTGGCCCAGTTTCTAACAGGCTGCAGACCACTACAGGTCCACAGCCTGGGGGTTGGGGACCCCTGCCCTATAGTTCTGAAAGCCAGAAGTCTAAAATGGGCACATAAAGGCAGCATTTCTTCTAGAGACTCCAAGGGAGAATCCTTTTCCTTGTCCTTCCCATCTTCTAGAGGCTGCTAGCATTCTCTGGCTTGTGGCCACATCACTCCAATCTGTTTCCACTGTCACACTGTCTTCTGTCCGACTCTGACTCTTCCTTCACATTCCTCTTATAAGGACCAGTGTGATTATACTGGGCCCACCCAGATGATCAGGGATACTTTCTCCATCTCAAGATCTTTAACTTAATCATATCTATAAAGTCTCTTTCGCCATTTAAGGTAGCATTCACCAGTTCTAAAGATTAGGATATAGACATATTTGGGGGCCACTCTTCAGCCTACCACAAACATTAATTGAAACACACTGCTGAATCAAGTCCTAGTTTATTCCATGTCACTGAGCTCATCCAGGTCAATATAAACCAAGCACTTTTTAGCCCTACTTTTGATATATATAAACTTGTGCTCTTCGGGCATTCTTTACCTATTTAATTACTACTACATCAGTCATTTTTAGTTTTTTCTATCTGTATTTTCCTCATATTTTATGAAATTATTTCAAGTGATCATGTTGAATATGTAGGACTGAAGCAAAAAACTGTAAATAAGATACACCTTTTTATAGCACAGGCTTTTGAGTCAAAACAGAGCTTGGTTTTAATCGTTGTCAGGCTGTTTCATTATCTATAAAATAGGAGTATTAATAGTTATCTGTAGAAGGCTGCTGCAAAGATTAAATAAAATAATGTACGAAACAATATGGAAAATAGATGGGAGGAATGGTAACCGAGGAGGAGCTCACTAAATACTTACAAGAGGCTGTTACGGTCTACAGAGGGATAAAACGTTGGAGCGCAGAGGAAAGGAAAGAGAAGTTGTCAAGTCAGTCAATTAACTACCTGGTCATTGTGATATGTGACACCAAATAATCTCTGACAAATACCCTAAGAGGTGCTCTGAATGTTATCCAGACAAAAACTTCAGTATGGGGTGGGATACAAGAGAAATCGGCTCCACAGGCTGATCTTTTATCTTAACCCAGGGTAACTTCACAGAAAGAGTACAGACTTGGGAGTCAGACTGACAACGTCCAAAGCATTCAGTTAGAAGCTTGCCATGTGACACTGAGCCAATCACAGTTCCATGAAAGCCTGTTTTCTCACCTATAAAGTAGAATTTATGTCATTCATCTCAGAAGGCTGTACTGAGAATTGAGAAAAATATGCTCCGTAAATCTCCTGACACAGTGTATGACACTTAGCAAGAACTCAACAAAATACCTCATTATTATTAATAATTACATGACACGAACAAGTTACTTTAACATCTCTAAAACCCCTGCTGTATAATTTGAGATAATGTCCTAATATATGAAAATCCCTAAAACCAGGCTGAAGACACACTCGGTACTTGAGGAACATCAGTTTCTCCTGCCTCCCCAATCCCTCTGTGCTTGACAGAACAGTGGCTCCCCAAAGATGCCCAAATCCCGACTTCCAGATCCGGAGAATGTTAAGTTGCAGGCAAAGGAGAATTAGTGGTTGCAGAGAAAACTAAGTTTCCTGATCAGCCGACCTTAAAATGGGGAGATCATCCTGGATTATCCAGGCGAGCCCAATATAATCACAAAGGACCTTACAAATGGATGAGAAAAGTAGGAGAGAGAGAACCACAGAGAAGGCGGTGTGAACAGATTCAGCCAGTCTGATGTTGCTGGCTCAGAAGCCTTGAGTCTGGTTACACACAGTCCCAGTGTTTGTCACTGAAACCTCACAGGAAGTCTGGGTCATAGGTAGTTTCATGCCTGTTTTTAACAAACTAAAGCACTGGTGTTTAGAGAGGTGAAGGCACGTACCCAGATCCAGAAACTCTTAAGCAGCCCAGGGAGACTCACCACAGGTCTGATTGAGTCCCACACCGCCAGGATGGCACACCTGCCTGAGAAATGGAGGATCTCCCCTGAAAATCAGCAGCCAGAAACTCAAGTAAAAGGAGAACAGCCTTTTAAGGTTTTCCTTCACTAAAGCATCCTGAGATAATGAATTCATTGCCCTAATGCACAGAAGAAGAAACTGAGACCAGCTGACCCTTCGTTCTACAGACATCTCCTGGGCACCAACCATCTCCCAGGCACCGCGCTCGGCACTAGAGAAGGACTTGAAGCTAAGAAGGCAGATGTCCTGTCTGTAAGGAACTGGGACTCTCGGGGGAGGAATAACTCCCAACAAATCACTGTAATCTAAAGTGTGACAAGCACAACCACGGCTACAAAGAGGAGGGGCTGCACTGGGCACTGGGAATGAACACGGAGGGGGAGGAGGACGGGGACAGGGACCACACACCAGGCAGCCAGGCCTGTGCTCCGCAGCATGGCCTCGGTCTGGCACACTCTGCAGCCCGGCCCCCTCCTCCGCCACCACCACATCAGGACCACCACCACCCCCCCGCCCTGGGGACGACGCGGGGCTCCTGGGCTTCCGCAGAGCCCTGCGTGATCATCTTGGTACAGCGCTCCCCACCTCACAACGTAAATGTCTTCTAATTTGGCTGCTTCCCCACTGGGCTGAAAACTCTTTAAGCAGGAAGGAAGGATTCCCGGCCCTGTGTCCCAGCACCGAGCCCAGCCTAAGAACTCGATCCTCGATGAAGAAGAACCGAACACCCTCCGGGGTCCAGCGGGGACAACTGCGGAGAAATACACACCCTACCGGCCTCCTCGTAAGGGTTTTCCCTGGAAGCTGGGCAGTGGTTTCCGAGAGTCTGAGGGTCTGCAGCGTGATGAGCAGACTGTGCTATTCCTGCCAGGATGCTGACTCCCAAAGCCGACAGCACTACTTTCTGTCACGCACCCTTTGTGGAAAGGAACATGGGGCCGGTACCACAAAGACCGGCAGCTGTCCAGGGGTCGGCTCCGCGCCGTGTCCCCGCTTCCCGTGCTGGGCTCCACGGGGACAGGAACAAGGTGCAGCACCCTGCTGGCCAAGGGCCCCAGAGCAGAGCGGACTGACCGTGAGGACCTGTAACCTGCCAGGCACGGGACACAGATCCTCTCGTGCTCATTTTATACATGAAGAAACCTAAGCCCAGGGAGCTTATTGTTACCAGAGTAGTGCACCCATTTAGCAGGTAACGAGCACAACCCTAACGGGGGAGAAAAGGAAACTAGAACAAAGTACAATACAGAAAATAACCAATTACTGTGTTAAGCTCCATGACCTGGACGTTTCTGCCCCCTTGCCCCCGCCGCGCCACCGCAGGCCACATAAACGGGGCGGGCAGCCCCGGCTCCGCAGCTGCTCCGCACTGATGGCCTCAGTGCACTAAGGGAGGGGCCGTGAGCCACAGAGTGGACGGAGCCCGGGCTCCGGCCGAGAGTCCGTCACTGAGGTACAACTTCCTCGACAGCACTTTTCACACTTAAAACAACAACAAAAAGTAAAATTCATTAAGCAAATCAAAATCGTATGAGGCACCTCAGGACCTGGAAGACAAAAGCCCAAGGGGAAGGAGACGTGCTCGCTTTCCCCTTTCTCACCAGACCAGGACTCCCTGCAGAACCATGAACTGCTCTGAGACACAGAACTTTAAAATCACTTTTTTGGATTCTAGAGAAAGGATGGAGCAAAACTTTGTGCTGCTTCTGATAAACAGTGAGATGGTTTGGTGACAAACAGAAAAACTGCTCACCAGCAAGCTTACAACTGACGTAAGTAAAAGTCTGATTGACTTAGAGCCATCAGAGACACTTCACCTGATTTAATCTGCACCTTTATGCCAGCGCCACTGCTCTCTGCCATGATGTGTGTGGTTTCCTTCTCAGTGTCCACACCACCTTGACCACAGTCAGGGGGTCTTTCCTAACGACACAGACTTCCTGAGAAAGGGCTCACTCTCTCATAAAACCCATTTGTCAGTGCTGTAATGAAGTCTCTTTTGGAATAAATTCGAGCAATAAATTACATAAAGAAAACTGCAAAGAAATAAATCAGTTCTGAGACAATCAAAGGAGTATAATTTCAAGACTTTTCGCCCACCTGATTGGTGCTGGGGTTCTGCCTTGCATCTGAGACTACAGGGGTGACCGTGATGTCAGACCAGAGCAGGGCCTATGCTAACGCCTGCATGTGAAGGCTCTGCCTTGAGATGCTTTCATCAAGAAAAGGAAGAACACCCTCAGGAGTTCTACAAAACTATTTTTTCTCAGTACTACTTTGTATATTGTGCATATTATGTTTTACAGACTCTCATCTTGCAAATAAGGACCTCAACAAATTGGCAAGTCACAAGAGATCGATATCCAAAAGATCTGTAAGAGAAATAAATAGTCTGCGATACAAAGAGCTAACAGTTATGAATGCGTTCATCAGAGAGCTTTGTGCCGGTATGTGGACAGCACTGGTAAGCGGAGATAAGGCCCGGTCCCTACTGACTGGTAGCTGAGAGCAGGGAAAGGCAGCAGGTTACAGCCCAGGGCCAGAGCCAGCACACTGCCTGCTTCTACAAACAGTGTTGTCAGAACACTACCACACTCGCTCACTTACATACTGTGCACGGTTGCTTTTCTGCTACAACAGCAGGGTTGAGTAGAACATACAGCCCACAAAATATTTACTATTGAGTATTTTTTTTTTTTTTTTTTTTTTTGCTGTACGCGGGCCTCTCACTGCTGTGGCCTCTCCCGTTGCGGAGCACAGGCTCCGGACACACAGGCTCCGCGGCCATGGCTCGCGGGCCCAGCCGCTCCGCGGCATGTGGGATCTTCCGGGATCGGGGCACGAACCCGTGTCCCCTGCATCGGCAGGCGGACTCTCAACCACTGCGCCACCAGGGAAGCCCCTATTGAGTATTTTTACAGAAAAAGTTTGCTAGCCCTAGGCTTAGAGTTTAACATGAAGACAATGGTGATACACCTACAGAAACATATCCGTTTTCTGGCTCTGTCTGGTGAGAGGGCTAGAAGCCATGACACGCCAGCAGCCCAGATTGTGGTTTTTAAACACCATTCCACACTAGAAGAAACCAGGGAACCTTGGAAGAAATGGCCAATTCCAGAGCTGGGCAAGAGTAACTACAAGATGAGCCTGGAACAAAATGCTGTTAGAAAGTGTAAAAAAAAAAAACCTCAAAAACCGTATGGAATGATCCTGTCAACAGGACCCAGGAGTCAGGGTAAAGGGCTCCCAATGGCCAAATCTGGAGCAAATTAAGCATCAGCTTATATAGTGACAGTAAAGGAGTACAACCAATTGAATTAAAGAAGAATCCCTGAATATATACCGACAGCTGACGGAGGGAAGGAGAGAGGAAAAGAAAGAAGGAAAGAAAAAAATGAAAATGTTCCCTTTCAGCAGAATGTCAACCAATAAATGTAGATGGAACATCTCAGTTAGAAAGTTACAATTTTACAGCCATCATAGTAATAATTCGGATAAGAAACATTAATGGACACTAAAGTTTGTGAGGGAGAGTTTAATAAGGAGTATTTACATAGTCTCAAAGCATCTCCCCACAAAAGTACTAGTTAATTACAAAAGGAAAATGGTAACTTTACAGTGGAGCAAACTGGCACCACCTACATCAGTGACCAAGCCTAACGTCATCAGTGACGGGATAAGGTGACACCGACCCTGCGTGCCTCCTGACATGATGTACTGAGGGGGACACACCATCACCTCGGTGGGACTCCTGCCTCATCAGTGCACAACATGAATCTAAACTTAAGGAAGCATCAGACAACCCAAACTGAGAGATATTCTACAAAATCCTGGCCTGTGCAATATTCAAACATGCATGCCACGAAAGGCAACGGAAGGCGGAGGAGCTGTTCCAAGGCTCGACAACTAAAAGCAATGTGCGGTCTTGAACCGAGTCCTATAAAACAGGGGTCCCCAACCCCCGGGGCCACGGACCAGTGGCGGTCCGTGGCCTGTTAGGAACCGGGCTGCACAGCAGGAGGTGAGCGGAGGGCGGGCAGGCTAACGAGTGAAGCTTCTTCATCTGTATTTACAGCCGCTCCCCATCACTTACATTAT
The DNA here is from genome assembly GCF_964341445.2 of Mesoplodon mirus. Taxonomy (NCBI): domain Eukaryota; kingdom Metazoa; phylum Chordata; class Mammalia; order Artiodactyla; family Ziphiidae; genus Mesoplodon; species Mesoplodon mirus. The sequence goes on from NC_138992.1 coordinate 6,510,405, forward strand.
CGCCTGAGCTCCGCCTCCTGTCAGATCGGCAGCAGCCTGAGACTCGTAGGAGAGAGACCCTACTGTGAACTGCGCATGCGAGGGATCTAGGCTGCTCGCTCCTTATGAGAATCTTATCTAACGCCTGATGATCTGAGGTGGAGCCGAGGGGCTGCAAATACAGATTATCATTAGCAGAGGGGTTTGTCTGCACAGAGACCATAATAAATCAAGTGCTTGCAGACTCATATCAGTGAGTGGCAAGTGACAGTTAAGCTGCATCTTACAGAGTAGACTGGACATAAGCAACACACTTCGGGTGTCACTGTCTCCCACCACCCCCAAATGGGACCATCTAGTTGCAGGAAAACAAGCTCAGGGCTCCCACTGATTCTGCATTATGGTGCATTGTATAATTATTTCATTATATATTACAATGTAATAATAATAGAAGTAAAGTGCACAGTAAATGAAACGTGGTTGAATCATCCCAAAACCATCCCCCCGCACCCCAGATCCATGGAAAACTTGTCTTCACGAAACCAGTCCCTGGTACCAAAAAGGTTGGGGACCGCTGCTATAAAAGACAAAACGGGAACAACCAGCAATAGCAGCACATGGACTGCAGGTTAGATCATAAAAGTACCGAAACGATGACTAACTCCTGTCATCACGGTTATCTGCAACTGCAGTTATATGTAAGAGACAGCCCTTAGTCTCAGGAAATACACACCAAGGTACTCAAGTATTTAGGGGTAAAGGGGAGGTAACACACACACCTTACTCTCAAATGAGTCATGAAAATACACAGACACAGAGAGAATGGCAAAGCCAATGTGGGAAAATGTAAACAACTGGTGGATCCAGACAAGTGAGTATACAGGGCTTCTTAGCACTATGCTTTTAACTCTTCTGTAACTTTAAAGTTGTTTCGAAATAAAAATTTTAATGCCAGGAAAAAAAAAACGGGAGGGGGAGAGGAAAGGAGAAGACAGATCAATACCCACAACGTGCCGTGGCACGCAGGAATATGAAGAAGTCATGGAAACGTGGGAGACGGAAATGAAGAACCTGGAGGAGTCAGACGGTTTACCCATCCCTGCCCCAAGTCCTTCGCCCGGCCTTGGCAATGATGTCTGCATCCAGCCAGTCCTCTCTGAAAAAGCCTCCTCCAGAAAGCCTGTCTTGGTCCTGAGATGAGAGAGGTCGCTCTCTGAGCCCCTAAAACTGGCCTTCTTTTACCGCAGCGCTTAACACACTCTTAAAATTGTTCCCCCACGTGTTTATCTCCCCCGTTGGATTCCAAATTCCTTGATAAAAAATGAGGATGAGGAGGAGGATGGCAGGAACAGCAGCTACTTGCCCTGTACTTACTAAATGTCAGGCATGACACTAAACAGCTCTTAACACATATCTCATTTAAACCTCAAAAAATTTCAAAGGGGATTTATTAATTTTTTATCACAGAAACTGAGGCTGAGAGGGGTCACAACCCAGAGAAGGAGAAGTGGCAGAGCTCAGATGTGAACTCAAGTCTGATTTAAAATTATGTCCTTAACCACTCTCGCCTGAGTCTTTAGTTAGCTGTGGCTTGCACATAGGAAGCAAACAAAAGGTGAGAGGGATTTTTCTAAGCATTTCACTTCCATGTGTGTTCGCAGAGCACACCCAACCAGAGAGCAAGGGACAAGGGGGGCAAAAGGTGGCAGGAGAAAGCCAGCCCTCAAAAAATTACTGGCAGGACTTCCCTGGTGGCGCAGTGGTTTAGAGTCCGCCTGCCGATGCAGGGGACACGGGTTCATGCCCCAGTCCGGGAAGATCCCACATGCCGCGGAGCGGCTGGGCCCGTGAGCCATGGCCGCTGAGCCTGCGCGTCCGGAGCCTGTGCTCCGCAACGGGAGAGGCCACAACAGTGAGAGGCCCGCGTACCAGGAAAAAAAAAAAAAAAAAAATTACTGGCAGATAGTCCACTGCACTGGTAGGTGACCAAGAGTTGATGTATGAAATTCAGATGGAAAAAATAACATATATTGGATGTAAAAATATATTCTAATTTTAAAAATTTTAGTAAAATTAAACAAACACATAATCACTGTCATTTCACCCTAATGACATGTGCAGACAGGGGAACACAGGCTCAGAGAAGTAACTGGCCCAGAACAAACAGTTCAATATAGCAGTGCAGATACTCAACAAATATTAAATAAATGAATGGAGTGAAAGAAACCTCAGTATAAATTTCTGAATTCCTATGGACTCAATCCAGTATTCAGCTCTGCTAAAATTACTAAAAGTAGAATCATGGCTTTGTCCAAAGTTCCCCATGGTTTTGTACCTGGTACTGATCAAGTCCCCTGGCCCACTCAAGTCAGTAGACGAGGGAAGGCAAGAGGAAGCAGCAATTTCCACACCAGCTGACAAAGCTTTTGTTACTGTTGCTTGCTTCTTTACACAAATCAAAGAATTTGACTTTTATACTCCAATGCAAATAACTGTCAGGACTATAATTTTCCCCAACAAAATAAACAGATTACAATGGCCGGTAGCCGTAAGTCAGACTACCCTAATACTTTCCTTAAAAAAAATTTCAATTCAAAGCTTCTGAAATATTTTTTCTTTAGGGCACAGTAAACCTTACAATGTAAGTAAACCCTATAACGTAAGTTAGCTGCATGACCTTGAACAAGCTATGCATCTCCCTCACCTCCATTTCTTTAGCTGTAGAATGAGAACCACCGAACGACTTCCCAAGGCCCCAGGATTAAAGGAGGTATCGTGTGGAAAAGAACCTGCAGCAGTGCCAGGCACAACTTAGGCACAAAACAGAAACAGGCCATAATGGTTTGCAAGCGCTGCCTACAGAGTATGCCTCTTAAAATGTCAGAAATATGAAAGGTTAGTATCAGTACGTGAATTTCAAAAGCAATGCAAAGCTTGTTGATGGATCAAGACTAACACTGATTTGGGAGAAGCTACCTGTGTGGAGGAAGAGGGTGACCTGGCTATGTGGAGCGCCATCTAGTGGAAGAAGGATAGAGCACAAGTGGCATAAGTAACTGAGTAGAGCGGGGGAGAATAAGGGAAAATGGTGAGGATGAAAACCGTCCCTTCTCCCTCCTCCTCTCCGTTACAATTTCTCCATGGGAGCTTGAACCAACAGTGACCCCACGTGTAAGATTCATATCAAACACAGAGATCAGAAAGGGTGCTCTCACACACTCCCGCTCTTTATCATACCAAGGAAGAACATCAATAATATGCCAGGAACACCTTTTAAAGTCCTTAAAATAGCAGCAGGGGCTGATTGGTGAAAAACTATGGAAATGTAAAACATTATGGAAATTTAAAGCTCACCAATTCAGAGTAAGATACCTTGTGCTTGTGGAGAGAGGTTGCTGAGTGCCCAGACATGTTTTAAGATGTGCAGTCATAAATCTGTTTATGGAAGCCTCATTTGTTAATGGAAGCTTCAGGTGCTGCGTCTTGAATAGCATAATAAAATCAGTCAGAACTGCTGCTAATTTTGTACATGATATTAATGAAAGAGGCTTCCTAAAGAACGAGTTTCCCCTTCAGTATCTCCAGGATTGGAAAACTAAAATCATTCTGAGACATAAATTAACCTGAGGAATGAAATTGGGTGATTTATGTATTAAGTTCTTATTATACACTTTACTCTGCAAAGTGCCGCCAGCATGCACACACCTGTCTCAGGCAATTCTGTGAAATGAGCAGGTAATGTCTGCCTAGCACTCACTGCATGTCAGACACTGTACTTACCTCACGCCTAACACAATCACCCACAAAGCAGGTATAAGGTCTCCAACTTTACAAATGAGAAGCGGAGGCTCCGAGAAGTTATGTAACTGGCGCAGGGTTACAGACTAGAAAGCTGTCGCCTCCCATAATCCCGCGGCCCTTTTAGAAGCTCTTCCCTGTGAAGTAACGCCGCTCCCCATGGAAACGCATCCACCAGACTTTCCGCGCTGCCCATGGTCACACAGCTCGCACCCCACGCGGTCACACCACTGTCTGCCCCTCTGTGCAGCCGGCTCTGCTCACGGATGACCAGTCCAATGCCGGACAGTGCATTTTAAGAGCTGCATGACAGAGATCTTCCCAGGGGGGTCAACATGAAAACCCAGCCACTACGAAAGCTCCCACCTCTGCCTGGAGCTTGCAGGTAAGCTATGCGGTTCAGCGCCCTGGAGGTGGGCAGATACAGATCTGAACCCTGGCTTACCACTTGTTAGCTGTGTGACCTTAGGCAAATTATTTAACCTTCCTGCCCTCAGTTTTCTTACCTATAAAATAAGGTAAAATGATTTACTCTTTTAAGACAGCTGTTAGAAGAATTAAATGAAATAATGTACATAAAGCATCTAACCCAGAAAAGGTTCTTGATTAACAGTAACTATGATTATTAACAACTGCAATCAAGTATATTCAAACACCACCCTCCTTCAGAAGGCCAAAACCATTATCTGCGGGAATATGTTCTTGTATGTTCTAGCACTTTTTTTTCCTTTTATGAGCCTATTTTTAGAAGATGGAGAATTTTTAAACATACCATAAACTGACTATAAATCCCTGATATACCAATTGTGTCTGTGACAGAGTATTAAATACCAATACAAGGAGCCCTGTGTCTCTGAGAGGTTCCTTCAAGAGACAGAGCTTCATCAAGAGATACTGATTAATTCTCAACACAGAAAGTTTTCTATTTTCTCCTTGACTACTGAAATACACATGGTTAAAAATCCTTACCTTGAATGCTTACTGAACACTGAAAAGTACTGCCGGAGAACACAGGAAAAAAAGGAGCTTGCCTTTTTTGGTAAACCACATTTTCAGGAACCTCTTTTAAAAATTCATCATCACAAATGGAAATTCCTAACTGGCTTCTACTACAATGAAACTCTTACCTAAAAACAAACAACAATGTTGGGTTCCACCCCTTTGCCTCTTAAAGTATCCTATCAAAACACTGCAGACTTGATTTAAAAGTTCAGCCTGACTACTTAAAGCTGCATACCTAGACTGGGCAAGTTACTTTACCCTTTTGAGCCTCAGATGCCTCACTGGAAAAAATAAAGGAGGCGGGCAGGGGATAAAACCACCTACCCTGCAAGATCTTGTGGGGATGAGAGACACTGCATAGGAAGCACCTGGCACAGAGGCCCTCAATTTGGCAGCTTTTATTAGAATCATTATTCCAATGCTAAGGAACACTCTACTTCTATTTTTTGATGAAACATAAAAACCATTCCATCTCCACTCAGGGGGAAGGATGACAACAAGCAAAGGGTCTTGTGAGATCCAAGTTGCTGCTGGCATTCCATCTGTGACCCCAATTGCTCCTTGGGCTTTGGGTGTCTATCTGGCATCTGAGATTGAAGATTAACTCCTTCAGGTAAGAAGGTTTCTTCGGCAAGTGATGAGGGCCTCCAAACTTCTGGTTTAATCCTGTCATAAGAAATCTCATTAGGAGTTTAGGGAAGGAGAGCTAATTGTATTACAGTGCACTGGCTAACAAGTTCCTCAAGGAAGAATAAAAGTAAATAAGCATCTGATTCAAAGCAGATCTGATAACATCTTCTCATTACCTCCTGAGAAGGACCCCTACTGTTCCACCACGAGTACAGAGCCCTGGGATGTTCTGCTTGTTTAACACTGCATTTCACTTAGAACTTCCTTTCATTTCTGTCTGCAGAGCTGTTGGTGACTTCCTCCTACCCCCAACTCAGGGGCTCTAAAGTGGTAAAGAGCCAAGCCTTTAATGACTGCCAAACTCCAAATATACTTTCCAACTCTTCTACCATTATGAGAATTAAAACACTGAAACGAAGACTGGAGTTTGCCAGGGAGACGTACCAAGAATTATATGAGGTGCTGAAGACGCAAAGGCATGTTAAGACCAAGCCCTGCCTCCCAAGCACCCCACTCTCTCCCAGGGAAGACAAAGAGTTCCAATCAGTACAGTGTGACGACTATCACCTCATCAGAGACTTAGGCAGTGGCTGCTTCGGGACCAGAAAATAGGCGCTCTGACCCATTTGGGGGGGAGGAGATACCTACAGCAGAAATTGGAAGGATAAAGTATAACGACGGATGCTACATAACCCATCTTTTAATTCCGGCACAAGCTAGGGAGAAAAGAACAAACTGCGCCTAAGAGGCCAGAGTCTGAATCCCCCTTCTGTCATTACTAACGGTACCATCAGAGCTTGACCCTTTATATGTCCAAGGGTCAGTGTGAAGAACAGTGTAAAGAACAATGGGCTTGGAGAAGGACAAAGCCTGAACCTCCACCTGGACATTTTGTAAGTGTGTCACTCGGGGTGACTCAACTTTATTGTTGGAGTCTTGGTTTCTACAAGTGAAATATTAGGCTAATAGCCTCTACATTTCTGGGCTGTTCCCAGTATTGAGATTATAGACCTAACCGGGCACAGAGACGCACCTCGAAAATGTTCCTAGACTGAGAGTCAAATCTAAACTGCCTGTCACTAAATGTTTCAAAAGAAGAGCTGAAGGCTAATAAGACCTTCCTTAGGAAAGGAGAGGGCATCTATAAACTTAAAACTCACTCTCCGTCTAATGCAGGGAGGGCAGACGCTCCTCAAGAGCAGAGACTGCTGTCCCCTCTCCACCTTCAGGACCAGCACAAATGCCCCGTGAGGCAGGTTCTCAATAAACCCCTACTAACGTCCAGACACCAAAACACGGTAACTGACAATCACTGGATCCCTTTGAATCATAACACACTATAAAAAATTCAGAAATGGCTTATCTAAAAGTGTGAGCCATGCATCCATTTTCTTACAAAAAACAAAACCTGATAACCCTAAGGAAAACTATTAAAAACTTAAATAACCACATCCTTCTCTGGATAAAGCAGAGAATCACACACTATGGCATGAAGGCACCACAGCTAAATATAACTCTGTAATTTTCATTCTCATTCTTCTCTCTTATTTTAAATGCCTGACAACACGCCAGCGATCAAAAAAATTGACAAAAAGGATCCCCCAAAATGAAACTCTTAAGTCATTGAGTTTTGTTGAACAAAGAGATGCATTTAAGGCAAAATAATGATCCTTCCTTTATATATGTTGACCCCTCACACATATCCTGAGTAATGCTAAGAGTCCTATTATTAGAGAAATTTGTGTAATATGAAAAACACTTATTTATCTCGACATGAATAGACCACCATAATCTGGAATCCTTTGCTCCACTTCCTCTTGTAACCAACCACTAAATATAACTTGGCAGTGAACCAGCCACCAATCCATATATTACATCAGGTAATTAAAAATACAGGGTTATGCAATCTTATTTAATGGTTACTTGGCTTGGATTGAAAAACATCCAAAGCAATACCAGAGAACTGGATTAAATTATAAGCGTAAGACATTTCTGAAGATGTTTTTTAGTAAGAGTCAGCACATCCCCTACTAGCAAATATAATATAAAACATGCAATGCTACTTTCCTCTCCAATTAACCTCCTTGGCAAGAAACTGCAATGTCAACTCACTCTATAGGCAGTGGTGTTTGGGGGGAGGCGGAGGGGCGATTTTAAAAAGTCTATTTAAAAAAAAAAAGTCTATTTTATTTGATTCGGTTTAACATCAAGCAAACATTACCCGTTACTATTGGCAAAGAAACAAAAGCATTCGATATTTGAGGGGTGGGGGGAAGGAAAATCAGTTATCCTGAGAAAACAGAAATAAAAGTCAGGATCTAATGTCCACTACGAAACACAAGCCTGGAAAGTGTAAAAGCCGACCTACGTTAGCAGAGAAGCATACATCTTGATGTGATCCCAGCTCAAGTTCTTACTTACGGATTATTAGGAAAAAAAAGTAATTCAGCTAGGAAGTTGAACATGGTTACAAATGCTGAATTTTTTTTAAAAATGACCACACCTCATTTATCAACTGTTTCATTATCATAGTGTGTTGATTACTGAAGTCATATATTGGTCTCCAGAGAGCTTTAATTTAAAAATGCCCCTTGACCTGAGCACTAATATCCTGTTGGATAAATCTACCGTGAATGTTTGTTTCTTCAAAGACCACCACTAGACAAGCACCGACAAAAACTTTTTAACAAAATCAACAGGAAGTCGACAGGAGTCGGCAGGAAACAAGCATATTAGTTACATCGATTTCTGCAGGTAAATTAGCATGTGTGAAGTGTTTCAGAGCCATCTTTTGGGGAAGGCGTAAGTAGGGAGAACAAGGGCCTTATGAGACCAAACACCTGAGTTCAGATTAACCTATCTCAGTTACCTACGAGCTCCCACAGCTGAGGTCCTCAGCTCCCTCCCCTGAAAAATGGAGACCTCAAAGGCTGCCTCACCAGCGTGCAAGTGTGAGAACACAAGTAGACAGCATGTGCCTGAAAGAGCCTCAGAAACTTTAGAACACTATGCAAACAAAGCTACTGTTAGCATTTGGAGATGTTAACCATCGTGTCTATCTATTACGTGTCGCTCCGTAATAAAACAGAGGTGTGCACTGCTGACTCATCACCACTGCACAAGTTAGTGCCCGAATTTGGAATCCAGTATCGAGATTCAGAATAACATCTGAAAAACCAGGTGCCTCCTCTAGATGCAAACAGTCAAAACTACAAGTAAAAAAGAATAAAAATGCTCTCAACAGCCACTCACAAGATGATTATCAGATTTAAAATCAGTTTCCTAATAGCCAATTCAGATTTAAGACACTATGTTTTAGAAATGCACTTGGAGTTCTGAAGTTACGGAACAGAGCGTAATTAATATTTTAAATGATAGGGTTCTGCATTCCAGATACCAGCCTGTGATTTAAGGGGAAAAAACATTTTAGTCTGAAATAATCTAAATTAACAGTAGTAAGAGCACCTGAGCAGTATCTTTCTTCCTCCACATATCTGTTCGATGTGAGAAGCGTACTTCTTAACAAGAACTACATTTTTGATGGAAAAGTAAGGTAATCTGGTTTAAGATCTTAAAAAAAACCACTAATGGCAACACGGTCCAAGATCTGTTTCAAATAACTGGAGGCAATTACCACATGTAAAAACACAGAAACCAAAAGAATTCTGAATGTGTTAGAATGGATGTACTGCAGCAACCTGGCACAGAAAAATAATTCTGACTTTTAAAATAAAATAACTTACTACACTTTTGCTGAACTGCTTCCTTAATTGAGTACAACGTAACTTTGATTCAGCTTCTTTATTAAGAAAAGTGCACTCATTCTACAATCCAGAATATTTCTAACGCCAGTGATCTCACACAATGTACAAAGAAATATCTTTCAAAGAGATGACAGCCCAGCAGGCAACAAAAGATATATGTAAATCACAAAGAGCGAGGAGTACAAATCTAACTGTAGGGCTGTTCGGAAGAGCATGGCGATAAAACTTAAAATTCTCTTACTTTAATGCATGCCCATTACTTCTTCACAAGCCCATGTTATTTAAGAAATAAAAATAAGCCTACAACTAAAATAAAATGGGGAAGCTCTGTGAACCAATCTCCGTTCAACAAATTAAATATCAAGCTGAAATTCTTGGAGACAGTGAGTCTCCCCACCACCACCCGGAGTCAACAACACGCACACCCTCCTCGGAAGAACTGGGTGCAACGCGCAAATACCGGAGGTCGCTGTTTTTAAATATAGATATCTATACACAAGCAGAATATGTCTGCCTCATCTTTCACTTCCAACAATAAAAGAGCCAGGGCCAGCATTAAGACCAGCAGACCCGCCTGAGGCAGAAAGCACAGACTATCAAGGCACAGTGAGTGATTCAGGCGAAAGGTAACAGATCCGACCAGATAATGTTTCTGCCATCACCCAGAGAAACAGCAGACCAGCGGCTCCCAAACCCAGCTTTCTCTGAGACACGTATTCCACATCCAGGAGGAATAAAGGGCTGCTCCCGGGAAGGCAGGCTTAATTTACCATCCATCCCAGAAGATTACTCAGGAAGCCTGATGAGGAACAAGCCTGGGAACACTGTCCTGGGCCCGCACGGCTCCAGACGCCCCTGTACCTCCTGAACTCTGTGGCCTGCATTCCCCAGGGCTGCTCACACCCTGAGCTGGCCGGAGTAGTGCTAAGATGGCACAGGCAGCAGAGACTCCGCGGCTGGCGTTCCGAATCCCCAGCCAGCCCCCAAGGAGGGCGGCCCAGCCAGAGGCTCCCAAAGAGAGGACAGGCAAGCCAAGAAGCGGGCTCCAGTGTGGGCCTCTTCTCCCCTAACGGCCCTCGAGGGCCAGCCTGCAAGGCTTGGCATGAGCTGCCCACCCCCAGGGAGGGCGGCTAGAGCCTGGACCCGGGATAAAGAGGGGATGCGACAGGAGACGGGTCTCTGCCACTGGGACCGCTGACCCTGCTCCTCCAGAGTGCTTGGGGTCTGACCCCAAACCTCCTCCAAAGGTCCTCAAACTTCACCAACAATCCAAGCACCTGCTCCCTTCACCTCTTCTGCATTCGATCCCCTCAAATCCTTCCATTTCCCTCCAGCTTGCTCCAGTTCCTTCCCTCCAGACAAGCCAAACGCACTAGTTCCCCGAGTCCCCCGCCCCACTCTCCCCCTCCAATGAGATCATTCAACCCCGCCCCGACGAAGCCCCCAGATGTTCGCCGTCCCCCACCCAGAAGTTTCCCTTGGGTACCCTCGAGGCCCCAAAGGTTTCCTTCAAGTCCTAGCCAAACGCCTCAGCCTCCTTCCTTCCCGAGTCTCCCCAACGCGCACACACACCTCGGCGCTCCCCAGGTGTCCGGTACGCTCCCAGGTCTCTACCCGAACGCCCCCAGGCTGCGACGTGGGTCCCCTCCAGTCGCCCCGAGGGCGACGGCCAGCCAGCCCCACGCTCCCGCCTTGCCCCCCCGGTCCCGACCCTCCGGTCCCTGGCCCCCTGGCCCACCGCTCCCGGGTCTCCAACGGCCGCGGGCGCCAGTAACGCCCCTACCTTGGTTCACCAGCCGCAGGGCGTGCGTGAAGGAGGGGTCCAGGGAGTCCTTCTCCGCCATCAGCTCCGGCAGGTACTTCTCCTCCATGCTCGCCGGCCGCCCGGGCCCGGGACGAGGACTCGAGGCGGGCGGGCAGCGCCGGCCACGCAACCCCCGACCCCGCCCGCGCCCTAGCGGCGCGGAACCCGGGCCGGACGCCGCGGCCGAGGCGCGGCGGAGCCAAGCCGGGCGGTCGGCCTGGCGGCGGCGGCGGCGCCGGCGGCGACGGCGGCGCCGCGAGGCGGGAAGCGGCCGCGCAGCCCCGGTCCCCAGGGGGTGGCCGCCGACTGCCCCGCGCTGGCGGCCACTGCCTCCCGGACGCGGCCCCCGCGCTCCCGCCACGGGACGGCGTGGTCAGGCGGGCCCTCCTGCCCGGCCGGCGGCACACTCTGCGAGCCTGAGGCAGTCCCAGGCGAACCCAGCCAGCTGGCGCCAGCGCCGAGCTCAGCCACCACCCGCACGCCGCACGCCGCCCCGCGTTCTCCGAGCGGCCCCGCCGAGCGCCCGGCCCCGCCCTCCGCGCCCCGCCCGCCGCGCCTGCGCGCTGCGCCCGCGCCCCGCCGCCCGCCGCGGCGCGCCGCCAGCGGGGGCCGCTACCGGCTGCGCGGACGGGCCGGGGAGGGGCTTCCCGGCGCCTCCCGCTCGCCCCGCGCTCGCCCACGGTGCGCGGGGAGCCCCACGGGTCGGCTACCGCATGACCAGACGCAGAGACCGGGAAACTGAGGCCCCGAGAGGTGAAGCGGCTCGCCCAAGGTCACCCAGCGAGCTTTTACGGGAGGAGGGCTGCGCGCTCGGCCCCCTGGTCGGGTCAGGGGCCGGGCGGGGAGAGAGGACGCCGAGCAGCGCCCGCGCTCGGCGCAGCGGGCTCTGGGGAAAGGCAGAGGGGCGAGCCGCCCTGCTCTTTAAGCTCCCTGGACTTTCCTAACTTATCTCGCGTTGCTGTCCCCTCCTATGTGCTAGAAAATAACGTGGGCACGCCGTCCTCCCTTGGCGCCTCCCGCGCTCAGCGCCGACCCCCGAGACCCTCGGTACCGAGGTCGATTACTTAAAAGCGCGTGCCCTTCAGGTCGGCCTTGTCATCCCGACTTGCCGCCGGGTAGTCATTCTCTTCGCGCAGAAAGCCTGCTGTGCCCGGATGCAGAGGAGGGAGCTGCGCCCCAGGCCCGTCCCCTGGACACACGTGGGTGCTGATGTCCTCCGACCATACACGCTCCGACCCCCATCCCCGATAAATCCTCCATCAGGCCGTTTTCAGATTTCCCGTGTAGAGTCAGTGTCCCCCAGCAGGCCAAAGACTCCGCATCTGTGCTGCCTTTGCCCCCCCAAACCCCCACTTCAAGTCCTGACCTCAACGTAACTGTCCCTGGTCAGCCTTCCCGGACTTCCCCAGCAAAGCTGGTTACTGTTCTGTGTCCCACCAGCGCTGAGCAAGCCTCGCTCTCAGAGAGCTGTAACTCTGTTTTCATCAGACCACGAGCATCTCAGGGACAGGGCTAGAGTTTTGTTTTATGGGTAAAGTTCCCAGCGCTTAGTGCACTAGGACAGATGGAGAGGCACCAGAAATATCTGATGAAGGAATAAGCCATGGGCATGCCACTCCTCCGGGAGTGAATCTTCCTCCCAGCCCCCCAGGCAACCGCCTGTACTCCTGATATAAACAGAGGCAGCTCTACACCCAAAGATGCTGGGAGTGGAAATCAAATCAGAGGCAGCTCTACACCCAAAGATGCTAGGAGTGGAAATCAAGGAGCTCTAAGCTGCCCCTAAGTCCCAGCCGGACTTCCCTCATTCTTAAGCTCCACCCCTAGACAGGCCTGGCTCCAGGTGAGGTGCCATTTCAGAGTCCCCAGTAAGAATCTTCTTCACGTCTTTCTTTGGGCTAAACTTGCAAGAGCCAGTCAGCTGAGGCAGTTAAATGTGTGGCCTCTGGGACCAGACAGCCTGCATTTAGAATCATGGCTTAGCTGCTCACTAGCTGTGTTATCTTGGGCAAGTTACTTCACCTCTTGATTTCCTCATCTGTAAAGTGGAAATGATAATAGAACCTATTTCCTAAGAGAATTGTGAGGATTAAGCATATCAACTCTCAATGAAATCCCCAGTCTCCAGCACATAGAAAGTGCTTAGTTGTTCTTTGTTGAGTTTTTCCCCTATGCATGGCTGCTCTCCGGGTTGTCTGAACCAGCTTTAGCTCCTGGGGGCACTTGCATCGCCCCAGCAGACTAGGTGAAGGACCTGGGACCACACATCTCTGTTTTGGACCAGGAGCCCAGAGTGTAGCTGGGCAGACACTCTGCAGTCCCAGATCTTCCGGGACCGACTGTGCACCCTCAGTCAAATAACCTGTCTGAGCTTCGGAGCCCACCTCTCCAAAACCCATCTTATGCCGGCAGTCCTGGAGGGCAGTTGGAAGGATTTGAGGGGAAATGTTTTCTCCCTTAACATTAGAGTGGAATGCACAGACCTCTGGCTTCCATGCCTTACAACCCAGGGTTTACATTCTAGGGTGTGATTCCCTGGCAGCCACTTTCCGAGGGAGGAAGGGAGGAGGAGAGAGTCTGGGACCCGTAAGGGTGACCAGATGCTCAGCTGCCCCCCTCACCACTTGGTCTAAGACTCTCCTTTCCATTCCAGCCTTCTGCCCCGGTGACAGTCCAGCCCTGGAGCAGTTGCTTTTTTTATTAAGCATTTACTACGTGCCAGGTGGGAGGCCAGGGGCTTTGTACCCACTACTTTCAGTTCTCTCAACACCCTGTAGGGAAGATATGTTTATCAGCACTTACAAATGAGGACACCAAGGCTTAGAGCAGTTTAATACCTTGCTTAAGTGCCACCACTGTCAGCAAGGGATCCCAGGCCCACGGGACTCCAAAGCCTCCTCTGCCTGTCCTCCCTGTCCTGCCCTCCCAGGTAGCAGTCTGGAACACCCCACCCCTCCTGCATCCACAGAGTTGGCAGACATGTCTCGCCGGCAGCTGGGGAGGAGGGCTGTACACTGGGAAGCTGACAGCAAAGCACTGAATCTTCTCCTCCGGCCCCTCCTTCTCACAGAACCTTCCAAGAGGGCAGGTGCCCAGCACCGCAAGTATCCATGTGGGACTCTCCAGGGAGAAAGGAGACAAATGTCTTTGTGAGATGCTCATGAAATTATCCCCAGCCACCAACCTGGCCAAGCTGTTGGCTGCGGGGCACCTCCACGCCTTACTGACCAGACTCTGCTGGTCTTCCTGAGATGGCCATCCTGCAGGCACTAACCCTCTGATCCCTTTGAAGATGAGACAGTCGGGTCTTGGGAAAGGTCGTGGATTTTCTTCAAGCAACTATATAGGTAGTGCTCCAACTCAGGTCTAATGACTGCCGGGCCAGACAGAGATCTCTCCAGGCTCACACCAGGACTCGCTGAGCACAGGCTTGGTGCACGCACCACTCTGGGTACAAAGGACTAGCCGTGCACAAAACAGACTTCTCCAAAGCCACTTCAAGCCAGAGGCACTGGGCCACTTACTCCACCTGCATGGTTTGTGTCTGCCCTGGACCGGAGGCCCAAAGCTGCAGTAAGAAACTCCAGCTGCCCTTTCACCTCACATCCACAAGTCAGGAGACAACCTCTCAGCGTCAGAGACAGAGGGGCACTTCCCAAGTCAACCTTGCCAGGTGTCACTGGGCCACCTCAGGCACTGCAGTGCTCCCACGGCAAGCCCCTCCATCTCCAGCCAGCCACCACATGGCAGCGTGTGCCAGAATCCCCGCCTGTCACCCTCACCACCACCACACCCACCTCTGGAGAAAGATGGCCAACACTTCCCCGGCCTCTGGGACGCTAACAGCAGTGGGTCAGACACAGCCAGAGAAACTCCATGTCATCAGAGGATAACAAACGTGAAGAGAGTCTGTGAGGTCACTGTCACGTTCGTACTGAATTGCTGCTCACACTACAAGCTTCCTATTCCTTTTGTTTAAAAAAGGTGAATCCTATCCCAGTTACCACGAGACCCGGCAGTGCCATGGGTGATGGTGTCCAAATCTGACTGGCCTGAGGGCCAGAGAGACCTCGACTTGGCCCCCGGTTCTCCTGCTTACTAGCTGTGTGATCTTGAGCCAACTACTTGACGTCTCTGAGCACAGGGAGAGGAAATACCAACCTCCCAGGATTCTGCGAGGTTTCAACTGAAGCATTAAGCTTGTCATATGCACTGATGGCATTTAAAGCGTGTTGAGCCTCACTCCTCTACGCTCCACCAGCATGTAAGCAGTTAAGTGCTCCCGTTCACACTTAACACAGGTGGACTGCTCTTGCCAGCACGCTGTCCTCGGAGCCTGCTCACCTCCACAGCCCCAGTGCCCAGCCGGGCGGTCAGTTCACAGCCAGTACTCAACACTCGTTCAAGTCCACTTCTCCTGAAATGCATTCCCCCAACAGCACCGCTTCCCAGCGGCCAGAGATAAATGAGTTTGTCGTGTAAGACAAGCACCAGAACATGGCACAGCCTTACCTAGAAATCAGTCATTCATGTGTCAGGGAGAAAGGCACCACAAATGTGCACTGTGATCCCGGCGCCAGTCAGCTACAGCAGGAAATGCATTTTCAAACCTTGAGAATGACTGAAAAGGCTTAGCACACGTGCAGGAGGGCACAGAGAAACTCTTCAAAGTCGGGAGCCTTTGCAAAGTTCAAAGTCCATCCATAAATCAGGCACGCCTTCACCGAGCACTGGCCAGTCTGCTGGTGGCGCTCTCCTTTATTCAACCAACCTTCCATAACCTCCTGCATTCAAGATACAGAAATACAACTAGAAGGAACCACAGAGATCTTCTAGCTCACAAGTCACCAGTTTTTAGAGATGGAGAAACAGTTGCTCAGAACATTTAAGTGACCCAAAAGTATTCAGTGGAGAATTGGGGGGACACACACACACACACACACACACACACACACACACACACACACACACACACACACACACACACACACACACACACACACACACACACACACACACACACACACACACACACACACACACACACACACACACACACACAGCCTCCAGCCATGTCTAAGGATGAATGGGATCAAACCTTTCAGCCCAGTCACTCACGTACCTGAAGACTCCTATCCTTTCTCTGTATCCATGTTCCCTACAAGCCTGTTTCCTTCTCTTGCTAGTTGGTGGATAGAAAATCCAGTTCCTCTAGCGGCTGGAGTCCAGCCACTTTCTTCTTTCTCCAGGAAGGGAGCCATCCTGGTACTTTCTTGCAGGAGCTAATAAAACCACAGATATTGCGCAGGCGCCCCCTAGTGGCTAAGTGTGAAAGCACATGCCCCCCAAAGTTTGTGTTGAACCAGATTGACAACCCCCCATTGAACCTGGTCTCCACCGAAAGGGAACCTCACATAGGATTTTAATTCGTTCCCAGCAAAGGGGACAGAGAAGTATGATCTTAGGTGAAAGAGAGTGAGAAAGGTAGGAGGTAAAGAAAAAGGGGAAAGGAGAGGGGAAAAGAGAGAAAAAGAAGATGAAGAGAACAAAAAGAAAAAAGAGAAAGCAAAAGACACATAGAATAGGAGACGGAGCAAGAGAATAAGGAAGGCTTAAAGGAGGGACGTTCCTCTGTGCTCAGCCTTTCTCTATTTCGAAGATAAACACTCAGGAAAATAGTAATGGAAAATAAGAATTGACACGCCCAGGGTCAGTTGGCTGCCCTGTGGCACCGTCCGGCGGGGACAGCGGAGCCAGGGAGAAGGGACAGGGACAGTGTCGTTGACCCCATCACAGCCTGACTTGGGAATCTTTTCAAGATCCAAGTCTTCCTCTGTCTCTATTTTTGAGCTTGTAAAAGGTGCGCTAATAGCAGCTGTTCTCTTCCTGTTTTATTGAGATCCGATGAGAACAGTAAAGATTTGCAGAGAAAACCCCAGAAAGTGCTCTGAAAAACTCCCAGATATAACCATCACAGAAGTGTGTTTTATTGTTTTCCTCTATGCAACAGCAGCCCTCTATCCTCTACTTCCTGGACCAAAAGTGTGATATGTGATGCTGGACTGCCAAAGCACTTGCTGTATTTCAACAATGCATCAAGTTATCACGACCTCTGGTGCTTTATAAGATGCCATGATTTGAAAGGCGCTGTTGAAATGTAAAACATTACTGCCACAGTAGTAAAAAGATCTATGTCCATCTCCTAACCCACTCCTTCTTCTCAGTATGCATAGAGATACACGCAAAACAATTCCGTCCACATTAGCAGAATACTTTGCAGTAAAACTGCACATGTCTGAGTTCGGCAAAACGATCACAAAACAAAATATTTTTGGAAGTGTCAAGGTACCTTTAGTGTCCAAACAGCTACCAAGGGGGTGATGACATTTTTAGAGTCCACTGCAAAAGTAAACACATCCTGGTCTCATATAAAAATGCCAGCTTGTGTTTGTATTTTTCTGTAGCTAAAAAATGGAGAGACAATCTTATCAAAAAATGGCTGTGGAAGAAAAACAGACATGAAGTTGTATACTCATGTACATTGAATTACATGAGAAAACATCTCTTCTCAAAACAAATGTGGACTTTTGTCAGTATCCCATCTGCAGACTTCCTAAGTGTCTCTGGATTTTTTTCTTTGGGTTCTGTGTAACATGGCACTAGCCTTCCCACAAATCTCATCCCTCATTGCTACCCTGTCTGGGTTTATACCAGGGTCATACGGAACACCTCAAAATGTCTTATTTGCTCTTGATAGGGGAGGGGAGTAGGGTGCCAGGTGTACTCAGGCAATCTTGGTGGACTTGATCCAGCCTCAGATGGCAGCTGGTATGTGGGGAAGTTCCAGCTTCCTCTGTCAGATCTTATCCTGGTCATCAATTTTCTCCTGGTCTTCCTAGCCACACTCACTGGTAACAGGTCTGCCAACCTGCAGCAACTTAGATGGACCAACCACAGTGATCCACGCCCAGTTCGACCTGGTAAGTTACCCTTGAGCAGGTAATGGTTGGAGCCACCAGCTGAGGAGCCAAACAGAGGCTTGGGCCTGCCACTACTCAGCTGGGCGCTCTGGGCAAAGCTGCCTCTTCCAGCCTCTGTTTCCCCACTTGTAAAATGAAGGGAATACCTCTCGTCACAAAGAGTTCCTTTAGGATCTCCTTGAGATAAATGTACGTAAAGCGCTTAGCAGAGAGCTGGCACTCAGTGGGCACAGAATGGGTGGAATAGCCGTAGAGCGGAAATATAACATGAGCCACAGGCATAACTGTAAATTTCCTAGCAGCCACATTAGCAAAGTGAAAAGAGACAGGTGGGATTCATTTTAGTAGGACGGTTTAACCACACATATCCAGAATACTATTTCAACATGTAATCAATAATGTTTAAAATATTAATGAGATATTGTACATTAAAAATGTTCACACTGTGAAAACGTGTGTATTTGCACCTACAGCACATCTCAGTCCAGAAGCAAAATTTTCAGCAGTTAAAGTAACATGCGGTCCCACGTTTTAATGGGGAGTCGTGTTTGATGAAAAATATTTAACACTGCTTGCATTTTCACATTCAAATTCAATTAATTGAAATTAAATAACATTAACACTGGTCCTCCATAATGCTAGCCTTAATTCATGTGCTTGTTAGCCACATGTGACTAGTAGCTATGGTGTCAGGCAGTGCAGATCAGAGGAAGGGATTCAGGGGCGTGGAATAGAAAACGCAGCTGTCAACTGCTTAACCAAAGAGATGTGTCCTGGTCTCACCCCACGTGAAGCCTAAAATAGGCTGCCTGGGGCTGGTGCAATGGCTACAAAATGTCATCAGTGAGCCAGGCTCCTCCAGTCTTTCTGCTCCACCCACCTTAGGGTGGCAGGACGGGTTATTCCCATGACACCCTGGGCATCTGACCTCACTCCAGGCAGGGAAGAGGGGGGAGCAAAGGGGCTAAAGGGAAAATGACCATCACCTGTCGAGTCTGCTCAGCTGTTAAGGAGTTTTCTTGGAAGCCCTAACTAATGGCTTTTGCTTAAGTGTCATTAACCAGAACTGTTTCACACACGGACACCCTTATCTGCACAGGGCAGAGCTGGTAAACATGGTGTTTTACCTGGGCACACTGGCACCTCCAACAAAAGTGGAGTTCCTCAGTAAGGAATAGGGGACAGTGGATATTTGGTAGGCATTTGACAGCCTCTACCCGAAGTGGCACCTGCAATTATTATTACTCATGCCACCAGACTCCAAGGGGCACTCACAAAGAATCCTTAAAGAAAGAAAATAATAGAGATGTGTTTTTTTGTTTTTTTTGCTGAATAAAGAAAACAGAAACACCCTTACTGCATCACATCTTAGAATGCAGCTGGGTAAGGTCCAGGGAATCCGGATAGACAGGGCAGGGAAGGCGGGAGGACTGGCCACTTCCCTGGGTGGGCAGACCGAGGGGTGGCGTGGGCAGAAAACAACTCCTTTGTGCAGGTGAGGCAGATGCTACAGCTCAAGAGAGTGTTGGAAGGACATGTGCCCTAAGCAACCGGGAGGGTCACTTTATGGAAAGCAAGTGTAGTTCCTGTTGAGGGTCCTCCTCACGGACACTAAAGGTGCTCCTGTGGGCTCAGCTGCAGCTTGGAGGGCTTCCTTGGGAAGCTGAATTCCTATCCCCTGGACTCTGCACTACACCCCTGCTCATCGCTGAGCAGGAAAAGATACACTACCAACCTCAGTGTCACCGAGGTGATGACCTCGTTTGTTCTCGGAGAGTTACTTAAAAGCTAAGCCTCCCCTTCATCCTAAAATGGGGGCAATAATAGGACCAGTCAATAGTCCAGTTGTGAGGATGAAATGAGCTAATGCATTCAAAATGCTTAGCTCAGCCCTTACCACATAGAAAGTGCCCAATAAATTATTATTCTGAGTTTTCTCTTATCATGCTAGAGTGAGTTTTGTGTTTCCTTTTGTCCACCCTATCATTCTGTATATTGGTTAGAAGCCTGGCAAGAAACAAACAGTGCTTTCAGAAGGAGTCATAAAGAGAGCTTCATAAAGGGGCTCTTTACAAGGTCTGTGCAGGACAAAGGGAAACTAAGAAGGAAGAGTTAAGCAGTCTGGGTAACCTTGCCAATCTACGCCTGGGGAGGCAAGAGAGAGGACAGGTCCCAGAACCTGCAAGAGCTGTAGAAGTAGGAGAAGACTTGCAGCAGGAACAACAGCTGCAGACAGAGCACAACCCCCGCCAAACAGTGATGTGACCCGGAAGGAGCCAGGGAACCTCACACCTTGACCTCAGTCTTCTACCCGCTCATGTCCTGCAGGTGCCTCCCACCGACTGAGTCCAAACTGAAGCCAGAGACTGGCGAAGCCCAACTGATGCATTCGCTAGATATCAGCCTCCCAGGGCAGAGAGCTGTGTTGAAAGGGGTGGAGAATGGATCCAGGGGCGTGGGAGGAGAATGACCCAATTACTTTGCAACGTGCTACAGTAAAAGGTTTCACCTTAACTATCTGGAACTGACTTGCTGGATTTGCGCTCCGGTTAATTCTCTTTTCTGCTTGGGGTGTTTGGTATCCACGTTCAGGTTATGTGAACACATGGCTTCTGTTGAGAGTCCAGAGGCAGAGAGGCATCATGGTGTTAAAGGTCTAGAGCCCCTTACCCAGAATTTTACACCATGTCTCTCCCACTCACTAGCCCGTGACCTAGTGCAAGCTGACAGGCCACTCTGAACCAGGCTCTCTAATCCATATCATGGGAGGAAAAGCAGCTGTCTCGCTGGCTAGTTACGAACATGAGATGAAACGACATGAGATTCCTATGCCTTTACTACTCTGTGGAAGCCGAAGGCACCGTGGATGAGAGTGCAGGTTCTGGAAATGGAATGACTGGATTCAGGTCCCAGCTCTGCTATTTAAAACTCTGTGCCCTTGGACTAGTTACTTAACCTTTTAACATCTCAGATTTCTCATCCACACAGCGGAGGAAAATTGTCCCCACTGTATAAGGTTGTTGTGAGAATTAAATGAGCTATTACATGAAAAGTGATTAGAACAACGTGTGACTCTTATCATCAACACCCTGTTATAAGTAAAGCACTGAGATGCAGTTGTGCGCTTAATACATACTGAGCTCCCTTCCACAGCCTTCCTACGTGATCAGCACCAAGAGCGTGGACAGCGCCCTCCCTGGACTCCTCCAAAGGGAGGGTGGGAATTTCCTCCTTTACCCTGTTAGGGTAGATACAACAGAGCATCGGACCAGGAACAAAGTATATGACAGGTTTCATGAGGGGTGGCTCCCTGTTCTTCAGGAAAAGGAAAATCAATACAGAAGCCACTGTTCCCTGCTTCTGCCCAAGAAATATCCGAGCCTAGTTCAAGTGCAGGGCTGTTTAGTATAGTGGTTAAGACCATAATGTAAAGAGCCAGCTCCTCTCTAGCTGTGTGACTTTGAACTAGTTACTTGACATCTCTGTGCCTGAGTTTCCTCACTTGTAGAAAGGGGATTACGATAGTGCCTACCTCTTCAGATTGTTATGAAGGTGAAATTAGTTAATATTTGTAAGTGCTTAGAACAGAGCCAGGTACATAGTATGTGCTTTATAAAGGCTTCTTGAATAAATAGAATAATCTCAGTTCTGTAAACAAATTTTGACCAATTGATTTCCTTTGTGATCAGTACTGGTCTGAGACACTGTTTTCCCTTGGGAGCTAAGAGCAAATCAAAACTGTTTGTTCAGGGGAGAAGACAGAAAATGCTTAAGTCAGCAAAATCAAGAGGTCCATTCATTGATACAAGTCACTAACATCACCCTTTGGCATTCGATAGCCTGAGAATGCTTTGATTTTTCATCTTGTCAACAAAACAAAGCTCTGCCAATACTTCCTGATCACCAACAGCAGATTTAGCAGACAGGAAATGAAATTCTCACTCCTTCCCTTACTACCTTGTGTGTATGACCTGGTCAAGTTATTTCATCTTTCTTTGAGCCTCCATTTTCTGATCTGTAAAATGGGGATGTTAATTCCCATATCAAATATTCCTTCAGTTACACAACATTTACTCAGTCAGTGGAAGAGTTTTCCTTCTACCTTTCTTTTTTAACAGTTGATTTTTTTAAATTAATTTATTTTTTGGCTGCACTGGGTCTTCGTTGCTGCGTGTGGGCTTTCTCTAGTTGCGGCAAGCGGGGGCTGCTCTTCGTTGCCGTGCGCAGCGCAGCCTGCTCGTTGCCATGGCTTCTCTTGTTACAGAGCACCAGCTCTAGGCGCACCGGCTTCAGTAGTTATGGCACGCAGGCTCAGCAGTTGTGGCTCGTGGGCTCTAGAGCGCAGGCTCAGTAGTTGTGGCGAATGGGCTTAGTTGCTCCGTGGCGTGTGGGATCTTCTGGGACCAGGGCTCGAACCCATGTCCCCTGAGGATTCTTAACCACTGCATCACCAGGGAAGTCCCCCTTCTACCTTTTGTATCTCTAAGTCTATAAACAATGAGAAAGTCTGAGAGAGAACTAGTTTGGGAGACTGAATTTCACAGATGGTACCAGCTAATTAAGTGTTAACACATTTGAAACCAAGTGTACAGCAGGGTTTGTCTTTTTTTTTAACTAAGCAATGCACAATGATGCTTCTTGCCTGCGCTAATCTGAAGAAGGCTCTGGCTCTGTTGTTTTACTTTGAATGAAAGAAGGGTTGATGCCTCAGAGGCACAGTAGGAAGAACATAGACTTTGGAACCCAGATTTTCAACTCCCTGATGTGTCGTAGCCTTTAGCAAGTGACTTAAATTTTCTTCTCTTTTCCTTCTTTTTATCATTAAAGAGTCTTTTAATTTCGGAAGAGTCAAGACCACTGACAACTTTTCTAAGCCTCAGTTTCCTCGTTGTAAATACCTACCTTACAGAAATATTGAGATTGATTAACTAATATTATACACATAAAGTGCCTGGCACACAGTAGGGGCTTAGTAAATGGTGACGGTTATCTTAAGTGCATAATCAAACAGACTGTATAAAGTGGATGAAGCAAAAAACAATCCACATTAATTGCTTCTTTCACTGCTGACTTATTTTCTAGATTTCCTGAAATATGGGGAGGAATAGAACATTATACTCCAAAGAAATAATGCCATACCTGCTGAAGAAGCTGGTAGGTTTTAATGACATGAGGACAATTTACTTCAAGTAAAGTCCATGCAGATGCTCAATGCTGGAGAAGTTGCTCCTAAACAGGTCTTTACAATTAGGTGAGAATCTGAGGCTGTGTGGGGAGAAGCTGCTGTTAGTCACTGAATAGTTTCTCCAAGATGTCACATTCACTCTGATAACAGACCCCTCAAATCTGTCTACAAGTCCTTATAACAAATAAATCTCTGATTAAAGGATTATTGTGGTCTTACGTTGCATTTGCATTTTTGCCTTTCTCTTACAAATAGCTTTAATTTTATTCTTTCTCCCCCAGCCTCCCAAACCTTGTTCTCTTATCAGTGTTCTCCATCTCATCGAAACGGCCTCTCCATTATTCCAGAAACCTGGAGGCCACCACCCTCTCCTTCAGCCACCACAGTGACTGCCAGCAATTCCTGTTGATACCCCTCCTAAACATTCCCAGATTCCTCCGCTCTCTCTCCCTCCCTCTCCACAGTCTTCTGATTGGCCTCCTGCCCTCTGGCTTCCGTCTTGTCTACTATGTGCCCTGCACCCAGGCTGATCCATAAAAATGCAAGTCTGGTCATTTCTTCTTTGCTGAAAACCTATCAGTGGTCTCCTTTGCTCTTTGTTTCGATGAAGGTCCAAATCCTTTATTCACCCTGCTTAGCCAGTCTCTTCTCAACCCAGCCAAACAGATTTTGGTTTGGGGGAATGTACCAGGAATTAATGGAATGGGTGCTCCATAACCTACAGTGGCTCTCTTTGGCTTGTAGCATCAAAGTTTAACATTCCTCTGACTCTGTAAACCCATTTTCTGTCATGCCCTCTCCCCCTCTTTGCACCCAGAGCTCAACAGCTCTTCTGGGGCTAGCCTTTCTCTGTTGGGGGCAGCAGAGGTGGTATAGGGTCAAGTTCCAGTCCCTCTCTCAGAACTTCACGGTGGTGACCTTCCACACCTCGATCCATCAGCCCATCACACATACACAGAAACACACAGACATGCTTGCATACACACACTCACAGGCACACACACATATGCCCATGCATGCACACATGCACATGCTTGCACTTACAATGGACACACACAAGGGAGCGCATGCATGGACTCTCTCTCTCTCTCTCTCTCACACACACACACACTCTTACACACCACTCCCCAGACTATAGCACCTAAACCAGTGCCTGGACTCAGTGTGGTCAGAGACAAAGCAGCGATTTCTGAGCACAGAGGAAACACCTCCTCACCACTTAATAACTCATCTATGTTCTTTTTCCTTAGTATTCATCTCTTTATTGACTCAGTGTTTGCTGACTGTATATTATGTGTCTGCTTCAGGCTTTGGAACAGGGTCTCTGCCCTCATAAAGCATAGAGTTTAGTGGAGGAGACGGACATGCTACTTATCAGCTCTATGACCTTGAGTAAGTTACTTCACCTCCCCGTATCCCAGTTCCATTATCTGTACAATGAAAATATTAATGTCACCTTTACAGCACTGTTATGGAATGAAGTAAAATAGCATATGTCAATTGCTTAGTGCTGACTTCATAAGACTAATGTGAGAGATAATGAGATAATATAAGAAAAGTGCTTGGAATCGTATCAGGATAATATTTCTTCAATAAATGATGGATTCGTATTATTATTACGTGAACAGAGGAACATAGAATTGCAGACTGTGATCAGTTCCCTGAAGGGAGAAGTGCTGGCACAGTGACAAAGAATGAGGCAGGGGACTTACGCAGGAGGAGTGGCCGGGGAAGGCCCCTCTGAAGAGGTAACTGCTGGGACGTAAAGGAGTCAGCCTTGAGGACCAACAGAGGCAGAAGCAGTATGGGCCTCCTAGACGCCCAGATCCGGTTCAAGCGCCTTCTCTGTGGCTCTCCAGCCCTGTGTCCTCAGGAGAGCCTCGTCGCTTCCCTGACGCTCAGTCTTCTCATCTGCAAAATGAAAATTACAACATCAATAATAAAGAGAATGAAGGTAATAGTAATGAAGAAGATAAAGTCAGCGTGGTAGATTCTAAATAAGAATTCATGTCAGTCACCAAGCTGAGAGCTTACGCATAGGAGGCAATTTAATAAACGCTGGATTGCATCTGCTGCCTGATGCTAAGCACGCTCCAGAATTAAAAACTGCCTCCTTGGGATCATTCACATAACCAGTCAGCCAGGCTTCAAAGCCAAGCAAACCCTGGGTCCTTCCCACTTCACCACTCGGTCAAACCCA
This sequence comes from Mesoplodon mirus, assembly GCF_964341445.2. NCBI lineage: Eukaryota > Metazoa > Chordata > Mammalia > Artiodactyla > Ziphiidae > Mesoplodon > Mesoplodon mirus. The sequence continues at coordinate 6,535,747 of NC_138992.1, forward strand.
GAATCATCACAGTAGCTATCACATGACTGGAACACGTGCCCTAACCCGGGCCTTTTTCGTGAATGCTCTCTTTACCCCTGACCCCTTGGTAGAGGGGATTCTATTCTCTGCCCTCACTTTACAGGGCAGAGGGGCCCTGAGGATGGGCAGCGTGTCCAGCAGTATGTTGCCCAGGCGTCCGCAGCCTGTTTTCCAAGCCCCTGCCCCCCGGACACACCTCCTTCTGGAAGGGTGTTCTCCCGTGTCCTTAGGCTCCCTCCACCTATATCAAGATAATCCTACTCCCGATTAGTTCACCTCTTTCCTTCCTTCCTCCCTTTTCATTCTTGTTCTCCTTCATCTCCTTTTGTGCATTGCACGGGTCTGGGGATTTGCTAAATTGGCAAGTCTGGATGATGCTGGATAAGAGGCGAGGGGGAATGAGGAGAGAAAAATGATGCCCGTGATTCTGGCATGTGTGAGTTGCTCTATTCTTCACAGCCAGAAGTAATGTCTGAATAATCTCGGAATTAAAACAGTACTTTTCCGGAGGAGGCCATATTTTCTGGAATAAGAATCAGGATGCATTTCAGAGAAGGAAGGTTAGGAGATGGCCAAACTGTTGGATTCTTTGGATTGAGGTGGGGGAGCAGTTGAAATTCGTTTTTGTGGAGTAGCTACCAAAGGGTGTTATCATTCCTATTTCACAGAGACAGAAATTGAGGCCAAAGGTCATTTAGCTTCTAAGCTGCTGGAGGTGTTGAATTAAATGGTGAAGCTCTCCTCCTGAGAATTATTCACTCTGTGTGTTCACATCTTGTCCTGCGAGGTCCACTGTAAGCCTTCCGTGGTCCACAGAACTGATGATGTGAGCCTCAGTCTACATATGGCCATGACTTCTCATCACATTTCAGAGCCCATCCCAGACTCTGGCCTCCCCCATCAAAGCATTCATCTTGTCTATTTACCTGTCCCTATCCCCTTGGACTGTCAGCCCATGACAGATTGTCTGTTTCATGTTTGTGCTCCGGCGTCTGGGACAGCCACGTCCTCCTGCCCTTGCTCTATATTCTAAAGAATCACTTCTCCTGTTTCCCAACCCTCCTCCCTCCGCTGGCTTCTGGCTTTCATCCTCGAGAAGTCCTCTGGATAGCACGCCCTTTCTGGGGAGGTGTCCCTCCCCTGGGCTCCCAGAGTGAGGGGCTTCCACACTGTAGAGTGGCCTCCTCCAAACACCCATCCTTCTCCCACCTGGGCTGTGTTTTCCTGCTCCATACACATGAGCTGGATAAACGGACAAATGATCCATTACTGTTGTAGCCATGTGTCCGTGGCAAGTCTTTCCATGTAATTGGTTAAAAAAACACTTTTTAATGTGTGCTACTTAAGCAATCTGCATACATTTCATATCCAACGGGTCTGTACTGGGCTGATTTGTTCCGTGATGTGGCAGCTTCAAATACAAAAGGAAAAGATACTGCTTATGGATAACCAGTTTCAGCATTTCGAAAAAAAAAATTCCTCTAGGTATTACCTAGAAAATTCCTCTAGGTACTATCTAGAAATTTTTCAAGGAGGTGGAGGTGGGGAGGGCTTCAAATACAGGGCATTTTTCCCTGTACTTATGAGAAGCATCAAGTTTCTGTGTTTTTAGCAGCTAAGCGTGTAAAAAAGAGTGTTAAATTACTTAATAGTTTGTTACATATCAGGTCTAGAAAGCCAATTACGTAAAAAAAAGTCCACAGGTATTTTAATAAAATTGAATTCTATGTGAGCCAAAAAAGCTTGCCTTTCTTGTTCCTTTAACAGCTATTCAGGAAATTCAGGTTATAGTCTCTACCTCCATAATGATCAGAATATTTTTCAATTGTCCATCCGCTTATCCATTCAGTACATCACTGGGTACCATATGCTGAGCACTGGGGAGCACCAGGTAGATGGCTGCGCCCTCATCGAGTTATGGTCTCTGCTCGTCCCCTAGGGAAGACATGTATTAAATAAGCTCACGCATCAATATGGAAATTACAAATGGTGATAAGTGCTCTGAATGAAGAACAGCAGGTGACCCACTTAAATCAGGTGGTTAGGGAAGTGACAGGCTAGAAGGAGAGCACTTTGTCCCCTGTCCTCATTTTACAGCTGGGGAGATAGAGACCCAAGGGTTTAAGACTGTTGTAGAAGGCAAGGGACAGAGATGAGGGAAAACTCAGGTCTCCTCTTTCCAAAGCCTGAGCTTTCTGCACTAGTCACGGTCCTCCCTTACCTAACTGATTCATCTTCACAAACACAGCATGAGGCTTGGTTATTTCTAAGATCTGTCCACCTCTAGCGGTCAGTGATCTTATTCAATTAAATCCACTCAAATAGACACCCTTTGACTACTTCCCTTTTTTCTGATCTTATTATGAACCACTGACAATAAAACAATCACAGTAATTCCATTATGGGATTATGTTTATTCCCACCCTCCTTTTAAAAAATGTTTTCTCATAATATCTGGAAACTGTTTTCTTACACAACTTAACTCTAACTTTGTGTTAACAGGTGCAGACACAAAACAACTGAATGAAGATCCACAAAGGTGAAATTAGGGGAAGGAAAGATATAACCAGGGAACCCATGCTTGTTCTGATATCTATGTAATCAGACTGTATATGCAGAAGACATTTTCTAAAATAGTCTATATTTCATTAGATGGTAATGTTCATAGAACAAAGTCTTGTCACAAAATAAGTTCTCTACAACCTGCAATTAATTAAGCAAAGGGACAAATTGTATTTAAAGATCTGTTGAAAGGATAACAACACCATTATTTTTCTGATACAAAGTGCTTTTCCCATAATGCATCTGACCCCTCTTTTTTCTCTCTCTCTCTTTAGTACTTGACTGCAGTGAAATCCTTAAAATAGGCAGAGTTCTCATCAGTGTATTTTCCTTATCTTTGGAGTGTATCTCAGATCCCCAAATACCATCTTCTTCCACTAACTGTTCTCTGAGATTTCACGACAGTGGTTTCATTATTTCTAGCTAAGGCTTTGTTTTAAATTGAACGGAAATTCCCTGGTAGAGGTAACTCACATTTTCCTTCCTCCCTCCCTTTCTTCCTCTCTTCCTCCCTTTCTCCTATCCCTTCACCTTTCCATCCTTATCTCCATTCCACCCAAATATCAAAACATCTCAGCATTCCTGGTCAAAATGGAAACTGAATCCCCTCTAGCACCCTTGCCCAGACCTTGCCCACTCAAAGCCAGCAAAGCACCTATAGGCTCAGGATGAGTCCAGGGCTCCCAACTTGCCTAGACCATATGGCAGCCCCAGAGGAGGGTCTTCCTCGCCTCTGCACAGTGCATGGAACAGCATCTGACACCCTCTAGTTGCTCAAACAATGAAGCTATTGAACTGAATTCAGTCTAGACTGGCTGGCTGCGAATTATAGAATTTGAATCTGGTTCTACTGTGCTCAGCTGGCTGATGAGAAAATACTTATTCAAGTGGGAACAAGTCTTGTCTTTTCATGGTGTGATTAAAAGTGTTGGACAGACTTGGGTTCAAGTTCTGACTCTGATTCACAGCAGTGGTAAAACTTAAGTCAAATCATCTAACACTGGTAGGCTCAGTGTCTTCATCTTAAAACAGGGAGAGTAATACTTCATTGGATCACTGGGAGGATTAGAGAGAAGGTCATAACCAGGTCTGTTATAGGGTCTGACACATAATAGGTTTCCAATGCATGTTTACAATCAGAGCCTTATCACCTCTACCACCTGGAGGGTAGAGCTGTGAGGTGTAACTTGAGGCTCCACATTGTTCTCTGTTTGCTGAACAAACAAAATTCTACCAGCGTATGTGTAAAGCACCTGCTCTACCTACACAGGTGTGCTGCTATGAGGGATAAAACAAAAAAAAAACTAAGACAGGGCTCTAGCCATCAAGGAAGTAATCATTATGTTTGACTGGATCATTTAATCCATCTCATTACTTGGTAACAAACTGGGCCAGCTGCAAACTCCCCTGGATGCAAATGGAAAGAAGGGTTTAAATAATCGACTCCAGCAAACCGCCTTCTCTGCCTGAAACACTGGATGAGAAACAAGAGCAATAGCTGCCTTGTCTTTCTGGCCCATCGCCAAGCTGGAGAGGACAAGAAACTCACCAGCTGCTTTCCCATTTTCTTACAGGTTTAAAATCTCCATCAAAGTGATGCACCTTTGGGTGGATTATGGGATGAACTAGGAATCAAAGTTTTCTACGAGTCCCAATGTTTTTAAATGCATACTAAAAAGTGAACGAGTGAACATACAGTGTCCATAAATCTGGCCTTTTCTACTTAATTATCAAGCCCACAGGTATTTCACTTGTTCAAGCACTTATTTCGCTAACATAAACAAAGCATCTCCTATGCATCAGGCACTGTGCAAGGTACTTTACCAGATTATTGCCGATCCATACCACAAACCTGTAAGGTAGTTATTATTATTCCCGTTGTATAGATGAGGAAACTGAGGGTCAAGAGGTTAAACAAGTTAATCATATTTATACATTAGTAAAAAGCAGAGTCCAATTCTAATTCCAAAATAGTCCTCATGCACATAAAAAATGTATTTATTAAGGGGTATAAAGGACTTGCCCTCCAAAACTTCACTTCCTATGGTTTTTCCCACTTCATTTCAATGATGAGTCCTTTTATTCTGTTGCACAGGCTGAAATTTTTTTCTCTGATGCTCCACACCCAATCCATCAAAAACTCATGTTGCCTTTACCTTCCAAATAAAACCAGAACTGAGCACTTCTCATGACCTCTCTCTGGACTCTCAGTGAATTGCTGTGGGTCTCCAAACCCCTCTCTGGAGCTTCGCCCTTGCTCCCTAGACTGTATTCTCATCTCTGCAGCCAGGGGGAGCCTTTGCAAGTAGACGTTAGGTTGTGTCTACCTCCGATGGCTCCCACCTCAGTCTGAGTCAAGGCCCAAGTCCTAACAAGGCCTACAAGCACCTGCCTGACCTGGCCTCTGTTTCCGCCCCATTCCTACCATCCCACCCCCCGCCACAGTCTCTGCTGGTCACACCCTCCTGGTCCTGGCATTTGCACAGGCAAAGTTTTATTCACATCTTGTTACCTTATGACATCTTATATAGTTTACTTTTCTTTTCTCCATGTAGTGTCTTTCGTCTATCTCTAGAATGAGGTTAGCAATTTTCAACTTCCTGGTTCTCTGATGTATTTCAAGTGCCTGTCACACAGTAGGTGCTCAATAAACATACGTTAAATAAAGGAATAAAGACTGGACTGGGGTGCTGTTCAGTGGTATCAAGATGATATAATGGCCAAAGAATATAGGACCATCTGAGTCTTAGTCCAAATATAGACGTCCTTCCCAGTGAGATCCATAAGGAAGATATATAGCTGATCCTTGAACAACACAGGTTTGAACTGCACAGGTCCACTTATACGCAAATTTTAGCCAATAAATAAGACAGTACAACACAATCTGAGGTTGGTTGAATCCATGGACACGTAATTGCAGATACAGAGGAATCGCAGATACAGAGGGTTGACTATAAGCTATACTTGGATTTTCAACTGCATGGGGGACTGAATCCCTAACCTCGGTGTGGTTCAAGGGTCAACTGTATACACAAGAAACAATACAAGGCAAAAATTAATGTAATATTTTATTGCCAGCTGACCTGGGTTCCAACCCCAAAGGAGCACTCTGGGAAGCTGGACTAGAACAGGTGGCCTCAAGTAGGAGCCTAAGAGATCTTCTACCACCTCAACCCAAACCAGATTTCCAATCTTATCACACCTTGACTATCACCTGCAAGTCAAGAGAATCTCTTACTACTTCCGCTGTGGGTGTTAAGAAAGGAAAGGGCAAGAGAATCCTATTAAGTAAGGGCGAGAGAGAAGAGGGGGTCACACTCATGTCCTGACCTGCAGGGTGCAGTCAATCAACAGCCTGGAATCTGACCAATCCAGTTTCTGAGAGCTACACCCTGAAAGAGGGGTCTAGCAAAGATTCCTGCCCCTCCTCAGGTCTTAGACATCACACTGTATGTAGACAATTTTTATTGCTTTTTTATACTTTATGGAAATATAAGCATTTTCCTGTTTACTAAAGACTACATAGGCGTCACGTGTGATAGCTGTTGAACGTTCCATCCTAAGGGGTCAGGGGCTTCCCACTGGACAGGAGAGGGACCCTCACTGGCTGACAATAGGCACGACCCTGCTTGGTCCTACAGCCCTGGGCAAGGATTGTATCCAAAACGATTCACTTTATATTCTTGCTACTTTTAGTCTGGTATGAAAAGTGCAGGTCAGTACCATATGATCCAGCCATTCCACTCCTGGGTCTATACCCCAAAGAACTGAAAGCAGGGACGCAGACAGGTACCTGCACACTAATGTTCACAGCATCATCATTCACAACAGCCCAGAGGCTGTTCCTGAAGCAATCAAAGAAGGCAGGCAGCCTGTCCTCACAAGGGAGCCAAGGAGGCAGGGTGGGCCCCAAGACCCAGGAGGAAGAGCAGAATGGAAGTTTCTCTGTGTATCTCAGCTCCTAGGTTAAGGCAGCGGGTGAGGTAGGGCACAGGAGGAAATGGGCTGGGTTGGGGTTACGGGCTCATCAGGAGGCAGGAGGCTGCCCCAGGCTTTGCTCCCATCAGTTGGTAAGGAGATAAGGAATAGACCCGAAGGAACACCGCGAGCTCCAGTGAAAGCTTGATTCTGAAACGTTTATCCCGCAGTTCACTGGGGTGCCTCATACGGGGCTGAAGAATAAAAGAACTTCTGCCAGTGGAAGCCGGTAGCATCCACCCCTCAAAGTGAAGGAAGTTGACAGCTAATTTGATCAGTGTAGATAAGACAAGAGAAGAAAATGTTAATTCAGGAGGGAAAGCTAATCAAGCCGCCCTGTGCCTCCGTGGGCCTCCATCACTCACACGGCTGCTCTCACACGGGTTCCGCAGCAGTGTGCTGGGCAGGATACGGAAAACATAGATGCCTCCTGGAGCGGGAGCTGTGCTGAATATTAATGAATCTGACATTGTGGTTAACTTAAAACAAGCAGTGAGATACTTTAGACTAGCAAGCAAACTTTGAATTGTTCAGATTAAAGTTGCCATTTACTAGCCACTGCCCACTGTGGTTGGGGGTGGGGGTTGGTCCTGAGCCCCTTAAGAGGGACTTCATGGGGAACGTTTGGGGGGCACTTCCCTGCCCAGGTGTGTGGTGCCCTGGCCACTGCCTCCCTCTCAGTCCAACTCAATCCAACTAGCCCAGCTCAACAAACATTTCATGACTAGCTGGAGGCAGCCCTGCCGAGCGGTAAAAACACAGGCTGCATCCTTGACTAGCTGACTGACCTCGGGGTGATCCTATTACTACCTGGGTTAGCATCTCCGTACCTCAGTTTCAGGTTTTATTTTTTCCTAAAACTGGGATGAACAGCAATACCTCCTTTATAGGTTGTAATAAAGAGTGGAGAGTAATCAGCTCAATAAATGATGATGATGATGATGATATTCTAGGAAGTAGCATTATGCTCTTAGCCTTCTGAGCCTTTGCACATGGTGTTTTCTCTGCCTCAAACTCCCTTCTCTACCTTCTCCCTAACCTCCCCTTAAGTCTCAGGCCCTGTGTCATGACCCCTGGGTCACTTTCCCTGACCTCCTCCTTCAGACACTGTTTCCCCGGGACAGTTAGGTCAAGGATTCTTTCCCCCGGGCAACCCCGGTCCCTTGGCTTTCTGCTTTCCTAGCGTGTAGCCTACAGAACGGAGGACAGCAATCATTTTAGACATGCACACACATGCATGCACACATATACATATACCCACCACACACACAGACGCATGCGCACACACACAATTATCTTGAGCTTCAGGAGGCCTGGAGCTTCAGAGACCCTGTCTCTGAGAGTCAGTAGAGTAAATGGTTGAGTCTTTGGAACCAGCCTGCCCGAGCTCAAATCCTGCCTCCGCCTCTTCTCAGCTCTGTGACCTTAGGCAAGTTACGGAATCTTTCTGTGCCTCAGTTTCCTCATCCGTAAGAATGGAGACAATGATAGTAACAGTACTGCCTTAGACCAAGGCAACCTGGCTCCTGTGCTCTGGGAAGACCTGCTCTGGCCTCCTCCAGCCACGCCCTTCCCAGGGGACCAAGGGGACATTCCACTGGCATCCTCAACTCTCCCCTTCACACTGTGTTCTGGGTGGACCAGACTCCAGACTTCCCAGCCCAGACAGCCTCTAACCCACCACTTGCCGGGCCTCCAGGACTTTTTACCTAGTCTGTCTTCCTTTGGGCAGACAGCACCATGGACACTCACAGGCCTGGGGGGTGGCCAAGCGGCCACTGTATGGGAAAGGTTTCTGGGCTGAGCTTGAATGTGAGACTAAGGATAGAAAGGGAAGGGGACGGGGAGCTCTCTATGTACGCTGACACTGGCCTGCAGGAAGCTGTGCTGTGTATGATGCTGGCCCTCTCTGCAGCTGCCAAGCCTTCAGAAAAGTTTACCAAACTCATACATGCTTCCTGTGAGTGGAGTGCACGTGTATGTGTGTGTGTGTCACGCAGAAGTGGGGAACAAGCTTGCTTTCACGTTGGGGTCAGCACGGGGTAGGTAAGAACAGCACAAAAAGTTAAGAGACTTAGAGGCTCAGGAAAGTTAGCCTCTTGGGCTCAGCAGAAATTGCACAGGTGCATGTGGATCTCCGTGGGCCAGGGAAGTATCTGAAGGTGGCTGACATTTTTGCACCGGGGTCTCCCGGGGGCAGGGGACCACGACTGACATTTGGGTTACATGACCTGAGAACAAGTACTTATGCAAAGAGTCAGGGGACCCTCACAGCCGGGATGAGAACAAACCACTGTCTGGAGATAGTACAGACTCGCTGGCTAAAGCAGAGAACAGGGACGGGCTGCAGACTGCGCTGGGGCAGGAATCCAGAGACAGGATGGTCTATAGGGTGGAGAGGAGAAGAGAGGCAGAGGGGGAGCCTCGTCATGGAGCTGGTTTCCTTGGTTCGTCTCCCCTCACTAGAGTCTCTGCTTCTCAAAACAGATGCTGGGTCACACTTATCTCTCTGTTCTCAGGGTCTATTATGTGCCTGTCAGCAACAAGGCACTAATAAATGTTTGTTGGATAAACAAACTAATAGAGGTGTTTTTGCATATAAAACATGATATGTTGCTTAAAAATTCAATTTGTGCTCAGCTCTGCAGACGCACATCAATAGCTGGTTATTTTAATTACGTTCAGCTTTTCCTGTGCAACATTTATGAAGTGGACTGTGGCAGTAATATAACTAAACTAATCAGTGTAGAAAGCTAAATAGGATTATCCAAGGTCGATTTTGACCCTCAATCATATGATATGGCGACCAATATGTGGGACAGATTAAGAGGCAGTGTGGTCCAGTGGGATGATCAACTCCCTTGGACAAATCTTCAAAGTTTGAATCCTTGCTTTGTCCCTCACCATCTGTGTGAATTTGGGCAAGAATCAAATCCTTCCTCTGCCATACGAGGGAAATAATATTTACTTCCTAGGATGTGCTGTTTATGAGTGATGGCATGAGGATGTAAGAGGAATATTCAGTAGAATTACTTTAATTTCAGGTACTGCTATTCTTGAATGCAAATCCTTAATCACTGTGAACCTGAGGTGGAGACAGGTAAGCTGCTTCAGGCATCAGCTCCCAGCTCAGGATCCAAGTACCATGAATGACAGAACACCTGACTCTGCCTGGCTTTAATCCAAAGCCTGGGACCCAACATTCACTGAGATTCGATATGGAATCTGATCCCAAGCACTGAAACAATATTTAATATCAGCCCATCGTGCCACTGAGTTCTGCTGTAATCTGTTTTCAGATTTGCTGAAGTTTTCTTTTCGATTTTATTAGCAACTATTTCAAATGAAATTGGCACCAGACAATTGGATTATTGAATTGTTGACTCTTATATCCTACTAGACAGTGAAAAGCAAATGCAATTTTCACCAGTTACATGTCAAGCCTTGGCCTAGAGAGACATAGTGGGAAAGGATCTGAATGGATGAGAAACCCGGATGCGGCCTCTTTCTCTCAGCATTGCTTATGTTCGTAAAACAGGACTCGAGGGGGCTTCCCAGGTGGCGCAGTGGTTGAGAGTCCGCCTGCCGATGCAGGGGACACGGGTTCGTGCCCCGGCCCGGGAGAATCCCACATGCCTCGGAGCAACTAGGTCCGTGAGCCATGGCCACTGAGCCTGCGCGTCCGGAGCCTGTGCTCCGCAATGGGAGAGGCCACAGCAGTGAGAGGCCCATGTACTGCAAATAAAAAATAATAATAATAAAAAAAAAAGGACTCGAAAGGGTTAAGGAATCAGCTCCTTATTGCTTCCACGGTACATATTCATATTCATCAAACTTCGTTCCTTTAAGACAACATTTTAGCACGCCTTAACCTCCAAGTGATTCTTCAAGGAAAAATAGATCAGATGAAGGGCATGGACATTAGGGCCAGAGAGAACCAGATTTAACTCTTATTCCACATGATGGTGCTTCGTCTGAAGACAGAAATTATAAGACCTCCTGGCAAACTTGTTAAAAAATTAAAAGAAATGGTCATATACAGGAATGGGCCAATCATTCCCGATTCTCCCCTCTTTTTACAGACGGCAGCTCATCTATTCATTCATCTATCCAGCAGGTAATATTTTTGTCAGATCCTAAGGGGGCAGAATGTATTATTATTGTCAATTATTTGCTTTTTTGCCTTTGTCTGGGTCTTTGAATGTGAAAACACATGGGACAGACCTGAATTCAATCTGCAGCATTGAATAAAACAATGTAACTCACTGAGGTTTGGCCGGTGTTTGTTAACACATTAAATGCTAATACACTATGTGCTTAGGGTAAAAGACTGAACAAGACAGACCCTGTTTCCAACTCATGGAGGTTATAATCTAAGGAAGAAGCTATTAAACAGTAGTTATATGTGGACCTAGAGTCTGTCATACAGAATGAAGTTAAGTCAGAAAGAGAAAAACAAATACCTAGGCTAACGCATATACATGGAATCTAAAAAAAAAAAATGGTATTGATGAATCTACTTGCAGGGCGGGAATAAAGAGGCAGACATAGAGAATGGACTTGAGGACATGGGGTGGGAGGGCAAAGCTGGGGTGAAGTGAGAGTAGCATCGACATATAGACACTACCGAATGTAAAATAGTTGGCTGGTGGGAAGCAGCAGCATAGCACAGGGAGATCGGCTCGGTGCTTTGCGATGACCTAGAAGGATGGGATAGGGAGGGTGGGAGGGAGGCTCAAGAGGGAGGGGATATGGGGACATGTGTATGCATAGGGCTGATTCACTTTGTTGTGCAACAGAAACTAACACAGTATTGTGAAGCAGTTATACTCCAATAAAGATCTATTAAAAAAAAAAGTAGCTATAATAAACTGTGCATAGTGATCCATGGTGGACAAGGGAGGGGCTGTGGGAACGTGCAGCCGGAGACCACATCCTATTTATGGGGTCAGTGGCCACAGATGAGGCTACAGGCCTGGGCAGTTTCTTGGCTTTTTTAAGAGCTGGGGTGTGGATCTCTTGGAAGGTAAAAGAATGGCATCTCAAAGATGCACATGTCCTAATCCCCCAGACTCTGTGGATACAGATGTGAGACAGCAAGGGGGTGTTAAGACGGCATTAAGATCGCTAATCAACACATCTTAAAATAAGGAAATTATCCTGGATTGTGTGGATGGGCCCTACGCAATCACAAGGGTCCTTTAAAGTGGAAAAGCAAGGCTCAAGGGTGATCCTCAGGGTCAGGAAGGGACTGAGAGCTGCTACTTGCTGGATCTGAAGATGAGGGAAGCAGCTCCAAGCCAAGGAATGCAGAAGCCTCTAGAAGCTGGAAAGGCAAGGAAACGGCGGATTCTGCCTCAGAGCTTCTAGAAGGAACGCAGCCTTGCCAACACCTTGATTTTAAGCCAGTGAGACCTATTTCAGACTTCCAACCCTCCAGAATTGTAAGATAATAAATTTGTGTTGCTTTAAGCCAATACGTTTGTGGTCATTTGTTCAAGCAACCACAGGAAACTAATACAGATCCAACTCTGTCTCCAGAGCCTTTGGTTCCTGGGGTATTAACTTCCTGTCTCCTATCCCGTGTGCTCTGAGCCCCTCTAATCATTTTAACTCGCTTCAACACCAACCCCAGAGGCATCGGGGGAGCCACAGGGGGTCGAACCCATCAGCCCAGTGTCCGGTTTCTGGTAGCATGGCCAGGGTAGAGGGCCACTGGGCATGGGAGGTGCAAGGGGCACTTGAGGGTCACCCAGTCCATCCCCTCATTTGACAGCTGGGTGACTAAGGTTCAAAGATGGGGAGAAACTTGCCTAAAGTTCAGAGCCAGAGGGAAGCTGGACTTCCAGGATGAGACACTTCCCTCATAAGCACAAGGCAAACCACATTCCTTCCCCAGCAGCTCACCAGTCATGGTGCCACATGACAGTCACTATGACATGGCGGTCATCATGAAGAAGGCGGAAGGTCTGGGGGAGGGGGAGAGTAGGGGGAGGTTTTAGACACTGCCTTCATCTGTCTGAAGGGCTGCATGAGGAGGATACATTCCTTCGGAGCCTGGGAAAGATGGGGTGCCTGAAGGAACTGCCGCAGAGATGCGATGCGCTGGATTCCACCTTCTCGCACTGGCCCCGGCAGCAGCATCCCTGCACCGGCTGGTTCCAAGGTCCCTTACAACCCTGAGCTCCCTGTCCGGGTGAACAGCGGTGCAGGAAGGTCGTGCTCCCCGACAGCATCTGTAAAGCTCAGGGTGGGCTCTTCCCTACCTCTCCCCACCCTCCCTTTTGCCAGAACCAGCAGGAGCAGCTTTCGACTTCGTGCTTTGGCATCCCACCCTCTGTGCCTCTTCCTCCTCCGTTCCAGGCCGCTGGGAGATATATTTGTCTGACTTCAAAATGCCCCTAACAGCCAGTGGCTGTCGGGTGAAGGCACCACGCCAACGCTGAGCTCATTTGCGAGCAGCCCTCTCTGAGGTTCAGACCTGGCTCGCCCAGCGCCGGCCAGAACCTCCTGCGGCTGCCCGGCTGCCTGCTGCACCCGCCTCGCCCCTGCTGCCTGCCAGCCCCACCTTTCTCTTCTGTAGAAGAAAGACTCCCAGTGGCCCTATTACTGTGAGGCCGGGACAAACTCAGGTATCATCGTACCTGGGCTCCAAAGGATCATCTCGGAGTCCCTGAAAAGCCTCAAAGCCGCTTCTGAGACCTCTGTGATGTTTCTGCCAGGAGGCAGGCAGTGTCAGGGCCCGGAGAGTTTAATCCAGAGGTTCAATTAGCGTACCCACCACCCTTCCTGGGCACCAGCCCCAGCCTAATCTCCATTTCCCCCAAATGCCAGTAACACATTTAAGGTGTTTTCACTTACCTCTGGAAAACTACATTATGGCCTTATTATCCTACTTTTCTGTAAGAGAACTGTGTCCAGGCAGGGGTGAAGGTAGGGAGCTGACGGGGAGGGAGGGGGTGATGACGGCACATTCACTGCTCCCCGGGGACCACAGCAGATTTCCATAAAGCAGAGCCGTCCGTTCTCACCCTCCGTTAAGGATCCGACGTGGGAAGAAGGCCACTGACCCTGGTTTGGGTTTCACTGTGTCTGTTCGCTGTCTTACATTCGGGGCCTTTCCTGATGTGTCATTTTCCGTCTCTTTCTATGTCACCTGCGTGAGAGAAAGGAAGACGGAGGCAGAAGGAGGTCACAGCAAGACGCTCATTCCTTCTGATTCCTAAACAAAGTCTCCGGTGGGAAGGGAGAGCTTTTCACATTTGTCAGTTGCAGCTGAAACAAAAAGTCCTGATGGGTAGGGAGGGGTGTGGCTCAGGAGCAAAACAGAAGAAAAGGATTTTATTTTTCAGGTATTTTGAGTAAAAAAAAAAAAATCAAACTGGGATTCGTGAAGGTTCATGTAAGACAGGAGGAGGGGGCTGAGGAAGTCACCTGAGACCTCGATATTTTACTTTTTTTTTTTTTTTTTTTTTGCAGTACGCGGGCCTCTCACTGTTGTGGCCTCTCCCGTTGTGGAGCACAGACTCCGGACGCGCAGGCTCAGCGGCCATGGCTCATAGGCCCAGCCGCTCTGCGGCATGTGGGATCTTCCTGGACTGGGGCACGAACCCGTGTCCCCTGCATCGGCAGGCGGACTCTCAACCACTGCGCCACCAGGGAAGCCTGATATTTTACATTTTATTTAGACTTGACATTTTATTGCAGGACATTGTTCTTCTCAAGAACAATTATAATGTAAATAGCCATCTTTTCTACATCATTAAGATCACACTGGGATGTGAGGGTTTCCATCCTCACCTAAGGCCTCAACTGATACTGTTTCTTTAGTCTCACAGGGAAGATGGCGGTACAGAGGCTCCGCTGAGTGCCTTTGTACTGGGAATACTGGGTCACATGTCCTCAAGAACTCTCCACTTTCTAAATGAGGAAAGTGAGGCTCAGAGAGTTTAAATTCCTTGCCTGGGTCTGCACAGTGAATGAGTGAATGAAGGAATGAAGGAATGAAGTGTATCCAGGAGCAGTCTGAGTGTGCCAGGCAGTGCTTCCCCACCAGTCACAGCTGTCCCGACACTGCCGAGGCCCTGGCACCTCGAAGCCTACCCTGCAGCTCCAGATGCACTTCTCTGACCGCCTTGTTCAGGACACTAACCCCAAGCAAAAGAGTTTACAAGTAAATTCTTGATTCTCTCTCCCCATCCATCCTCCAAGTCCAAAACTAGATCCCCCCACAGTGCTACAGTTATGTACTGCTGCGTAACAAACCACCCCGAAACTTGGTGCCTTAAAACAACTATCATTTTATTATATCTTATAAATTTGTAGCTCAGGAATCTGGGCAGGACTCAGCTGAGTGATTCTTCTCTTCCATGTGGCTTTGATAGAGGTCACTAGGGGATTTTCAGTTGGCAGATGGGCTGTTCTGGAGGGTCCACTCACACGTCCAGTGCTCGATGGGCATAGTGGGAAGGCTGGATTTAACTGGACTTTTGACTGAAGTCTCCATATGTGGCCTATGGAGCCAGCCGGGTGGTCTTAGGTAGTCAAACTTCTTACATGGCTGAAACTGTGTACTTCCTACATGCGCTCAACAAAACATGGAGTCTAATTACCTCTCCTTGAATATAGGCTGGTCTTAGTGCCTTGCTTCTAGTGAACAGAAGTGATGCTGTGTGACATTCAGGGATAGGTTAGAAAAGGTGATAAAGTTTCCACCTTGCTCACTGTCTTAGGAAGGGCCTTGCAGTACTGGGCTGATACATACAGGCTAGGCATCCTGGAAGCTGCCATGCTGGAGGGAACAGGTGGAGAGACTACACAGAGTTCGAGATGCCCAAAGGGCCCAGGTTGCTCTTGTCCCCAGCTGTTCAAGTTTTCCCGGCTCAGGCACCAGCACTATGAGTGAGCGATCCTCCAGATCACTCCAGCCCCCAGCCTTTGAACCACCGGCATGGCTGGGTGCAGACAAGCATTCTTCACTGTGTCCTGTGTGAACTTCCGACCTTCAGAATCCGTGAGCGTAGTACATGGTTGCTTGGCTCCATGAACGTTCTGTGTAACTTGTTTTGCAGCCAAAATAAGTGGGACAGTGACAACCTAGGGACCCGAGAGAGTGCATGCTCCAGTTAAGAAGAGGGACCCTTCCTGGTCTTTTATGACCTGATCTTGGACATCATAGTCACTTCTGCCGCACTCTATTGGTCAATGCAGTCACCAGATTCGAGGGGAGAGGAGCCAGGACCTACCTCTTGATGGCAGGGAGGTAACAATTTGCTGCAAGATTTTTAGTATCTCCACAGCCAGTGTTCACCATCTCAATAAACGACAGCAGCTTCTACCCAGCAGTTTAAGCCGAAAACTTGGCCATCATTCTGCATCTCTCCTTCTCCCTTACCTCACACCCAATTCACCAGCAATGAGCAAATCTGTCTGAGTTTCCCTCCACAGTATTTGTGAATCCATCCATGTCTCTCCCTCTCTCCTGTTGCCCTAGTCAAAGCCACCATCATCTTTTGCATGGGGTATGTCCAGAGCTTCCCAACAGACCCTCTGCTCAAAGTTCCTCTGTAATACTAAACACGCATCACCAGAGGGGTCTTTTAAAAATATACAAATTGGGGCTTCCCTGGTGGTGCAGTGGTTGAGAGTCCGCCTGCCGATGCAGGGGACATGGGTTTGTGCCCTGGTCCGAGAAGATCCCACATGCCACGGAGCGGCTGGGCCCGTGAGCCATGGCCGCTGAGCCTGCATGTCCAGAGCCTGTGTTCCGCAATGGGAGAGGCCACAACAGTGAGAGGCCCATGTACCGCAAAAAAAAAAAAAAAAAAGAAGAAGTATATATATATACAAATTGGATCCTATCGTTGCCCTACTGAAAGCCCTTCCGTATTTTCCACAATATTTTCAATGAGAACTTAATGATCCACTCCTGTTTACATTTCCAATCCCATGTCAGGTCACCCTCCTCCTTCCATCTCCTTGGCTCATGCCAAGCTCTTTGCCACCCTAAGGCCATTCTATATGTTGTTCTCTTTGCCAGGAATCCTTTTTTTTACTAGGTTCTTTGTGTGTCTGGCTCCTTCTTTAGGTCATCGCTTAAATGTCACCATCTCAGTAAGACCTGCCCTGACCACACTAGCTAAGAATGTCAATCTCCCTTTCCCACAATCCTCTTGCTCAGTGTCTTGCTCTTGCTGTTGTTTACGTACAGGAGTTGAAGTTTAGACACTGCAACTCACAAATGCAAAACGATAGCTTAATTTTTTCTCTGTAGGAGACCTCAATCTTCCCTAGAGTCGTCTTTATTCGGCTGTTGGAACCAGTAACGGTAGTAGGTGATGGGGAGAATATAAACTCACCCTTCTCCGATCTAAAACAGCTTATTTCAGGTAAGTTCAGCCTCTTTTGGGAAAATGCTCCATCCATTCTAAGTCCAAACTCTCTCTCAGAACGATCCCCACCCCCCTTCCATTGTTCTCCTCTCTCCCTCCATTTTCCCAGATACTGTCTAGGTACTCAGGGATGCTTTTGCCAGAACTGGGAGAAGGTGGTCTCTGTGTACTTCATCTCCGGATGTTTCCACTGTGGTGTGGCCAGTTTGGTCTAATACTGGGTCACCAGTGTGTGTCCTAGTGTCCTCTGAGGTACATCTAATCCTGTCTGGTTCTTTTGGATGTCAGGTGGGACAAGCTGCTAAAATCCCTGCCATTTCACTCTAGCTACGGTAACGCAGCTCTTTGTGGACTCTTCCTCCAGCTTCAAACCTCTGTGGGCCCACTGTCCACTCAGGACCTCAGGGACCAGCCCCTCCCCCAGCGCACCTGGGAACTTCTGGACTGCCTAGGGATGGGGGTTGGCAGCACCACCTTGGGGCCATCCATCAACGAGCCTTCCTCTGCTGCTGCTGCTCTACTGGTTCCGCTTCACCATGAACGTGCGAGAGAAGGTGGAGAAGAGGGTCACCAGCTGTGCATTGTCACACCCGCCGTCACTCACGTGGGGTTCTATCGCATTGCGCCATCGGGTTGCTGACTCAAGGCTCTGTGTGGGGAAAGTGCTTCTCAGAGGCGAAGGCAGCATCTCCAGCCTGGATGGAAACCCTCCAGGTCTCTTTGCTTCCTCCTGCTATGAAGAGTATGCCACTTCCTCCCCTCCTCAGGTGGGAACTTGCCTTGCCCGGCATCTCCAGTCTCTTTATGTTTGGGGTGACTATTTTGGAAATCAAAAGTTCCATATGGAATCCTTCTCAGTGTCCCTGCTTTCAGTCTCCTAACCCTCCCGAAAGCAGTGGATTCCTCTGGCTGAGTAGTGTAAAGATGGTGTGAAAGGAAGCATTAAAAAAACATACATGTGAAGGAGCATGTGTGAGGGTTTGTGAGTTCGCATGTGACTGGTGCCTGCGCGTATGACATCTGTGTGCATATGTATGTGTGTGTCATGTGTGTGCCCATGTGTGAATGTATAAACATGCACTTATGTGTATTGACTTATGGAGATACATCAAATTGTCCCTATTGTATCTACTTCAAGATACTTAACATGATTTGTTTGTTTATTGTCAGCTTCCCTCACTAGAATATGAGCTCCATAGAAGAAGAGACTTGCCTGTCTTGTTCATCACTGTATTCACTGTGTCCTAGCACAGTCCCTGACCCATAGCTGTTGCTCAGACAGCATTTGTTGAATGAATGAATGAATGAATGAATTGGATCCATATGGCTTGAGATCCATTTAACTTATGATTTTACCCTTGTCACTAAGGTCTCTTAATTTGTGTAATGCTCAAGAATTGAGTAAGTTTATGAATGAAGAAAAGTACCAATATGTATTATGTCCTGTACTGTGCTAAGCATTAACATGAAAATCTCCTTTAATCCTTGCAATTATCCTGTGAGACATGAAGCGTTATCATTTCCATTGCACATAGGGTAGATTGGGGCTCAGAGAAATGAAGTGACTTTTCCAAGGTTGAAAAGCCAAAAAGTGGCAAAGTTGCATTGGAATTCATATTCGTCCAACACTAGATCCACTACCTTACTTTGGGAAAAGAAGGCAGGGACAACGAGGGTGCCTGCTCACAGCGCTGTGAGGATCAAATAGGTAACGTGGGACTAGAACAACTCGTGGCACAGAATACACAGCTGACCCTTGAACAGTGGGGCATTAGCGGCTGACCCTCTGTACAGTCTAAATTTTGCATGTAATTTACAGTTGGCCTGCTGTATCCAGCAGTTCCATATCTGTGGATTCAATCAACCGCGGACCCTTTAGTACTCGAGGATTTACCATTGAAAAAAATCCGTGTATAAGTGGACCCACACAGTTCAAACCCATGTTGTTCAAGGGTCAGCTGTACTACTCGTATTAGCAGTCCTATTGTTTTATCTGTCCTCTTCATAGTTTCCATTTTCCTTTCAAGAGAAGAGGAATAAATAAAATTCATATCTCGAGGCTAAAGGGCACTCACAAACCACCTTTTTACCCTCTCCCCTTCCTTCTTTTCTCCTGCTTTCTTCTTGACAGAAACAGGCAGAACCAGGTGAGAGCTTCACCTGCAGGTGTCACAGCTGAAATTGGAGGGGGTTATCTGACACTTTCAAAGGCTTATTTCAGGGGTGGAGAATGAGAAAAGCCGCACAGAAATGAAGGTCATAGTTGTGAAGATGATACTGCACGTCTTACTGGAAAGGAAGGATGCGACAGAGTCTCCGTAGCTTGGAGCGCTCCAAGTAGGAGAGATGCAGGGCGGGTAGGGGAGGGTACTTAGGCTGTGCCTGTAAAGAGGTAGCAGAATCCAACATACACGGTGCCCAGAATGACTTTGGGGAGGGGTCTCCTACTCTCTAGAGGACCAGGGCACCAGGTTCGGGCTGCTTTCTGTAGGAGGGAGGAATAACGCCATCGAGACCAGAGCCAGTGTCCAGAGCAGAGCTGGAAGTGAGAGTCAAGGAGACTGCAACCGAAAGCAATATCCAGAAAGAGGAAAGTCAGACCTTCGGTAGCAAGAAGGAAGTAGAGATGCAGTCAAGAGGGCTTCAAAGAGGAAGGTTAGTGATGGGACCTGGCCAGCATCCCCACCCCTCACAGAGCCCCCGGGGCATTCTGTGAGCTGTATCTGTGGACCCTCTTCTAGGGGAAGGGGGGTGTCCTGATCTTCTCTCATCCTTTTCCATATTCTTAAACTAAATAAAGGCTTTACAATGACTTGTGTAAACTACAAGTACTATAAAACCACAGGAGATTGTTCATATTATAATCTTCATTGTCTCTCCAGAGTGGAAGAGAAAGAGGTAGGAACTCAGGAGCAGGAGCTGTCTTGAGTTGTTCAAGACCATCTTCCCAGTCCTTCAAAGAAAAGAATCCCATCTTTAGATCTGAGAAAAACTGACCTTTGGGAAGCAAGAACCATGAAAGTAGGCAGCTTGGGGTCCCACCATGGGAGGAGTCTCACATTATAGAAACTGGGGAGTCCCGGAATATCACAGCTCAGAGGGACCCGAAAGATGGTCTGTGCCTGAAGTTTTCAAACCTTCTCCCGCAGAGCGCAGGATGCTGCAGAGCTGCCGGGAGGGGTGGCCGTGGAGTGTCTCTCAGCCCTTGTTCCTATTTCAACCTAAACACTTTTACTCTTACGTTCTTCGTGTTGGATTTCTGCATAAGGTTCTGCTGTTGCTGCAGGAACTGTGCAAAGCTCTGCTCTATTCTGACTCACGCAGGGCATCAGAGGAAGAAAGGAAGTCCTCGTGTGAGCAGAACACCCCCAGAACACACAGCTCGTTTGGGGCAGACAAGGGACTTCAGCCTGGCACCCTTCCCTAGCGTCCAGAAGGGAACAAATGGGATGAGTTCCTTCCAGGAAGAATTTGTTTTCCCCCAAGGTACTTCCCGAGTTCCAGCAAGTGGCCTGGCAGGACCCAGCTGGCTGTCTTTACACTGGAGGCCATAACTGATAAACAGCCCTAGGACAGGACCAGGCTGCCTCCGTTGTTTATTATCTCAGCCAAGGAAGGCTTGACTGGGAGACAAAACACCTCTTCATACATTTGCATCAAAATGTTCTGCAACCTTTTACTCCAGTACTGCCTTTGTTAGCCCAAGAGCTCTATTATCAACTCTATAAATCTGGCAGTGGCATTTGCGTATGGGTCCGTAGGCTCTATAACATTCCTAGGCTGTCCTGACATTCACAGAGGTGAGGCAGGAACAACATGCCACTGGGGTGAGAGGTGAGCCTCCTCACACCTATGCTGATGAACCAGTGGGTGCAGCTTGGGTGAGGGAGGCGCACCGTTTACTGATCACAGGCAAGAAGTTAGGCGCTGCCCTAGGCACCCTGCGTGAACATCATTCGATCCTCATGACAGCCTGAGAAGTGAGTATCTATTGGTTGGAATGGGCTAGGCTCAGATCAAAACTACAGTGGGGTATCACCTCATGCCGGTCAGAATGGCCATCATCAAACAGTCTACAAGTAATAAATGCTGGAGACAGTGTGGAGAAAAGGGAACCCTCCTGCACTGCTGGTGGGAATGTAAATGTGTGCAGCTGCTGTAGAGCACAGTATGGAGGTTCATCAAAAAACTAAAAATAGAGCTCCCATATGATACAGCAGCCCCACCTGGGCATATTCTGGAGAAAACTCTCGTTCAAAAAGATACATGCACCCCTGTGTTCATAACAGCACTATTGACAATAGCCAAGACATGGAAGCAACCTAAATGCCCATCGACAGATGAATGGATAAAGAAGGTGTGGTACATATATACAACGGAATATTACTCAGCCACAAAAAGGAGTGAGATAATGCCATTTGCAGCAACATGGATGGAGCTAGAGATTATCATATTAAGTGAAGTAAGTCAGACAAATATCATATGATATCACTTATATGTGGAATCTAAAAAAGTGATACAAATGAACTTATTTACAAACCAGAAATAGGCTCACAGACTTAGAAAATAAACTATAGTTACCAAAGGGGCAAGGGGTGGGGCAGGGATAAATTAGGAGTTTGAGATTAACAGATACACACTACTATATATAAAATAGATAAATAACAAGAACTTACTGTATAGCACAGGGAACTATATTCAATATCTTGTAATAACCTATAATGGAAAAGAATCTGAAAAAGAATATATAACAATATATAAATATCATTTTATATATATATACACACATATATATAACTGTATCACTTTGTGTACACCTGAAACTAACACAACATTGTATTATAAATCAACTATACTTCAATAAAAAATTTTAATTAAAAATTTTTTTAATTAAAAAAAAAAGAACGGGTTAGGCTCTGTGATAGTAATGCATAAACCTTGGAATATCAGTGGCTGCACATAATGAAAGTTTACAAGTCATGCAAATCCATACTAGGTTGTGAAATGGATGCATTACAGGGTCTTCTTTCTCTTGGCCAGGTCTCTCCTGCTATATCTAAGATCAAGTTCATCCCGCTACCTCTAGGATTGATCCTTTTCTACTTATTTATGGTCTAGACCACACAAGACATTCATAGCTTTCCTATTAATGAAACCTTTACCCTATTTCTTGGGAAATAATACAATGGCCTCATGATGCCAGGGGGAAGGCAGCCCCTTCCTGCCCAGACTTAGATTAAAAAGCACTCATTGTGCATGAAATTAAAGAATATCACACTGGAATTCCTTCTTTTTATTACCTAGGAAATGAAATTTAGAAGTCTCATTTCACCCCACCAAAAATATAGCTGTTTCATGAAAAATGACAATACTGATTTCATTCATGACATAATTAACGGGGTGAGAAACAAACACTTAAAACCCAAATATGGGGCTTAGTAGGCTTGGTAAAACTTTTATGATTAGCTATAAACAATCTGACTTAATGAAGCAATACATCTGCTCATACAAAGTATAAATGATTATTAGAGTTGCAGACAAAACATTCCTACTCACAGAAGACCTAATGGAATGAAAACAGTAATTACAATGCCAAAAATATTGTTAAGTGTTAAAATTGACACCGGGGAAATGAAACACTTTGCTTAATTTCTGATAACGTTACATGTTGAGACATGACATGTCTGGCATTTCAATTGACACAAATCCTTGTTTTTTAGTTCAAACACATTTCAGACTTTCACACTCTGCTTTGCAATATGATTTCCCAAAGTTTGGCCTCGCTCCCGCAGATTGCAGGGTGCCATGGGTCCAAGTTATATTTCCTTTCTTCTTGTACATTACCTAAACTCAAGAGTTTTGTTTTGTTGCTGTTTTCCCTTTTAAATGCAAGTCAAATTCTGTGATCTGGAATACCACTGCTTGCAAATGTCAGCTCCCCTCCCAAGAGAAGCAGCACGTGTGTGGACAAAACGTATAACTCAGGTCCCACAGAGATCCAGGAACCATATTCTACCTCTGCTCATACAACATCTGATACTATAGATAAGCAAGATGTAAAGTGGGGACCATTTTGCATTTTGTCTGATGTCTCTGGACAAGCAAAACATTGCCTAGAAACGGTTTACAATTTCTATTTGAATATATTCCCTGTAATATATGCAGGTTTCTACAAACAAAAAGAACCCCACACATTTCAGCAGGCCGACAGTCTGAAAGCACCCTCAGAGCGCTGAAATCAGCACCATTTGAACAAAGCAGCCTGTCCTTTTAAGAAAAATCCCTCTATAGAAATGCTATAATTTCCCTGTTACAAAGGAGCCTTTTTCAGAGCACGTAAAGTGCCAGTTTGCTCAGTGTGACCTCTGCTTTCATTCTATCAAGGTTGTATCTGATTACAATTTAAGACAGATGAAGGGGATGCCTTTCGAGGCAAAGAAGAAAAAAAGTTTTAGTCTTGGGTCACTTGCAAAAGTGGTTCGTCACTTTTATTGGCAAGGTTTTCAATAACATTTTGGGGGGGGTTCTCCTATGTCAGTCTGAAAAGATGTCTGGGATACATTTTCAGGGCTTTGATGTGCTTATTGGGAGTTGACCCACATGGGAAATGCCGTGCTGCTGCTTTCTTTCCGGAAAACAAGGTGGCTGAACCGGAGAGGGTCTCAGCGGACATCACATCGGCATGAGACCTCCTTGTGTGTCAGGCCATTCGGTTGCCTAAGCCTGCGCTGGCCCACAGTCCAAATCCTACAGGAGCTGATGTGACTTCAGAAGGAGCTCTGTGAACTGTGAAGAACAATACAGACGTTCTTTGTGTATTACTGGAGACAGAAAACCATGGTGGTAAAGAGCCCAAAAGAGCTGGGTCTTAAAGCCTGGCTCTACTACTCACTAATTCTTGCAAACATTCTATATTATTCGTATAATTTGGGCTAATGAGCTCCCTGAGCCTCAGTCCCATCCTCTACCTCACAGGGTTATCAAGAGTTAAATGAGATCATGTCCATCATTCTCTGGGCACAGTGCCCAGGACATAGTAAGTGTTCAAGAAATGTCAGATGTGATTATTATTCGTAGTTCCAGTACTTTGAAGAAGAGATAAAGCCCTGGGAAATCTTGCCCTCCCTGAAAACCGTGGGAGGGAACACAGTTGAGTGTAATAAAAGTGGCACAGACATTGGAGTTAGACTTGTACCCTGTCCCCAGTCTGAGACCTTGGCTTTATCTTTCTGTCATCGAGTTTCCCAAGTATAGAAACAAAGATACTTTCTACTTCCTAGTGCCTGGCCTATGGGATGGTCCATACATGTTTTATGAATGCAGGGATGAGATAACAAATGGAAAGCACTTTGTACATTACAGATGCTTTAAAAATGTCACACTGTATTTACGGGTTGGATTACCTCCACCTCAATGGGTAAACTGTGCTCCTTTCAGCGCTACCTTTGAAAGTACATCCAGCCCCACCGTATGCCTGTGTCCAAACCTCAGCCCCTACTGGGAGCAGCCAACTCCTCCCTGAGGTCCCTACAGCCACTCAGACTGCCATCTGTCCCCTGCCCAGCAGTCTGGAGGGATCTTTCCAAAAATATGGAGTAAATCCTGATGCTCCCTGCTTGGACCCTCCAGTAACTCCTGTTGCTGTCACAGTGAATCCACCGTTCCCACCCGGGCCCCTCCCGGCCGCCCACCCAGCCTCACCTGCTGGGGCTCTGCCCTCCACTCTTCCCCACCTGGCAACGCTCTTGTCCTTCTGTTCCTCTGACGCAGCAAGGACTTGGCTGTCCCCTCTGCCTGGACTTTGCTTCACCCAGATCTTTCCTGGCTCCTCCATCTCTTCATTCCTGGTTTGGTTCGCATGTCTTCCCTCCAAGAGGCCCCTTGACCACCTAGTGTCCCCTCCGGCCCCATCACCTTTCGACCACTTGACTGTCTCCCTGGCAGCTCTCGCTCCCAAACATTCTCCTCGTTTTTTTGGGTTTTTTTAAACCATTTTTCCTATCTCTCTCCTTGACTGAATTAAACCTGAGATCAGGTGCTTTGTATGTATCGGTCACCCTTGTATCACCAGAGCCTAGGACAGGTGCTGGCATAGAGTAGGGGCTCAATCAATGTTGGCTTAATGAATATTGATTGCTCACTGTGTGCTGGGCACCAGTTAAAGTGTCCGGGATTCAGAGAGATGAATGGCTGTTTTGTTCTCAAAAACAGATAAATATTGCAAGAGAGATAAGCTTAGGATATTATGGGAGAACAAAGGATAGACAAAGACATCCATATATTGAATAAAATGGGGTGATGATGGGGGTGGCAGAATCTTCCCAGGGTGGCCAAAAACACCTGAGTCTCGAAGACT
Source organism: Mesoplodon mirus (assembly GCF_964341445.2). Taxonomy (NCBI): domain Eukaryota; kingdom Metazoa; phylum Chordata; class Mammalia; order Artiodactyla; family Ziphiidae; genus Mesoplodon; species Mesoplodon mirus. The sequence continues at coordinate 6,561,055 of NC_138992.1, forward strand.
GTGTACTAAATTGTAATGCCCCCCAACCAAACTGTTGTACCAGGTAAAAATGGACTATATATGAAACTGCTTTGTAAACAAATTTTTGCCCTTAATGTTGTTGCTAGTAAACTTTGTCTAAGGCTGTACATTGGCCCTTGCTCCTCTGAGCCTCTAATTTCAGGATGGTCTGTTTCTTTTCTCTACCCATGCAAAGAAAACCCCAAACCTTCAAACTCTAGCCTCAAGCCTTTAAGTTCACCATGAGACCATGGGTAGTGGGTTTAGAAGAATGGAGAAGCCGGCTGTGGGCGGAGCCTTGGAAAATAGCTGCTACTGCAAAGAAGGATGACTCCCATCGTCAGAGTACTCCAGCCCCTCACAGTGTTGTCAGGGGAGAGGCTGGCGAGAGGCTCTCACAGAAAAACACAAGAAGAATTGCCGTTAAAAATATTGTGACAAGTTATATGAAGCACTGAGGGATATTCCTGAGTTTCTCAAGAGCGAGGCAATCGTTCCCACAGTCATAAAAGTGCCTCGGCAAGCAAGGACAGTAAATGTAATAAAAGGGGGGAAATGTTGTCTGAGCTCATAAAGGAGGAGGGTGATTGTGTAGTTACAGACCTTCATAAACTCCTTCAACACAGCAGAGGGAGAGAAATTGGGTCAGCAGACGATGCCTCCATCACGCTTGCTAACCTAGACAAGATGGGCCAGCGGAAAAACAATGGGACCATGTCATTATTCTAGTGAATAAAGGCAGGGCCTCGGGGGAGTGACTTGTCATTTTAGAGTCAGCACAAGACATATTCCAAAAGTAGAAAACTTACTGGACTAGGGATCAGGAGACCTGGGCTCTGGAGCTGTTTTTTTTCTGAGTTATTGTGTGGCTTAAAATAGTCACTCAATATATTAGTCAGGGTAATTAACTCCAGATGCTATAACAAACAAATCCATACTCTTAGCATACTAACGCATTAAACATGGCATTTCCCGGGCTTCCCTGGTGGCGCAGTGGTTGAGAGTCCGCCTGCCGATGCAGGGGACACAGGTTCATGCCCCGGTCTCGGAAGATCCCACATGCCGCAGAGCGGCTGGGCCCGTGAGCCGTGGCCGCTGAGCCTGCGCGTCTGGAGCCTGTGCTCCGCAACGGGAGAGGCCACAACAGTGAGAGGCCCGTGTACCGCAAACAAACAAACAAACAAACAAAAAACATGCATTTCCCTATGATATCATCATGCAATGTGGGTCAACAGAGGGCTTTGCTCGACATGGTCATTCAGGGGCCCAGGCTAATGGACATACTGTCATTTTTAGCACATGATTCTCAAGATCACCTTGGTATTAACCTCTAACCTGCCAGTGGGAAAGAGAGAAAGGGTATTGAGGACCACAAAGGATATTAGGAATCTTGGGACTTATAAACTAAAATTACAAATTATCTCTTTCTCCTGATGTACGATGGTGGAGCAGCAACAGAAATTCCACAGTAAAGTCTCACATTCACAAAAGAAGGGAAAAGAAGGCACATAATAGTCACTGATTCGTAGCAATGTGGGAATCCTGTAGTGCAGACTCTGTGAGCCTCCTTGTTTTAGGAGAGGGGGAGGCTCCCTACACTTCTGTTCTGCTCTTTGGGCAGAATCGTGATGTCCATTTTTCCCAGTGGTCCAGGCTCTACCCCCTAGGGAGATTTTTCTTTGCTCGTTCTCTTGCATGACCACTTCTGATGTGTGCTGGGGAGAAGCTCTTCTTGGGAACTGTAAGTTTCTGGAGCCTGATCTTTGCCTACTGAAGGTTGGAGGACAAAGTGTTGTTTTAAGTATTAAATCATCAAGGATCTTTTTAGTCTGAAATTATGGGTTCCTTGGTAATACAATATTCCCCAAACCTTAGTAGACGTCTGATCTTTTTGCTTCCAGTCAGTTCGAAGAGCCAGTAATGATACTCAAACATCTTTCCTGGATATATTTTTCAAATCTATTTTATTTCTTTGCTTCCCCATCCCTATGCCCTTTTCTCTTAACTTCATGGTACATGAGGCTGTCAGGGTTAAGTAGGAAGACCACATTTTTAAATCTGATCTTTGTTGCAAGGTTTGTTTGCTTGTTTATTTAGACAAAAGGCTTTGTAATTCTTATTTTCTACCATCTGGAGTCTAGAATCAGTCAGCTTTACTGATCCTCAAGGTCCCACATTTCTGGACTCTCTCTATTCCCTTTTATTCTTGCTTAGAAACCAGCTAATGGTCCCCTGAGTGCATCTTGCAATGCCTTGTCAAACACCCAACATTTGCCAAGCACTTCCAACATTCAGTTTTCCACCAGAGATGAGACCATTACCATCTTCAGATCTAACCCACATCAAATGTCCTGTTTCTTGGATCCATCCCTGTACCAAATACTAAAAGAGTTGTGGTGTGTCTAAGGAAAAGGGACGTCCTTCCAGGTATTCTAAGCAGGAATGGATTTAATATAGGCAGTGAGAATTTTGCCCAGTCATTGTAAATGCTAGGGATGAAAGGTCATGAAATCCATTGCACCCTCATCCAAACCTTCAGAGGGGAGAGGCAGATGTTAAATTGCAATTGTATTTATTTGTTTAATATTATGATGCATGTTATATAAAAAGAAGTTCCAGGGTACTCTGAGAGTGTACAGCTGGGTGAACTAGTGTAATATGAGGCATAAGGAATAGACTCCTCTTAAGTCCTTTGTTTAGGCTTCAGTAGCATGAGAGGGACTAGCATTCCACATTTCCCTGACATGAGGGTATTGTGAAGACCGGCTTTTGTAAGCCACACTGATTAGATGCTGGGTAGCAAAAATTCATAGCATTCTGACTGAAGTACAGTGTCTAGATTCAAAACTAATAGGTAGAATGCTTTCTACTCCATTACTTCCAAGATACAATCTGAACTCTTTAGCATGGCACTGAGGGTGTTCAGGATCTGACTTCTTACCTCTTATCTTGCCTCTGGTTGGACACCACTTCATATTCTGTACCTATAATACAAAATTAATCTTCATCCTATGAACTTGGCATATTTTCTCACTCCTCCTTGGTAGGTTGTTTCCTTGATTCAGAATGCCCTCAACTTAAGTGCTCCCCTAATCTGAAGAGACACTTAAAAATATTTCAAACTAAGTTAAATTGAAAATAACACTAATCAAAAATCATTTCATGTAGTAAAAGCAGTACTGTAAGATGAATTTATAGCAATATATGCATATATTAAAAAAGAAGAAAGATCTAAAATCAATAAAATTAGAAAAAGAAGAGCTGTTTAAGCTTAAAGCAGAAGAAAAGAAGTAATAAAATTAGGAACAGAAACTGAAGAACTTGAAAGCAAAAAAGAAAACCAACAGAAATAGCTGGTTCTTTGAAAAGACTCTAAAAACTGATAAACCTCTAGCCTGGTTAATCAAGAAAAAAAGAGAGAGAAAGAGAGAGAAGACATAAATTACAGTATCAGAAATGATGTCATCACTACTGATCTCATGGACATTAAAGGATAAAAAGAAATACTATGAATAATTTTCTTTGATGACTGATGAAATAGGTCAATTTATTTAAAAAGATATAAACTACTAAAACTCATACAAAGAGAAATGGATAATCTGAATAGGTTTATATCTATTAGAGAATTTTAATCGATAATTAATAACCTTCCATAAAAGATGGCACCATGGTTTCACTGGTAAATTCTACAAAGATTTAAGAAAGAAATGAAACCAATTCTCCATAATTCTCCATATGAAATGGAACCAATTCTCCATAATCTCGTCCAGAAAATAGAATCAGGGAGAATACTTTCTTACTCATTCTCTGAAACCAACATTACCCTAATACCCAATTCAAAGAATTATAACAAAAGAAAGTTGTAGATCAACATCTTTCATGAACATCAATGTAAAAATCTTCAACAAAATATTACCAAATCAAATTCAAGAATGTATAAACAGAACTATACACCATGACCAAGTGGAATTTATTCTAGATATACAAAGCTGGTTTTACATTTCAAAAACAATCGATGCAAATCACCATATAAACAGGCTAAAAAACGAAAACTCATACGATCAAATCAGTTTATGCAGGAAAAGCTTTTGACAATACCCATTCTTGATAAAAACTCTCAGCAAACTAGAAAGAAGGGACAACTTCCCCATCTTGATTAAAAAAAATCTATAAAACACATACAGTTAACACCAAACTTAATGGAGTGAAACGAGGTGCTTTCCCTCTAAAATCAGGAACAAGGCAAGGATATCCTCTTTTCAACATCGCATTAGAAGTCCTAACAGTGGAATAAGATGCACACACACACACACACAAAAAACCCTAAGAAGGAAACAGAAGTTATACAGATTGGGAAGAAAGAAATAAAATTTTCTTTGTTCGCAGATGACACATTTCCTATATCAAAAATTCTAAAGAATAGCCAAAAATTTTCTGAAAATAATAAGTGATTATAGCAAGATTAATATAAAAAGTGAATTGTTTTCCTTTATACCAACATTGAACAATTGGAATTGAAAACTGAAAATTAGTATCTTTTACAGTAGCACCCCCAAAATGAAATAATTAGTATAAAACTAATAAAATAAGTATAGGATTTGTATGTGGAAAACTATAAAACTCTGATGAAAGAAATCAAAGACGATCTAAATAAATGGAGATATATTCCATGTTCTCAAATTGACAGACCCAATATTATTAAGAAATCAATTCTTTACAACTTATTCTATAAATCATTGCAACCTAATGAAAATCCCAGGAAGGTATTTTTTATATCTCAACAAAATGATTCTCAAGTTTATATGGAAAAGCAAAAGATCAAGAATAGTCACCACAATACTGAAGAAAAAGAACAAAGTTGGAGCACTAACAATATCTAATTTCAAGACAAACTATAAAGCTATAGTAATCAAACAGCACAGTATTGGTGAAAGAACAGACACATCAATCAATAGAACAGAATAGAGTCCAGAAACGAACCAACACAAATACAGTTATTTGGTCTTTGTCAAAGGAGCAAGGGCAATTCAATGGAGAAAGAAAGGCCGTTTTAATAAATGGTGCTGGAAAAATAGGGTGTCCATATGCAAATAATAATTATAGTAACTAGACACATGCCTTACATTTTTCACAAAAATAAACTCAAAATGGACCAAAGAACTACATGTAAATGCAAAACTATAAAACTTTTAGAAGAAAACATAGGAGAGAATCTACATTTGCTTCTGCTCTGTGGAAGATACTCTTAAGATGTTGAAAAGTCAAGCCACAGAAGGAAGAAAATACTTAGAAAGCACATATCTAGTAAAGGGCTTGTATCCAAAGCATTCCAAAAACTCTTAAACCTCAACAATACAAAAGCAACAAATTAATTGTAAAATAGGCAAACAACTCAATATCTAAGAAACAAACAACCCAATTAAAAGATGGGCAAAGTACTTGAGATGACATTTCTACAAAGGCATACAAATGGCCAACAAGCACTAATCATTAGGGAAATGCAAATCAAAATCACAATGACATACCACCTCACACTCATTAGAATGGTTACTATTATTAAAATAGAAAATAACAAGTATTGGTAAGGATGTGGAAAAATTGGAACCCTGGTGCATAGCTGGTGGGCATGTAAAATGGTACAGCCACTACAGAAAACAGGATGTTTCCTCAAAAAATTAAACATAGAATTACCATACTATGATCCAGCAATTCCACTTCAGCAAACCCAAAAGAATTGAAAGCAAAGACTTGGAGAGATATTTATGCCCCCAAGTTCATAGCAGTATTATTTTTAATCACCAAAAGTGGAAGCAAACCAAATTTCTATTGATGGATGGATGGATAAATGAACTGAGACATATACATACAATGGAATATCATTCAGCCTTAAAGGGGGAGGAAATTATGAGACATGTTACAATATGGATGAACCTTAAAGACATTAGGCTAAGTGAAATAAGCTAGACACAAGAGGACAGCTAAAATAGTCAAATTCATAGAGACAGAAAGTAGATTGGTGGTTTCCAGAGGCTATGGGAAGGAGGGAACCGGAAATTATTGTTAAATGGGTACAGAGTTCTAGTTTCAGAAGATGAAAAGTGTTTTGGAGACAGATCTTGGTGATGTTTGCAAATGAATATGAATGTACACTTAAAATGGTTAAAAAGGTAAATTTCCTGTTATGTATATTTTACCACAATTTTAAAACATGGACAAAAAAATATGAACAGATACCTCACCAAAGAAGACATATAGAAGGCAAATAAACATGTGGAAAGATGCACATCATTTGACTTCAGGGAATTACAAATTCAACCAACAATAAGAGACTACTCACACCCATTAAGTGGTTAAAGTCCAAAAAAATTGGCAATACCAATTTCTGGCAACAAGCATACCTACCACCCAGATTGTGGTTGCTAATATCATTCTCCAATAAAAGGAACCAGGATTCCTTAGAGAAACAGATGATTCTAAGACTGGGTCATGAAATACACAAGATGAGCCTTGTAATGCTGGAAAGTTAGGAAGTGTTAAAAAAATAAAAAGTCACAATGATGGAGGGGCATCTATCAAAGGGATGCAGGAGCCAAGTGAAAGAATTCCCGACTCCCAGTGGCCAGAGCTGGAACACTTCAAGCAAAAAATTAAATGCTATTGGATTATAACCTAAAGTATAAAGTAAATATTCATGGATCCATCCTTTTATGAACAAATGGTTGAATAAATAAATAAATGGGGGAGAATAGACAATTCTTCAGTGCAGAAGAATTCCAAATAATTTGTGTAGATACTCTGCCCTCAAGGAATTAGAGGGTAGCACCCCACTCCTTAAGCATGGGCTGTGCTTAAAAGTACAATAAGGAAAAGGGGGAAGAAAAAAGTAACTGTGGTGGAGAAAGCTGACAAACACTATCTCAGCCAGGTGATCGAGGTAACACCAACCGTGATAAGTCATGTTGATGGTATGTACCCTTGGTACAGTGTGATGAAAATGGCATTTTTCCTCTGTGGCCTTCCTCTCAAAAGCCCATCACCCCAATCTAATCATGAGGAAACTCTCAGACAAATTCCAGTTAAAGAACATTCTACAAAATACATGACCAGTACTCATCAAAAACAAGGAACATCCAAGAAACTGTCATTCAAGGAGAGACTAAGGAGACAAGATGACTAAATGTGGGACTTCCCTGGTGGCACAGTGGTTGGGAATCCGCCTGCCAGTGCAGGGGACATGGGTTCGAGCCCTGGTCCGGGGAGATCCCACATGCCACAGAGTAACTAAGCCCGTGAGCCACAATTACTGAGCCCGCGTGCCACAACTACTGAAGCCGCGCACCTAGAGCCTGTGCTCTGCAACAAGAGAAGCCACTGCAGTGAGAAGCCTACACACTGCAACAAAGAGTAGCCCTTGCTCACCGCAACTAGAGAAAGCCCGTGCACAGCAACGAAGACCCAACGCAGCCAAAAAATAAATAAATAAATTAATTAAAAAAAAAAAGATGACTAAATGTAACGTGGCGTCTTGCTTGGGATCCTGGAGAGAAAAAGGTTATTAGGTAAAAACTAAGGAAATATGAATACAATATGGACTTTAGTTAATGATAATGTAACAATGGTTTAATTGTAACAAATGTACTATACTAATGTGACATATAAATAAAAGGGAAAATCAAGTGTGGGGTATATGGTAATCCTATGTATTATCTTCACAATTTTTCTATTAGTTTAAAACTGTTCTAAATTTAAAAGTTTAAAAAGTGAAAATAATCGCTTATGCTTGAAAAATTACAAGACAAAGTTGAAGACAGTCAAATTACTGAAATAAAAAATTATAAATATTTTCATCAACATCTGAAATATGTAAAGAATTTTTTTAATTGTTAAGAAAATGAAGAAGAACAATTGGGAAATGGGCAAAGTCACAGAAGAAACACATACGGCCAATAAACACGTGAAAAAATATTTAATTTCTCCAATTACTAGAGACAGTCAAATGAAAATAAGTTAACATTTTTTACCTCTCAGTTTGGCAAAGATTAAAGATTGAGAATCCTGGGCTGGGAAGATGTGTGGAAATTGGCACTTTCATATGTTGTTGATGGGAGATGAATTGGTAAAGACATTTTTAAAACAAATTTGACTACAGCTATTAAAATTTAAAATGTACCTTTGGCCCAAGAGTTCTACTTCTCTGAAAACATCTTAAATAAAAATTCATTCTTAGGCACAAATATGTTAACTCTAGAATATTCACTGGAAATTTATTTTTGACACTGAAAAGTGCAAACAACCTGAAAGCCCATGAGAAGGGAAGTGGTTAAAACAATTCATGGCACGTCCAGGAAAATCTCTTCATCTATTCGAAAAGAGTCAGGCACTACATGGAATTATTGCTAAGAAATATTTTAAGTGAAAACAGGAATTTTCAGAACTATGCTTACATTATTATCTCCTGGATATATATACACAGATTTGTGTGTGTGTTTAAGGGCTTAGAAAAGAACTAGAAAACCATGCAGCAATACGTTGAATCTGTTTCTTTTGGGGAGGAGAAAGGGTAAAGGAAACTTTCTTTTTTTGTTTGTTCGAAATATTAACGTTTCTTTCTTTATTGAGATATAACTGACCTATAACATTATGTTAGCTTCAGGTGTAAGACATGATGATTGGATATTTGTATATATTGCAAAATGATCACTATAATAAGTCTAGGTAACATCCAGCACCATATAATTAACAGTTGTTTTTCTGGTGGTGAGAACTTTTAAGATCTACTCTCTTAGCAACTTTCAAATATACAGTAGAGCCTCATGAACTACAGTTACCATGCTGTACTTATTTATTCCCCAGGACTTAAGTTTGTACCTTTGACTTCCTTTACCCATTAGACCTACCCTCCAACCCCTGCCTCTGGCAACGACCAATCCGCTCCATGTAGCTATGGGTTTGTTTCGATTCCACATATAAGTGACAGCAGACAGTCTACCTCTGTCTGACTTATTTCACCTGGCCTAAGGTCTTCAAGGTCCGTCCACGCTGTTGTGAATGGCAAGATTTCCTTCTTTCCTATAACTTAATAATATTCCACTCTATATACAGTTGACCCTCGAACAACATGGGTTTGAAGTGTGCAGGTCCACTTTTATGTGGATGTTTTTCAATAGGAAATACTACAGTAGTACACAATTCGTGGTTGGTTAAATCCTTGGATGTGCAACTGAGGACACAGAGGGCCGACTGTAAAGTTCTACACAGATTTTCCGTTGTGTGGAGGGTCGGCACCCCTAACCCCTGAGCTGTTCAAGAGTCAACTGTATAGGGCTCCCCTGGTGGTGCAGTGGTTAAGAATCCGCCTGCCAATGCAGGGGACACGAGTTCGAGCCCTGGTCTGGGAAGATCCACATGCCGCGGAGCAACTAAGCCCGTGTGCCACAACTACTGAGCCTGCGCTCTAGAGTCCACGAGCCACAACTACTGAGCCCGCGTGCCACAACTACTGAAGCCCACGCGCCTAGAGCCTGTGCTCTGCAACTAGAGAAGCCACCGCAATGAGAAGCCCGTGCACCACAGAGAAGAGCAGCCCCCGCTCACTGCAACTAGAGAAAGCCCACGTGCAGCAACAAAGACCCAACACAGCCAAAAATAAAAAATAGATAAATAAATAAATTTATAAAAATAAAGTCAGCTGTATATATTACATTTTCTTTACCCATTCATCCATTGATGGACACTTAGGTTGCTTCCATGTCTTGGCCATCGTAGGTAATGCTACAATAAACATGGGGGTGCATACATCTTTCTGAGTTAGTGTTTTCATTGCCTTTGGATAAATAGCCAGAAGTAGTATTGTTGGGTCATATATGGTAGAAGTACCCAGGAGTATATGTAGGCTCCCTAGGTTCTAAGAACCTGTGGAGTTGAGATGGGTATAGGAAGGGGTTAGATTGATGTGTCAATGTTTAGTGCCCAAAGGTGACCATCATCTTTCCAGCCATGGCCAAACAGACTAGGTTTGTTGACAAGTCATGTGACCTCTCAGGGACTTTGTAAAATGAGGTGGGTGGGCAGGAGCAGTGGCTTCCCCACTTTTGTTCACTGCAAAACACTTCCTTAGATGTTTGCTCAAGAGGCTACTGAACAAAAGGGAATTAAAGCATAGTTTTCCTTAGAGTGCGGGGCCCTTGAGTAGACTTGGTGGTTTTTCTTGTGATTCTCAAAGCATACCTAAAGTTTCTGGACCAGAATGTGTCAATATTCCTTTGGAACACTGAGAAATTTAGAATCAGCATGCTAGAAGGGACTCTCATCTGCCAGTTTACCTTCTAAAACAATTTCTGCCCGTCTGTGGGGAAATGAGAAAATAAGGGCAAAATCAGCATAGTTCTTGCGAATGGCACTCCCGACCCTGGAGTTGTGCAGTGCACAACCCGTGCGATTATTCCCAGCAGTCTTGAGCACGATGTGCATTTGTCTAAGTTCTTGCCCGTCGTGCAGAGAATGTCCTCTATCTGAAGTTGAATGCTTCCTAATTGTTTGGGGTTTTGTGGGAATGCTGAAATATCCTTTCTTTGTAATATTATATTTTTTAAATTATATTTTGTGTATATTCTCATTTTGAAAAATACAAATTGGCCACCCTATGTTTGTCCTCAGAATATTCTTTGAAATTGTATTGACACATCAAATTCCAGAGCCCGGAGCCCATGGGTGGAAGCCGTGTTCCTCCCTCCACACTGCATCCTCAGTGGAGGGAGGCCGTGCAGCAGCCGTGTGGACTGTGAATTCTCTTTAAGTTGAACACGAACCAGCCTGGATTTTGTCTGTACTTTGGGAACAGTCAGAGAGATGAAGGGATATATTTATACTAAAAAGATCTTTACCCTGAAGTGTGGAGAGTCTTGATCATGATTCAGCTCATCACTAAACAGGTCACATAACTGGTCCTCAGTTTACAAATCAAAATAGGAAAAAGAAGACCAGCTTCTGCTCACTAACATGGGTACGGTGAGGTTCGGACAAACTAAAAGATGTAAGTGCCCATTGACAGTAATCCTATAAATGTAAGTTATGACTCGTCCAAAACAGCAAAGATGATAATGCTGAGATGATCACTAACAGGTCCTTCCTGTGGGTTCCAGGGTCACCTGTTGCAGGAGGCCCCTGTGGAGCACCTCTCTATTGACCATGATCCCCGAAGGGTCCTATGAGGCTGGGTCTGCCTCTGAGACCCACTCAGCGCCCTTGTCTCTCCCTCTGCAAAGTCAAATGTTAATATACCCAGTGCCTTTGTGCTCCTTGTGAATAGAAGTCCTTGTCTTTCAGCAGTGACCTTGCTCGCTCTCATCAAAAAGGGACATGTGGGGACATTTTGCATTCCTGCAAGTGACAGGCTGGAAGCATGTCCCTCCTCTCACTAGCCTCGAGTTCACTTTCTAGGGACAATGGCTCTAAACATGAGTTTCAGGACTTGCCTTCCATAACTCAGTCCTCCATCACATGGCCCTGGGACAAAATAAACAGGCCAAACAAATGAATGAACCAACGGATGATGATGGTGATGATGACGACAATGATAAAGAACACTTACCACGTGCAAACACTGTTCTAAGAGCCTCACGTGTCTTAACTCATTTAATTCTCACCCCACTCTGTGAGGCAAGAACATCATCATGTCCATTTTACAGATGAGGAAATGAGACATCATGAGATCCATGTTCATAAAGCCAAGAAGCTTGGGGGCTGAGATCTGAGCCCAAGCTTTTTTTTTTTTTTTTTTTTCAGTACGCGGGCCTTTCACTGTTGTGGCCTCTCCCACTGCAGAGTACAGGCTCCGGACGCACAGGCTCAGCAGCCATGGCTCAGGGGCCCAGCCGCTCCACAGCACGTGGGATCTTCCCGGACCGGGGCACGAACCCGTGTCTCCTGCATCGGCAGGTGGACTCTCAACCACTGCGCCACCAAGGAAGCCCAATAATACATATTCTTATAACGATTCTGGCAGAAAGGAATGGTAATGGCTGCTGAAGACCAACACGGTGTTGGGAAGAGCACGCAGGTGGGAGTGAGAAGGCCTGATCTGTGATTGGTGGGCGGTGTGGCTGTAGGCAAGCTTATCACCTTCTGCACACCTGAGTCCTCCTATCTGCCAAGTAGGGGGACAGAAATTCGCAGTTGTTATGAACTGATTATTTGTATCCCCCCCAAATTCATATGCTGATGCCCTAACCCTCAATGTATTTGGAGATGGGGCCTTTGGGAGGTGATTAGGTCATGAGGGCAGGGCCCTGGTCTGATGGGATTAGTGCCCAGGAAAGGCCACATGAGGATACAGCAAGAAGGAGGCCGTCTACAAGCCAGAAGGTGAGCGCTCAGCAGAATCCAACCATGCTTGCACCTTGATCTCAGAACTCCAGCCTCCAGAACTGTTAGCAAACACATTTCTGTTGTTTCAGCCACCCAGTCGATGGCATTTTGTTACGGCAGCCAGAGCTGGCTAAAGCAGCAGCCCAGCCTTTGTTGTCTTTCTGTAACTTGCTTTATTCTATCAGTGGTACGCTTGGAGCCGTGCCCGCATCCCCACTTGAGTACCAGTGTATTTGTTTTATCTTCTGTGTGTATTCTATTGGCCCACAAGACCACACAGCCTTGATACAGTCATTATGAAAGGTCAGTTGGGGAGTTTCCAATGCGTTTGCTTTTATAAAACCTGTGGCTGTGAACTTCTATGTGCCTGTCTTCTATGCCCACATTGGAATGTCTCTCTGGAGAGTCCACCTACGAGTGGATGTCTGGGAATTGCTTATGCATATGTTTTATTAGCGGTTGCCAGAGGGCTCTGCAAAGTTGGTTGCACCAATTTACATGCCCAAGCTGGGAGGATATGAGGATGTCTTTGAACGCTGATGTTGTGAATTTATTGCCTCCTCCCTTCCCAATAACTGTCTTGCATTCTCCTGGAAGGCAGTGAAGTACTCTGGGACCTTGGGAGGATGCAGCTGTACATTAAGAGTGATGTTGTTGCTAGAACCCAGAGAAGAATACAGCTTAGGAAAGACAGTCATGACTAATGAGGAGGGCTTTGTTGCCAGCTCTGCCACTAATCCCAAGTTACTTTGGGCAGGTCTTCACCTCTCAGTGCCTGGGCAAGTCAGGCAGTTTTAATGAGTACCGGGAGCTGTAGGAGGTGGAAGATGTAACTTACAGGCTGAACACATATTCACTGAATCCTCATGATGCACCAGCAGCTGCAGAGTGCTGGGGGACACACCTATTCTGCCACCTTTGATCCTTCCTCTATAATTCACAGATCAGTTAAATGAATTCTAGAGGTAGCTCATTGCTGATGTTGGTTTGGTTGCTCAAAGAAGCCATCAGAAATGCTGGCTCTTTTATCATCAGTCTTTTCATTTCCATGCTTGTCACTTCATGGTTGCAAAGTGGCTGACACAGCTCCAGGCATCACACCATGTTTAAGACAGTAAAAAGGAAGTGGAAGCAATTCCAAATGGTAAGGTCCCTTTCATTAGGAAAACAAAAGCTTCTTCAGAAATCCCCAGCAGTCTTCCCTTAACATCCTATTGGCCAGCACCATGTCTCACTGTCACTCTTAGCTACAGGGGAGGCTGCTAAAGTGTGGGGCTTTGAAAGGGGGGTGGGAACAGCTATCGGGCTGGCCCGACTACATGCCCACCATGTAGGCTCTAATAGCATCCAAAAGTTTTCTCTGCAGCACTTACTACTATGGAATTTAGAGGTGATTTGTGTTAAGTTTTAAAAAGATGGATGTTCCTCTGTGTTTTAAAATGTTGGGTGCCCCATGAAGGCAGGACTGAGGCCACATTCACATGTAGCACAGTCCATGGCCCAAATTATGTGGTTAGTGAATGTCTCCTGTGAGGTATGGGACCCTTTCCACACTCTTCCTCCTCTTCTTCCCATTCCACAATCCAGTCACTCCCTGCAGCTCTCATCAGCTCTCCCTGGAGAGCACCCAACACTTTTCTCCCCTCTCTCCCTGCCCCTCTCTCCCTGCCCCTCTCCCCCAGGCTACCCCCTAAGAACAATCACCTGTGACCCTTTGATGGAGGGGGAGAGTGGACTGTGCATGGTCCAGCCAGATGCTAACTGAGGAGCTAGAAAGTGGATTTGGTTTCTCTGATCTTGGCTGAGTCCAAGGGAAGCTGGGAGCTGGAAGTGTGCAGGGAAGTGGTGAAGTCTGTAGTTCGGGGGAGCTCAGACTCAAACTGGTGTTTTGGGATGGGAGAGGGAATTGTCAGAGCTGGGGACGTAGCCTGTGATTGCAGAGTCATGAGGTTAAGTCCAGTAAGAGAGTAGGTTTAAGTACAAGCTCATCAGGAATTGGCTAGAGGTTTGGGGCCATTGTCTAGACCACTGTTTCTACTTTGCGGGTTAGTGATTGTGTCAACTACAAATTGGCACTTGCCATGGACACTTGCCATCTACCTCTACAAGGATTAAATCATGTGCTGCTGCAGCTCCTGACCTTCGACACCCCCTGAAGGGATTTCAGGGTGGAGAGCAGAGATGAGGCACTCTGTGTTCTGGGAAAAACTGGCAGAACAGGTCTTCAGATAGTTAGATATTTTCAGGAGCTGATTTTATGAGCCCAATTCTTACATCTCCTCATATCTAGAAAAAGTGCCTTCATGGTGACGTCTGCTCCTCATGACTAGCAGAAAACTTCTGCAAAAATATGTGCTTAATTGCATGTACTCCCCCTTCACCAAAATCATGTATGTACTGACCTTCCCCCCTACTTCTGTGGAGCAGTTTCTCAGAGCTATCTGCAATGCTGTCTCCCAGGCTATAGTCCTTATTTTGCCCCAGATAAAACTTAACTAGCAACTCTCACATCATGCATTTTTTTTAAAATCAGCAGTTACTTGGAGCAAGTGAGGATGAAGCTGGGTGGGAGGGCCAGAAACAGTCCAGAGGACGCCTGACATAGCCTCTGCTCTTGTGGGGTTTGTGATAAATGAAAAAAAGACTAATGAAAATAGTATAAGGTGGGCTATAAGGGGAAACTGCAGTGCGTTCTGGGCACCCATGGTAGCAAGATCCTTTAGCAATCACTGGAATTTCTCCCTGGACAGAGGGACAAAGAAGGACAGGGACCCTGGAAACTCAGGGACCAGAAGCTCTGTAACAAGTAGAATTCAGGGTGAGGGGCCCCACATTATCAGCGTGGGTCCCATCCTCTTAGGATTCTCCAGCCTTTCTGTAGTTCTGCCAGAGAAAGAGCCAGTCTTGGAACAAGCTGAAGGTTCTGGTCAGGCCCCGTAATACACTCCCTCCAGGTCCTGACCTGAATCATTATCCCTGTTCAATTACATTCAGAATTGTGGCAAACCTTCAGTAAGATAGTATAGGGCAAATACTGATGAGCTGATCCTAAAATTCCAAGGAAATGCAAAGTTCTAATAATAGTCAAAAGAATCTTGAACAAAGTTGAAGGACTGACAATTCCTAATTTCAAAACTCACTAGAAGTCTACAGTAATTAAGACTGTGTGGTATTACCATAAAGATAGATATATAGATCAATGGAATAGAATTAAGAGTACAGAAATAAGCCCGTACATTTATGGTTAATTGATTGTTGAAAAGAATTCAATGGGAGAAAAATATATTAAAAAAAAAACAGTGCCGAGACAACTTCATACCTTATACAAAAGAATGAATTTGGACCCCTACCTCACACCAGACATTAAACATTAACTAAAAATGGACCATAGGCAAAAAAATCATAGATCAAAATGCAAGAACTAAAACTATAAAACTTTTAGAAAAAAACACAGGCGTAAATCATTGTGATCTTGGATTAGGCAATACTTTCTTAGATATAACACAAAAAGGACAATGAGACAAATTTAAAAATGGATATATTAGATTTCATTAAAATTAAAAACTTATGTGCAAAGGACATTGTCAAGAAAGTTAAAAAGACAACCCATAGGAAGAAAACACACAAATTGCAAAAATCATACATCTGATAAGGGACTAGTATCCAGAAAACATAAAGAACTCTTACAACAACAATAAGACAAGCACTCTATGACATAAATCACAGCAAGATCCTTTCTGACCCACCTCCTAGAGAAATGGAAATAAAAACAAAAATAAACAAATGGGACCTAATGAAACTTAAAAGCTTTTGCACAGCAAAGGAAACCATAAACAAGACAAAAAGACAAACTTCAGAATGGGAGAAAATATTTGCAAATGAAGCAACTGACAAAGGATTAATCTCCAAAATACACAAGCAGCTCATGCAGCTTAATATCATAAAACAAACAACCCAATCCAAAAATGGGCAGAGGACCTAAATAGACATTTCTCCAAAGAAGATATACAGATTGCCAGGAAACACGTGAAAAGATGCTCGGCATCACTAATCATTAGAGAAATGCAAATCAAAACTACAATGAGGTATCATCTCACACCAGTCAGAATGGCCATCATCAAGAAATCTAGAAACAATAAATGCTGGAGAGGGTGTGGAGAAAAGGGAACCCTCTTGCACTGCTGGTGGGAATGTGAATTGGTACAGCCACTATGGAGAACAGTATGGAGGTTCCTTAAAAAACTACAAATAGAACTACCATATGACCCAGCAATCCCACTACTGGGCATACAGCCTGAGAAAACCATAAATCAAGAAGAGTCACATACCACAATGTTCATTGCAGCACTATTTACAATAGCCAGGACGTGGAAGCAACCTAAGTGTCCATCATCGGATGAATGGATAAAGATGATGTGGCACATATATACAATGGAGTATTACTCAGCCATAAAAAGAAATGAAATTGAGTTATTTGTAGCGAGGTGGATGGATCTAGAATCTGTCATACAGATTACTTACAGAAGTAAGTCAGAAAGAGAAAAACAAATACTGTATGCTAACACATATATATGGAATCTAAAAAAAAAAAGGTTCTGAAGAACCTAGGGGCAGGACAGCAATAAAGACGCAGATGTAGGGAATGGACTTGAGGACACGGGGAGGGGGAAGGTTAAGCTGGGACGAAGTGAGAGGGTGGCATGGACATATATACACTACCAAACGTAAAATAGATAGCTAGTGGGAAGCAGCCACATAGCACAGGGAGATCAGCTCGGTGCTTTGTGACCGCCTAGAGGGGTGGGATAGGGAGGATGGGAGGGAGGCTTAAGAGGGAGGGGATATGGGGATACATGTATACATATAGCTGATTCACTTGGTTATATAGCAGAAACTAGCACAACAAGGTAAAACAATTAATTATACTCCAATAAAGATGTTTTAAAAAAACCCAATAAGACAAATAACCCAATTATAAAATGGACAAGGGATTTAAGCAGACAGTTCTCCAAGAAGATATGCAAATGCCAATAAGCACATGAAAATATGCTTAACATCATCAGCCATTAGGGAAATCAGATTCCACTTCACACCCACTAGGATGGTGTAATGGACTGAATGTTTGTGTCTCCCTCCCGAAATTCATATGTTGAAGCTGTATCCTCAGTGTGATAGCATTTGGAGGTGGGGCCTTTGGGATGGAACCCTTGAGAATGAGATTTAGGATGGAACCCTTGAGAATGAGATTAGTGTCCTTGTAAGAAGAGACATGAGAGAGACAATCTCTCTCCTCCACATGAGGAGAAAGCAAGGAGATGGCCACCTGTAAATCAGGAAGACAGCCCTTACCAGAACTGAATCTGCTGGCACCTTGATCTTGGACTTTGAAGCCATCAGAACTATGAGAAATAAATGTTGTTTAAGCCATGCAGTCTCTAGTATTTTTGTTATAGCAGCTGAAACTGACCAAGCCAGATGGCTATAATACAGACATTCACAAGTATTGGCGGGGATGCAGAGAAACTGGGACGCTCGTACAGTGATAGTGTGAATGCAAAATGGTGCATCCACTTTGTAAAACAGTTTGGCAATTCTTCAAATAGTTAAATATAGAGTTACCATATGACCCCAGCAGTTTACTCTGAAGTATATATTCATAAGAATTAAAACAAGTGTTCAAATATTTGTACACGGATGTCCACAGCAGTATTGTTCATAATAGCCAAAAAGTAGAAAAAGTCCAGTTTATGAATGGATAAACAAATGTGGTATATCTATACGAAGGAGTAATATTCAGCCATAGGTAGGAATGAAGTAATGGTACAATATAGATGGATCTTGAAAAAATTATGTTAATTGAAAGAAGCCAGACACAAAAGGTCACGTATTTTATGATTCCATTTATACACAATGTCCAAAATAGGCAAATCTATAGTGCCAGAAAACACATTAGTGATTGTCAGGGGGTGGGTGCAGGGGCGAGGAGAAATTGGAAATGACTGCTAATAAGTACCAAGGTGCTTTTACAGTAGTGGTAATTTTCTCGAATTAAAAAATAGTGGTGGTTACACAATTCTATGAATATGCTAAGAACCCCTGAATTGTACATTTTAAAAGGATGAATTTTATGGTATGAGAATTGTATCTTAATCATCATTATCGGGCTTCCCTGGTGGCGCAGTGGTTGAGAATCTGCCTGCCGATGCAGGGGACACGGGTTCGAGCCCTGGTCTGGGAAGATCCCACATGCCGCGGAGCAACTAGCCCCGTGAGCCACAAATACTGAGCCTGCGCGTCTGGAGCCTGTGCTCCGCAACGAGAGGCTGCGATAGTGACAGGCCTGCGCACCGCGATGAGGAGTGGCCCCCACTTGCCGCAACTAGAGAAAGCCCTCACACAGAAACGAAGAGCCAACACAGCCATGAATAAAAAAAAAAAAAAAAAAAAAAAAATCATCATTATCATCATCATGATAAAAGGACAGTGTAGGGCAAAGGTTCCCTGAATCCTGGATTTGGTAAACTATCAGTATTTCAAAATAATTTTGGGACATGGTTTGCCAATTAGAAATATTTTATTTGTTGTTAAATAAGATGTTAAAAGAAAAAGAAACCTCTTTTATCTGCTACCGCCACAATTGTTTTTTTAAAGGGTATTCTGATTTCCCACATCAGAAAGAGGGAAGGACATACTCTTAGAACAAAGCTCAGTTCTTTAAATTGACTAAATTTACTTTTATGAAAAACGTACTACATTCATTCATTCATTTATTCAAAAAGTGCTGATAGAGCATTTAGCCTACATCAGGCACTGTGCTTGGCTGTTGGGCAGAGCTGGTTATCAGCTGTAACCCACTGGTACAGTGTACTGACTCATTGGCTCTGACTGGCAGGACCTGCGTGGCACACCAGCTGTGACATATTTTGAAAATCATCCTTCACGCTGGACCTATAGAGGTGAACAAGACAAACAAAGTCCTTTCCTCAGGTAAAATCCAGGCTTTTAGGGTATTAAATAGTCAAACCCACACAGAAATCTACAATTCAACATTTCAACAAGTGCTCTGAGAGAGTACTGAAATCACAGAGGATGCACTTATGGTGTTAACAGGGCAGGGCTCTCAGAGGCCTTCTTTTCCACCTTGGACTGGTGAAAACATCACAGATCTGCACAGATCCAAATCTGGGAAACACTAGAATAGGTGCAAGGGCTCTATGAGAAATATGCGAAGTGACAAGTGTTACATGAGATGGTAGGATGACGACAGAAGCTGTTTGCACTGCAACGCAGAGGTGTGTCTTCGTCCAGTGCCGCCTGCCTGGGGAATCTTTCAAAGAGAGAAGCCAATCTGGTGGGAACAGTTGGACAAGAAGGTGCGAGCTGTGAGCTTGTTACATTTCTTGTCATCCTCCCAGGGAAGCCAAGAGACCTTGCCTAACAGCCATCACTTCTCTCCAATCAGAGCATCTTCTGGCCAGGTGATGTGTTCCTCCAGCTGATAATGGGAGGAAGAAGAAAAGGGGATGTGGACAGATTTCCTCCAGGGTGCCAGGTGCCCTACCAGCACTTCATATTTGCTCTCAGCCCCTCTCTCGACTACAATCACCTGAGCTCCCCTCCGATGGCCAGGGGCCGTGGGCTGGGCCTGAGCTAACAAGCCAGAAAGGAGATTTGGCATCTCTGAGCTGGAGCCTTGGCCTGGAGTTGCTTCCTGAGCCGAGAGGAAAGCTAAGAGCTGAAAGGGTGAACCAAGGCCACGTCTGCGGGGAAAGCTGAGATCTCAATCTGCGCAAAGCACAGAGGGACACCTCTGTGCTTAGCCCAGATTGAGAGTGTCAGAGGCTAAATCGAGAGATATGAAGTCTTCATTTTACAAAGGATTAAATAAACCAATCCTTTATCCGGTCATTCTTGTAGACCTGATATCATTCAGCAAAATAATTGGTTGACACTGTAAAAAAAAACCATCAAACTCAAATACCAAACTCAATAACCAAACTTGTCTGTCCAAATTAAAGAGAATTCTTTAGGCCAGGGGGGTCGGTAACCATGGCCTTTGGACCAAATCCAATACACAGCCTGTTCTGTAAATAGAGTTGTTGGCACCCAGCCATGCCCATTCATATCTGTATTGTCTATGGCAGAGTTGAATGGTCGTGACAGAAACCATATGGCTCACAGAGCCTAAAATATTTATTATCTGGCCTTTCACAGTGTAAGTTTGCCAACTCCTGCACTAGGTCTCAGTGCACTGAATTTTATCTACCCAGACATGATGCATTCATTCACTCATTCATTCTTTCATGCAACACATGCTAATTGAAAGCTTACTATTGATACTGAGCAGGACCTGTGGGGCTCCTGGGCACAAAAACCTTTCTCTGTCTCCCATTTCTTGATTACAGGAAATAGGCCTCATTCAGCCTCCAAGACCTTCCTGGAATTCCAACAAGCAGGTTCAAACAGTTGCTGATCAAGGAAGGGAGGGGATGCAGAGACAAGGGAGGAACAGTCAAGAAACAATAGTGCAGCCTTGGGGCAGGGTCCTGGTTCCCCCTCCAGGGATACACACAACAACATCTTTGAGCTGTTTTGCAGGTACTGAAACCCTCACCAGGTGGGAGAAGTTAACTCTGTGCTGCCCACAAGCACGCAGACCCCAGACTGGGTGGAACCGGAAGGTTGATGATGCCGACTCCCACTTACCTCCCCACCAACCAATCAGAAGAGTGTCCACTAGCTGATCACGCCCTCTTTGAGCCGTTACTATAACACTCCTCACTGCCCCCTCCAGGATGGGACACACAGTTTTGAGGGCGTGAGCCCGCTGTGGCCCCCTTTGCCTGGCAAAGTAATAAAGTTATGCTTTTCTACTTCACCCAAAACTATCTCCGAGATTTACTTCGGTGTCGGGGTACAGAGGCTGGATTCGGCTTCACTGTGAAATGTGCAGGGGCTGGGAAGGGTGAGCTAGAAGACCCAGTTCTCGCCTTCAGAGAACTGTTGGTTATTGCTACATAGGTGGTAATTGCCATGAAAATGATAAGCAGAGCAGGCTGCCTCGGAAGTTTCCAAGAGCACACCTAGCCCAGATGGGATGGGGTGGGAGGTCAAAATGGGCTTCCTGGGTATGATCCAGGGCTGAGTTTGCCTGAGAATAAATGACGGTGCTGCTTATCTACTCAAAGTGAGGGCCTGGGCCAGCAGCACCGAGATCACGCGAGCGCCTGTTAGCAGTGCAGACTCTTCACACTCTGCCCACCTTCTCTTCAGGTAAGAATGTCCGAGTTAACAAGCGCCTCAGGAGATTCATTTGCATGTTAAAATGCAAAGAAGCTTTGATTTGGGCAAAGCATTGAGGTGACCAAAAAGTTCGTTTGGGTTTTTGTAACCGCTTACAAAATGCCGAACGAACTTTTGGGCCAACCCAATATGTTCCAATTACTTCACTTGTGTCCCCACTGAATAGTTCGCACAACTGGCCATGGCTTTTAGGGAAGGTCCTGGGTTACTGGCCGAATGGATCTTTTCCCACTGGGGTGTCCAGTCTTTGAGGACCTGTCTGATCACTGATGGGGGCACCAGTGGGATGGGCAGGGCTCAGGAGGTGGGCTCACCAAGGAGGGAGAGAAGCCGGAGGGTTGTGCCTGAGCCAAAGGCCTTATAGATGCTGCAGTTCAAGCTGAGAAGATCCTAGTCACTGTCAAGGTTAGAGGCCAGGAATGAGGCCAGACGTGGGAGATGAAAACAAAAGTGGGGAGCCTGCAGACCTGAACAGGGATGAAGAGAAAAGCAAGGCAGAGTGGGACAGGATGTCCATTGCCAAACCCCAGGAACCACAGAGGGCCTGTTCTGATGATACATGGAGATGCATGGGCTGCTTTTAGAAGAGGGTCAGGCTGGACAGTGAGAGACAACAGTGGCCTTAGGAGTCCATCCTCAGCAGAACTGACTTAGCTCATGCAGAGCCTCTGACCCCAGAGATGGGGCCCAGGAGGAATCCTTGCTGCTGAGCAGGGTCCCAGGTCTATCTGCATTGCCCTCTCTGAAGTTCCGGATGTTTGCGGTGATGACTTGCGGTGATGGAGGCCTCCTCTTGGAGGAGCAGCTTAGATCCTGAAGGGATCTGGGAGGGGCCCTGGCACTCGCCTCCTGCCCTCTGCCAGGTCTGACACATCTCCCCAATCCTTTTCTCCCTTCTCTTCGAGCCACTCAGCTTTGGGGTGAGGCACTGTCATTTCCCATCCCTGTGTTTCTGTCACCTTCTGGACCACTTCAACAAGTTTTCATCACTTCCCCCGTGTTTCCCAAACTTCCCTGAAGATAAGCATCACCTGGGGCTCCTGTAATAACCTACAGGCTAGTAAAACTATCAGACTTCTGGAGGTCCAGCTGGACCTCAGGTGATTTTTATCTTCAAGGAGTTTGGGGAACACTGGGCCCCAGGAGTTAGGAATGCGAATGCTTTAAAGCAGACGTGTCTTGGGTTTCCCTGGTGGCACAGTGGTTGAGAATCTGCCTGCCAATGCAGGGGACACGGATTCGAGCCCTGGTCTGGGAAGATCCCACATGCCGCGGAGCAACTGGGCCCCTGAGTCATAATTACTGAGCCTGCGCGTCTGGAGCCTGTGCTCTGCAACAAGAGAGGCCGCGATAGTGAGAGGCTCGCACACCGTGATGAAGAGTGGCCCCCGCTCGGCGCAACTGGAGAAAGCCCTCGCACGGAAACGAAGACCCAACACAGCCATAAATAAATAAATAAATAAACAAATAAATAAAAAAGCAGACATGTCTCATTTGCATGCTTGTGTGCACAGCAACAGATGTGGCTCGGAAAACACTGTGTCAATCAGACAATCAGACGTGGGTGCTAAACCTTACATGCGATCAGAGTCCCAGACTTCTGGATCCAGGATGGTCTAAGGAGTATGTCCAATTCCTTGAGTTTTCCTTTCCTCTTCCTCTTCTTTCTCCTTCTCCTCTTCCTCCTTTTTGTTCTTTTCTCTCCTCCTCTTCCCCTCTAACTTCTATCCTTGCCCCTCTCATCTCCCTTGTCTCCTTCCCTTCTCCCCTTCTTCCTTTTTTTCCTTCAAAATAGGGGTTCAAGTAAGTTAAATGACTTGCCCAAGGTGAGCAATGGAAGTTAATGTCCCTACATTCCAGTCTAGAGTCTTTTGCACGTTTTGTAGGGTCGCAATTTGAAGAACATTAAGCAAAATCATTTATAAAGCAAAAACCCCTTTTGCAAAAACAAAAACAATCTGTCCAGCTAATATTTTTAAGTTGTATTTCAATACAGAGTTTTGATTCCAAGGGAAGCTCACCTGAGCTGGGTTCCATTTGACATTCAAAGGTCTCCCTCCTGCAACCTAGCTGGAAACCCCACCCTGGCTGTGTGTTACACTGGCAGCCAGTGCCACTTGCTGAAGGTATTAACTATGTTGGGTGTTTGCTAAAGGTAATTTGTGTCACAGCAGCAGCTATTATAAAACAATCACAATTTCTGTGGGATTCAGGGAAAAAAAATAATTTGAGAGAGAAAGTTTTCAGGGAGTTCATTCATCACGGGTACGTTTTAAGGGCCAACAGTCAAAGGAACAAAATGACAACCTTTTCTTACCACAATATGCCCTTTCGTTCAATTAAGTCACTCCTGCTGTTCTTACCAAGACTCAGAAACTCCCGTGTGGTGTGGGATGAGGATTGATCGGTGCTACCTCTCCGCTCTGCATTCAGAGAGGGTGCATGGAAGGAGCAGGAAGGGCTCTGGAACCGCGCAGAGGTGGCGTGGCCGCTGACTGGCCATGGGACTTCAGGCATCTCTCTCAGCCCCAGTGCCCTCACCTCCTAGGGAGAGGTAACCTACCTCAGAGAGTTCTTGTAATAAAGAAGAGGGGTTCATTTGTGTGGTCAACACAGAGAAGAGAGCACCCAGACACATCATAACGGCCCCCACCTGACAGCCGCATCATGCCTGCCTACTGTGCGCCTGGGACTTTATATGCATTGTTTCTTATCTTTATGACAACCCTGCGAGGAAGCGGGGGTGGGTGGAAGGTATGCATTTGGAAAGTTAAGATCCATATTAGAGGCTGTAGTATCTCAGTGACGTACACAATTAACAGTCTAGGGTAATAAGCACCAACTGATTTGTCTCGTTGAATCTTGAGGTTAGGAGGGACCTTAAACATCTTACTGTGTAACCACCATCCATTAAATGTGCAAAACCTCTCTGCAACCCCAGGACAAGGGATACACAGCATCAGCTTGAATGCTCCTGGGGACTGAGAAATTGCTCAAGCAGACTTTCCTTGTTGAACATTTTTGACCATTAGAAAGTTCTATGTAATAAGCCAAGATCTGCTACTCTTCACCTTCTATACTTGATGGTTGGGTTTATGCAGAAAAAAGTCTAAATCATGTTTGGGCTGAGTTTATGTAGCTAGCTGTTAGATAATAGACCTATTTAACCGAAGGACAGGCTTGTCCCTTTCCTCTTGATTTTTATATTTTGAATGCATCTAAAGTAAAGTGTATTTAAAGCCTGGGGTTACTTTAATAGCTAATAGTTATGTTTTGGTAAGAAGTGGGATAGTGCTGTTCTTAACAGGGTGGGCTCTGGAGTTCCACAACATGGGTTCAAATCCCAGCTCAGCTGCTTACTGGCTGTGTGACCACGGGGCAAGACACTCAACCTCTCTTAGCTTCAGCTTCTTCACCTACAAAATGGACATGATGATAATAATACCTACCTGGAAGGGTTGTTGTAAGAATTAAATGAATTCATATATAAATAATGCTTAGAATTGTCTGTAATATAGTACATGCTCAATAAACATACAATACTTTTCTTGAACACCTGCTATGTGGTAGGGAGAATGTTAGGGGCTTTCTGAGATTATAATAACCAGCACATCCATTTACAACCTACAGCATCCACTTTGCAAATGAGGAAATTGAAGCCGGGTTGCTCAGCTTGCTGAGCTAGTAAGTTTCTACCTTTACGTAGTATCTCTTAATATCTTATTTAAAATTAAATAAGTTAATATGTGCTAAGGTGTGGAGAAGAGAAGCTTTAGACAGGAACAGAATGACATTTGTCCCATATGAAGGTCTTCATTTGGGTTCTCTTGGAGAAGGAAGACAAATGACATTTGTCCCATATGAAGGTCTTCATCTGGGTTCTCTTGGAGAAGGAAGTTGATTCAGAAAAGTGCATTTTTGAATCAACTGCCATAGTAGGCACTGGAGCTCAATCCCATGGGTAAACTCTGGACAATGATGAAGAACACCTTTGAGAAGTGGTGATCATTGGGGGCCCTTTATTGGAGACTTGCTATTACGCTGGGCAATAAGTGTCTGACAGACTGGTTTTGGGGAAATTTCAAGAATCCTCTACAGGGGAACAATTTTCATGTAGGAGTTGGGAAGGAGGTGCTGTGATGTTGTGACAATGAAGGTGGGTGCCGTTGAGCCAGTGGACAGCTGGATTTGACTCCAGCAGGCAGGATTATGTCTTTTTTCCTTCTTATGCGAATTACTCTGCTTGGCACACATTGAAAAAGAATTGGTGAAAAACTAAACTGATTACAGAAACATTTCTCCAAGATACTTCCTAGTCCAAGGAGAAACTGGCATTTGTCAAACATTCTCTGGGTACTAAACACTTTGCCTCCATTATTTCATTTAATTTTCATTCTATGAAGCAGGTACTATTTAATCCCCATTTTACAGGTGAGATGTTGAGGCTCAGAGAGGCTGAGTGACTTATTTAACATTCCATAGCTAAAAACATCTAGGCTAAGACCTGAATGAAGATTCTCTGCTCTCAGGTTCTAGGACTTTTTCCAATTTGACATTTTTTCCCCTTTATGGTATTTGTGGTAATGGAGATAATAGGATACATGCAAAATCACTTTTTTTTTTAAGAGGTAGAAATATTCTAAGAGAAATACTCTTAGAATGAAAATGTTGGCCTACCAAATTCTCTCTTTGTGATTGAAAATCAGGTTTAATAGGATTGAGGAAGTAAGAAAGAAGGGCGTGCAGTTGAAGCTGTGTCAGTTGACAGTAAAATTCAAGGCTCTTTAAGTCCCTGGTGTAGATGCATGAATGAATGAATGAATATAAGAAATCCACAGAGGCCAAAAGAATATCAATTTCTACCTCTTTGAGACTGTCCTTTTTCTGCCATGCCCCCATTACAGTGTGCCCCAATTCTGGGTACCCACAGGTGCACCTGTGACCAGCACCCATCCCCTTGCCAAGTAACTGACCTTCTGCTTGTCTGTCTCCCACGGCTTCAAGTGGGCAGCAACTCTGTCTCATCTGTTCCTCTATCCCAGCACCTAGCAGGACTCTTGGCAAGTAATAGGTGCTCAATACATTGTTGAATGAGTGAATGAATGCACCATCTACAATCCATCAAACTGACTTGGAAGTTTTGCACACTCCCCCAGATCAAATGAAAACCACAGCTTTAAAAAAATGTCTTAAGGAAGAATGTGTGCGGCTTTCCACCCAGAGTAGTAAGGACAGAGCTCTACTCATTATAAATAATGTTCCCATCTAGCTTTACCTATTGCATGGAAATGAGTCCAAATGCTAAATTTGGGGTGACCTATCTACTACCTATTTCTTTCTATCTATTTCTACTGTGCTTCCACCAGTAGAAAAATGAGTGCATCCTGCTAAGAAATCAGTTTGTGGCTCAACTGGAAACATCATGCAGAACTTTGCAGCACGCGTTTCTGCCTGACAACTTTTTTTTAAATTGTGTTTTCATCTTATTATTCCAGCTTATTTTCTCTTCGCCCTAGTCTTCTAATTTATTTTTATTTTTTTTATCTTGCTGTGTTATATGTAAGAACTTCCTCAATTTCTTTTCAGAGTGAGGTCAGGTTTAAACAAACACACAACAAAAAAAATATGTGTCCTTCTGAATTTACAATGACAAGCATTCAGGTGTGTCAGCTTCTCATGGCTTCCACTCCACCCCCGCCCCCAGAGACATTAGTTAACCTACTCTTGTCATTCCAGATAAGTTCTTTATAACGGTGATCTGACCTGATTGTCATTATAGATTTTCAAGTCTCTTGACTTTATACCAGCCATGAATTGGCTTATGACAACACCAGAAAATGTCAACAGGAGGCCTGTGTTCCAGACTTCTAAAGCTTCTAGTCCTGGGTACCTGAAGGAATTGTTCAGCTATGAATCCAAACTAAGGGACTCAGAGTCTTCCCTTCATCATGAATTTTGAAATATTTGGAATTTTCTATAGAACTGCAAAATATGATCGTTTTTCTCCTTTAAATTTCCTTGAAAACAAAGTAACAAACATCACTTATAAAAATCAAACATTTAAGATTTATTTTTGTTTTTCCTGTAACATCATTCTTATGGCCTCTGTCATGGAAGAAAGGGGTTGTATGTCCCACAATCAAATCATATCACTGTCAGCCTGTCAGATATAAAAGGAAACGAGCACAAATCCCTTCCTTATCGGGAGGGCTTCCCCTGGAATCTCTCTCTTTCCCCTCTATTAAGGCCCTTTGTCCATTAACCTCCTTATTACTCCCCCAAGCCCACACCTCCCAGGGCACTTGACTTCTGGTGTGGATTGTTATTTATTTAGCTGGCTGAGGGTGCAGTGGGCTCTCCAAACCCTCAGGTACAGGAGGGGCTGCCCACCCCTTGGTCTGGATCTGGACTGATGAGTTAAAAGCCCATCAAGACCTTCACTGCACTCTGTATGACAGACTCTAGGTCCATCCACCTCATTACAAATAGCTCAATTTCATTTCTTTTGTCATACAGAGTGAAGTAAGTCAGAAAGAGAAAGACAAATACTGTATGCTGACACATATATATGGAATTTAAGAAAAAAAAATGTCATGAAGAACATAGGGGTAAGACAGGAATAAAGACACAGACCTACTAGAGAATGGACTTGAGGATATGGGGAGGGGGAAGGGTAAGCTGTGACAAAGTGAAAGAGCGGCATGGACATATATACACTACCAAACGTAAGGTAGATAGCTAGTGGGAAGCAGCCGCATAGCACAGGGAGATCAGCTCGGTGCTTTGTGACCGCCTGGAGGGGTGGGATAGGGAGGGTGGGAGGGAGACGCAAAAGGGAGGGGATATGGGAACATATGTATATGTATAACTGATTAAATTTGTTATAAAGCAAAAAATAAAAAATAAATAAAATAAAAAATAAAAAATAAAAAAGACCTTCACTGCTCCAAAACAACCCTCTCCAACATTGTCCTTTATGATGCTAAAAGTTCTTTTGTGTCCTTTTGTTCTAATAAACTTTGTGCATGCCAAAAGACAGGAAATGTGGAGACGGAGGGAGAAGTAAAAAAGAAAAAAAAATTAGTTTCATTTCCTTATCTCCTGGATTTTGTATATATTATTATGAGATTTTTAATTAAAAGCTCATCTCAGATTCAATTCCTCTATTAAATGGGGTAAAGGGAGATGGGAAGGGTGAAAAACATGACTTAAGTTTATGAAGATATGGGTTTCATTAACTATTCCCTTTTCTGCTAAAACATGGTAACAGCACACGTCAGATATTGGGAAGGACTTTTGGCTGTTGGTATTCCGACTTCCTAAGGAGAGATCAGTCTGGTAATGAATTGAGTTGGACTATTCATTAAATACTTTGAAAGCAAAGAAGAAAACCCAAATCACTGCTGCTCCTGTGTCCCCACTGGAGTGATGGTGGGAATCCCCCCCGTTCCCCTTCTCCTGTGTGTGTGAGGGTATCTGGGGTGTCTTCCCACTGGGGCTCTCTCCCATTCCACACTGGGGTGGAACCTCTCACTCAGGTGAGTTTTCACTGTAGATGCTCTACTGGTCACTGCAGCTCTGGAAGCAACACCTTTTGTTGGGTCAGTGCCTTCCAGGGAGAAAGAAGAATGCTTTTCCCTTCTATCCCTCAATCTCAAGCCAGGTGGTTCTGTGATCTTTAACAGAACCTGTCTGCAGGCTTGAGTAATAAGGAAATCATAATTCAGAGGTACTTATACTGGGTAAAACCACCTTCAGTGGTGGAGCCTCTCCCCAGGGGCTTGTCCAGTATGAAGTGCCTTGTGACTGCTCCAGGCTCCTTTCACTAAGCAGAAGTCAGTTTTGCCTTCTGCGCCACCGGGGTGAGGCGGTGAGTACATCTCTGTCCTTCCACAGGACAAAGTGTCCTCTCTTTCCTGATCTAAGGTCTGCCAGCAAATGCTTCTCTGTTTTCAGATTTGCTCTTTCTGGAGAACACCCCTCCCTCCTGGAAACCCCACCTCCTTCTGGTAAGAGTTGGCCTTGTGCCGTGTCTTCCAGCAGGGCAATCCCATCAGAATACAGTCATCCAAATGCAATGCAATGCAAGGCTCCTTGCTGTCGATCTTCATTCTGGAATTGCCCATCCTATTTTACTATGGGTGGGACATTAGCAATCTAATGTGGGCTCATTGCAGGTTCTCCTTTAGCTGGAGATGGTGCTTGGGTCCACATGTCATTTCTGTATCTTTAGGGGCTCAGTTCCTGATGTCCTGTGAGAAAATGGCCACACAGACACCCCTCTACACACACATCTAAGAACAAATGAAAAATTTCAATTCTAATTCCACATATAGAGAAGAAACCTTTCTCTAGGAAACAAAATTGGCAGACACTCAGCTCTGCCCATGATACACGCCCCTTTTCATAGAGTCAGCTGCTGGGATCCAGAGCACCCTAAAACTCTCAGTTTGAGAAGAAGGTCTTTGCTCTATGTATGCATAGTCATAGGTGGCAAGGAAGCAAGGGGTGAATTTGGACGGTGGCACTCTTATTTTCCCACCTGAAAGGTGGTATTCTGACAACAGAAGAATGGTTTGCTCCAAAGGTGGATTCAATTGTCCACCTGTTATAACACAGAGACTTCCTCAAAGCTTTGAAATGAGAGATTTCAAAGACTTTAGGATAATGATTTAGTTGGAACTCAGTATATAGATGTCTCTCCTCCCTACCTCTCTACCCTTATACCATCATCTCTGCAAGATGAAACTTCCAGCCCAGGACTAGCCTCAGAGTGGGAGTTCAGCTCTGAGAAGTGGTGTGAGGCAGGTGGAGGCTGGGCTTCCCCCTGTGTTAGTCTGCTCAGGCTGTTCTAACAGAATACCATAGACAGGGCTGCTTAAGCAACAAGCATTTGTGTGTCACAGTTCTGGAGGCTGGAAGCCTGAGATCAGGGTACCAGCATGGTCAGGTTTTTGGTGAATGCCCTCTTCCTGGTTTGCAGATGACCACCTGCTTGCTGTGTCTTCACATGGTGGGAAGAGATAGTGCTGGCAGCAGCAATCCCATCGTGGGGCTCCATCCCCTGGACTTCATATAAACCTCATCACTTCCCAAAGGCCCCACCTCCAAACACCACGGCACTGGGGATGAGGAATTCAAGATATGGATTTTGGGGGGATGTAAACATTCAATCCATAATGTCTCCAACTAGATATTGCTAGGAGTAGCTTCCTCTCTTTCTCTCTCTCTCTCTCTCTAACCCTCTCTCCCCCTCTCCTCCTCCCTCCACCTCCTTCTCTCTCTCTGTATGTAACTGTGTGTGCAAATGAGAGAACAAACTGAATGCAAATTTCATCAAGCATCCAGATGTCTTCAGAAATCTGTCATCACATACTTGACTGAAGGACATTTTCACCCAACACCTGGTTTTTGTTGCTATGTCAACTTAGGGTAAGACGAGCCCAATTTTCAGAACTGGAAGGGAATATTTTGATTCTAAGCCTTTGAGACATTTCAAGATTACTTGCTACATATAGTGTATCAGATCCCTTCATGTCCATGTCCTCTCAACTTTATTTCTGGTCCAAGCCCCAGCGGGTGGACGCTGCCATGCAGGATTAAATGCCCCTCATGCTGGTGCTTCTTCTCTTGAGCTCACGTCATGCATCTTTCTTGGTCACTCTGGTGCCCCGAGACTGGCCTGTTTCTATTCAGCAAGCCCCCTCTATATAACTGGGAAATGCAGTGTCAGCACCCACAGGGGCAACTCTCACAGTGGGGCTTCTACTTCTGCTGGTTGGTCTTTGGGTGAAAAGCCCTGAGGAACATTCTGGACACTCTTGAGAAGTGCCCAGAAAGGATGGAGCCACGCGTGCCCATAGCACTGAGGCCAAGAGCACAACCAAATGCTGACTTTTCCTCAGATGAGGAAATTGAGGCTTCTAAAAGATTAAATAAATATCTAACACCTCTTAATAAAAATACCAGGATTCCAACTCAGGGTCCTCCTTCTAGTACAGTCTCTTCCTTCTGTACCTTTAACAGAAACCAGAGAGAATTGACATTAATACTAATGATAGCCCTTTACTTAGCAGTTGCCAGGCTCTAAGCCTAGCACTTCCTGTATGTTATTACTTTAATTCTCACATGAACCCTATGAGGAGGATTTTATTAAACCCATTTTAAAGATTAAGTATAAAGATGGGAAGAAGTTTGCAAAACTGAAGTGTAGAGAGTCTGGGACTCAAACCCAGGTCTGTCTGTCTGCAGAATCTTACATTTTCCACTTTTCACCCAGGAAGTCAGTTTTTAAAAAAAATTTACTGATGATAGTTTGATCATTACCAAGAATCATAACATGACACTGTTGATCTTTCTCCTACTATAAACAGTTGTTTCCTTGTGTATTTCCTATTTCATACTTATAATATGTGTTTGCTACCCGCCGGGTACTTTGCTTCGTGTTTTTCCTGAATTATGCTTTTTGATTCCCATGGCAATTCTAAGAGAGAATTTTTCTTATCGGTCAAATTAGCAGATCAGAAAACTAGATTTCAGAGTGTTTGAGCCTCTCGCTCAAGGTCATCTCTGATTCCAAACTTTATCTCTTTATCCGCTCTGTTATACTGCATCCGTCAGAAGCTTTTTGGAAGGAGAAAGCAAGCCTTTAAAAGAAAGCACGTTGAAAGGACCCCCCAGAGTGCAGTCTCTGGGACGAGAGCTGAACACCAGCCCCAGGAACGTGGTACCCTCACTGAGGACCCAGAGTACACGGCTATGATGTATCTCATTTCCATACGATGGACTGTGCTTTCGGTGTCACTACTGTGTCATTCTTGATTCCGTCAGGAGCTCTGCTCTCGTCTCCCTCTCTGTACTTTCCCCCGAGTCTCGTTGTTTGGGTCCGAATCAGATCTGAGCAGGGAGAGTTATAGAGGGCACCTAGTGCATTCTGTTTTGTAGACAGTTGGAGTTGGAGCTCATAGCTATTCAAAGGGCAGCCTGTTTCCTGGACGGAGCGTTCTGGGGAGCTGTAGCTCAAAGAAAATTACAAAATGGCGAACATAAGACATCTGGCCATTTCACCTTGTCGACAAGTTTTCAGGCGAGATTGATGGCTCCCGCTCCGGCCCCAACACACATATGTGCCAATACTGTGAGTTCCTGTATAGTCCATACATCTTGATTAAGTCCCCGACACTGCTGACACACTTGGTGAACAAATATCAAACTCAAAGTCTGAGGGAGGGGAGCAGGTCCAGGGAAGTAATTTAAGTTGATGTAAGTGAATGAGGCAGATGTCTCAACAAAGGGACTCCCTGATGGGCCCATGGCAATTGGAAGATGAGACATGTGTCGGGGACCCCCGAGGCCTCAGCAGACCTATGAGGCAGGTGGAGCTGCATAGTTCGAGGACGGTGGGGAGGGGCCTCCAGCTCCAACGTGTCTCAGATTTAGTCTGGTTCCCATTTCTTCAAGCACCAAATGTCCCTTGAGCACCTACCCTGTGCTTGATTCTGAGCAGATTTGGAGGAGCCACCATCTCTGCCGCTAAGACGAGAAAGACACAGAAACAAAAACCAACCCAAAAACTATCACAGGAGGGCAATCCAGATGCTGGGAGGGAAAGCAGGGCAGCATCACTTAGGTGATGAGGTTTGAAGGATGACGAGGACTGACCAAGGAGAAAGAGGAGGAAGGATGGTCCAGATGGAGGGAACAGCATGCAATGGCTTGGGAGACCTGAGTGTCTTGGAGTGTCCAGGGCTTAGGGCTTGTGGAGAAATGGGACTGACGAGGTTGAGAGACAGGAAGGAAGGAAGCAGGTCATATCAGCTGTGAGACTTTATCAGGCACAACTGCTTGTTTTCCAGCTTCCTTATACCCATAAACATCCAAATGACAGGTCCTCCTAACATCACTGAAAACTGCAAGATGAATTAGGTATTGTTACTAAAATACGATGGAAGCAAGATTGTGAAGCATGGTTTTGTTTTTCCAGACGTAGTTTTGAAATCCATTGTTAGAGGCCACAGAGAACCACTGAGGGTTTTTGTTTTTTTTGTGTTTTTTTTTTTTGCGGTACGCGGGCCTCTCACTGTTGTGGCCTCTCCCGTTGCAGAGCACAGGCTCCAGACGCGCAGGCTCAGCGGCCACGGCTCATGGGCCCAGCCGCTATGCGGCATGTGGGATCTTCCCGGACCGGGGCACGAACCCGTGTCCCCTGTATCGGCAGGCGGACTCTCAACCACTGCGCCACCAGGGAAGCCCCCACTGAGGGTTTTGAGCATGACACACAGGCGTGCCGGGGCTCTCTGAACTGGGCTGGGGGAAGTGCCTGCCTTCAGCTGTGCAGCCCAAAAAGACTGTGGTGATTACATACTATGGATTGAATGCTGTATCTCCCCAAAATTCACACCTCGAAACCTAATGCCCAATGGGATGGTATTAGGAGGAGGGGGTTTGGGGCGTGATTAGGGCTTGAGGGTGGAGCTCTCATGAATGGGATTAGTGCCCTTATAAAAGAGACCTCACAGAGCTCCCTTACCCTTTCTGCCATGTGAGGACACAGAGAGAAGACAGCTGTGAATCAGGAAGCTCTCCCCAGACACCAAATCTGCTGGCACCATGACCTTGGACTTCCCAGCCCCCAGAACTGTGAGAAATAAGTGTTTCTTGTTTATCAGCACCCAGTTAATAGTATATTTGTTACCGCAGCCTGAATAGACTAAGGCGTTATGGCAATAGAAGAGATGGAAAAGGGAGAGCCTGGCTTGGTGAGGCCTGATGAGGAGGACAGAGTCCCCCAGCAGAGGCCACCACATGTCAAAATCCGATTTTAAGTTAACACCTGAGATTTCTAAAATGCTCTTAAGCTTATTTGAAGCTCCATTTAGAAACAGAGTTTACACAGAGATCATCCATTCTTAGGGGGCCTTATGGGTACTAAACCAACCATAGTGATAGACAAATAGACAGATCAACAGATTAAGTTTTAATGAGAAAATCTGCTTCCTCACCAGGAGTCCAGATTACAAGTGGATTTGTTTGTCCTGGCCTTTGTTTTTTCCCCTTTCCAGGAGGAAGATGATCATGGAGAAATGAATTATTCTCAAGAAATTGTTTGGTGGACTTTCATCCAATCTGGCAATGTTTGCACCAGGAACTCTATAGGGTGTGTGTGTGTGTGTGTGTGTGTGTGTGTGTGTGTGTGTGTGTAAAACAGAGCACACACCATAATGCTGAAGGCAGAACACTTGCACCAAAGTTGCCTGAGGTCGAATGCGGGAGACGCTTATCAATAGGAATTGAGTACAAGAAACAAGTGTTATAACACAAGCAGGATCTGAGCAGGCCTGAGAAGGGCATGGTCCCTCCTTCCATTTCCTACAAATAATATTTCTTTGGGAAACTGGTCATACCTGATCCCTGGTACAGCCCTTGGCAGGAAGTGGTAGTGTTTTCAAATGAAGTCATTAATCGAAATTTAATAGTGAGGGATTTTCAATGAAGTAGATAATAGGCAAACTACTTATGTTAGATGACTAAACACGCTCTACAGTGTTGGAGCCTATACTCATTTATGAGGAACACCACAACAAAGTATTGCAAATTGGGTAGTTTAAAGAACAAAAACGTATTTTCTCACAGTCCTGGAAGCTGGAAGTATGAGCTCAAGGTGCTGGCAAGTTTGGTTTCTTCCCAGACCTTTCTCCTTGGCTTGCAGATGGCGACCTCCTTGCTGCTTTTCACATGGTCTTTCCTCTGTGTGTGTCTGTGTCCTAATCTCCTAGTCTCATAAAGGCACTGGTTGTATTGGATCAGGGTCACTCCAGTGACCTAATAATCTTAATTATCTCTTTGAAGACCTTATCTCCAAATATAGCCAGATTCTGAGGTGCTGGGGGTTAAGACTTCAACATATGCATTTGCGGGGGACACAGTTCAGTCCATAACAGGGCCATATTGTGTGTACGCTGAAGTTAAGATGGGGAAATGTGAAAGCAGGATCACTGCTCTAACTGGAATAGAATCAGGATGTGTATGAAAAGACAAACCAAAGTGGTATAAATCTAAGCGTAAAGGGGCAATACAGGGGTCTTGATTGACAGTTGTCTGGACTGTGGTCTTGTTTAATGCAATGGTGTCCTGCATCCTGGCTCCCGTGGCCTGGGATCTGGGGGACTGGCTGAGAGAGGAGGTTCAGAAGCAGCAGGTGCCCCATGCTGGCTTTGGACAACAACCTCTTTCAGTCTTTACTCTCAGTCAGTTGGAGTTGTAAGATGCCTGTGATTTCAGTGAGGTCAATGACATTGTTATGGATTTGACAACAGAAGGGAACTCTGTTAAACAGCCTGAGATCATATGAATGCCTTTGTCACCTGATTTGGCTTCCCTGTTAATTGACTGAATGTAAAGCAAACGAAAACCTAGAGTTGGAGATCAAGAGGGAAGAGATATGGGAACATATGTATATGTATAACTGATTCACTTTGTTATAAAGCAGAAACTAACACACCATTATAAAGCAATTATACTCCAATAAAGATGTTAAAAAAAAAACAAACCTAGAGTTGTTTTCCCCACGTACCTCTTCTAAGCTGTATCTCCCCTAAGCTTCACAATTATATTTTGGGGACTCTTCTTCCTTCCTCTATCTTGTCCTTTCTTCCAGAACCTACCATGTGCGGGCACTGGGCTAAGCAATCTTCTAACATTCACAGCATCTCCTATAGGACACTATTCAGCTGCTTCTGTCTGTATCCACTGATACGGAATGATGGAGAAATGTGCTTTCCTGTAACTCCCAGCCATTGGCCTCAGTTCTGCCACCTGGGAAATCAGAGGTGAGATTGCCTTCCAAATGACCACCCTTCAGAATGGGAAGTGAAATTTCAAATTCTGCTGACATCACTGTGCAGATCCTTTTAAGGGCCTCTTGCCCTTCTCCCCCACCTCTGCCATGCTTTCTTCCATCATTTTTTCAGTCCTTCCTTAAACATTAATTAAGCGGAATTTGTGCCAGAAACTCAGACTGCAATGTAAAATAAGATTTCATTAAGCCAGAAGCTCCATGAAGGCAGGAGCCATGTCTAGCCTGTTTCCACTGTATCCACAGTGCCTATTCCAGTGCCCAACTCATAAAGGGGATTGGTCAATAGTTGCTAATAGGAGGCAGGAAAGAAAGCAGTCAGGAAGGCAGGAGGGCAGTCTCTGCCCTCAAGAAGCTTACTACATAGTCAGGGAACAGCAGGGGAACAGACAGTTTTTATCCACCGTGGTGGGTCTAAAATGCAGACGTGCATACAGGACAGCAGCGCACCATGGAGAGAACACCTAAATCTGCCTGGGGAAGTCAGAAGATGCTTTACATGGAGGAGATGATCCTTGCACTGACGTGAAGAATAACTAAAGGTTTGCCAGAGGGAAAACTGGGATTTCAACAGCAGAAATAGGGCATATACCAGGGCACAGAGACTTGCAACATCAAATAATATGGAAACCACCAGTATGTCAGTGTTTACTGAGCCCCTGTTATGTGCCAGGCATGTTCCCCGTGCTTCAGGTATGAGAGATTACAGAGTCCCTGTTGCCACCTGAGTTTTAATTCCCAAAGCAGGAGAGGATCAAGGAAATCCAAGTTGCATTCCCACCTAGTCGTTGATCTGTTAATGACTTGTTATTCGTTATCCTTGCATTTTAAAAGGCACAGTCAACTTCACAGCTACTGAGTAATGCATCATAAAATAGCGAGTGAAAAAATAATTACATGTTCCTGAAACTGCTTGGTGGTTATCCTTGAAATATCAAATCACTGCGATGAATTACTTGGTAACACAACTTCTCTTTTTTTAATTTCATGTTAATGTTCCAATTTACTAGTCACAAAAATCCCGACACCACTACTGCACCAGCAGGGTGGATATTTTAAGCAGTTCTGACAATATAATAATGGTGATTACGTGGATATTTGTTTCCATCAACTAAATAATAACACCTTGTCCCGAGAACCTAGGTTTCTTGGAAGAATCTCAAAACGCTTTATCAACAAGCATTATTTTTCAGGGCAGTGTGGGTCAAAGGCACCCAGGTCAGGGGGCTCACATTCCAGGTTGAGCATGAGGCCAGTGGTGGTTAAAGGAGACCCTAGTCCAGGGGTGGAACTCAGGAGGAGCGGGTGGTAAGATCCCACCAGCTTCACCTCACCAAGGAGCCTGGCAGCAGGGGATGTGGTCCCTGGATCAGAGGGCCTCAGGGCTGAGATTCTGCCCTGCACTGCCCCAGACAGGCCAGGAATTTGGGCCCCTACCATTTCTGAGAGGCCAGTATTAGAACTTAGTATAACAGGTAGGTAAGTTCCTGAAAGTCTGCTATGTCCCA
Organism: Mesoplodon mirus; assembly: GCF_964341445.2. NCBI lineage: Eukaryota > Metazoa > Chordata > Mammalia > Artiodactyla > Ziphiidae > Mesoplodon > Mesoplodon mirus. The sequence goes on from NC_138992.1 coordinate 6,599,086, forward strand.
AGAAGTCTTTGCCTGATATATTACTTTGGCAGTCAAACAAGCAAACAAACAAAATAACTCTCACTTTAAGTGCATAGCCTCATTAGCAATTAAGGTAACATTAAGTAAAAGCAACTTCTAATTTACCACAGAACACCTATTGAATAAGCAGTAACAAACAGATGCTGTCAGGGATGCAAAGAAACATGAGTTTACTTTGCTTAATCTTTCTGGAGAAAGGCAATTCAACTGGATTTATGAAACTTTTTTCTTTGACTTATAAATTACTTCAAATTACTTCTAATGAAATCACATAAATGAAGGTCTGAGTACACTGCCTGGCACTTAGTAGGCTAGCAAGGAAACCATGTCTTCTTTCCTTTGGGTAATGCTTTAGCTCAGTCTCCTAGAAAATCAGCCTGAGACACAGCCTAAGTACTAATGTTTATCAGAGGATAAAATATCAGGGTAGCAAGAGGCAGGTGTTTTATTTATTTATTTAAAAAAAATTTTTAACATCTTTATTGGAGTATAATTGCTTTACAATGGTGTGTTAGTTTCTGCTTTATAACAAAGTGAATCAGTTATACATATACATATGTTCCCATATCTCTTCCCTCTTGCATCTCCCTCCCTCCCACCCTCCCTATCCCACCCCTCTAGGTGGTCACAAACCACCTAGCTGATCTCCCTGTGCTATGTGGCTCCTTCCCACTAGCTATCTATTTTACATTTGGCAGGTGTTTTAAAATGAAAGTTTTACTCTTATTCAGGTATGGTGAGGCCAACAGATCAGGAGATGACTGCCACAGTTTGTTACTCCCAGTTCCCAAGAGGAGGGACCCACAGTGCCATGTACTGGCACACGGCAAAGCACCAGGCTGGATCTGGGGGCAGAGGCAGTGGGGGTATCAGGGGTAGGGGGCTTTATTGTGGTTTCTTAGGGGAGAAGTGGGTGAGGAAGAGTGAGCAGGCTCAGGATTGGCTGGTGTGAATAACTTCAGTGGGCTGGGGCACAGGGGCTGTCTCTGGGTGTCGTACCTGGCCCTGGGGTGCTGAGAACCCGCCCAGAGGGTGGGCAGTAGGCCTGAGTATGAGAGCCTCATAGAGATGGAGGAAGCAGTGGGGGGCTCGGGATTGGTTGTTTGCGTAGGAAAGGTAAACTCACAGGTGAGTCATTTACCATCTCTGGGAGTTGGCTGACCCTGAAGGGGTCAGCAAGATCCCAGATGTCAAAGCATCAGAAACACTCATGGTTTATAGAGGAAGAAAGAGTTTCCCTTTCTTGAGGTAAGAAAAATGGGGGAAAAAAAGTACAAAGTGGGAAGTTACTGAGATAGCTGTATTTTCACACGCAAAAATGCAGGTGGATTCTCAGTCGTGTGGGATATCCCCAGACACCGTGGATTGGAATGATTTATTGGGGTGGGAAAAGAGAAGGATTTATTTGCTAGCACCTTCCCATCTCCTATCACTTGATCTGCAAGGGTTCCCCCCTGGGTATAAACGTCTCTCCACTCCCAGGTCACATCACAAAGGCACTGAAGGGCAGAGGGCAAAAGGCTGAGAACCAGGAGACAGGTGACTCCTGTCTGCTCCAGACCTGAAAACTCAAAAGAGGAACCCAAATGAAAAAGAAACTGCTGTGGGCTGAGTTGTGAGTCCCCTAAAATTCATATGCTGAAGTCCTGACCCCAGGACCTAAGAATGTGTCTGTGTTTGGAGATAGAGTCTTGAAGTAATTAAGATAAGATGAGGTCAGGACGTCCCTGGTGGTCCAGTGGTTAAGACTCTGTGCTTCCAGTGCAGAGGGCATGGGTTTGATCCCTGGTCAGAGAACTAAGATCCCACATGCTGTGGGGCGTGGCCAAAATAAATGTTTAAAAAAAAAAAAAAGATGAGGTCACTAGCATGGGCCCTATCCAACATGACTGGTGCCCTTAAAAGAGGAGACTAAGGCACAGATGGGCACAGAGTGAAGGTCACGTGAAGAGGCAGGGAGGAGACAACCATCGACAAGCCAAGGAGAGAGGGCTCAGAAGAAACCTACAAGCACCTTGATCTTGGACGTCTAGGCTCTGAAATTGTGAGGGGAAAAAAAATTACTGTTGTTTAAGCCACTGGGACTTTATTATGGCAGCCATGGAAGACATACAGAAGCCATTGTACATACACACACACAAGCTATGCAATTTACAACAGTAGACTCCAGAAAGGAGGATCATAGAGAAAATTTGGTAGAGCAAAATAATGAATAATAAATATCTAACCATTAAAATAAAAATTCTCTAGAGTAGGCAGACAATTGTGGGCATTGAATGATGGTGAATAAAGAAGGCAGAAGGGAAAATGGAATGTATATGCTGATTACAACTAGGTAAAATAAATGTAACTTTTTATGTTTATTAAGATCAGAAAAGATTTTGGAGTGATGGGAAGTTAATTCTTTTATCCCCACAAAATTGTTTTAATTAAACTACCTATATATTGATACTGCAGTTAAACACAGGCATACCTTGGAGATATTGTGGGTTCGGTTTCAGGCCACTGTGATAAAGTGAATATTGCAATAAAGAAAGTCACACAAATTTTTTGGTTTCCCAGTACATATAAAAGTAATATTTGGATGGACCTAGAGGTTATCATACTAAGTGAAGTAAGTCAGACAGAGAAAGAAAAGTATCATGTGATTTCCCTTATATATGAAATCTAAAAAATGATACAGATGAACTTACTTACAAAATAGAAATAGACTCACAGACATAGAAAACAAACTTATGGTTACCAAAGGGAAAAGCGGGGGAGAGGGATAAATTAGGAGTTTGGGATTAACAGATACTCACTACTATATATAAAAAAGATAAACACAAGGACCTACTGTATAGCACAGGGAACTATATTCAATATCTTGTAATAACTTATACTGGAAAAGAATCTGAAAAAGAATATATATAGGCATATGAATAACTGAATCACCTTGTGGTACACTGAAAACTAACACAACATAGTAAATCAACTATACTTCAATAGAAAAATTAAATTAAAAAATTTATATTGACACTATACTGCAGTCTATTAAGTGTGCAATAGCATTATATCTTAAAAAATGTACATACCTTAATTTAAAAAATGCTTTATTGCTAAAAAATGCTAACCATCATCTGAGCCTTCAGCAAGTCATAACATTTTTGCAATAGTAACATCAAAGATCACTGATCACAGATCACCATAATAAATAAATAATGAAAAAGTTTGAAATAGTGCAAGAGCTCCCAAAATGTGAGACAGAGGCACTGAGTGAGCAAAGGCTGTTGGAAAAATGGCGCTGACGCAGGGTTGCCACAAACCTTCAATTTGTAAAAAATGCAGTATCTGTGAAGTGCAATAAAATGAAGCACAGTAAAATGAGATATGCCTGTAAATATGTATTATGTTCATTAAAATTTTTTTTTATCCTTTCTTCACACAGCTTTTACAGGAGAAAAATATGCTTAAGTCATACAGCCTTGCTAGGTCTGTTGAACACGCTGGTGTGTTGAGGATTCTGAGGCTCTATCTCAATTTAGCAGGGCAGCAATTTTCTGTGAGTGGCATAGGAGGGGGAAATGGCAACGCGTACCTGCCCTGGATGATCTTCAAAGGCCTGTTCAGATTTTCCTCCGTGATTCTAAGATAACATCAATGAGTCTTTGCAGGTTAGAGTAAAATTGAGTTCTAGGCTGCTTATTGGCTAAATAAATAAGCAAAAAGGGTATTTTCTGGTGTGTGTCACAGAAACTTGTGCATCCTTGTTCCAAGGCATATCTGGCTCGGGTTCTTATTGACATCCTGAGTAAATATTCTGCAGACTTTTCATTAACTAGACTTTGTTTCTCATTTAGATTCAGATTTTTCTCTGCCAGGGATTAGGAGCTCTAGTCACCAGACTGCTATTGTTTCCCAGGTTGATATTATGCAGCTTAGCTCAAGTTTTTAAAACTAAAGTCGATAATATAAAAACAAACAACCAAGAAAACCTGAAATCTCTCACCTCTCACTTAAATGTGTTTTTTGAGTTATCTAAAAACAGAAGTCAGTACGACCACTTCTGTAGCCCTTTGCCGTTTGCAAAGCATTTCTCCATGCATTTGATCTTCACATACCCACCTCCGAGAAAGGCAGAGTCATTATTCCCAATTTACAGAGGGGTCTTGTCATTATCCCCTGGGACCACACAACTACATTCTTTAACTGGACTTGGGTCTGGCTGCCTCCAACTTCAGGCTCTTCACAGCTCGCACTGTGGTGTCTCTGCTTCTGACTATGATGACACCTGGCTGACTCTAGCCCCAAATCAGTCCCAACATGTTCCTTGTGAAGTGCTGAACCAACCAGTTTCCCCTCCGCTGAGAAGTGTCAGTTCTCATGGCTTCTTCACCATTCCCTCGTTTACTCAGAATTTCTACAGGGCATCTCCAGTGGGTCTGTTTGCCCTCCATGCCCTCAGTCCCGAGGAGTTTTGGGACTAGGGCTTTCCCAGGAAGTGAGATTTTCCACTGCTAAAACCAGGAAAGTCCTGGCAAGCTGGTCACCTGCCTGAGAAGGACTTTAGCACCCTTCAGGTGGGGAGGAGAGGACGACACAGTGGATGGGGCCAAGGATGCTCTCTCAGCCAGCTTACAGCGCTGCCAACCATCTAGCAGGACGGTCTGGAGTTCAGTTAGAGATCACCGAGTCCATCCTCTTGTTTAACTGGAGAGGTCCCGAGGCTCTAAAAGAAGGGCTTTCCCCAAGGTGTCCCAGCTTGTGAGTGGCAGACAAAGGAGCCAGCCCAGGGCTCCTGAGCCCATTCCTTATAACAATGGAAGCTTGGATACACTACTGCCGTTTGCTTGCACTTCCTCAATTAGGTCTCCCACCCCTGTGAGACAGGCATTCCTCTCTAACTCATTTCCACTCAATTTCTGAGGAAACCAAGACTTGGAGAGATGAGATCATTTGCCCAATGTCACACTGCTTCTAAGTGTCAGAGATGTGGCTGTTAGCCCAAGGCTTGTTCTGCTGTAATCTCCATAGCGACAAGCTACACATTGCAGAGTTTACGCTGCGCAAAGTCCTACAGGATACGCTTTAGATCATTTCATGTAGGAGAACTGCCCAGCAGAATGGAGAGCTAAATGAATGGCTGGTGTTTTAGATCAGTGCATTGTGTGTGGTGTGTCATATAGCAAAACCTAATTGATGCAGTGCATTAACTCATTGGTTTCTAACAGTAACTCTGCACTGGCTGTTAATAGTTGACTCTTGTCAAATGAGGAATCTAAAACATAATAGAGGGAAACTGACTGGAAAGTGGCAGAACTGGGATTAGACCCATATCTATGTCACCCCAGAGTCAGTACTTTTCATCAGTGTGATAGACAAAAAATTTGACCTCCAAAGATGTCCACATCCTAATCCCCAGAACCTATGAATTAAGGTTCCAAATAGAATCAAGGTTGCTGAGCAGCTGGACTTAAAATAGAGAAATTACCTTAGATTATCCAAGTGTGATCTTGAAGGTCCTTAAAAAGGGAAGAGAGAGACAGAACAGGCAAATCTGAGAAGGTGTGATTACAGTAAAAAGGCACAGAGAGATGCAACGTGGCTGGACTTGAAGACGGAAAAAGGGGGTCGGGGGCAAGGACTGTGGGAAGCCTCTAGAAGCTGGAAAAGGCCAGGAAGCAGATTCCACCCCAGAGCTTTCAGAAAGGAAAGCAGCCATGCCACACCGTGAGTTTAGCCTAGCAAGACCCACATCAGACTGCTAGACTCTAGAATTAAAATAGTAAATGAGGGTAGTTTTAAGCCACCGAGTTTGTGGTACTTTGTCACAGCGGCAACAAGAAACTCAAACAACTGCTGTAGTCTACATCCTCCACAGCTGGCTGTTCTCCTGGGTCTGAGCTGTGCTCATGTTCGCCCCCTCACGGTGCTGGGGCGGGGGGAGCTCCAAAAACTACTTAAGTACTAATTATGGCCATTTATTGAGTACATACAGTGTTCTAGGCACCAAGCTGAGGGTTTTATAAAAATATTTTATCGAATTACCCTGACTGTGGTATGGCTACTCCATTTTACTGGCGTGAAAACAGAGGCTCAGAGAGGTCAAAGCCTTTGCCTAAGGTCATACGGCTAGAAGTCATCCAGGGAGGATGCGAACCTCTGTCTGTCGGCTCCACAACCTTCCCCTTTTCACTCTACTGCGCCGACAGCAGCGTGGCTGTTTGTGGAATTCAAGTGAGAAAGAATTTGAAAAACCTAGTGAGGAAATTGCATTAATTTGGAGAAATGGTACCGAGGGAACTAATGTTCCTCATTAACTCCTCGCTCCCTTTCCTTCCCTCCCTTTTTCACTTCTTTCTCTCCGCCCTTCCACACACATTTACTGAACCCCTGTCCTGGGATATGAGGACAAATAAGACACAGCCCCTGCCCCGAGGAGCTCCCATATAGCAGAGGAGTTAAGACACAGGCACACACAGTACCTGGGGAGGCCGCTGCCATGAGAGAGGAAAGTCCTGTTCACCCTGGGAATCGGCTGGAAGAGAGAAGGGAAATTTGAGCCCTGGATCTGCAGGTAGCCAGGCTGTGTTCTAGGCTTTTTACCGTTGTAACTTGACTCCATCTCTTTACTCCTCTGAGCTTCATTCATTCAAAAAATAGTTTTCAAGCACTTATTATATACCAGGCAGTGAGCGAGGCAGATGCCATGCATCAGACAAGAAAGACAAGTGTGAGGGGTCTCATAAAACTGCTCCTGTGAAGTCTCAGAGGAGGAGAGCTGACCTGGCGGGGGTCAGCAAAGACCCCCCTGAGATTTGCAGATGTGCTGGGACCTGAGGGGTCATAGCTGGACTGGGGAGGCGGCCATGGTGGTCGAAGGAGGTCCGGGCAGATGGAAGGCCTGGAAACAGGTGGAAACCTGGTAGGTGCGAGGACTGGAAGAATCCTGTGGGCAGGGTCTAACAAAAAGACACTTGTAAACTGGAGCTGATCGCCTTTTCATGGAGCTGCAGGATTGATTACCTGAGATAATGTGTGAAAGAGACCTGCTTTCCTGATAACCTGTATGCATTTTTATTTTAGCATTTATTAGGTACTAATTGTTATCACCATTTTTTTCTCCCCACTAGGTGAAAGCTCCTGAGGGTGTACCAATTAGGATAAGAAGTTAGGTTTCTGTAGCAAAAAGACCCAATAAAAACACATGATTTAAAAACCAACACCTCTGTTTCTCTGTCACTTAGCAGTTCTGAGGTGAGTCGCCCAAGAATAGGAGGCAGCCCTTGTCCACTCATCATTCCAGGGTCCAGGTTCCTCCCCTTCTGTGGCCCCTCCTTCCCCGGCACATAGAGGAGCTGAGTCACCAGTCAACTGGTGGGAAGTGGCCAGAGGCGGACCCTGAGAGCATCTGATGCTAGTGGTTTATCTGGGGGGAGGGGAGAAGAGAGACCAGGAAGACTAGGCAGGTAATACCGGGTGTATCATCTATTCATCTACCACCATGTGGGATGCAGTGCATCCCACAGAAGGGCTCTTGGAGCTCACGTGAAACATATATCTTGGAGTTTTCTCACACAAGGGCCCAGGGCGCTGGAGTACTGACACACCAGCTCCTGCTGGCCATTGGTTGAGAGCTACTCCCAGAACATGCAAATTCCCTAGCACTTCTGCCTTCCGTGCCAGCAGGAAAGAGGGCTCCAGCAGCAAGGAAAATCTCTCAGGAAAAGAAATGCAGATGCTGGCAGCTGGAAGGGAGGCACTGTGAACAGAAAAGATGAAGGGAAGAGACAGGAGCGGGGCTCTCACAGCACCCGCCACACTGGGCAATGAGCAGTGTTTGCCAGAAAGAGAACGGCAACATTGTGGTCCCCTTACATCCCTGAGCATCCTCCAGGGCATAACAAATGCTCAATGAATGTTTATAGAATGACCAAGGTAAATGAGTGATAGGTAAGTACATTAATATGTCCTGTGATGATTTACTTATTCCCGTGGTGGAAGAGAACAAAGATCTACAGCCATGGCCATAGCTACTTCTATATCTATGTCTATGTCTATGTCTATATCTATATCTATATCTATATATTTATTGATCTAGATACAGGTACAGATATAGATTGATAAATAATATGTGTGTGCATACATATGCATCTCTAGAACTGTGCCAGGCACTGTGTGTTTGTGTGTATATATATACATATGTATGTATGTATGGATATATGTGTGTGTGTGTGTGTGTGTGTATGTTTAATTTTCACAACAAAATTATGGAAGGTGAATTTTCCTGCATTTACTGATATGGAAACGGAGACAAAGAAAGTCCAAGTCACTTGCCCAAGGTTGCACGTTTAGTTAGAAAACAGCAGAGCAATCGAACACAGCTCAGTTGGACTATTAAGTAGGGGCTCTTCCGGCTGCATCCTTCCACATTCCTTTCTCTATCACCCAACGGCATTAGCCAAACCATCAAGCTGATCTGAGTTTTGAGAAATTCTCTTTGAAGGGAATTTTCAAACCTGATGTTTTTACAGAGACCTATAGAAGGATTCTCACGATTGACTTATCAACCTGGATAGATAGTGTTTGCTACAATCCCAGTTGAAAGAAAAAAAAGGTTATTTTATGTGCCGACTACATTTCTAAGAGATCTAATTAAAACAGGACAACAGCAGAACTCTGATTAAGGAATGCTGTATGAAAAGTGTGTCTACTTGAATGAATCAAGAATAGATAAAGGTAATAAAGATTTATTCCAGAGAGATGGGGGAGGGAAAGAGGGAGAGAGGAAGGGAGAGACAGAGAGAGAGACAGGGAGAGAGAGAGACCGAGACACACACAGAGAGAGGTGGAAACTGTTCATAGAAGAGGGTCTGGTGTTGGAGAGTTATTTGAAGCCATGGGTATCTGCTGGCAGATTCTATTAAAAGGTTTTGAGAGTTTAAAAAAATAGCACTACTTTTCCCTAAAGGTTAAAAGACCAATAACAGTAAAGCAATTTCTACTTGGTAAAATAAAACTGCAAGATCCATTTCACACAAGACTCAGGGAAAGAAGAGTCTGGTTCATCCAAGAGTCATATTGGGTGTGGGTTGGAAATTGAAGGCTCTTTCTGACCCCAAGAGCATTTTTCCCTGGCTGAAGCAGGTCGGGGTAGACCAGCTACTACAGGAACAGCATTGTAGGGAGCCATGCTCGCCCAGCCCTGACCTACATGCCATACAAGACGATTCCTAAAATTCAACTAGCGTTTACTGCTCAACTCTTATTTTCCAGAGCTGGTGCTGGATGCTTTCAAACTCATAGTTTAAATTACATAATCATATCAGCAACCCTGTTAAGTGAGCTGACTTTGATGGTGGAGGAAGAGCCAGGAGCCCAGGAATGTAGCTGTAGAAGCTGGAAATGCAAGGAAACGGATGCTTCCCTAGCCTCTAGAGGGAGTGCAGCCCACTGACACTGATCTCTACCTAGTAAGACTGATTTCATAATTCTGACCTCCAGATCGATAAGAGAATCCACGTGTGTTGTTTTAACCACCAAGCCTGTGGTCATTTGTCACAACAGCCATCGGGAACGAATACGAGTGTCTTAGCCAACAATGCACAGCCAGGAAATAGAACAGGTTTTGAGCACAGGTCTTTTGACTCCAAACCTGGTACTGCTCCTATCACGACTTGCTGCTTCCTGCTGGACGCTCTGTACCACTCTCACTGACACATTCAGATTCCTACAGAGCCTCTTCTCTGACACAGCGATTTCCAAACTTCACTCTGCATCAGCTCTCCTGGGCCCTCTGTAATGAAATGCAGAGCCCCTGGGCCCAAAGATTGAGAGGAACCCTACAACTCTGTATTTTTAAATAGGGGAATCTGCTGCAGGTTCTACGATCCAATCTGGGAATCACTGCTCTAGAACTCTTTATTTCTAAAATGTATTTGATATACAAATTAATAGGGAGAAAATACAAAATCACCTCTTTACCTTCCTTTGAACACATGAACACTTGAATGGAGGGCTGATTTTGGGCGAGGCTGCTATGCGGGAAGAATTTCGATTTAACAACACACTGGCCTTCATACCACTCCTGGGATGGAGGGAGTGTGATACGTCTATTACTGATGGGAAACCAAGGCTCATTCAGGTGACTTGTGACAAAGACCTTCTTGACCAAGCTCTAGACAGGCTCCTCTGCGCCTGACTAGGACCCATCCTTGAGCATTGTCCTCAAGGGTCCAATTTTAGCAAGAATCCTGCTAAGTCAGTTTAGCCAGATCTCTTCTCCGTATCTGATCACTCACAATATGTGATTCCCTTCCTCCTCGCCACCTATTTCCCAGGTAGTATCTGACCACTGACCTGTCTCCAGCAAGAATCCTGTTAGGCCAGTTAGCCAGAATTCCCCACTGATCCCCACCTCCCCCCACTCCTTGGCTATAACATTCCTACTTTTCCGTGTTGTATTCAGAGATGAGCCCAATCACTCTCCCCTACTGTAAAACCCCACTGCAGTGGCCCCTACAGCTATCATAACTGTCCTAACTGTAGGACAGCCTTAGCATCTTGACAAGTTGTCATTAATGAGTTTTCTTTAACACTTGCTGTATATGTGCTCAGTGGTTGCTGTAACAAAATACTATGAACTGGGTAGATGACAGCAACAAAACTTTACTGGCTCACAGTTTTGGAGGCTACAGGTCCTAAATCAAGGTGTCAGTAGGGCCATACTCCTGCTGAAACCAGCAAGGGAAAAGTATTAGGCCTTCTGGACACTAGTAATCCTTGGCTTCCTTTGGCTTGTAGAGGCATCCCTCCAATCTCTGCCTCTGTTGTCACATAGTCATTTTTTTCCTGTGTGTCTCTGTGTCTCTTCATTTTTTATCAGGACACCAGTCATACTGGATTAAGAGCCCACCTTATTTCAGTATGACCTCATCTTAATTTAACTAATTATATCAGCAACCACCCTATTTCCAAATGAAGTCATATGGAAGTACTGGTGGCTAGGAGTTCAATGTATCTTTTGGGGGGGACACAATTCAACCCAGAACTCTTGCCAAAGCCATTTGGCTGGTAAATGGCAGCAATGGGCTCAAATACAGATCTGGCTCTTTTCTCTTCACCCGACTTGATGGAGTCTGCATATGAATAAGCATGTGGACAAGTCTCATGGCTTTTCTGTGCCTTCCTAAGTCCTTCCAGTCAAGTTCTTGGCACTTGTAAGTCTCCCAGGTACCTTCCCTTGGGGGCACTATTTTGCTCCACTGAGCACTAGTCAGAGGGAGCTCACATTTGCAGTTCTCTTATCCACATTCCAAAAGGCTTAGACACTTTATTTCCATTCCATGCTGTGTGAAATTTTTCTTCAAGGTGCAGAAGAGGGGCCTTTTTATTGAAATGGATCGGATTCTACTTGGGAACTGTTATGTCTACTGCTCTTTTGGATAATCTCTGCTGTAAATTAACTATTCCTATCCTAGGCCCATTTTTTTCTATTGGGTTGTTGGCATTTTTCTTATTAATTTGTAAAAGCTCTTTCTATATTAACCTTTATCTATCATGGGAATTGCAGATACTTCTACCAATCTCTCATTTGTCCTTTGACTTTCCTTTATACTCTCGTCGTGCAAAAATCTTAAGTCTTCTGTGGTCCATGTGTATTCTTTCCTTCCTTTACAGTTTCTGGGCTTTCTGTCTTGCTTAGAAAGTTCTCTCAGACCCCTTGGTGACACCTATGTCCTCCTCAATATCTCATATTTTTTGTTGCCTTGAATTATTTTTACTGTTATGCTCAAAAAGAATATGTAAATGATTGGGGGTTTGGTGATTCCACTAACTATATCAGTCGTGCTGAAGTCTGTTGACTTCATCTGTGCATTCCTGCATAATTTCTGGGTTTCAGGGAAGTTGAAGTAAAATGTGTTTGGACAGAAGAGAAGGACAATCATTGTTCTTCCCTTTTCTACTCATATTTCCCTTTGGTAAAGCTTGAGATGCACTATTTGGCAAATCTATACAATTATATATGCATGCACATATACGTATGCATATGTATGTCAGAGACTGCTATGTGTTCATCAAAACACATACTTATCCCACACCAGAAGGTGGGAGATAAACTCCATGAAGATTTTGGTGACTGCCACATTGGTGAAATTAGGTAAAAAAGGTGTCTAACCACGTGGGGTACGTCACAAGGTATAAGGCACATTACTGTACCTTGAGTTCCCTGCAAATAAAGGTCAGGCACAGTGCTTGACGGGCCTCTTTGGATTTGGAGGGCAGCACATACCACATTTGGGAATACTGTTCCAACAGCTTATTGATGACTAGGAAGGCTGCAAGTTTTGATTGGGGCCAAAAGCAAGAGGCCAAAAGCAACCTCTGCAACAGGATCAGACTATTGTAAAAGCTGCTCTGACATGGAGCTATACGACCAGGCAGACCTTATGGGGTGCCAGATCTACTGAGGTAGACACAAACGCTGTGTGGAGGGCTTGGCAGCTTCAGTAGAGGAACCACAGAGCAGACCTTTAGGTTTCTGGGTCAAAACCATACTTTATCGCAGAGAATTATACACTGATCAGAAAGAAGCTCCTAATCATGGGGCATCAAGTGATTATGTAATTGGAACTGCCCACCAAGAACTGGGTGCTGTCAGGTCTACCGGGTCAGAAGTTGGGCGTATACAGCAATAATCCATCACATGATGAAAATGTCCCGTGCTAGACCAAGCCCAAGCAGAGCTGCCAGGTGCAGGTAAGTTACATGAAAAGATGACCCTGACCCTCTGTCACCTACCTCTGTCGCATCAGAACCTCTCCCACCACTCACACCTGTGGCCTCTTAGAAAGCTCCTTATGACCAGTGATGGATTAGAAAACTCTTAGTCCTGGCTCTTGGATGGTCCAGCACAGTTTGTTAGCACGCTGACCATGGTCTGCTGCCATACTCTAGTCCCACTCAGGAGTGTCGATGAAAGACAGTGGCAGGGAGAAATCTCAGCACACAGATGTCTGAGCACACGGAATCCTCAACTTTGGGTGGGGGCAGAAGTGGTCTGAGGGAAGAACACATACAGTGATGAATGGATTAACAGGTTGGTCAGAGACCTAAGAGGAACATAATTGGAAGACTGGAGACGAGGAAGTCCAGGAAAGAGGCGTGTGGACAGACCCCTATAGGAGCAAGTATAAAAAGCATTGGTCCTATTGCTGGAGTCACCGTCACTCCCAGAAGACCTCTTGGGCAATTTTTTTAACCTCTCAAACCTACAACTCTTGGCTCTGCTGGACTAGCTGTCTGAGTTCCGAAGAGATGGATGTTTCTGCCAGGCAACACATGAAGGGTTCTACTGAGCCTAAAGTTATGGTTGCTGCCTGGTTATGCTGGACTCTGTATGCCAGTAGACCGGGGGGGGGGCGAAAAAAGAGTTACTTTATTTGCATGGGTAAATGACATGAGGTCCTGGGGCTCCTACCTATAATGAGAACAGAGAGATAACAGTATAGAACACGGCAGATTCTATGGAGGGCTTATTGTTGCTTCCATGCCCATTGGTAACTGAAAGGGCAATTCATCAGCCATGGAGCAACAAGGGCACTGTAATGAGGGGCTCAGATACCTCAGTGAGTTACCTTATTGGGAAAGAAACTTACACTCGTAGAAGTACTGGCTAAGGTTGAGGACAATCTCAAATGAGTGGTAGAGGAGGGAGACAGGGAATATCCAGGGCACAACTCTGCTAGTAAGTGACAGAACAAAGTAGACACAGTGTGTGGCAAGAGTAGACCTGGGTGGTGCACAGGATGGACTGTAGCAGGTGCCCAGCTCATTTCCCCTTAGCGAAGAGGTCACCTGAAGCTCTATGGACAAATTTCATACATGCAAAACCTTCCTCCTCCAGCATCCGCATCTCTGCCTGGGAGCTTCCTCTGGCTATAGGAGCTTGCTGGGCTCAAGATGACTGTAAATGTCAGGGAGTTAATGTTCCCCAGGAGCAGCCATCTCGGGGTGACAGGCAGGAGTCGATGGGGTGGGCTCTACACAGTCTCAGAGGGTCTTCGGCAGGTGAGCCCCAGAAGCCAGCAGTGGTAACCCACTCGATGACGCACTCGTAATTGCGTTTCCTCCATTCCCTGTCTCCCCTTCACATCCCATCACTCTGCTTCCCAGGATCTCCTTCCACATAAACCGTCTGCACCAAATCCTCATCTTAGTGTATGCTTTTGGGGGAATCTCAGCTAAGACTCTTAGTCAATGGATGATAAATGCTAGTTCTTCTTCTATACATGTTAGAAGCATTTATACTAAGCTCCTTTATGATTTAGAAAGACAAGTTTATTACATTTCAGATGCTACCAAATTCCAAACCACAATGAGTATCAGAGAGGCTAAAAGAACAGAGAAGAATGCAAGTTTGGAAGCAAATGAGATGAGATTTAATATAGATAAATGTAAGATAATGTACCTGGGAAAAGTCTGAATCAGCATTAATTTAAAGTGGGAGCCTGCAATTTGTGAAATAATCATACTGACAAAAAGCTGAGGATAATAATGTATAATAAATTATAAATTGAGCAATTGTGCTGCTTATTAGAAAAACCAAGTCCACCATCTTGCAGGGTGGAGATAAAATATGATCAGATGTAGTCACATCATTCCAGGACCCTTCCTGGAACAGAGCCAGAAATCAAGGGTGGGTTGGTCAAGGTAGAGTGGGGAAGCAAAGTTAGGAATGAGACATGGGATTCAGCTGAGCCTGTGGGGTGTTCTGGACTTAAGGGGTTCAGATCAAAAGCTGTGGAAGCAATCCAACATCAGACAGAGCATGGAGATTAAGACCAGAGATCAGCTGAAGGTCCTCAGCCAGGCAGGGGGTCAGGGCAGCAGAGACATGGCATCAATGATAGAGATCTTGAAACTGAGGTTACTCTGACTTCACCTTTAAGACTTTAGTCACTGAGCGTCAGCATAGGGATGAATCCCCCAGAGATGCTGATCTTCCCCCACATAGCCTCATGTCAGCTGAGGTTCCATTTGGCTGCAAGTAAGGGAAAGCTGGACACAGTGGTTTATATAAGTATATACCTTGCTTTTTTCATGAACTAGAATGTGTGGAGGTTGTCTGTTGCTGGGAGGAAAACGCTGATGCCACATGCTTATTTCTCTTTCATTAGATGAAAAAGCAGGTGCTGAGTAGAAGCGATCACATGAACAAATGCACAGAAATGTGTAAGAGAATGATATGGGTAGCAATCACATTTGACCACCTGCCCAGTATACCCTGTCCCTCTTTCTTCCTTCAGAACCAAAGCCTAGTTTGGTTTGGAAGCAACATGATCATCTCTAGAGAGACACTTGCTTTCCTCAGCATCCACTGATCTATGAAAATTAATCAAAAATCTTCCCTCTGACAATATTGTTTTCCTTATGAAACACAAGTATGTATATGGCATCACTGTTTCCCCTTTCCCTTTCTTTCTGGCTTGAACAAGCATGTGGTGCCTAACATTGTGGCAGCCATCTTGTGTCCAAGATGAGCTCAAAGACCTCCATCCTTTAGGTTCCAACTTCAGCATCACCTTTTCAGACAGGCTTCCCTGACCACCTTCACATGGACCCTCATTCCATGCTCCTTTATATCTCTTCCTTTGCTAGTTCCTTCACTGAATTTATTTCAAGCGGAAAAAAATTTATTTTTCAGTAATATTACCTCTATTAATATTTTTCTCTCTCCTGTTAAAAGGTAAGCAGCTCCTTGAAGTCAGGGGTGGTGCTAGGCACAGAGTGGCAGCTAATGAATCAATGTTAAATATGCAAACTCCTGAAGGCAGGAGCTCTCATTTCCAAGCCCCTCCCTTTCCAGTTCAGCCCCCAGGATTGGCTGCCTCGTTTGGAAGCTGGACTTTGCGACCTGCCTTTGCCACAGCTCAGCTGTGGGACCTTCAGTTTTCTATCCAATCAGTAAGGGCGGTGGGACCTAATCAACTCCGAGGTCCTTTTTAATGGAACAGCTGATACGCCGGTCCCTAACATTTCTAGGTTTTTCTTCTGATTGTAGAGTTTTTAAGACATTTTTTATCATGACCTATCAGCAGTAATAAATTTTACATCACAACTGACCTCGTTTACCCGGGCAGGAACTGTATCGCCTTAGGTTTCAAAAGGACTAACTTGTTTATAAGACCTGTTAATGGTTTGTAATCTGAAGTTTGAAAAACTCTTGAGACATTTCTGTCCCATGCAATCCCCTATTAAACTATGTCTTACTTGGGAAAATAGTTTTAGCAATGATATTACTAATAATATTCTTATGTATTATTATATAATATATAGCATGAATTAGAAGATATAATAAAATGTAATAATAATAATATAAGTTATAAATCTAACGTGTGTACAGCTCTTCGGAGCACACAGATTACCATCACACAGAGTAGCTCATTTATTTATTGTGTCAACTCTCTAATGAGCGTAGACTCATTTTTCATATGAGAAAACTAGCTCAGAGGGCAAATAATATACCTAAGAACACTTTGCAAGCTAGTGCCAGAGCCAGGGCTCAAACCAGGATTTTAAACTCCTTGTTCAGACCTCTTTCTCTTCATTAAATGCCAATTAAGGATGCAGATACCTTAGAGGAATCCTGGCCATTGTCTCCCTCTGCTGTAGCATCCTCTCTGGCTCAGTTCATTTCATTGTAAGCTCCGGAAATCAGGACAGAGACCCTGAAGGAATCAAGAAGCATGCACAGGCTCATCCCAGATTCCTGAAAAACTTCATCACAAAGATCTCAACCCAGGCTCTGCCACATATTTATTGCATGGCCTGTAGCAAGTTATTTGACTTCTCTGAGACTTAGTTTCCGCACCTGTACGTGGGGGATGATTCCCATGGTTCCAACTGCAGAGGCTTGTGGTGAAAGTGCTTGTGGAGATCCTTAGGCAGCTCGAGCCTCTGGATTTTTTCAAGAATTTTCCCTCTGCCGGGGATGCCTGCCCTTCTGCTTGGCACAAAGTAGACGTTACTTATACCTCATTCACACATCTCCTCTTGGGCACTCCTGTGTCTTATTCTAACTTTGATTACAGCTCTTTCCATGTCCCATTAATATGTGCTTCCCGTACATCACATAGTGCTTAGATATAGTGGGTGCTCATTCATTCATTTCAAAGCAACGTTCCTTGTACTCTACGTTCTAGACCTGGGCTACGTTCTGAGTAGTTATCCAATAGCAAGCTTAAATGCCTGGGAGGATATCAGTATTTTCATCATTTGCCAATTATGTGGGAGGAATCACAACACATATTCCACAATGAAAGTGTTACATAATGTTCTCCTAGTGGTTGATGGCTTTCACTGGGACCCATATGGATCGTGGTATCCACAGCAAATGTTACGCATCCCTGTGCATGGTGGCATAAGGAATGATCTGTGGAATTACAAGTAGAATTTTGTAGTCAGGCGGCTGCAGACGGTGCAATGCTCAGTGAGGTCATCATCTAGGGAGAGAGAAAGGGCCACCTGTTTTATTTATGTGCTGGTGAAGACTTACCAAATGTAGAAAGTGTTACTCTGATACTGTTTCTCAATCAGCAGGGGTCAGAGTGCATGGGGCATGAAGGATTCTTTAGGAGATACTAAGTAATGCAGAAACAAGAGTGAGGGCTCTGAAGTCAGATGAAGCAAGTGGGACAGTGATAGGAGATAAGGTCAAAGAAAGACCAGGGAGTCAGTGTGTGTGGACAGAACCAGCTGCCTAATTCATAGTGCCCAGGACAAAATGAAAGTGCAGGGCCCCTTGTTCAGAAATTACTCAGAATCCCAAGACTGCAGAGCATCAGAGCAATCACGGGCACTTCTGAGCACGGCTGCATGGTCCTCACACCACAATGACAGCCGTGTGTAGGACCTGGTAAGCCACCGCTTACCACTTGGACTACTCAGTGAGAAGTCACCGGAGAGCTGAAACCAGGGGTACAATGAACAGTTTCACTTAAATCACTGAATGTTCTGGAGCAGGGGCGGCAGGGGAGGAATGGAAACAGGGAGACCACTGTCATCGGAGAAAGGGGTGGCTTGAAATAGGATCTGGCAGTGGAGGAGTTAGATC
Source organism: Mesoplodon mirus (assembly GCF_964341445.2). NCBI lineage: Eukaryota > Metazoa > Chordata > Mammalia > Artiodactyla > Ziphiidae > Mesoplodon > Mesoplodon mirus. Next base: position 6,617,201 of record NC_138992.1, read on the forward strand.
CGAGGTATTTTTTGGAGGGAGGTAGAGACATCAGGATTTGGTGGTGGGTTGAATGGAGTTTGAGGGTCAGGGAGAACATGAGGGCATCTTCTAAGTTTTTGATCTGAGCTGTTGAGTGGATGCTGATGCCATTTATGGAAACAGGAAAGACTAGAGGGAAACAGATTGTGAAAGAAAACAGAGTCCTCTTGGAATTCATGTTAAATTCAAGATGTGGGTCAGACATTTGCGTAGGCAGTGTGGAGCAGACAGGAGTGGTAAGGACCAGAGACAGAGTTTACTTCAGTCCACGGATGGTCCAAGAAGGCACCAGTCAATAAGGAATGTTACATATGTCTTGCTATCCACCACCAACATGCAAAGCAATGCTGTTGTGTCCCAGCGCTGCTGCTTAGCAGCCATGTGCCCTTGGGCACATTTCTTCACCCCTTTACATTCACAAAATAAGAATAAGCATACGTATCTCCTCGGGCAATTGTGGAAATTAAAAGGGATAATGTATATAATGTGGAGTGCAGTGCCTGGCCAGCTGGAAGCACTATATCAATAGTTGCTATTAGTGGGCTTCCCTGGTGGCGCAGTGGTTAAGAATCTGTCTGCCAATGCAGGGGACACAGGTTAAAGCCCTGGTCTGGGAAGATCCCACGTGCCGTGGAGCAACTAAGCCCCTGTGCCATAACTACTGAGCCTGCGCTCTAGGGCCCATGAGCCACAACTACTGAGCCCATGTGCCACAACTACTGAAGCCCATGTGCCTAGAGCCCGTGCTCTGCAACAAGAGAAACCACCGCAGTGAGAAGCCCGTGCACCCCAACGAAGAGTAGCCCCCTCTCGCCGCAACTACAGAAAAGCCCGAGTGCAGCAACGAAGACCCAACGCAGCCAAAAATAAATAAATAAATGAATGTATTTTTAAAAAATAGTTGCTATTAGTAATATTAACACAAATCAGTTATCTATGAGTAAGATCAGTTGTCCTGAAATATCGTGCTTAAGGAAATTCAGTATTCAAACAGAATGGACACAACTCTGCAGATAGGCAAGAGGTATTTGCGACTCTCCTCCCCCTTGCCCAGGGAATGTCAAAGATCTGACTTTTTTTAAAGGTAGAGTAGGTTAAGAGGCCAGACACTTGCATAAAAACTTCCCTTTTTTCTCTTTTTCCCTCCACATAATTGCTGCAGAATACCTCTGTTGTCCTCATATTGTTTTGCATACAGCCTTTCAAGGTCCTGGCTAAGGAGCCAGACTACTTGGTAACTAAAAGTTAAACAAAATAAGATGTCTGAAAGCCAGAGAGGCTGATCTTGGCTCCAGAAAGCACAAGATGGACAGAAATACTTGGGATTTGATGTGGAGACGCTGATCGCATCTGAAATCTGAGATGAGACCCCCGCCCCCGAAAAAAGACTTCATGAACCAGGAGAAGAGGCCAGACCTGGCTCCTTGGAGGAGGCTGGAGATATCCAGCCTGTGCCAGCTGGGGGTCCTGGTTCCCCCAGGCTATCCCCTTCCTCGGGCTCTGTTAGCCAGACCTGCAATCATCTGTGTGCCTTCTTTAATTGCTTCAGTTAGGAAATGTACTAAAAAGTCCAGAGAATAATAAACAAAAACTCTCCGTCCAGATATTTGCTTCATAAATTATTCAACAGTAAAAGAAATGAAACATAAAATGGAAGTCCCTTCATTCCATTCTCTTTCTCTCCTGAGGAAATCACTATCTAAAAATTGTGCACATCTGATCAAACCATGTTTTGATCTCCGGTCTATCCATATATAGCTCCACAAGCCAAACATATTTTTGTTTTGTGTATATTAAAGCACTTACATATGTTTTTATGGTCATATGAATCTTTTTGTAATTTGCTTTTCTCATTCAACATTATGTTGATAAATATGTTTTGTTCATTGATTATAATTGCTGGGCATCTAATTTCACAATTAGACACAATTTCTATATTGATGTGTAGGTAGGTTCCTTTTTTTTTTTTTTTTTTTTTGGTCAGTTCCTTTTTCACTCACTGCCTCAAACAGTGCTGGCTTGACCACCCTGGACATGACCAGCACGCCTGCCGGCATCTCCCCAGGGCACTCTGAGAGCAGACTTGCAGCGTAGAGGAGCCTGCCTCTCTTTGACGTTAGCAGATAGTACCTGACTGCTTTCCTAATGGGTTCCTTAATTTACATCATCGCCAGTGACTATGAAAATTCTTGCACCTCCACAGTCTACAACTATGAGTTCTTTACTAGCGTGCTGAGTGGGAAAGGTATCTCCTTGTTGTTTTCATTTTATTTCTCTGATTGGTGGGATGCACCCTTTTCCAGATCCCCATTCATCAAAGTCTCCCTGGCTGGGTTTTTATTGCCTGTAGCCAAATGTCATTCCTAAGGAAGGGAGGCATTTTTGACCAGTGTTAACTGACTTGCCAAGAAACACCTGGAGCTCAAGTGGGAGAGGGGGAGTCTCAAAGGACAAACTTCATCAGCTTCACGATTTTGCCCAGGGATCTAAGGAATCTTCTAATTTAATTTAATACCCCATTGTCTAAGATCAAACCTAACAAAACTATATTCTCCAAAGTTGGATCTGTTCTACTTCTGACACGTGTCTCCTCCTCACTGCTTACCTCCGTGCGGGGTGCTTGAGGAACTCTCTGAGCTCGGGCATCTTGCCCAAGACTTCTAAAGAGTCAGTCTGGACTTCAAAGAAACCTCTATGCAGTCCCATCCTGCAAATATTTATCAAGTGTCAACTACATACAATTCACTGGTTTTTCCATCAAATACGACGTATTCCCTTCAAGGGCCAATTAACAAAGTGATTAAAGAAAGGAACAGACGTACCCCTGCCCACCTTTCTCTTTTGAGAAGCCCCAAGCCTCAAGAAGTGGCAGTTTCTTCCCAGTTCCCCAGCCAGAGTTGACCTTAAAGCCCCACCAACTGCGTCACCAGGAGGGGTCCCAGACCCTGCAGCCTTCTATCCCAAACACCTGGCTGTATCCTTGCCCGGGATCACCCTCAGGTGCCATCCTGCCTCTGTCTGCACATCCTCAGGAGAGCTCCCGCTGTTGACTTCGACCCACATTCGGACGTTAAAAAAACACAGATGGCCTTGTGGTTCCAGGCTCATTGCAGCATATTTCCCTGATAAGTGATTCTCATTATGGGCTCATCAGACAATTGAGGAAACGAGAGGTGGCCCCATCCTTGTGCCTGTCAGGTCTGGTTAATAAAAAATGGAAACAAAAAACTAAAGAGAGGAAAATTGCTAAGCTAAGAGAGGTCTTGGGACCAGGAGGCAGGAGGTAAGAAGGAAGGAGCACTTCCAGGCAGTGAGTTAGGATGGCTCCAGGCCAGACTGGCCCTGCCTGCTCCAGGGAAGTTCTGTCTCTACCCAGGGCCCAAGGCCCCCCAAACCCAGGAGGAGGGGCAGATACGAGCTTCCCATCTTTTGTCCCCCTTGACGTGATGCTCTGCCTTAGTGAACTTCCTCAGGTGAGCTCTGTCCTTGAGCCTTGGGTCACTGCACCTACTACTGCGCTGCTTTTGCTGTGGCTCCCATAGCCCATTGGGCTTCTCCATCTACCAGGGGACCCAATACAATCTAGAGGTTAGGGACATAGGCTGAAGACAGACCACGCAGGCTCAATCCCAGGTCCACCACCCATGAGCCATTGCCTTGCACTGACGGCCTGACCCCTCCCGAGCTCAGTGTGCACACAAGTGAAACAAAAAACAGCAGCAGCACTTGTTCTGCGTGGCTCCCGTGAGGCTGTGATGAGATGCTGCACCCAGAGCCCTCTGCACGATGCCTGACTCCACACAGGCTCTCAAGCAATGTCGGCTCCATTAGGTCACAGCCGTGGTGGAGCCAGTTCCTTGCCACGGGTTCATTGTTTAACCGTTGTGCTTGAGCAGTAAGCTCCACGAGAGCAGAGACACTGCTCAGAGTACGCCAACACCTCGCCCATGAAGATGCTTAACAAACTGGTATTGACGTGCAAGTACATTGAAGAAAACCGGCCCTGAGAACTGCGGGCACCCTCATGTCGGGAAGATGGAGAAACAAGTAACCAGTGATTCTCAGAAGGATGACGTGGTGGGGACAGGAGTCATATATAGTTTAAATAAACATTAAAAAATCACAAAAGAAACTAATACCAAAAGAGCTCTAAAATTCCAAAATGATTTTCACTTACATTAGTTAATTTATTAACCCCACCATCAAAGGGACTTAGTTATTGTCACCATTAAAGTTTTATAGGAGAAACCTGTGATCGTCAGAGAGGTTAAGTAACTTTCCCAGGATCGCAGAGCTATTCATTTAGCAGAGGTGGGACGTAAACTCGGTCCTCTGAACTTCAAACTTGTGCTGTCTTTCCATTAAAAGACCTGTTTGCAGCTGGAAGAGCAAGGGCCACGCGTGGGCTAGGGGTGCATCCTGTTGCCGTTTGAAAAAAAGCCGCACAGATATTAAAGTAAACTACTTCCCTTTTGGTCTTTCCTTTCACATTAGGCGGAGTTCAAAGTAAACCAGTTCTTGGAATCCTCCGATGATTTCTCGCCCTTGTGTATTGATCTGAGAAGTCTCTGGAGTACTTTGCTTCCCAAGGGTTCATCAATAAATGAAGAGGCTTTACCATCATCAGGTCACAAAGAGAACAGGGAGTGCAGGGAAACCGGCAGACAAAGGAGAGAACGTGTAGAGGACGGGGGACACCGGGTACACCTTCATCCCGACAGCCCCCGAAGAAGTCCCAGCCAGTGACCCTGTTCCTTCGTCCCTCCTTCACACCTTTATGGGGTGTAACCACATGAAACGATGCTTCTTGGCTGTGGCAGAAGGAGTCTCAGTCCCATGGATGAGGGGCACCAGGGCCTGAAGGTCCTGTCTGGGAGGTCCCTGCTTTGGGGAGCCCAGCACTGTCAGCTCCCAAGTCCACTGCTGAGCCCCGCTGGCCCCTAGACTTGGCTGCCTTCCCTCTCATACCCTTGTTCGCTATTTCCCCAGTCCCCTCCTACCTGCTCCGCTCTCTCCAGGTTGGTAGCAGAGCAGCAGGCCCCCACCCAACTTCCTGTCCCCTGCTGCATCCAAGGGCAGGGTCCTGGGCCCTCTGGTCCACAGGGTCTCACTTCCCAATGAGGAGGGGAGGGTGTGAGGTGAGAAGAGACCAGTGAGGGGGAGGATGAGTGCTCCAGAAGGTCGAACCCCGTGGCCTTGCTCTGGGGTGCTGACCCTGCTGGACGACAACTCCCTAGCCTCTTCCTGTTAAATGTCTTGTTCTAGGCCTGCAGGCAAAATTGGGGCTCACTCATAAGGAAGGACCAGGAGCCCCAAACTCTATCACGTGCCAAGTGCTGCGCTGCGTGCCAAAACCAAGATTCACAGGATCCTCAGAAAGATGCAAAACCAGCTCTTCCTGTGCCCATTTTATGGACGAAAAGGAAGAAGGTGAGAGGCACACAGATGGCACAGCTAGTGGGTGGTGGTCAGCACTCAAATCCCAGTCAGGTGGGACCCCGTCTCTTTCCAAGTGTCCATCTAATGCCCTCTTGTCCCACAGCCGGGGCCCTGGCACTAGGGGACCACTTTTCTTGAGGGCAGGTTTGGGGGCTCTTTCCCCACACTGGTACGCAGCACCCCATGCCTTTGTGTTGGAGCCTGGCTGAGGGGCTGTAGGGCACAAGAAGCCCAGCAGGACCCTGAGCTGTTAGTAGACTTGACTGCTTTGTTGTCTGCTCTTCAGAGCAGCTGGCTGATAGGGAGCAGTGCTTAGACGGTGCTGCAGTTGGTAACGTGGGCTAGTTGGTTTGCATTTGTTTTTAGACCTCGTTTCCCCGATGTTGGTAATTAGCACTTGGAAGTATATCTGTGCCGATGGAATTGCCTGCCCGTAACGTTCCCTGGCTTCTCCAAGCAAAAAGGGGCTTCACCCACCCTTCCTGAGCCTGTGCATGTGAGGAAATAGGAATAATGAAGCATAAATCAATCTAGGGTGGACCTGAGATGAACTGGACTTTCACCTACTGGCAAATGCTTCGTGCAACTTACTTCTGGCTTGATGGTGTGCCCCATGAAGCCACTCGGCACAAGTTCTGGGTTCCAGTGTAGGCTCAGCCTCTTCCTAACGCTATGCCCTTGGCATGAGGCCTAACTTTTCTGAGTTCTAGTTTCCTCATCTGTAAAATGGCAATAATTACAGATTAGAGATAATAGATGCAAAACACCTGACACAGAGTAGGCTATTATTATTACTATTATTATTATTATTTTATCCTGGTGTCATAGTCATGGTTCTCCAGAGAATCCAAACCAATGGGATGGATATAAATATAGATATACATATACATATACACACACACACACACATAGATTTATTCTAAGAAACTGGCTCATGGGATTATAAAAGCTGAGAAGCCCCAAGATCTGCATTCAGCAAACTGAAGACCCAGAAAAGCTGATGATAATTTCAATCTGAAGGCCAGTAAGCTCAGGATCCAAGAAGTGCCAAGGTCTTTTCTGGCCTTCAGACTTTCAGTTCAAGTCTGAAGGCCAGGAAAGACTAATGTCCCAGGTCAAGCAGTCAGGCAGGAGGAGTTTCCTCTTCCTTGCTGGAGGAGGCTCAGTCTTTTTGTTCAATTCAGGCCTTCAACTGATTGGATGTGGCCCACCCACATGAGGGAGGGCAATCTGCTTTACTCAGTTCACCGATTCAGATGCTAATCTCATCGAAAAACACCCACCCAGAAACTCCCAGAATAGCATTTGAACAAATATTTGGGTATCTTGTTGCCCAGTCAAACTAATACAAAACCAACCACTGCACTTGGTACAGCCCAGTTACTTAGCAGTGAGCCCAGATAGAAGAAGCTGAGGACTGGCTTTCAGGTTCATGCTCTAGAAGGACAGCTGCTGAGAGGAGACAGAGGTAGCCTCAGCTGGGAGAGGCAGGTGATGCCAGAGGCCCAGAGGAGGCACTGGGCACCACTGGGACCAGAAGAAGGCAGCCTGTCAATGAAGAGACTCGGGTGCTGGCTGTTGGGAGCGAAAGCACACCCAGGAAGCCAATGTGCCAGAAATAGTTGAGGGTTCTGACCTAAGGGGATATGAGCATAAGAGCACTGAGTGTATCTGCTGCAGATGGGCAGACCAGGAAGGCTCCTTGGAGGAGGTGACATTGAAAGATGAGCAGGAGCAGAGGTGAGTCTAACAGGCAGAGGAAGCCAGGCATGTAAAAGCTATCAGGTGGAGAGGGCTGGATTCTCCAGAAACTAAAAGAGCTGTGGAGAGTGGTGGATTGGGAAGGGGTCTTGGTAAAGTCGGCTTTCGCCTTCTTGTTTTATAAAAGGGAGGGGGAAAGGAAGAGGGAGGCTCAGAGACACTGAGTAACTTGCCCAGGTTCACACAGCCAGCAAGGTCACAGACCTCAGTGCTGACTGCATGAGCAGTTGGGGGGTGCGGGATGCGGGAAAGACCATGCTGTCTGAGGGGTGTTAGGGGACTAGAAAGGCAACTCAGGGAGGTCAGCAAACCAGAACGAGCAGGAACACCCTGACCCCCGTTCCTGCCACTCCTGACCCAGGGAGCCTCCGGTGCTTGCTGTAGTTCTTAGAGCAGAAAAGCCTCTCAAGTACAGGGATGTAACTGAACAGACACAGTTATAAATAAAGTGACAGATACCATAGCAACAGGGAAAGCAAAATGAAATGCATCATCTTATTGTAAAGGGCAAAATCTATGCTATATATACAAGCCAGCATCTCCTTTCTCTTTCCAGCTCTTTCCTGCACAAACATTTCAGACTTCACATGCAACAGGCCTGTCTGCTCAACTGAAGCAATTCTGATACAGGATTTATACACATCTACCTGTGTGCCCAAGTGTTTAGTTATATAAAGTACATCCAGCTCTGTACAGAGATATACATTAGATTGTAGATATACATATTATATACCTGCAAAATACTAGGGCATAAGGATATAGGTTCTGTGGCAGATTATATTTTCCAAAGACAGCAACAACAATATCTCACATCCCGCATGTCTGTCTACAATGAGACCTTGACACTCTTCTCCTCGAGGTCTATGTCCCCTCCCTTTGAATCAGGAAGGACGTATTGCTACTTCACCTGGTAGAGTGTGGTGAAAGTAAAGCTGTGTGACTCCTGTGGATAAGTGAGAAAAGGCCAGGCGGCTGTCACCAGTTTCTCTTGGGCCACTGGTTCTAGGGGAGGCCAGTCCCCACGTAAAAAGTTCAATTACCCTGAGGCCACCATGCTGGAGAGACCATGTACTGACGTTTCAATCAAGAGTCTCAACTGAGCCCAGCCTTCCAGCCACACATATCGAGATGCCAGACGTGTGAGTGAAGGTATTTTGTATGTTCCAAGTCAGTGTGTCCACCAGCCAGGTACCAAGAGTGACCCCAGGTGATGCTATAGAAAACAAATAATCTGCCAAGTGCTGCCCAAATTTGGGACCCAATGGATTTGTGAGACATAATGAAATGGTTATCGTTGAACCCACTGAGTCTGGGGGTAGTTACTTACATCACACTAGAAAAGTGGAACATGTGCCCACATAAATATCACAACAGCCACCATCCACTAAGTGTCCAGCATGTGCCATGCCCTGCGCTGAGCCTTGACACTGATCATCTCATTTAATCCTCAAGTCAACACCGTAAGGTAAGAATCACAGTCTCCAGTTTCCAGATGAGGAAACTGAGGCAGAGAAGGTTCGGAACTTGTCCTAGGTCTCAAGCAGGAGGCAAGAATGAGAGCCAGGTCTCCTGGCTGCAGAGTCCCCACCTCTAACCATTAGGCTAGACTGCCTCACTGCCGAGATTTGACTGGTGCATCCTTTTAGCTTTTTCTTATGCAGACTCACTCATGATTTTTCTTTTTTTTTTCAGAAAAATGGGATTCTATTATGCATACTCTTGTGTAACTTGCCATTTTCAGTTAACATATTTCCGAGTCAATACATACAGATTTCTATTATCATTATAAATGGCCATGGCCCACTGAGCCAGATGGGTTTACTCTCGTGCATTTAACCAGTCCTCCTGGGGATGGATAGTTCGGTTGTTTAATTTTTTTTTTTAACCATTACAAATAACGTTTTAGAGAACTGCTTCGCACAAGTATCTTTTTGCTCTGGTATAATTATTTTCCTAGAACAAATTCCTATACATCAATAGATTGAGTTCTGCAAAGGGAGTATTTAAATTTCTACAACAGTGTATATGAGCTCCAGTTTATCCAAGCCATTGACAACATGGGGGTTTCTCCATTGCTGTTAATTTCTATCATCAGCACCCTTTCAATGCTGGTTGAAAAGTCCTGTGGAAGTTGGTTAGAGGGCTAATCCTCCCCTCTTTGCAGAGTTAAAACTCACATTTCAGGAAAGACCTTAGAATGGAGTGGTTAAATGTATGAGCTCCATGTCAGACTGAGCTAGGGCTGAATCCCAGCTCCACCACCTTTTCTTATGACCCTGGACAAGTCATTTGACATTTCTGAGCCAGTTTACTTATCTGTAAAATGGGGGAAGAAATAGAACATCCTCATGGTATTTGTGTAAAGATTTGATAGGACAGTGTAAATAAAGCATAGGGACTTACAGCTCACACGAAGCTAAATTAGCCCATAATATTATATTGTGTCCAAGGAAGGCCTCTCAACCTATCAAAGCATAGAGTTTCTGAAGCTTTAGGAAAAGAAAAGGAGCTGGGTGTGGAAAGTAGGTGGATCAAGCAGCATCCTGAGTTTCACTTTTCCTGATGTCCTTCCATAATTTCTGACACTATCCGTGATACTCAATAGGCTGCTTTTGGGGTCAAAGCCAGCAGTAACTCATACCATCACATCGGTTTATAATAGTTGGCAAATTAGAAAATTACAAAATTATATGAGATTTATTATGGAAAAGTAGGGATTTCAGAATGGATATTAGCTGTGTGAGCATGCCTGGGCTTCCTGATCCATCTCCCTTTGAACTGAACTTGACTGTCCCCAGTGGCAGGACAGCACTTGCCCTGGCAAGTTTTCCCCACAGACATGCGGGATGTCCGGTGCCTCCTCCCAGGCTCTCCAGTTAGATTAGTCTCTCTTCCTCTCTTGGGTAGGAAAACTGAGGAGTTGAAGGACAGCTGGGAGTAGAAGCTTGGGATGAGAGGGAAAAGCGCCCCCTTTGCCACTCGCTGGGGGCTCTGGTTCTCTCCACCCATTGGGATGGTCAGCCGGGGTGCAACTCTGACTTTCAGAGGAGCTCCAGGAAACGCCACCCTCACTTTTATAAGTCCCCCCCCCCGCCCAAACCCTTCCCTCCTCTTCTTTCTCCTGGGACTCCTGGCAGCCTTTTAACTTTGCCAAAGACTCCACAACGCAGTTCCCTGAATCTAGGCTACACAGTCTCTATTCTTCACTCTGGATCTCCAATGACACCCAGTGCTTGTCCAGTGGAGACACCCAAAGGTCCTGCACTGGGATTAAATGGCCACACAAGGATCCTCCGAGGAAGGTAACTCAGGCTGCCTGGGCTTTCTCTGTGTGGCCTTTTATTAGAACGGTGATAGTTTCTCAAAGACCTCCAAGTTAATCCAAACCTGAGGATCTTCTCAGACGCATCTCGCCATCTGAAGAGTCTAAATAGATAACACGGTGCCAATCTTTCTCAGCAACACCCTGACGACCAGTTTTGAACGCCCTCCCCATCTACTAGTTATCCTCGGGGAAACAATGTTCTCAGGGCCCAGTTCCTAATCCATACCACTGTCATCTGCCACTGTCATCAAAGACAAGCAGAATGTCAGGGGCATCTTAGGACAACAGAGAGACACTTGGTTTCTGGATGCCAGCGAGTCTGAGCCAGTGGTCCAGATTCCTCACGTGTAAGTGAAGGACCCTCCCACCAGGAGGTTACTTTTGGTGCTGTGTTAATACCGCCCATTCACACACCTCCTCTCTCAGAAGGTGGCAGTTGAACTATTCTCTTTGTAAAGTTGAGACTTCGCAGTAGTACCCTGGTGTTGTACATTTTTTTTTTTTTGCAGGTCACCCCCTCAGACTCTCCCCTTCCTCATGCTGCATTCAGACCCCCCTTAAGTCCAGGCTCCCGTCAGTTCTGGGGTGATCCTGGCTCCTCCTGCCATGATGAGTGTGCTTTGTCCAGTGCCACAGGCCTGAGCTTTGGTGGCTGCTGCCCCTACCTTGAGCTGTGGCATCATTTTAGTCTGTGAAGCTGATTTTTGTTGCAGCTGAAGCAGCATCCCTAGCAGCTTCCCGAGCTGAAGATGCAGGTGAGGCTTCTGGAGTTCTGAACCTCTGGGTTCTCTGAGGTCTGACACCTCCACCACAGCCTCATCCCCAGAACTTTGCCTTTCTCGTCTTCGCCATTGTTCAGGCCTGGGTAACTGGCACAGCCTCAGTAGAAGCGAAAAATTTCCCTCTGTTGTACTTTTCCCTGTGGTCATGGCATGTGCCTCTGATGGTCCACTTTCCCCTTATTTCTAAATTCATTTCAAAATCATTTGGCTGAAATTTTAACTTGCTTCTTAAGTGGGCTTCTTTCCTTTTATGCCCCCTGGATGAGTTCTCTCTCTCCTTTTCTTTTGATTTGCTCTCTTACTGTTAAGAAAATTTGTTTTTCAAACACTGTCTGTATTTTACCTTGTAAGCACAGCACAGCAGAATAGATGGAGTCAAGAAGAGCCAGGCCTTCCAGAACTATCCATCGTTAAAATGAATCTTGACCACATGTGTCCCTCTGAGTTGTACATTCCCCCCAGGAATGGTTCCTCCATCAGGCCAACCTCTAGCCCAAGCCTTGACATCATCTCTCGTCACTTGTTTATTCCCCTGGAATAACCATGTCTTCTCTGGACCCCAACTCCATAATTCATTTGAGTGTGCATGCTCACATTTTTCTGCACTGTTTCCCTTGGATGACACTTAATATGGCCAGCCTTCTCAGGTGACCCCTTTCAAATCTGTCTAGGTGTGCGTGACCACTTGGCCTGGCTCCCCTTGGGTCCAAGCAGGGCCTCTCCAGTTGTTCCATCGATGGTCTCCACCTGTGGCTTTGAGAATGCGCTTCTATTCAATACATACTTTCTGGACCTAGAATCCCTCCTGAGAGTCACTCTCTTCTGCTCCCTCTGCTCTTGACTCTTTCTCTCTGTATTAGATTTATTTGGTCCCTGCCATTTCTTATGATCTAGTAACAACTAAAACACATCTTTCCTGTTGGCTCCATCTTTAAGGATGGTTGGGCCCAGGTATATCTTCGTTTCCTTTCCATACCTGTCCAGCTTGTCCTCTATATCTCACTTACCTCCTCAGCTATCTGGAGTGGACCCAGATCTCAGCCCCTGCAAAGGAAACCAGACTTCCCCTGGGCTTATCACTCTGACCTCCTTCATTTCCCTTTCCTGCTTTGGTAATAAATCTGAGGCACATTTTCAACTAGTTAATTCTTCCGTGATTTTTTTTTTTTTTTTCGCGGTACGCGGGCCTCTCACTGCTGTGACCTCTCCTGCTGAGGAGCACAGGCTCCAGACGCACAGGCTCAGCGGCCATGGCTTGTGGGCCTAGCTGCTCTGCAGCATGTGGGATCTTCCCGGACCGGGGCATGAACCCGCGTCCCCTGCATCGGCAGGCGGACTCTCAACCACTGTGCCACCAGGGAAGCCCTCTTCCGTGATTTTGAAGGCAAACCATAATTAGAAAGAGAGTTCCATATGCAGAACTTCTAAGTATCTTTCTTTTTCATCACATTTGTAAAACTGTTATTATGTTTTCTAATTCAACATGAAAAGACACAATCCCTACATAATAGGGACCCTGCTACTTTTTTTTTTTTTTGTCTCTGATGACATCCACCACCTTGTAGTGGATAGAGCAGCAATCTGGGTCTCTGAAATCTAAAGTCATGACTGGGCTCAGGCATCCGTGTGGGGAGGGACTGATTCTGAGTCCAGTGCTCCCATTTTAAGGCATAACCTTCATACATTACTGCCTCTGTAGCCCACAGGGAAGTTAGCTGCTTTTCCAATTTTAAGTCCTGGCTTATAGTCCCTGCCGAGAAACACAGTAAAAGAAGCAAAAAATTATTCCTCCCACTGTCGACTAAAAAGCCCATGCACTGAAGCTCTGCCTGTTCTGAGGCAGGCCTTCCGCAGGCAAAAAGACTCTCTTTTTCCCATAAGCGGAGGCTTGCCTCATTGGTACTTGCTCAAGTCAGAATCAGCCAGCAACCCCTGAGAATCAGGACTTACTAATGGTCTGGGTCCAATGTCATGTTAACAGTCACTGGAGCACCTGCAGGTGAAAACCCTGCAAGACAAGCTTGAAGCGCCTTGGCCATGCCGGAAGCAATGTCTCCCCACACTATTTTGGGCTCCAAATGATAATTCCAATGCCCATCCCTGAAGTTCCAGGCAAAACCTTTTATATGTGGGATTTTAAGGGGGGCATTAAATAATACCTGTGTACCCCCAGAGTTTGAAATAAATCGAGATATGACACATAGGAGTCAGAAAAATGGAAATCAAATATCAGCTCTGTGACTGAACTGGCTGGTTTGGGGATTGTAGCTTCGAGGTGCTGCCATAATCTGAGCTTCCTACCCCTTTCTCCTCTGCCACACTGAACGTGGCCAGCTCAGTCTCCAGGCATCCCCACTGCAGGAGTGTCTGCTGCTTCTCTGAGTTTATCACCTGGATAAGCAGAAAATGTGGCTCTCCTGAGGACATCGGGAGGCTCAGTGACTTCTCCCCATCTCACTCATCAGAGCACTGACTTCCCCTACTGAGTTCCCTGGAGAAGGGGCTTAGGGTTGAAGGAAGGTCAGAAAGATGCCTCAAGTAGACACTCAAAGAATGGGACTAAGTATTCCCTAACACTAGTCCCAAGGGACTGCGGTCCTGTTTATGCCTGGATAAAACTCCAGTTCTGTGCTGAGAGCTCAAAACACCCTTTAATAAATAGTAAGCTGAGCAAAAGGCAGAGAAACAGAAAGAATTCGAGAAGTATATGAAAACTTTCTGACTCATGTGCCTGGACTTCTGCTCAAACCACAGGGCTCCTTTGCCCTGCGGCAACCTGCCAGAGAGGTGCCTGCACGCTAGCTCCGCAGAATTGGTACATCTGCCTGGGGAATCCAGGGCAGGGAGAAACTTGGGGGTGAGTCCTCCAGGACAGGGTAAGAAGTCCAGAGCTCAGAACCAGGGAGAACTCAAGTAGGGTCTCATCAGGATAAGAATATGGTTGGGATAGGAATGGGAGGAGGGTTTCAGATTGATGACTCGAATTTCTGCTATAGCAGAGGACTTGCTTTCATTGCTCAGGATGGATATAATAGTGGGTTTATTGGACTCATTTAAAGAATCTTTGTTATATAGATGAGGAAATGGAGACCTTTAGTGGTAAAGGAAGTTAGCCAAGGTCACGCAGTGGCTGAGCTAGGATTTGAACCCTGTCTCCTGACTCCCAAGCCCTTGTTCACTAGGAACAGGAGGCATCTTTTGACCCAACTTGTCAAAGCCCCCCATGACTCTTCTGTATCACACCATCACACAGAGAAGTGCCAGGGGCGGCCGCGGTCTCCTGAAATGATCCCGTAACTGACATGCAAATCACCTCCCACCCTGACCTTGAGCATCATCACATGTTCTTAAAGAACATATGTATACATATGTATACACAACACACGTGTATACACAAATACTCCCCCAGGTTTGGAGTAGGTAAGAGTCCTTCTGGCATAAGCTAAAAGGGAATAAACAAATACATGGCATGTAAAATCCTCAGTAATGGGCAAACAAATTCTAAGTTGGACTGAGGAAGAACAAAATCTTAGAGCAGAAAGAAAACCACTTGAAGAAAACGTCATAAAAACAGCATCCACCCACTGCTCACTGCTTCCACTCTCCTTCCTGTCAGCTCCGGCCAGCTGGTATCTCCCTCAGCTCCACCTGCCACAGCTTCAAGGTCCTGTCTGCAATCCTCTGTCAAAGCCTCCCTTCAGTCCCTTAAACCTGAGCCTGGAAGACTGCAGGTCCTCAACACGGCTCTTCCCCTGAAGTGCACCTGACTCATCCTCCTTGACATTCATGTCTTAAGTTTAAATATCATCTCCTCTGAGTGGATATCACCGCCTGTCTAGAAACATTTTATGACACAGTATTATGTATTATACTATATAGAAGACAGAGTATTCTACAGATTATTTTGGAGCACAGGGAGGACACAGAAGACGTGGTAAAATCCTCAGGAGCCAACAGGACCCCCCTATGTCAGATAACTTTCCATTATGGACACTCTTCTTCATGAAACAGTATGAATGGGATGATCACAAACCATTTTCAAGGGCATCCTTATGGGCAGTCTATGATCTGTAATGCACTGACACTGACTTGGAGCTGGATGAACATCTGTGCTCATGAGTATTAATGAATTTATTTCAAGCCAGAGAGAGGCTTCACGGGGTGTGCTCTAACTATGACCCAGCTAGAAGCTCAGAAGACATGCTTATTTTTGACCCGATGTTAGAAGGGGCAGATCAGATGTTTGATGGCTGTGGCAAAATTCTAAAGGATTACACAGACTGTAATGACGGACTCACACTAGCAAGATCACATTTAATAGGGAAATAAGGCTAATCCAATGTGCTGAGTGAACATAGGCACAAAAAGTCAATGGCACAGGTGGGGGACAGGGGAGACCCGATTTAACAGCAACCCACATGCAAAGTATTTGAAACTTTTTTGAATCATAAAGGTTAAAAAAGTATTTTTCAAAAAATTCACCAATGAACATTTCCACCAGCCTCAGGACCTAGTAATCCACTTCTAGAACATTCTCCTAAGTACATAATAATAGATTTTGCCAGAGATATGTATATATAAAAGTATTAAATTAGTACAGCATTAAAGTAGTGAAAAATGGAAATAGCCTTAATTTCTAATTACAGAAATATTCAATGGAATATTATGTTTCATTAAATGTCACGTCTGCAAAGAATATTTAATGACAGAGCGTAATCTTTCCGTTTTACAATGCTATCTTTCCAACTCAAGTTGTGCCTCTGATGACAATATTTTAGCCTTCATGGAAAAACTGTGGGGAAAATTTGGAGGTAAATCACATCATGCAGTCAATCATTTTCTCAGTCTCTGTATGAGGTCATCCCCTGAAGCATCTTAGTGTCCCAGAAGGAGGCAAGGAAAGGGCATTTGAGGGTAAACGAGGTCTTGAATCAAGCCTGTCTCACATAAACATTGGGCCATCAATGCCATTTCCATGGTCAGTGACCCCCAGGGAGAAAGATGCTATGAGGCACCATTTCCTTTAATATTTATTCCTCAAATTTCCCCAGTGTAGAAATCACTTAAGAAACTGTCAGTTTGGGCCTCCCTGGTGGCGCAGTGGTTGAGAGTCCGCCTGCCGATGCAGGGGATACGGGTTCGTGCCCCGGTCTGGGAGGATCCCATATGCCGCGGAGCGGCTGGGCCCGTGAGCCACGGCCGCTGGGCCGGCGCGTCCGGAGCCTGTGCTCCGCAACGGGAGAGGCCACAACAGTGAGAGGCCCGCATACCGCAAAAAGAAAAAAAAAAAAAAAAGAAACTGTCAGTTTTCCAGACACTTTTATTTGCAGCTTGCAGATTGCATCAATAAAGTGGTGCGCCCATGATTCTCCCTGTATCCATCCATCATCAACACCAGTGCAAACCAGGCCCTTCACTTTTCCTCCTGATCTCTCCTGTAGTCATCTGCAGACCTCCTTATAGGAAAGGAGTTTAAGGTGATAAA
The DNA here is from genome assembly GCF_964341445.2 of Mesoplodon mirus. Classification (NCBI taxonomy): domain Eukaryota; kingdom Metazoa; phylum Chordata; class Mammalia; order Artiodactyla; family Ziphiidae; genus Mesoplodon; species Mesoplodon mirus. The sequence continues at coordinate 6,634,014 of NC_138992.1, forward strand.
CTCCAGTTGTACCCTCTGCTTCAATTCCCAGGCATATAAGATAAATGGCGTTCAAGAAGGTGTTGTGCCTCTACTGACAAAACACCAAGGAATTCCTGGAGCGCTATTAATTAATGCATTCAATCCTAGGACCATGCTTACAGTTATAAGAATCAAGATATTTTCAAGGTGACAGAGGGAGCTTTAGAGTCATTTTTTTGAGGTTGGTTAAGAAACTATTGAAGAATGGTAAAGCGCAGAGGCTTAAAGTCAGACTAGAACTTGTTTGAATACAAGGTCTATCACTCATCACTTAGACAAGAACTTGACCAACCCATTCCTCAGATTTTCAGAAAAAGTATCATGTGAAAAATAAGTGTCTACTTTCTAGTGACATTGGCAAGATTAAACGAGGTAATGCATACAAATGTATAGTGCCCTGGCCTATCAACTTACTGCTTAATAGCTAGGAGTCATTTTATTTTTCCATAGGAAATTGCAGGGACTTTAGAATCAACTAGGCTTGGGTTTAAATCCATATTATGTTTATTAGTTTGTCTCAATGTATGCAATATACTGAATCTCCAGCACCTTGGTTTTCTCACCTATAGAATGAAGAAAAATAAAACTTTTAAAATAGTTGCTATAAAGGTTAACTGGGGACTAGCATAGTCCTGAAATGGGGTAGTGTTTCAGTTGATGTTTATGGCCTGCCTTTCTGCATTCTTCGGGTGAGAATCCAGGTACTGTGCTGTCTTTTTGATGATAATAATATTCTTATACCATAATATGCTGCCTGTATAGGGTGTCCTTCGTTTAAGTTGGACCCCTCTCCCCTTCATTTACCCAGAACTCTGTCCTTAAAGGGGTTGCCTATGGCCATTTTGATGGTTTGGGGAGAAAATTCAAAAATAGAGTATAATAAATGTGGTTAGGAAGATTTCCTGTGGGGTAGGAAAGAGAGAACTACTCTAGATAGAGGAGCAATAGTTTATTTATATAGAAGCTCATTAAGGCCAAGTCTTAGGTAAAGAATGTGGTCCCTACCCTTTTTCTCTTTCAGCCCAATTCTTGTAATTTTCTGACTTCTCTACTGGGGGATGGAGTTAGAGACACGTTGACTCATGACTAACCCCATGAAGAATCTGGAATTCCTGGCTTTTGACTCTTCCCTTGATCATATCTATTATAGCATCCTTGGGACAGCCGGTGGATCTCTGGTCCCCAACCTTGAAACAGTGGGGGATGGGGACAAGAGTATAAGCAGAGGGTTAATTGATGAGAAAAGTCATTTTTACAATGTTCCAAGGGAATGTTTACAATGTTCCAACATAAATTCAGAGATTTACGTCACTTTTCAAGGCATAACAGCGATTACTTCCGGTCAAGGCTCAGGCACTCCTGTCCAGGGAGTCTTCCTTTCCCTCTTGCCTCCGACTGTGGTCCTTCCTATAGATTTAGTGTTGGGCGACTGAAGTGAAGGGAGGAATGGTGCAAAGGGTGCACAGAGGCAAATGGCAGAAGATGAAGTTCTGGGAAGAAAGTTCTTGAGAAAAGTTTGCATCTTGGCTCAACTTCTTGCTTTTTTCAGTATGACTCAGTTTTGGTGAGAAATAAGTGTTTTGGCTGCTTCTCAAGAACAGAGCCTGTTGTCGATGAGGACTTGGGACGGCGTGCTCTCCTTCTCTCTGAAGAGCCGCTGTCCTCTCTCCCCAAATCCGTCTGTTCTGGCTCAGGAAAGAATGCTAAACCCAGCACGTATGTGTCAGAGATGCCGCACGGTGTCTGCTACAGCCCAGCCATCTGCGGTAGCCAGAGCTGCCAACTTGTCACCACGCAGGGAAATCCACGGTGCATCCTTCCCCACTTACCAGGTGTAAGTTCTCTCTTCTCTGATTAAGCTCTCTGGGGGTGGTGGCGGGGGGAGGGGTGTGACCAAGGCAGCCATATCAGCAAAGTTAGGGTTTTCAGATTTCTTGTTTCACACATGAGACTCTTAGGATGACAGTTGAATTTTTATAGAGGATAAGGCACACAGGTCGGGGGTGAGAAGAAATTTAAGGCAGGGCTTTCACCCTGGGAGTCTGAAAAGTAATGATATCTGATGCCACTCTCAGAGAGTCTGGTAAAATTGATAGAAGGTGTGGCCTGGGCATCGGGATTTTTAGAAGTTCCCTGGGTGATTTTAACGTGCTACAAAGTTTGAAAGCCACCGGTTGGGAAAAGTGCTTCTCAAACTTTAATTTGCATGAGAAGCACCTGGGCATCTTGTTGATGGGGACAGCCTGAGATTCTTAACTTCTAATAAGCTCCTAGGTGATGCTGGGTCTGTAGAACACACTTTGAGTTGTGAGACTCCAGATTTGAACATCTTTCAACCTAGAACATAGCCTCCTTCTTTGTCTGCTCAGAGAACAAATTCAAGACTCAGCTTAAGTATCCCCTGATCTCAAAAACCTTCTTAACTTCTTATGCCATTTTCTTGCCCTCAGAAGAAGTGATCGCTCCTTTCCACGTGCCCTTACTTGAACTGACACGGCTCTCAGTCTCCTTGAAATCCAGTGCAGTTCCTGCTTCCTTTTGCATCTCCTGTGTAGTCAGGGATCATAGCAATTTACCAAATAAACAGGTATGACCCCCCCCCACCCCGCCTCCGCTCTAGTTACCCTGCTTCATTTCACTTTATAACTGTTATGGTTATTTGCTCATTGTCTGTCTCCCTCCATTAGCATATAAGTGTCAAAGGGAAAGGGATTTTTAACCTTCTTGTTCACTGGTCTATTTCCAGTGGTCTGGCACATTGTATATGCTCAATAAATATCTACCGAATGAATGAATGAACGTTAGACAAGGCACGTATCCAAGGTAAGGCAGTGACCACCATGACACTTGTCATTTATTGGGCTGGGGGAGATGGGGAGTGTAGTGGGTGTGGGAAATTAGGCAATGCAGAACAGTCTAGACCCACTTGTGCATTTTTTTCTTTTTGTTTTTATTATTTTTAAATTGAAGTATATTTAATTTACAATGTTGTATTAGTTTCAGGCGTACAGCACAGTGATCTAGTTATACATACATATATAAAATATATATACATACACACACATATATATATTCTTTTTCAGATTCTTCTCCCTTATATGTTATTGTAAAATATCGAGTATAATTCCCTGTGCTGTACAGTAGGTCCTTGTTGGTAATCTATTTATATATACAGTAGCGTGTTTATGTTAATCCCAAACCAGAGCTGTCCACACAGTGCCTGGCACATAGTAAAAAATGCCTCTAGTAATCTTCTAATAATTTTTCTCTGCTTCAATATAAGCCTTCAATGCTTCTGTAAACCTCAGGGTCAACACGTTGTACATCACTACACCCACCCACCAGTCATCTACCCATCCATCCATCCATCCACATGTATTTTTTGGTAAATGTCTAATAATAAATTTTTTTTTAATTAGGCAAGGGAGTTCACTGATGTTCTTTGTTCAGCTGGTAAACACAACAAATGTATTTTTAAAAAATTCCTCTCTTTGCTGAGTGAAAAATGTAGGTTCCGAGATCAATCAGAAAAACATGCTTAAAGGTCAAAGACAGAAGCAATTCCACTCTTGTCTATATTTTCCCATTAACCTTAGCATAGATGTTCATATCCTTCTTTGTTGATTATGAACCAGAGTCAGTCAGAAATGAAACGCCTTGCTCATGGCAGAGTTCATTTCAGTGTTTTTCTGGGCAGAGTGGGAGGAGTGGGGAATCAGAGAAAGGAAAGAGTATTAACTCCCCAGGCAGACACAATGTAGAACCCTGTTGAGAGATGTTATTGACTAGATGCTTCTATAGAGACCTGCCAAAAACAGGATTGGAGGTAATAGGAATGAACAGGGTTTAGCCAGACAATCATTCTGTATTGCTCACTGGCCCAAAATTGTTCCCTGAGATGTGTTTCCCAGTTATTTGTCCAGATTTCTATGATCTTAACAGATTGCTCCTGGGTAGAAAATAGCTTGACTTCTCCAAGCTCTGACAACCCTTAATTCTCCTCGTTAATTCTTTTGTAGCCTGTGTGGATTCCAGAGGGAACACACTTATCTGGCTGTCTGCTTCAGGGGATGATTTCCCCAGGATTGCTTGAGAAGCTGTACTCAGGGAATCTTAACGCACAGAATGGTTAGGGGCAGAGACTTTTGTTTCTCATGGGAGTTTAGCCTTTGGAAACCAGCAAAGCCATGTCTCCAGGAGACAGCCAGTCCACGCGGTTTAACCGGCAGAAGCTGGCAGCCCAGGGGTAAGGGGTGGGAAAGGCAGAGGAACATCAGTTGAGCCTTGTTGGGGTGGAGGATTTTGCAGCTTCCAGCAGCTGTGAGGTAGCATCTGACCCTTGGTCCCTTCCTCTCCTTTCCCATTATGCACAGATGTCTCTATATATTTCCTAAAATCTTTATTTTAAAAAGTTGCCCATTTGATCGTTTTGACAGCTAAGACAGAGATCCTGAAAGCTTGCTTTGCTCCATCACTAACCAGTGATCCAGCTTGGCTAAGCCTGTTCCCCTCTCTGCACCTGTTAGCTCATCTCTATAATGAGAAGGGACCCAGCATAGTGGTTACAAATACAGTCTCCATGTTCTCACCAGCTCTGCTTCTTAGTAGCAAGGTGACCTCTAGAAGTTGCTCAACCTCCGTTTTCTCATCTGTACAATGGGGAGCTCCACAGTATCTCATAAGTTTGCTGTAAAGATTAAATGCATCAATATATGTAAAGTGCTTGGTACAGTGCCTGGCACATGTTAAGTGCGACACAGACATTTGCTATTTTTAAGAGCAGAGGATTGCTGTTTAAGGTTCCTCCCTTCTAGATTTAAAAGATGAGTCATTACCTCAATGGATATTTTTGGCAGCCTACCCAGCATTCATTTCTCTATTTTCCCTGTTGCAAAAGCCCCAAATATCCTTTGTAGAAACACCCACAAGAACCCCCTGTGTGACAACGCAGCACCGTTACAGACGGGACTGACTCTTCTCCAATGACAGGGAAACAAGTCACTCAGGAAATTTGTTAAAAATAAATTGCAAAAAAAATATTTGGCCAAAGCATCCTTGGTAAACTTGAATAAAATCCACCCCTCCCCCCGACACACTCTTTTACCAGGTTGTTTCTGATGCACTTTATGAGATGTGCTGTATCAGAAAAGATCTCCCTTCTGTTCCCATCCGTAGTCTCGCTTTGTTATGGTTTCAAAAAACAAAAAATATGAAACCAAATCTGGACACACAGGTTTTCTGGAGGGCATGACGATGATCTGTTTCATCCATAAGGCAATTACAAAGAGACTCCATATTCATTCACTGATTTTATTCTTATGATAACATTCAGGGGCCCCATTTTGGCGGGGAAGGGGGGAACACTGAGCCTCTGAACAATACTTAACTGAGATTCTTGGAAGCCTAGTGACCCTTCTCACTGGAGGGGGAGGTGAGGCCAGAATCTCAAACATGACTTCCTCCGTTTTGAAACATTTTCACTGGATTTCTAGGAAACCCACACTCTCCTGTTCCTTTTTCTAATCTTTAAAGTCAAGGGCCTAGGACCCTGTCCTTGTCCCTCTCCTCCACGTACACTCGCCCATTAGATAAACTCCTTCGGGCCTATGGCTTTCCATACTGTCTACTTGCTGGCTGATGTGTTTATTGTCTGTATTTCATTACAATGTAAGTTTCAACATCATAGGATTTTAACTGTTTTATTCAATTCTGTACCTACAGAGTCTGAAACAGTGCCTGGATTTCATTTCCTTTGGACAATAACTATACCAATTTACATTCCCACCAACAGTGCACAAGGGTTCCCTCTTCACATCCTCACCAAGACTTATCTTTTGTCTTTTTGAAAATAGTTATAGGGACTTCCCTGGTGGCGCGATGGTTAAGAATCCGCCTGCCAGTTCAGGGGACACAGGTTCGAGTCCTGGTCCGGGAAGATCCCACATGCTGCAGAGCAACTAAGCCCACGAGCCACAACTACTGAAGTCTGCACGCCTAGAGCCCGGGAGCCACAACTACTGAAGCCCGCGTGCCTAGAGCCTGTGCTCCACAACAAGAGAAGCCACCGCAATGAGGAGCCCATGCACTGCAACGAAGAGTAGCCCCCGCTCACCGCAACCAGAGAAAGCCCACACGCGGCAATGAAAACCCAACACAGCCAAAAATAAATAAATAAATAAATTTATATAATAAAAGAAAATAGCTATATATGTTCATACACACATAAAATATAATAAAATATTCAACCTTAAAACAAGAAGGAAATCCTGTCATTTGCAACAACAGGGATGAAAACAGATAACATTATGCTAAGTGAAATAAGCCAGACCCAGAAAGACAACTCCTTCATGACCTCTCTTACATATGTAATCTCCAAAAGTAGAGCTCATAAAAAAAGAGAGTAAAATGGTGACTTTCAGGGGCTGGGGGTGGGTGAGCGAAATGGGAGATGTTGGTCAAAGGGTACAAAGTTTCAGTTATGCAGGATGAATAAGTTCTGGAGATCTAACATTCAACATGTGACTACAGTTAATAATACTGTATCATATACTTGAAATTTGAGAGCAGATCTTAAGTGTTCTTACCACAAACACACAAAATGGTACTTATGTGAGGTGATGGATATTGTAATGAACTTGATGTGGTAATTATTTCACAATGTATACATATATCAAAACCACGTAGTATACTTTAAATATGTACAATTTTTATTTGTCAGTGATACCATAATAAAGCTGGGGAGAAGAAATGAAACTGTTCCTGGAACTTAGTAGGCACTCAATAAATCTGTGAAGGGTGAATGATGTATAATTTCAAATACAAAGAACTTGCTTTGTATTCTCTGTCATTTCCGAGGTTGGCAATTCAGAATAAAGCTTCTCAACCACTTGACCGTGGTTTGCCTTTGGGACTGGATAATTCTGTTTGCGGGGGCCTGTTCTGTGTGTTGTAGGATGTTTAGCAGCATCCCCAGCTTCTGTCTACTAGATGCCAGTAGAAATCCCCACTTGTGACAACAACAAAAAATCTCTCCAGCCCTTAAGTTCTAGTTATGTGACAAGTAATTTACCTCTCTGAGCCCCAGTCCTCATTATAAACTACCCACCCCATAATGCAGTTGTGAGGATTAAACGAGGTAATGTGTCCCAAAATAGCCAGCATGGTGTCCGCTTAATGCTCATTTCCCTCTTGGCTCTGGGACTGAACTCCTTCATGTATCCAGGTTTCATTACTCATTTTGAGTCCTACTTCTTCTCTTGGTTTTGTCTCACTTGCCTGTTTTCATGGCCTCGGATCCTCCCTCTTTGTCCCCAGAACTGGGAACTTCTTCTTACAGCCATCCTTCTAGCCACTGGATATGTCTCCATTCTGAATCCCTCATCTGGTTCTGAGATGCAGCTCCATCTCAACTATTTTCTCCCAGGCTTATTCCATACTCAAACCTCTCCTATCCTATCACCTTTCCAGCCACCTGAACTAAATCAAGGTTATTCTCAGACCAGCAGCTCACACTGGTGGGGATGAGAAGCAAATCAACATGCCTGGGATTCATGTCATCATCTTCCACTGCACACAAAGACAATTACTTCTCTGGCTCTGGACTCTCATCTCATAAATTAGAAGACTCGTTAGTTGTTGGTTGGAGTTGCCTTTTCCATTGACCATGAGATAAATATCTATTTGTCTTCCTAGAACCAGCTGAATTTTAAGTTTCCTTCCCATTTCAACCTTGTGTGTCCAGGTTTCAAACATGGGAGTGAAAGAATAGTTAAGTGTTAAGAAAGTTAAGAATTAAGGGTTAAGAATAATTAAGGGTTAAAGTGAAGAACTTCTCAGTCAGAATTATGGTTCCCTCTTCTGTCCCCATCTGGTTGCTTTCTGGTGATGGTGTGATGTAGTGAATAGGGTCCAGGTTTTGGGGTCAGATGAACTGTAGGGGATTGTCACTCTGCCACTCACCAGCACTAGTCACGCAAAAACTTAGGTAAGTTAGTTACTCATTCTGAACCCTTGACTCTCTTTTGTTCTCCACCAGAAATAGCTCTTACGAGGGCTATATGTATAATGTATGGAAAGCCCCAAGAAACAGCATCCAGTACAATATGGGCCTTTGTTAGATGTCATTTTTTCTTCCCTATATTCCCAGTCTAGTACCTCTATTTAATCCTCCTACAATCTAGAATTATACTGTCACCTCTTTTGGGGCAAGGGTCCTGTTTCATTAATCTTTACATTTTCCTACCCTCTATTCTTGCATATTGCTTTTGCATAGTTTTGACTCGATTAAGCATCTATTGGATTAAATGGACTTGAAATCTGACATGCTGTAGGACAGGAAATAAAAATAAATCATAATAAAATATAGTTGAAAATAATGAAAAAAATCTGAATATGGAAGAACCAGAATGATAAAGAGAAACTGGCCTGGGAATTCAGTCCATGCTGTTTTCAACTAGGCTTTGTGTGGGTAAGCAGGGATGAAGAGCAAGGACTTTGCAATAAGACAGAGCTGGGTTTGGAGTCAGACCAATCCAGGATCTAGTGGAGTATCTGCCACACAACAAATGTTTCCAGTAATAACTACTTAATGAAGCTTGTTAAATGTTTTAATATATTTGACTCTAATTATGTCACATACAAGCAATTATTTTACTTCTCTGAGACTTGATTTATTAATCTGTAAATTGGGAATAATAATGAGAATGAAACAAAATTAATGTAAATAAAGAAAGTGGCCAAATGCCCAGCACACAATTTGTGTGTAACACATCGTAGATACTATTGCTGCAGAGTCTCTGCTTTACCTTGGGCTCGCTATTTGTGAATATGGTTAATAAAAATTCCTGGATGTTGGTAATCATATCCCATGGCACACTGGGCTAGCTTTTGGAATACTGAAGCTAGAAAAAACAGTAAGGTATAAATTGGACCAGCTCTAAAGCCTGCAAGCTGTGTGCTGGGTAAATCACCTTACTTTTCTGATTCTCCATGTCTGCAAGTGTACGAAGTAGTTGTGATCTAGGATTTTTCTATTCCTAAAAATCTTTGAGTAGGACTAATTGACCTTGATGGGTCCTTCCATTTTTAAGAGCATACAATTAGAAGAGTAGGCTCTATGTCCCTAAATATCGGCCACTGATATCTGTGTGTGTGTGTTTGGTTGCGGGGAGGAGGGTGGTACTGGGGAGAGTGTGTTGCTGATTCGGAGGGGCAGAGAAGGGGCGTAATACATGTTGATTATCTATCAGACCAAGAATATGTGTGTCACTCTTCATATATTTTATACATTCCCACAAAAAACCCTGTCAGAATTGAGTTCTGAGCTCTGCTTTCCCCATAAGGAAATTAAGGTTGAGAGATGTTAAGTAACCTGGATAAAGTCCCAAGAGGGAAAACTGTTTTTTTTTCTTTTCCTCTGTGCTGCCCCTTCCTCAATCCAGCCTCTCATCGGCTAGTGCCTGGATTATTCGTTCAATTGGTGTGACTGGGGACCCCCCAGCCTGCTCCCCACCAGTCCAGCCTCTGGGATGTTGAGAATAAGACCATTTTATTTCCCTTCAGGAGCCTAGACTAGCCCTGAGGGGAAAATCCAAGCTTCTTAGCACAGTTTCCAAGGCCCCAGATGATCTGTCTCCCACCTACCCCTCCAGCTGCATTGTCACTTTCATCCTTTCATCTGTATTTACTGAGCACCTTCCTCATCCGGGACATTTTGCTGGGCTGCCTCCATAGAGGTAAGAGGTGGTCCTGCCCCTTACTTATAATGTAGTAGGGTTAGACATACCATAATCAACTAACCACACAGATACCTGTCCCGATCTATCTGTCTATCTATCTATCTCTCTAACTATCATCTAACTATCATCATCATCATCACCTATTAACAATAACTAACATTTATTAAGCACTAATGATCAAGGAACTACTTTAATCACTTTAACTGTATTTTTTTCACTTAAACCTTCCAATAAGCCTATGAGATAGGCATTTTTATTTCCATTTTCCAGGTAAGAAAACTGCCTCATAGACAGTTTAAATGTCTTGCCCAAGGTCACACAGCTAGGAAGTGGGAAGGCCAGGATCTGTGCCCAGGAAGTGGCCTGGACTGTTCACCACCTGCTCTACACCAGTGTATGGTTACAGATGGTGATAGGTACCATGGAAGAAAGGCTTGGGCTACCGTCAGTGTGCAGCTAGTGACGGGGAGCCTGAGGAAACCGTTTAAAAAAGTGATTTTTTTCACCCAACTGCCCTCACTCCTCCCACCCATCGTGCACACTGGCCCCCAACAGAGATGAGCCCCCTGCTGCTCTCTGCTCTCTACAGCCTTCCCATCGTTCTGGATGCCGTTTCCTCTGTGTAGAAGGCCTGCGCCTCTTCATCAGCCTAACATCTGCTCGTTCACTCACTTGCCAAGCAACTGCTGGACCTGCTACTGTGTCAGACACTGCTAGAGTCGGTGTCTACAGAGATAAACGGACACGAACCCTGCCCTCTGGTGCTCACCATCTGGAGGGGAGATGGACAGAAAGAAAAGAGAAATACAGCCTGCCTATTCCTCAGAACACTAACACCATTTTTAATAATAAAAATACTATATAGACTGTGTATTTTTAAGCCTAAGATCAGTTTTTAATTGTTACCAGATCAACAATCTGAAATCTTCTGGTGATGTTTTTCCTCCGTGCAATAGACTCTGTCTTCCCATCCCGTCCCTCTTTCCCCTTTCTCCCTTCCTCCCTCCCTCCTTCCTTCCTAATCATCCCTTGGAGGTGATGTGAATACCTCCTTTGCTTTCCCCAAGTCAGGCACTGCGCCTGTTGATCATCCTTCAAAACTCAGTCTGAGGCCCTCCTACAGAAGGCCCTTCTTGAACCACAGGTTCCCCAGAAGGTCGAGGAGGGGCCTCTTCTTTCTGCTCCCACGGTCTCCTGTGAGAACTGATCATGAGGCCACAGTGGGAAGGTCTGCTGTCTGCCTCTACTGTAGACTATTCACTCCCCGAGGGCAGGGACTCTGTATGTAGAGTTTGATACAGTGCCTGCATCATGCAGTAGATGTAGGTACTCAGTAAATATTCATTCTATGTGTACATAAATTAAATTCAGGAAGAAACCACAATGGAAAATATGCAGACAAAAAGGGCTTGATTACAAAACTCTTAAGTCTCTTGCAACCTGAAATTCTATGAGATGTAAATTCTCTGGTTCCTTATGCCAGGCAGTGTGCAAACCTAATTTCCCTTTGCATAGTCTGTCTCTTGTGATAGCAGGCATAAGACACATCTCTTTACTTAAGACTTATGTAGAATCTCTGATTTTGGCAAAGATTCTTTATTGCCTTGATCTTCAAAAGTATTAGAACCTCTGATTTTTAGCTGAGCACATGACCACCCAGAGTGAAATCTGTATCTCTTAGACTCTCTTCCAGCCAAATGCAGCAAATAGGAAGTTAGGACCCATGCTACGTGACATTTTCACTTCTGTCTTTAAAAACAGGCGACATTCCCCTACCTCAGAACTCCTGGCTGGAATATCCATCCACCCATGTGGTCAAATATTCATTCAGACAAGGGCCATGCCCGAGGGATGGTGGAACAACAAGACAAGAACTGGTGTCTCCGGTAGCTTGGAATCCTTACTGATATTGGAACGCTCACCTCCAGACCTAAAGGAAAGAGAGACAAAATAGACCTCAATCTTGTTTGAGATGCTGTTATGTGGGAACTCTGTTACATGGAGCCATAGCTAATATTGACCAGTACACTGATCTTCCTTTTATAGAAACACGGATTGTCAGGGGCATATGGGACTTTAGAATTAATCTAATCCAGTGTTTCTTAACCTTTTTGGAGTCAAGGATATTTTAAAATTTGATGGAAGCTCACTACTATAAAATAACATAAAATGCATGTCCATAGTAGACCATGGCCCTCTCCTGGTTAAGCATTCCTAGTTTGATTGTAAACCTTCATTTTAACTACAAGCAAGCTGTGGTTCAGAAAGGCCCTAAAATTTGCAGACAGTCCCATGGGAAATTGGACCAGTATTCCTGATTTATTACCCCCTGATTTATTACCCCCAAGCTGGTGCTTTTCCCTCCAAAAGACACTGTGCAGTTTCCCTGGGCAATGCTCCAGTGATGGCTATCTGATGGGGCTTCAGAAATATTTTAGGTTTCTTGGTAAATATTGATGACTTAGCCTTCTTTATTTATTCATTCATTCATTCAGTCATTTATCCACTTTAGAAGCAATTATTGAGCATCTTCCAGGGTTAGGCACCGGACAATGCCCTGTTATACTATAGTGAACAAAACACAGATATTACTCCTATTATTATGGGGCTTACATCCAATGGATGAGTCAGATGTTAAACAAGTCAAAACACAAATGCATTATAATAACAAATTGGGGTAAATACTATGAAAGAAGTAAATGGGATGGTAGCAGAGAATAATAAATAAGGGGATCTGCTGGGAATGTCAATTTTGTGGAGTTGACATTTAAGCTGAGATGAAAGATGAGAAGAAACTGGACATGTGGAGAGTAAAGGAAAGGGTATTCCAGGCAGAGGGAACAACCTACGCAAAGATCTTGAGAAGGAGGAAGTTAGAATATTAAAGAGCTGGAAGAAAGCTCACTATGGTGGGCTTACCTACGTAAGGAAGAAATTGAGATGTAGGTCAGGGCAAGATCGTACAGTCCCAAGTGGACCCTTGATGGCCTCTTAACAAATTTGGGCTTTCATTTTAATTACAATAAGAAGCCATAGGAAGCTTTTCAAGAGACAGCCTTTATCACTTCTTCCACAGGGAGAAGTGATGTGATTCTAGGTTTTCAAAAGACCACTGTGGTCGCTTTGTGAAAATGAATTGGGATAGTAGATAAGAGTAGACACAGGGTGGCATTTGAGAGGATACAGTTGTAGCCCATGTCACTAATAGTCAGGTTGCACAGATGGATTTGAAATGTATTTTGGGTGTAGGAGGTACTTTGGCTTGGTGGGGGACTGGCTGCAGAGTGTGAGAGGAGAGCCAACAGGTCTCTTGCAAATCTTAAAGGATTCCTCTATGGAATTCTCCAGCAAAGCAAGCCCAGATATATTCTAAAGTTGATGAAGGATCCTTGTCAACAGCTACTGACCTGCTCACAGACCTTTCCTGGGATGCCAAAGCAAAACAAGGTTAAAATCCAGATTGTTTCAGCAGGCTAGATGCCATTTCTTAACGGAAAGGGTGGAAGTTGCACATTCAGAATAAGGTCAGAGAGAATTTATTTCATTTTTAAAAATAAATTACCACAAATAGCTCATTGATTTGATTTGGAAGAGAATAAGATGTGTGCTACAGTTTTGGGGTTATGCTTATATGAACTGACTGAAAAGGCAGAAATTTAGAACTTCAATTATAAAAGATTCTGGAAAACATTTTCATTTAATTACTCATTATAATTATGTTTCTATGGCAATAACTTGGTGTTTTAGAGCCCAAAATAGGCAACACTTGATCACTCATCTACCTTAAAGCAACAAGTGGATGAATATGGTGAAGAATCTCTGTCATTACCTCTTTTTCAGTCAGGAAAGCTGAGTCCTTCCCTGACTGAGTTCATGCCTTAGAAGCTTGCTGGAAAATCAAAGCACCCTTCACCTCCCCCCACCCTCACTCCAGCATGACAGAGAGGGAAACAAACACTGAGCACATTGTAATGCCAAGTAATTTCTTATATGTTAATTAATGTTAATTTTCACAACAACCTGGGTAGGTTTTAGTATCTCTACTTTATGTTTGAGGAAAAAGAGCTCAAAGGAAAAACCAGTGGAAGTGTCCACAGAAGAAAGTAGGGTTGAATCTCTAAAACCCATGCATTGGGTGTCACTCTCATGCAGACTTCCAGTTTAAAACTCATTTCTCAAGTGTTTCCCAGTTCTAGAAGTGAAAGAACAATACTCAGACGTTCTCAGAAAGTCCAGTACTCCCAGCAACACTTGGTTCTTAGTTCTGATATAACTTAATACCCTATATAGTAGAATTACTGGACCCAACTTTTATCAGTTTGTCCACGCCACTTTCTGAGTGACTTTGAAGTTCTTCCCACTGGAAGCAGAGGAAATACTTCTGCATCCCTTGACTTTGGGCTCAGTCATGTGACCTACTTCAGCCAATTAGATAGTAGCATTCATAAGCAAGGAAAGGCTTGAAAGGCATTGCAGGATTCTATTTGCCCTCTTGTGCTTCTACTGTTACCTGAGAAGAACACGTCCAGGGTAAGCACTGCCCCTCAGCCTGGGTCCCGGAATAAACCCAGGCGGCGCAGAGCTGAGCTGAGACTTGCAGCAAGAAGCCAAGCCCAGCTGACTCACAGCCCAAAGCAGCACCACCCAACCCAGCACAGACAAGATCAACCAATTCTCCTTTGACCTGCGGACCCATGAGCAAGTAAGTGGTTGTGGTTGTATGGCTTTGAGTTTTGGGGTGGCTTACTATACACCATTTGGGGGACAATGATTGATTATCTTATGATAGTGGCTTTCACCTTCTGGATGTTCTGCTTCGTAAAATGTAGCCAGCAAATACTGTGTGAGCATGGGCTATGTAAAAATCAATAGGAAGTTCAAACAGTGGCTTTGGGAAATTCAGAGGTTAAAGCACAAGTTTCCTTCAAGAGATCTCACAGTCTAAGGAGAGAAGAGAGGGCAAAAGGTACCAAACACACGGGATAAATAAATGGGGGACTTCCCTAGTGGCGCAGTGGTTAAGAATCCGCCTGCCAATGCAGGGGACACAGGTTCGAGCCCTGGTCTGGGAAGATCCCACATGCCACGGAGCAACTAAGACTATGCACCACAACTACTGAGCCTGCACTGTAGAGCCCACAAGCCACAACTACTGAGCCCACATGCCACAACTACTGAAGCCTGCGCGCCTAGAGCCCGAGCTCTGCAACAAGAGAAGCCACTGGAATCAGAAGCCCGCGCACCGCAACAGAGTAGCCCCCCGCTCGCTGCAACCAGAGAAAAGCCCGCACGCAGCAACAAAGACCCAACGCAGCCAAAAATACAGTGGCAGAATGTTTAAGCAGGCTACCTGGCCAGGGGAGCGATACTGTTACCAAACACAAGTCCGTATGCTCAATGCACAGTGAGGCCAAACAATACCAAAACCTCGAAGTCTGGAGCAGAGAAAGGTTTATTGCAGGGGCCATGCGAGGAGACAGGTGGCTCATGCCTTAAAAACCGCAAACTCCCTAAAGGTTTTCAGCAAAGCCCTTTTATAGGAAAGGTGAGGAAGGAGCGTGATTAGTTGTTGCAAACTTCTTGGTGTCAGATCCTTTGTTTTTGCAACTGGTCAGGTCGAGGTCAGGTCACGATGTTCCTGTAAACCTCCATCAAAACAGTGTTATTCTCTGTTCTGCAACTTTTTATCTAAAGGTGTAATACTCTTAAAGGTCACAGGCTTGAGAATTATACAAGAAAGGGAAGCGGGGGCTTTCCGCTCTGTCTCCATGCCTCCTGGCGGCTTTTAACCCTTAACAAATCCTGTAAGCAAAGCGACATCGTTACCCCTCATTTTACTTGTTTAACGTTCCAAGGACCAACTCTTGCCCTCTGGGGTCCAGGCCCTGGCTAAGGGCGGGGGTTCCCCGCACGGCCCGTCACCCTGCCTGGGAGCGCTCGTCCAGCACCAGGTCTGCGTGCTCCCGCCAGTCCCCAGGCCCGCTGAAGAGGCAGATCTCAACTGGTGGCGCCCTCGGGGCCAGCGCCCCAGACCCTGCCCAGCTGCCATCACTGAGGGAGCCGGGCGCCCAGGACCCAGCCACCCCTCAGGCTCCCCTGGCTGCACAAACGGGGGGGGCGGGGGGAGGGGGAGGGCCGGGTCCGCAGACCACGACCCAGGGAGATCACCTTTGTGGGGACCACCCACCGCAACGCTGACCGGTGTCTGAGCGCCCCACCCCTGTTACAATACTAGACATTCCATAGGGCGGTACTAATGGATTTGTGTTTTAAGATACAGTTAATGAAAACTGACTCCATTCCAGGTTTCCTTCTGAGAACCTTCTAAAATTACCAATTTAGCCCCTTGAGGTAAGTACAATTATTCCTTTCCATTTCCTAGATTAAGCAACTGGGGCTTAAAAAGAGTAAGTAATTTGTTCCAAATCGCACGTCTAATGAGTTGTGGAGCAGGGATGAAACACTGCGGTACCGGGCCTCCAGGCTTCCAAGAGGGCCCTCAGGCCTCCTGCCCCCAGGACTTACCCGGATACAGTCTCCCCGTGCTTGTACCAGGCTTGGTCTGTGTGAGCAACGGGATACTGCAAAAGGGACGTCAGGGTACAGAGGAGACTTGCATTTCAGTCTTGCGTTCTTTCTCTCGGACTGTAATAGAGGAAGAGCGGGGGCGCGGGCCCCCAGCCCATGGCACTCAGCTCTCGACTGTTATCGCGAGACCGTTATCTCGAGACCGTTATCGCGAGACCGTAGGGTCCCGCTCCAACAACAGTCAGCCGGGCAGTGGTCCTCGTGGCAGAGGTTGCAGTGAGATGCAGATCGTGGCCTTCTCCCCGGGCTCCTCCCAGGCTCTCCATCCTTAGGAAGCGCAAGTGAGCTGGGTGGGCCCGGGGACAGGCTGAGGGCTGTGTCCTGCAGGGCTCCAGAGCCCTCGCCACGGCCGCCCACTGGCCGGGCCCAGGCCTTGAAGCAGCAGCAAACCCCTCCCCCAGCCCCACCTCTGCGACCTAATGGCGGCTGCGGTCTCCGTGGGTCGCAGTCTGCCGAGGCCTCAGCAGCTGGAGTATATGGACACTGCCATTAAGGTAACAGCTTCACCCAGCTTCAGTCTCTCCATTCAAGTTTCAAACTTTGGTCCAGCTTAGATCAGTTGTCCACCCCTAGGAGGTGGCCAGAGGTCAGGGTTAAATTGCAAGGATAGGGATTCCCTGGTGGCACAGTGGTTGAGAATCGGCCTGCCAATGCAGGGGACACGGGTTCAAGCCCTGGTTTGGGAAGATCCCACATGCCGCGGAGCAACTAGGCCCGTGAGCCACAATTACTGAGCCTGCGCGCCTGGAGCCTGTGCTTCGCAACAAGAGAGGCCGCGATAGTGAGAGGCCCACGCACCGCGATGAAGAGTGGACCCCACTTGCCGCAACTAGAGAAAGCCCTCGCACAGAAACGAAGAGCCATCACAGCCAAAAATAAATAAATAATAATAAATTTCAAGGACATTGCACATCGTGACTGCAGGTCCACCTCTGTGATTGGGGCTATTCTCAAAGAAGGGCAATTGTGGTGAGCTGCGGAGTAAACTGATTGGTATTCACTGCAACACATATTCCTATTGACCCTATACAAATGATTCTCTCCAGGTTAAATGAAAAGCCTGAGGGCTGGCTGGCTAGATTCACCCAGCTAAGCCACTTCCAAATTCCTGACCCAGAGAAAAATGAGGGAATAAAGTTTGTTGCTTTAGGCCACTTATGCAGCAACAGATAACGCAAATGGCTACTTTTTCCAAAGCCCCTAGGGTGTGATACTGCTTTAACAGTTTATAATAATAGTTTTTCAAAAATAAATATAAATATTTCTGTCACCTTTACAGTTTATAAACAGCTTCCTCACTTATGCTCTTTTAATACAGGAATCCATTCTCTTTACTGCACAAGATGCTGACTCATTTCAGGTATGTAAAATTTCCAGTGGCTAACTTTTTGCTTGATATTCAGCATAGGATAGCAAAAAAAAAAAAATGTGGGCATTGGAATCAGACAGACTGGATTATCTTAAATGAGATAAAAATTATATACAGGTAAATAAACAGATTTATAAAGGTACAGTTCAATGAGTTTTGACAAATGTATTCTCCGATACAACAAAAAACACCAATAAAAATAAGGATCATTTCTGTTACCCTAGAAAGTTCTCCATAACCCATCCTATGCACCCTAGAAGGTCCTCCATAACCCATCCTATGCAATCTCCACTGCCCTAGAGACAACCAGGGTTCTGATTTCAGTCACCAAAGATTAGTTTTGCCTTCTTTGAATTTTACAGTATGTGTTATATATGATTACTTTCACTCAGTAGAATGTTTTTAACATTCATTCATGTTGCTGTGGATAACAATACTTTATAACATTTATTGCTAATTAGTATTTTGTTGAATTAATATAATTAATATAATGTAATATATTATAAAATACTGCATTCTTCTGTTGATGGGTTGTTTCCAGATTGGGGCTATTAAATTAAGCTCTTATAAACATTTTGGATAAGTCTTTTCTTAGACATATTTTTGTTTATCTTGGGTAAAATACCTATGAATGGATTTGCTAAATCACAGGGGAGATGTATAACTTTGTAAGAAACTGCCAAATTGTTTTCCAAAGCATTCGTATTATACATTCCCACCAGCCATGTATGAGGGTTCTGGTGGCATTACGTCCTAGCCAACATTTGGGGTTATTGTTTAAATTTTAGTCATTCTAGTAGATATGTAGTGGTATTTCATCGTGGTTTTAATTGGCTTTTACTTGATGTCAAAGGATGTTGAGCTCTTTCTTAAGCTCACTGCCCATTTTTTTTTTTTTTTTTTTTTTTTTTTTTTCTTTTTGCGGTGTGCGGGCCTCTCACTGTTGCGGCCTCTCCCGTCGCGGAGCACAGGCTCCGGACGCGCAGGCCCAGCGGCCATGGCTCACGGGCCCAGCCGCTCCGCGGCATATGGGATCCTCCCAGACCGGGGCACGAACCCGCATCCCCTGCATCGGCAGGCGGACTCTCAACCACTGCGCCACCAGGGAGGCCCTCACTGCCCATTTTTATACTTCTTTTGTGAGGTATCTTTTCAAGTCTTTTGTCTGCTTTTATAACATTTAAAAATTACTGACTTACAGGGATTAGTTTATATTATGGACATGAGTCTTTTGTCAGATATATGCACTGTGAATAACCTCTCTCAGTCTGTGGTTTGCCTTTTCCTTTTCTTAACAGGCTTGTTTTTATTGTTTGTTTGTTTTTAATGACTAGGCATCTTTAATTTTGATAAAGTCCAATTTTTCTTTTGGGGTTATTTTTGTGTCTTTTCTAAGAAATCTTAGCCATGCTAAAGTTTGAATATATTTTTTCTTCTATTTTTTTCTATGAATATGTTTCTTCTTTAAGAAAAAGAAGATTTAATAGTATCCGCTTTTACATGTAAGTCCATGATTCATTTTGAATTAATTTTTGTGTTTGATTAGGAAAGTATTGGAATTTCTTTTTTTTCCCCATTTGCTGAATAAAATTTTCTTTCTTCATTAAATTGCTGGCATGCGTTTTTAAAAAATTAATTGATCCAGGGCTTCCCTGGTGGCGCAGTGGTTGAGAGTCCGCCTGCCGATGCAGGGGACACGGGTTTGTGCCCCGGTCCGGGAGGGTCCCGCGTGCTATGGAGTGGCTAGGCCCCTGGGCCGTGGCCGCTGGGCCTGCGCGTCCGGAGCCTGTGCTCCACGGTGGGAGAGGCCACAGCGGTGAGAGGCCCGCGTACCGCAAAAAAAAAAAAAAAATTAATTGATCCAAATGTCCAAATGTGTAGGTCTGTTTCTGGATTCTCTAATTCTGTACTACTGATCTATTTTTCTGTCCTTAGGCCAATACTACACTATTGATTGCTGTAGCTTTACAGTAAATCTAGAAATCAGATAGTATAAGACTTCCAAGTTTTCCTTTTTAAGATTATTTCATTTTCTAGATCCTTTGAATTTTTATATACATTTTAGAATAAAATTTTCAATTTATAAAAATCTTATGTAACTTTTATTAAATTACACTTGTAAAGGAATTTATCCATCTCCTCTAAGTTATGGAATCTATTATCTTTTTAACATCTTCCAGATCTGTACTGTTATTCTCTCTTCCATTCCAGGGTTTCTTTATATTTATCCTGCTTTAGGTTTGCTGGGCTTTTGGGGTCTATAGGTTGATATTTTCATCAAATTTGAGACATTTTGGCCATTATTCCTTGAAATATTTTTTCTGCCATATTCTCTCTAGACTCTCCTTTGGGAACTCCAATCACACATATACTAGACACTTGATATTACCCCACATGCCACTGAGGCACTTTTCCTTTTTTCAAGTTTTCCCCCAGTATTCTTCAGATTGTAACACTTCTATTGATCTATCTCAAGTTTATTGATTCTTTCTTCTGCCATCTCTAATATATTGTCATTAAATAAATTTTATTTAGGTATTATAATGTTCAGTTTTAGAATTAAAATCATTCCTCTATTTTTAATCATTATGGCTGTCTTTTCCTTTACATCCTTGAATATTTTTATAATAGCTGTTTTAAAGTCCTTATTTGCTAATTCCAGTGACTGCATCATCTACTGACTTATTCTTTTTCTATAAATTATGGGTCGTTTCCCTACTTTGCATATTTAACAATTTTTGAATATATGGTGAACATTTAGAAAGATGCATTGTAGGAAATCTGGATCATATTGTCTTCTTTTAAAGAGTAGTACATTCTGCTTGGGGAGGTATTAAATTATTGGTAGATCCTCTCAACTTTCCAGGCTTGGAAAGTTTTTTACTTTGTTAAGGGCTGGTTTGTTTTCATTTTGTCTATATCCTAGGGATTGATCCTGACTCTAGGTGTGGGTCCTTACTTCTAAATCTTGGCCTTTATGATGTCTCAACTAAATCCTTGAGGTGCTCAGTGAGCTCTCTCCTCTCTGGCTGGTTTTAAACTCCCATATCTACCAGTTTTCCATGATCTCTGCAATTTCAGCCCATAGCAGCTGCTCTCTGCTAGACTTTGTGGAGTCTCACCTTGTGCACATTGCAGTGGGAAGCCCCAAACATGTCTCAACCCGCCCTCCTTGAAGATCTCACCTCTCTGTGCTGAAGTTGGGAAAGTGTCTTAAAGCAGAGAGCCAGACCAAACTTGAGGTTTAGTCTGTGTGATTTTCTTTTCTTAAGTATCACAGTCCTATGCTCCTTGATGTCCAAGGCCTGAAAACAATTGCTTTATATATTTTTTAAGTTTTTATCACTGTTTGACGTAGGAAGGTAAGTTGTACTAGTTCCTCCATTGTGACCAGAGCCAGACTTACTGTGTTACTGTGTGACATTGAGCAAGTTAATTCATCTTCTGTGTTTGTTTATTTACAAATGAAGACCATAATACTTAGACCATAACAGCTACTACACTGTTTATTTTGCTTATTCTGAACCTCCAATGACCCACACAGTATGTTTCATGTAGAAAGCACTCAACATATGTTCATTATTTAACTGTATTCATTCATTCATTCAAGAAATGTTACTAAGTGAATACCTACCTCACAGAGATGTTGTTAAGAATGAATTCAATCATTTATGTAATATCAGTACAAAACTTGGCTCAGAGTAAGGATCCAGGACATTATAGATATTTAAAAGAAATAAAAACTGAAATTAATTCTATTTCTAGGCCCTAGGGTTTACAGATATTCTATTTAAAAAAAAGAATCAGTAGGATCTTAGGTAAAAAGCATAAACATGCCTTGTGTTAGAACATCACTGAATAGTTTACGAATGCCATCATTGATCTAAAACTGTATGGGGTCAGCCCGTCCTCACTGTTGATCCCGTATCTGGAGCATTCATGAGCCCTGTGTTCCCAGTTTGTTAGGGAGAGCATTGATGGCTGAATGGCTGGTGGACCAGTGGGTGTTAGGACTTTCGCCCTGGTAGGGTGAGCAGGCTGGCTGAGCTGACTTGGCTGAATCTCTGCAGCACTCCCCAAGGATGGTGTCATTGCCCACACTAATGAGTCTCTGCACGCGAATAACTTGTAAACAAGCCATGATTTCTGTCCCAGCGTGAACTACCACTGCAGTGGGGCAGCTGGGAGAGGAAGCAGCAGGAGGAAGCCGGATTTATGAAGCTCCAGGGTGATGTTCAAGCCTCCGTTCTCTGGCAACGCACTGGCCACCTGATTAACAGGTCCTTTTCTACATCCTGCTTTACTTTCCAAAGTGCTCCTTGCACCTGTGACCCCATTTGATCCCCACAGCATCCCCCGAATGGACAAAGGGCATTATTACATGTCTCCATTTTACAGATAAAGAAACAGAGCATGAAAGAGATAACATGATTTAGCCAAGGCCACAGAGCTAGAAAATACGAGAGCTGGGTTTGGAATCCCTGTGGCAGAGTGCAAGTATTTTTTCCATTATTTAGAAACAATGGTTTTCCATCTCTTTATCCAAATGGCGGGTCATTGCAATGTGCACTTGAAAAGTGGGCTGGAGGATAGGGATACAGCCGGTCTTTCTATCTCCATACAGAGTCTTAGCACTTCAGAGCTCAATGAGACCTCATATACACATAGGTCCAGCTACCTTATTCTGTAGATGCTGAAATGGAATCTCAGAATGGTCCAGCCACTCCCTGAAGCTCAACAGCAAGTTCTGAGGGCAACCTGATACACCATTACTCATCTTTCCCTCATACCATGCTGTTTTTGCAAAAGCCTCTTTGGCCTCTGGCTTCACAGAATCAAACAAAACAAGGCCATGACAGCTTTGGGGCCTGGGTAGAGCTCAGGCCCTGACTTCACTAAGAGGCTGTGGATCAGTTTGACAGGTCACCATCAAAGAGAGCCTTTATGAAGAAGGTGCTTTGAGACACCCAAGCAGTACCAGTCAGTACGTTTTTGTTAGTTTCTCCAGCCTTAAGCTGAGTCAAGCTGTATTGATTAAAACCAGTTGGGAAATGAATTACTGAGGCTGATCTATAAAGAAATTCAATCTGGAGATGGAGCAAACTATCATCAGGATTCCTTATTAGGCACTTCGCACCATGAGCTAAATAAAGCAAACAAACAGGCACACAAAGGGCAAACTTTTTCAGGGGATGAAAATGACACTGTGGTTGGGGAATACAAGGCCATCTAATACCATAGGAATTGACCATTTTTTAATAACCAACAAATCGATCCCCCTCTAACAATGCACCCAAGAAGTGAGAATGAGAAGGGACTATATTAACAAAGAGGGATGGAAATGAAATTAAGCCCCTAACACAGCCTTTTCAGTATCTCTAAGATAGGAGTGTGATCCTGTCAGAAACTGCATTCTACAAAGAATCCAAAAGGTTTACCTCATTTAATTAGGAGAAAAGCGTGTGGGGAGAGAGGGAGTCTTCTGGGTTGGGGGGTGCCAGCAAAGAGATCGAACCCCCTGTTTCAAAACTTGCTTAGCAAAAGCAATTCTAATTGCTGCCTTTGTTATAAAAGATTAAAGGTAGTTATGTCCCGGTGTACCTCACTTTAATCAATCAATATGTTCCTGAATGGTTATGTGCAAATCAGATTTTTATAAACCAAATCCAATTTAAAATGCCCTCAGAGAACTTGTTGTTTCAAGGAACCACTTTGGTGAATTCTTTGGTAAGGCCTAAGACAATCCCCTAATATATTGGGTTGGTAGGTTTAAGTTTTTTTTTAGATGGTGATAAATGTTATTCCCTCTCCCATATTCAGAAGAAAGGGCTTGAAAATAGAATGGAAATAAGATGACCTAATGACACGATGTAACAACTAATGGTATCTCCTATGATAGGTTAATTTAGTAAGTGCTGAGATTACCTCTTGTATTTTCTATGTTTGTGGCTGTGATGTTGAGTGATGACTAGTGTTTAGCATTAGGATGATGAGACTCTTAGAAAGAATTAAAAAGGGTTACTTGGAAGGAGTTTGAAGAATTATCTAGTCCAACCTCCAAAACAGAGATTTCTCTTTGCAACCTTCCAGAATGATGACCATTTAGGCTCTGCTTAGATACTGTTTGAATGTGCTATGATATTCATGCATAAATTTATTTATTAAATATTTATTGAGCATTAACTATGTGGGGAACTAGGTTCTGGGGAAACGGGGAGAAAACTAGATATAGCACTCACATTCTATAGAAATTAATTCACCTGGGAGGGTAGATATTCAATACATAGTAACAGAAATAATCGATACATGGTAATTCTGATAGACATTATGACGATTACATATAGGATGCTATGAAGGTGGTCAGGGAAAACTGACCCAGGGAAGTTGCATGTAGTCTAAGACCTAGAGGATGAATAGGGGCTGAGACAAAGAAGAGCAATTGTAGGACACTATGTGTGGGATTGAGACAACTTAACTTGTGGTTTGAAATGGTTATTCCGGCTGCTATGTGAAAAATGGACTAGGGCAAGAATGGAAACAGATAGGCCCACAGTTGGGGTGAAAGATGCTGGTGACTTGGGCCAAGGTGCTAGATGTGGGGATGGAGACAAGTAGATGGTCCTGATACATTACTGGGAATAGGATCAATAGGATGGGGTGATTGACTGTACATGGGGGTAAATGAAAGCAAAGGGTCAAGGATGATCTCTGCATTTCTGAGTTGGGCAAATGGAAAGATGGTGATACCATCTACTGAAACTGAGAGCATTAGCAGAAGAGCAGATTGAGGAGAAGAGATTTAGTGCCATCAATTCTGGGCATGTTGAGCTAGAGAGGTGCCATCAGTGGAGATGTCAAGCAGGCAGTTTAGTAACTGAGTCTGGGACTCGACTTACACCAGTGTGGTAGCCTATGATCACCCTGCAGCAATGCCAGCCCACAACAGCCCCTCAGTACTGGCTAGGGGTTCAAGGACACAGCTTCCATTTCTAAGGAAACAAAGTCCTAGAGAGACTGATATACCAGGCCAGCAGCCAAAACTATAACTGAACATAAGACCTAGACCTAGACAGTGATTTGAGTGATGAGCATGGGGACCCAGGTCATAGGAAAGCAGCAGGGCTCCATTATTAGTGTTACCACTCAATATTTACAGCTTTTTGTGGATAACTGAGGTAATAAAAGCAGT
Source organism: Mesoplodon mirus (assembly GCF_964341445.2). Taxonomy (NCBI): domain Eukaryota; kingdom Metazoa; phylum Chordata; class Mammalia; order Artiodactyla; family Ziphiidae; genus Mesoplodon; species Mesoplodon mirus. The sequence goes on from NC_138992.1 coordinate 6,658,918, forward strand.
AGCCAGGAGATTCTTTTGACCTTTGATGCCAACCAGCATTGTGTTAGGAGGCAATATGCTATCAGGCTCATCAGGAGTAAACGTCTACAAAATGTTTAACGCCCCCCCCCTTTGCTCACCTTAGAGACACATGCACCATACCGGCAGGTGCAACATTTGACAGAAATTCTCACATATGAGGCAGCTAGTGCCTTTATCCAGAGAGATGAGAAAAGTGAGGTAGGGTTGAATTCTGTCTTGTTTATTCTCTCTCCAAATTCTGCTGTTTACGTCTTGATGTGTCTTCTGGTAACCTTATCTCCTTCCTCTGGGTTCTTGATATACCAAGGTCTAAGTCAACAGCTCATGAGAAAGGAACCTTGGTATTGGTCCATCTCTTCCAGTTGCGTATGACAGAACTCCACCTAAACAAAGCTTCACCATTTGATCGGGCTTAGACCGATCGGAATGGACCCATAGGTACAAGCTGGGCAGATGAGAGTCAGCCCTGGGACTGCATCACTCGGGAAAGAAGTGCCCTACCTCCTCTAGATAGCTGATGTTACAGAACCGAAGCCTGGAACTGCTAGTGGCACTTTTGTGATACATCAAGAGAGAGTGCCTGATAGTGAATCCAGTGCAGAGAAATGCAGAGACCTGGACGTGGGGGTGAAGGAAAGCAAGGCGTCAATGGAAAGAGAACTTATCTGATGACATTATTGCAGCCCTCGATGTAACTGTTTCTGAAGTACATCTACTCCTGGTTTTCAGTTTACTGCATAGGCCCATATATTCTATTTGCTGTCTGCCCAAGTTTGGGTTGGCAATTTTGTCACTTGAAACCGAAAAACTTCTGGCCAATTCATACCTGTGATTTGGTTACTCTGACTTTAGTCATGTGCCCATCCCTCGGAGCTCTCCTCATCTGGTTTCCAGGGGGTGGAATAAATAGATCACGTGGTCACACTGAAGCTTGGAGTTCGAGAAGGACAGGTAACTTTGATTGACATTCCCAAACAGAATGACATGGGAAAGGAGAAGGGCAATATAAGAGGAAAGGTGCTATTACCAGGATGTTGGTAATTACGGCATATAGAACAGATGCGCTTACCTAATCAGGGTGCCTCTGTGTGCAGGAACAAGGGATTCTTCTCAAACAGTATGCTTCCTCCGTAGAGGTGGGAATACCAAGATTATGCAGGCTATCTGGATCAAAGTGAACACAGGGTACTACTCAACAGTGAAAGATTTTCCAGGTGCCAAAGTCCCTCTTTGGAGGATATAAATTATGGGAAATTTTGTTTAGGTAGATTTGAAACATCTAAGGCAGCCTTTTTTGTGTTAGCGGTCTGATCTCCAGAAAGAAGGACCCCATACATACATATTTGCATCGTCCCTTCAAAGTTGCACAGCAATCTAAATTGAGCCCAAAATCCAGAGGTATACTAGCTGAATATATGAGTTTTGCTAGACCTGCATAGAACTCTTCCACTGGAGGCAGGATTGGCTCTTGAGGCTGGTGCCTGGACTGCATGTTTACGGTGAGGGAAGTGGTCCATGGCCATTGCTGTGGAGAAAAGAAGGAAGGCAGAGACTGGCAGCCAGATACTACCTGGCAGAAGAAACAGGGAACCAGCATCTCAGAGTCCAAAAATACATGCATTTCATGCTTTGGGGGTCCCGTGGACTGGTGATCTTCCCCATTGTGGTTGTGCTTTGTACATTGTTCATTGTGAAGAATGCAAAAAAATAACATCCATCGTAGAAAAGCCGGCACTGAAGTCAAGTTCTCCTATGTGTCGTGTCTCCCTTCCTTTCTGCCACTTGTATTTTATCACATCTTACCAAAGCTATTTCTGTCTATGGGGAGTTAGCAGGAAGATCACATATTGTACAGTGAGCGGGGTGTTAAATTTATGCAAAGGGAAGGAATGTGTCATGGCAAAAATTATTTATTGCATGGCGTCTCCCCTGAGGGTTCGTCTCTTGTTAGAGGTTTAAGGACAGCAGCTCTATATTTGTCTCATGGCAGAGCCACACTCCTGCCTGCCTCCTGCTGTCGGTGCTCAGAGCATTTATGTAAAGTCGTGATGCAAACCTGCCACCTTTAGGAGGCATGATCTGGTCCAACACAAAGTGTCCCGCCTTGTAGCCATTTGTGTTCTGGGAGGAATGAGTCTTCAGCCTCACTGAGAAGGAGGAAAGGCAGGAATAGAAAAGTGTTGGACGTCCTGGAATTGGGCCATATCATGGCAAAAGAGTTAGTTCAGCTAGCAGGACAATTTATGTAGCTCAGAGCATTTTAGAGGTGGCATGCTCTGGTCTAGCATCAAGAATCCATCAGACCTAAAGCTGGATCCTGTTTCTACCATTGACTAGCTATGGATTTCAGGAGGAGTTAATTGGCATCTCCAAGACTTCATCTTCTTGACTATAAAATGGGGACATAATACCCATTTGCCTTGTGTTGTATGGAGTAAGTGAAATAAAGTATATGCTCGATGGCAGGTGCTGTTAGTTTTCTCCTTCCTTTTTATGAAATTAAATATTAGTTCAGTATTTTTCTGAGAGGCTTTATTCCCTGAATCATATGGGTGTTATTTTCTAGTATAAGGATGACAAATGCTTGCTAAGCCTAGCACAGCTTCCTTCTTATTTTCTTTTAGCAGACATTGCTTATTGATTATGCCGCACTTTCTTAAGAACCCCTCAGGATCCTTCTCAACACAACCCTCAAGGTGGTCATTTATAAAAAATCGGAGTTCACATAGAAAGTAAAATACTTTTTCCATCTGTGATCCAGATCATGTCCATAAATTCCTCTGTTGATTTTTGCACCAAGTATGCACAGATGGTTTTTAATGTACATTAAATGTGCAAATGGACCTCCAGGTGCTTGGAGGACACAGTGCTTCTGAAAGATGTGCCAACATATTCTTATTCTTGCTTCAAATGTTGAATCATAGAATTTCTATCTCACTTGTGGACATTTGTGCCCCATGGCATATGTTCTTGAGACTAGAAAGGTGTCATCTCTTCCTCAGCTTCTCATACGTATTTAGGGAACAGAACTACACAGGGATGCAGTGTGTACAGTAGAGATTAAGAGCTGAGCTTTATAGTCAGACAGTCTCTGCCATATACCAGCTCTAAATTGGTTAACTTAATCAAGCTTTATGAGCCTCGGTTTCCCCATCTGTACATTTGTGAATGAGTATAATAACACCTGTCCCCAGGGCTGTTGTGAGGGTTAAAAGAGATGATGCCAGTAAAGAGTGGAGCATAGCCACAGGTTTATATTCACCAGTCATCATTATTATTAATATTAATATTACCTGGAGTATATTCAGGGAAGGGAGATCCCAAGATACTCAAAACCATGTCATAAAAGAACAGAAAAGGAACTGGAAATCGGAGAAGCTGGGGAACACCAGGAGCACATGGTAGCTGTGATATTTGATTTATAATAAGAAATATGTTTTTGGTCCTCATCCCCTTTCCTGGCACACAGCTACTAAAATCTTTGGCATTTCCTGTGGTAAGAACGATAAAGGTATCTTTTGTTATGTTAATGAGATGACTTGTGGAAAGCCCTTAGGTAAGCTGGATGGGGGGGGGGCTGGTTGCTAGGGGAACCAACCTCTTGATTAGAGGTTTGGAACTTTCAGTTCCCCCCTCATGCCCACCCCCACCCAACCTTGGGGATGGGAGAAGGGATGGAGGCTGAATCAATCACCAACAGCCAATGATTTAATCAATCATGTCTGTGTAATGAAGCCTCCATAAACACCCAAAAGGACTGGGTTCAGAGAGCTTCAGGGTTGGTAAACACATGGAGATTTGGGGAGAATGTCACACCTGGAGAAGGCATGGAAGTTCCATGCCCTTTCCTGTTACCTTGCCCTGTGCATCTTTTCCATCTGGCTGTTCTTGAGTTACATTCTTTTACAATAAACCATTAATCTAGTAAGTAGAATGTTTCTCTGAGTTTTGTGAGTTGCTTTAACAAATTAATTGAACACAAAGAGAGGGTATAGATGGGAAACTATGATTTATAGCCAGTGTGTCAGAGGCACAGGTAACAACCGGGATTTGCAACTGGGGTCTGAAGTTGGGCAAGGGGGTGTCAGCCTTGTGGAACTAAATAAACACTTAACCTGTGGAATCTGATGCTATCTCCTAGTAGATAGTGTCAGAATTGAGTTGAATTACAGAACACCCACTCGTATCAGGAGAATTGCTTGTTGGGGTGGGGATCCCCCCAACCCCGAACATTGGAATTGGTACCAGAACCTAGTCAGTAGCCATCTTCACATTTTCTGAATGACAGATTTGACTAGATAGTTGACTGTATTATAGTTCCAAAATATTGGCTACCCTCTCCATGTCAGGATCATATCTTCTCATCTTTGAGAATTGGCTGGGTCATATGACTTGCTTTGACCAATTAAACTTGAAAGGGGTGATTGCCACAGCTAAGCTTTAGGAACCTCCATCACAATTTCTCCTTGGCCCTAAAGATGGAGAATGCTCCTTCAGCCCTGAAATAAGTAAGATCAAAGAGCAGAGACTCAGCTCACCTGGAGCTGATAAGTACATGAGCAAGAAAATAATATTTGTTGTTGTAAACCCCTGAAATCTAGAAGTCATTTGTTACTGCAGCAGACGTTAAGAAGGTCAGGACATTTTCTTTATAACCTTATGGGGCATAGTTAATGCCAATGGGTAGAAGATGAAACATTTCCTTTCAATATAAAAAATAATTTTCTGTCCATAAACGCTGTCTAAAAGTAGAGAGGACTGCCTTGGTTGATAGTGAATTCCATAACAATGGAAGTATTCAAACAAAGTTGAATAATTATTTGTTTCCAATATTATACAGAATTGTAACAAAAAAAAGAGAGAGACTTCTGAAGGTCAATAGTTGTTGGTATTTGGGGAGAAATTTGCTCTGGAATCAAACAGAAGTCTTTATATCAGACTTACCAGAAAGTTTAATACACTGATACTTGCTATGCCTCCACAGAGAGATATTGCATGTATGGTGTTTTCCAAACATTTGACCAGAGAACCCTCCTCACCCCTACCCTTCACTATGGGACAAATGTTTTTTGAAACACATTTTAGGAAATGCTGGGTTGACAGCTTCATAATTATCATTGTTTTGGACCAGATACAGTTTGAGGTTTGTTACAACAACAAGGGTCCCATGAATTAGTCATGATTTGAGCCCTCAAGGAGAATACCAAAGACTTGTTTGCAGCATGGGGGTGCTAGTTAAAATGAAGAGCTCATGCAGATTGAGTCAGTATGGACCTGACTCCACTGCCTCCTGGTTATGTGGCCTTGAGAAAGTTACCTACCCCTTCTTTCTCAGAACTTATGTTCCAAGAATTTGTATCTTATCCACTCTGGAAAGTTCATAAGTATATTTTTAAACATTGCTTCTCCCTCATTCTCTCTACATTCTACTTAAATGATAGAATTTTCTCATTCTATGCCGTAGGTCTCCTTATGCTTCCCTCATATGTTTTGTCTCTGGATTCCCTGAGATGCATTCTTTGGATTGTTCTTCCAGTTAACTAATCATCTCTTCAGCTGTGTCTAATCTGATATTTAATTTATTCATTGGATTCTGAATATTGGGAACCCAATTTTTAATGTCTTCCTCTTTATCTTTAATGTCTCTATCTTTCAAAGCAATCTGGCCTTTTCTAATAATATCTTATTGTTTTCTTGTGGTTACTATTCTTCTAATTGCTTTTAAAAATTCTTATTTTGCAGTTGTTTTGCACTGTTATTTTGCCTTAAATTCTTGGGAGTTGGTCTCCCTGATGATTGTGATCATTAAAACTCCCTTGTGGTGAGTCACTTCCCCATGTATTTTGTACATTTTTATTGTTAATTCATCTTCACTGAAGGCTCATTTTCTGTCTGGTGGGAAGCTCCTGTGTTTTGGAAGTGAATCTGTGTTTCTGAGCCCTTGTTTTGGCCCCTGTCAAGGGCTCCAGGTTTACCACAAACCAGGAATCACTTTTTATATTAATCTGTTGTTTTGAGATTTTTGAACTATTTGTGTCACATAGTTCCGTTTCCAAACCCATCTGTAATGAAAGTTTAGGGTTATTTTTCACCAAAGACTTCTTTTTTTTTTTTTTTTTTTTCACCTTTATATAGCTCTGGGTAGAGAGATGCTTCTTTGTAAATTCTTAGGGTTGGTGGTTCAAGTCTCTCTATTTTCGCTAAGAATTAATTTGTGATGGTTCCAGCTTTGTGCAGCCACAGTTCCAATTTTCCACCTATCACAGACTCCAGGCCTTATCTCCTGTCAACTACAAACTGGCACTTGCCATCTGCCTCTGTAAGGATTAAATCATGTGCTGCTGCAGCTCCTGACCTTCGACACCCCCTGAAGGGAGTTCAGGGTGGAGAGCAGAGATGAGGCCCTCTGTGCTCTGAGAAAAACTGGCAGAACAGGCCTTCAGATAGTTAGATATTTTCAGGAGCTGATTTTATGAGCCCAGTTCTTGCATCTCCTCGTATCTAGAAAAAGCACCTTCATGGTGATGTCTGCTCCTCGTGACTAGGAGAAACCCTCATGAGACTAACAGAAACCTTCTGCAAAAAGTATGTGCTTGATTGCAGGTACTCCCCCTTCACCAAAATCGCATATATGCTGACCTTCCCCCCCACTTCTTTGGAGCAGTTTTTCAGAGCTATCTGAAATGCTGTTTCCTGGGCTATAGTCCTCATTTTGCCCCAAATAAAACTTAACTCGCAACTCTCACATTGTGCATTTTTTTAAAGTTGACACTCCCGTGCCTATATGAGACTGAAACCCGAGCCCATAAACATGTGGGCATTTTTCTAGGTCTAATACTATTCCCTACCTACTAGGTTTGCCACAGTATGAGATTTTACAGTTATCACACTGGCTTTCAATTCTTTCTTTGTTTCTGGCACTTGGTAATTTTCTTTGCTTGAATACTAAGGAAGCTATGTGCATGCGTCTTGCTTTTTAAGTTATTATACTTTTCCCATCATTTCCATTTGTAAGTAGTATGTATATATCAGGAAGGGTTCTGGATTATTCACACCACCAGGTACCTAGTGTTAGAACAATGCATACATACACATCTGTCTCATCCTCTATAAGTCTGATATAACAGCTTCTACCTCATTGGTCAGCATGAAGATAAAATACCTAATGAAACTAATGCACTCAATATAGTGTCAGACACATAGTAAATGCTCAGTAAATATTGGGCATTATTATTGTTATTTTTGAAACATGACATAAAAGCAACCATACTCCAATAAAAATTAATAAATAAAAAAAAAGAAACAAGACCATATACATTTGGGAAAATAATTATAAACATGTTGGAGAATCCTAGAAAGGGATGATGATGTGTCTGTCTCTTCAGCTAACATTTCTTAGCTTTTTACATAAGGACATAGTCGGCTCCTGGGAAAAGTCATTAATGGAGCTTGAAATTGCCCATCTGCCCTAGGCAACCAGAGTTTCAAATCAGAGGGAGACAAAACAAAGTCCATTTTATGACTTCTCAAGAATACCCTTGTGGGCACAGAGCTCTCCTGAAGAAAGTGACTAAGGTATTTGGCTTTTTTCTCATGACCTGACTTATTACGTGAGGGGAGAGGCACTGTAGAGTTCAGCACTGTGCTGGGTCCTCCTACCCACAACACAGGGACTTGACAGTTTACCTTTGAGGGAAGGATGCACATGGTAATAATGCCTGTGATAATAACAATATTTACCATCCTTTGAGTCCTTCCCATGGGCCAGGCTATGTTCTAAGCCCTTTCCATACAGTATCTCATTCAGTCCTTGGAAGGAGTTAGGTGCCATTATGACGATGCCTGTTTAAAGTTGAGGAAGGTGACTACAGGGTTGCAGTACTGGGGAAGCCTGACACATGAAAGAGTTGGTTCACCCTGCTTGGAAGCTTCATAAACAGCTGCAGTTTTGGTGGTGGGCAATAAAATGCGGCAGGAACAAGTGGTGTGAATGGGGCAATGATTAACGCCAACATGGTGTTAGTGTTAGTCCAGAAAGCACAGCAGAGAAAACGAAAAGGTGAATTTCCTTAGACAGAACACTTGCCGGGATTAATACAGTTTGCATATATGCTGTCTGCTTATAATGCATTTCTATTCTAACCCCCTAGATTCTGTGAGGTAGGGATGGCTACGCCCCTTTATACGTGGATGAATTATGGCTCAGACAGGTAACTTGCCCCTGATTACCATCTACTGAGCACTACATGGGTGTCCTGACTCAAGCCTACGAAATATATCCCCTCTCCAACCCCCCAGCCTCTGAGCCTCTGAAGGGGTGGGACATGGATTTGCATCTGTTAACTCCAGTGAGGGACTTAAATGATCAAGAGGACAATGTGTGGTATATCAGTTTTCTACCAGAGAAGGGGAAACTTGAGGGATTTGGGGCTTAGGAACTGTGTTAGTAATAAGGAAATATAGAAGGAACATGGTAGTGAAGAAGCAAAGGTAAATGGCAGAGAAGAACTGATGTTTTTCATGGTAGGCTCTGGAGTTGTAAAGGTGAGTGGGCTTTCCTTTCCATGAGCATAAAATCCAAACCCTCATCTGGGGTGTTGGGATCTGTGTTTCCCAGAATCCCCTTTGTTCTGTGGTTCTGGTTTAGAGTTGGCCAAGAGAGGAAGTCGGGGGTGGAAGGAAAGCAGGGATATTACCCTCAGGAGGATGTCGTGGTCACGTAGGGCGATGAACGGGCGCAGAGAAGGCCGGCGGCCCCCGCCTGCCCATGCTCTCCTCTGCAGCCAGCTCGTCTTCTCAGCTGCTGCCCACAGCCCAGGCACTTGGCTGTGACTCCGCAGTGGTTGCAGTTATACACGTTCAACCAGCCTCTCGAGACAGCAATTTCCAGAGACCACTGAGCACCCACCTCATTTGGGGAGGCTGAAGCGCTTATGATTGTGGGCTCCCCACAAGCTCCGACATCCCCACCCTGACTGTGCTTCAGAGACTGTTTCTCTGGTCCTTCACCTCCCTCGTTCCCGACACCTACTTCCCCGCACCTCCTGCGTGCCTGGAAAGTCTAGCTCCTGTAATAAACCCCGTATGTCTGTAGCACTTGCAGTGGTTCTGATTCCCCAGCTGAAGCCTGGGAGGCACATGTGGCCCACAGAGGCTCAGCCTGCCTCCCCAGCCTCACTCTGGCCTGTCTTCCTCACGCTCCCTCTATTCCGCTCTCCCTAGAACATGCCATGTTCTTCTCCAGCTTGAAGTCGTTCAAGTTGATGTCTATGTTTGAACATTCCTTGGGCTTTATCCACTGAGAGCAGGAAGATAATAGGATGTTGGCAAGAGTTTGGCAAGAGAAGGAATACTCCTTTTCACCCTTCTGATCTCAGCCCAAATGCCCCATCCTCCTGAGACTCTTCTTAACTACCTCGATGAAGAAAGTTCCTCATGTTTCCTATCACAACACTCCATTCCTTTCCTATCCCTTCAGTCTATCTATGCATTCTTCTACTAATATGGTTGCTTTTATTTATTTATTTTGGTCCCACCACACAGCATGCGGGATCTTTACTTCCCTGACCAGGGATTGAACCCGAGCCTCCTGCAGTGGAAGCCTGGTGTCTTAACCACTGGACCACCAGGGAAGTCCCAAATGTGTATGCTTTTAAATTTTCTGGTTCCCTGCACTAGAATGTGAGATGCATGTAGACATATGCTGTTCGCTCTTACATGTGTGACCAGCACAGTGTCTGAAACACAGTAGGGCTCTCAAAATTGTTGTGGGACTTCCCTGGTGGCACAGCGGTTAAGAATCCGCCTGTCAATGCAGGGGATACACGTTCAAGCCCTGGTCCGGGAAGATCCCACATGCCGCGGAGCAACTAAGCCCATGTGCCACAACTACTGAGACTGTGTGCCACAACTACTGAAGTCCACATGCCTAGATCCCATGCTCTGCAATAAGAGAAGACACCGCAGTGAGAAGCCCCGGTGCACAGCAACGGAGACCCAATGCAGCCACAAATAAATAAATAAGTAAACAAATTTATTTACTTATTTATTTATTTATTTATTTAAAACATGTTTGTTGTGTAAATGAATAACAGACCTGGCCACTGAACTGGCTTCTACTGTCACATCACATTGTTGTGTTGGTCGTGATGATGGTGTTGGTACTGAGGGCGGGATAGGTGGGTACACTTGGGTCAGAATGTTCTTCACTTTTCTACCCATGGTTTTTATGAGCTTAGCTCTCGAAACAGAAAAAAAAAGTTTTACCGAGAAAGGTAAAGGATTTAGGAGGAAAGAGCTGCATTGTTCTGATCGTTCTGGGTGACAGAGGCAAGATGAATTTGGAGGACCTGGTAACGTTTGGCAGAGAAGAGAGAGGATCCAGGGAACCTGGGTATAGTGGGTGGAAATAGGAAAGGGAAAGAACTCCCAGGGATCCCGTAGAGAAGGGAATTTGGGAAAGACAAACATCTAACAGGGGATACATATATTTTCTTAATTTTGCTGAGGGTTGTGCTATGTAAATTTTCTCCATTCCATAGTTGTCAGTGAATCCACATTGCTCACTAATGCTTTGGTATAAGTGGATTCTTTAGGGGGAACTGAACAGCTGTTGAAGTCTGCAGCCAGGTGGGTAATGAGATAAACTCAGAGACAGTATGTGGCCAGTGGACTTGAAGGATGGGCTTCATCCTTAAACTTATGGTTTACACTCCATAATGCTATGTAGTGAGGAGAAGTTTGGAGAAATCTCACAGTGAAACACTGAGACTTCTACTCGAAAGATATACCAAAAATAGCATGGGATTTGCCTGGCAGTCCAGTGGTTAAGACTCTGTGCTCTCAATGCAGGGGGCACAGGTTCGATCCCTGGTTGGGAAACTAAGATCCCGCATGCTGCACGGTGCGGCAAAAAAAAAAAAAAAAACAACATAATTAAAAAATAAAAATATACCAAAGAAAGCAAATTAATGAAGGTTATGCAATGGTTTCCCAGTCTAAGCATCCTAGTTACTTTGAACCTCTGAGGCAGAAGAAGCCTGAGAGTTGAGAGTCATCAGATCCCAGTGGTAGGTATAAGAACCAAAGATTCTTTTTATTTAACACTATTGTTGGTGTCCACAATTTCTTGGTGGTCCTCCTCAGACTGCTGTTTCCTGGAGAGTATAAATGCAAACTAAAAATAATGTGCATTCTTAGAAGCCGGCTTCCATGTAAAAAGCTTGGTCTGGATTCCTGATTGATGAGAGACCATCTAGTGAGAAAAAGATGCCTGGCAGAGATGAAGCAAGGCTCCCAGCTAATAGCCAGCACCAAGGGCCCAGACATGTGTGTGAGGCCATCTTGGATGCTCTAGCCCATCAAGCTGCCCAGCTGACACCATGTGAAACAGAGATGAACCATCTTTGCTAAGCCTGGCCTGAACTCCTGCCCATTTTTTGCACTGGCAAAAACATGGCTGATGACAAACAAAACAAAAAATGACATGATAATACAACACATGCCACAAAGTCAAACATGCTTTTTTCCTAGTGTCTTTTGTTGTTCTGGGTTCCTTCATATTGACTTGTATGGCTGTCATTTACCTCTTGCTCTTAGAGAGGAGGGCCTCTGAAAATTTACTGGAAATCGAGTATTCTGTTCAGTTAGGGCCCAGTTAATCAAGAGTTTATAGGTTCCTTCTGATAATGAGCTTGAGGAAATTGAAATAACAAAAGACCAACTCCAGAGAGTTGACCTAGATTATGGAACCAGCTGCTGGCCAGGGTCTCTCCCCTTTTCTCCAGAGGATAATTAGCACCGGAAGTTGTGAAGTGCCCTTCACACAAGGATGCCAGGGAAGAACATTCCTCAAGACATCACATACGAGGTGGTCTCCAAGGAAGTCCAATTAAAAATGTGTTTGGTTGTAAAAGCGCCTAAGGTTTAGTCATTAAGATGCCTGTCAGCACCTATGACTCTCTCTTCACACTGTATTCTTCATCAGGAAGATTGCTCTGGGCATCGAGGGCCTCAGGTTACAGGTGACCTTCAGGTGCAGATACCTTAAGGTAGATGGCTCATGGTGAGGGCATTTGGGGCATCAATCATAAGGTTGAAGGAAGCATATGAAGGTGCCATTAATACAGTGAGAGGAAAATTCAATGACCAAAGTGCTCTAACACAAAGAAGCCTATTTTTCATAGAATTAAGAAGTTTGTTTGCACTGGAAGGAATTTTGGGTATTTCTAATTCAGGGATGCCCAGGTCATCTCAGGTGTGGTTCCTTGGAGCACAGCACTGAGAAAGCACCAACTGGACTTGGTGAAAAGAGTGCTTTGATTGAATGACAATGTGTCTTTGCAACAAGATGACAAACGTAGGAATCCACACTATGCATCTACCGTATTTTATCTGTACCAACTCTTTACAGTTGGGCAAACTGAAGCCCATTTTATGAAAAGCTCAGCATCCCACATGCTAAAGGTCATGTGGGAAATTAGTGGAAGGGCCAGGTCTTACCTAAGAATCCTCCTTGAGTAGTTTGTACTATTTTTCTCACTCATATTTGGCATGGGGTTCAGATTTGTGACCCTATACTTACCTGTTACACTGAAATTGACATCCTTGGTTGGCTTTGATTTATGGCACATTTTAGGGATTTTGGCTCAGAATCTCCCCTCAAGTCCCAGAACTCAGGGAAGACAGATTACCCTATCTCCCTCCTCGGTTACCATCTTGATTGGCCAGAACCTCACTAGGTTTTTGAAAAGGGAATTTGGACAAGTCTCTCTTTGAAGCCATTTCATCTATTACCTTTAGACTTAATAGTTTTGGAAGCATGCTTTATAATTTCCAGATGAGTGCAAGTCTATATTTTGGGGCTCTTATCTCTAGATGGGTTTGATATGTCACCTACAGGGTTCAGAGAGGTTCCAAGACTCAGACATATTGAATGGCTTCAGTCCAAGTGCTCAGTTTCTCCTCTGCTGAGAGATGGGCTCAGCTATTATCGCTGTGGAAGGACCAGACGGAGAGTGTGAGGACACTGAAGCAGCATCTGATTTCTCAGGGACTCCCGCCAGCGTTTGGAGAAGGACATGCTTTTGCGGCTTTTCCAGTCTGACTCTAAACAACCAAGCAGATCCAACTGACGTTCTACCTCTCAGCTGTTGACTCACTCTCAACCTTTGGGAACCTGCTTCTCATTGTAGATGGAAATACTCTGGTTGAGGACGCCTTCAAGCTGCTGACCTGACATCCGTCCTTGAGAAGATCACCTCTCCTTCCTCTAAACTTCTGCTTGCCTGCCTGGTCTCTGACACTCATTTAAGCTCTTGTAATGTATTGTTCTTCAGCCCTGACACACCCAGGCCCAGGCACACACACACGCACCTGCACGCACATGTGAACACATTTGGTGTGTCTGTGTGTATAGGGGTATTGCTAACAGAGGAGAGTGAAGCTAGAGACTTCATAGAAAAGTACCCCGGTCAATCTCCACCTCATTACTCTGATTTATTTGGAGCGTTTGCCACTGGGTGACAGGGATCATTAGGACAGTGCCTGGCAGATGCTAAGTGAGCAATGCCTGTCGGCTGCCATCAACCACTTAAAGGCAGCAGAGCTACTGGGGCTAGGGATGGGAACCACAAGCTTCCTTCCCTCGTTGCCACACATCTGAGGGACCTTATTAGCTTAAACATCCCAACTGAATCAAAACAGCTCAGTTAAGAAAGAAGAAACTGGGACCCAGGAGTTTTGTTACTTGCCCCAAGTCACACACATGCAGTAAAGCCAGGACCCGGTCCAGGTTGTCTGAACCCCATCCGAGTCCTAATCCCATCCATCCACCATCTTCACCTCTTCTCAGGACTGAAGTGTACTTAATGTGAACTGAGGCTCACCTACAGTTAATTGTTCTAGAATTAATAGTTAATAATTATGCTCATAGGTGTGATATTAATGTGGAGTTACTAACTGTATTAGCAATTGAGATAAGCGTTATGAATTAAATATTTATGATGATTCAAATTATCATAGTAACGGGTTGGAGGCTGAGATCAGCCAGAAGATCTGCATTTCCCAAAGCATTTCTTACCAGATAGTCCATAGAGAGAGGGTTCTGTGGTCACAAAATTTGGGGAAATATTCTAAGTCCCTCCTGGAAATTCACGACACTCAGGAGCATATGAGAAGGCTGAGAAATACTGCAGGAAAGAAATCTGTTTGTATGTTTTTATTTGCCCACCAAACTGTCTTGGGGGTTATCTCCTGTTAAAACTCAGTGAAAGTGTTTGTGAAACAAACTGTAGTAAATGCATCACAAGTTATAAGCCCAGCTAGGTACATATGCACAAATAATCTGGGCTCTCAGAGTCCCCTGCAGCTGTGGGTTTTACACTGCAGGGTTTGTTTTATCCTAAAGAGAACATTGCAGAGAAAGAGGGGGGCTATGAGTAGCCTGGGGTCTTAGCCTGTTTCCTCTGTTTCAGCCAGAGAGGTTCAGCTTTTCTCTGCTCTGGACACCGAGATTCTGCAGAAAATCGTCATCTACTTATTCAGCAGATATTTCCCAGCATGTGCCAGCTGTGTTCGAGGCACTTGGGATAAATCATTGACCAGAGACAAGGGAGATTCTGACTTCATGGAACTTGATGTAGAAAGAGGAGACAATGGATAATAAATGTGATAAACAAGAAGATTACATAGCATGTTCAAAGATGATCAGTGCTATGGGGGAAAAAAAGAAAAAAGAAACAGGATAAGGGGGACGGGGAATGCGGGGGGAGGGGTGATGCATGGGTGTCACTTTAAGTAAGGATTGAGGCCAGCCTCACTGAGAAGGTGATACCCGAGCAGAGGATTGGAGGAGATAAGAGAGAGAACCCTGCACACTTCTGAGGGAGGAGCATCCAGAGAGAACAGCCAGAGTAAAAGCCCTAAGGCAAAGTGGAGAGTTGAGGAGAGAGTGCCAGAGATGTATCAGAGAGGCCAGAAGGGGCCAGTGACCAGGGCTAAGGGTGTGTTTATATTCTGATGGGGGCTCGAGGACATGGAAAAGAATGAACATGTGGGAAAGAACTGGGTTGGACTATTTATTGTAACTTGTGATATACCAATCAGCAGAATCTAACCAATAAAACAGAAATCACTCATTTATTTTCCACAGCGGGAATTTAATGTGGGATGTTAATTGCATAACCGATGGGAAAATTGGGAAAAACAGGGACGATGATCAGCAATAACAGAAGACACTCCCTGCCCTAGCCTGGAGGGATAGAGAGAAGAGGCAGTGGAATGCAGCATGGGGGCAGGGCTCACCTGGCAAAGCTTGAAGCACAGAAGATCCCTGTAGGAAGAGCTACAAGGACAGAGGAGATGCAACCTCTGCCAGAGAACCCGCTTGAGGCTTCCTCCTTCCTTCCACCCTTCATTCTCCTGTCAGTGGCTTCCATTGGCCAAACTCTTCCTGGAAAATATCACCTGCAGAGACAAGCCCTCCTCTGAAGAGTGTAGAACGGGTATCCCAGGGATCGCTTGCTGTGTAACAAACTACACCAAAATTCTGTGGCTTAAGACACAGCCATTTTATTTCCTTATTTTCCTACAGTTTGGGCAGAGCTCAACCAGCACTGTTTGTTTCTGCTCCAGAAAACCTCCTGAGAACAGCTCCCTGGGGCTGGAGGATCCACTTCTGAGACAGCTCATGCGTGTGGCTGGCAGATCAGTGCTGGACGTTGGCTGGGGGCTCGACTAACACTGACTGCAAACTGAACCATATTCCCTCCCAGCCTTTGCTTTCCAGACTAAATAGTAATCTTTGTGGTCTGATGTCCTCAGCCTAGATGGTCTCTCGTCCTCAGCCTAGATGGTCTGCCAGGTGGAAATAATAGTGAAGGATCACGAGTTTGGGTATTGGAGAGATTGGGTGGGGCTGTACCACACAGCAGCAGGCTTAGGGCCAGTTGCCTAGTCTTTCAGGATGCTAGTCTGCACATCCATAACAGCAGGCATATGCATACCTCCCTTGCAGAGTGATTTTGAGACTGAATGAGATCCTATAGGTAAAGCCCAGGACCTGTACTGAGCAAATGATTATTCTCTTAGTCTCTTTCCCCCACTAGCAACACCAGCCAGAATAAACAGAGGATAGCCAGGCTCTTCTCAGAGAAAGCACTTCCTTCTGTTAAAACTCTTGAATAAGAGATGGAAGAAGGGACTGAGTTGGCAGGAAAGGAAGGATGCAAGAAGAAAGGAAGCATAGAGCATAGTCTGGCCGTTTTAGCTCTAAATATTGAGTTAAACTGACATCAATTTCTTATCAATTTCCAATCACCCTCAGTGTCCCCCAGCTTACTCTGTAATGGAAAGAACCCTTGCTTTGGGCTGAAAGGACCAGAATTCAAGCCTCAGCTCTGTACTAGTAAGAGTAAGTGGGATGACCCTTAGGCAAGGCATTGTATTCTCTGACCTTGTGTTTCCACACTTACATCTGTGCATATTTCTTCCTCCCTCTTAGGTTTCTGCACAAATTGAACTAGGTAATACATGTTCAAGCGCTTTGCAAAGCTGAATAAAAATGTAAGGGATTAATTATAATTTCTATTACTGTCACTATTACCATTTTGGACTTTGATTCCAATTCCTTCTTCCTTTGTCTGCTGGGATTCTCCCTGCTTTGCTCAGAAAGCTCATTCGTTAGGCACCAAGGATAATCCCCAGACGGACAAAAGATGTGCAGCTTCCAGATCAGCTAAATTAGAAATGTTTAAATTTTTCATCTATTCCCTTGTCTACTCTTTAGTCAATAGCTTATTCTGACAACTTCATTACCTCCTAATTACTCCAAGTTCCTTTGCTCATTTTCTGTGTGATAAAAAACAAAACAAAACAAAAAAAAACTCCCAAGAACGGGGTTTGACTTGTGAAGTCACTCGACCCCTGACTGACAACCAAACTTTCTCTGCTCACTTGAAGGGGATTTGCTTTCTCTTTGTTGCAAATATTTGCAAAAGCGCTTCTGGTGCCTTGCTTGACGATTGCCAACTCTCCTTTTCTGCATACTTTACCTTCCGCTGCAAGATGAGAGCGATAAGACCCATTTTCTTCTTTCTCTCATCAGAGCTGATTTATACTCTCCCCATAAATCTTTGAGCAGCCCTTCAAGAAGCTGTATCAGATGTGCCTTAATCTTTGTATTACTCATTTCTTAAAGGAATTTTAATCTATTGGGCTTTAATTTTACGTCCCTTAGAAAGTGCCAGCCTTTTCTTAGCAAGGCACTTTATTCTTGCAATTTGATAATCACTTTCACTCTCACTTTCTCATGAGGCTATACTTAGAAGATTGGAGGTGGAAGTGAGCTTTGAGATCGCCCAGCCTCCTGTGATGCCCAAACCTGGCGACTTGTGTTAATCCCAGGGCTTCTTATTAAAAATACAGATTTCCAGAAGATTCTAATTCAAGAGTGGAGCTCTGTCAAGTGTGTGTTTAAGGTGCCACACAAGTGATTCTAATGAACAGGCAGCTGAAGGAACCATGAATCTAGTCCATGGATTTCAAATCAGAGATGGCTTCAGGGTGGAAGGGAAGAGCAAAGAATTTGGAGTTTGGGGGACATGGGACTGTAGCCTCTTCATACCAGCTGAACATCCCGGGGCAAGTTCTTTATGCTCTGTGGCCTTAAGTTCCTAACATGTAAAGTGGGGATCATAGCGCTACAGAGAATAGTTTGGAGGCCTAAAGTAGAAAAACATATCCAGTGGGAATCTGATCCCTTTCTCTTCTCCTAGGGTCTCTACTATTTCCAGTTTTGCACAGTCTAATTAAAATTGTGCTTTTAGGATTGCCAGTGCTTTCTTGGTTATCATCAATGTAGCCCCTAATTTAATCCTCACAACACCACTATGAGGGCAGTACTATTATTATCTCCAATTTACGTATAAGAAAAAAATCTATATAGTTAAGGTATGCAAAATCCCTCAAGTGGAGATGTCAGAATTTGAATACAGAAGGCCTGACTCCAAAGCCCATACCCTCAAATGTTCCCATCTGGCAGATAATACTTTTACTAAATTCCTTCCTTACTTGCCAGGACCAGGACCAGGACCAGGGTGTGGCAAGCAGGGAGCTGAAGCTGCTCCATTTAAGGAGGCCCTCACTCTCACTGAGCAATCGGCCCTTGCACGGCCCCCAAGAGTAAGGGCCTCCTTAAATCTGCCACCTAAGAGTCTCTCCTTATTCACCTTGGTCAGGCCCTAGTGGGATCCAAAGGGGAGGAAGTAATAACTGAAAAGTGGTGAAAAGGACACTAGTGGCCTCTTCTGCTGTCTTCCCTTCCAAAGGGACATGCAGTGGGGCATTTATTCCCTGACATACTGAAGGGCCTGAGAGGACTGAGGGACACAATTTAGACCAAGATCTAGCACTTGGGTTAGCTTGAAGCTAATGACACTTCTCCAAATAATTCTCAAAACTGGCCAGAGGATGGAAGGGAAACTGAGGCAGGATGGACCTTCAGCTGGGAGCCAGTGGATTTGCTGTGGGGAGAGAAACTATGAGGGGGAGTCAGGACAACAGAGAGTCTTTAGATCTCCTACGTTAATATGGTCCAGGGCAACATGTTGAATACTTAAAATAACCTCGTGAGAATGGAATTCATAATAATATTTTACAGGTGGTAAAAACTGAGGGTAAGAGAAAAGGTCTATTTAAAACTAGAAGAGGTAGAAAATGACTATTAAGTATCTATGACTGACATGTACTATTTAATGTTATTTAGTTATCACAGGAAACTTGTGAGGGAGGTAAAAATAGATTCTTTATACAGATGTGGAGGGATGCTGAGATTTAAGGAGAGTGTTGGACTTGCTTAATGTTACACAGGAACCATGATTCTAACCACATTGGCTTGACCACAAAGCTGTGCTTTTTCTTCCCAAAATGGCACATAGGTTTCAGCTTCTGGCTGATTGTCAGGGGGTCCCAGGTGCCCTGAGTTGAGGAGAATACTGAGATGGCATCTGGGTTTGATTAGTTACGTCTGCCATGGGTTGGAGGGAAGCAGAAGTATGATGCCATCCCTACAGCATGGTGCTCTCCAGGAAACTAACCCCAACACCTAACATCAGGAAGGTGTAGGTCCAGAACCTGGACACAAGGTCTTCTGAAATCAAACTCCACTTCTTTCTCACTATCCCAAATTGTTCCCCCTGCCCCCCCTTTTTTTAAATTAGAGTAAAAGTGCTTTACAATGTTGTGTTAGTTTCCACTTTACAATGAAGTGAATCAGCTGTAAGTATACCTATATCCCCTCCCTCTTGGACCTCCCTCCTACCCCCCATCCCACCCATCTAGGTCATCACAGAGCATGGAGCTGAGCTCCCTGTGCTATACAGCAGGTTCCCACTAGCTATCTATTTTACACATGGTAGTGTATTTATGTCAAACCTAATCTCCCAATTCATCCCACCCTCTCCTTCCACCCCCGTGTCCACATGTCTGTTCTCTACATCTATGTCTCTATTCCTGCCCGACAAATAGGTGCATCTGTACCCCAGACAAAGTGAAGTAAGCCAGAAAGGGAAAAACCAAATTGTTTTTTTAAATGCTTTCTGCAAACTTCATCCTAGGTATTTCTGTAGCTTCAATGCCTGTATCAACAAAGATATGATGCCTTCACTGAACTCATTTGATACATTTGCCTGAACTGACTGCATAGTGGAGGAGATGACAGGGATTTTGCCTGTTTTCCCAGATGAAGGAACCAAGGCAGAATGTCACAGAGCTAGTCAGTAGTGAAACTAGGACTCAGATCTAGAACTGTGATCTCCACATGGTGTTCTCAGCACTAAAGCCTGCTGAGGGAGGAGGGTTGGGAGGGAGAAAGGAGTGACAGTTGTTCCAGGGGGGGAGGCCGTGGAGAAAAGAAATTGCCGCAGGTCTGTTTGTTCACACTTCCCTCTAAATAAGGGCTGTGTGTCTCAGCACATAAACAATGAAATAAACTGCCTCTGGCAGGCTCAGGGTGGAGTATCAGTGTGAGGAAACTGCCTTGCTGATATCCTTGGTGTTCTGGATCGGAAGAGGGGTAGGAGGCACAGGCACAGAAACTCTGAGTGGGAAAGAGAGGCCAGTCTGGGGCACAGACCCAGGGGCTAAACTGGTCTTTTCGGAGGAGATGACCCCCCTTTACCCTGTCCTCCATACTCCTCCTCTCTCCCCTGATTTTTGATGTTTGACCCTGCACAACCTTTTAATTCCACAAGGAGAGAAACTCAAGATGCCAGCATCCCTGAGAGGCAGGCACAGCTGCACCAATTTCATACTAAGGTGTAAATGACTGATAGAAACAACTCACATCTGAACTCTTTATTAAATATTTGGAGAACAACAATCTGTGCAGAGCACCGTGCTTGGCACCCGCCATGGATAAATTCTACATCCTTAGGGAATTTACAAACATAGGGAGCATGCAATGGATACGTTCTCTTCTCTGTAGTCTCATAGCCCTATGTATTGGGTTGTAACAATCTCATATGTCGTATTCTTTGAGCACTTACTCTGTGCTCTTTTTGGTGGAGGTACATAAGTCAAGACTCTTCACTACCTGGAGCTCACACTCTTGCCTGGGAGATAGCAAAGGGAAAAGAGCATCTAGTCCAGCGTGAGAGATGAACTAGCTAAAGGACACAGCAAGAGACTGGAAGGGGAGGGCAAGCCTTCCTGGGGAAGGCATGAAGAGCTTACAGGGGAAGAGACTCCTAATCGAAATTTAAAGGACAAAGGCAAGCTGGATATAGACAAAGAAGAGGGAGAACATCAAAAACTGAGAAGAGCTTATGTGAAGATATAAGCTGTCTTTTTTAAAAAATCAAGAAATGATGGTTTTTTTTTTTTCATGCGGCAAGAGTATAAAATCAAAGAAGAAAGGCGAACAAGAAGCGAGATTGGTGAAGTAGATAAGCTCACGATGGGACCTGTAAGTCTCACTAAGAAGTTTGAACTTAGAGGTCATGGGGAGCCACTAAGGGTTTTTAAGCAGAGAAATGAAAAGATAAATGTGACTTTCACTCTGGCTGATGAGAGGAGAGTGGCTGAGAGAGCGGCAGATCAGATTATGGTTCCCAACTCTTCACTTTCTCCCTATATCTATAATTCTATATCGACAGCTTTCGTTATGCCACTTTGCAGTGACTCCCTCTAGGGTGGGATTTCTTAACGTCAATAGTATTGGCCTTTTGTATCGGGTCATTCTTTGCAGTGGGGTCTGTCCAGTGTATTATAGGATGTTTAGCAGCATCCTTGATCTCTACCCACTATAGTCCAGTAAAACTGCCACCCCTGCTCCCTGTCCCCATCCCACTTTCCTACACAGTTTGCCACGGACTGAGATGCCGTTTGAAGACTTCTTCCCCTCCTTTCCCTGCCCATTCTTTAGACAGATTCTGTAAAGGTTTTCCCTGCGATTTTACCAATAACAACTCTAGGAAAAGCAAAGGGAATTAAGAGCATAATAAACACAGGGATTCTACCAAGTTATAGGACAAGACACGGGGAGGGGGAAGGATAAGCTGGGATGAAGTGAGAGAGAGGCATGGACATATAGACACTACCAAATGTAAAATAGATAGCCAGTGGGAAGCAGCCACATAGCACAGGGAGATCAGCTCAGTGCTTTGTGACCACCTAGAGGGGTGGGATAGGGAGGGTGGGAGGGAGACGCAAGAGGGAGGGGATATGGGGATATATGTATATGTATAGCTGATTCACTTTGTGATACAGCAGAAACTAAACACACCATTGTAAAGCAATTATACTACAATAAAGATGTTAAGAAAATATATAGGAATATCTCTGATATTGCAAAGTGACCCTGGGGGACAAAATCATCCATGCTACTCCCCTAGTTTAAAACTGCCATTCTAGAAAAAGTTGGAATATACGACTCTGACCAACTGATCTGTTTGATTGAGCTAGTGGAATGTGAGCAGTTGTCATATATGTCACATCCAACCAGCGGCTTTAAATGAGCTTTCTTTCCTGTCTCAGTTGACTCTTATTATGCCATAATAAGAGCAGGCCCCAGGTAGCCTCTTTCAGCCTGGATTCCAGAATGAAGACATGTGTAGCTGGCCTGAACCAGCCTGAAGCCTGGAGTCGGTCAAGCCTGGCTTAGATCAGATGAACCACAGCCAACCTGACACTCATGGGTCCCAAATAAAACATTGCTTTATAAACCTCTAGAATTATAGAGTTGTTTGCTATGCAGCATTACTGTAGCAAAAACTTGGCTAACACAAGGAGTAAGGCTGGATGCAAGGAAGTCAGTGTAGATTTGTTTAAAGCCAATTCACTGGAGAACACTCTCCCTGGGTCGATAGACGTGGCAGAAGGGTAGGACCTGGGGTGACTGGGGAGATGTGGGAATTCCATCATCCCGAGAGCTCCAGATTCAGTGACTTGGCTCCCCATCCCCAGTGCAGGCACAGGACCTTGGCAAGTCACGCCATCTCTTTAATGCCCCTTTTCCTATCAAGAAAAGGAAGCATTTGGTCTCCCTGATGCCTATAGTGGCCTCGAGCTCTGGTTAGTACAGAGTGTTAGGTTAACTAGAGGTACCTGCAATATCTGACCAGACATTGCCCGTAGAACAGGTCACTACCCAGAGATTCTCCAGTGACTGAGAAGCTCTCCCTGTGGCTCGGTTAGGGACAGGATGTTTTGAGCTCTTGACGTGAAAGAATCAAGGAGTTTTCTTGAGAACTCACTGAGACTGTACCTATGGCTAACTAAACTGTACTCTTTTAATCCAACTCTCCCTGGACTGACCAGGAGGAGATTTAAGTTTTAGCCCAGGCTCTGCTTCCTCCTAGCTGCACAGACTTATGCCATGACTAGATGACCTCTTCAGGAACTTTCAACCCTAGTATCCAATGAAGCTAAGAAAGCTCTCGTTTGTTTCTCCAGTGGACTCTACATATTTGTCATCCCTATACCCACCTATTTCCAATCATTGCTGTCACTGACCCTTCTATCCATCCATTCATCCAATAAGTATGTATTAGGCATCAATTATGTGCCAGGAACAGCACTAGGTACCTGAATATTCAGAATGGGCAAATCTGATCATTGCCCTCTTGAAGCTTATCTAGGTTGAGGATTGCAAACCAGTGGTCCATGGACCGGTTCTAGCCACAGATTTGTTTTCTTTGGCTTATGCAATATGGGTTCTTTTGAAAAAAGTAGATGACCTTGTAATAGTGGCCCCACGTTCCATAAGGCATCAATTGTCTGGAACAGAGGGCAGTGGGCATGTATATGTGCAAGTGTATATGTGTGTGTGTGTGTATATTAATATTACCAGGGGGCATTTTTTTAAATGGTTTCTGAAAACTTGATTTCCGTTTGAATCCACCACTTTCCTTATTTCTTCCACAATGAGTTAGTCTTAGCAATCATTCCTCTCCTGGGACAACAGCAATAGTGTAAATAATTACCCAACACCCATGATTGAAACCCCTAGTTCACCCACCACATAAAAGACTAAGTGATATTCTAAACATGTGAACCAGAACAAGTTACTTCTTTAATTAAAATCCCATTGCACTTCTAAGAAAACTGAGATTCAGAACCACATCCCACAGAGGCTTTCGTGACCTGCCCCCTGGCAACCTCCCCACCTCCCTGTTCTCGTTTGCACCATCATCCCATTGCTCTGACCACAAGGGGCTTCTTCCTCTTCCTCAGACACAGCAAACTCGCTCCCTCCTTTGCCTGGAACACATTCCCTCCAAGGATACCTCCTCCAAGAGCCAATTCCTGATCCCCAGTCTAGAGGAAGTCACCCTTTAACTCTCCCTCAAAGCACCATTTATGTTCCTTCGTTGCACAAAATAAACGTTACAACGATACCTTTATTTCTGTGGTTATTTGAGTAAAGTCTGTCTCCCCCACTATATTGCAAGCTACTCGGAGGCCATATTCTTGTAGGTCTTGTTCGTTGTTGTATTCTTGATGCTTACGGCAGAGCCTAGCACTTAGTAGGTGTTCAGTATTAATTGCATGATTAGATGAATGAATGAGTAGGAGTTGGCCAGCTGGAAGATGAGGGGAACTATATTCCAGGCAGAGGGGATACGATGGGCAAAGGCATGGAGACATCAGATTATAGTTCTTCTTTCTCTAGGATCAACTGAACTCCAGTATCCCATAACTCCCTTGTGAACTTTGATGATCACAACTGGATGTGGCCGTAGAGGATGTCTGCTTTGAATTCTCCAGATTGTTCATGTGGAAACTGGAGTTCAGAGAGGGCGAATCCCCAGGCCAGCGGCAAGCCACGGCCCAAAGCCTGGTCTCCTAATTCTGGGCACAGGGGTTCCCACTAGCCCTCACCACGTGGGGAAGTAGGAAAGAAAGCTTGTTAGCCATAAGTGACCTCACTGAGATCTCACCAAGCAACAGAGAAGAAATACTTTCAGAAACCAATTTCTTTTTGGTCTGAAAAGAGGAAAACAATAAAGACCTTAAGAGGGAAATAAACTTGAGTGGTGAGTGCCTGGCTAAGAGAAAATTAAAGGAAAACCACTGACTGCAGGCAACAAAAAGGAGCATGTAGGCACTTGGAAGAGTAGGTGAGGAAAGTAAGACAGAGTAAGACAAGAAGCTGTATATTCAAGAATTCCTGTCGCTGTGACCGAGTCAATCTCCTCCTCGAAAACCACCCATGGCTCCCCATTTCCTGGAGGATAAAATTAGAGAATCAGAGTATTTGAGTTAGAAGCTTGTCTAGTGGGTGCCTATATAGCTCAACCATCATTTAACTGAAAAATAATGTTTTTAAAGTACCTAAAGAAATATGCAGTTGTTATGGCGAAACACAAATACTACCGAAGCCGAAGTTAAGTTTAAGCATATGCCTTTACCATCATTCAACCCACTCCCTTCCCCAAAAGTAACGCTACTAACAGTCGGCATGATTCCTTACAGAAAAGTCAATATATTTACAAATATTATATTTTTAAGTGATATCCAGAAATTGTACACTTCAAATTGTTCTCTGGTTTACTTTTTACTATAATATTATATATTTAGTGATTTTTCTACCTCAGTAAATACAGATCTAGGCCATTATTTATAAATGGTTGAATACAATTTTATAAAGGAGAGTTGTCATAATTTATGTGACTCTTCTCCGTTTTATTAACAGCTAAAATGTCTTCAAAATTTTACCACTAAACTACTGAAATGTATATTCTTATAAAAGGAAATGTATGCTCATGGGTGTTATGTCTGTAGGACAGATGCCTATAAATGGAATTGCATATGCATTTCTAATTTTAGTACTTTCATTGACAGTGAAAAAAATAAAAACGAATCATCACGGAGTACTCACTATGTGCCAGGCACTGCTCTCAGCATTTTCCATGGATCATTATATTTAATTTCTACATTAGAATTATTAATGTAGACTCTGATATGGATAAGGAAAGTCGGGTGCAGAGAGGTTAAGTAACTTGCCTAAAGTCACACAGAGCCAGATGTGGTCCTGGGTGGTCTGACTTCACAGCCCATGTTCCTAACCCGTTTTAATTTTTTGTCATTTAATGAAAATATCCATTTTCAAGCAACTTAAACAACACTGGATTTAATGAACTATATACACATATATATTTTTTACTAACAATATAAATTTTACGTTTTTTATTTCAATGTGCATTCCCTTGATATTTTGTGGGGTTGAAAACTTTTCATATGTTTATTAGCCTTTTGTATGTCTTGTATTGATTGTCTTTTTATATTCTATGCCTATTTTTCTATGAAAAATTTAAATAATTGTAAAGAGTTCTTTGTATATTCTGATTATTAATCACTTGTTACATATATTGTAATATTTTTCTTATTCTGCATTTTTCTTTTTAATTTGTGTTGTGTCTCACAAAAAAAGAAATGAAAAAATGTATTATAATCAAGTATATCAGTCTTTTCCTTATGGTCTCAAAAGTTTTGAATCCTCCATTGGACGACTTTCCCAACCTAAGGTAATAAAACTACTCCTCTATAGTTATTATAATGCTTCCCATATTTTGTTTTTAAAACATATCTTTAATACATCTGGGTATTATTTTTATATATGTTGTGAATTAGAGATAATTTTTTCAATGGTTATTCAATTGTCTAAACACCATTTCTTGAATTGTGACTCCTTTTCTGTCAGATTTGAAATGAAACTCTTATCATAAATTCTCAAACACCACAGATTGGATTCTAGTCTCTTTTCTGTTCTTTTAATAGATTTGTCTAGTCTTTGGACAATTCCAGGCTTTGAGAAAAAAATTAATTTCCATATGCCTAGAATATGATTTTATTTCTGATAGGGCAAGTTGAACTTATTGTATTTCACATTCAAAATACACTTAGCTATTCTTACTAATGTACTCTGTAGGTGAATTTTAGAATCAGCTTGTTGAGTTCTATTTTTAAAAATGGGATTTTGATTCTAGCCTCTTCATTTTATAAAGGGGGACTGAGATCAGAGAAAAGAAGGCATTTATTCAAGGTCACATATGTGTAAATAACATGCAAATAATTCATTTCTAGGGTAGCTGCCCTGTCCTGACCAGAGAGTCACGACCCTAAGGATCTCATCCATGTACACCTCCTCTGGGACCACATATCTTCCCTACCCTTGTCCATTGAACAAACACCAACAGATCCTCCTTTATCTGGAAGGATCAAGGAAGAAATGTGCTGTTATTCTGCTCATGCACACTTCTTCCTAAATTCCACTCCTTCTTCTCAATGGTCTCCTGCCAAGTTCGGTGTCCCCAATCTGTGTTTTGTAGCACCAATTTCTCACAAAACATAACATTTTCCACGTTATACTGTGATGGTCCGTTGATGCATCTTGGAGGGTGGGTGTAATCATGAAGCAGTCTCAGGTTCCCCCCTTTCATTTATTGCTTAGTTGCAGGAGTTTGAAACAAAGGAATCTTGCTTTATGAAACAATGGTGGGGGAGTATTTGTATCCAATGGATTGATGTTAAATTCTACTTTAAATTCACTGGTGAAGGTCATTATAAGGTCAACAATGGTAGTACATTTTGAAAACCGAAGGACATTTTGCAAAATCACTAATTGTGATACTCACTTTTTGTTCACAAATATGTCACCGTTTCTCTTTCCTGACACATAGAAGAATTACTCTTCCTTGGCCTGTTGAAGTTAGGCCTGGCATGAAGACTTGCTTTGGCCAATGAAATAGGAGCAGAAATGATGTGTGTCACTTCCAGATGGCAGTTTTAACAGCCAGTGTGTGGACCACAGATTCCCTGCATCCTGCCTGAGTGACCATGGAAGCATGTGTTGAGATGGAGCTTCCCTTGGCCTCGTTCCCTGAGTGACCAAGATAAATAGACCACTCTCTGCCCACCCATGGTGTTCAAGTAGCATAAGTAAAGCAACAAATGTTTGCTGTTAAGTCACTTAGATTTGGGGATTGCTACCAAAGTATAGTCCAGCCTGTCTTGCCTGATACTGATTATCCCACTGCTCAGTGTAGATGCTCTTTTATTAGGAAGATGGGAACTTATACTGACTACTCTGCTGTTTCCTCTTGGTTTCTTTAACTACATTTCTTCAAACTTATTAGACTCAGGTTGTCTTATACTTTAAACCACTTATTTCCTTTACAAGCTGCTAACCCTAAAGCAAAGAGCTTCCTTAAAAACAAAACAGATCATTTGTAGAGATGTGGATGGACCTAGAGACTGTCATACAGAGTGAAGTAAGAAAGAGAAAAACAAATATCGTATATTAACACGTGTATGTGGAATCTGAAAAAATTGGTATAGACGATCTTATTTACAAAGCAGAAATAGAGACACAGACGTAGAGAACAAACGTATGGACACCAAGGGGGAAGGGGCTGTGGGATGAACTGGGAGATTGGGATTGACATATATACTCTATTGATACTATGTATAAAATACATAACTAATGAGAACCTACTGTATAGCACAGGGAACTCTACTCAATGCTCTGTGGTGACCTAAATGAGAAGGAAATTTTAAAAAGAGGGTATATATGTATACGTATAGCTGATACACTTTGCTGTACAGTAGAAACTAACACAATATTGTAAAGCAACTATACTCCAATAAAAAAAAATTAAAAAACAAAACAAAACAGGATGTTGGCGATTATAAAGTAATCCTCAGAGAATATGACAAAAATAGAGAATCATAAACTCGGTTTTACTCGAAAAATAAATTGCATCAAATTTATGGTCTGAAGTTCAGCCAGTATGTCTAGTTGGTTGAGTCCTTCATTCATCCCCGGTTTGAGGGGCCTCACCACATGCCACACCCAAGGGATAAAGAAGGGGAGAAAGTGGTGCTGTGTTCAAGGAGGTCCCTTTCCCGTTGTACAGGCAGCTTTTTCAATGATAATGATGATGGACATGATGACAAGGCTGCCAGGAGAGATCATGTGCAAAGTCTTCCAGGGAACAGAGGAAGGTAAACCAGCCTTATCTATCTAGAGCCACAAGGAAATTTTCACAGAACAAGAGGCATTTGAGTTGGATTTGAAGAATGTGCAAAGGTTCAGGACGTGTCTAAGGAGATGGATATTTTAGGCAAGGAGATCAATATGTGGGGAAACAAGACAGTACATGGTCATGCCCTAAAGCTGGGCGTTAGCCAGTGTGACATATATACACAGTCAAATTCCTCTAGGGGCCAGTCGGGCAATATGCATACATGAAACAGAAGTGATGGGGACACTGGTGAACTGGCAGCATATGTCCCATGTAAATGAGCAGTCCCTCCTCAGCTCCAGCTCACTCTTCCCAGATCCTAGCCCAGTATTCCCAGATCTTTTCTCCTTATTCCCTCCTCCTTCTCTTCCTCCTTCTTCTTTTCTCCTTCATCATCATCTTCTTCTTCCTCTTCTTCTTCGAGCCAGAAATCCAGATATCCATGGAAAGTCTGGTTTACACTTTGTGTTCACAGGACCAAGACAGATAGTGAAGATATTTAGCAGTTACCATGGCAAGGGCACTTAAAAATAAGATGTAGACTGCACATAAACAGTAAGTGTGGTCTTTCCAGTGACTCTTGGCTGAACATTAGTTCTGCATGGGACACATTTGGACTGCCCCTAGGCCACCAGTTTACAAGCTCTAATCTCAAACTAAGAAAGAAAGAATAAGCAGTAGAGGTGAGGAGGCTGTGAGAAGGCTTGAGTGTGATCACAGTGGATTTTTGCATATACTGTGTCAATTAGCTTTTTCTGTGCTAGGAAACACCCCAAAATGTAGATGCTTAAAAAAATTGATATATTTCATAATTTGGTAGGTCAGCAATTAGCCTGGGCTCAGCTAATTTCACTCATACATCTGTAGTCAACTAACAAGTCCTGCTAGCTGCCAAGGCTGGTTTGTCTAGGGAGGGCCTCAGCTAAGTTATCTTGTCTCTCATCCACATGGTCTTTCATCCTCCAGCCAAATAGCTCAGGTTTACTCACATGGCCACAGCAGCAAGAGAATGCAATTTCTACTGTCCAATGTTTTTCAAGCCTCCCTTGCATCACAATGGCTAACATGCTGTTGGCCAAGGCAAGTCACATGGCTGAGCCTAGGCAGAATAGAGTGAGTGGTGGGGAAGGGGACAGGGGAATACAGGGAGGGCAAGAATTTGTGAACATTTTTGCCTTCTACCACATTTGCTATTAAGATTATACAAAGGGTCACACTGTCAAATTAGACTCACAAGAATCGAAGATCTTATCCAATATCAAACTTCACTAATAATTCAGAGGATAGAGGTGAAGGTGACATACAAACCAAGCATGAGAAGTCCAAAAGATCACCAATCCTTCCTCTTAGGCTTTTCCTCATCACCAGGACATGCTCTGCTTTAACACATGGGGTCCACCACTTTCCCAAAGGGAGATTTTCAGCATGAAGTGTCTCTGTCTTACACCCTGATTACCACATACCTGAAGCTGACATTTTCCAGCAAGCTATGGTCCAGAAATCTATAAATTCCAGGTTTGTTTACCATAGCAATCTAATCTTATCAAGTATATCCTGCTGAAATAATTCCATTGATAAGGACTCTTTTTTTTTTAAACATCTTTATGGGAGTATAATTGCTTTACAATGGTGTGTTAGTTTCTGCTTTATAACAAAGTCAGCTTTATAACAGAATCAGCTATACATATACATATACATATATCCCCATATCTCCTCCCTCTTGCATCTCCCTCCCACCCTCCCTATCCCACCCCTCTAGGTGGTCACAGAGCACCGAGCTGATCTCCCTGTGCTATGCAGCTGCTTCCCACTAGCTATCTATTTTACATTTGGTAGTGTATATATGTCCATGTCACTCTCACTTTGTCCCAGCTTACCCTCCCCATGTCCTCAAGTCCATTCTCTACTTCTGCATCTTTATTCCTGTCCTGCCCCTAGGTTCTTCAAAACCATTTTATTTTTTTATTTTTTAGGTTCCATATATATGTGTTAGCATACGGTATTTGTCTTTCTCTTTCTGACTTACTTCACTCTGTATGACAGACTCTAGGTCCATCCACCTCACTACAAATAACTCAATTTCGTTCCTTTTTATGGTTGAGTAATATTCCATTGTATATATGTGCCACATCTTTATCCATTCATCTGTTGATGGACACTTAGGTTGCTTCCATGTCCTGACTATTGCAAATAGAGCTGCAATGAACATTGTGGTACATGACTCTTTTTGAATTATAGTTTTCTCAGGGTATATGCCCAGTAGTGGGATTCCTGGGTTCTATGGTAATTCTATTTTTAGTTTTTTAAGGAACCTCCATACTGTTCTCCATAGTGGCTGTATCAATTTACATTCCCACCAACAGTGAAAGAGGGTTCCCTTTTCTCCACACCTTCTCCAGTATTTATTGTTTGTAGATTTTTTGATGATAGCCATTCTGACTGGTGTGAGGTGATACCGCATTGTAGTTTTGATTTGCATTTCTCTAATGATTAGTGATGTTGAGCATCCTTTCATGTGTTTGTTGGCAATCTGTATATCTTCTTTGGAGAAATGTCTGTTTAGGTCTTCTGCCCATTTATGGATTGGGTTGCTTGTTTTTTGATATTGAGCTGCATGAGCTGCTTGTAAATTTTGGAGATTAATCCTTTGTCAGTTGCTTCATTTGCAAATATTTTCTCCCATTCTGAGGGTTGTCTTTTCGTCTTGTTTATGGTTTCCTTTGCTGTGCAAATGTTTTTAGTTTCATTAAGTCCCATTTGTTTATTTTTGTCTTTATTTCCATTTCTCTAGGAGGTGGGTCAAAAAGGATCTTGCTGTGATTTATGTCATAGAGTGTTCTGCCTATGTGTTCCTCTAAGAGTTGTCTGGCCTTACATTTAGGTCTTTAATCCATTTTGAGTTTATTTTTGTGTATGGTGTTAGGCAGTGTTCTATTTTCATTCTTTTATATGTAGCTGTGCAGTTTTCCCAGCACAACTTATTGAAGAGGCTGGACTCTCTGTTATCATTTCATCAATAAAGGCCATCAGGATTTCTAATGGAATATTTACCAGATTTGACCTGGCTGTTTCTTTCTTCTTTTCATTTTTCTTTATTCATCCCTCCCTGGTAGAAAGAATGGTTGAAATTCCAACTGCTAACCTTTTCCTTCCCAACAATACTTTGGAATTTGACCTTTATATCGAATATTCACTTCTGTAACAAAAATTAAAATGTTTGGCATCATTTACCTTCTCTTTTGGCTGTGTGTGTATGTGTGTGTGTATATATACATGCATGGAAATTACTTATCATTTATTGTTGAGACTATGCATTAAGATACATTATTTAATTTCTGTGAAGCCATACTCTATCTAAAGGGAGAATTTTATTTCATTTTCTGCCCGTATCAGGTTAACTGGGAAATAGTCTTTCCTGGCAGGGGGAGAGGGTCTGTTAGAAGAACTCAAGTAACTTAATACTTGAGCTAGAACTTCTATTATGGGTTTCAGAAGAGTTTCCAGAATATTCTAGTCCTAGTGTATCATTTCTTTGGTGGTCACTTTGGGTAATAGATTGCCTTTCTGGATCAATAAAAATGAATAATATTGTTGTTAAGATTCCTCCAGAGCAAACATTTATTTGATGAGTATAATAGGAAATACCAAATACAGGTTAGAATGAGTAGAATAAACTTTGACTTAGTGAAGAGTTTTTAAAGCCCTCTGCAAGACATGCTTTCTCTGGAACCCTAGAGGAATCCTGGCAATGAGATCGTATCTGGACTCTTCGGAATCTGCACTCCTTGGAATGGCTCAGGGAATTCCAGGAAGCTACACTCTGATTACAAAATGGCAAGATCTCAAGATCATTAGAAAGGCTCATGTTCTTTCCGCCTTGCCAACTATCTGCTACTTCCTTAGTGAAATGCAAAACCATGAGGGTGCATGAGGATCTAAACGCATCATAAATGAGGTGGAAGTGAAAGGTCAACCTAAAAGAGTCAAAGAATGGCTCTATACAGAAAAAAAAAAGGCTCTGGGGCCTCCCTGGTGGCGCAAGTGGTTGAGAGTCCGCCTGCCGATGCAGGGGATACGGGTTCGTGCCCCGGTCTGGGAGGATCCCATATGCCGCGGAGCGGCTGGGCCCGTGAGCCATGGCTGCTGGGCCTGCGCGTCCGGAGCCTGTGCTCCGCAACGGGGGAGGCCACAACAGTGAGAGGCCCGCATACCGCAAAAAAAATAAAAAAATAAAAAAATAAAAAAAAAAAAAGGCTCTGTACAAAGCAAATAAAGAACAGCTACCAAACCAACCGAACAAAAATAGACAAGGGTCAGTTTATTTGCAGAAAGGTACAGATGAGTCTGTACTTTCTATTAGAGTGGTATACAATAAAGACCAAAGCTACAAGGTCCTTGGAGGGCAACTGGTTCAGCGCTTCCTGAAGGGTAGTACACAGGTCGGTTGGTGCATGAGTTTACGATGTTATGATACTTGAATCGACCTTTTATTTTCATGTTATGTATTCATTTTAATGAATGTAATGAAGAGGGTTTTTTTGGGGGGTGTTTTGTATTGTTTTGCTTTTTGCTATTCATCATTCAAGCTGCCTTTCAATTAGCACCCTGTTCTCCCTACTGGGGAATCTCCCATTTTGTGCTGTCCTGGGGATCCTTGATCATCTATGGCAGGCAAAGGGACCAAATTTTCATCCTCCCCATCCCTATCCCAAGGTAGACAGGGTATAGATGTGGCTTGGCCAACAAGATAATCTCTCTGGGATTTTGAATTCTGAGCAGGTGACACAGTGATGGCTGAGGGATGGCTGATGGTCATAGTCATACAGTGGCTGTGGTGTGGCAGTGGCATTTTGCAGAGACCAGAGTGGTTACTCTGCAAGACCACTGCTGCCATGCTTCTGCTGCCTTGTCAACCGGAATATTTTGATACTTGCTGCTTTCAAGTCAGATCTTCGAGCCTCCTGAAAGCTATATGAAGCCACAGTATCCCTCCAGTAAAACCTCTTTGCTGAAGATGGCTGGAATTTTTTTCAGTTGTTTTCAACCAAAGACCTTCTAACTGATTCAGTGTGAAAACATGTAATTAGCAAAGCAAACCCATGATTTTATGAATATTATTCCTTAAGAAATAGTAAAGCTTTAAAATCAGATTGATTTAAGTAAAGCTTTAAAATCAGATTGATTTAAGTGAAATTAAAGGAAAAACATTAGAGAACCAGCAGTGTGTGAATACAGAAAAACTGTGATGGTTAGGAAGGTAGAGAAGTAGTTCAAATAACTTTGTAAAGGCAAACTCTTTTTCTTCTGTTTATTCTCTGTCCTTAAACTTGGTATTGACAAGTCCAACAGCATGGTGCACACAAACCACATACATCCCCCCTTTCATTGAGTCATTCACTGCTGAGGAATAAGACCTCTTCGCCACACAGAAACATTTAATAGACCAATTTTGGTAGTTTTATTCCTCAAGAAACAGTGCATTCCAGCCCAGCAATGACACCCCCTTGAGAGTAACATGGAACACTCTCTGATCTGCAGCTCAGTCGGATAACCATTCTTTTCCTGAAGCCATCTCATCAGCATGACTTAGGAGTGCAGTAATTAGCTTGACCAGGGAATCAAGTCCTGTTTCCTTTACATTTTTCTTTTCCTTTTTTTTAAAACATCTTTATTGGAGTATAATTGCTTTACAACGGTGTGTTAGTTTCTGCTTTATAACAAAGTGAATCAGTTATACTTATGTTCCCATATCTCTTCCCTCTTGCGTCTCCCTCCCTCCCACCCTCCCTATCCCACCCCTCTAGGTGGTCACAAAGCACCAAGCTGATCTCCCTGTGCTATGCGGCTGCTTCCCACTAGCTATCTAAATCTTGAAATAATTTTCCAGAGGAAGCCAACAGAGACCTATCCCTTTACCTTAACTACCCAGTGAAACAGTCCCCAGTGGTATTTCCCTTTCCTCATCCATGCCAATTACAGCATTATTAACCTAGAACAAATCAAAAATTGTCCACATGGGAAGGATGCAGGGCTCTACGGTGGGAAGGAGAACAGTCCCGAGTTTGAACCTTAGCTGCCCGCTGAGTGGGGTTTGGAAGGGCAGTTGAAAAGAGAAAGGCCTTCCAGGAAGAGGTAGTGCATGTGTGGAACTATGGAATGCAAAACTATCTGGAGAGATGGGTGAACCGCAGGAAGGGCGGTATATCTGGAGAACACGGCGTGAGAGGGCTGTGGTGGCAGGAGGCAAGGCTGTACTTGATGCTAAGGAGATTGGATTTTAGCTGGTAGCTGGTGCGGTGCAGTGAATAGACCACAGCTGGGCAGTCAAATCCCCCTGTATTGGAGGTCCTGACCTGCTACTTACCAACTGTGAAATTGGGATAACAAGACTTCTTTTGTAGAGTTATTTTGAGGATTAGAGATGTGTGCAGACTGTGGCACCACGCCTAGCTCAGAGATGTTCTTATGTAGAGAGTTGCTTTTTTTAGGAAATGAACGGTCATTGAAAGTATTTATTGTGGTGTTGAAAGATCATCTCGCTGATGAATGGAGCATTGATTGAGGGGAAACTCGTTAGAAAGGCAACCCGATGGAAGGTCATTGTGCTTTACTGGACAAGAAAGAGCCTGGGGGAGGGCAGTGGCCTGGGGGAGGGTAAAGGAGAGGAGGGACCACTCAGGAGGAATTTGGAAAGTCAAATCTACAGGACCTGGGGTGCGTTGTAAGTGGTGGGCAGAGGATTGGGTGGGTTTGAGGAGCAGGTAGAGTTTAAGATGATGACCAGGCTTTTTTCTTGGATGAGAGTGGTAGCCCCACTGAAGACATAGAATGACAGAAGGAGGGGCAGATTTTACATGGCAAAGATTGGATCTTAATTTAGGTATAAGCAAAGCCAAAACCAGGAAGTAAAAATATAATCAAATTCCCAGGTTGTTTATCTACCCTTGGTCAAAATCCAGATATTTATGAATATACAGGGACAAGGAGGTATCATCATGAAAGAGCATTGGATTTAGATTCAGAAGACCAGGCATGTCACCTCTGTCTGTCTAGCCTTGCTGTGTAATTTTGGGAAAACATTACCAAGCTTCTCTGAGCTTCAGTTTCCTAATCCATAAAACAGAGATAATAAGCATCACTCCTGCCGCCGCCATCACAGTGTACAGTGTGGAGTGACTCCCCAGAGCCACTTGTCTCAAGACCTCGGTCCCTAGTGTCTCCGGCCCATGCAGGTATGGGTCAGCCATGGGATTTTGTGGGTCATGAATGCTCCCGTGTTTTAAAAAGCAGGTGCAGAGTTCCAAATTGTCCTGGTTGCCTTCCGTGGTAGGACTCGCCCACAGACTCTAGAGCAAGGACAGCATGCTCCTTTGTGGGAACGCACTGCACTCTCCACCATCTGCCCGAGGCAGAGGGAAATGGAGACAATGTTCTGTCCTCTGCAGGGCCTGGCGCCGCCAGGAAGAGACAGGACAAGAAGATCTGTTCCCCTCAATCCCGAGAGAATGGCTGCTGACAGTTTTCTTCGGGCTTCACTGAAACCAAGATGAGAAGGAACTTGAGAATTTTAGTAGGAAGGATGGAAGGAAGTAAATACAGAAGCCTAGAAAGAAGTGAGAGCACAAAGGAGGGAGTTTGATCAGTAACCTGACCTCCATCTCCTTGTGTTTTCAGCACTCGGGACCGAGTACTAGTAACTGTGACCTCCAAGGCAAGTACTAGTGGCCTACTCCTTAATCCAGTTTCCCCCGTTCATTCTTCATGATTCAGCCCAGATGGCACCTCTTAATCATCGTGGCCAGGTGAGATGGTCCCCTGGATGCTCCCACACTATTCTCTTTCAATGTACTCCCTTCTTTGTGTAGCAATGATCTATTTACATGCCAACCTTCCTCACAAGACTGGGGGATACATGTTATTACTACCACCATCCTTCGTAAACAGACAAGAAGGTTGGAACTCGGAGAAATTAAGTACCTTCCCTAAGGTCACAGAGCTAGGATGTGGCAGATCCAAGATTTAAACCTGCCTTACCTTGGTCCCATTCCAAAGCTCTTAATTTTCCCCATTTCAAACTGTTTTCTACAACAAATAGATTGCTAAAGCGTCCCCGTAGGAAATGTGTTTTCTCTAAAATGAACCTCAAGCTGGACACTCAAGAGTGGTCCCAAGGGTCTTGGGGCGATGGAATATTCTGCCTTTCAAAGAGAATGATCGTATAATTCACAAGTTTGCCTTTCAATTAACTGAGGACTGTGGCTCTTTATTTAATGTTATTTCTACATAATCTAATTTTGGCTGCAGGTTAATGGACCCGTGGGGAGTTATTGCTACTTCAGTTTCAAAAGCATTCAGCAGCATTCCCAGATTATTGGTTGTTAATGGAATCACCCAGCTGTTTTAACTTTCTCCCAATCCTTCTTGAGGTGACCCTAGAGAAGAGGGCAAAAATAGCGACCGTAGGACTCACTTTTAGGACATCGGGACTTGCTGAGCTCTATCCATGTCTGCCAGCCCTGTGGCCACACTTGATTCCAGGTCTGAGAAAGCCACAGGCTCATCACCAGACCCTACTTGTCCCATACTATTATTCATGCAAAAAATTTACTAAGCACCTAGTATGCCCAACGTACTATGCTGGTACGGCTGGAGACACGGAGATGAATCAAGTATGGAGTGAAGTAAGAATCCCACCTGGTTGGGATAATCACTAAAGCTGCAGCTTCCTTATATGCAGGGTTCATCTGAAGTTTCATCAAGGTGCTCATCATTGCTTATCTGTTCATCCAAGTAATACAGATGGAAAATCTACCGTGCACCAGCTACTTTCCCAATGGTACCTTCTGATGACTCCAGCTTGTAAGAGCTGATGGTCTCATCAGGGATACAGATAAATTAATAGGTAATGACGGTTCACAGTGACAAATCAGCAAAGTTGGAAGCAACAGCGGATTATAAGCACATAGAAGATTCATTCCTATTCAGGATTGAGAAATCAAGCGATCTTCCTAGAGGATCTTAGAGTTTAGTCTGAGTTTAGACCTCCTGAAGAGGAGTCAGCGCCAAGAATTAGCAAAGAGGTAGAGGAGGGGCACTGTTTAGTTGGAGGACCAGCATGAGAAGAAACACAGGATGAGAAAGAGTAAGTCATAGTGGGGAAAGTATGGTGGTTAAGTGGCTAAAGTAGAGTTCAGGGTAAAGATAACAGTAAAGAGGGATGAGGCTGGAGAAAAGAGACCCATCCAGAACATAAAGGTCCTCAGAAGTCTGCAGAAGAGATTAGACTTCATCCTGTAGATAATGAAGGTGTGTAGATGTTCTCTTAGGTGAGTGACATGAGCAGATTCGGACTTTTGACAAATCATCCGGCTGCACTATGTAGACTTGATTTGGGCATTGAAAAATGGGATGCTGGAGGAATTGGACCAAGACAGTAACCAGAGCTACTGAGGAAGCAATAAAGCTGAAGAGAAGGGGAACCAATATGAAGAAAAATTGGGATCAGTGTCAACAGAAAATATCAGAAGTGAGATGAGTTTCTGTAACTGCAAACATTGGACTTTCAGAAAAGTACAAACTAGAAAGTCAACTTCAGCCCACCTCAAGCCCAGATTTCCACCTTTTGTGAATTAGGGACACCTAAGTTAATGAGGTTTTTTCTATACTGGAATACTAGATCAAAGCCATTCTACTCAAGATTTTATAAATTTAATATTTGAAGAAGAAAGAGTTTGGGAGTCTAATAGCACAGATGGCTTTGATTTTAGGCTTTGGGGGTGATTCAGGATCCAGTAGGTCATGGAAAAATTTCCCCAAATGATGGCAAGGTAAATGAATGGCTTTCATTTTAATGACAGCCCAAGCTTCATTTTCATAGATTTGTTAAATTATGCTTCACTGGTAGAATATTTAATTTGCTTTAGAAAGGAAAAGTATTCTTGGTTCCTCAAAGGCATGGGGCATAAAGATTGGTGGCCTTTTTCATAGTATTCCACTCATAAAACGGCTTCAGGTCCACACAGAAGGTACTAGAGGCAGAATGTCTTACACATTTTTAGAAGTATGAAAAGTCTTCACTCTGGAGAAGGTGATGTGTCACGTTTCCTGAAAATCACACCCCAGCTTTTGTACTGCAAAGGCGTGAGCAGAAGTGGAAGGACACGTTGTCTGGAGGCCAACCGATGGGGTCTGGAACAGCTGTTTGCACCTAACCCAGCTGCACAAGTTCGGGGAAATCACTGAATCTTTGTAGTGTGCCATCTTATCTGTGAAGTGAAGGTGGTGATGAGAATCTGCCTTGCAGGGCAACTGGAAGGCGCAAGTCAGAGCGCTCTATCCTTACTTTCAACACTGTTTTGTCGTCTGCAAGGTGAGGGGGTAACTCCTGCCGTGCCTACTTCCCAGGCTGCTGGGAGCTCGAGGGACCCACCTGATCATGGCTCCCGTTCAGATGCTGAATGCCAAGAGGGCAGGATCTGTAAGCCCTCCTGTCACAGGCTCCTGCCTGGCTCCTACCAGCGCTCAAGGGAGTTGCCAGAATTCAATCTATCAAAGAAATTTGACTTCTGCATCGTTCACTTGTAAAACGTGAAATGTGCTGTCTTTGGAAAAGAAAGAAAGCATTGTCAGGGTGAACTGGGGCTGTGGTTTGGAAAGAGACTCTTTCTAGGTCACTTACTGACATTGGTGTTGCCCAAACAGTAGCCTAGGAAGTTCTAGAGCCACAGAGTCCCCCAGAGACCCTGCTTCACACCCCTCACCCCCTGCTTCTGCCTCACCTCCCGCCCTCTTCTGATGCCCTGATCTGGGCCAGTGAGTTGGTAAGAAGAAAGCAGAGGAAAGAGATCAGGTATTGACAACTTGACCATATGTCTCTGAAATACCCTCAGGGACAGGGCAGGGGGGTATCGAATAGCTGACTGAAAGAAGAGCCGCTTCAGCGGTGTCTTTGAAGAGCACAGTCGTCACTGCCCCTGCCCTGGCTCAGCCCTTCGTCACTTCTCACCAGAACTCTTTCAACAGCATCCTGTTCTCTCTCTCTTTCACAACATGCCTGGGGTTTTCCTCCCACACAGGTTTGAAACTTCCACACTTGCCCCGAGCCCTTCCCTTGTAAAGAGTGAAGGCTTTGCAGACGTGATCGCAAATCCCGGCTCTGCCACGTGGCTACCGCTGTCCTCCCCTGAGAGGTTTGCTGCAAAGAGCCTAATAATGCAGCTATGACACGGAGTAGCCATCCAAGAAATGAGAGCTCATATTATTTAAAAAGGAAAATTCCTGACTCCTCAGCCTGGCACTGACGCTTTTCCAGGCTCAGCCTCTTGAATACTTGTCAGGATCCTGCGCTCCAACTCTGAACTATTGTCAACCGAGGTCAGTTCAGGGGCTCAGCATGCTGGGATCTCTGCATAAAAAGGATGAACCTGGGCTTCCTTGGTGGCGCAGTGGTTAAGAATCCACCTGCCAATGCAGGGGACACGGGTTCGAGCCCTGGTCCGGGAAGATCCCACATGCCGCGGAGCAACTAAGCCTGTGCGCCACAACTGCTGAGCCTGTGCTCTACAGCCCGCGAGCCACAACTACTGAGCCCACGTACCACAACTACTGAAGCCCACGTGCCTAGAGCCCGTGCTCCACAACAAGAGAAGCCACCGCAATGAGAAGCCCGTGCACCGCAACGGAGAGTAGACCCTGCTCACCGCAACTAGAGAAAGCCCGCGCCCAGCAACGAAGACCAACACAGCCAAAAATAAATAAATAAAATAAATAAATTTATAAAAAAAAAAAAAAAAGATGAACCTGAGGCTTTGGGGACCAGGGTATGCAGCTGCGGTGGGGCTTACCAAGCATTTCATGAGCATTTCACGTGACCAGTTCTGACCAATGGGTCATGAGAGGTGTCTGGAATCACTCCCCGCTTGATACAGGATCTTCTAAGTGTTCTTTCTTCATTACAATACCCTTGTTGAAATGCAGTCACGTGATCCAAGAGCCTGGCTTGCCGAGTCACTGTGTGAAGGCAAGCTGGCCTGGAGATTCTCCGGGACTCTGCATGAATAAGCAATCTTTGCTGTGCTATGCTGCTTAGATTTGGGGGTTGTTAGTTACTATAGCATAACCTAACCTATCCTAATATGTAGGTGAAATATTTATTAAACAGTTACTATTGCTTGCTTTACACAAGGCCATTAGGATAAGTGATAACAAAGATACTCATGAGCCCTGTTTTCATTTAGCAAACTAGTGATGAAGTAACACGGTAAACAGATGATTACAACACAGTGTGATACATACTCAAATACAATTTGCTCTCAGAGAATAGAGCAAGATAATTTAGTATAGTCTGGGGTCAGGGAAACTTTCTTAAAGAAAGTAACAACTAGTCAGAACCTAAAGAATGAATGACAGGGGCTTCCCTGGTGGCTCAGTGGTTAAGAATCCGCCTGCCAAGGCAGGGGACACGGGTTTGAGCCCTGGTCCCGAAAGATCCCACATGCCGCGGAGCAACTAAGCCCGTGAGCCACAACTACCGAGCCTGCGCTTTAGAGCCTGTGAGCCACAACTACTGAGCCCACACACCACAACTACTGAAGCCCGCGCGCCTAGAGCCCGTGCTCCGCAACAAGAGAAGCCACTGCAATGAGAAGCCCACGCACCACAACGAAGAGTAGCCCCCACTCGCCGCAACTAGAGAGGGCCTGCGCGCAGCAACAAAGACCCAATGCAGTCAAAAATAAGTAAATAAAATAAATAATTTTTTTTAAAAAGAATGAATGACGGGATATGCAGGGCTGTTTTGAGGATTCAGTGATATGTTCATTATCAAGGTCATGGTCAATAAATAATTCCATCTCTCACCTTCATTTTTCAAGTACTTTTACCTGGATCTAGTTACCATCTTCCCAGAAAAAATGCAAAAGTCTCTCCCTTTAATTATTAGCACACAAAATCCTCTCTCTATTCTGAATTCCCTTTACTTGAAATTCTAGAATATCCAGACTTGCTTTATACAGCCATCCTATATTTTTTGGGCTTCAGAGATAGTACAGATGAGGTATGAGTCACTCCATCTTGTGACTTAGGGAATATGTCTTAGAAACTGAGTCATAAAATTATAAAGTCATGAAACATTTGGATGGAAGACCAAAGGGAAAAAAAATAAAACTTCTTGGCATATGAATTATCTTGAAACAAATTTGTAATAGGATGTTGAAACTGAAGCCTCTGATAACAGACAAGAAATTCAAAGCCAGATCTCTGGGTTGGGAATTTGCAAAGGAAATGTCAGAAGACCTGTCCCAGAGTTCTAGGACCCTCTTCCTCACTGAGGATTTAAAGAGAATTAAGGGGGATGGAAGGAGGGAAATTATCAAGGAGCTTTCTTCAGAGATGCCATTGTACTCATGGGTCCCAGCTAAAGTGTGGTAAGAGCCTTCAGTGGAATCATTCTAAGAGATTTGACATATGTTCCCTGCAGCTGAGGTATGATTCCCAACCAGGAAATGCAGAGGTTAGAAGAGGGCTAATATGCTGCTTTGGGGGTGGAATTTTGGGAATCCTGCTGTGCAGGGACCCAGTGATTCTTGGAGAAAAGGATGTTGGTGTTTCCCATGAGCCAGTGTGGGACTCTTTGGGGTGAGGGAAAGCCAGGGTGGGACTGTTTCAATTCATCAGGCTCCCAGGGGGCCGGGGGGGATTCTATTATCAACAACCTGGGTTCCTAGGGTCTGAGTTGCTTCTAGCTGGGTTGGGGGAGCCTCAGGGGAAGTTCTCAGTGGTAGGATTTCAGAGAGCCCCAAAATGTCGATACTCCTGCCAGGTCCTGGGGCGCTAGGGCAGCCGATGATGGTGTCATCCAAAGATGCCATCCTATTCTCTTACCTCACCTTCTTCCCCCCTCCCATCCTGGAGCAGTCAGAAGCTGCTGAGAAGCTGTGGTTTTGGAAACTGTTGAAGCACAAGACAGAGGAATGGAGAAGCCAGTCCCCAACTCCCCACCTTGCCCTGCACGGGCTTCCAACCTAAAAAAGTCTGAGCCGGGGGGAGAAGGAAGATTCACTACCAAATCTTGTTTAGATTGTTGGCTAATACCTTTGACTGGGCAATTAATTTTTGAGACTTAAAATGGCTATGGAAATGCCAATTACCTGAGAGTTATCAGAAAGGTCTTGGACTTACCTTATTTTCTTCCAAGGACAGGAGAAGATTGCCCCATTGAATACATTTTAAAGAAGTGGTGGGAGAACAAACCACAAGTGCATTTTAACTGCTTCATAAGCTGTGCTTGTTCAACCTGTATCTCATAAGGGATTTTCAAGCATCTCTCTTTGAAACTTCAGGGAAGAAAGATCCTTAAAAATTACTTAAGAATAAGAAATGGCAAATGGATACCAATTGTACAGTGCTCCTTATCATTCACTTAGGATGTACAAAAGTCCCTGTGTTTTCTTGATTTAGTATCAACTCTCATCCTTTCCTGTTAGGAACTCTAGTTTGTCAACCTGAAGTTCTCATCCAAGAAGGTTTTTAGGAACAGAATCCTCCAGGTTGGGCACTGCAGGGTGAGGAAATCATGTGTATGACACTTGCATTGCCCACCTTTATTCTGAGCCATTTTTAAGGTTTCTGAGTCCTGTCTATTGCTGTAATCTGGATTTAGCTATACCTCTTGGGTTGCCTCAGTCTAGACGTAAGTCATTTTTCACCACATAAACATCAAAAAAGCAAACCAACACACACACACACAAACACACGTGCACAGACATACACACACATACACACACACACACTCCAAACTACCTCCTCCTCTGTCAAATCACAAATCAATTCTTAAGACCTGAAAGAGAAAGGTTGTTTGTTTGTTTTGTTTTTTGTTTTTGTTTTTGTTTTTGTTTTGTGGTATGTGGGTCTTACACTGTTGTGGCCTCTCCCGTTGCGGAGCACAGGCTCCGGACGCGCAGGCTCAGCAGCCATGGCTCACGGGCCCAGCCGCTCTGCGGCATGTGGGATCTTCCCGGACCGGGGCACGAACCCGTGTCCCCTGCATCGGCAGGCGGACTCTCAACCACTGCGCCACCAGGGAAGCCCTGTTTGTTTGTTTTTAAGTATTATTTCTGAAGGCTATTTAAGATTACAGAGAGTAATAAATCACATATACCAATGCCCAGACCTAAATTTCTTCTTTAAGCATCTTTTCATTTTCTCACATTTTCCTTTCCTAAAGCAGCTGTCATCCCTCTCCATTGGCTGGAACCCTCCTCCCCTCCCATACCCCGTCTGCTTACATACCCTGTTCCTAGTTTGGCTGAACAAAGGCTCAGCCTTTAGCCAAGTCCTGACCAGTTGCCCTGGGCTTGCCCTGGGCCACTGAAATTCTCAGGCAATCCCGGGTACATTTGGGTGGTGGATGTGGTTGGGGGGTGGAGGTGGGGTCATGAGCATCAGTACTGCTTAGGTGCTTCGGGTGTCTTCCTCTTTTCAGGACGTGACTGCATAGCTCCTCTGACTTTTCCTCTCCCGTGTGTTTTTTGCCCCTGTAATCCTGTT
Source organism: Mesoplodon mirus (assembly GCF_964341445.2). Taxonomy (NCBI): domain Eukaryota; kingdom Metazoa; phylum Chordata; class Mammalia; order Artiodactyla; family Ziphiidae; genus Mesoplodon; species Mesoplodon mirus. The sequence goes on from NC_138992.1 coordinate 6,703,008, forward strand.
CTAGCTGGGCCAAAACTACAGAAGGATTGCTTCCAGCCTCCCATGAAATGGGTCTTCACAGTCATGGAGCCTCCAGAAAGGGAAAGAGTAAACAGGACACATTCCTTCTAACTCTGCCCTCATAGGCAGATTAGTTCTTGTCATGGTGTGTGCCCAAGAAACTGGAGCTTGGGCTCCCTATTTTTCTGAAAGCAAAATATGGTCCATAATTTTACCAATTCAGCTAAGTGAAAATATTCTTAGTTCCTCAGACTCTGGCCCTGCTAACCAGCTCACATTCTCTCTTTTATCCATCTTCGTTACTGAATACACATGGCGGTTCATAATCGAAAAATGCGTGAACGTGCAGAAAGCCAGGGAAGTTATATGATAAAGACATTCATTCCACAAGTGCATCCTAATCTGGGACCTTATTAGGGGGGCCAGTGACAAATATTTCTGCACACTTTGAAGAAAGCGGGAGAGCAGGAAAAGTAGAATACATTTGTAGAGGTAAAATTAAATGGTGTTTCATTACAAATGGTAAGCTGAATAAATTCAGATCAAGGGACATCGGTCTTCAAGGATTTCAAAGGTGGCAATAAAAAAAAATAATAAAATAAAAATCTATATCCGTTAAAAGCACCAAGACACTAAAAAGTCCAGCCACAAAAAAAAAAAAAAAAAAAAAAATCATCTCCATTCTCAGCACTGTCAAACTCAATTCTCGTGGAGGAAAGCTGCCACATCTTGCATTCTGCACAAGAGACACATTTTCAGAAAACTGTATCACCTAGTTTGTATTACCCAACTTTACTTAGTGACACCCTATTTTGCCACCCCTGCCCACGCAGCCCGTAGAAAGAGGCAATGAAGCATCCTCTGGCTTAAACTGGAGTCAGAACTAATCTTTATCAGGAGAAACTTACAGGTAATACATGATGGGCCAGACATAGTGATGGGGCAGGTGGGAATCCAGGGCATCTGTCTCACCTCCAGTGAGCTGCAAACCCATCCGGAAAACAGGGCATATTGGGGACCATTCTGTCAAGGTTGTCTCTCTAATATCTCCTCAGTCCGTGTCCTCTTTGCCATCCCCACTGCTCCTTGAAACACATACGATACTATTCAGACTCTTTGGATGGCCCCAAAGGGTAGGAGTAGGAACAGTGGGGAGATTCTCTAGGGAAGAACTTTAAAGCTCAATGGAAGAAACATCATGATTGATATTCGGCTTTGAAAGAGTTTCCACCAAACAAATATTATTTTTTAAGTAATAACTAATTGTTTCCTCTTCCTAAATCATACATGGGTATAAATTGGCAGACGATAAATGCAAAACAGGGAAGAGCAATAAAACACTATTAAATGGACCTTCTGCAGCCGACACTGCTGGCTGCCTAACCAATGACAATGTTCCTCCAGTTACTTTCCAGCTGTGCAACCTCGAGCAGGTACTTACCACCCTGAAACTCAATTTGCTCATCTGTAACACGAAGCATAGCAGCAGGACTTACTCCAACCCTTGAGGAATTGAATGAGATAATAATGCTATAAGGCACCCAGCACAGCGCCCGGCAGGCGGTGAGAACTCAGTCCCTGCTATGCTGTTTCTGTTCTCCACCTGTGGAGGTGTGAGAGTGTTGAACGATTTTGAGTTGCTTGGAAACTGGCTAGCTCTTATTTTCCCTTGCAAGTTAGGATAAGGACTGCTCACCTGAGCCTCACAGCAAAGGAAGCAGCATCATGCATCCTTGGAGAGGCTAGAGGGCTATGGATGGAAGGGAAGTTCAACATCCAAACCATCACTTAAGAAGCCTATTCTGGGAATTTCCTGGTGATCCAGTGGCTAGGAATGTGTGCTGTCCGTTGCTGAGGGCATGGGTTCGATCCCTGGTCAGGAAACTAAGATCCCACAAGCTGCGAGGTGCAGCCAAAGGGGGAGGAAAACAAAACAAAACAAAACAAGAAGCCTATCCTACTCTAAGTCCTGTTGCTTTTCTCATCTTATTTCTAAGCATTGCTAAAAAGTAACTCAATGCTAGAGCCATTCTTGGGTCTTACCTAAGTCCAGCTACTCTGTGATTCTCCGTGCATTTGTCTAGACTGTTCCCAGGCCTGGAGAAGCGTTCTCCACCACTTGGCTGACCTGCTTCTTCCCCTCCTAGGAGCCTCATTTCTCAGCCTTCTCTGAGTTAGGTGCCCCTTCTCTCACCCTGTAGACTCTCTGCTGGTCCCTATCACAGAATTCTTTCTGCATTTGATCTCTTGTCTCCTCAGTCCCAAGCACATTTCTTGCATACATTGAGTTGTAAATAAATGTTGGTTGAATTACAACATAACCATAAAAAAATAATTTAGGGCTTCCCTGGTGGCGCAGTGGTTGAGAGTCTGCCTGCCGATGCAGGGGACAAGGGTTCGTGCCCCGGTCTGGAAGATCCCACATGCCGCGGAGCGGCTGGGCCCGTGAGCCATGGCCGCTGAGCCTGCACGTCCGGAGCCTGTGCTCCACAACGGGAGAGGCCACAACAGTGAGAAGCCCGCGTACCGCAAAAAAAATAAAATAAAAATAAGGTTAAACTCAGTTGTAAGTAAACACTATTCTATGCAGTTGTATACTTGATCTAGCAAAGTTATTTCTATCTTTTTTCTGTGAGATAAACCTGGTATGTTTATTACCTCCACCATAATTTTTTTTCTGGGAACCTTCTGCTTTACTGCTGTAAGGAGAATAGACAGCCACCACTTTGCCGGAGTGAAACTGTGCAAAGAAACACAGCGTATGTTTAGAAATTGAAAAGCACAATTAATAATTCATGAATTAAAGCAGAACTCGTAATGGAAACCTAGAAGTGAGTGATGATAAAATTACATATTAAAACATGAGTAATGCAATTTAAAGGATACTTAGAGGGAAATATATTGTCTTAAATGTATGTATTGGAAAAAATTAAATCTTAAGAAGCTACATATTTAATACGCAAAATAAAAGTAAAGAACCATAGAATAAACTGAAAGAAACTAAAAGATAATCAAGGTAAAATAAAAAAGCAATTAAATAGAAAATAAGGATGCTGTAAATATATTTATTTTTGAAAAGGTAGCTCACTGAAGAGATCCATAAAATAGCTGTCTGACAAGACTGCTCTACAAAAAAGAGAAAACACAAATAAGCAATATTTATAACAACAAAGGGAACATAGCTGCAGTTTCAGAGGCATTATAGCAATCACTAAACAATGCTGTGAAGAGTATTATGACAATAATTTTAATAACTGAGATGAGATTAATATTTTCAGAAAAATAGAAATTACCAAAATTGACTCAAGAAGAGATAGAAAACCTGAATTGACCATTCAGTAAATTAAATTTGCGGTCAAAAATCTGCCTACCCTTCCAAGAAAAGCAACAGTACAAGATAATTTCAAGTTTTACCAAGCCTAAGAATGAACAATTCTTATCTTATGCAAGCTCTTCTAGAGACTAGAAAGAGGGAAACTAGCTGAGAGAAAAGGGCTAAGAAAAACCTTTTCTTTCTAGATGGACAAATTTGCCCGGGTGTTAACCCTGAAATCCTGCTAAAGGTGAAATGTGAGCACTGTTCCAGGCAATGTAACTTACAGTTAGGGAAGAAAAAAAAAACTCCATGACTGATTAACTGCATCATTCCCGGGAGGACTGTGGATGGACTATAAATGCCTGGCAGGACGCTGTAATTTGAGCTTCCTGTGTGGGGCAATCTGCAACTGGGTTTGTCCTTTATGGGGATATAGAAGCTATGGCTACAGAGTTGTTACAACTTTGTTGGTTCTTATTTCAGGTGATGGCTCCTAAATCCACCCAGGTGGTCTCTCTCCCTTCACCTGAGCTGTCACTTGGGTGATCTGAGAATAGCCAGTAACTGCTGTGTCAGCTGCTGTGAAGACTCCCACCCAAGAGAGATGTCCTGCTGACAGGTGTGTATGACTAGTGTGTATGACCTGCAGCCTTCAATGTCACCTGGTGCCAGGTATGGCCTGTGGACTCAGCCCTAGAACCTAAATGTCTAGTTGAAACTGAGACCACTGTTGGTGGATACTGCAAGACTCAAATCATGGGACCAGTCTAGACTTGATAACAAGTAGATGAAGATAAGAGTGGACAATAAAGTTATCGGCATTATCATTTTTGAACAAAGATGCAAACATCCTAATATTAGCAAATTGATTCCAGCAAGGTATTTAAACACACACACACACACCCCCCTCTCTATAAACACTCACAGAAAAAACCAAATGGAAAAATATTAGAAAAATCGATTATCAAATTCTACCTTAATGGATTAAGGAGCAAAACAATTTGACCAACACCGTTGGCTGACACATCAGCCCTTCCTACCCTTCTCCTATCTGGCCTCCACTACAATAGTTGCAGCTGTTTTTGCAAACGACCTTCCATGTAGATCAATGAAAGAGAGAGGAAATCCCAGAAAGAAAGTCACTTAGATATTTCAACTTTTAAAATAAATTGGAATTACCAATCAGTGGGCAAGAAAGGACTGTTCAATTGATTAACATATGGAAGGCAATAAAATTAGATTTCGACCTCACATCATTAATTCCTTCCTTACACAAAAGCAAATTTAACATGAATTAGAGCAAAATGTAAAACTGATAAAAAATAAGAGGAAAATATTATGACATATGGGTTAGCAGGATTTCTTTAATAAGACCAAAACCCCACCATTGCTTATTATAGAAAATATCAATGAATATAATAATATTCGTGTTTGTAACAAAATGTAGCATACAGCATATTACCATTTATGTAAATTGCAAAAAGACACAAGGCAATGTATATGGAAACTTGCACAATGTTTGAAGCAGGCACAGGAAAGCTCATCCCCACGGCAAGTTGATGACAGTATGTGCCCTTGGGGAGGGGGGGCAGCGATCAGAAGCTGTAAGAAGAGAACCTCAACTCTACTTTTGACGCCTTCACATTTTTTAAAAAGCTTTAGGGCAAATAGGACAAAATATTAACCTCTGTTAATTCTCAGTGGTGGGTCCGTGGTTACTTGTCATAACAATACTATCTATAATTTTTTCCATATTTAAAGATTTCTACGATAAAAAATAATACAGTAAAATGCCTGTCTCTCCATTGTATCCTCATTCCCCATGACAACCTGGATGAAGTCCAAACAACATAACAAAGGCCAGAAAGAAGATCCTCTGACCAAGATCCCCTATCTCCTCACTGCCTGATACTCAATCCTCAGGCCATGGGGAGCTATTTGTTGCTACACCACACATGCACAGACGTGTTCACACACATGTACACACACCGATGTGCATGGACACACATACACGCCCACTCAGTCACATAGCCCTACTTCTTGACTCCAAGCCCTTGCCATATTGTCCCTTCCATGTGGACTCTTCTTCCATCTCTGTCAGTTAATTCCTAACCATCCTTAAAGGACCTCACCTGGGGCCATCTTGTCTTGAAGCCTCCCTTGACCCCTTGAAGCCAGCTCTCACTGCTCCCACAATGTGTGCCTGTCTCTATCACTGTACCCATGTCCCTGTACTCTCTCTCTGTTGCCTGTCACCCAGTAGATTGCCAGACCTTGAGTACAGTGAATGGATCTTATTTGCCTTAATGTTTTTAGTACCTAGAATAGCGCTGGGCATTTAGTGGGCATCCACTAGGTGTCCCTTGATTGAAGAGTGGACCCACTGCATGTGGACAGCCAGGAAAAGTTGACTAAGTACGTAAATACCCCAAGATGTTGATTTTTCCTGGAGTATATAACTGGAGGTCTTACTCTGATACTAGCATTTGGGCAACTCTTTAGTGTGGGTCACGGATACTGTATCAAATTTGGGGAGAGACAATACTGTGTTCTAACCCCCTTCTCATCACTAAATATAGGACTTTGACCAAGTCACAATTTAGCTTCTTGGACCTCAGAAAACCTGGGGATAATAGTACCATCCTGGGGAGTTATTGTAAGGGTTCTATGAGATATAATATGTGTAAGCTTGTTGCATCTTGTAAATAGGTTATAAATCATTCAGCTAGGCATGGCTGATGTTTAATACAGGCTGATGAATGGAGAGAAAGTCTAAAGATGAGGGAAGGTCTGGGAAGAACAGATTAAAGAGATGGATTTTGAGTAATTGTGTGAAAAGAAAGGTGTTCATAGTGGAGAAAAAACCCGAAGGATTTCCAGACCCAGAAAAGGGCATTTATGTAAGTCTGCTTGGTAGGAGCCAAGGGCTTTACACAGATTTAATTGTCCGTTCTCCAGTTCTGAGCACATTTGTAAGCAGCTTGGTCCCTGGGAGGGGACAGGAGCCAAAGAATGGCTGTGCAGGCTATGCTAGATTCTAGGGGTGGTGGGAAACCACCTGCTGAAGCCAGAGTGAGGAAAGTGTGGGGTTATGCACAGGCAGTAGCCTGTACTGCAATGAAAGCCAGCTTTGACATGGAGCCCGGGAGCTTTCCAAACCTCAGTTCTTCATAAAATGGAAATAAACCGCGTCGTGTGGCCACTGTGAGGATTAGAGGCATGTTTAAGGAACCAAGCACAGCGTCTGGCCCTGGTGGAAGTTTAATAATTGGTACCTGTTTGAAATATTACTGCTATTGCCATGGTACATGTGGACAGCAGGTTGAAACAGCACGGTTTCAATGTTTCTGAGTCCTGTCTACTTCAAAAATTTTCAACCCCAAATGCAGCCTGTCCCAGCGCTTGAACTCTTAGGAGGTGAAGCACTTTACAACCATTAGTGGGCCTCAGAATTCTTACAGAGTTTTTTAAAGAGTACAGCTGATAGAGTCCATCCTGCCCTACTAAACTAGAGTCTCTGGGGTGGAACTTTTTCTAACCTTGTAACAAAGGTAATTGCAGTGCACAGCCGGGGCTGAGAACCAGTGCAGGGCACCAGTGGACTGAAGCACTGCATTTCCGGGCTCCCCTGTTGGAAGGTGAATGTCACCGGGGACAGGTAAAAGTTAAGGCGTAGCCAGCCTTTCACACTTGGAGTACAGTCAGTCATTGGTAGGATAATTTGTTGTCAGTCAAGTAGACCAAGAGGAGATTCCTGAGATGCGTTAGAGGGAACATGGAAGCTGACATATCCTCATCTATAAAATGAAGTCACATTTCACAGAGTTGTTGATAGATTGAGTTACATGAGATGCAGTTGCTCAATATAGCCATTCTCCTTTCAGAGGCTGGGTGAGGTAGGAGGGCTAGGAAGAGAGTGCAGGCAGGACACCCTCCTGGATGGTGGGTGGACCTGGCCTGTCTTCTGTAGGTGGGACATTTGTACAGCAGGTTCATGATACAGGTGTGTTACGGAGCGGGGTGCCCTGGAGGCTATGGAGCCTGAGTGGTGGTGGGGAGAAAGGCAGAAAACAGGCATAGAAAGATGAGGCAGCCTTATATCAAAGACAGAATCTGCCCTTGAACTGCTCCCCATAGCCTTCATGATAAAACCAAGCCTCTTGGCTTGATGACTATCTTAGTTTCCTAGGTCCGCCATAACAAAATTCACAAAAGGGTGGCTTAAAACAACAAAAGGTCTTCTCTCATAGTTCTGAAGTCCGGAAAGTTCAAACTCAAGGGCCATGCTCCCCAATAAGATCAAATTCTGAGGTTCTAGGTGGACATGACTTTTTGTGCAACCCTATTCACCCACTACAGTGACGATGATCATGAAGGCCCTTGTGATTTTCTCCTCTGCTCTATCTCTGTACTGAACTATCAATCTCTGGCTGGTTTTTCACAATGTATAATAACCGATTGTTTACAAGTCTGTGTCTCCTGCCAAATGGTGAGATCTTGAGAACAGAGCCCAATTTTTAATTTTTGTTTATTTATTTATTTATTGATGGCCACACCACATGGCATGCAAGATCTTAGTTCCCTGACCAGGGATCGAACCCATGCCCCTTGCAGTGGAAGTGTGGAGCCCTCACCACTGGACCATCAGGGAATTCCCCTGCTTTTGTTTTTTTACACCTTTCTCTATCAAGCATGTAGCACACAGCCATGTTTATGACTGACCTTCAGTAAACGTGTGTGAAATGTCATTGATTTACAGTCATATTTTTTGCGACACTGGCCTTTGGGATCTCCGCCCTTGAGGATATTAGAATCCAGGAGAATGTCTGAAGGCTTCTGGAGGGAAACAAATCAGGCCAGAGCTTAAAAACTTAGCTACCACCCTGCTCTTTTGCCTTTGGGGTTGGAAATCGCTAACTGGGTTCTGGTCTGTTACTCACACGTTATGTGACCCGGGGCCTGTCATTTCCCCATTCTGACCTCAGTTTCCCACTATGAATGAGAGATTTGAACCACAGGCCCCAAATCCTCTCTTCTTCTAAGCTCCCTTATCTCTAAGGTCACATGGGTCACCCTCAGTCAGAACTGAGGTTATTAAGAGAGAAGCATCCAAGAGCCAGTTAGGGCAGTTGCCCTGAACGCATCAGCTTCCAATTCACCATGACAAGCCTTTCCCTATTCAACAGAGGTGTCTGCCACTCAGGTGAGAAATCGCTCCCATTTCCTGGCAGTCCGTGAACGTGGTGCTGAAATTCCTCCGGTGAAGATTGCCAAGGTGCCTGAGAGCGATGATAAACATGGTCTTTTCACTCCAACCCTCCATTTAGATCCGCTTCCTTTTGGAATCTCAATTGGTTACAGCAGGCTTTTGGGGACCCTGATGAGGAGGTGTCTGGCAAACCATGAAAGGGCAAGGGCTCCCCAGAGAGGATATTTTCCCGCATATAAGAGCCTTTCAAAATAGCAGGAGGAGTGAAGGATTGCAAATGGTCGGCCAACCAGCTCCTCACGCACCGAGACAGGTGGGGAACAGAATTCTCACCTTCAGGCACCACAAGATTTTCAGTCTTGAGAATGACAACTTCTTTCTGAAAGAAGATAGGACTCAGATGTTCTCCAGGAAGACTTCCCTGGCCACGCCCACCCCCAAGGCCGGGCTCCCCCCTTTCTGTCTTCCCATTATTTCTGGGCTTGCTTTCAGGCCGAGCTTGACACACTGGGTTAGAATGTCTGTTTCCCTCACAATTCAGACCCCCTTCTGTGCTGTGCTGCACAGACTCTGTTTGCCCTTCCACTCTACATGCATCTTGGTTTGGATTTTCCTGCAAAGAGATCTTGGAACAAGGTCTAGGAGGAAGGCAGTTCATCTGGAGGGTAACTGCGGGAAACATTTGTGAGGAATGGGAAAAGTGAGAAAGTAAAAGGAGAAAGGTCAACAGCAGAGTGTGTTTATAGCTGGAGCCCTGTCCCGCAGAGGACCCTCTGAAGAACCTCGTGGATTGAAGTTGAGAGTTGACCCACTGAGGGCTGACGGCAAAGCTGCAGCATTTATCTGTGGATTCTCCTTCCCATCGGTTGGGAGTTTCCCATGGGAGGCATTAAATGCCTTGCACTTTGGGGCTGCCCAGTGACAGGCAGGCTGGGTGGCTCATGTGAGGTCAGAAAAAGCCCTCAAGCAGGGAAGCAGAGGTAGGACACACAGGACAGCAGAGGGCACTAGCGAGAGAGGTCAGGGTGGCCCCAGGGGGGTTCTCTCCATCCAGCACCCTCGTGCCATTTGTCCACGTAACCAGGTTTTGCCCCCCACCACTGCACCTTCATCCCGGTGTCAAGGGCACAGCCAGGGACTTTGTTGGTATCATTGTATTGAGCTGAAAGAAGAGTTTTCACTGGACACAGGACTCTTGCCAAAGGAGGCAAGTGGTGGGGCTCTGGGACACCTTCAAAGAGGTTCCAGGGTCGATCCAAAAGGGTGTCTTAAAACAACCACAGCTGTAGTAAGTCCCCAGCCAGGCAAGAAAAAAAAACAAAAAAACAAAAAACTGGTCTTGGCATGTGTTGGGAAGGTCATCAGGTGGAGAAATTGATCATTCAGGGATACTGGGGGACATCTATGTACAAGGTGTGGGGAGAAGGTCATGGAACTAACATCCTGACTATCCATTGTGTCCCTGGAGGTACCATGCTAGGAACTGGACACAGGTCACCTCTAGTCTCACAAGGGACCCTCTCTGCAGATCATAGTACACTCATTACATGGATGAGTTAATGCAGCTTGACCCAGGGACTGAGTAACTCGCTCAGGTTCACAGCCAGGAACTGGCAGAGTTGGAACTCAACCCCAGGTGGCCTTGATGACTGGCTCTCATGCTGACAACACTCAGCCATACTGGAGACCACGATTTGGAGAGATGACAGCAAGAGTCAGCAGGAAGGAACCCGACCAAACAGGGAGTGTGTTAGGCGAAAGCCAGCTTAGGAAGAAGATCAGCATCATGGAGTCTCAGGCTCAACGTCACCCCCAGGGGTGGGTTGGCAGGCAGGTTGCTCTGGGAAATCACCAGATGGATGATGTGGAAATGCACCAACAAAGCACATCCCACAGGCTCTTGAGAAGAGGCCAAGGAGAAGTCACCTGAGGTCAGGCCCCCAAGGACCAGAAATCCACAGAAGTCAGGCAGGGAGTCTGAGGAGCACACGTGTTGGTGTCACGTGGACCTGGGGTTCCCGGATTGGCCCCTTAGCAGCTGGTCACATGTGGGATAGCGGCTCCACCTCTCTGAATCTCAGCATCTGTGTGGCTAAATATAGACGCTAATATCCATCTTACTGTCTCACCCACACCTGGCCCCTTACCCCAGCTGGACCCAGCTAAATGCTGACAAAGCACTCTGTCTATGTCACTGATCTCCTTACCATGTTTAATAATCACCACAACTCTGTAGGAATACAAACCCAGGCAGTCCCAGGCCAGAGCCACGTTCTTGACCATGATGCTTTCCTGCCTTTGTCTGTGCAGGGCCTGCCCCAACTTGTCCCAGACGGTGAGCTCAGCCACTGGGCATCTGGTGTCTAAGCCCAGGATTCCTTGAAAGCAGATCCTGAGACAAAGACTGATGGGTAAGTGGCTTATATATAGTGCAAGCAGGGACACAGGGCCAGAAACAGAGGGGGCGGGGAAGAGGGAGAGCCCACGCGAAGCTGTGTTCCAGCTGAGAGGAGCTGAACACAGATGCAAGGTGGCCACTCAGGGCAACTGGTGCTCCAATTGTGGGACATTGTGGAAGACTGTAGAAAGCATCTCAGAAGTGGCACATGCATGAGTGCCCAGAGATTCCACCCTGGGGTCAGAGAAGTCCAGGACATAAGGAAAGAGACAGGTGGCAGGTGCCTCAGGTGAGGTGCTGCCCGGTCACACTTGTGAGAAGCTGGGGAAGCCATGGCTAGAGTAGGAGTAGGTGAGGTGAGGGTCCAAGAGACCCTCGTATCTCAATTCCGCTCCTCCGGGTCCCCAACTTGCATTTACTGTTTCCCTCTGCCAAACCTATCCTACCCTAGTTCCCACCATTGATCCTGCACTCCATTCATTTATTTAGTCATTCAACATATATGTGTTGGCCACACTCTGAGCCAGACACAGAGTTGCTGTTATAGGGTCTGTTCTCCACTATGCAGGCTTTGTCCTTTCCCACCTGACTTCCCTGCTGTCACTGCTCTGAGGCCCAGCATCATGGGTTGTGCTCAGAAGGAACCCCTCATGTTCATCTCTGGCCCTGTGAATCCACCACGGACCACCCCCACCAGCTGGCTCTCTGCCTAGTTAATGGGGGATTTCTGCACCTCACCGGTTCTTTTAAAACTTAAATTATATGCTGTAAATTAGTGTTTCCCAGAGTGTGTTCCAAGTAACAGATGATCAGGTAAGAAGGGAGAGGGGAGATCTTTCTCTCCAATCAGTTTAGGAAACACTAATAACGTCCCACTGAACACTTTGGGAAATCCCAAATCTTAAGAGTTTATAGAGGGCTTCCGTGGTGGCACAGTGGTTAAGAATCTGCCTGCCAATGCAGGGGACACGGGTTCGAGCCCTGGTCTGGGAAGATCCCACATGCCACGGAGCAACCAAGCCCGTGTGCCACAACTACTGAGCCTGCACTCTAGAGCCTGTGAGCCACAACTACTGAAGCCCGTGCACCGCAATGAAGAGTAGCCCCCTCTCACCGCGACTAGAAAAAGCTCACATGCAGCAACGAAGACCCAACACAGCCAAAAATAAAAATAAATTAATTTTTTTAAAAAAGGAAAGAAGTGTTCATAGAGAGGCCTTAACGGGGTTCAGTCACGTACACCATCCAGATGATGTCAACCACACATGTTCTCCCAAGGCAGCACATGTTCTCCCAAGGCAGCTCATGTTCTCTTTGGAACAGCTTCCACTGTGGGAACAGGGGACAGAGAATACATTCCAAGGACGGGATGGGTGAGGAGCCTCCAATTGCCCTGTGCCAGCTTGCAGGGCGTATGGTGGTCATGTTCTCTCCATGACCTCCCCCAGCATCTGACTTGACTTCCCTACTCTTCTCCTCAGTCTCAAGGATAGACACACAGCCAGTCAAACAAACCTCAACTTCCAACATGATGCGATCCAGAAATCAACATCTGCAGCTGAGATTCGGGGGTCGTTTGTCACTCGGCAAAGCTGTCTAATACAGTGTGAGTACTTCATCTCTTAACAGGGAAAAGTGATGATTATGATATTGAACCAAATATCAACAGGTATTTCCTTGGGGGTCTCTTGGGATTAGCTGGGCTTTTGAGAAAACTATTGCCTAAATTGGGATCCTAAACAATCAAACTTTTACTCCAGTGAGAGAAATAACATTTAGTGACCACTTACTCTGTAGAAGCTTTGCATACATTATCCTATCTTACCTTCTCAACAAAACTATGCAGGAAGTATTTCTAGGCTCATTTACAGAAGAAGAAACTGAACTAAGAGTTTAACTGGCTTTTTCAAGGTCACACAAAGGATGACCAGGATTTGAAATAGGCCTGGAATTCAGACAAAATCTGTATTCTTTCCCTCACATATGCTAAAGTAGCACTCATCAGCTACTGGGGATGCTAACAAAGCCTTCCTTTGAGGGGCCTGTAATGAGCTACATTCAGCACAAAAGGCATTTCCCTCCTGATACCATTAAAATATTTATCACAAAACAACTTAGTAAAAGAGATTCCCCCCATCCCCTCAAATTATTGAAAATATTTCTCCCAAGCAAAATGAAAAAACTCTTTTGGGATTTTTAAATTAAAATTTTTTTTTAAATTTTTTATAATTGAGTCTTTGAGTACTTCCCCAGTGACGTAATGTTGAAACAAGGGATCTTTGAATTCTAGCAGGCAGAAAATAAGGAAGTATCTCTGAGACTCTCAGTGATCCTTGGAAACATCCGCTCATGGAGAACAATTTCTGCTAACTGATGCCAGCCATGATTCTAGTCTTCTAAAAGATGCCCTGCTGACCATCTGCTTAAAGGGGCCTCAGCCAATCAATAAAGGTTTTTTTAAAAAATATTTATTTATTTATTTGGCTGCATCGGGTCTTAGTTGTGGCACATGGGATCTTCTTTGAGGCATGCCGGCTCTTTGTTGTGGTGCGCAAGCTTCTCTCTAGTTGCAGCACGTGGGCTTAGTTGCTTCGTGACACGTGGGATCTTATTTCCCCAACCAGGGATCGAACCCATGTCCCTTGCATTGGAAGGTGGATTCTTAACCACTGGACCACCAGGGAAGTCCCCATAAGGGTTTATTGGAAGACTTTCTTGTGCCAAACACCATGCTGGGCACAGAGGGCACTTTACATACATTATCTTGTTTCTCATAAATACACCATGAACTACTATTAACCCCATTTTACTGAGCAACCAGACATTATTATGATTTTTAGAGGGCCCGAGTTACTTGCTAAAAGCCAAGGTGGGATTCTAGCCCAAGTCAGAGTGGAGCTGTCCATATCATCACCCTTATTCTTGCCTCCCACTTTATGGAAGCTGCTGTGGCCCCCCAAACACACGGGCTGTCTCCAGCCTGTGCACTTTAGTCCATGACCTTCCCCCTCCTGGGACATGTCTCTTCCTTCTCTGATTTCAGAAATCACACAGGTCATGACCATGTTACAGGTTGTGTAACCATGGTTTCTTAGTCAGCTCAGCTGCCATAACAAAATACAATAGAGTGGATGAGTTAAGCACAGATCTGGAGGCTGTGAGATCAGGGTGCTGCCAACATGGTCGGGTTCAGGTGAGGACCCTCTTCCTGGGGTGCAGATGGCCACCTGCTCATTGTGTCCTCGCGTGGCCTTCCCTCAGTGTAGAGAGACAGAGTGTAAGCTCTGATGCCTCTTTCTCTTCTTACAAGGGCACTAATCTCATTGTGGGGGCCCCCTCCTCATGACCTCACCTAACCCAATTACCCGTCTAAGGTCCCACCTCCAAATAGCACCACCTTGGGGGTTAGGGCTTCAACTTATAAAGTTGGGGGAACACAAGCATTCAGTCCATAAAGCATGGGCAATTCAGGGGGCATCTCCTCTCCCCTCCTACCCCCTTACCTCACCCACTCATTCAGCAGATCCTGAGTGTTCCTGTGTGCCAGACATTCTGCTATATGCTGCAGACGTAACAAGGGACAGGAGAGAAGCAGCCCCTACCTTCATGGAGCTTACAGCTTCCAAGCTTCTCTTCCAGGAAACCTTCCTCACTTAACCCTCTTTTCTCTGATCTTCCCTTTGCTGATTCTCCTTTGTATCCTTTGAGCTCAGTAAAAACCTTTTGAGCACACACTCCTCTGCATATGCGTTACTTATTTACAAATTATATGCATATTCTAATATATAATATAACAATACAGGTATCCCCCACTACCTGAAACCTTTCGTAAGCCAAAGTGGTGCAAAACAAAGAAGCAATTACCTTAGGACACATCTTGCTCATGGATGCACAAAATAAATGGAGATAAAGCACAGATGCTCATAGACACAGTTCAAAGCTATGCTGGCTCCATGCTGAGATGCTGAGTGTGGTTCCCAGGGAAGCAGCTCTCGCTTCTCTGGGTGCTCACTCCCTCTATAATGGCTGCTGCAAAGCAAATGCTGAATGCTATTTTTGATTTCTTTTGGTTATCAAAGACAGGTACTAATGTGAGTTTTCCTTAATAACAAAATGGCATAAAGCAAACTCTCGAAAAGTAGGGGATACTTGTATACCAAACATCAATTTTAAAAAACACAGATAAAAAATTGAGGGGAGAGAAGTCCTAAGCGATTTCCCCACATAGAAATGGTGTGAACACATGGTATGAACACAACCTTCTTTGGATCCTCTGGTCCACGCAGGGACCCTGACTCCCCAACACGCGAGCCCAGCACAGCTCTCACTCACCCTTTCAGAACTGACTGTTTAAAACCTGTCTATCTCCCCACCTTGAGGACTGTCTCATTCATCCCTCTGTGTGCCCAGTCACAGAGTGGACTCTGTAGACTTTTCAGGAAATATACCCACAAATGAGGCATTGATATTGTTATAATGACTATGATCACAGCTCCAAGGTTTGGAGGAGAGGACAATTCTGTTCTTAGACAGGTCTTCCCATGGTTCCTTGGTTGGATCTCCCAAGTTTCTAGGTCTTGAGACCCCGTATTTCTGAAACCATATTTCTGAAACCAATTTCTGAAACCAATGAGGTTCACCTGAAACCAATGCCAAGTGAAGCATGTGACCTGACAAATATGAACGTTAAATGGTATTGAGGGCTTGCTGGCATCAGGCACGGTGCTAAGGATTGACACTTTAATGCTGCTTCTGTAATCTTGCCAACAGCCTCACAAGTGTGTTGTACGCCACTCTGCAGAAAAGAGAACTTGGACTTGGACACGTTGAGCAATTTTTCCAACGTCACGGAGCTAAAGCTAGAGGTAGAATTGAGACCAGCCCCCAAGAACCACCTTTTTAATCACTACACCAAGCTGATTCCCAAAGGACTATTGCATAAGCCCTGTGTCAATATATGAGTGTGCATTTGTAGAAGAAAGACTTCATCTTGATTTAGGAGTATATTTCAAGCACGTCTCCATCGTGGGAATATTTTTATATCTGGGAAATAATGGGATTATGGGGTTACTGAGTGTTATAGTACGTATTGCCTGGAAAGCACCTGAAGCCCAGGTATTGGGTTTCGTTGTTCCTTAGCCCAAGGTGACTCAACTGGTCGGAATTAGAGCAGGGCCTCAGACTGAGCCCCACTGACTGTCATACCACTGTCTCTCTCATGCCAAGCTGTTCTACTCCCTTGAAAAATTGTGCAGTATTATTACTGCAAGCAAATAGCCCGAATTCTATCCTGAAGTTGCTCCAGGTGGCAGGGCTCTCAGAAGGACACTCTTGCAGCAGCTAACCTTTAGCTAGTCTCCTCCAACTGTGACCCAATCAGGCATAATGAGTTTAGAGCAGGGCTTAGAACTGTTTTCTCCTCTCTGCTTTTCTTTTCTCCCAGCCTTTATCGGTATTTCAGCAGAAGGCTGTTTTTCCTTCTGCACTTATTTATATTTAGCCTGAGCATCCTGTTAATTACAGAGCAGTTAAAGGAGAATTAAGGACACTATATATAAATTTGCCATTTATGCAAATTGCAAAGAGAGAACAAAGAAAAATTAGCTTAATTAGTGTAATTGCTTAAAAAGCGGGAGGTGAGGCAAACACAGCTTTAATCAAAGAAGAGGCAAAGGAAGTCTCAAGGAAATGGTGACCCAAATCAGCACAGATTGGAGGGCTCTGACCTTTCAAGATTTCAAGACCTTGCTGAGACATTGGGATGACATGAGGCCATGGAGGGGAGGGGCAGAGAGTTCTCAGTATAAAAATGCCATGTGGTTGCTTAAGAAATGAAATAAGACCCTTGCACTTGGAAAGTTACTGATATTCTTATGAGTGTGGGCACCTGTGGAGGGTTTGAAATATTGCGAGACTGTCCACCAGCAAAAGGATTACAGCTCCTGAAGGCTCAGATAATGGTTAGCATTTTTTAGCCATAAAGTATTTTTTAATCAAGGTATATACATTGATTTTTAGCCATAAAGCTATTGCATACCTAATAGACTACACTATCGTGTAAACATAACTTTCAGTTGCACTAGGAATTCAAAAATTTCACGTGACTCGTTTAATTGTGATACTCGCTTTGTTGTGATGGCCTGGAACAAAAACTGCAATATCCCCAAGGTATACCTGTAAAAATATAGGAAGCCCAGTTAAATTTTAATTTGAGATAAACAACAAATGTCTTTTTAGTGTAAGTATGCTCCATGACTTTTGGGGGATTATTTATAATTAAAAAAAGGAATTTGTTGTTCATCTGAAATTCAAACTCACTGGGTGTCCTGTATTTTTTCCAGCACCCCTCCTGAGGAGGTACACAGAAGTTCTTAATATTTCTCCACAGGACCACAGAAAAATCCAGGGCTTCCCCTTGAAAGCAAAAAACTGTTCCCTGGCCAGGTGCAGGTCCCTTCAGCCGAGCATCATATTACCGGAGAGGCGGAGAAGGAAAGAAGCCATGAATGGAGTCTGGAACAGTCCTGGGGCCAGCGGAGGGGACAGGGACTCCAAGGAGCACTGGGCTCTACATTTCTGCACCCTGATGTCTAACCCCAACTCCCCAGGTCTTCAATAAAACCACCAGACACAGAAATGCCTGTGTACCTTAGGCGTTCTGTGTTCCATGGAAATCAAGGAGAGGGCAGGAGCTCTACATCTGGGCAGGTACGCTCACTCTGCTCTAAGGCTTTGCATATTTTAACTCATTGAATCCTCACGACAACCCACGTGAGGCAGATTATATTGGCCTCACTTTGTAGATGTGGAGACAGACACATAGAAGCTAAGGGGCTCCTAAGAGAGTGGCTAATAAGCAGAGAGCTGGAATTTAACCCAGGCATCTGGCTCCTGATGTTTTATCACTAGGGTGACCATATAATTTATCATCCAGATTGGGATGTATTTGAGAGTGAAAGTGTGCACTATCAAAAATTACACTGGGAAAGCAGGTGTAAATGAAGTCTGTCCTGGGTAAACCAGGATGTATGGTTGTCCCACACTCATTACCTACGCCTGAGGTGGCTGCAAGTATCACAAACTTTGCAATGTCTCCTAACAGACCCCAAGCTAGACTAGCCTTTGTCTCCACTATGGGAGACCCTGGCTGTCTGAGGAGGGGGTAGGGTAAAGGAGACTCACTTCTTGGATGACACCATTCAGCCCTATCTAAAGCAACAGAAGCAGTTCAGTATCATATAATTGCTTCATGCCCACTAGTGTGTGGGTTACTATTTTATTTACCATAATGTTATTTGCCTGTGCATTTTCTGTACTGATGTTGAGGTCCTAGAGCAGGAATTGAATTTTTTATCTCTGTATCCTTGATGATTAGTACAATACTTGATTCAGTAGAGTCAATCAGTAGAAGCCTGTACAGTGAATAATGGACTGACTTAAAGACCTCCAGCTTCAGAATCATCCTGTGAGCCTTCAAAATGTGGAAGACACTTGAGAAAAATATAGGATCTCTTTCCTCCCTCTCTTTCTTCCTTTTCCCCTCCCTTCTTTCTTTTCTCTTTTCCTCCAATCCTGTCGACCTTCCCTCTGGTCTTCCATTCAGTGCTGCTACCATCCAAGCAAGAGGTCTAGGTCTGTCTCTGCAAAGCTTGTGTCAGCCCTGTTAGCTTAAGGTGGTTCTGGCTTCAAGTAAACTTTCTCACATGGGCTTTTGGGTCAAACCAGAGATGAAATATGGTGTCTCTCCTGAGATGTAGAAGCACCTAGAAAATCTCACCAAGGTTCAGGTATGTTCATCCCATGGTTCTCTGCAAGCCATGGCTTCTAAGAGTACTCTCTGGATTCATCCATGCAACAGTTTTTTTTTTTTTTCTTGGATAAAAGGTGCTAAAGAAGATGTGCTCTAAGACTGACAGAAATAGGTATAACTACCCCCAAAGAGGGGACTCCAGGATAGCAGCAAGACTGGAAACAACTGCATGAGGAGCAGATCAAGGAAGTGAGGTGTTTGGGCTGCAAAAGAGAGCGGGCATTGTCACTGACCCCAAATGTCTAAAGAGCTGGTATCTGGGAAGGTGGGAATTTGACCAAGTGTCACCAACAGGCAGAACAAAGCCCAGTGGAGAAAAGCAACAGTTAGTTTTATTAAGTATGAGCCACACATTTTTAATGGATGTAGTAATAATCATTCTTTCATAACTGGTTATTTACAGATTTTTCATGTGTTGAATCTTTTTCTTTTAAGATTTGTTTTTTGATGTAGACCATTTTTAAAGTCTTTATTGAATTTGTTACAAAATTGCTTCTGTTTTATGTTTTGGTTTTTTGGCCACAAGGCATGTGGTATCTCAGCTCCCTGACCAGGGATTGAACCCTCACCCCCTGCATTAGAAGGCAAAGTCTTAACCACTGGACTGCCAGGGAAGTCCCTCATGTGTTGAATCTTGTATTTTGAACCGAATGATTGATTTCCCCAACTGGTGGTGGTTGTCCCTGGTGGACAGATTGGATAAATCAGGGAATGTGTTGAATGCAGACAAAGTGATCAATTGTATGGAGGTTACTCTTTTATTCCCAAAGCTTCTGTTCCAATATATCCAATTGTCCTGGGTCTTAACCCATTTCCCTGAAGGACTGTAATCCCTCTTGGGTTTACCAGATGCTTAGAGTTGACTTGGGCACTGTGTGGGAGGGGAGCTCACTATAAATCAGATATGTCCCCGCCCTCCGAATTTAGCAGAAAAGTAAAGAACGTCAGAGTGAGTTTGAGGTTCTTTTGACTTCCAATTCTACCTCCCAGTTTTCACTGAGAAGCCCTGTCCTAGAGCCTCAGTGGAGAGGTAACTTAGAGGTAATCTAGTGAGTGTCCCAAATCTTTCATATCCTTTATCTCACCTGATATTCCCAAGGACATGGGTTAGGGTTAGGGGTGCCTATTTTGCCTGTTTTCAGATGAGGGAATTGAGGTTCAGGGGAATCATGCCAGCTGCAGAGAGACACATCCAGGAAGCCCCAGAGCTGATTCTTCAGATCCTAAATCCTGCAATGACCCCTTTCCCTACGCTGAGACTCGCGACTGTTGCAGGTGGTACTGGGTAGGGAACAGTGAGCAGCACACCCTGCCCCGCCAATTACTTGCGCTTTAGGTAGATAAGGTGAACCTCTGGGGATTAAACTATAACATCATTGAAAACCAAACGGCCATGAAAACTGAAAGCCGTCATGGGAGAGAAGAGCTCTGTAAACAGCACAATATAGGAACATATAACACATGTCCAGCCCCCAGGGGGCTCACACACTTAGGGAAGGAAGGCAGGTACACAAATGACTACAGAGCAGGAAATACTTGGAGCATTTTGGGTGATCCCCAAGCAAGAATTTTCACGTAGGAGTCTTAAAATGAGCTTATTGAAAGCACATTGTTGTGTTCTGTGGGCTGCAACCAAAGGATAACGTGTCCCACCAACTTAAACACACCAGGCACTGGCTCATGGAGCACATTTTGATAGTGCTCAAGAGTAGACGACATTTACAGAATGAAGTTTCTAAAAAGACATCCTGCTCTTCTAGTAGGATGAGACATACCGAAGAAAAGGGAGGGGGCTGGCCTTTTTGTGGGGAGTCTAGCGATTGGATAAAAGGGGATTACTACTCACTGGCAGATGTAAAAGCTTACAGGACTTTTTGAATGACAAGGGATGTGATTCATATTCCAAGTTCCTTCATTAAGAACAGCAGGGTTGGGCTTCCCTGGTGGCGCCGTGGTTAAGAATCCGCCTGCCAATGCAGGGGACACAGGTTCGAGCCCTGGTCCGGGAAGATCCCAAATGCCGCAGAGCAACTAAGCCCGTGCGCCACAACTACTTAGCCTGCGCTCTAGAGCCCGAGAGCCACACCTACTGAGCCCACGCGCCACAACTATTGAAGTCTGCGCGCCTAGAGCCCATGCTCCTCAACAAGAGAAGCCACCGCAATGAGAAGCCCGCGCGCCGCTATGAAGAGCAGCCCCCGCTCACTGCAACTAGAGAAAGCCTGCGTGCAGCAATGAAGACCCAACGCAGCCAAAAATAAATAAATAAATAAATCTATATATATATAAAAAAAGAACAGCAGGGTTGCCCAGAAAGGACAAGTTTAAATCAGGTTTGCTTACAATTTACACGTTAAGGTGGGATAAGGAGACTGTTTCAGGTATCTATAACTGGGTAACAAATTACCACCAAAATTCGTGGGCTAGTGTAACAAGTTATTTTCATCTTTCTTTGTTCTGTGGGTTGACTGGGCTCCGCTGGATGGTTCTCACGCGGAGTCCCTCAGGGGTGGCAGTCAGATGGAGGCTGGGGATGTGGTCACCTGGAGGCCCGACTGGGCTGGACGTCCAGGGTGGCTCACTCCATGGCTGCCAGTGGTGCTGGCTGTCAGCTTGGAGCTCAGTTGCAGTTCTCAACCAGAACACCTACAAGTGGCTTCTTTATGTGCCTTGGGCTTCTCACAGCTGGTGGAGGGGTTTTGAGAGGGAGTATCCCACAAGCAAGAGTTCCTAGAGAACCAGGCAGATGCTTTCAAGGCTTCGTATGCCTTAACTTCAGAAGGCCCAACAGGTCAGTCCTGTTGATGAAGGCCAACCTTCTCTGTGTGAGGAAGAGGGGTACAAACTGGGCCTACAAGGATAAAATGATACAGCCTGTGCCTTTGGGAAGCTAAGAACTAATCAGGACAATAGACGTGTGATTTCATATCTGGGATTAACTAAAGTGGATGTGCTGATAAAGACTTTACCAGGCCATGGTGAGGGCACTAAAGGAAAAAGTAGTTTAGGAGGGTGGGGAATCAGAGTAGGCTTCATAAAAGGGTTGTAAGCTTACACAAAAGCAGGCAAGGGAAGTTACTATTTGTCCTGGACAGTGTGTGCGTGTGTGTGTGCTTATGTAGAGGGAAAAGAGATGAGGGAGAGTATTTGGCAATTCAAAAGTGAGAAAACAACATAACAAAGCAAACAAAACAGTCTGATGCATTCTGGGAGTTGGAAGCTATGTAGCAGAAAATCCACAAAGGGCTGCAATGGTACAGGATGCTAATATAAATCATCTAAAAGGATTCATTGAATAAGTAAGCTCAGAAACAAAGTTAAACTTCCTGTAGTACTTCTTAGATTTTATAACATGCTATTATGTATTTTGAATTTTGGCCAATTCTGTGGGATGGTGGGCGAGCCAAGAGTGTAGAATATTTCCCGAACGTATTTTAGAGGCAAATATGCAAGTAGGACTGGCATTGTCTAGATAGTAATTTGGGAAATGTCGGTCTTGTACTAAGAAGGTAGTATGGCAAATGAAGAGACTGCAGTAATTGGTGAAGGCTGGACTAAGAGGTTTCACCATTATCTTCAGGACAGTTTACACATATTTACTGAATGCCTACTACATCCCAGGCACTCTTCGCAGCACTGGGGGTCTCTCAGTGAACAAGGTAGAAAAAAAATCCCTATCCCCGTGTAGCTTTCCTTCTCCCTGAAAGAGACAGATAGTCAGCAAGATAAATAGGTATGATATATAGTGTGTTAAATGGTGATAAGCACCATGGATAAAAAAATAAGACAAGGAGGGAGGGAAAAGAGAGATAAGGATTTTATATCAGCTGGTCAGGGAGCTGGTCACTGAGAAATGACATGTGACCAAAGACCCAAAGGATGGGGCCTGGTTCTGAGGATCTTCCTGAAGGCAGAGGACTCTGGTGTACTGAAGGAAGAAAAAGGGACCAATATGACCAGGTGGAGTGATTCTGGGGGAGGGTCCTGGAAGAAGAGCTCCACCAAGATGGCCAGATTGTAGAGGGCCTGCAGGGTCCCAGGTCTTTGGCTTTTATCCCAAGTGAGATGTGGAGCACTTAGAGGGCTTTGACCACTGGAGTGATAAGACTGACTTACTTATAAAAGGACCTCTCTTGCTAATCTAGGAAATAGAACAAAAGGGACAAAAGTAGAGACAGGGGACTCATGAGAAGGGTCTTACATTAATCCGGGTGAAATACGTTGCTGGCTTGTACCAGAGAGGGAGCAGAAGTGTTCTTGAGAATTGACTGGATCTGGATGTATTTTGAAGGTGGAGCCAACAAGATCTGCTGGTAGATAGGATGTGGAATATGAGGAGAATCAAGAAGAGTCAGGATGATTGCAAGGTTTTTGGCTGAGTATCTGGAAGGATGGAATTCCTGTACATGGGCCGGGGAGGCTTTCAGGAGGAGGAAGATTAGAAGTTAGATGTTACAGGAGTTGGGTTCCGGAAACCTGTAGACAATAAAGCAAGGACATTGTGTGATTGGATTAACACTTGAGGAAAAACAAGCTAAACCTCTCTGGAGCCTTAGAGAGGATGAATTAGAGAGGAAGTACGAATAGCAAGAGGTGCTCGGGAGTAAGGAGAGGCGTTTCAGGTGCTCAAACCAAAATCTAGAAACCTGATGATAAGAAGCTGGTTAAGAGCAGCAGCTTGAGAAGTAGGTTTAGATTCAAAGAGGCCGGGACAAGGAAGGCACGGAGGTAAAATCAGTAAGTTTTCACAAGTGGCCTAAAGCAGGGGAGAGGAGGTAAAAACCAGAGATGCTTACAGTCCAGGATACAGTGCGGATGGTGGCCCTTTTTCTAAGATCAGGAAAATAGAAGATGGAGCAGTTTGATGGAAGAAGATATTGATTCTGTGAGGAACCTGAACTTGAACTGCCCTAGTAAACTCTATATGCAGATGTCCAGGGGCCAGTTGATGTGTTGATTTATGGCTCACTACATGTCTCCTTTTCCCCAGTACCTTTGCAGTTCGCAGGGTCATATGACTAGTTCCTGCTAACTGAGTAGGGGCAGAAGTCATCTGTGTCACTTCCAGATGGGAGGATTTAAGAGCCACTGTACAACCATCCTCCTCACTGTCCCCCGCCACAGAGTCTAGAGGTCATGAGTTCAGAGTTCATAACAGAGCATCCACCAGCCTGGGTCCCTGAGTGACTCTATGGATCTCTGTCTACCAACTTCTGCTGGACATGAATCATGAGAGAGAACTGCATATTTAATACGTAAAGCCCCTGAGTTGATGGTAAATTTGTTACTGCAGCATGACCTATGCTCTCCTTATTAATATGGTTGGATATATATGTATGAAACTCAGGAGAAAGTGTTGGAATTTTACCAATATAAATATGACAGTTAAGTCTGGGAAATCAATGAGATGACTTCGTGAGAGACTGCAAAGTGAGGGCAAATCGAAAGACTCTGAAAGACAGCAATATTTACAAAGAAGAGAGATAAAGAGGAGCCATGAAGTCTGAGAAGGAGCATTCAGACACGTGGAAGAACTAAGAGAGTCATGGGACCCAAGACAGCAAAGAATTTTAAGAAGAGGGAGAGGTCCGAAGTGTCAAATGCTTTGGGATTCATTCTGATTCATTTCCGTTTGTTTTTTTTTAAAAAAAACATAGATAGACTGCCTCTCACATTCCAGGGAAGTAGAATGAGGATTATGAAGAGACCAGTGGATAGCCGATGACCTTTGACTAGAGTTCTTTCTTAGACAAGTGATGGGGAAAGGAGTAAAACTGGGACCACAAGAGAAAATGGAAGGTTAGGAGGTGGAGACCACCAGATGTGATGCTTTAAGGCTCTTGATGTAAAGAGAAAGAAGAAAAGGTGATAGTTTTGAATGACAAGAGGTAGAAAAGTAAGTGCTATACTCTTGTTACATATTAGAGTATCTAATATCCCAACAATCCAATGACGGGGAAATTGCTTCCCCATGCAGAAAGTGAGGCTCAGAGAACCAGACCATTTACTAGCATGAACTTCCACAAGTTTTCTCATCTGTAAGTTGGAGGAGTATCACCTTTCTCCTGTTTTGTTATGAGGATTGAGTAATCAGCTGTCCTGGTGGTCCTAGGACTGAAGGTTTTCCCAGAGCATGGGTCTTTCAGTGCTAAAACCAGGACAGTTCTAGGCAAACTAAGACATGTTGCTCATCCGATGGTTGAATGGATTTTAAAATGCTTAGCACAGTGCCTGGCAAATAGTAAAGAGGTAGCTACTACTACTGCTGATCTTCCATGTACATCGATTTCTTTATCTGTACATGGAAGATACTAGAACTTACATAGTGGAGTTTTGTGGCGATTAAAAAGAAGATGCATGGCATGTGCTTAACTGGCACATGGTAAGCACTCAGGAGTATTCATTATTGTGATGATGGTGATCATGACGACAGAGATAATGATGAAGAAGAAAGAGGCTGAGAAAAGTTAAACACACAACTAATTAGTAAAAGAACTGGGGAGTGAAACCAAGTTGGCCTATCTCCAAGGTTCTTGATTTTCCTTTTGGTCATGTTGTAAGCAAATTCAAGGGATGATTACACGATGATATAGAATTTGAACTAAGCCTTAAAAGATGAATTGAGTTTGACATTTAGCCATTTATTAATTCCGTCAACAAATATTTATCAAACACCAATCATGCACCAGACACTGTATAGGGTGAATAAATATATGTATAATTAGAATTCAACAGATTATGGAAATTGGAGGGTCAGAAATCAGGAAGTCACCCTAGACAGACAGACAATGAACTTGGTTTAAATCTTCCTGCCCTTCTCCCAGGTCAATGTGAGTATTCACACATGTAAACATCCTTGAGACATTAAGCCCACTCTACAAATCCTGATGTAAAAGTTGACATCTAATTAGAATGTCTTTTTGTTTATTAGCTTTGAACCAAGCAAGATGATTTCTCACCCGGTCATCAGGCCCTGTCTCTGTGGTCATGTCAGTCCCACCTTCATTCCAGCCTGGCACTACAGGTGATGTTCTAATTTCATGCCCACAGCTAATAACACACCCAAAGAGGCTGCAGACAAATAAACACCATGTCTATTTTCAGCCTCTTGGCCATGGATTTTGGCAGATCTTCACTCTGAAATTCAAGGGTAACCTCTGAGCTTCCTTTTAAGAATAAATACTCTTCTGAAATGTTCCTTTAACAAATGTATATAGACAACAGATCCGCTATGTGATCTGAAGCTGATGAACAAGAGGCAAACAGTAAGCTCCCAATTAATGAATCCTTTGATGACACACACAGCCTCCTTTAGCAAAATCTCTCTGTCCACGGAGGCAGCTCTGAGCAGGCAGGAGAGGAGGGGTGGGAGGTTTCATTCCCAGATCCGAGGAGGACTTTATTTCAATGAAAATTCCTTCAAGGGTCAGTCTGCTTCAGGTAAGCCAGAGAAATAAAGGCAAACTCACAAGGGTCAACAATAAAAGGATGAGCAGGCAAATACTGGAATTTCTCAACAGAATGTGCACCAGGAAGCTTGCAAGTGCACACCATTCCCCACGTCCCAGTGGCCTGAGAATAGCCATGCATCAGGTCATCAGGCCCCTGCACTGAGATGGACGAGCTCCGGGCCTCCCAGCAGAGCTCCAGGTGCAGTAGAACCTCTCACCCAACAGGTAGAGACCTTAAGACCTGGAGTTTGAATGGCTTCCTCCAGAGGCTGGGAAGAACCCTGGGAAAGATTTGCATCCCCAGGACCTGGATCCTTCCCAATGTGCCCAGAAGCAAAGACCCAAGACTCAGGTGTGACTCAGTGTTCTTAGATGCCCTGGGGAGCAAGCCAAAGAATCAAGATTGATTGACAAATCCTAAGAGTAAGACTAGACCACAAGTCAGGTATCAGGTTTCATCCACGAAATGAAACGAAAAGAGAGCGCTTGGGAAGGCAACCAGGAGGTCCTGGGTAACTACATCAATAAATCTAAGGTACCTGGGAATGTGGAGGGAAGGGGCCATATACCTCTGGGTGGAAGCCGCAGTGCTGGGATGGAGGCATGGCAACTTCAAGGACAAAAGAGTTCCCGTGAGGCCCTCTCCTTCAAACTCATCCGTTCATTCATGCATTCAGTGTCCCATTTACTGTAGTCAGTCGTTTTGTTGTTTTAGACAACCATTATTCAGTCAGTCAACTAATTCAGATAAGCACAGTCAGTAAGTCAGCCAAGCCTTGAGTTCACTCTCAGTCATTCATTCTCTCATTCACTTATTCATTTACTCGGTCTTCAGGGGACAGTTTAGTCAGTCAGTGTTGTCAATCATTTACTCATCATCCATTCAGCCAGTTAATTCATTCAGCCACGGTCAGTCTCAGGAAGTCTGATTCCTACTCACTCATTCACTCATCCAGTTAGTCCTTGCTTCTGTCAATCAATCAGTCATTAAGCAATTAGTTATTTTCACTCATCCATTCACTAATTTATTCAGACTTTCAAAGCCAGTCACTAATTCACTGTGTCCATGTATTTATTCATTTATTTATGGGTCCTTCAGCTCATCAGACAGTTACTTAGGCAATCAGTTCCTTAGTTATAGTGAACTTGTCCACCAGGCTTGGAGAGAAAACTTCTAATCTATGCTTTTCTTCAGTTAAACTTAAATTTGCGTGATAGTCTCAAAGGCTCAGACTGTGGAGGATGGCTTTAGGTATAAACTTCCTCTCTTTGTTAAAAAATAATAATACTAAATTTCAAAGCCTGATGTCGGAAGTGTCTTTGCACAAATGCATTCATGAAATGCAAGTCCCATGGGACCTGCTGCAGTGATTAAATGGGTCCAGGCTCCAGATGGCCCATGAGGAAGGCTACACAGTGGGGGCTAGGTATCCAGGGACTTCCCTGTAAGATGGGATCCCAGCACAGACTCTATCCCAGAACAGAAACAAAGTGGGTTTTTTGGTTTTTTTAAATTATGTTTTTCCTTGGATTGTAAAAAAAAAAAAAAAAGAGAGAGAGAGAGAGCCACATATTCATTCAAAAATGAAGAAAGGTTTGAATAAGAAAATAAAATTCAGCCAAAATGCCACCACCCAGAGTTATTAGTTGTTAACATGTTAGTGTATACAGTTATGTAATTGTTAGATACACTTTTACAAAAAAACAATTATGTATAGTTTTTATTAACTGATTACAGGCAGACCTCAGTGATATTGAAAGTTTGGTTCCAGACTACCAAAATAAAGTAAATATCACTATAAAGTGCATCACACAGATTTTTTGCTTTCCCAGTGCATATAAAAGTTATGTTTACACTATACTGTAGTCTAGTAAGTGTACAATAGTATCTAAAAAGTGTACATACCTTAATTTAAAAATATTTTATGCTAAAAAATGTTAACCATCATCTGAGCCTTCAGCAAGTCGTAATTTTTTTGCAATAATAACATCAAAGATCACTGCTCACAGATCACCATGACAAATATAATAATAATGAAAAAGTTTGAAATATTGTGAGGATTACCCAGATGTGACACAGAGACATGAAGTGAGCCAATACTATTGAAAACATGGTGATGATAGACTTGCTTGACAGAGGGTTGACACAAACCTTCAATTTGTAAAACAATGCAATATCTGAAAAGTGCAAGAAAATAAGGTGTGCCTGTATTATTCTAAAAGCAACGTATGATTCATATAGAAATTTTTGTCTTTAAGAGTGTTTGGTCTATTGAGATAGCAGTTAAACTTTGTGATCACAATTAAAATGACTAATTTAGGAATTGATTTAGACTTGCTGTTTTAAGTTGAATTTTTACTAGATTTATGTATAATGCTTGAGCATTTCTGATTATCAAAAGAATCACCATGGGACTTCCCTGGTAGCTCAGTGGTTAAGAATCCACCTGCCAATGCAGGGGACACAGGTTTGAGCCCTGGTCCAGGAAGACCCCACATGCCGCGGAGCAATGAAGCCCGTTCGCCACAACTGCTGACCCTGCGCTCTAGAGCCCGCGAGCCACAACTACTGAGCCCACGTGCTGCAACTACTGAAACCCACATGCTGTAGAGCCCGTGCTCTGGAATAAAGAGTAGCCACCACTCGCTGCAACTAGAGAAAGCCCGCACGTAGCAACAAAGACTCAACACAGCCAAAAATAAATAAATTAAAAAAAAAAAAGAGAATCACCATGTTTATGAGTTTAATGAATCTATAAGATTTATACGTCTTGAGTACTTGGGAAATTTTGTTTGTTAATCAGACAATTAAAGTACTGAAAATAGAATGTATCAAAATTATAAACAGTTGAAAACCTTTAAGTTTATAAACAAGCTTATGTATTAATCAAGGTCTCCTTATATGTGATTGTTAATTTTCACTAGACTTTTACAAACAAAATAAGACTCATAAACTGAACTTAAAAGCTTGAGAAAGAACCCAACTTTGTTTTAAAATTTAATAAGCTCAATGTTAAAATTTAAATCCAGGGTAATCTGTGAGTGATCTTTCACGTGCAAATAAACATCCCTTGAGAACATTTAAAAAAAACACTCAATGTTATAGCCACATCAACAAGGTGGGGGCAGGAGGTAGCATCTCGTATCTTCCCCATGGACTGCCCCTTCCCAGGGGGTATGTCATGGGCAGTTGGCCATCCATCTATCCAGGAAGGCATCAAGATGACAACCAGATTTCTGGTTTGGGCATCCAGGTGGATAGTCTTATCATTCACTGAAAAATGCCATGTTGTGCTCACATGTGTCTGTGTAAGTGTTTCTTTAATAGAAGTCTAAACCTGGAGATGAAGGAACAACCTTCTTCCTTCTTCCACCTCCAAGGCTCCAGAGCCCAGCCCATGCCTGGCACTTATCACATGTTCAACCAAGATGCCAATATAACAAAAGGCCAGCATGGTTAGTGCAGGTGGAGAGTGTCTCAAATCTCAAGACTGCTGGGGAGACCTCCACTCTGGACGTTTCTCCTCAACTGAAGGGCGAAGACCACAGGGATGTAAAACGCAGGGGAGTTCTTGCTTTCTAGGACTTTCTCAGATTTGGGGGCCTCTTAGTCCAACCAATTCCTCTGATTATTCCCAAGTGTGCATTCAGACAGGCCTCAGAGGGGCTTGTCACAGTGAAATTCCTGACCTGACTCTTAGAAGGTCTGAGGTTACCTATCAGAGATGGGAGAGGGAAAGAAAAGACACGGTGGAAAACGCCTAACAGCTGACAGCACATTGTTTAAAGACCCCGGGCAGTGAGCTTGCCCATCTGTTGGGGGAAAAAAAACAAATCTTGAAACAGAAGGGCTGCCTTTTTTCCTGGAAGACTCAGTCTTAGGGGCTCCAGAGAGGCGAGGGGTGAGTCAGCTCACAGAGGCACTGGACAGCCTGGGTGAAGGTGTTTCAGGAGAGAAGCAGACAACTGCAAACTGCAGTTTTTCTCCAGAGCTTCAAGGCCGTCACTGCTATCTCCCTAAAACTGAGCTCTGAATTAACCGAGACTCTGCTGGAAGTCTCCC
Organism: Mesoplodon mirus; assembly: GCF_964341445.2. Classification (NCBI taxonomy): domain Eukaryota; kingdom Metazoa; phylum Chordata; class Mammalia; order Artiodactyla; family Ziphiidae; genus Mesoplodon; species Mesoplodon mirus. The sequence goes on from NC_138992.1 coordinate 6,733,255, forward strand.
CATGGGGAGACTGTCCAACCCCCCCTCCATGGGGGGCTCCCTTCCCTATGCTGACTGGTCAGTGGGCACCTAGTATGGACCGAATGTTGTATTTAGGCATCACAAAGGGGACATCTTTTACAGATGAAGATATTGAGGCTCAGGGGTTAAATAAGTCACCCCACCTCCGCCATCCTGTTAGTGAGGGACCTGGCTGGGACTTGTACCCAGTGCTGCTCTGACTCCAAATCTGAAGTTCCATCCCCTGCCCCATAATTCTTCAGAATTCCATAACCAGGCAGTGTTTCCTGACGGCATCCCTTCCCCAAGCACCCTGAAGAGTGGTCTTGTACTTTTTGCATCCTTTGGTTTTTCTTCCCCAGGAAAGTTCTCCTCCACTCTCTTTTCTCTGTCTATGGAAACCTTACTTCTGATTCCAAACCTTTCCCTGTGTCTTGAGTCTGAATTTCAAAGCACTAACTAAGATTCCATCATTTTCCTGGGTTGCAGACAATTTTGCCTCATAGCTGTTAATGTCAGTCCCAGAACATTAGCTAATACTCTTCATTTCTACAAAAAGGGCTGTTGTCGCTCTTTTTCATCTCCATTTCCCCCAGAAAACAAGGGCAGAAGAAGGAGCAACGATGTCTTCCCTCACCCTTGGTAGGTAAACTTGTGCAGCTTGCTGGGCTCGGTGGCAGATGAGCTGACAATGGGAATGCTCTGGAGGGACTCACAAATGTCCCCATCCTACATGTGGTGGTGGCTCAGGAAGTGGGAGCCAGCAACCTGCACAAAGAGACCACCTGCTGGATCCTGCAAGCACTGGCCACAGGGTCCACCTGCTTCTCTGTACTCTGGGCCACCTTACTTGACAAATGGCTCTGGTTACAGATAATTTTCCTCTTGGCACTATTTCAGCCACCAATTTATGCTTAATACTAACACGACCTTAAGCTAGTCTCTTTGGAGTTTGGCAAAGATGAGTTTATTCCCCATGGGTATGAGTGTGAATTCTGATGAATACAAATGCTATATGACTTTATAATTTTCACACTCACAGCCCAGATTCCAAGACACTTCTTAGTCAGAGTTGGAGTCCTGCCAAATGTAAGTGATGGAGGAAGAGGATGACAGGAGTGAGGCTTGTCCTTCAGATTCCTCTCTGGCTTCCTCCAAGGTCAAAATTAATAACGTCCTGCGCTGTTCTCTTGAAATGTTTTATTTATATTACTGTTTATATCCGTAACAGTAGCTACTAATTGTTGAATGTAAAAGCATTTTCCTTGTTAATTTTACCCACTTTTCACACTCATATCTGCAACCCTATATGACCATGGTCTAGTAATCAGGAAGCTTTAATAAGTGAAATACAAGAATCTCTTGTTTTCCTGAACACCTGAGACATTTTCAGGTTATGTACTCATACACCCATGTGCACATGCAGTCTGAATTCAGTCCTTTTGCCCTTTGTGTAGGGTAAAATATCATGGAAGGCAAAGTTGAAGGTCTTATTGGAGCAAAGCAAAGGTAACCTTCTCTGAAGAAACCTTCTCTTATGTCTACAATCAAAATAAATCCCTCAGTTTGGGGAAGAGAAAGTCACTTCTTATCCATTCCTATGCATAGAAGTGTTTTTAAAGCAGTTGGACCCTTCTCCCTAGTTCTTATCACCAGTCTCTAGTCTCCTAGGCTGAATGCTGTTCATTATTATTTAATTTTTCTGCCTCCTTTGTCCCCAGTATACAATGAAATACTAAGTTCAGTCAGTTGTCTTCTGGCTCAGTGTCGCTTCTGCTCTCCTGCCCTCCCCGCTCTTGCTCTTTCTCCCATGTACCCATCCGTGCATCCATACGTGCCTCCCTCCATCCTTCATCCTGCTGTCCATCTATTCATCCACACACTCACCATTTCCACCTCCTCCGTAACTAGCTGTGAGACCTGGGATATCCAATGCTTGACTTAGACATCAAACTGTAGGAGAAATGACTTTCGTGTGGGCTGGGATAGGACCCTCCCCAAAGGGACAAGAGTTGCAGTGTGTGACGTTTTTGACTTTATGTTATGAATGCCAAGTACTGACAGGAGGTACAAGATCGGCTACTTCTTTCATTTATTTTGAATGCTTTCTCAGTATCATCAATCTTGTAGTCTGAGTCCAGGGTCAAGAAAGAAGCCATGGCAAAATCGTCTCCATTTGCTCATGAGGCTTCCCTGTAGCCTCTCTAAGATGCTTCCACATGGTGCTTTCAAGTTGATTCTGGTTCTTTCCCTAGATACGCTCTGATAATAGCTATGGATTTCAGAGGTCTAGAGTGTGGCTTCAATCATAGTGATTCCGCAGAGTCCATCAATGAAGAAATTAAGAGTACGGGGTCCTTAACATAAAAAAGGTCTTCTACCATCTTCCTAGATTGAGTTTTAACCCATCACCTCATTCATTCATGTATTCATTCAACAAACAACTTATTGAATACCTAGAATATATAAGGCATGGTCATATGAACTGAGGGGATAGTAATAAATAAAATAGTAGTCCAGTCCTCAAGTGGCCTCTAATACAGATTGGAAGAAAAGAAAACGGCGAATCATAGCATAGAATGATGAATACTGTGATGAGGTATAAATGAAGAGTTAATGCGGGGACCGAGAGGGACATGCATATGAGCTGAATCCTAAAGGAACTAGCCCCATGGGGCTGGTGAGGGAGGAGATGGAGCACCCCTGGAAAGGGGGAAATAGAATGAGCAAGGTTCAGAAGCTAGAAGAAGAATGGCAAGTTCAGGGAATTTCAAGGTGTAAAACTGAAAAGTGCCATGAGTTGAGATGGAGGAGTTTGCCAAAGGCCAGAGTGTGGTGACCATGGGTTTCCATGCTAAGATATTTGGATTTTATTCTGAAGATGATCAACATCTATTACACCATTTCCAAGAAGAATTGAGAAAGTTTCCAAGGTCAGTATTGTTAAAGGAAGCTTCATCGGCGTTATCCCAGATAGTGAGACTTTAAGAGAACACACAAATAGAATTTTTCTCAATGTGAGGGAACCCTAGAGAATCCCAGGTTGGCTAAAGAGGAACATCAGCCACCCCTGCCCCCTCCCCCAAAAGAAGTTACAAAGGAAGGCTCTGCAGAGCTGAGAATCTTCCGTGGACTCATTAAATACCACTATTCCAACACAGACGTTCCTTTCACAAACATATAGTCATGCATCCCTTGAGCCTGGCATCATAACAACTGCTATTAAAGACAAAAAAAATAAATAAACAATGAAGCACACACGATATAGCCCCTGCCCTTCGTGAGCAAAAAATGCATCATTATTTTCATCAAAGCATCAGTATTTCTTTAAGTCTCCTATTTTGTGCCTCTTCTCCATTCTCTGTCAATTCTCCACTGTTCAACTAAGTTTGTGTCTGATTCCAGGCATATCTGCAGTTGCTGATTGCAGCCAGAACCACTTAAGCACCTGAGCCTCCTCAGATCTTCAGTCTGCACAGAGCTCTCTGTTTGTCATGATCTTTCAGCTGAAAAGACGTCTCCAAGCACACTCACATGCACAAAGGCACTAATGGGGTAATGGCTGGGGATGTTTGGAGGATTTAGAACACATTGTCTGAAGGCTTCGACCTTCATAACTCGGGAGAATGGATTACAACTGTCCCTTTGCCAAGTATCCCCATCCGGGAACATTGTGATAATCTCCATTTGAGCATCTTGTTCATTTTCTCAGCTTTTACCTTTTCTTATAATTTTTTCTTTTTTCCCTCAAGCACGTTCACTTTATTTGGGTCTAGAGGTCTGAACACCGTTTATTGGTCTTCCTTTGAGGTCTTTATCATGTCCCAGAGTACAACAACCTCTTTTCTGTGGATCTTAACATGATTTTGTATCCCTAATTCTGATACTTCTCAGCATTTTCTGGCCTCTGGCTGGCAGTGTGAAAGCTGTTTTCCCTGATACATTGCTATTGCCAGTGGGACTAGGTAGATCAGGATTAGAGAATGGAGTTGAAGGAAGGTTAACTCAGTGGGAGAGCAGGTTAACCTGGGTGATTAGCAGGTTGCAAGACATGAAATGGCAGAGTCGGAAAGGAGCATAGGAACAATTGAATCCAGTGCCTTTGTTTCTCAGATAAGGAAAATAAATTTAAACCCTTGTACAGCATCACACTGCTGATTACCAAACGCTACCTGAATCTGGACCCTTATCCCATGACCTCTTCTACTGAGCATTTGGACTCATCAGCTCTTACCTGAACCTAAGCCTCTGCTGCCACCGTGGATCAGAAATTGTTGGAGTCTAACTGGATCATGAAGATTCCTCTTCTCTGGGAAATGCCCAGGACTACCTCCCACTGGCAGCCATGTTTAATCACATGGCCTCACTCTCCTGACCTGACCTGACTGGACCAGTGATGGACACTTGGCTCAAACTGAAATAATCACATTCCTTATTCTGAAATGTGGGATCAGGATCAAGAGAGATCTGAGTGTTTCCCTACTTGTGGCTGGACCTGGAAATCTGGAAGGAGTCATCATCATCTAAAAGAGGACTACAAAGCTGAGAAGCTCATCTGCAGACAACTGCAGATATTAACTCGACAAATAGGGAAACCAAAAGACAAAGAGGAGAGAGAGAGAGTTTCTGTGCAGGTGTATGGTGACTTTTCATTCCCTGGTTGCTGTCTTTTCTGGTGCCTCTTTACATTTTGCTCTTTGGAGTTAAGACATACTTATTGAGCAGTTAGGATCTCCCAGGCATTCTTCTAGGCACTGGGGCTACAGCATGAACTGGAAAGTCACAAGCTATGCTTTTATGCAGCTTACAGTCTCATAGGAGCAGGTAGACAGTAAAGAAGTAAATAAATAATTAAATGAAATTATTTTGGATAATGGTAGGTACGGCGGAAACATGTTTAAAGGGGTGAAAAAATATAAAATGACTGGGATTGGGTTGGAAGGTTATTAGAGCACACGTCAGAGAAGACAAGGGCCGTCCAGCATGGCTGTGCTGACTGTGCCTGTACAACCCTAAGACATACCATCAACATGAACTGTCATGGAAACAGTGCCCCCTGAAATTGTGCAGTGCACAACATGGACAATGACTGGCAACAATCCTAGGAAAGGGCTCTTGGAGAAACTTTCATGCTAAAATCTTTGTGACAAGAAGGAGTCAGCCAAGTACAAACACGAGAGAAGAGCATTCCAAGCCGTGGGAACAGCTAGTGTAATGACCCAAAGTTGGGAATGAGTTTGGCTTGTGCAAAGAACCAAAAGAAGGACAAATGCCTTTGCTGAATCGGGAAGAATGAGAAGTTAGTTAGAAGCCAAGGAATAGAACAGTGGGTCAACATGGGTTATGGTAAGGAGTATGTCTGTAGGGTCAGAGGGCAGTATATCTCTAACTGTGGAGAGTGGTGAGAAAGCACAGCTGACGGAAAGTCAGGGTCAGATCCTGATGGCTCATTAATGTGATGCTACGGAGTATGGATTTTGTTCTTAGCAGCATTAGGCACGAGAGGATTCACAGGGTGCCCTGGAGACTTGAGTACTTTTCCATGCATGTGATAAATCTAGCTGGAAATTTGAGGCTTGCAACCTAGTGGTGACCTCTGTGCACCTGAGATTCCGCAGAACTGCCATAATCTGTGAAACAAGAAAGACACCCTGAAATCCATAAATTGCATTTTATTCCAAGGCAGGAAAGACGGGAAGATGTCTCCTTCAAGAGGAGGAAAAATCCATGGTGCATGTTGCATGAAGCATTGGCAGTAACGCTAAGCCAGAGGAGTCTCTTCATTTCTGAATCATTTGAGGGTCTTTCAAAATACTGTTTTGCAAAGAGCAAAAAAGGCTCAGAAAGTCTAATAATAAGGGACGTTTCCCTCACTCACTGTATTGCCATTTGCCAACTCTGACAAGAACTAGAAATGGAAAAGCTTTCAGCTGAGTTGGAAGCTTGGAACTTAAAGTTCCTGAGTGGGCTGTAGTTTTGGCAAAAGACATTTTTCTTTCCCAAGGATTTTATTCCATCTGATTTTTCTGATTGTTGCCAAGACGGAATGAACTTGTTTTGTTTGCTTCTCAGTGAGAACTTAGATTTCCTTAGAAGATATGGTTGCAGGGCACTGCTGAGCCATTAACAACAGTAGGAGGGAAAATAAGAGCAGGGGGCGCCTACCTGGCGGTGGTGCAAAGAATCATTCTGAGTCAGTTTAGCAAGAATTCTCCCAAACCTTGATATATGATCAAATTTCTCATTCCTCACCCATGCTATCTAAGTTCTCTACCTGCCTTTAGCAAGAATCCTGTTAAGCCTGTTTAGCAAGAACCCCCTACCCCGATGTCTAATCAAATTCTCCTTAGTAGTTTTTGAGCCATTGACCTTCACACTCTGTTCCTTGGCTATAGATCCCCAGCAACCGCTGCTGTACTTGGAGTTGAGTTCAGTCCTATAGTAAAGTCTCTCTCCCTTACTGCAATAGCGCAAGTAAAATCTGTCTTGTTATTTTTAACACACACTCAGTGCAAATTTTTTCTTTTACATTTCTCAGTACACTTAAAATAAATCCCAAATTTATTAACCTGGATATCATCTTCACTTGCTTTCTCTGTCTCCCACTAGCTCCAACCACACTGACTTTCTGTTGGTTCTGCACACACGTCAGGTCTTTCTCACCTTGGGGCCTTTGTGCTGGCCCTCCTTACACATGACTTTCACCTGATTGATTTCTTATTATTTAGGCCTCAGTCTGAACTTCATAGCCCCACAAAGAGCCACTTGGATCCCACCAATCTAAAAGAACCACTCCTAATCCCTCCATCCCATAGCTCTTTTCATTCTGTACATCATGGTTTGGCAAACTTCAGCCCAAGGGCCAAATCTTGCCCCCAGCTCTCTTTATAAATAAATTTTTATTGCAAAGCAGCAACATCTTTTCAGTCCTTGCTTTCATGCTGCAACTATGAGATGAGTAATTGTAACAGAGACTGGATGGCCCAGAAAACTTAAAATAGTTACTTTCTGGTCCTTCACAGAAGTTTTCCAGCTCTTGGTCCACATTGTCTACATCATGAGCTGATTTTTTTCCCTTGTTTAGCTACTTTTCTTTCTTTTTACTAGAAATTAAATCCTATAACAGCAGAGATTTTGTCTTTCTCACTCAGTCCCCATTATTTAAAAAGTGTCTTACACACTGTAGGTGCTCCCAAAATATTTGCACCATGAAAGAGGTGAGGATTTGGAGTAAAACCCTAGCCAGATTTTTGGTTCTATAGTAGATTGCACTGCTGGGCACTGTAGGTGAAGAGAAAATTTCCTCCTCTATCCCTCTTGAGTTCTTCTGGCTGGACTAATAATTGACACAAGACAGATTAACAGGAGAAAAAGAAACAAATTTTAATTCATGCACTTGGAGGGCTCACAGAAATAGGACCTAAGAAGTGGCCAAAGCAGGCAGCTTTTATAGTTTTTAGATAAAGAAACAATAAATTTGTGAGGGATTAACAGGACAAAGAAACAAAAATTTTGATTGCTTAGTGAAGAATCTAAACAGTTTGGTCTTGGGGTAGGAAGTTAAGAAGTAACAAGATGTTTTTATATAGGCTTCTTGGGCCAAATTTCCTATTTCAGGTAATAAGGGTGTCCTTCAACCTCTAGATGCAGGGTGTGTACCTTTCACATGAAGCGTTTATTTCCTGCTTTCAAGGAGACAGGAGAAAAGGGTCAGGGTATCCGTCTTGCACTTGCACTGGCCATTTTGTAAGTATCAATAACTTTAATTCAAAATAATCTTTATGCCGTTGTGGCATATTTGGGGACAGCCTGCCATGGTCCCAACACTACAATTCTTCACCCCTCCTTGATGTAAATACGCCTCTTGCCATGTGACTTGGCAGTACTTCTCACTACAGGGAATAGAGTATATTTTCCCAATTCTTGATGTTGGTTCAGCCATATGACTCCTTTTGACCAACAGAATGAGACTTAAGTAACTGTGTGCCAGCTCCAAGTCTAGGCTCTCCAGTCTCTACCATCGTCATGAGAACAACACACCCAGGACTGCCCTCTGTCCCAGAAGAATGAGGGCCTCAGGGCACAGAATCAAACTGCACCAGCCAAACCCAGTCTAAATGAGCTGACTCACAACTAATGCATAGATAAGTGAGCTCAATAAATGCTCCTTGTTGTATGCTGAGTTTTAGGGTAGATGTTATGCATCACAATTGTAGCAGTTAAATGATGCAGTGAACCTGCACAGTTTACATTTGCCTATCTAAGCATCAGCTCTCTCCTCTGCTAAATGGAGATTATAATAATTACTGTCCTAGACTCTTCATCACAACAGGTGTGAAAGCCACTTCACAGATGATGACATGCCAGGCACATGTGAGCTCTTGCTTGTTATTAATTAGAGAACAACACACGTCGATCTGTTGTGAAGAGCTAAATTGAGCCTAATCAAGTGGTGAGCTGGGGAGCGCTGGCAGGAAAGCAGTGGCAGTGGCCCTTCTGGGACAGCTAACAAGCGTGTGGCTTTGTCCTGAGCCACAGCCTGCCTTGGACCACTCAACCAGAGAAGGCGGGATGAGCAGGATTGTTAGTAACCAGCCTTGGGCCATTCACCCAGGAGAACAGGGAGGGGAAAGATGCCCCAGGAGTGGACTGGGTTGGGTGGGAGGAGAACCTTGATAAGGCTCAGCCAGCGCTTTCCCAGAGACACTGCTTTGCTTGTCACATGCAACGCTTAACTAATTGGACTGAGAGGCAAACAAAAAAGGCTTCAGCTTTTAATAAATTAATCATCGAGGGCTGCAGCAAATTGCCCACTCACATCATTAATTAGACATTCTGAAAAGTTAAGAAGGCTTTTTTAAAGTGTTGATTCTGCAGCTTTTATTTTACTTTTTTTTTTTTTTTTGTAATTGATGGGCTAAGACTTTGATCAGGTGTCATTAGGCAGAGAAGAAAACATCTTCACTGTTGAGTCCATATCCCAGCTGTTGCTAGACCCCAGAGAAATGGGAGAGGCATTCTGGGCAATTCCCAGTAGAACTGGTACTGAGCTCAAACATAATCAAAGGATCAAATTGACATCTGTACCTGCCACAGTCTCAGAGACCTCAGAAAGCTTTTAATCCAGCAATGCTGTGTAATGGGATAACCTCTAATTAGCTGTCTTGACCAGTCATCAAGATTTCGTCTTTAAAAAGGCAGTTGACAATAAGGGGATTGAGGTATGGGGGCCCCCAAGCTGTTACTATGACTTCAGTTTCCATTAGATGCTGTCCCTTGCTCCTGTCTTCTCATCAGTGCTGCATTTTGAACAGTTTCTGAAGCTTTTCATGGCCTCCCAAAAACCTCAGGGACCCCACAAGGAGAAAAGCCAATTTCTTTAAAACAGTTTTAAAAAGCAAAAGAAATCTACAGGCTTGGCAGATAAGGGGCTGTCTGAGAATCTTTGCTGGTTCCTTGGCCCCTGTCCACAGTGAGGATGAAGCTACCACTTAGCAAGGCCCAGAGGCAGTGTTACAGGGCAAGCGAGAGTCAAGGGAAGTACGGCTCCCATGCTTTCAACCGCACTCCCAGGCCTGCCATTAAATATGGCAGGCTTCGCACGTCTCACTTCAGATGAGGCTGCGAGAGTCCCCAGAACCTCTACCCAGGCCCTGCTACCCATCCTGGCTCATTGTCTTTATACTGACCAATGAGACAAGGTCGGCAATTTCCAGCTGTTTTGACAGAGTCCCATTTACCTTACAGAAAAGTACAGTGGCATCTGGGGAAGCCTTGGGGCAGCAGTGTCATCCAGACCACAGGCATGGCTGGGGGGCAGCCCCAGCCTCTGCTCCTACCTGCCCCTCCATCATTCCATTAGACACCCAAAGCACCTGGCCAGGCTGTGTTGCAAGGACAGAATTTCCCCTTCCAGAAGACTTCTCCAGTTCATTCGCCCCCAGCTTGGGTCAGACGCGCCATATTGGCATTCCCATTGAGCCCCATTGAGTTCCAGGTCCTTCCCTCATAGCATGCATGTGTACTTCTTTGTCGTGGTCTGTTTACTTGTCTTCCTGTCCCCTACGACTCTGAGCTACTCAAGGGCATGATTTGTGTCTTTTTCAGCCCTATTCCTCCTGCCTAATGCGGCGTCAGGCACGGATGGGCATCGGCTGTTCACTGCAGTGGACTTTGGAGTTTGACAGCCTGGATTCATATTTTGGTTCCATTACTTACTAGTTGTGTAACCTTGAGTAAGTTGCTTAAGATCTCTGAGCTTCATTTTGGCTATCACTAGAGTAAAGGTAATATCTAATTTGGGGGGTGGCTATTGCAATGGAAAAAGAAGATAATGCGTGTAAAACCTGCTCAGCAGAGAGCCTAGTTCATAGTAAGCACTCAATAAATTCTTTCCAATGCATTCAACTTGGTGTTTGAAGCAATAGTAACTTGTTTCTTGACATCATATTTCATCATATTACCTAGTGGCTAATTAAATATTTGATAACCAGGAAAACTAACATAAACTGGTTTGAGAACAAACACAGCTGGCTCTTAGTAAGTATAAAACACATCTAGTAGTTAAAAGATGCCTGTGCATACTAGAAAGTAGTCCACTTCCCCCCACTCCTGTTCAGTATGGGGTGGGCTTCAAAGAGTGGGATTTGTATATGGGGATCATGTGTTGTAGCACCTGGAACGGAGCTGATGAGTATCTGGTTCACAGGACTCACTAACTGGTAAATATCACTATTATTATTATTAGCAGTTACTTTTATTATTGTTGTGGTTGTTATTTGGGTTCAGGTTCAAATGGGGGTCACTTAGCAGCCCCAGCCACTTCCCATTTAAGAGTTTCTCATTACATCAAAAAAGATGGAAAGCTGCCAAAACAGGCTTACAAAAATTGTGGCCTGTTTTAAATGTTGACTTTGAATAAATTAACGCTTTTAGCATAGAAAATTACAAAGCAGTATAATTATGATTTGCATAGAATAATTATACAGTTTATTTTAAAACACGAATGTGGAGTACACTTCGGGCCCCAAAGGAGTTTTTTTTTAATTTATTTATTTTATTTTATTTATTTTTGGCTGTGTTGGGTCTTTGTTGCTGCGCGCGGGCTTTCTCTAGTTGCAGCGAGCGGGGGCTACTCTTCACTGTGGTGCGCGGGCTTCTCATTGCAGTGGCTTCTCTTGTTGCGGAGCACGGGCTCTAGACGCGCGGGCTCGGTAGTTGTGGCTCACAGGCTCTAGAGCGCAGGCTCAGTAGTTGTGGCTCATGGGCTTAGTTGCTCCGCGGCATGTGGGATCTTCCCGGACCAGGGCTCAAAGCCGCGTCCCCTGCATTGGCAGGCGGATTCTTAACCACTGTGCCACCAGAGAAGTCCCCAATGAGTTTTAAACTTTGAGGAAATTGACTTCAGTCAGTCCTGTTGAGAAATCCCTGTGAAGGTTAAGTGCCATTTGGAGAAAAGGCTGCATGTGAGGATTTTTATGAATATGAGGCCTGAGTCGGAAGTTCCTCCTCCCCCGACAGAGCCTGGGTTTGACCCTCGGACCGGACCTTCCATTTAGCGCTGTCTCTGTGTCTCTCCTTCACACGCACGTGCACACACACATACACACACAGCTCTATTTCTGGGGTCATGATTTTACCCAGCTCCATCCCGGTCCTAAGAAGTCATCCTTGCTTTAATAAATACAGCAAGACCAGATACAAGTCTTTACCTTTTCATGAAATCAAATTAAAATTTCATGAAGGCTCATGAGTCCCTCTGCGTGGTTTTCCCTTCAGCTTCCCCACAGAAGCCAGCAAAGTCTCAGCTGAATTAACCCTTTCCCCTCAGCTGCGAGTGGCCACATTCATCTGGCAGCTCGGCGGGGGCTGTCCCTGACTTGTCTCTGGAGGCTCCAGCCCTGAGCAAGCAACCAGCTGGAGGTGGTGTTTGCAAAGCTCGTGTTTACTGGTTTCCGCCAGAGGTTTCTTCCCCAACCATTTCACTGGAGCCAAGAGCTGTAACTCCTTGCAATTGGCTTCCTCTGCTCAGACTGACTTTCCTTCTTGCAGACCTGTCTTCGGGGAGCAAATTGGCTTGTTAAAGATTCCAAACATGTGAGCTAAATTCTCCCCTCAGTCTCTAACATGCTGTGTTTTCTTCCCCCTCTTTGAAGCAAGAGGTGCTGGCGCTGACATCTGTATCACTTGAAGTGACTCTGTCTTGCTGCTCCCCTCGCAGTGCTGCTCCTGACTTTGCAGAGTCCAGGGCACATTCATGTAGCACCAATGCTGGCAGTTGGTCAAAAGATGACACTAACAGGGGCCTCCCGGGTGGCGCAGGGGTTGGGAGTCCGCCTGCCGATGCAGGGGACGCGGGTTCGAGCCCCGGTCCGGGAAGATCCCACGTGCCGCGGAGCGGCTGGGCCCGTGAGCCATGGCCGCTGAGCCTGCACGTCCGGAGCCTGTGCTCCGCAACGGGAGAGGCCACAACAGTGAGAGGCCCGCGTACCGCAAAAAAAAAAAAAAAAAAAAAAAAAAGAGATGACACTAATAAATGCCAGAAAGTGAACAGAAAAACCAACCACGTCTCAGTACTCAGTACCACAAAAATGAGCAAGATACAACATCACTGTGAAAATACAGAAGTTACCTGTACAGCAAATCTGGACAAATAATTAAAATTAAAACTCTGTTCATATACCAGCAAAGCCCTATGAGTGTGAGAACAGGTAAACAACAAGCCACTAGGTGACCGGATTAGATGACATATTTAGGAGGAGTGGAGATTCATGGGACACAGGTGCTTAGGACATAGCTGTGGGCTACTTCGATCAATGGAAAGTGTCACAGGACACACACAGTCATGGGACCCACGAAAGTAATTACTCACAGAGACAAACAACAGGATGAGACATTTTGCAGAGCCCTCCCCAAAGGTGACAGGCCTTCTCATGTTCCGTCATTGCACACATGGGTACAATAGCAAGTTAGGAATGGATGTGGTGAAGGACAGTGGCGGGAGAGTCTGTACTCTATGCAGACAGAGAGGAACAGTCCTACGCAAAAAGTATAAAATCCTTGACCCAAGGTGGAACCATCAAAACACAGACTGTCCTGGTACATGAGACAAACTAAACAGAAAGAGAATTAATATTCAACACAGAGGCAAACAGCTGAAGAAGAGGCTTCTGGCAGGATCAGGTACTTTCCTTGGTCACACTTGACTAGGAATTTTACCACTTCCTCAAGAAGAAAGAATTACTGTTAGCATCGAGTGTGCGTGTATGTGTGTGTATATGTGTGTGTCTGACTCTCTGTTAGTTGAACTGTGTCTTTCTGAATGAATCCTTTCACACCATCCAGTTAGAAGAACACTTCCTGGTATTGTTAAAATATCTGCAAGAGATTCCACGTGAAAATACAACCAATGAGGCAAAGATCCAATACTTCTCAAGAATCTTAAAATGCTTTATAATCTTTGACTCAGAAATCCCCTTGATAGGGATCCAACTTTGGGAAATAATCTGAGATGTGGAGCCCAGATTTCTGCACAAAGATTCTCAATGTAGCTTTCTAAATAAAAACTGGAAACACCCTAATTGTCCAACAATAGAGAACTTTTGGCTGCCTGTATACAATGGAAACCTTTAAAAATGAAGTTTTCAAGAAAAACATACTTACTATGTAAAGTTAACTGGGAAAAAACAGTATTTAAAAATATGCATAATCTCACCAAGTTAGCATGTATGAGATGTGTGAAAGTGCTTTGTAAATTGCAAAGCCTTCTGCACATGTCAGGAATAGTTCTGACTTGATATGGTGGTCAGAGGCCAGTTGGTGTCTAAGAAGAGTGGGTGATCGTGAAAAGAAACCCACAGGGCGCAGCCAAAGGAGGCCTGCCTGCCCACGCGTGCTCATGCATCAAGTCTCGTCACGAGCCGGCTCCGTTCTCAAAGTAGCCCCAACAGAGAATCAACTCTAGAGAATGACAACAGAGGACAGGTTACCTAGGTGGACCCAAGAGTCATTACTGAGGCTGTAACATCAGGGTAGTTAAAAGAGGAGCAGCCCACAAGGGCAGCAAAGGGGCAGCTCTGGAAAACTGGAAAATCAGGCATCCCAAGAGAAAAGGGAGCTTAGAGAGAGATGGGAACCAACTTAGGGACACAGAGAGCCCAGAGGGGGAGGACCAAGATACTCCAAAGGCAAAATTAGACTGCTTAGAATGAAATCATTATTGCTCTTATTTTTGTTAAATGCAGTGACCCTCACACCCCGCCATGCACACACTGTTTGCTAACATCACCCATGATGACAGAACAGGCTGTAACTACCACTTCTGAATTAAAGGTTTTTATGAATGGCATGAACACAGCAGCCAAGAGTCCTGGTGAGTCAGTGACTCATAGTGTGAATCCAGGTTAGCTTTCTTGCCGGGAGGATTTGCATGTGCCCTTTTATCAGATCAAAGAAAGACTGAACTCACTGTGTTCTAGGCACATGTTTGCCTTGGCTACTAGGAAACACAGTGACGTTTAGAACTCTGTTGCGATCCCAAGTGTTGGACTCTGTGTATATTAAAAATGGCAGTAAGTGTTTTTTAATGACTTTCTGTCTCTCCTTAGACAATAGCTTCTTGGGAGACAGAGACTGTCTGACTCCTCCACTCTCCCGTTTCTTCTATATTTGATAAAACTATTTATGAATGTTGAAAGTTCTGATGAGTGAATGAATCTCAATCTATGTTCTTCGTTCTGTTCTTTCTCATCTCTTAAAATATTTCTAGTCTTTTCTGTGTAAACCATGTCAGTGCACGCTTGTTTTTATGATGCAAGCTGCCTCCATTTTTTAAAGTAGGTGAGTATAAGTTAGGAAGAAAAGAAGGAAAAGGAAAGGAAGGAAAGAAGGAAGGGAAGGATAGGTGGACGGAGGAAGGAAGGAAGGAAGGGAGGGAAAGCCAAGTTCAGACTCCCTTCAGTAATGCAACGCTAAGAGCACTGCCCCCTACAGGAGCTCGAGTATGCAGTTAGCCTAGCATGGTTTAGTTTTATTCTGGTGTATACATACTTTTTATAGTACCAAACATATTCACTGAATAGGCTAATTCATATTCATTGAAAAAGATTGGGAAAATGCAGAAAGGTAAAGTAGTAACAATCGTAACAGCTATAATTTATAGCTTACTATGAGCCAGACACTTTGCCAGGGATTTTATGTCTATAATCTAATTTCCCAACACACCCAAAAGGTAGCTATAATGCCTGTTTTCAAGATGAGACACAAGGCTTGGTAACATTCATTTTCTTACCAAAGGTTGCACGTCTGGCTTTGAACCCCAGACTGCTGACACCCAGTGCTTTGCTCTCTCTCTCTCTCTTACCGGGATCCCTCTTTTCTCTGCAATGGGAGGTCTGAACAGTGAAAATATATATTTTTTTCATTTCAATACACTTCTGCCCTGTCTTTGCAGCAATCCATCAAAAATGGTGGATGACTGTGACCCTAAGAAGCAGAAGTGGGATCCCTGACTCTACAGATTCAGAAACAGGGCTTCCCTGGTGGCGCAATGGTTGAGAGTCCGCCTGCCGATACAGGAGTCACGGGTTCATGCCCTGGTCCGGGAAGATCCCACATGCCGCAGAGCGGCTGGGCCCGTGAGCCATGGCTGCTGAGCCTGTGCGTCTGGAGCCTGTGCTCCGCAACAGGAGAGGCCACGGCAGTGAGAGGCCCGCGTACCGCAAAAAAAAAAAGAAACAGCCAGGACTGCGTGCTCACCCCTTCCCCAGTCTTCCTCCGCAGAGCATGGGGCTTGGTCTACCATCGGGAAGAGGTGAGAGGTAGCCCTGTTTACTAACTCTCCTCTGTTTAGTCTTGCTGGTGGGCAGGGAGACCCATGGGACTTCAGCTTCAGGCGGACCTCTCTGTGCACTGATTAGCTGCCCCACCTCATCTAAGTTACACAGCGCCCCCGAGTCTTGGTCCCTTTTGTGTTAAACTGGGAATGTGAACTAAGAGAAGAAAACTACAGACCCTAGCAACTGTAGGCACTTGGAGAATTCCAAATTATATTCATCAAGTGACGTTTGCGACGAATCATTATAGAGTTCCTGTGACCTCAGTCCAGTGCTAAGCAAAACCCATAAGGAAAATAAATTCTAAAGATAACCCACTCTGAAGAAATGAGTGGGTACTCAGATATTGCTGGAATATACAAATTTGAGGATGATGATATTTTTGTGGAGACCGTTTTTTATGCCCTTAAATCAATTCTCTCTTCTTTAGTACTAGTAAGAGTACTGGCTTTGACATTTTTAAAAAAGCAGATACAGGTTTTACAAAGGCTCTCATAAAAACATGACCCTGTCCTGAGCTCTTGGTCAGAGACACAACAAGATTTTCAGGGGCGGGAGAGGAGCAAGAAAACAATCTTCTCAGCTATGGACCAAAGACCATAGTGAATTACAGTAGTGTGTATGTGTTCATGCATGTGTGTGTGCATGCATGTACACGTGCATGAGTGTTAATGGATGTGTGTGTGCATGCCTTGGGTGTGTGCATGCCTGTGTGTGTGTGTGTGTGTGTGGTTTAGCGAAGTCTACCCCTCCCCTGGGCATGCAGAGCTCGGGGAGAAGGGAGTCAGTTTGCACAACGTACCCAGACGCCTCCCGAGAGATTAAACAAGAACCCTGTTCCTTCTTTCCAAAATTCAAAGCTAAGGAAATCAGTTCAACAGATTCAATTAATCCAGACCCAGAACCATGGAAGGAAAAATCAGCCCCTGGAAAGAAAAAATTGCCCTGAAGGTCAAAAGAATTCTGGACCCACACACCGATGCTGGCTGTAAGTTAGCAGGAGGGATGAGGGTGTGCACTAGGGCCTAGAGCCAAACCTTTATCTTTTATTTGAGCTACTTTGAACTGGTCTTCCACGGCTCACATCAGGAAGAATTCTGACCGAATCATCTCTTTACAAAACACCAGCGAGTGAACAGTATTGTTGATTTTATTTCACAGGTGCAGAAACAAAAGTGCAGAAAAGTGATTACCTATCCCTAAGACACACTGCACGTCCTGTCCTCAAACATACACCACACTGACCTCATGCTCTGCACTTCAAAGGCTCCTGTGCGCTTCTGGCTGGACTGTGTTTTTTCTCCCCAGCTCCCAATTCATGTATTTTTTCCAGAATCTGGTGGAGGACACACCCCCTTTCTTCTCCCGCCACTGATACATCCATGTCCCACCTGGCCAGAACCCACTGGGTGAAAAAAAGTAGCTGAAAATACCATGTTTGAAGGTGGTCCTGTCGGGGATTACTTCCACGGAATATTAATAGGTGTTACACAAAAGCAGTTTCTGGAATCAATTAGTTTGGGAAATTCTGAGTTAAACAAAATTAAACAGTTAAGAGAGTGGATTTTGGCATCAGACTACTGAACCAGGTTTGAGTCCTAGCTTGGCTTTTTATTAGCTTTGTGACTCGGTGCAAACTATTTAAGCTTTTTGTGACTCGGTTTCTTTATCCACACAAGAGAAATGATATTGCTACCTGCCCGTGTGAGTCAGGGTTCAGTGCAGGAAACAGAGAACATGGCAAGCATTCTGGGTGGAAAAGGATTCAATAGAGGAAATCAGGTGCTTACAAAAGGCCCGGGAAAGACTGGAGGAGGAAATTCTAGGCTGGACCTCCAGGAGTGATGTCCAGAAAAAAAGGAAATAGAACTAACTGTGCCTCTGTCACGATCAGAAATGGGAGGAATCATAGGGCCATGCTTGAAATACCATGGCAGGTACCATTCAGGGTTCAGGAAGCCACCACTGCCATTGCTGGACTGGCCTGACCATCAAAAAGTCAGTCCAGTCACTGTCACCACCACAACTGCCTCTCTGTACCCAAAGGCAGCAGCTGGACACTGGTCCCCATGACCACGCCCACTGGACACTAATAACAGCCAACCCACAAGGAACTGGCTCCATCTTCACTTCCTCCTTCCCCATTTCACCACAGAGCATCTTGCTAGTGGAACTTTTTTCTCAGCTGGAATCCCATGCGTAAGAGAGTGTGGATCATGCCATTTCAGGGTCCCAACCTCTGCATTTCAGGAAGATACACAAGATGGAGGGGACAGCAGTGCCAGGTGCCAAATGACTATGTCCAGCTCTCCATGCCATGGGTCATTGTGAGATTAAATGAGGTAATATGTGCAATGGACTTCGAACAGTGCCTGGAACATAGAACCACAAATGGCTGTTATCGTGCTGCTATTGATCTGCTGCAAGACTTCTCAGAGCCTTTACTACGCTGGCGTATAAGTGTTTCCTCCCTGATAGTAAGAATCGTAAGAAGACTATGTCTTCTATTTTGTTTTCCCAGCCAAGAGAAAAATTTTAGATTCAATTATAGCACTTATATATACCCTATGCCTTTCACCTTTGTATTATTTTTACCTCTCTTTGAAACTTTTTACCTTTATTTTTATTTGGTCCCTTTTAATTCTTCTTTATGCCTTAGCTTATAGTAAATATGTCCTGGAAAGGTGCTTAAAATTCTTTATGGTATGCAGCCTGGTATAAATAAACACATTTACTAAGTATGTTGATAAATCACTCGGGCTTCAAGGGCATGACTTTTAATGATGGAAATCGAGTATGAAGGTGATATTTTGGGTGGGGTTCCTTCCCTAAGTCGCTCAAATAATACCACATGGTTTCCCATGGGCTTGGCCTCAGATCAGCTCTGAATCAGCCTCTAAATGTGGGAGAAGGAGCCACTGTGAAAATAAGACAGTTTCCTAATGTTGCCCCCAGCATCTCTTACAGAGAGCCCTGTCTTTAGTTTTGTGGGCCCCTCTTTTCCTTGTCAGGCAGAGAAAGTCTTTATTTGTGCTTTGACTTTGGTGAAAAGCCTCAGGGTCTTTTCCTGAGCTAGCAAAATGGAAGAGTTCTTGCTTTTAGATGATCAAAGCTTGTCCGGCGAGACCAAAACTCCTGCCCGGCCGATGCTCCGGACAGCTGCAGGTTTTGATGTGCTCTCGGCTGCCTTCCTGGGTCCCAACCCTCACAGCAGGCGAGAACATTCTGAAAACCCTTCAAAGCATCAGCACTCCCTGGGTTTTCCTCAAGGTGACATTTCTGCAGACTGAGCCGGAAGAGGAAACAGGGGAGTCCATCCAACGCAGAGTCTCATCTCAAATCCCTCTATCATCAGATTCCTCCACGCACTTCCTCATTCTTTCAGCTCTGGGGCTCCATCTTAGTTTAAAACTTTGCAGCCTGCATACACCCCACCTCTATTTTCTGTACTGTAATTTTTTTCCTCTTTATAAATAACGATAATAAATACATAATAATGTAAAATTTTATCCTGGATCTTGTATTATAGGTAAAGTACTAGGTCCCAGAGTAAGAATAATCCATTTATATGTGAGGATCTATTCAAGGAGGGAACAGGCCACACTACTTAGCACGATGCTAAGTAGTTTTCAGTGAGAATTGCTCCACACATACTAAATACTTTAGATTTCTTGCCTAATGCTGGCAAGAGTGCAGCGAGGTGTGATCATGATCATGCTCCAGGTAAGGAAACTGAGGCTCCATGATGGTTAAAGAACTTTCCCAAGGTCAACAATCTGATTAAAGGTCAGGTCGATCTGGCTTTATTGCGATCTCAGGCATTTCTACCTAAGTGATGTGGTATCATTTGCTGCGGGCATTTTTATCTGGACCCTATAGAGGAGAAAAGGCTTCCTCAAAAAGTTTACAATTGAGTTGAAATCCAGAAGAGTAAAACACAAAATAAGATACTAAACAGATCACAGCAGAAAAAAACCCAGATGGCAAATGGGCTTGAGAGGATGCATCACATGGGGAGAGGGTCCCATGAAAAGGCCCCCAGAGGAAGCCAGAAAGAACTTTCCAACCAATCAGATGCTCAGGTCTCCTTCTGCCGTGCCCACCCTCATGTAAAGGGCAGCAGGCAATTACGGCAAAAAAGTAGGTGGACGTCAGACTTCGGGGCTCTCCAATGAGACCCTGAGAAGGTAGGATTTTGGACAAAGTGGATTCACAGAAGGTCTTTGAGTGAGGGGGCCGGAACTGATGCAATAAAAGCCAGAAGATACCTCATGATTATGATTATGTCATGATTATGCTGATGCAGGTTTAAGGCCAGAATTAGGGAGGAGGCCCATTTAATGAAATGTTCCAATTAGCTAAGTCAAAGAAGAAACTGACCAATTTTTTGCTTCAAAGTGCAAAAAGCATGGTCTTTGACTGGAACTCATGAGAGGCTATTGCCCTCCATGTATGGATTTATAACAAAGATGGCCCCTCATAGAACTTGCCTCCATCCCCCAAGATTAGGTTAAGTTCTGCTCCTTTAAAATCCTGCAGCTCTTAAAAAGTGGAACTAATCTATCTTCCCCAAGAAGTGTATGAGGAAAGTATTGTTATCTTGCACTGAAGGTGAGCTTTGTGAGTTTCCTTTTATCTTTCATTAGCAAAGGAGGTTTTCCAAGAATTTCATAAATAATTGCATACGTGTTCTCATAGATCATTTAGATGTGTTTCCTCCCCCAATCAGTCACTTCTCTTTCCTGAAGCTCGTCTTTCTTCCAACACCGCTTCACTTTAAAAAGGTGTTTCCCTCCAGTATTCATTTCATTTCTATGATGAGAAGCACAAAAATTTAGGGTCTGAATTTCCCCTGCACAGTGGAACCCCAGCCGAGTGGGACAGGGCATGGGAGGGGGAATGGAGGTGACTCACCTCCCAAGCCATGAAAATGAAATGAAATCTGACTTCATTTGGGAGTTGTCTGTTAACGGGTTTAATCTTCCCAGAAAACCCTGATGCATTGTGCTATGGTTTGGTTTCTGTGATTGTCCCTGTGCACTCTTCTTCTTCTTACAGTTTACAAAGATGTATACTGGGAGCTAGATGAGGGTGGGACCTTGCCTGGGTTGCTCACTGCTGTATCCCATGCATAGGACAGTGCTCGGCATTAGACAATGCCCAATAAATAGATGTTGAGTGAATGAATGCGAGAGGCTGAGTGGGGTCAGGAAGGAAATATTTTACTTAGCCATATCTAACCGTGAGTCTTACTAATTCTCTTGCATTGGGGGTTGGGAGGGTAGTGTGGGGAAGTAGGGGCAGTCCCGGGACTGCAGCAGGAAGAGTGCATTCTCTGTGTGCACACACTCCTGTGTGCAGAAACACGCATGGATATCAGATTAATTTCACTGTTTAACAAGCTGCACTGAGACCATCTCATGGTATGGTTTAAATAAAACCCACAGGCAGTCCCTGGTATGCAGTCAAGCCTAAATGAATGTCAACAAACTAAGTGAAGGTAATTGGATGAGTTTGATTTTAGTTAAGGTAATTTGATGATTTTTTTTGTACTTTTATCTTCCTATGTTGTTGAATTCCTACATGTTCCCTTATGAATTTTAACTGAAATAGATGGTTCCCACTGACAACTGCAGTCAAGATTTGGGTGCCCAGAGAAGGTAGACTATGCCCCTTCCTGATTGTTATGGAGTGAATGTTTGTGTCCTCCCAAAATTCATAGGTTAAACCCCCAGTGTGATAATATGTGGAAGCGGGGTCTTTGGGAGGGAACTGTGTTTAGATGGGTCATGAGGGTGGGGCCCTCACGTTGGGATTAGTGTCCTTACAAGATGAGGAAGAGTCTAGTCCTCTCTTTCTCTCTACCAGGTGAGGAGGAAGGTGGCCATTGCAAGCCAAGAGGGCTCTCATCAAACACTGAATCTGCCAGCACCTGGACCTTGGACTTCCAGCCTCCAGATGTGGAAGAAACAAACTGTCTATTGTTTAAGCCACTTGATCTGTGGTATTTTGTTATTGCAGCCTGAGCTGACCAAGGCACTAACCATGGACTTAATAAAGGTATGAAATGCACTCAGCTTCATTGGTCATCAGGAGATTCAAATTAGAATGACAATGTGATACCACTACTACCCACAAGAATGTCTAAAACTGAAAACGCCAGAAAATAGCAAAAGTTGGGAAGGTAGTCAAGCAATAGGAATGGTTATGCACTGCTGATGGGAATACATTAGTCCGGCAACTTTGGACATCAGTCTGGCAGCATCTACTAAAGGTGAATGTATGCACACCCCCTGAGCCAGCAACTCCAGAAATGCACACATATTTTTACACAAAGAAATATTTAAACACTCATAGTAGCACTATTTGTAACAGCCACACACGGGAAACAACCCAGATGCCCACCAGTGTAGAATGGATAACTTGTGGCATATTCATGGAATAAACTACTACCAACAGTGAGAATGAACAACCTACAGCTACATAGAAGAAACACAAAAACACAATGTTGAGCAAATGGGACTCTCTTATTCTGTGTTCCTAAAGCAGAAACACTAATTTAGGCTGTTAGAAATAAGGACAGTGGGGCACCAGAGGCTTCCCTGTGCTCGTATGTTCCGTTTCCTGATCTGGGTGCTAGTTAACATAAGTATATTCGGGTTGCAAAACTTCATCCAGCTTGCACACTTATGATACATGCCTTTTTCTGTACGTATAGTATACTTCAGTGAAACACTTTTTAAAAGGACATATTTCTGTCTGGAGCAAAATCATTCTGAAAACAATTAGCTCATTGATAATAAGCTGAAATAGATTTCACTGGCCAACAGGTGCATTCTACAAACCAGCTCTGTGCCCCAGCTAGGTTGTTCCACCTCTGTATCTCAGCTTCTTCATGGACACAATATCTAAAAATATCTATAATTGCTCCTTGAAAAAGCCAAAAGGGAAGTTAGTTATTAGAGGAAGAGGATGAATATTAAATAAAAGTAATATTCAGAAAGGAAACAGTGTAATTTCAATTTGAAATATTTCCTCCTGGGGGGTCTCCAGCGGCTTGTAATGTTGAGAACCTCCCCTTAATGCACTCGAATTTTCCTATCCTTTACTTCATCTGGTGACCTCTGCTCTTGGCATGCAGGGCCTGGAAGGTGTATCTATCTCTGTTCTTCTTGATTCCTTGATCTCACTCCAGCTGAATTCTTAGCCTTTTACTGACGACTATTCCAACCCCTTAATTACCTTCCCTTCCCCTCAATCAATCCATTAGTTCTCTCATGAATGCTTCTGCTCATGAATATTTCTCCTTGCCTATAGGACCTCTGAAGGCTGGAAGTGAACATCGTTCTCGCCAGCAATTAGCCTCCTGAGGTTTCTAGAACTTTGAATCAATTAACTCCACAAGGTGGAGAGTGCTCAAACGTTGCATCACTCATCCTTGGGAGGTTTCCAGAACTCCTCATCCATGAGTCCCAGGAGTTTCCAAATCATTGTCCTGTTGGGGCCTGTCCATATTGTTTTAGTTGAACAAAAATGGGCTGGAATTTCAGACCATCTTTTTGCTCCCTGAACCACCCAAGAATGTTACCTTGTGTATTTTAAAGACACGCATTCGTACAAATGAACCTATTTACAAAACAAAAATAGAGTCACAGATGTAGAAAACAAACTTATGGTTAGAAGGGGGAAAAGAGGTGGGGAGTAAATTGGGGGATTGGGATGTACATATACACACTACTATATATAAAATAGATAACTAATAAGAACCTACTGTATAGCACAGGGAACTCTACTCAGTACTCTGTAATGACCTCTATGGGAATAGAATCTAAAAAAGAGTGGCTATATGTATATGTATAACTGATTCACTTTGCTGTATACCTGAAACTAACACAACATTATAAATCAACTATACCCCAATAAAAATTAATTTAAAACTAAATAAAGACACACATTTGAGCGCTGTTCACTACAGTCTGTATAAATGAAGGTACATGCATAAAAAGAAACGAAATTGAGTTATATGTAGTCAGGTGGATGGACCTAGAGACTGTCATACAGAGTGAAGTAAGTCAGAAAGAGAAAAACAAATACCATATGCTAACACATATATATGGAATCTAAAAAGATGGTTCTGAAGAACCTAGGGGCAGGATGGGAATAAAGATGCAGACATAGAGAATGGACTTGAGGACACGTGGAGGAGGAAGCTGGGACGAAGTGAGAGAGTGGCATGGACATATATACACTACCAAATGTAAAACAGATAGCTAGTGGGAAGCAGTCACATAGCACAGGGAGATCAGCTCAGTGCTTTGTGACCACCTAGAGAAGTGGGATAGGGAGGGTGGGAGGGAGGGAGATGCAAGAGGGAGGAGATACGGGGATATATGTATACATATAGCTGATTCACTTTGTTATACAGCAGACACTAACACACCATTGTAAAGCAATTATACTCCAATAAAGATGTTAACATAAATAAATAAATAAATGAAGACACACACATTCGGGTGGTGCCCACAGCAGTCTGTGTAAATGAAGGCACATGCATTCATTCATGCTTGTGTTCATCCATTCATTCACTCAGGTCTTCTCCACTGGGCTGTAGATCTCGCAGGAGCAAGGACCACCTCCCTCTCATCTCTGAGCCTGCCTTGCAGGGTCCATAGCAGGTGCCCCCTAAACTCCGAGCAAGGAGGAACAGAAGTGATTGCCCTGAGGGTCCTGCAGCCGGAGCCTCTCCCCTCTGGGTTTCGCTCCTTTCACTGAGTCACTGGGGTACAGCCACCCACTCGTAATGTGATTATGCTGCAGTCTTTAGGCCATGGGAGAGAGAAAACAATGAATGAATCAACAACGCTAATAGACTTCTCAGCATCCACCCAACTCACTCATTAGTGAGAGAAGCAGACCCTGTAAGTGAGGTACCATTCCCAGAACCCAGAGCCCTGCCGACAAGAAGAAGAGCCCAGGGCATTTGCCATGAAGAGGTGGCCAAAGCTGGTAAAGGCAGGGCTCCTGGAAGGCCAAATGGCACAAGAGATGCCCAGGACGACTCTCCTGCCCTCCAGGGGCTCAAGGGAACCAGAGAAGGCATGTGCCTGCCCACTGTCCCTCAGGGACCTTCCTGGAACCAGTTGCTGCCAGAAGAGGCAGCAAATCTTTTTGTTTCTTTTTGTTTCTCTTTTGCCGGGGTTGTTCCTATTAAGAATACGTGTCACTAGTAAGTCTAAAGTCATTTTGAAGACTTACTGCGCCTTTTATATGAACAGCCAAGCGTGGAGGAAGTGCCCCCAGACTTTGATTCTCTTTTCCTTTATTGTGTCGTCTTCACACAAACTAACCCTGGGAGCAAGGATCCATAGCCCCAACTTTATGTCTCACTTTATATGACGCTTAACTCAGTGAGCCCCTCACTGTGTCTTGTCCCTGGAGTCCTCCACGTCCGGTGGGCACGGTCACAGCTGCTGTGCCTACCCAGGTGATAATACACATAAGGACACTGCTGTTTACTGTGTCTCTGTGCCAACATCAGATTCCTAAAGTTACCTTATAAGGTGGGCATGGCTATTCCTGAATGAAGAAAACTTCCATTCACAGATGAAGACTCCAAAGCTCATAAAAGTTAGAAAATGACTAAGGCCCCAGCTTGTGTAACTTCATGGGGATTTTTTTAAAAAACCAACTCCTTATTAACATAGATGCACTACTATATATAAAGTAGGTAAACAACAAGGACCTACTATATAGCACAGGCAACTATACTCAGTATCTTATAATAACCTTTGATGAAAAAGAATCTGAAAATGAATATATATAATGTATGTATAACTGAATCACTTTGCTGTGCATTTGAAGCTAACACAACATTGTAAATTAACTATATTTCAATGTTTAAAAATACTAAAAAAAAAAAAAAGCAATCAGGTCCTTAAAGTACCTCTACAAGTTCCAATTCCTATAAAATGAAGCCAAAGCTTGTCAGCATGAACCTCAACCCCCTAGCTTCTATCCACCTTCCAGCATTTTCAGTTCATGTTGCCCACTGCTTGCCCGAATCCTGTTTACCCTATTATCTAGTCACTGAATCTCTTTCCCTCCCTAAACTCACCCCTGCACTTTGCGTTGCTGGGTGTTTTTTTTCCTAATGATGTATTTCTACCCAGAATGTCTAGTCTTACTTTCAACTTCTCACTTTTCAAGGCCTAGACATCAATGAGAGCAATGCTTCTGAATGTGTGATCTACCTAAATTCACCTGGGGTGCTTCCTAAGCGTGAAGGTTCTAAGGTTGCTCTCCTGACTTAATTATTCATATTTTTGGAAGTGAGGTTTGGGAATCTGTGTTGTTAATTGTTAATACAGCCCCCAGGTGACTATTATGTTCAACCCAATTAGGAACCTGACTTCCATAAACTCTAAGTTACAAGGGGACATGCTCCCTCCCACACTTATGTCTGGCATGGAGGCTGACCTGGAGAAGACCCTAAATACTGGGGAAACCATCACATTGAGGTGCCAGAGTTCATTAGGCAAAAATGGACTTAAGTGCAATTGTCAGATGGATAGAAGGATGGGTCATGGTTGTATAAGTGGCAGTAATTGCCCAATATTGCTATCTCTTTGTCTAAGAATGTGTCACTGACACTCCGCGCCCAAGTGGCCATAGCCATGCCCTTCCCGTGCTCCCAGCACATCTCTGATTGCATCACGGGAGCTGTCTGCCTCCTGAAGTAGTCTTTGAGCTCATGGAAGACATAGAACGTGTGCCTTATTCTTCTCTTAATCCCAACACTTAACAGAGGCCCTGGCTCAGAGTTATTGCTCGGGAAAGGTTCAGTGAACTAAAACAGTGATTAATAAACTATTAACTGAACAGATGAGCATGTAACACATGAGGAAGGACCTGGGTGAAGGCGGACCAGACACAGGCAGTTAGATGGGAACAAGAATCTGGAGATCTGTGGTTTCCTGCATTTGGCAAAAGGAAAGCACCTCTTTTTCTGCCCAGTACTCAGGGCTGGGAACAGAGGGAGCCGCCATATGGCGAAAGGAGGACAGGAAAGAACAGATTTAAGAGGGCGGCGTCCCTAACGTGCTGGCAGCGGGTGCTGCTGGGGACGTCCAGCTCTGCACGCCAGCCCCACAGGGGGGTCGTACTCTGAAGAAGTGGAATCCAAGGGCTTCAGAAGGCAGGACGTTGTAATGGAAAAAGAGGGCATGAACTTTGCAATCATAAAGACCTGGGAGAGAATTCCAGTTGCTCCGCTCACCAGCTCTGTGCTTTCTCGTCTGTAAAAATAAGCCCAAGACAGAGAAGAGGACAGGAAAAGGGATGGAGAGAGACACATCCTGATGATGTCTGATATCCTGGAGCAAGCTGTGAAGTTCCCTGTTGGCTCATGCTCATTTGGACTGGCTTTCTGCCACTTTCAACAAAGACCCCTGAATAACAAGCCAAACTGGGGGTTGGTTCAGAATCAAGATTATTAGAGTAAGCACAAGCTACCTGTCCCGGGACTGTCTTGAACACCTGGACAAGTGCTGCTGCTTCCAGGGAATCTTTGTCCCTGATCCTATTCATGAAGGTGGAGAAAGGTCAGATATATTTTAAAGACCATGGACAACAGACACCAGCAGGTGACAGGGGTGTATCAAAGTCACTGCCTGAGCCATGAGAAATCTAGCAAATTTCTAAGCATTTCTATAGCTAAAGTCTCAAGAGCAGCTCTCAGAAAAGAAGTAATCGTAAAAGCATCACGCTGTCGAATCAGCAACAGTACCTACCATTAATGGAGCTCTGATTTTCGATACAGGCAGGAATAAAGGAGAGTCTGAATGTGATGCTCCTTTCTGGAATTTACCCAGGGGGAATGTGGAAGGAAAAAGGGCTTCTGGCCAAGGAACCCAAACGGGCTATTCTCCAGAATTCCGTAAACCCCGCTTCTTACCAAATCTGCACCATGAGACCCTGTATACAACTGACTGTAGCCTACACGTTAAGTATTACTTGGGGAGCTTTGGAAAGCACTGATTCCTGGATACCCCTCCCTCCCCCAGGTGCAGTGGGTCTGGGATAAGACCAGGACATCAGGAGCTTTTAAATCTCCACCAGGAGATTCCAATGCACAGCCAAGAACCACCAGACTTGAAAATAAGTTTCATGAAAGCAAGGACTAAGTCTAGTTTATTCCAAACTCTATCTCCAGCATCCAGCCAGTACTAAGCACTGAATCCTTAATACATATTTGTTGAATGAATGAATAAATGAATGAGTCAGCCCCCCTCTTCTGTGCTCACATAGCATCTGACTTTCATCTCCCTATCTTGGTACCCAGGAAAGTGCCTGCCTCATAGCTGGTGCCTATTAAATATTTTGCCACATGGATGAATACATTTAAATCTCACTTTCTTCATCTGTAAAATGGGGATGTTCTTTGCTTCCATGCAAGCAGGGCAACTGATTATTTGTGAACTTCCAGCTCAGTGAGACACAAAGCACTTTCCACCTGTTGGCAGAAAGTTTGATATTATGAGAACAGCATGGTGCAAATCAGAAAACTTAGTCTGTACCAGAGCAGAGGCAGCAATAAATGACTCCTCCTTAGGTCAGATTTAAAAACCATCTGTTCGGGCTAATTTTTTTCTCTTGCTATTCCTTATTGGTTTAGCTGTGCTAGCTGACGCATTTTAACGCACTTGTTTTTTAATCATTCAGCCCTCAGCAGGTCATAAAGAAGAAAAACAGGATCCTTAAGGTGGTACATGGATCTGCTCTATTATCATAACCACAAGTCCTCTGTCTTTATAGAGGCAAGGAGCCAAAAGGGAAGGGCCAAGGAGACAAAAACCAGAAAATATCCACCATCTTCCTATCTTGCCCTTCTATCTTTGGCTTGGCCACTAGAGCATCTAGTCAGGTTACCATGGTTACTACTAATATAGATGATGGGCAGAGGGTCCTGAAGAATTGTCTGGAAGGTGTGCCTGTATCTTCTGAAATATCTCTAGACAAGTAAATGCCTCTGACCCACCTGAGCCTGTGTCCACAATGTATCTGAATGGAAGAAAAAAAAAAAAAAGAAGAAAGAAAAAACTGCCTCTTGGTCCTACCTTTCAAATTTAAGAATTTTTTTTATCGCTGTCATACCCACGCATGGTTTAAGATGTCAAAATCACTAGAAGACTTACAATCAAATCAGCAGCTGACTGCCCCATCTCTCCCTATCCTTAAAAGCAACCAATTTTCACTTTTTTAGCTATACACTCTGCACTTCCCACCATATCAGATTTTTTACCCAAAATGCTAGCTATTACTGTGATTCTTGATTTCGGACATTATCTATCATATAAAAAATGCAACGCAGCACCTTTAAGTCTCCCCTACACACACCCTCCACTTTTATTCTCCCTCTCTCCTATTATCAACGTTTTTTGTTAAATCCAGTGTTTCTTATGATGATGTAAATATGTTCATGACTAAGCCAAGTCAAACTAAGAATGCAGTTTTTTTTTTCCTTATATAGCTTTTTATTTTTCACAGGGGTAATTAATTGCCTCATTTTCAGTTGTTGGCATTGGGGAATTTGCTTAGTTTTCCACGTTCCAAATTTCCTAACAAAATTTTATAACCACTTTAAATAATATTTCTTCACAAACAAGCATGCCATAAATCTCATTAATTAATTTATTTCCTGAACAGATACTTCTGCAGCCTTCACTGGCCTGCTTTAGTCTGTGTTGGTTGACCTTTCACTCACAGCACAGCTGCCACAAAAGGACTTCACTTCGACTCACTTGTTTGTGGACCTTCTGTTTTGGATCCTATATCTTCTCTCTTGATTTGCTCCCTTCCTACAAAAAGCTAAATTGAAAGTAAAAATTTTGAGGATTCGCATGCCTGAAAATATCTTTATCCTAATCTCATGCTTAATTGGAAGAGCTAGAGAATTTTAGGTTAAAGACCTAAATTTTTTTTAAACTTTTATAATTTTATATTGGAGTATAGCTGATTAATAATGTTGTGATAGTTTCAGGCGCACAGCCGAGCGACTCAGCCATACATATACGTGTATCCGTTCTCCACCAAACTCCCCTCCCATCCAGGCTGCCACGTAACACTGAGCAGAGTTCCCTGTGCTATACAGTAGGTCCTTGTTGGTTACCCATTTTAAACAGAGCCGTGTGCACATGTCGATCCCAAACTCCCTGACTATCCCTCCCTCCCACCCCTTCTTCCCTCTCCCTTCTCCTTCCCTCTCTGTGCCCCTCCCCCTTCTATTTCCTCTCTCTATCTTGTGTGTGCTTTTAGGATCTTTTCTTTACTCTTTTCTAGAATTTCACATAAAATTCATATAAGTCTGGGTTTTTTTTTGTTTTTTCTTTGTTTATTTTGTTTTGTTTTGTTTTTTGCGGTACGCGGGGCTCTCACTGTTGTGGCCTCTCCCATTGCGGAGCACAAGCTCCGGACGCGCAGGCTCAGCGGCCATGGCTCACGGGCCCAGCCGCTCCGTGGCATGTGGGATCTTCCTGGACCGGGGCAAGAACCCGTGTCCCCTGCATCGGCAGGCGGACTGCCAACCACGGCGCCACCAGGGAAGCCCTATAAGTCTGTTTTGGATCTTCAGGTGGACCTTACAATTTGGAAACTTATGTTCTTCAGTCCTGGGAAATAGTCTTATAGTATTTTTTAAATTAAAATCTTAATTTTAGGATAATTGTAGATCCACATGCATTCATAAGAAAAGATATAGAGAGCTACGGTTTACCTACTTTCCTCCCATGGTAAACAGCTTGCAAAACTACAGGACAGGGGTGGTGGTGGTGGGATGAATTGGGAGATTGGGATTGACATGTATACTCCAATATATATAAAATAGATAACTAATAACATGCTGTAAAAAAATAAATAAAATAAAAATTTAAAATTCAAAAAAACACACTACATAACAATATAATATTAATAATAATGCAGTAAAGTTCACCTCAGAGGTCCTTCATGTGGCCCTTTTATAAGCCACACCCACTTCCCTCCCTCCCCCACTCCCTCCTTAACCACTGGTTGCCATTAATTTGTTCCCCATTTGTATGATTTTGTTTTTTCAAGAATTGTATGTAAATGGAATCATACGATGTGTAACCTTCTAAGATTTGCTTTTTTCACTCAGCATAATCCTCTGGAGATTCATTCAGGTTATTTCATGCAACAATAGTTAGTTCCTTTTTATTGCTGAGCAGTATTCTATGGTATAAACACACCACAGTTTAACCGTGTGTTCTGGCTCAACAATTTTCTTTCGGCACTTGATAAACATTGTGCCACTTCTTTTCTGGCGTCCGCGGTTTATGATGAGAAATCCGTTGTCACTTAAATGGTTTTCCACGACATGTAAGTTGCCATGTTTCACTGGCTGCTTTCATGATTTTTTCACCTTTGTCTTTAATTTTAGAAGTTTAATTATGATGTGCTTTGATCTGGATTTCTTTGGGTTTATCCTGTTTATCCTAAATTCACTCAACTTCTTGAATCTGTAGATTTATGTCTCTTGCCAAATTTGGAAAGTTTTCAGGTCTTCAAGTTTTCAAGTTCTCAGTCCTCTCCCACCTTTTTATTCTCCTGGGATTGTGATGACATGAATGTTATATCTTTTGTTAAAATTCCACAGGTCCTTGAGACTCTGTTTATTTTTTCATCTATTTTCTCTCTGCCGTTCGGATTAGATAATATCTATTCTATCTTGCAGATCACTAATTCTTTCCTCGGTCCCTTCTATTCTGCTGTTGAGTCCGCCAATGAGATTTTTATCTTGGTTATTGTGTTTCTTTTCAGTTCAGAAATTTCCATTTGGTTCTTCATCTTCTATGTCTTTGCTAAAAACTCCTTTTTTCTCTTTGCTTAAGCTTTTTATCTTTTCATTCATTTCAAGCATGTCTGTAGCTGCTTTTTAAAGCATTTTTATTTTGGCTGCTTTAAAATCAGTGTCAGATAATTCTAACATTTCTGCCATTTCACCATCAGATGTTGTTGGAATATTTTTTCTTTTTTCATTCAGTGTAAGATTTTCCTGGTTCTTGGCATAATGAGTGATTGAACCCTGGACATAACACATTTTCATACTGTGTTATAAGACTTTATATCTTATTTTAAACATCTGTTTTAACTGGACTTTTTTAAATCTTCTTTTTTTTTTGGCCAAAAAGCATGTGGGATCTTAGTTCCCTGACCAGGGATTGAACCCATGCCCCCTGCATTGGGAACGTGGAGTCTTAACCACTGGACCACCAGGGAAGTCCTGAATTTTTTTTAACACTGCTCCTTGGATTGTTTCTGTTTCCCCCGAATTACTTTTTTGGTTTCTCTCTTTCTTGTCGGAGGTTTTCTTCAAGAACATGAGGATTCTATTTTGTCTGTTCATATTTAAAAGGGAAGCTACTAAAATGTTGTGAGAGTCCTCTAGGTGTGGGCAGGGCTTGTTAACAGCTATATCTCACTCACTTCAGGATGATTGGGTAGGGCTCCAATAATTTCTTGGGGGAATGAAAGATGCTAGTGTCCACAGGCATTTCCTTTGGGGATTGTTAGTCTCTTCTCCCTTCCTAGAGCCCAGCAATGAAAGGGGTGGGGGAGTTTGCCTCTTTTATTCTCTCCTCTGCTTTTTTTGATGGCTTCTGCAGAATAAACCTGTCTTTTCCA
The DNA here is from genome assembly GCF_964341445.2 of Mesoplodon mirus. Classification (NCBI taxonomy): domain Eukaryota; kingdom Metazoa; phylum Chordata; class Mammalia; order Artiodactyla; family Ziphiidae; genus Mesoplodon; species Mesoplodon mirus. The sequence goes on from NC_138992.1 coordinate 6,765,783, forward strand.
GGGGAGGGGAAAGCTGTGATCCAACTGTGTGGGACGGGAGATGCAGTATGGAAAGGAGGGCACTGCTCCTCTCTAGAGACTAACCAGGTCCTTGTTCTCATCCTTACCTTTCTCTGTGCCTCACGCCTCTAATTCCAGAGCACTTCTGAGCTTCAGTGGAAGCAACACAACTTATTTTTTATTGCAAGGCTCCTACTGCCTGACTATTTTTGTTTTAATAATTTTTCATCAACTTTTAAATGACTAGACATTGGTCATCTTTCATCTTATGTTATTACCCCTCCTATTCTTCCTTTTTGTAGCTTTATGCTTCTTTTTATTTCTTTACTTGCATTTCAGAATGGTTTGGGGAAGGGGAGAAGGTAGATGCCTATGTTCCATCTACTGAAAGAAAACCTCGAGGTTTTGTTCCTTCACTGGTCCAAGGTTTGCCGTACTTTCTTTGCCAGTCTCACAAGTCCATTTAAGTGTGGTATGATGCAAAGTAGGAACTCACTTTAGAAGATGTGGAATGATGACCAGAGGGGTTAGTGAGTCACCAAAGGTCACACAGCTCCTCAACTTCTGTTCTCCATTAGCCCACAATGACTTAAATAGGCTACCTTCTGCAGATCCTGTGATCCCAGAAATTATCAAACTACTTTTAAAAAACACACCAAATACAAAATTCATTTTGCTGATATCCCAATAGTTTTTCTCCTCTGTAAAATGATGATACTAATCACAGCCCTGCTATTCTTGCAGAGTGTTGGGAGGATCCAAAATGAAGGTAGTTTGGGTGGTCTTTTACCAAAATGAAAGCAATATATGTTGTAGTGGTCCTGGATGTGTTTGGTTGTCATCATGACTGTTGCTGTTGGGTAATTGTTTGGTCCATATTTGGTGAAATTTGGGCAGCAGCGAGTAACTTGAAAGTGCATCATTGGACAAACAAAGGAGAGTCAGCAAGGTTTAATGAGGAGAACCTGAGCTCTGAGTTCAGAGAGGCATTGGTGCAGACCCCAGCTTTGCCTCTTCCTAATGATGTGACCTTGGGAAAATCACAGAAACCTTCCTGAGGCTGTATTTGCCTATCTGCAAACTGGGGACAGTAACACCTACCTTTCAGAGATGTCGGGAGGATTATAAAAATGTCACATTTCAAGCACCTTGCACAGAGCCCAGCAGGTGACCTTCCCTTCCTCAAGTCTCCCTTCCCCTGATTCCATCAATAAAGTCTCCTAACACCCCCTCAGGCCAACCTTCCATGTTGGACATGAGAATAAAACCTTATAGTCAAAAGAGTCCAAAGGCCCGGGGAAGAGGACATTTGCATTTTAAAAAACTATATTTTTTCATTAACGTTTCTAATAAAACCAAAGCCCCAAGGAAAAGGAAAAGGAATTGGCTTTACTTAACCCAATAGAGAGAGGTCTTCGGTAGGTTTCATAACTGCCTTAAAGTGATGATCAAAACTGATCATCAGCAATAATGTGCATCGAGTCCATGGACACAGTTACAGCCCGAAAACCCACATAGACAAAAGGGAAACTGAAGGAACATCGACTACAAATGTGAGGTAGAGAAGTAGGAAGCCAGAGGAAGCTGTGGGCTGTCCTCTCTCCCTGCTCTTGATTTATTCCTACTACTTCCTAGTTGGCCGCCCATCTCTCCCTACCAGGATCACTGAGCTTATTATTCTCAGAGCACATGGTGGTCTTTCACGTGTCCATGCCTTTGCACACAGTGTTCTCTGCCCGCAGTGCCCTTCCCTTTACCCCAGCTCCTTCTGGCACACCTTCATCTTGCAAGTACTCTCTACCACCTCCTCTAGGACTTCTCCAACTGCTCTCCCCGGCCCTTGGCTTCTCCCACAGCACTTTGTACTCACATCGATTACAGGACTTACTACAGTGCATTTTACTCTTTGCTTGCATATGTTTCCCTACTTGACTTTGGGGGAAAGACTTGCATCCTATACATTGGTTTTATACCCTCTCAGCATGCTAGCTAATTACTTAGTATATGATAGGGGCTCAAAACTGCATGTTGAGAGAATTAATGAATAGAAGAATGAGTGAATTCAGCAAGCATGACCATCAAGCTCAACAAAGTTGTCTTTTTTAAAATGATTCCTCCTAGACTCTTCTTTCTGGCTTTGTAGCTTGCAGAGGTGGAGGGGAGGGGCGTTAGGAGGTTGAGTTTAATCATGCAGGTGAGTTATTACCTCTCTTGCAAAACGTCCCACCATTCTATGCTCACATTTCCTATGTGCCATGAAGCCCCCAAATAACCAACTTATGGAAATTCCTGCCTCAGCACTTGCTAACTCCTCTTACGAGAAAGCCCACTCCATTCCCTTCCGCCTGGATAACATCTTCTCCTCTTTCAGGACTCAGCTCAAGGATCAGTTTCTCTGGGAAGCCTTTCCTGTCCCCCTGGTTTAATTTAGGTGCCCTTCCTAAGTCAACCCTAGCACCCAATTGGCCTTTATCCAGATATTGAGAGGTTATTGCAAAAGGAAAGTAAATTGGATTAGAGCAAAGTCTCTACTACTAGACATGGAGTGAAAAGATATTTAGATGGTCAAGTCAATAGGACTTGATAATGAATAGGGTATGGGCAGGTAAGGGAAAAAGAGTCATCAAGAGTAAATACTTTGCCCAAGTTTACACAGAGTTGACAGATAGCACAGCTTACATTCACACATCTGATTCCAAAGCCCTTGGTCTGTATCATCCTGCTATTCATTAGCAGCATTTCATTAGCAAATATTTCATTATTTCATTAGCAATGTTTATTCAGTCACAAATACAAATACACAAATACACGTTGAGCCCCTACTATTACCAGACACTGTTCTTGGAATTCATCAGGGAGCACTATACGAAAAGGTCCTCACCCACATGGAGCTCACACTCTGTAGGTTATCTTCCTCTGTTGGCCTGAGAACCCCTCATTCCTCTTGTTTCCTCACTGCTCAGCAACCCTGCTTACTCAAATCAAATCAGTTCTTGATTGCTCCAAGTTTAAGTTCCTTTCCTAACTAACCCAGAATTCACTGACTTTTCTCAGAGCACCATGAAGCTCACTCTAATTTCTATCTGTTGCCTAGAGAATTGAAGAACCCTATAATATTTGAACCGAGGAAGATTTTCTTTAAGAAAAAAGCTCACAGGATTTGAAGCCACAAAATGCTGCATCTAAGCACGGTCTCTGTTATCCTTGAGCTCAATGTTTCCTCAGCCATAACAGAGGATTTGGAAGTTTAGTTGTCCAACAACTCCATTCCCCATCCTGCTTCCATGGGAAGAGAGTACCTCCTGATCTTTGATGTGGGGCTTGGCTTTGTAACTTACTTTGACCAATGAAACATGGGCAAAAATGGCAGTGTGCCAGCTCCAAGTCCACACATTAGGAGCTCATGTGTTTCCTCTTGCCCTTCTGACAACTTCAGATTCCCACCGTGGAGGAACATGCCCCAGGTAGATGCCACCCATTCAGATCATCAGGTCAAGAATGAGATACATAAAGGAAGGCGTCTGCCCTGGGTAGTCACTGGCTTAGCTGGATGGTTCTGACTCAGGGTCTGTCCCAAGACTACGATCGGGTGGTCATTCGTGGCTTCATTCATCTCAAGGCTTGAATGGGGTAAGATCCGCTTCTCAGCTCACTCCTGTGGCTGTTGGCAGGTCATGTCCTTACTGGCTGTCTGAGACATCAGTTACTTGTCACATGGGCCTCTCCAACATGCATCTTGCTTTCCCACAGGGAGGTACCCAAGCCAGAAGCTGTAGTCTCCTTGTAACCTAATTGCAAAAGTGACACCCCATCATTTTGCTGTATCCCATTTGATACAACTGAGTCACTAGGTCCAGTCCACACTCAACATAAGGCAGAGACCATTGGGCCATCTTAGAGGCTGGCTGCCACAAATAATAAGGTACTAACAATTACTACTGATAATAATAATCACGGTGAAGAGAAAGAGTGTTATTTTTGCTATCAGAAAGAATATGGGCTCAAATCTCAACTCTGACAACCCATCTAACAAGTGACCATAGGACAAGTCACCTACCTTCTCAAAGGCTCAGTTCTTCATTTGTAAACACAGGATGATACTGAATTTTGCATAGATACTATGTGACAGAAGTGAAACAATGGATATGAAATGCATAGTGAGTGTGGCATCTGGCACAAAAGAAGAGGAAAAATAAATGACGGCATCATTATTGTATTGTGTGGGGTTTTTAGCTCCAGCTAAATGAAATTGCATTTTCCTGGCATATTTTTTTCCTAAAGAATTGGCTTGTCTGGGTTACTGGCCAATCTGTTAGACCATGAAACAAATGCATCATCTGCTTCCAGTTCCTTAGATCTTAAGAGTAGAGATAAAATGCCAATGGATGAGGGCATAAGAGCAACAGAAAACCCTAAATATGTGCTTTCCCAGGTTCTGGGCTCAAAAGCATTCTGGAAGACTCCAGGAATACACAACCTCTCCCCTTCTTCCAGGGAAAGAATGGACTCTGTTAGTCCAAGGTAGCACCACAGACTCCAGCAAGGAGGCCAGCAGAGCAAGGAGGTCTATTCTCCCAGAGTCGTGGCTATTTTAGGTTTAATATTTAGAGAGATAAACTTGCTGTGCCTTTGATATTTGTGAAGGCATTTCTCCTACTCTTGTAGCCTGAGGCCATTGTAGAGTTCAAAGGATAGAGTCAACTTACTGAGTCAGACATCAGGAGGGTCTTTATATTCAGCTCCCGATAAAGACCAAATATTAATTTGTAAGGGAAAAATGAAATGTGTTGCCTTTTAACTAAGAAAAAATAGAAGTTGCGTAGATTTCTCACAACTGGGAGGAATTCATCTGGTCCCTAGCCCTTGGGGTCAGGTGTTGAAGTGAAAGCAGTCCTTGAGATTTGTATCTACTTCCACATCTGCAACAGTCGATGAGCTGAGCTGATGCGGAGGAACCACAGGAGCATGAGAAAGGCCACCAGACCCATCAGTGTCGGCCCTGATGTCCGAGTTTCTACCACTTGAGAATCCCTCCAATGGAGAGACAATATGGTTCTGGAGACGGAGCACATGAATCAAAGACAGAGGGATGAATGACCTCTCTGCTGCTTGCTGGCTACGCCCAATGGGCCTCCTGAATTTGGCTTCCTCACCTGGAAAACGGAGGGTGATGACAATACTTGTACACAGAACCTGCTTATGCGAATGTGAAAATACACAGAAAAGCATTTTGTCAATGGTGATTAATCAATTCAGCTGTTTGTTAACCAGCATTTAGAATTCTATCTTGGATGTTCACAGCAATTCCGGAAAGAGGAGAGTTCTTGTTATTCCTCTTTTACAGGAAAGAAAACTGAGGCTCAAAGAGGTAATTAACCTGCTCTTTGTCACCCTGCTAGATTTTGTAGTTGTTCCTGTTGCTGATGTTACTGGTAATTCTCATAATTTCTGAGAATTACTTATAAAATACAAATTTTACCATTCTAGTTACCTTGAGTTTTTTTTTCAGTCCTTACCTCTCCAGCTTAAACTCATTTTCTCCATTTTTATGGATAATAGAACCAAAAGAATCATATAAAATTGCTTCTGCATCTACTATGAAAGTAGCATCAAATGTAGTTTTTATTATGTCATTAAAAGACTCATATATTGTATCATGTAATAAATTCCTTTAAGAAAGTCATGTCAGGAAATAAATTTGTACTTCTTTAATAAATGGTATCCTTTCTTCTAACAGATAATAAGAGCATTTCAATCTATCACATTTTCTCCTTTGTCGCTGCCACCAAAGAGTGTCTAAACCAAATTTACTCAACATTTTCTCATATTTATTCATTCAATTTTTTTTACTCATTAACCAAATATTTAATTTGGTTAATTAATTCCTTCTGTTCCAAGCATTGTGCTAGGGGCTAAGGATACTGCAATGGAAGAAATATATTTAAAATATTTTTCTCTCTTAGAGCTTGTATTTTGTGGAGAATACACATAAATAATAAACATATATAGTGCATAAAATACTGATAAATACTATACAGAAAAAATGCAGAGAAGAGAAACAAAAAGCATTAGAATAGAGGAGGGGAGGTGATAGGTTGCCATTTTTACAGGGTGTCAGGAAAGTTGTCATAAAGGTGGTGACACTTCTCCCATTTCCAGCTATATCTTAGCCAGCTTAGATCAGACCAAGCTTCTCCCTGAAGACAACCAGAAAAAAAAAAAAGATAATTATTTTTAAAATATTAAAGAGCTATTTAACTTGAAGGGCCAAGATTCAAGAGAGAAGAGAAGCACAGAGAAGTGAGCCCTACATCCTGCCTCTGCTTGAGGTATTTGCTCATTAGTAAATAATGACCAAGAGGCCAAGAAACCAAGAAGAAACTGTGCTGAGAGGCTGAGAGTTCAGCCATATCAAAGGGCTAGGGAGAAAACACTGCAATTCAGAACAGGTCACGGAGGAGGGGACATGGTAAATACCATGGGCTTTCAGTTGGAACCACTGAAGTTCTACAACCCAGGAATAAGGGCATACTAGAAATTTGCCAACTTCCACAAAGACTGAAGACACAGCTTCAGCTGAGCGTAATCCCAGACTGGCTTATTATCCTCCTAATCCCTAAATTCCTGCCAGAGGAAGATAATTTCCTCCCAGAGTCTCATGTTAGTTCTAGAATTTTTTCACACACAGTAGCTGGAATTCAGTGAAATTTACCAGGCATATCAGGAGACAGAACCAAAAGCAAGAGAAAAAAAGCAGGCAATAGTAACAGACCCAAAAGAGGGCCAGACATAAAATTTTAAATAACTGTGGTTAATATGTGCAAGAAAATAAATGACCAGGCAGGAAATTTGACCATAAAACTGGAAACTATTTAAAAAATAATTAAATGGAAACTGTAATATTGAAAATATAGTATCTGAATTTAAGAACTTAATAGATTGGTTTAAAAGAAAACTAGGCACAAAAGAATAAAGGATTAATGAACTAAAAGACAGGTCAGTAGAAAATATTCAGACTAAATCACAGTGAGACCAAAGGGTGAAAAGCACAGAAAAAAAGAATAGGATACATTTGACACACAACCAAAAGATTTAACAGTAATTAAAGTCCTGGAAAGAAAGGACAGAAAAAATCAGTTAAAGACAGTATTTGCAAAGACTGTGACTGTAGACTTTCCACAAATAATGAGCTAATGAAACATATCAAGCCACAGATTCTTGAGCAAAGACCTGAGATAGACCTCCACTACTTTACGGTGGAGCTGTGAAGACATCTTAACTCTATACTAGAGCCTACTCTGAGCCTTGGGCACAGCAAGTACAAGCATTCTAAGGCAAGGATTCCAATTTGACTGGAGATGAGTGAATAAGCAGGAAAGTAGTAAATTAAGTCAAAGGGGTGAAAGGGCAGGATCAAGTAGAGTCTTGTTGAACCCTTTAACCTATTTAGTTTTTATTCAATGTGACATGGTAAACCCTTTTCTCGAAAGAAATATAAAAACATAATCTGACTTATCTCTGAAAAGGAGCAATTACCATGAAGAGAACAAGTTTCTTATTATTCCTAGCATTAGTTTTCTATCGTTGCACCACAATTGCCTCAAACTAAGCAGCTAAAAATAACACACCTTTACTATCTCACAGTTCTGTAGGTCAGAATTTCAGGCAGGCTCATTTGGGCTCTCTGCATGGGGTCTCACAAGACTGAAATCAAGGCACAGGCCACACTAGGATCTTATCTGGAGGCTCTAGGGATAGCATTTGCTCCCAAGTTTATTCAGATTATTGGCTGATTCAGGTCCTTGTGGTTGTAGGACAGAGGTACTCATTTCCTTGCTGGCTGACTCTCGGCTCCTAAAAGCTGAGGGCATTCCTCACATTGTGCCCCCTCCATCTGCAAAGCTGACAAATGGCACATCGAATTCCCCTCAAGTTTTAATCTCTGAATGTCTCTTCTACCACTAGAAGGAGAAAACTTTCTGCTTCTGAAAGACCTAACTGATTTAGTAAGGCCACCCAGTTAATATCCATATTTTAAGGTCAACTTATTTGGGACGTTAATTATATCTGCAAAATCCCTTCACAACAGTACCTAAATTAATGTTCAATTGAGTAGCCAGGGGACTAAAATTTTGGGAGAACATCTTTAGAATTCTGCTCATATTTCTAGTTTTCAAATGAGAAAAATGAGACACAGGGTGGTTGTGACCTACCTAATATCACACTACTAATTATAATTGCTATTGCTTTTTTGTTACTGGCCAGTACATTAATAGACTAGGTAGGGAAGGCAGGAGAAAAGAAACCAGTTAGAGTTCTATTACAATAATCCAGGCCAAAGATGACTGAAGTGTTGATGAGGGTAGTAATAGCAGAAATTATAAGAAACAATTAGTTCTGGATATATATTGAAGGTATAGTCAGCAAGGGTTGTTGATTGATCAGATGTGGGGTCTGAAAGGAGGTGCCAAGATGACTCCAAGGTTTTTGTCTGAACAAATAGAAGGACTTTTACTGAGAATATATTTACTAAGTTTGGGAAGTCTGGAGGATGAACAGGTTTGTTGGGGGAAGATCTGGTTTTAGACATGTTAAATTAAGATGTCTCAGGCATTCAAATGAGATGTCTAGTAGGGTATAAATTTGGAGTTCAGGGGGCTTGTTAGTGAATAGATGATATTTAAAACTCTGAGACTAGACGAAATCACAGAAAGAATATAAGTATCATTAAAGAAGAAAAGAGGTGCAGAAACTGAACCCAGGATACTCAATACTTAGAGGTCAGGAAAAGAGAAGGAACTCAAAAAGGTGATAAAGAAGGAGCAGCTACTTATGTAGGAGGGAATTCAATGAAGTATGGTGTTCCAGAAGCCAAGTTAAAGTATTTTACTGAGGAAGGAGTGAGAGGTCATCTTTGTGAAATGATGCTGAAAGGTAAAGTAAGATGAGAACTCAGAACTAACCATCATATTTAACAACACAGAGTTTATTGGAAACCTTAAAAAAGAAAAACAATTTTTGGTGTAAGGATGAGGGTACAAGCCTTATTGGAGTAAGTTTCAAGAAATAATGAAGAGAGATACTTTGGAGAATATGAATATAGACATCTCTTTTTCATTGTTTTGTTGTAAAAACAACCAGAGAATTTAGGCCTAAGACGTACAAAAGCTGTAAAGAGCATCACTTCAATCCTAACAACAAGCATAAGGGGGATAGAATACAAAATTATTACTTTCCTTGAACCCATCAGACAGCTGAATTCATGGGGCTAAAAAATAACCTGAAATCCAAGGAAAGACAGACCTTGAAACCTGGCTCACCTGTGGCAGACCACAGAAGAAAGAGATGCTGGGCACCATACAAGCAGCTAAAAAATATCTAACAAATTGCTAAAGGCTAGTTGTGGGCTAGTATGAGAGCGTAAAACACTGGAAGCCAAAGCAAAAGAGGAAACACATACAATTCTCAATTTATCCAAAGGAGGCAACAAAAAAAAAGAGAGAGAGAAAAGAGAACAAAGGGTAAATGGGACTAATAGAAAACAGCTGTTAGATTTAAATCCAAGTGTATTAATAATTACATTAAATATAAATGGTCTAAACACTCAAAAGACAGATATTATCAGATTGATTCTAAAAGCAAGACCCAATTATATGCTATCAATGAGAAAGAAACTTTAACAATGATTGTTAAAAGTAAAAGGATGAAAAATACTTACCATACAAATACAAAAGAAAGCTAGAGTGGCTGTATTAATACTAGGCAAATATAAGACAAATATGTGACAAATGTCAGACAATTTCAAAGCAAGGAAATATATCAAGGATAAAAAGGAACATTATTTAATTCTAAATTGGTGAATCCTTAATATGTATGCACTAAACAACAGAGAGGTGTTTGTTTGTTTTGAGCAGAAGGAAGGGTCAGTATCTGGAGGAGAATATAGGTTTAAGAGAGGTATTTTTAAGGTAGCAAAACTCATAGCCTATTTCCATGCTGATGGGAGTGATCCAGTTGAAAGGGGGAAATGGATGACTTAGGAAAGAAGAGGAAGACTTTATGAAATGATACCCTTGAATATGCAAGAGTGTGTGCTAACTAGGAAACCAAAGTGTGGGTTAGTCTTAGACAAGACTGGTCATAAACAGTAACAGGAGAAAAGGCAGAGAGGTAATTCCTTTAGGATTAACATGTAGCCTTTCTCTTAAACATTGCTCAAGAGTCCCTACGCTATACTTACTTTTTAAAAAAATTTACTTGAATTATTTAAACTAAAAAAACAACAAAAAATGCATACATTTCTCCCACCTTCCCATCCCTTGCCTCCTGCAATCACCCATCTGTCCTCTGTATCTATGAGAGATCATAGTATTTGTCTTTCTTTGTCTGACTTATTTCACTTAGCATAATGCCCTCAAGGTCCATCCATGTTGTCACAAATGGCAAGATTTCATTCTTTTTTATGGCTGAATAGTATTTCATTGTATGTAAATACACACACACACACACACACACACACACACCACAGTTTCATTGTCCATTAATGGACACATAAGTTTTTTCCATATCTTGACAACTGTAAATAATGCTGCAATAAACAAAGGGGTGCATGTATCTTTTTGAATTAGTGTTTTCATTTTCTTTAGATAAATACCAAGAAGTGGAATTGCTGGATCAAACAGTAGTTCTATGTTTAATTTTTTGAGGAACTGCCTACTGTTTTCCATAGTGGTTGCACCAATTTACATTCTCACGAACAGTGCACAGGGGTTCCCTTCTCTCCACATCCTCACCTACACTTGTTATTTGTTGTCTTTTTGATAATAGCCATTCTGACAGGTATGAGGTGACATCTCACTGTGGTTTTGATTTGCATTTCCCTGATGATTAATGAGGCTGAGCATCTTTTCATGTGCCTGTTGGTCATTTGTGTGCCTTCTTTGGAAAAATGTTAATCCAAATGCTCTGTCCATTTTGTAATCTGATTTTGATCTTTTGCTATTAAGTTGTATGAGTCTTTCATATATTTTGGATATTAACACTTTATCAGATATACAATTTGTAATTATTTTCTCCTATTCAGTAGTTTTTTCCCCCACTCAGTATATTTACTTTTAATATCATTATTGTGTAATTTTAATCCTCTTAAATTTTAAACCATCTTAAATTTTTTGCAGGGGACGAAATTTGTAATATATAAATATATTAATTTTTCAGTTTAACTACTCACACTTCAAGTTCTGGAAAAATTGAGCATGGATAAGGTAATTTTGGTGAAAGAGACAGGGGAAGCACAGATCAAAAGCAAAGTGCTCTCGGGACTTCCCTGGTCGTCCAGTGGGTAAGACTCCATGCTCCCAATGAAGGGGGCCTGGGTTCAATCCCTGGTCAGGGAACTAGATCCCACATGCATGCCACAACTAAAGCCCAGTGTGGCCAAAATAAATAAATAAATAAATATTAAATATATATATATATATATATATATATATATATATATATATATATATATATATGGAAAGATCTCTAAAATAAGTTAAAAAAAATAAATAAAGGCAAAGTACTCTCCTCAGAATGTAGACTCATTCTGTAGGTGGAGAGAAGGGATGCATTACAGGATCCTGGGCAAACAGGAAGCAGTTTAAAATCCCTGGGTTCCTATTCAGCAAACAGCCATTGGCCAGGCACAATAAATAAGCACAGACCCTGCCCAGTGGGTAAGGAATTTAAGAGCAAAAAACTGCCCTGAAAGGGACAAAATCTCTTTTTGCTTATTTTGTTAGCTGGAAAATTGAGGCAAAAATACATGTTTTCCTACCTCACAAGGCCTTTCTGAATATCATATGACAATTATAAATTGCAAAGCCTTGCACAGAAATTTGATATTTTATTGGATGAAATGCCAGCTAAGTCTACTTCCAACCCTGACTCCTCAGTTTCCATGATTATATGAGAATAGGTGATCAGATTGAAAAGAGAACCTTTGTGTCTCTACATGAGTATGGCTTTCAGGTTATCTGGACAGGATAAAAGATCTCTACACTGAGATCTTCCCACGGGCTGGCTACTATTTCTCATTTATGTGTCAACTCAAATGCCAGCTCCTTAGAAAGGCTTTCCCGAATTATCCAGTCTCAAATACCCCCACTCCCACCCCAGCCACTTTTATCTTCATAAAATTTATCACTATATAAATGACATTTTTGTATCTGTTTCTTGTTTATGCCTGTATACTGCTCCTATTATAAAGAAAGCTCCATGCGAGCAGGACATTTGTCTGTCTTCCTCACCTATGTGAGTGAATAAATGAATGAACAAATGAATTAAAACACAAAGCACAGGCTTTGGAGTAAGACAGACCTAGATTCAAACCTGACGAACTGGCTGACCTTGGGAGAGTTACTGAATTTCTGTTAGCCCCAGTTTCCTTCCTGGGAAATGCAAATAATAATTCTTGCCTGAGGGTTATTGCAAAGATGAAAACAAATGCAATCAGGACATGTAAAATACCTGATACTCTTAACAAATAACAGCTCCAAGTTCAATTATGAGGAGATATGCCGTTGGCCAAAGGAAAGGAAATGAAAAAGGGGTTCAATCGTGCACTCCCATCTGAAAGTAGGCTCTGCAGTGTTTCCTGAAGAGCACATGTGAGAGTGGGGTTTGATAGGGCAGTTCTGATGCAACTCGGCTGTCTTATCAGTTCCTTGCCCTTTCTCCTCTTTGAATGACTGGGACTCCATCTGTGGGCCTTCCTGCACTGTGCCATGTCTTGGGGGTGGTATAAGAAGGACTTGCCACTTTGGGACATCCGCAGTGAACTTCTTGGCCACACTTCACCCACCTCTGAGAATCAGCATGCCCAGGCTGTTGGACCATCCTCCTTCCTCTCCTTTCCCTCATCTGCTCTCCCTCCTGCCAGCTGGGCTTCCTGCCCCCAACCAGCTGGCATCTCCAGCCAAGCAAGATGATGCCACCTAAAGTTCTTCAGACTTCTTTCCAAAGGAGCCAAGCAGAGAGAGAAGGAAGCAGAGTCCTGCAGCCTTGCTCAATGTCTTGCTCATTGCTAAGTAATTTGCCCGATGTTACAGCGCTGTGGACGAGGAAGCCAGAATTCTGACACAGGAGCACATGGCCCCAAGACCTCTAGTCCTTGGCCATAACATGCTGTATCTCATAATGGATAAACATATAAATTCCTGGGGGTTTGTATAACCTGTCTCGATCACCATTCTTATTCCCTAGCTCAGGTTATACAAACCCTCTTGTGGAGTTCCTGGTGGGAGAAATAATTAACTCTGCAGTGAGAACCATTCATCTGCTCAGAACCCTCCAGTGGCTCCCCTCACACTCAGGAGAAACCACATCTCAGCCAAAGTCTAGAAGCCCTACATGACCCACCCCCTACTACCTGTCCAACCCCATGCCAGCCTCTTTCTTCCTGGCTCCCTCTGGCCTGCCGCTGGCCCTGGAACATGCCAGATGTCCTTCTGTCTCCACGCTTTGGCACTGGCTGTTCCCTCTGCCTGGAACACTGTTCCTCCAGGCAGCTGCATGGCTGATTCCCTCACCTCTTTCAAGTCGGCTCAACGATCTTACGCCGAACCCCTGTCCTGCTTCCACCCCACACTCCCCTTCCACCCCACGCTCCCCTTCCATTTTACCCTGCTCTACTTTAAACGCAGCACTTAATAGTTTCTCCAGTAACATAGCATGACTTTATTTATTATTTATTCTCTGTTTCCCTCTATCAGAACATAACCTCCATGAGGGTGGGGATTTTTGTCTGTTTCGTTCCCTGATGGTGCTCCAAGCATTAGAACAGTTCCTGGCATGTGGCAAGTTCTCACCATGCTTGTGGAGAATGAGCGGAGGAAGATGAAAGGCAGGGTAATGAGACAGCGATTTACAAAGGGGACCTGATGTAGTCTGGGCAGGTCACAGTTGGGCTGAGGATGACAGATGAATCGGAGGTGACGAGATGAGAGGTGGAGAGGGAAAAGAGACAGTGCTGCTGAAGAAGAACACAGCATAGGCAAAGGTCTGTGGAGGGGAGGGGCTTGTTAGCCTTTAAAATTAGAATGTTACAAAAAGAGTATGCCTGTCCTGCCCTAGGAATAAAGACGCAGACGTAGAGAATGGACTTGAGAACACGGGGAGGGGGGAGGGTAAGCTGGGACGAAGTGAGAGAGTGGCATGGACATATATACACTACCAAATGTAAAATAGATAGCTAGTGGGAAGCAGCCGCATAGCACAGGGAGATCAGCTCGTGCTCTGTGGCCACCTACTGGGGGTGGGATAGGGAGGGTGGGAGGGAGACGCAAGAGGGAGGAGATATGGGGATATGTGTATATGTATAACTGATTCACTTTGTGATACAGCAGAAACTAACACACCATTGTAAAGCAGTTATACTCTAATAAAGATGTTAAAAAAAAAAAAAGAGTACGTGGCTGGAGCACGGTAATGAGATGGTGTTAATCAGTTGGTCACCCAGCCAGTGATGGATCTGAAATCTGCCCCATGCAAGGGGTTCAGCCTACAGCCTCTTTATCCCAGACCTGCACAATCCAGTGTAGTAACCACCGGCCACATGCTGCTGGTGAGCACTTGAAATGTGGCCAGTGTAACTGATGAACCACATATTTCATTTTAATTAATTTAAATATAAATTTTAAAACTGATATTCAATTCAGTTATTGGAAAATTTGTGAGGTTTGAAACAACCTGGGTTGTTGTGAATCCAGTTTTCCTACTGCAAGTTTTATGAAATTTAAGTAAAAATCAAGTCATTCCAATAAAAAGTTAGAATCCAAAGAGAGATGTGTTAAATGTGTAAAATTCACACATTTCAAAGACTTAGTATAAAAAGGGAATGTAGAGCTTCTGGGCTGGTGAGCACGTGGCCATTCAGGGAGAGTGAGGAGCTCAGAGGTCAAAGGACATAAAAGCCCCGTGCCCTTCCCCCATACCTTGCCTAATGCATCTCTTCCATCTGGCTATTGCTGACTTATGTCTTTTATAATAAATCAGTCATCTAGTAGGAAAACTATTTCTCTGAGTTCAGTGAGCCGCTCTAGCAAATTATTCCAACGTAAGGAGGGGTTGTTGGAACCTCGGATCTATAGCCGGGCCAGCAGAAGCACAGGTGACAACCTGGACTTGCAATTAGTATCTGATGCGGGGGTGAGGGAGAGAGTCTTGCAGGATTGAGCCCTTAATCTGCGGGATCTGATGCTCTCTCTAGGTAGACAGCGTCATAATTGAGTTGAATTGTAAGACACCTGGCTGGTGTCAGAAAATCGCTCGGTGTGGGGAAAAAACCCATACCTTGTACTTGGAATCAGAATCTTCAGGAGTATTTTTTGTAATTGCAAAATGTTAGATACAACTTAAATGACCATGCATAGGAGAATAGTTGAGACAAGTTTGGTACATCTATAGAATGAAGGGCTCTGAAGTTCAATTAAGAAGGAGAAATCTTTGGGAATTCCATGGCGGTCCAGTGGTTAGGACTCTGCGCCGCTACTGCTGAGGGCCCAGGTTCGATCGCTGGTCGGGGAACTAAGATCCCACAAGCCACACAGCGTGGCCAAAACAAAACAAAACAAAAAAAACGAGAGAGAGAGAGAGAAATCTTTGTGTACCAATATGGAGAGATTTCCAGGATATATTTTTAAGTCAAAAATAACAAAGTGCCAAAGAATATCTATAGTGTGAACCCTTCATATAGGAAAGGGAGGAATATTTCTTTAAAAGTATATCTGCTCATTTTTGGAAAAGGATAGGATGAGGACAGGAAAGATAAACCAGAAACGAAGGAGAATGTTTTCTCAAGGCTCAGGGACAAGAACAGGGTATGAAGAATGTTGCCCTAGGAGCTAAGTAGTAGGGAGGGAGGGGGGAGGGGACACTTCAGTCAGCCTACCTTTCTGTACAGCTTGTCAAATAATGAAAATCAGTCACAATGTGGGTATCCTCCCCCCCCCAAAAAAAAGGGAATATAAAATATCTTTTTCATACTGACTACACATTGAAAAGGCTATATTTTGGATATAGCATGTTAAATACAATATATTATTAAAATGAATTTGCCTGTTTCTTTGTACTTTTTAAAATATGGTTGCTAGAAATTTTAAAATTATATATGTAGCTTGCATTGCACTCCTGTTGGGCAGCTCTTCTCTCTGCTATGAGATCCTGAAAAGCTCAGGCTTGTCTTATGCGTATTTGTGACCCTGGTACCCAGCTGGGAGGGAAGCTGGTACAGAGAAGGGTCTCCAGGGAGGATCCCTGTGAATTCCTCCAAGCCCCACGTGCCAGACCAGCCTTCTCGCTCCCAGAATCCTCCAGCGGCATTCAGTCTTCCCTGGAATAAAGCAAGCACAGAGCTGTGCCAGCCAGCAGCACGCTACCTGGAAGGCACTGCTATTTATAGCTGATGCCATCCGTGAGAAGTAATAGTCCCTCAGAATTCTCAGAAGAGTTTGCCTTTCGATAAGAGCCCAGCCCGATTAGGAAAGAGAAGACAAATTTGTGAGTATTTTTAGGCCATCCAATGTACAGTCGGGAGCTCTGAAATTCAGATCTGTTCTCCCCCAGGAGACTGAGCACAGCTGCAAAGTCAGAAGTGGGCTTTTGCACGAGGAAAAATAACTAGCTTCCCTGTAAACAGGCTCCATGGAGCAAGTCAGTGCACGGGTCTGTCTGAGGGGGAGAGAGACGATGCAGGGCTGAGGAGGGGGTCTCTCAGAAGTTAACATAAGCAGCCACTTCGTGGGAGTTTGGTGGGAGCTGCTTGGGGATTAGATTTCCATCTCATCTTATTCTCTCATTGGTCATTTGTGAACATTGCTTAGTGCTAATTGAGAAAAATTACGAAAATAAAACCCAACTTTGAGAGCTCTCTCTGCCAAACCAATACAAAGAAATAAATTGGAATTCTCTTGGTTAAGGGGAACCGATTTGTAATCTTGAGTCTCCATGCAAAGACTCAGAGATAGATAGCCTCTTGTCTCTTCCTTTTCATCAAAATTGTGTCCAGTACATTTCAGTGACAGAAACAACTTGGCAGGAAGTGACTGGTCCTTCACTCTGATCAGTGATGAGCAGCCTTTCCCTGTTGACTGGGCTCTCTAAGAGTCACAGGCAGTGGGAAAGCCCTGAACACAAGTCTGGAGATGGTGGCGCTGATTAGTTGTTCTCGGGCACAGACATCTGGGTTACATCTGGAAATTGCCACATTGTTAAGAAGTGGTGTAATTTCTTGACATCTCTGACAACATCATGAGAGTGTACCCCCTTCGCATTTTGTCTTTCGAACTGCCTAACTCACATGCTCACACATAGGTGTGCACACCCACATATAGCTTATTATTTATAAAGCACTTTACAGTTTGCATAACACTGATCGTAGGACTCATCATTATAACATCATTAAGTATCTGCTATTATTATTCCTAGTCTCAGAAGAAGAAATTGAGGCTCAGAAAGGTTCACTGACTTGTTAAAGTCACAGAAGGAGAGTGGCAACCAGGACTAAATGCAGGTCGTCCAACATCCAGGCTTGGATGCTTCCTGTATAACACTCTCTTCAACAGTCATTCAGCAAACACCTATTCAGCGACTACTAATAATGATGACTGTGTGTCTGCCGTGTGCTATGTGTTTTCCATATATTAGCTCATTAATTCCTCAAGCAACTGCCTGAAATATGTAAATATCAGGAAAGTTAACCAGACTTCCAGTTAATGACAGAGGATTGAAACAAGCTTTTATTTTTTCTCTATGCTAAAAATCCACTAAAATAATGATGAATGAGATTTTTGAAAGGTCAGCTATGAGCTTACTACATGTCAAGGTTTCCTTTCTTTACCTGGATCACGTCAATTTTTTTAAAAAATAAATTTATTTATTTATTTATTTATTTATTGGCTGCATTGGGTCTTCACTGCTATGCGCGGACTTTCTCTAGTTGCAGAGAGCGGGGGCTATTCTTGGTTGCGGTGAACAGGCTTCTCATTGCAGTGGCTTCTCTTGTTGCGGAGTACAGGCTCTAGGCACGTCGGCTTCAGTAGTTGTGGCACGCAGGCTCAGTAGCTGTGGCACACGGGCCCGCCTGCTCTGCGGCATGTGGGATCTTCCTGGACCAGGGCTCGAACCCGTGTCCCCTGCACTGGCAGGCGGACTCCCAACCACTGCGTCACCAGGGAAGTCCCTGGATTACCTCATTTAATGCTCACAAAATCCTACAAGGAAAGTCTTATTATTATTCTCGCTTTACAGATTAAAAAAATTGAGGCAGAGAGATGCTAACTAGCTTGCCCAAAGATACACAGTTAAAAAGTATGGGCTTCCCTGGTGGCGCAGTCATTGAGAGTCCGCCTGCCGATGCAGGGGACACGGGTTCGTGCCCTGGTTTGGGAAGATCCCACGTGCTGCAGAGCGGCTGGGCCCGTGAGCCATGGCCGCTGAGCCTGCGTGTCCGGAGCCTGTGTTCCGCAACGGGAGAGGTCACAACAGTGAGAGGCCCGCGTACCGCAAAAAAAAAAAAAAAAAAAAAAAAGTAGTGGCACTTCTCAAGCACTGCATCTTCAGGCCCTGTGCTCTGAAGCTCTACAACTGTAAAGGAGTAGAAAGTATTTAAACTCACAATGAAGACAGTACCTGCAGAAAATCCATTAGCGGTTAAGGGATTTCATTAAAGTTCTGGGAAGTAGCACAGAGAAAGGTGATTGATGGCACAGGATGGATGGAGCCTCAGCTCTGTGCATTAGCAGAGTGACATGTGCATGACAAAACTCTATCCTGTAACGCAAAACTCTGGAGAAGTCCAGGACTTGGGAGTGGTAGGTGAGACTGATAGGGGGCTGAAACCAAGGTTCACCAAGATAGGGGGGCTGGAACCAGGGAAATTAGCTAAAACACTGGGCTCAAAATAGTTTCCTTTCCTCCCCAGACACACCCTCTGTGAACAGAGCACCGCCATCCAGGTGTGTAACCCATCTTCCTAACCTCAAACCTCCACTTCAGGCGGAACATCTGGCTGTTCTTTTTACCTGAAGATTTTGAGCGATACCTCCCCTGCAAAGGATCCCTAGTTGAGAATTTGGGATTCTCCAAGCATAGTAGCTAAAAACATAAAGAGCTAAAAACATATGAAAGAAAAGACACATAGCTATAGGGTCTAATATTTTACTAACAAGTTATCACATTTTAAGGCACCACAATAAAGAAAAGTCTCTAAAAGCTTCTACAGAAAAGTTCTCATTTTAAGATGGTGTAGTAAATCCATTTTGGCTACCTTCTCCTTCCAAAAATTTCCCCCAATAACAGTAAGAACTAGAAAAAAAGCAACGCATTTTATCTTCAATGAAACTAAGAGACATCTTAACACACTATATGGGAAGATGGACTATAGAAGGAGGAAAACAAATGACTTAGCAGAGAGAACATTTCAACCCTAAGTGCCTGCAAAGAGAGGAATCAACCCAATTTGCCCCTCCAGGAACAGAGAAAGGCTTAGAAACTAACAGGACAGGATGGGGTATCAAACGAGGCACAGGTGAGAAGGGTGGTGTGAGCAGCTGAACACAGAAGAGTGAAAAGTGTGAATAACAACAGTTTAGACGCTTGGGTCCTCGTCCCAACCCGTCCTACCCTCTAAGACACCATAGGCTTTTTTCTCCTTGAGTCTATACTTTGCTGAAAATAGGTTAAAAGTAAATGCCTATAAATATGTAAATGAGGTGGGGACCGTCCACAGTCCCTTGATTTGAGGATCATTCTACAGAAAAGTAAACCTACTCCAGGAAAAGCTTATAAATTTCAAATGAAAATGTCGCCTGGCCTCTACTACCCTTCAGTGGTGACCACCAGTGCACTCAGGGCCTGCATCTGGGTTTAAGCACCTTTACTCATTAATGTGAACAGGCAGTTGAGAATTACTAAAAATTGGGAAAATCATCCTACTTGATAAAAGAGATCTGAACAAAGAGGCAACAGGATTAATGTAGAGAGCATAAAAAACTTCAAAGAAAGTGTAATTAATATCCTCAGAGAAATAAAAGGAGATATTATAATCCATAAAACAAGAAAAGTGCAATCATAAAAAGTACATTCAGAGAATAATTTAGAGTTCCTGGAAATTAAAAATATGATGAGTCAATTTTTTAAAAAAGATTCAAAATAAGTGCTTGACAATAAATTCAAGAAAGTTCCCCAGAAAGTAGAATAAAAAGACAGGCAATGGATTAAAAAAAAGAGGAAAGACAAGAAAATTAAAAGATTAATCCAGGAGGTTGAACATCCCACTAATAAGAGTTTTCAGAGAGATCAAAGAAAATAGAAGGAGGACATTATCACCGAAAAAAAATGCAAGAACATTTCCTAGAATGGAGATACACAAATTCTGAGTCATAAGTAAAACTTATAAAAGTCCAAAGCTCAAACTAAAGTATATCACTGTGAAACTTCAGAATAAAAGAAGATCCTAAATGCTCCTGTAGGGGGAAAATTACATTAAAAAGTATGGGAATATGAACAGCATTGGACTTCCCCACAGGAACATAGGGAGCTAAGAAAATGAAGCAATTACTTCAAAATTCTAAGGGAAAATAATTTACACCTTAGACATCGATAGCTACCCAGATTGTAAATCAAGCGTGAGCATCAAGTGAAAAAATGTTTTAACGTGTCAAGTCTCAAAAATGCAGTTCCCACTCACTTACCCTTTCTCAGGAAGTGACTGGAGGAGGTGTTCCAACAAGATGGGAAGGTAAACCAAGGAGTGGAAAACCGACTTCAGGGGCGTGGGGAAGGGAGCCCCAAGGAGGATGGCAGGTGGATGTCTGGGATCACAGCTAAGGATTCATTCAGAGAGCGGTGGGTCCCAGATAGCAACAGGAGGATGAAGGCACCAGGAGGCTGCAGGAGAAAAACAGGATGGATGGAGTATTTGATAGGTTTGATGATGTGGAAAATTGACCCATCTCTACATAATTTAGTAGAGCTGTTACAGGGTGTAAGAAAATAGCCAAATGATAAGAGCAAACACATAAATAGTGCTTACTCTTTTTCAGGCACGGTTCCAATTATTTTACATATATAAACTAAGTAAATGAAAAATTAGGCAATTACTAATTCAAGGAAAAACTAAAAACTTTGAAAAAAAAAGGAAATGTAGTCATCATGCATGACTAGGCTCAGCAGTGGACAGTGTATATAATTATAGCAATAAAGTGACTTGATATAAATTTGGATTTTAAAATGTGACATAACTATTTTGAGAGAATACGGTAGAAGAACTTAAAAAGAGCACAATTGTTCACTTACTACCTTAAGAAGAAATCCATCGAAAATGCCTAAAATATACTCCAGTGTGACCCCCATCTTAAGTTAACTAATTATATCTGCAATGACTCCATTCACAAATAAGGTCACATTCTGAGATGCCGGGGATTTGGACTTTAATATATCTTTTGGTGGGGGACACAATTCAACCCATAACGGTCCCCTATAAAGGAATGATCATCAGAATAGTCGTGGGTGTCTTGCCAGCAGCACTGAATATTAGAAGACCAGGGAGGGACTCCCCTGGTGGCACAGTGGTTAGGAATCCGCCTGCCAATGCAGGGGACGCGGGTTTGAGCGCTTGTCCAGGAAGATCCCGCATGCCACGGAACAACTAAGCCCGTGTGCCACAACTGCTGAAGCCTGCGTGCCTAGAGCCTGTGCTCCACAACAAGAGGCCACCACAGTGAGAGGCCCGTGCACCACAGTGAAGAGTGGCCCCTGCTCACCGCAGCTGGAGAGAGCCCACGCACAGCAACAAGGACACAACACAGCCAAAAATAAATATAAATAAATAAATTTATTTTTAAAAAAAAAGAAGACCAGAGAGCATGTTCTAAACATTGAAGTCAAGTCACTTCCAGCCTTACCTAACCCAACCATGAAATAAATGTATGTCCACACATTCAAGGGCTCTGAAAATTTACCTACATTTTGGGAAGTAAAGAAGGATGTGCTCCAGCAAAATAAGGAAGGAACCCAAGAAAGAGGAAAATATGGAATTCAGGAAACAGAAGTCCCCAGTCAGGCGAGGGTACAAGGGATGTCCAGGATGGTGGCCATGCCACACAGAAGGGAAACTGGTTCAGCCTGGAAAGGATGATAATGATTTTAATAAAACTGCTTAGTAGAATATTTGATCAGCTGGAACTCTTGGAAAAAAATATGAAGGAAAATTATAAAGGAGATTTTGCAATAAGAAAAATGAAAGTATGATAACCAGAAACTTTAGGGAAAAAGAAACTAGACATAAAAACTATATAAGAAAGAAAATAAAATCATAGTGTACCACCTGATTTTAGAGCAAATTTTAAATAGTCAAAATACTGAAAACCCTGCTAAAAAGTTAAATGATTGTTGTAATATAAATTTGTCAAGAAAATGTGCAAATATATGAAGGAGTTAAATCCTAATTAATTATAACAATACATCAATAGATGCTATCTAAAATGTGCAAAACCAAAAGAGTAATATAAGAAATTATATTTAGAAATATGGAGATAACCACCAAAAGAAACGGTTCAAAGAGTTAAAAATGATGGCTCCTAAGAAGCAGGACAGAGGTGGGGAGAGCAGGCAGTGGCTGCCCTTTTCATTATAAAAAATGTTTTATTCTATTTAATTTTTTAAAACCCAGTGACTCATTCAAATTACTACAAAAGGCCCAGGTAATTCACAGACAACTACACAATCAGTAAGTGTCAATACTGGGATTTGCTATTTTCTGCTTAAGGCTGACTCTTTCCAGTATACTTTGCTGCCCACTAATGATAGGCTCTGTGACTTACCCTCAGGACACACAGGTGAACAAAAACTGTCCATGCCCTGAAGGACATTCCAGTCAGTACGAGAGTATGGAAACAAGATATACATATAATTAAAATGTGATGCAAGAAAGGTCAAATCAGAGATATGTATAAAGCATTAGGATTTGATAAAGAAAAAACCTTGAATGTGGCTTTGAAGACTTTTATGATCTTTCCAGGATATATTGCCCCGGGCGGGCGGGCAGTTCTGCAAAACCAGGAAAATAAATTCCTGTCTCCTAGGATTATTTACCCGCAAAGGGGCTCTTTGGACATTGATTCAGGCAATTCTGCAGCTTCAGCTTCTTGGTAAGTAGAAAGACCAGAGGTCCACAGCCTGGAGCACAGTGGAATCCAAGGTATAAGCTGTGGCTGAGACTTAGTGTCCTGAGATTTCCAGTGTTGAATGTTAAGACACACTGGTAATGAACATGTCATAAAACAGGTGGAGGTGAGTTTTCTGAGCCAGGCTGCTCCCACACTGGACTGGAGAAGGACAGGTCTGCTTTTCCAGGAGCAAGTTAGCAAGAAGGGGTGAGGGAGACGTACACTCTCTGTACATAAATTCAGAAAGCTGAGCAAAGTCTGGCAGAATGATAGATAATTCTCTGCATTTGGTGTACATATGCTGAAGCTGAAAAGCAACCATCAGAGCAGAGCGAAAAAATAGAATGTGGAACAGTGGGGAAGAATGAGAGAAAATAGAACCACGATGATGAACGTGTATAATCCAGCAGAACCAAAGCTAAGATGGCAAATAGATTCATCCCATCCCAAAGTTCACCATTTGATCTGCACTGCCTGGAACAGACTTAAGAAAGATTTTAAAGGTGCTCAGGGCTTGGTAGGAAAGAGCTCTGTGACGGATGAGCATTACCTGTGGCTGGCGGCAAAGGGGGATGAGATGGCACGTGGCCTTAAATTCCCCATCCTGCCTTTCAAGATTCTCAGCAAATGGATTCACCCCTTTCCAGGGATCAGCATCCTAAAGTGTTGGGAAGTGTGCCTTTTTTTTTTTTTGCGGTACGCGGGCCTCTCACTGTTGTGGCCTCTCCCGTTGCGGAGCACAGGCTCCAGACGTGCAGGCTCAGCGGCCATGGCTCACGGGCCCAGCCGCTCCACGGCATGTGGGATCTTCCCGGACCGGGGCACGAACCCTTGTCCCCTGCATCGGCAGGCGGACTCTCAACCACTGCGCCACCGGGGAAGCCCGATACCTCCTTCTTATCCTTCCTACTGTAGCTCAGACTTAGCCTCCTCTGTGAGGCTCCACATTCTTGCTGGTAGACCATATCATGATTTGTAATTACACATTGATTTGTTTGCTCACCTGTTTAGTTAATGCCTCTCCCTCCTTCTGAACATCTGTTTGGACATTTCTCTAACTGCTCACCCCTCCCTGGCCCCAGTGAAGTGTTTTCTGCCCTGTTTTCCTATTTCCCCTGTTGCCTGGCTTGCTTCTTCTCACTCCATGATAGCTGGCTGGGCAGAGATCCCAGTGTGCCTTGCAGCCGTGTCTGTCCCAGTGAGGATAGAGGTAGAAGCGGGAGGAGAGGGGATGGTGAAGCTCACAGCTCACATCTGGAGCAGTCTGGAACCCAAGTGTTTTATTCCAAGTCTATGCCTTCATACTGAGTGGCTGCCTCCTAGAGTGCCCACAGCATATTTCTCGCAATAACTCTGCAAACCATTGTAGAAGGGACAAACATGAGCTACATCCAGCTGCTTATTCTTTAGTATGAAATGGCTTTGAATCCTTCTTGAAGTATACTTTTCCCGCAGGGGTATTTAGCAGGGCCGGAAGAGAGAGACCAGGAGGTGGGGAGGAGGAGAGAGAACTTAGGAAAGGGGTACAAGGAAGGTGCCAATGAACAGGGACTCTCCAAAGCGGGCTGGGGTGGAGACCACCTACCCACCTCCACCCTCTTTTATCTAATTTCCTAAGAAACATGTACTGACCATTTACAATGCACTAAACCCTGCGCAATGGGTCCAGACCTGTGCCAGGATATAAGGGGAAAATTTAAGTTCAGAGCATCTCAGACCCAGGCAATTAATAAAAATCGGTGTTATGAATGAATGAATTCACTAGTTTTCTACAACAGTGCAAGAACTTTCATAAACAAGAAAGATCAACCTAAGTTCCCATTTCCTAATACTGAGGGTCCTGAAGTTTATTTCTAGAGACAATCCCATTTCCTGCCTGCATGTGAACACAAGCATTTCATAGCTCTGGTTTGAAGCTAAAAGGTTTTTTTTTTTCCTTTATATGGTAAAAAAAAAAAAAAAGATCATTTTCTGCTAGTGCACAGACATCTGAAGAAAGGAAAAAGTCAGGAAGATATTCTTAACTGGAGACAAAAGTGAGCGGTCCCACACCCCACCCCCATCATTTCCCCATGTATCCTTTTTCTCGCTTTACTTCACCTGCAAATGGAGGGGGGGATAAAAGCTCTTTTTTTTTTTTTTGAAAACCATCTTGCCTCTAAAAATGTCATCTCCCTCATTTCCTTTTTCTCTCAACTCCCTTTTAGTTCAACACCTGGGCATTGGGAGAAAAGAAGGAGATCTTTGGGAGGATTTTGGAGAAGCAGTGGGGCAGTGGGTGAATGATAAACTGCACTGGACCTGAAGCCGGAGCTGCTCCAGCCAGGCTCTGCCCTTCCGGCCGGGCAAGTTACTCAGTTTTCAGATCCTCATTTTTCTCATCTATAAAATGAGGAAATGAATCCTCAACTTCAGAATCTTGCAAAGCTCCCTTACCCAACCTCTCCGTGTACCTTGTTCACAATTGTGAACCCAGAACCACTTACAGGACTTCAAGAAAAATGTGTTTAATGAAAAGCAAGGGTGTCTATGAACATGTAATAGGAAGATCTGATGCCAAAAGGTGAAATTCAAAGGGCTCGGGAAGCAGCGAAGCCCAGACCCTGACTGAGCGTGTGAGTCTGAACAAAGTTGGCCAGAGTCAGCCTGGCGTAACTAGTAACAGTATCGCTGCTCGTATTATTGTTATTATTACCGCCACTATTTTATCAGTATTTTCCAAGTGCTTTAGGTTTTCAAAATATCATAACAGATTTTGTGCATTTCACCTGCACAACCACTTCATAGCATTGGTCACAAGGTTACGATGATTTGTACTTACAAGGGGTCAGAGCCCAGCAGGCTGAGATGCTCACTCAGGCTCACACTGACAGAAAGTGAACAGACACCAGCTCTGGGCTCCAGGATCTCCAGACTCCTGGGCTGAGGCTCTCACCACCATCCTATCCCACCCACTCTCAGTCCAGGCCTCCCAGGAGGGGAGACTAGAGCAGCTGGGATTCCTAATGAGTGATTCTCCACCAAGACCCTCAGTGGCCATAAGAATAAATGGCTCAGGGCTTCCCTGGTGGCGCAGTGGTTGAGAGTCCGCCTGCCGATGCAGGGGACAAGGGTTCGTGCCCCGGTCCGGGAGGATCCCACATGCCGCAGAGCGGCTGGGCCCGTGAGCCACGGCCGCTGAGCCTGCGCGTCCGGAGCCTGTGCTCCGCAACGGGAGAGGCCACAGCAGTGAGGGGCCCGCGTACCGCAAAAAAAAAAAAAAAAAAGAATAAATCACTCAGTTCCAGGACTATACCAAGCCAGCAGTCAGCTCCCCCCGGAACAATGAGTTCAAAACTGTGGAACACAGCTGACCACTTACCAGCATCAAGGACCCTTGTCCAGTATGCTGCCCTTGAGGAAGGACTTGGAATTATTTCCCAGCAAAGAACAAAAACCGTGTAGAATTTACAATATTCAACACTATTTTGTTCAGACTAGCAAAAGGAGGGCTGTCATTTTCTCTGTTTCTCCCTCCCATCCTCCTCTCTCTCTCTCTCCTTTCCCCACCTAACCCCCCACCCCCCCACACACAGTCTTTTTTTTTTTTTTTTTGCGGTACGCAGGCCTCTCACTGCTGTGGCCTCTCCCGTTGCGGAGCACAGGCTCCGGACGCACAGGCTCAGCGGCCATGGCTCACGGGCCCAGCCGCTCCACAGCATTTGGGATCCTCCCAGACTGGGGCACGAACCCGTGTCCCATGCATCGGCAGACGGACTCTCAACCACTGCGCCAACAGGGAAGCCCCAGAACAATATTTTCTAAAGAATAAAATTTAAGATTACAAAGGAAACCAATTACATCAAAATGTAGTTATCAAATATTAAAAATGAAAGTGGTAGTATAATAATTTATGCACATCATAATTAACACGTTAAAAAATGAGACTGATCAGCTGTCTCATAACAACTCTGATTTCAAGGTAGTGAGTGTAAATGATATTTTGAGATATCCGTAAGGTAATAGGAAAATATATATCATTTCTGTTGGTAGTGAAGTCCCAGGTATTGCAAATAATACTGTAGTTTGGTATTACATTGCTACTATGTTGCTACATAGTAGCAATGAACGACTTTTCAGGCAGACCACTGGTTCTCAGAGTGTGGTCCAAGCAACACAGGCATCAGGTAGGAACCATCTGATATGCAAATTATCTCCTCAGCTCTACTGAATCAGAGACTCTGGGATTGGGGCTACAGTGACTGGCTCATCCCAATTTGCTGAGGAGGCCCCTTAATTTTAGCACTGAGAATCCCACATCCTAGGAACCCCTTACTCCCAGACAAACCAGGATGGCTGTTTGCCCTAGTGGAGGGCCATAAATCTGTGTTTAAGGAAGCCCTCCAGGTCATTCTGCACATTTGAGAACCACTGACATGGAAGTTAGTGAAATAAAGATGTATTTCGCCTATTCAACTTAATGGAAGCCCTGAATTCCATGGACCCGGGAAAAGAAGCTCCAACTTAAACAATAGCTCTGCCCTCAAGGAATACACTTTTCAGAAGAGGAGGCAATCATTAGGCAGACAACTGTAGTTCAGTGTGAATAGAGCCTGGAAACGTAAGCCCAGGCAGTGCGGGGAGCTTGAAGCAAGGGCATCTTTCCAACAAGATGCCTCTTTCTAGGGAGTAGGGAGATGGGCTATAAGATGATGATGATGATGATGATGATGATGATGGAGGAAGAGGAAGAGGAGGAGGAAAAAATAAGTTAATATATTTAGTGCTTAACTCTTCCAGGCTCTGTTCTTAGTGCTTTATACTGTTATTTAATTCTTAGGAGGCAGAAGCCATTATTATCCCCATTTAACAGGTAAGCAAACTGAGGCACAGAACAGTTCAGAAACTTGTCCAAGGTCACACAGATAGCAAGAGGAGGTGAAAGTAGTCTAGCCCAAGCAATCTGGCTCCAGACCTCATGCTCTTTTTTTTTTTTTTTTTTTTTTTTCTTTTTTTGTGGTACGCGGGCCTCTCACTGTTGTGACCTCTCCCGTTTCGGAGCACAGGCTCCGGACGCACAGGTTCAGCAGCCAGCCATGGCTCACGGGCCTAGCCGCTCCGCAGCACGTGGGATCTTCCCGGACCGGGGCACGAACCCATGTCCCCTGCATCGGCAGGCAGACTCTCAACCACTGCGCCACCAGGGAAGCCCCCCCAGACCTCATGCTCTTAACTACCATGTGATTTTAATGGTTATTTGGGTACTTGATTATTTTAAATGTTGTCATAAAAACCACAAGGGATTCCTTTTCCTCCCCTTCTCTGAAAATAAATTCAAACTTTGTTGATATTTATAAACACAGCAAATGTGAAGGGTGTAAAGCTCATTAAGTCATGGCGTGGTTTCAGTTTTGGCATCTGGGGCTACTTGGGATCCATGGATGGAGACAGCTATAGAGTCAGCTTCGCAGAGCTTCCTTGTCCCTTTGTCTGCTGATTGGGGTGGAGGCTGGGAGCAGGTGAGAGGGGAGAAAATGTAAAATAAGCATAGGGGTCTGATTTTAATCTTAAGACAGGATGGAGAAGTGGCAGGGCATGACCTAATTTGACCCTTGTGGAGAAGGAGGCGGGGATATTGAGAGGGGAATCATAGGTTGTGGTCTCAGGCCAGGTGGGTGCAAATCCTGTCCTGATGACCGGCAACTCGTGTAACCTTGACCAGCGTATTCAACCTTCCACTCTGGTCCTCAACGTTCTCATCTGCTCACTGGGGATGATGATATTCACATCATCTTTATTCTCATGGTAACAAAAGTCCTTGGACCAGGGTAGGTCATCAATAAATATATGTGCCCCTTCCCCTTCTTGCCAGTTAACATGGAAGGAAGTGGTGTCCTCACTCCAGGGCAGACACTGTGCCAGGGCTGGGGACCCAGAGATGCCAGAGGAGTATTTAAAAAGTCAAAGTCTCCCACCCCAGAAACCCCTCCCCGACCATGCCCAGCTAGAAATGCTGTATGCCTAGGGGCTCCACTGTAACTTATACTCACCCATATATAAACACCCAAACACTGTTAGGACCCATCATGACTGCTTGACAGAAATCCTCCTATTATTCCCCATAAAATGTCACCCACCTGTCGGGAAAGAGACCTTCTTTCTCTCCTCCAATCCCTACCTGCCTTTGAAGGAGCCAGGAACCAGGCAACAGAATCTACAGACTCTCCCGCGTTGGGTGAGTTGATTTTTTTTTCTTTGTTAAATTGGAGGCAATTGGATATTTCCAGACAGCAGAAAGAATAGATTGAGGGTGAAGGCAAAATTGTAAAGGAGGAAGAGGGATGGTAGGTAAAGAGAACAGGAGGAATGACCCTCAAGATGAATAATGATAAATAATTGTTATATTAGAAGGCAATTTCTGGGCCAAGCCCTGTGCTAGGCACCTGAAACTCACATACTTCAGCTCCTATCCATGATAAATAACCCTCGGTGGCTTCATATAACATTCAGGATACAGTGGCCTAATGACCTAAACCATGGCCTCTCAGCCTCTGCAGTGGCAGTCCCATCTCGGGCCACTCGGACCCTCTCACTCTACACTCCAGGCCTGAGTAACTCTGTGCAATTCCTAGGCAGTGTCACACCATCTCCAGACAGCTTTAGAGTAGCCCCTGCTCTCTGCCTACACTGGCTTTCATCCTCACACCCTCTGTCTGGCCCTACACCCACACACGCGGTCTTTACCAGGCCAATATCCTCCTGATTTTCAGTTCTCACCTTGAATACCACTTCCTCTGGCAAGCCTTCCATATCGCCCCAGAATAGGTCCTGACGCCCGCCCTTTATTTTCCCAAAGCACCCTGTGCCTCGCCCATCACTAGATGTGTCTCATGTACTGAGCTGATCTCTACACTCATCTGACCCAGCAGCAGACAGTGAGCTCTTTGAGGTCTGGGTGTTGCCTGGGGCTTGTCTTAGTGTGGCTCCCCCCAAACAGCCTGAAACCAAGTCTCAGGTGCAGGCAGTTTGTTTAGGAGATGAGTCTGGAAAGGAGAGTGAGGCCGGCATCAGGGAGAATGAGGTAAAGACGGGGGAAAAGCCAGTACTGGGGCGCATTTCAGAGTTGTTGCTGTGGCACTTGGGAGCTTGATTGGATGGGCTCAGAACTCCTTCCAGAACCATCCCTCTGAAGGACAGGGGAGAGAGCTTTTACCCACCAGTTTCTTTCCTTCATTGATGTCCTGATAACATCATCCTTAGCCTAAAATGTTTTCAGCGCTGCCCCATAGATTCCAAGAAGCTTTTAGCCCTTGGGCTGAGCACCGGCGGCTTTCCTAGATGCAATCACAGCCTCCCATTCAGCCCTCACTGTGGAATCTTCCCTCATCTCCTTTGGTGGATCCTGCTTTGTCTCCTCTGGCCTCCGCCCGCCTTACCCTTCCCCCCCAGAGAGCCCTTCCTCCACCTTCTTCATCCAACTCCTGCCCAAGACCCACTCAAGCTCTACCTTCTCTGAGAATCATCCCCAGATCTCTCGGTCCAGTATTGTTCTCAACCTTGGCTGCAAACCAAAATCCCCTGGGGAGCTTTAAAAAACAAAAAAACAATACTGACCCTTGGGTCCCACCACCAGGGATACTGAATTAATTGATCTAGGATGGGACCTGGACAACATATTTTTAAAAATCTCCCCAGGTGATTGTACTATGCAGCCTGGACTGAGAACAGTTTGCACGCCTCTGTTTTAACTGCACTTCCTCTGGGTTTCCATAGGCCCTGTGTTCCCCCTCCTTATTATTCTGTATTGTTATCTTCTGTTCATCTCTGTCTCCCCCGTCATCCGAGGGCTCATCAGGGGCTGCACTCACATCTCTTCCCTCATACACCCTGTGCTCAGCTCACAACACGTGTGTTGAGGCTGCCATCCCCACAAGCTGGGCTGCTTCTCCCCTCACCCCACCCCGCCCGTGCTCTCCGAAGCCTCATTTTCCAGCCCCCTGGAAATGCAGCCTGCGTGTGCTTCAGTGCTGCCAAGATGACTGGCTCTCGGCGGCACCCTTCCCCGGCATTTCTCCTTCCATCTCCGCTCTCACAGCCTCTGACACTTGGGCTCTCCAGCACCCAGCAGTCAGCAGTGTTGACGGCCGCTGCTTTGCCTAAAAGCCCTGCAGTGAAGTGCTAGGAAATCCCTGGAAATTGCTCCCTGGAACCCTCCCCACTCCCAGGCTCACTGCCCTGAAGAGGAAAGGCATCTGGGAAGGAGCCGCTGCCTCCCCTCCTCTGGGCAGGGGCCCTGCAGACCTCAGAGGCCAAGGGGTCCAGGTCTCTTCCTCCAAAGCACATTCAAATCCCTGAGTCCATCTCGCTCTGCCATTCCAAGTCATTGTCGCTTCTGTTTCCACGTGTGTTTTAATCTCCAGGGGCAAGGACTGTCATCCTCTCTGCAGATAAAGATCAGCCAGAGACTCTCCCATCTCAGCCTGGCCTCTTCCTAGCTGTGCGGCCTTAGGTTACTTAACCTCCCACATTAGAATAAGCACAAACAAGGAGTTTCCATCACTGTCACCATGAGCTAAACGTGGGACACAGGATGGAGGCGATGTCGCATCGTGCTACAGACATGAAAGACAGTCCCCAGGGTCTGTGGCCTAGTAGGAGAGGCAGATCAGCAAATAGGCAATGACAAAGGAGTGCAGTAATTGTTAAGGCCGTGGGTCCCCTAGGTCACTAACTCTACGTGTGACAGGAGCAAAAGGCAGGAAATTGTGGCCAGAGGGGTTTCCAGAGAGGGCGCCAGCCAAGCTGAACCTTGTACTGGTTGGCCCAAAAGTTCGTTCGGGTTTTTCTGTACGATGTTGGGCAAAAACCCGAACGAACTTCTTGGCCAGCCCGATAGAATTGGCCACGGGGAAGGGGAGGGCTTGGGGAGGAGGGGACAATGCTGCTCCAGGCCAAGCGAACAGCGTGTGCAAAGGCCTACCTGGGGAAGCACTCTGACTTTCCAGACAACTCTTAAGTGCAGTTATTAAACTGTCCTGTCCACTAATACCAAAACCCCAGAGCCTTACCCTGTTTAAACATCTCTTCCCCCACGTCTGCCTGCCCTAGGCTGAGACCCCCATTCGGGGGATGGGTGGTGCTCGTCAGTATCATTCCTCTTTCCTCCTCCCTCTGGGCTGCCTCTGAATCCTCCAGGGCTGGGTGGGAAGAGAGGGACCCCTGTGAGGAGAGAAGGAGCAGAAACTGTCCCATTCACTAGAGCTGTCATCCAGCGTTGGGGGCCCTGAGGATATGGCAGGTGTCTAAATACTCACCCTTTTCCTCGTGGAGCTCTTTCGGGAGAAATATGTCCACGGGGGACCTCTGGCTGCAGTCCCCTAACTTGACTGATGTCACCTCTGGCTTGTGGCTTATGATGTCCCCTTAGCCCCCGCATCCAGCTGACCATCCCAGGACACACCTGGGCCCACGGCCAGACACTCGTGGCTGGCTTCCTGCCCTGCGTGATCCACATGGCTCTCATTCCACCCCCCTGGGCCACTCCGACACCCTGAAATGCCCAAGGCCGAGCTCTTTAAACGGTACTAGGGAAGCCCGCGGCCCCCTCACCTGCCCTGCCGCCCCCGTCGGAAGGGCACAGGACGCCCCAGCACTGCAGAGAATCCCACCTCCGTCCCTTCCATCAACCTCCCTGCAATTCTTTTCCACCCTCCCTGGGGGTGAGGGGCCGGGGCCTTTAGACTGATTTAGGGGACGCACCTCGGCAGTGCTTCACAGATTCTCTCTCTTCACTGCTCAGAATCTGTGGCCGCTTAATACCATTTGTTCTCAACTTTGGAGGCTCAGCCAAAGTTTAGGTAACAAGAAAAGTGCCATTTAAGTTCCCACGGGGTGAGCCCTTACTTTTACTGTTCCTGAGCACAATGAATCCCCCAACGTAGACCTGCAGGACCCTGAGCACCTATCCCTTCTGTGACCCTTGCCCCAGGGCAGCCTGCTTTGTGCCGTGTGTTTGTCCCCGTCCAGACCATGAGCTGCTGGAGGGCAGGCCCGTGCCTCCTTCCCCTGTGTTCTCAACACCCAGGGCCTCGCAGGCAACCAGGACACCTCTGTTCAATGAACAAAGGGTTGAATATCTTAAATAATACTGTTTATTGAACAATCAGGTGCCAGGTCTCACTTACATGGAAGAAACGGCCTACAGGTGCTGTAAAGTGTAAGAATAAATGGGTATGACTCTATGTCCAAAAGTGCCGTAACAATAATGGACACAATCATTACAACAAATAACATTGATTGACCTAGTCAATTTGCTCCAGTTCACATACCTATGTATTCAGTCTTCACAACGAGTAAGATGGGTACTACCATTTTCCCATTTTACAGATGAGGAAACTGAGGTACACAGGGCTTAAGTGTGAGCTAAAGATTCTAGAAAATATACAACCAAGAGTTAAGAGTTTTAAGGACAGTTCAGAGATGTAAGGGATGGTCTGTCTTGAAAATGTTCAGAAAGGTCTTCTTGGAAGAGGTGCCATGACATGTGAGCCTTAAAGAGTGTGATTCCCGTAGGTGGACATGGGGAAGGAAGGCCTGCCAGGTGGACCAACAAGAACCCAGGTGTCCTACTATTGAAGGAAGGATAGCAGATGACGTGTGCTCCAGAACCAGCCAGGGACTCTGTATTGACCAGATGTGAGGCGTACGCGATCTAAAGGGGATTCAGAGCTTGGAGTCTGTCGAGGCAACAGGGAGTCACTGAGGATGCCGAGCTGTTTTCCAGAAGGTTAATCTGACAGTGCATGTTTCCTGAACTGACAGACAGAGACTGGAGAAGCCAAACTAACCAGGAGATTCCCTAATTATTCAGCACCGATTCATGGAGTAGCCAGAGCTAGAAGAAAACTTAGAAGTCACTGTTATGGGACTTCCCTGGTGGTCCAGTGGCTAAGGCTCCACGTTCCCAATGCCAGGGGCCCGGGTTTGATCCCTGGTCAGAGGACTGGACCCCACATGCCGCAACTAAGGGTTCACATGCCACAACTAAAAATGTTGCATGCCGCAACTAAGACCCAGCGCAGCCAAATAAATAAATAAATATTAAAAAAAAAAGAAGAGAAGAAAAAGAAACCATTGTTATAACTGCACCTTGCACACCAGACCGAGTTCTCTGAGGGAGCAGGCAGGGTGATGCCTGACTGCCTTTCCCAGAGCAGAACACAGCACCTGCTCAGGAGGTGGGCAGTAGGTTTGTTCAACAAGTGAACGAATGGGAGAATGAATAAACCAATGAGTGACACCTTCTATCCCAGAGCAGGAACTTGGACTTAGGGCTGATTGAGGGATGAAGACAGGAGCAGTAGACATTGTCAGGGAAGGCTGGATGGAACTGCAGGGCGCTTGGTTGTATCCAGAAGTTCACTCGCCTGGGAGCTTACTTCTCTCCGGGCCTCAGTGTCCCATTCTATCCAGCAGTGGGTGGGAGAGGAGGATTGGCCCAGGTGACCTCCAGGGTCCCTCCTGGCTCCACTCTTCTGGGAATTGAGGAGAACCCAGCTCCCCGCTCTGCACCCGTGCTTTCCCGTGATGCTCAATGGGGCCACTGGCAACCAGAGCCCTGCACGTCGGCAGCGACTCCTGCATCTGCCCCCGTAGGCAGCCCCACCCAGGTTATTCTGGGCTGGCTTCACGGCACCAGCCTCCCTGTCTTCTCCTACACCAGGCTTTTATGAAGGTCCCTAACGAGCCCCGTGCTCTTATGCATTTTAGAAATCTCATCTAGTAGGGGCTCATGGAGTATAAGTTAACCCCGAGGAGCGGAGCTGCATTAACCCCTGTGGTGATTGTGCATCAGCCCAAGAATTTCTTTGCCTGTTTTAAGCAGCCGAGCCCAGGCTGTCTGGGGTGCTTTTCTCCTCTGTCTCTGTCGCCAGCCATTCATTCACTTAGAGCATCTCCCTTTATAATGCGTCCTCTTCCCTCCCACCCCACACACCTGGCCCAGCCGAGGCCTAGGAGGCTATGGTGCAGCGGCAGGGGTGCATGAGCCTGTGTCTGATGCACCCCACCTCTCAGGCTAGTCTGTCACCATCCTCGTGACCTTGATCAATGTACTTTTCACTTCCCTGAGTTATGGCTGCCTGACTTTAACCAGTGTTATTAGTGGCAACCTTCCAGGGTGTTCGTTTGTAGAGCGCCGCAGGCATGGTGGGCCCTCACCCCGTTAGTCCTCTCCCCTCCCTGCTGTTATCACCTTGCCTGTATTAATATGACCAGAGCTGAGGACGGCTTTTCTCACGTGGAGTGAGAAAGATCCTAAGAAGTTTCAGCTTCAGGTTCCTGCTCCAGGGTTGAAAATAGAAGTCATTAATATTCTGAAGGCATTAAGGAGGTCTTCAAAATCAAGCGAAGAAAAAACTCTACTGTACATTCATCAAAGGTGTGTTTGTACCTAGCTGAGGACTTTCTGGAAAAGAAACTAAGGCGTGACTACCCACACTGCCCGCCACTTCAAGCTTGAGGCACGCTACTTTCCAAATCAAAAATTATAATTATAGGCTTGTCTTGCAAGCCTGCAAGGCCTTTCTGCTGAGAAGTTCAGAAACGTTGCTATTCCGGGGACAGCATCTTACGAGGAACAAGCTCACCTGGGCCCCCGGCCCCTGGAGGAGTGGGCCCCCATCTCGCATGGCGAATGTGGAGCCCCAGAGGCACAAAGGCAGCGGTTGGTGGCCTGACTCCTCCCTCCCTCAGCACCTGACATGACTACAACTCACACACACAATGCTTTGCTGCTCACAAAGGCCTTTTGGAGATTTTTATCTCCTGTGGAAATTGCAACAATTCTGAAGGGCTGGCTGAGCAAGGAGACAAACATCACGCCTGCTGGACAACTGAACACAGAATTAAGAGAGACTTCCCCGAAGTCACAAAGGCAGAGGCTGCTCTCTGCACCACCTTGGACAGCAGCGTTCAAATGCGGTCTTGGATCGTCCTCCACCTATTTTATCACCCCCATTATACTGGCATCCCCTTGAAGACGTCCGTTTTTGGCACTACGTTTGACAGAGAAGACTCTTGAGTATAAATCCATGCTTGATACATCATTATTGCCTATTAAAAATAGATTACTCCATAAGTGTATCACGTTCGATACTTACTCCTCCAGAGCAGCCTGTGAATTAAGCACTATTATTATCCCATTTTACAGGTGAGGAAACTGAGCCTCAGAAAGGGTAAGTGACTCTAATCCAGGTCTCAGGTAGTAAGGGGCGAATCTGAGACTCAACACTGGATGTGACTCCCCACTCCTTCCATTCAGTGTGTTTGCTTATTTATGCATTTGCTCAACAAACACTTGGGCACCAAGCCCAAAGAACACGGGGGTGGACAGACGTGTGGGTTCTGGGATTACAGCACCCGCTTGCGTGGCTGTCACTCATCTGATCCAAACACACCAATGTAGATTCTGCCACACAAAGCTAAACAGACGCCCCTTGTTTCATGCAGCAAGTGCCTTGATGCCCCAAACACTTGTATCTGCTTGGTTTCTGGTCTTTGTGACTATTCTTTGCCTTTGTCCTGGATTCCTAGTTCATAAAAAGGGTGTCCCAGCATCTTTGCAGGCAGCTTCTCTGACGACCAGCAGCCTGCCCACAGCTAAGGAGGCTTTGATTGGACAAAGAGGAATGCAACAAGCTGGAAGTCATGTGGTCTGGGTCCTGTGTTCCTCGTGGTCCAACCTAGCATGGGTCCTTGAGCTGGTCATTTGGTTTCCCTTCACCTGGACAGCTTCATTCAGAAAATGAAAAGTTGGATTTAGAACTCTGATGAGACCAAACACAAAGCCTTTTGAAAAACCAAGAATCAATTCTTAATTTGTTCTTTATTGTGGTACTGTAATAACATAAAATGGACCATTTTAACCAGTTTAAGTGTATGATTCAGTGGCATTAAGTATATTCACAACATTGTGCAACCATTACTATTTCCAGAACACCTTCATCACCCCAAATAGACACTTTGTACCCATTAAACACTAACTCCCCATCCCCACGTCCCCCAGCCCCAAGTAACTAGGGTTCTGCCTTCTGTCTCTACGAATCTGACTCTTCTAGATACTTCACATAAGTGGAATCACACGGTATTTGCCCTCCTGTCACTTGTTTCACTTAGCACTACCAAGGGTCACTTTTAAGCGCAAAGATCAGCCCCTGGTACAGATCCTGTGTGTTGGAATAGAACTCGAGACGGGATGCAAGTTTTCCCACACCTTATCTCCTTTGTGCCTCCAAACTACCTCCTCTGCACTTAACCAACGAGGAAAGTGAGATTAGGCAAGTGTAAGGAACTTAGCCAAGGCCACCCAGACTAAGAGAGCCAGGTCCTCTGTCCGCAGATCTTCTGACTCAAATTCAGGGGTCTTTCTAATTCACATTTTTTTTTCAAATCTTTATTGGAGTATAAATGCTTTACAATGTTACGTTAGTTTCTGCTGTACAACTGAGTGAATCAGCTATATGTATACATATATCCCCATATCCCCTCCCTCTTGAGGCTAGAAATGGCAATAAAACCCCAGTTAACTGGATAAAGCCCCATATACATTAACCACGGACCCTGACGTGGTTACTTTAGAGTCTAGTCAAGGGGCTCTGGCAGAGGAAATGCTATTCATCTCACCGTCAAAAGAAATAGACCCCATCCCTCTCCCTTCACCCACCCACCTGTTATTTCTTCTGAAAACACTGAGATTTGGGACCCATCACTGACTTCCTGGAAGGCTTGAGTCATCACTGAGGATCCCATAATTCAACTTTCCCATCTCTAAAGGGGGCCAAATAAAACTTGCTTCGCCCACGTTTCCAAAGGCCAGTCCACCTGCAAGTGTAAAAGCCACTGGAAATTGTAGGCAGTTCTTGCTCGGCAGAGTGTCATGGAAAGAACATGGACAGTGTCAGACTGCAGCTGGCCACACTCAGGTCAGATGACCTCTCTGGGCTTCACTTTCTACAGATGTCTATTAAGGCCCTTTAGGTGTCAGGCGTAATGTCAGATGCACCCCCAGGGGTGCCAAGGCATAAGGAAGATACACCCACACCCTCCTGTAAGGTCGAAGGGAAGATTCAAGACAAGACAGGGCACGCACTCAGCTCAGCATTGGCAGATGGTAAGCACCCGATATTTCATAGCCTTTTCTATAATGTATTCATTCAGCAAGCATTACTTGAGTACCTACCATGGGCTTAAGCAGGGCTTCTTAACCTTGGCACTATTGACATTTGAGGAGCACAGTCCTTTGCTGCGGGTGGGCAGGGCCACCGTCCCTGGCACTGCAGAATGTTTAGTCACATCCTCTATCCAACAACTGGCAATGTCACCCCAAGTTCTGACACCAAAAATGTTTCCAGACCTTGCTCAGCATCCCTGGGGAGCACAATTGCTCCAGTTCAATAGCTCTGGTTGAATGTTATACCAGGTACTAGGTATATAGAGAGATGAACGGGACAAGGGCTCCCCCAAGACTCCTGGTCTAAGGACACAGACGTGAGGACCACCTTCCATTAGGCAGGTGTGTGAGCGGGGAGGGCAGCTGACACTGGGGTAAGGGGCACGTCAGACGCGGCGCTTTCACGGGACCAGAGGGCACGGCAGTAAGGAACGCAGTTAGGAGGCAGCCACGGTCTAAGTGAGGGAGGACGTGGCCCTGAGCCAGGCAGTGCTGATACAGATGGACAGACGGAGACGGGCTGGAGAAAGATCCCGAGGCAGAATGGACAGGAATGAGGGGGCGACAGGCTGGAGGACATTGGAAACCAGCCAAGCGGGACCTGACCAGGCCCAAGGGGCAGAGAGTGGGGCTGCGGCTGTCACTACACAGTGTCAACGGGGTCTAGACAGCGCTGGGTTTTCGCCTCCGTGAACCGGAGACACTCCCAGGTCCCCCTCCTCTGCCAGCCCTGACGCAGAACCCCAGGTACCTGCACGCAGCTCTCTCCCTCCCACTCTCCTGCCTCTTCCTCTCCCCTCCGTTGTTCCACAAGCTCCTCTAAAAAGGAGAAAAGAGAAAGCCCAAGTTCTTCCTGGGTCCCGGGAGGCTCACGCCTGGGGCCCCCCCTGTTCCACGTCCTCCCACCAGGAAGGCTTGCGGAGCCTCCTCCAGCTAAAGGGTGTGGGGGGCCGCCGAGCGGGACTCGGTGACTCACGTTGAGCAGATAATGAGCTCTGGTGACAAGGGACCTAGCGTTAAAGGGAGCAGTGCCACCTCTCCCAGGATGAGGTCTTGGGCCCACGGGCTCATCCATGGGATGGAGGCTGAGCGAGTGTGACAGCTTCCCTGGCATCATCCTCTCATCGCACCCCAGCTCCACCGCCCCCGCCTGGGAAGTCTTGCTCTTTTAAATGTGCATTTTGCAGTTAAGACAGTTAGCTGCAAAAGCAGGAGGCTCCTGGAGGCTTGAAACTGGAGGCTCCATCCTTGACTTGGGCTTTCTCACTTGTCCTTTTAAGCCCAAGCTTTAGCTGTCTCAGCACTTAAAATATCAAAACATGTTTCCTCCGCCCACTTGATCACTGATCCTTTCAGCTCAGTCAACCCATTCACACCACAGAGCCTGCCTGACCACTAAAATTCAGCCATGAATAACTGCATGGGTTCCAGTAACGACAGCAAGGTGAATAGTGTACCCTCTAAAAGTGGTGTCTTCGTAGATGTGTGGTTTAAACTACCACGTAGTTAAGGCTGTAACAGTGTTAAGACTCTGACGATGAAAAGATGATGGACTAAGTAATAGAAGAGCAAGACCCTGAGGCAGAGGGAGAATGCAGCCACGAGACGGCACGTGTTTCACCTGCCCTGAAATTTCCCTGGGTAAATAATGAAGCTATGTAACGGTCAGGGCCCTGGCAGGGGAGTGTGGCACCTGCAAGCTGGATGCACAAGGGCTCAACAATGCAACTTCGTGCAGGAGGGAAACCAATAAGGGACAGCGTGGAATCTACGTGCTAGAAGAAACAGGGCCAGTTACCATCCCCTAGATCCAAAGAAGCAAAGAGGGGGAGAAGTTGCCAGAATCCCAAGCATAGATACATGGAGAACAATCTCCCAACAGGAGCTGAGGTCCTCAGTAAGAGTGCAAACCTGATAGGGAGAATGGGTGCCCCAGTTCACCAACCTCCCTCCTGGGCTTCCTACTGGCCAAAC
This sequence comes from Mesoplodon mirus, assembly GCF_964341445.2. Classification (NCBI taxonomy): domain Eukaryota; kingdom Metazoa; phylum Chordata; class Mammalia; order Artiodactyla; family Ziphiidae; genus Mesoplodon; species Mesoplodon mirus. The sequence goes on from NC_138992.1 coordinate 6,806,172, forward strand.
TCCACCAGGCATCCGAGGGCAGGTGAGCCTGTTGAAGGAGTCCATGCAGTCAACCTCCCCCTCTTCCCATCGTGTTTGGTGTCTGCACCTCACTATTTGGCAGTTCATTATGGCAGACGGATGGGGAGGGAAGGGAAAGGGTGGAGGGGGTGGAGAAGGACAGTGAGTCCTCGCCCTCCTACTCCAACCAGGTACTTAGGGATGAGGAAATAATTGTAACGTCTTCAGTAGAGACTTCTGGGTGGCCTTCCCAGCATCCAGCTTCCCCTCCCTCTTTTCTGACAGCTCTGAGGAAGCTGACTCCAGTTCCAGGTGTGGAAGATACAAGCTAGGCTAAGCCAATCAGAATAGTGCATCCCCTTGGAAACAGGATAGACGTTTGACCTAAGCCTGATTTGGCTACATGACTTTTCCTTGGATTTCTGGGAACTGACAATCCTGCTTTCCTGCTGGTTATAAATAAGGAGAATGGAAGTCCTCAGATGTGGGGGAACGACTGGAGCCGTGAAGAGAGCCAACGTAGGGTTGAAGTGGGCACCATCAAAGGCAGAATGGAGAGGCAGAAAGAGACCAAGTACCTAGTGACATCACTAAGCTACTGAACAGGCCTCTCTGACCTAGTCCTGCCTCTGTGCTTTTCAGCTCAATAACAATATATTTCCAATCTGAGTTGGATTTTCTCTTAATTACAACCAAAAAAGCTTCAGTTGATCCACACTCCAAGAGTTAAACAAAATAAAAAATACAGAGTAGAAAGAGAAAATATATCGACCAAGCCTGTGAGGAAAAATATACTGACAGTAGTTTGGTCATCAATGGTTAAGCACACTACTTCAGTATGCAAAATAGGAAAGAAAGGCCATCTTTGTTGGTCATACGTACCAGTGTCCGGGGCAGAGATACCAACTGCCAGGGACATGACCATGCTTGTCACTGAAGAGGCAGTTCAGTGACTTGTCTAAGAGCACGTGTTTTGGAGCCAAACAGAAGTGGGTTCAAGTCTCCAAATCCTCTGCTTGTGAACAATATGAACCTGGGAAAGTGAACTCTAAGGCACTGGGATTCCAGAAATTGACACGAACTAGAAACTTTTGACTCCCAGCCCCACTGCATCTAACGAGGCCCACTGAGGGAAGGACCCACTGGTGGTTTCATTTTTTTCCCCTCTTTTTTGGATTTCCTTCCCATTAGGGTCACCACAGAGTATTGAGTAGAGTTCCCTGTGCTATACAGTAGATTCTCATTAGTTACCTATTTTATACATATTATTGATAGTGCATATATGTCAATCCCAATCTCCCAACCACTAGTGGTTTTATACTATGCAGGCATATCCCAGATGTAAGAAGCCACAAGCTTCTGGCAGAGGACACTCATATTTCTCACTGAAAAAATATATCTCTCTTTGTAAATGGGTGTTTTGGTATCTGATTTGATATATCAGTGTGTGTGTGTGTGTGTGTGTGTGTGTGTGTGTCTGTTTGTATGTTAGGTTCATGTCAGTCTATCACTGAAATTTTCCTCTGCTGTGTTCAGAAATTCTTTTAACTTAATTTTTAGTTTAAGAACCTGCAAAAGACCTTGATGGAGTTAAATCTATGAAAGCAGCTCACCCATGAAGCCTCCTGAGGGGCAGCCTCCCAGCTTCTGGCACCTCCACCAACTCCCATGACCCCTTCTGCTCACTGGACTGAACGACAAGAGGAGTTGCCTTGATAAGGGGCAGGGGATGGGTGATAAGACCCCCTATGATTCAAAACACAGGCTTACCAACCCAGGTATGCTGAGAGACTTCAAGAAGGGAAGCTCCATTGATCGACCTAGGCACCCACGGCTTAAACTCATGTTGGTGTTACCTTCAGATCAACCTTGACATGACTATTGTAAGGTACTCTCCTGGGGCCATGACACAACAGATCCATACCTTGATGGCAGATGATGATCTAAACCCATCTCAAAACTTGATTTCTCTAAGTTTCTAGGCTAGGCAGAAAAAAGCAAAAAGGTGATGCCAGGAGGGCCTGGACCTTGAGCAGAGACAAAGCAAGGGGATCCCAGACCTTTACATTTATTGATTTAAAACATTTATTTTTGAGCATCTTTTACATGCAAGAATCTATACCAGAAAAAGAACTGGCCATTGCTTCATTCCACAAACATTTACTGAGCACACACTTGCCAGGTACAGTGCAGAGATATAAACATGAATAAGCCTGGAATCTAGGCCATTCCATTATCCTCATGGATCAGTGTTTCTAAATGCGTGAGACTTACCATAAGTGGATACACGATTTTAATTTTTTTTTAGTTCTACAGAGAGAATTTTTGTTTGTACACAGGTAAGACATTAAATAACCAAATTACGTAGTATGAAAGCCATCCTCTTTTTCATTTTTTTCCCCAACTCCACTTATTACTTTGAGAATAAAGCCTAAGTTAGGTACCATATGTTGTTAGCATCTTAAAACTTGCCAATTTCCTTCTCTTCTAACAGAAAGAGAGACGGAGAGAAAAACAAAACAAAACATAGAGAGATGGAGACAGAGAATTTGCCTTAGGTCCAGAGCCTTCAAAAATAAAATATCCAGGGAGAATTTAATATCATTCTTTCATTATCCCTGGTTTTACTTTTTATGGTAACCTCTTTAAGTAATACTGGTTTTTAAAGAAAAATGACAAGTAAATACTGATAGCTGTCAAATAAGTATGGTGAAATTATGATTGAACTTTAGAAAAATAAGAACATGGTATTGTGTTACTTTTTTTTTTCATTCAGGACTGCTCAGATCAATACTGTGTTACTTTCTAACCAAGTTTTCCATTTTTCTCTCCTCAAGGTGCTTTACCTTATGTGAGGATTACACAGCCCTATTCTGATGAACTCAAGAATCATCATGTGACTCTTCAGCCAGTGAAATGCGGGAAGAGTAGCATGTGTCATTTCCAGGAAGAAACTTGAAGAGCCATTACGTAATTTGCCATGTCTTCTTCCCCTCTTCCATGGGACAGGAGATATTACACAGACAGCCTGCCCCATTTGACTGGATCTGGATTTAAGCTGACATGGAGTAGTTACAACCAAGCCATGCTGAACATAAAGCAGGAGTGAGAAATAAGTGTTTGTGCCTGTAAGGCACTGAGACTTGGGGGTTGGCTGTTAACTGGCATTACATAGCCTATCCGGACTGATGCCAAAGGCCACAGCAGCATCTAACAGAGATGCAGTTGGTTCAGAAGAGTCTACCCTCACTCCTGGGGAAAAAAAACTCAAAATTTTAACCCTAATGCTGGATGCCCTATGAAGACACATGATGTTCCCAATGGGACACACTCAGGCATCTATTTAGGAGCAGCATCAGTAGAAGGCAACATCACAAAGGCCGATGAGCCTTGTACATGAGTAATATGAACTCAGTTTCATTAGTAATATGGACCAGACAACTGGATGGTCTTGAAGTCTTTAGGATGAGAGAGAAAAGGGAAATTACATACCTTAAACACACTATATGCCAGAGGCAATGTGCCAGGTCCTTGCTACACTTTCTCCTTTGCATCTTCTGAAGAATGGATGTTATGTCCAATGAGAGTTGAAAAAATGAAGGCTCTGTCACACAGAGTCATCCAGCCAGTAACCAATGGAGCTGGGACTAGAACCCAAAGCCTCTTGAGCTACATTCCTTTTGGGGCTTCTCTGTACTACACTGTCAAGATAAGGCTGGAAGAACGCCACCAGCTACATGCATTTTCATCACATCCTATGTCGATATTTATTGGAAATGTGGAATATGAAGGCTTCAGTTAATGATAGTAGATTCGTCCCCACAGTCATCATCTTTTCTGCATCTGCAACATCCAAATTGAATCTGGGATGGAGGTGGCAGAATTTATTAGGAATGGAATAATTCAATGAATGCTGCAGTGGGGTTTCTCAATAGTCTGCAGGCTGAGTGTCGCAGTGACTGGGGAGTATTCAACCGTCCTTCTCAACTTGGAAATTAAAGCTTTTTTTTTTTTTTTTTTTTGCGGTACGCAGGCCTCTCACCCCTGTGGCCTCTCCTATTCCAGACGCACAGGCTCAGTGGCCATGGCTCATGGGCCTAGCTGCTCTGCGTCATGTGGGATCCTCCCGGACTGGGGCACGAACCCGCATCCCCTCCATCAGCAGGCGGACTCTCAACCACTGCACCACCAGGGAAGCCCCGGGAATTAAAGCTTTTTAACCATGATTATATGGCCTAACATTCAGCTAAACCCAGTGAAATTACACTCAAATAACTATTAATCATGAGCAGCACTCCCAGAAGCCCTCCCACATCTTCTCCTCCCCTTCTCCCCTCCTTCTTGGTTTCCTTACCGCTCAGCCTCCATTCTTAACCTGGCAATAAGTATAGTCCTCAATCCATTCACCTCTGAGGTAGCCAATAAGCAGAGGAGGGAAAAAGAAAAGGTAGAGGGAGAGGAAGAAATGATGAGGGAAAAAGTGTGAGGGAAGGAAATGAAGGATAATTGATCACTTGCTATCTCTTATGCACCATTATAGGCATGAGTTTCCATCCAGCCTCTCATATGACTCTTAGAGCCATCTAGATAGATCACCAATTAGTAATGATCATTCAGGGGCCGCTAGGATAGGAAGATATAAAAGACATTTAAGGAGCAACAAATTTGATCTCTTGGCCCAGAATGGCCAAGAGAAGTTGTGTTGAGTGATATAAACTGTCACGCATAATCTCCTTGAAGGCACACCAAGCTTTCCCAGTCCTACTCTATATAACCTTACTACCCAGTACATAGTTTGCGTTTATAAAGAATAATTCTTCTACCTATGCTTAAATGCCAATAATATTCCTCAGATTCAGTTATTCTTTTAGTTAGCACTCATTCAGTAAGTACTGACTGAGTGCCTAGTATGTGCCAGGTACTGTTGTAGGCATGAGGAATATAGCAGTGCACAGAGAAATAACAAGAAATCCCGCCATGCTGGAGCTTACATTCTAGCAGGTGGAGATAGACATTAAACAAAATAATAAGTAAAACATATACTATTTAAGGAAGTGTGAGGGGTTACAGAGAAAAATAAAGCAATGAAGGGAAGTTAAGAGTGTTGGAAGGAGGCGGGGTGTGATTTTAAATTGAATACTCAGAAAGTCCTCACTGAAAATATGACAGTTGAGCAGTAACTTAAAGGAAGTGAAGGAGCAAGTCATGAGAAAATCTGAAGGAACAGCATTTCAGGCAGAGGGCACAGGATGTGCAAAGGTCCTGAGGTCTGAGTATGCCTGTGGGTTCAAGGAACAGCAGGAGGTCAGTGTGGACTAAAGTGGAGTTAATGAGATAAAAAGGGCAGTAAGGAGACTGGGCCAGAAAAGCAATGAAAGGACAGATCCTGTTGGCCCATAGGCCTTTCTCAGCTTTTACTCTGAGAGAGTCGGGAAGCAATGAGTTCTGGGCAGGAAAGTGGCATAATCTGACCAGCATTTTAACCAGATATTTCTTATTGTTGAACTAAAAATAGACTGTAAGAGAGGACAGGTGGAATCGGGGGTACAAGCCAAGGGCTATTGTATTAATCCAGGCAAGTTGCCTGGGAGATCTGGGACCTGGCTATGCCATTTCCATGATGGTTTGGAATTTGTTTCTTCTTCATCATCTACACTGACTCTGTCACAATTCAGGCCCTTATCACCACTAGCCTTTCTATTACAATAGCTTCTTTTTGGGGCGGTCGGGGGCAGTTAGAGAGGAAATTGTAATGAAAGTTTAAAAACAGAATTACCGACAATTGCTTAATACAATTCAATTAAACATGGAAAATTCACCAAGGAAGACAATATACTTGATCATCAACAGATTTTCACTAAATTTTAAAGGATTATAAATAAACACATACGTGCTTTAACTGCAACTGTATTAAATTTAAAATCTGTAATAATAAGATATTACGATAGCTTCTTTTTTATTTTATTTTATTTATTATTTATTTCTGGCTGTGTTGGGTCTTTGTTGCTGTGCACGCACTTTCTCTAGTTGTGGTGAGCGGGGGCTAGTCTTCCTTGTGGTGTGCGGGCTTCTCACTGCGGTGGCTTCTCTTGTTGTGGAGCACGGGCTCTAGGTGTGTGGACTTCAGTAGTTTCAGCACACGGGCTCAGTAGTTGTGGCACGCAGGCTCAGTAGTTGCTCCACAGCATGTGGGATCTTCCCGGACCAGGGTTCAAACCGGTGTCCACTGCATTAGCAGGCACATTCTTAACCACTGCACAACCATGGAAGTCCACGATAGCTTTCTTTTTTTTTTTTTTTTGCAGTACGGGAGCCTCTCACTGTTGTGGCCTCTCCCATTGCAGAGCACAGGCTCCAGATGCGCAGGCTCAGTGGCCATGGCTCATGGGCCCAGCCGCTCCACGGCATGTGGGATCCTCCCAGACCGGGGCACGAACCCGTGTCCCCTGCATTGGCAGGCGGATCCCCAACCACTGCGCCACCAGGGAAGCCCCCACGATAGCTTTCTTAACTGGTCTCTGTCCCTAGTCCAGTCCCCTGAGTTAGTCAAGATAGGAGAGGCTCCGCTGCAACAAGGGATGAATCCTGGAATGTCAGTGACCTGATGCAGTAAAAAAAACCTTCTCACTTGAGCCATCATCTGATACAAGTCAGGCTGACTTCTTCCACATTTTGTCTGTACCCTCTGAAACATGTGGCCTCCACACTCTTCATAGAAGAGGAAGACATGGAGGATTTTACAACTGTAAGCCTTAGAAGTGTCTTACAAATCTCTGCCCACGTCCACTGGCCAGAACCCCATTATGTGGCATTGACCTAATTTCACAGAAGGCTAGGAAATGTAGAGCAGCTCATGAATCTTTGATATGCACCAACCTTCTCTGCCACACATCCTCCCATCCTTATGCTCTTTCTAAAGCATAAATATCACCATGTCCCTCTCATGTTCATAACCAGGTGATGTATCCCCATCCCATTACAGTTATCATGATATAATCAATAGCTCTTCCATTCGTTTCCCTCCTTCTTTCAGTAGTCTTTTCCTTTGTAAACAAACATTCTTGCCTTATAAAGGGTCTATGGCAAAAAGAATGGAAAGGAGCTATTGATACAAGAATTGCCAAGGCCTATCCAAGATTCTGACCCTTGGAAGTGAACCTATAACCCATGTCTTCTTTCAACACTTTGAGTGTCTACACTGTGCCAAACACCACGTCAGGCTTGTGGGTGCAAAATTAACCACATCCTCGTTCTCAAACAGCTTGTGGTTGGACCTAGTGGCTTCCTGAATGGCCAAAAGGAAGAAATGGCCAACTCAACATTTCTTCCCTCCATGCCTTTAGTCCCAGACACTTACATACACACTTGCATACACACGTGCATCTAATACTCCAAAAAGCAGGAATCTACGTCCATAGAGACTCAAATATGGCCATTGTAAGCACTAATCTTTGATTCAGGGAATCTGGGGTCCTTCCACCAGTGTCACTTCCAATAGTCTACTACCATAATTTTAATCTCTCCATATGTAAAAAGATAGACTTGGGGGCTTCCCTGGTGGTATGGTTAAGAATCCGCCTGCCAATGCAGGGGACATGGGTTAGAACGCTGGTCTGGGAAGATCCCACATGCCGCAGAGCAACTAAGCCTGCGAGCCACAACTGCTGAGCCCATGTGCCACAACTACTGAAGCCCGCATGCCTAGAGCCCATGCTCCGCAACAAGAGAAGCCACTGCAATGAGAAGCCCGCGCACAGCAACGAAGAGTAGCCCCTGCTCGCCACAACTAGAGAAAGCCCGTGCACAGCAGCAAAGACCCAACACAGCCAAAAATAAATAAATAAATTATAATTAAAAAAAAAAGACTTGGACCAAAGAAAATCTGAGGCTTCTTCCAGCTCCAAAATTCTGTGCAGACCCATTGAGTGTCGTGCAGAGGCCACCTTATTAATTCAAACCTAGAAAAGAAATTCTCCTAAGTATAGAATTATTTATCATTCGCAGGAAGAGCTGAGCAGAACTCAAGCTGTTCAAGTTCCCTTCTCCTCGGCCAAGCACGATTTCCTTGCAAAAGTTTTGGGTGGGATTTTTTAAGCTTCCAACTAGGCTCTAAAGACTTTTTGGACATTGATCTGTACTTTTATACCATATGGTTTGAATTGAGTGGGAAGAAGTCAAGAACAGACAGAATGTACTGCTGTGAGAAGAACCCAGTAAATTAGAAAGTTCCAAGAAAATGGATGGCTTAAAAATGCCAAGAAAACAACTGGGGGCAGGATGGGCAAATCCAAGGAGGTAGAGAAGAATGAATGTTCTGAAAGTCTGATGTATCCGACTTTCTGCAAGACAAACCACTCCAAAACTTAGTGGCTTAAATCAACAACCACTTATTTAGCTCATTATTCTATGGGTCAGGGTACCTGGACAGTTTTTATGGTCTTGGCTGGACTCTCTCTCTCATCTGCATGGACCATCATCCAGGACTATTCAGATGTTGGTGATAGGAATCTCAAGAGAGTAAGTGCCATGATCACTTTTCAAGTCTCATGGCACATCGGCTAAAGAAATCATATGCCCACTCCAGATTCAAGGGGTGGAAAAATGTCACACTTCTTGATGGGAAGAACTAAAAAAAAGTCAAGTAAATATAGATACAGAGAGGGCGAAATGTGGCCAGTTTTACAATCTACTACAGATTTACCAGTTTTACCATCTAGACACTGGAGAATTGGTTTAAATTCACTGGGATTTCACCTTGAAAAGTGAAGACTAGGGGTGGGAGAAGATAAATAAGGGGTTGACAAAAGGTGATCACTACTTTCAAGTATTTAAAGAGATCTCACAGATAAGAAGAATTACAGGACTTCCCTGGTGGCATAGAGGTTAAGAATCCACCTGCCAATGCAGGGGACACGGGTTAGAACCCTGCCGGGAAGATCCCACATGCCGCAGAGCAACTAAGCCCATGCACCACAACTACTGAGCCCATGCGCCTAGAGCTTGTGCTCCACAAAAAGAGAAACCACCGCAATGAAGCCCACGCACCACAACGAAGAGTAGCCCCTGCTCGCCGCAACTAGAGAAAGCCTGCACACAGAAACGAAGACCCAATGCAACCAAAAATAAATAAATAAAAATAAAATAAAATAATTTTTTTAAAAAAGAAGAATTACATATGTTCTGAAGAGGTTCATACAGAAATATTATTGTTAATGGCACCAGTCACATAATGCAAAAGGAAGACCCCTTGAACCATCAGAGCTTCCCATATAGGTAATAAGGAAGGGATCAGACATTAAGCAGCTGCCATGAATCAGAAAATTTATTTAATGCTCTCAAAACACATTTCCTTCCATATTTTAGAGATGAGGAAGTAAGTCTCAGAGGGTTTAAGTGACTGCTCAAGTTCACAAGCTAAGAATTGGCAGATCTAGGATTTGAACCCACATCTCTTTAATACCCAAATCTGTACTCTTTTGACACCATGTCATGCTGCTTTTAGGCTCTTTCAGGATCAAAGGAACAGAGACACACCCAGGTTCTGTACGAAAATAGACATTTGTTGTAAAGATAGATGGGGAAGAACAGATATGCTGGGAAATGTCTCAGCAGCATGGCTCAATCTGTTATGCACCATCTCTGCTTCTAGCCACTTGCCTGGTTCCCTTTCCTCTCGCACTCCTAGAAATCAAGGACCCAGAACCCCACTAAAATATGCTGTTTTACAGCTTGCAAATATGTTCATTTAAATTCAGTTACAAGAGCGAGCCTTTCCCTGCAGTGTTTGCATTTTAAATAATCTTCTGGAAACCAAGATATCATAACAAGAGTTACCATTTGCTTAGCACTTTGTATACCGCTCCTGATTCTCACCAAAAACCTACTACAAGTCAGTACGAGTATTAACAATTTATAGATAAAAAACTGAAGCTCAGGATTCAAATCCAGTCCTGTCTAAATAACCAAATCCAGTACTTTCTCCATTATACTGCACTCCCTCTTGAAGCAAGAGATGTTGGGAGTCAAGCAGGCAGTGTGAAAATGGGTGGTAGAGATAGTTTTTTATCAAGTGAGCTTTCCTTGAATTATACCACATTCTACCAGAGTTGATGTATGAGAAATTCTGGTCACTTGCAAATGAACTAGATCTGATTATTCTTGTCATTAACCTTAAAAGGTTTTGGAAGACTCTTAAAACTTCCTTTATAAATAGAAATTTTCAAACATATGTAAAAATAAAGCAAAAGACATGATGAACCTTCATGTACCCTTCATCCAGTTTCAACAATTTTCAACATGTCGTCAATCTTGTTTCTTGGCAGGTTTCTAAGAGATAAATCCCAAACCTATGGTTGACCATGAGCTGCTTCTGCTTTCCCCAAAATTAATAGCCAAGGAGTGTTGGAGCAGGAAACCATCCCCCCAGCATCATTTGGGATGAATCTCTCATTTTTAAGGGAAAAGGGTAATGTGAAGAAATAGAACTGGACTTGCTCAGAGTCACACACTGAGGGAGCAGAAAAGGATGAGGACCAGGGTCTCCTGGCTCCAAGCTCAGAGCCCTCCCCCATAGAGCAGCCTTCTCCAAGGCATCAGAATACTTTCTTGAAACCCACTGCCTAAGCAGCCACTGCCACCTCCAGAAGAGAAAGAAGAAGTCAATGCAGCTTGGATTTGGTCTCCACACAGCAGGATCAATGGACTTTGTCATTTATGCCCTTCTCTGACCTTCTTACTCTTTCAAGGGTAATTAACTAGCCAAATAGGTTCCCTCTACTGAGACTTGGCATCCAAATAATCACAATCCCGCCAACTGCTGGTGACAAAATCACTCCTGAGAGGTCCCACTCGGAATATTTGGAGAGTAACTACATTTACAAAATCTTTTCTGAGTTCCTCTCTCCTCAACTTAACAATGACTCTTTTCTTTTATATATATATGTATATATATTTATTTTATTTATTTATTTTTGGCTGTTGGGTCTTCGTTGCTGCGTGCGGGCTTTCTCTAGTTGTGGCGAGCAGGGGCTACTCTTCATTGCAGTGCGCAGGCTTCTCGTTGCAGAGCACGGGCTCTAGGTGCGTGGGCTTCAGTAGTTGCAGTGCGAGGGCTCAGTAGTTGTGGCACATGGACTTAGTTGCTCCGCGGCATGTGGGATCTTAGTTCCCTGACCAGGGATCAAACCCTTGTCTCCTGCAATGGCAGGTGGATTCTTAACCACAGCGCCACCAGGGAAGTCCCAACAATGGCTCTTAATGTGAGGATTATCATAGCCTCTTTTTATAGATGAAGTAAGTAACCAAGGTTCATAGGGGATGTGACTTGCCAAGTACCTAGCTAGACATTAGGACTGACTCCGAATCCTGAGCCTTTTCCAGTCCATCCCAGTAGAGCTAATTTTGAATCTGAGGGTATGTTCCTGCTTTTCAATGGGGTGTCTCAGCTCTGGTCCCATGGAAGCCCACAGTGAATAGGGTATATATGTCCTGCTTTGTGCAGGACAGTCCTGGTTTATACCTGTGTCCTAGTATAATTAGTAATACTGCCTTTTTACACTTTTAAAAGAGTTCCTGTTTGGATGAAAAAATTAAAAAGCTACCTTAACCCTGAGCAACACCCTCCTCATGTCTGGATCTGCAAAGCAGAGCAGTAAGTTTCTGCAAACTTGCTTCCTACCAGGAACACTGTTGGAGAGCTCTTACTGAGGGGTGAGAGCCACAGTGGAGACTAAATTTAGGACAAGTGGAGAGAAACTTTCTAGTTTATTCCTCCCACTCTCACTTCCAGCCCCAACTGACTATGTAGACGGGATTGTTCTCTGAGTGGAAGACTCAGAAAGAAGAGAAATAAAAGGGGAGAAGAAAAACCAGAACAGCCTGTTTGCCCTTCCCTTGCTATATGTTTGTTCTGTTTTGTTTTGTTTTGTTTTGTCTTTTGCGGTACGCGGGCCTCTCACTGCTGTGGCCTCTCCCGTTGCGGAGCACAGGCTCCGGACGCGCAGGCTCAGCAGCCATGGCTCACGGGCCCAGCCGCTCCGTGGCATGTGGGATCCTCCCGGACCGGGGCACGAACCCACGTCCCCTGCATCGGCAGGCGGACTCTCAACCACTGCGCCACCAGGGAAGCCCCTAGAACCCATCCCTTGATGGGAGGAGCAGCAAGACGGCATGGTGAGAGGTCAGGAAGGGGGACCATTTTTCCAGTCAACCTACAGTGTAGCAACTAGTGTCACCTCAGCTAGTACTGTCGCAACAGATGGTGACGACAGAGCCAGGATTCAATTCCAGACCTGATTAACGTCAAAATTGGAGCCCTTTTTAGGATACCATAATAACACTTTAAGGAAAACAAAAAACAGCTTTGAGGAAACCAATAATAACATCCTGATGCAAACTTCCCAAAATCTACAAATGGACAGAAAAAGGTCTGTTCTTCCCCCTCATTATCCAAGGCTGCTGAAGACGGAGAAGCTGCTTTACTTTGTTACTTTCCAGGATTAGTTTTTCAGATGCAGAGTCACCTCCCTAATTAGTTCTAATTAGATGCATAGTTCACATTAGGTCACAACAAACCACAATGTGAATAATTTAAGAAGGACCCAAAGTCAGTGGCAACAAAACCAGCTTTGTGGTTACCTGGGTGATGGCAATTCTTCCTCCACCTGAGTTGTCAGGTAGCTGACTTTGAATACCAGATGTAGGCTGTTAATAGCAAGGGGGCAACGTTTATGCATTCAATGGGCCTCAGACCTCCTCGTGGAAGGAGCTGTAAACCTCCTTCACTTTCTGGGAGTGGGTGGCCCACGGTGACATTAAAAGAAGCAGGTTTCTCCATTTCTCCAGCCAGACAGACCTCTTTGGAAGTTTTGGGCATCCCTTGAAACTCCCATCTTTTCCCCTCCCAGAGACTCACCATCAGAGGACATGTGACTTGGAAGTACCTGGTTTGTCACCTCATCCAGTTCTACCATATTATAGAAGGGACAATTTGAAGTCCCAAAAAAGAAAGACTATTTATCCAAAGCTATAGAGCTAGTGAACAGCAGAACCAAGGCTAGAACCTGCATGACGGTATGATAGTATAACAGAGGACGCAGCATCTTTAGATTCAGCCTGATTTGGTTCCAATCTCAACTCTACCAGTTATGCTGTGTGACCTTAGGCAAATACCCAACCTCTCTGTGCCTTAGTTTGCTCATCTTTTAAAAAAGCATGGTTTAGGGATGGACCTTCAACTTGGCAGAGGGGTAAGATGTGGAGATCACCTTCCTCCCCACAAATACATCAGAAATACATCTACATGTGGAACAACTCCTACAGAACACCTACTGAATGCTGGCAGAAGACCTCAGACTTCCCAAAAAGCAAGAAACTCCCCACGTACCTGGGTAGGGCAAAAGAAAAAAGAAAAAAACAGAGACAGAAGAATAGGGATGGGACCCGCACCAGTGGGAGGGAGCCGTGAAGGAGGAAAAGTTTCCACACACTAGGAAGCCCCTTCACTGGCGGAAACAGGGGGTGGCCAGGGGAGAAGCTTCAGAGCCACGGAGGACAGCACAGCAACAGGGGTGTGGAGGGCAAAGCGGAGAGATTCCCGCACAGAGGATCCGTGCCAACCAGCACTCACCAGCCTGAGAGGCTTGTCTGCTCACCGGCCGGGGCGGGCGGGGCTGGGAGCTGAGGCTCGGGCTGCGGAGGTCGGATCCCAGGGAGAGGACTGGGGTTGGCGGCGTGAACACAGCCTGAAGGGGCTAGTGCACCACAGCTGGCCAGGAGGGAGTCCGGGAAAAAGTCTGGAGCGTCCGAAGAGGCAAGAGACTATTGTTCTGGGGTGCGCGAGGAGAGAGGATTCAGAGCACTGCCTAAATGAGCTATAGAAACGGGTGCGAGGCACAACTATCAGCGCGGACCCCAGAGATGGGCATGAGACGCTAAGGCTGCTGCTGCCGCCACCAAGAAGCCTGTGTGCGAGCACAGGTCACTCTCCACACCTCCCTTCCCGGGAGCCTGTGCAGCCTGCCACTGCCAGGGTCCCGTGGTCCAGGGACACCTTCCCCCGGAGAACACATAGCGCGCCTCAGGCTGTTGCAATGTCACACCAGCCTCTGATGCCACAGGTTCTCCCTGCATTTCATACCCCTCCCCCCCGACCTGAGTGAGCCAGAGCCCCCGAATCAGCTGCTCCTTTAACCCCATCCTGTGTGGGCGAAGAACAGACGCCCTCAGGCGACCTACACACAGAGGCGGGGCCAAATCCAAAGCTGAGACCCGGGAGCTGTGTGAACAAAGAAGAGAAAGGGGAATCTCTCCCAGCAGCCTCAGGAGCAGCGGATTAAAGCTCCACAATCAACTTGATGTGCCCTGCATCTGTGGAATACATGAATAGACAACGAATCATCCCAAATTGAGGAGGTGGACTTTGGGAGCAACTGTAGACTTGGGGTTTGCTGCATGCAACTGACTAGTTTCTGATTTATATGGTTATCTTTGTTTAGTTTTTAGCGCTTGTTATCATTGGTGGATTTGTTTATTGGTTTGGTTTCTCTCTTCTTTTTTAAAAAATTATTTAAAATATTTTCTTATTTTAATAATTAAAAAAAATTTATTTTAATAAGTTTATTTATTTTATTTCTTTTTTTCTTTTTTTTTTCCTCCCTTTTCTTCTGAGCCATGTGGCTGACAAGGCCTTGGTGCTCCAGCCAGCTGTCAGGCCTGAGCCTCTGAGGTGGGAGAGTCGAGTTCAGGACATTGGTCCACCAGAGACCTCCCAGCCCCACATAATATCAATCGGCCAGAGGTCTCCCAGAGATCTCCATCTCAACGCTAAGATCCAGCTCCACTAAACGACCAGCAAGCTCCAGTGCTGGACACCCCATGCCAAACAACTAGCAAGACAGGAACACAACCCCACGCATTAGCAGAGAGGCCGCCTAAAATCATACTAAGTTCACAGACACCCCAAAACACACCACCGGATGCAGTCCTGCCCACCAGAAAGATAAGATCTAGCTTCATCCATCAGAACACAGGCACCAGTCCCCTCTGCCAGGAAGCCTACACAGCCCACTGAACCAACCCTGGCCACTGGGGGCAGACAGCAAAAACAACGGAAACTACGAACCTGGAGGCTGCAAAAAGGAGACCCCCAAACACAGTAAGTTAAGCAAAATAAGAAGACAGAGAAATATGCAGTAGATGAAGGAGCAAGGTAAAAACCCACCAGACCAAACAAATGAAGAGGAAATAGGCAGTCTACCTGAAAAAGAATTCAGAGTAATGATAATAAAGATGATCCAAAATCTTGGAAATAGAATGGAGAAAATACAAGAAACATTTAACAAGGACCTAGAAGAACTAAAGAGCAAACAAACAATGGTGAACAACACAATAAATGAAATTAAAAATTTTCTAGAAGGCATCAATAGCAGAATAACTGAGGCAGAAGAAAGGATAAGTGACCTGAAAGATAAAATAGTGGAAATAACTACTGCAGAGCAGAATAAACAAAAAAGAATGAAAAGGATTGAGGACAGTCTCAGAGACCTCTGGGAAAACATTAAACGCATCAACATTCAAATTATAGGGGTTCCAGAAGAAGAAGAGAAAAAGAAAGGGACTGAGAAAATATTGGAAGAGATTATAGTTGAAAACTTCCCTAATATGGGAAAGGAAATACTCAATCAAGTCCAGGAAGCACAAAGAGTCCCATACAGGATAAATCCAAGGGGAAATACGCCAAGACACATATTAATCAAACTATCAAAAACTAAATACAAAGAAAAATATTAAAAGCAGCAAGGGAAAGGCAACAAATAACATACAAGGGAATCCCCATGAGATTAACAGCTGATCTTTCAGCAGAAACTCTGCAAGCCAGAAGGCAGTAAAAGGACATACTTAAAGTGATGAAAGGGGAAAACCTACAACCAAGATTATTCTACCAGCAAGGATCTCATTCAGATTTGATGCAGAAATTAAAACCTTTACAGATAAGCAAAACCTAAGTCAATTCAGCACCACCAAACCACTTTTACAACAAATGTTAAATGAACTTCTCTAGGCAAGAACCACAAGAGAAGGGAAAGACCTACAATAACAACCCCAAAACAATTAAGAAAATGGTAATAAAAACATACATATTGATAATTACCTTAAATGTAAATGGATTAAATGCTCAACCAAAAGACATAGACTGGCTGAATGGATACATAAACAAGACCTGTATATATGCTGTCTACAAGAGACCCACTTCAGACCTAGGGACACAAACAGACTGAAAGTGAGGAGATGGAAAAAGATATTCCATGCAAATGGAAATCAAAAGAAAGCTGGAGTAGCAATACTCATATCAGATTAAATAGACTTTAAAATAAAGAATGTTACAAGAGACAGGGAAGGACACTACATAATGATCAAGGGATCAATCCAAGAAGAAGATATAACAATTATAAATATATGCACCCAACACAGGAGCACCTCAATACATAAGGCAACTGCTAACAGCTGTAAATGAGGAAATCAACAGTAACACAATAATAGTGGGGGACTTTAACACCTCACTTACACCAATGGACAGATCATCCAAAGTGAAAATAAATAAGGTAACAGAAGCTTTAAATGACACAATAGACCAGATAGATTTAATTGATATTTATAGGACATTCCATCCAAAAACAGCAGATTACACTTTCTTCTCAAGTGTGCATAGAACGTTCTCCAGGATAGATCACATCTTGGGTCACAAATCAAGCCTCAGTAAATTTAAGAAAATTGAAATCATATCAAGCATCTTTTCTGACCACAATGCTATGAGATTAGAAATGAATTACAGGGGAAAAAACGTAAAAAAACACAAACACATGGAGGCTAAACAATACGTTACTAAATAACCAAGAGATCACTGAAGAAATCAAAGAGGAAATCAAAAAATACCTAGAGACAAATGACAATGAAAACACGATGATCCAAAACCTATGGGATGCAGCAAAAACAGTTCTAAGATGGAAGTTTATAGCTATACAAGCCTACCTCAAGAAACAAGAAAAATCTCAAATAAACAATCTAACCTTACACCTAACGGAACTAGAGAAAGAAGAACAAACAAAATGCAAATTTAGCAGAAGGAAAGAAATCATAAAGATCAGAGCAGAATTAAATGAAATAGAAACAAAGAAAACAATAGCAAAGATCAATAAAACTAAAAGCTGGTTCTTTGAGAAGATAAACAAAATTGATAAACCATTAGCCAGACTCATCAAGAAAAGAGGGGGAGGACTCAAATCAATAAAATTAGAAATGAAAAGGAGAAGTTACAACAGACAGCGCAGAAATACAAAGCATCCTAAGAGACTATTACAAGCAAATCCATGCCAATAAAATGGGCAGACTGGAAGAAATGGACAAATTCTTAGAAAGGTATAACCTTCCAAGACTGAAGCAGGAAGAAATAGAAAATATGAACAGACCAATCACAAGTAATGAAATTGCAACTATGATTAAAACTCTTCCAACAAACAAAAGTCCAGGACCAGATGGCTACACAGCTGAATTCTATCAAACATTTAGAGAAAAGCTAACACCCATCCTTCTCAAACTCTTCCAAAAAATTGCAGAGTAAGGAACACTCCCAAACTCATTCTATGAGGCCACCATCACCTTGATACCAAAACCAGAGAAAGATACTACAAAAAAAGAAAATTACAAGACCAATATCACTGATGAATATAGATGCAAAAATCCTCAACAAAATACTAGCAAACAGAATCCATAGCAAACAGAATCCAACAACACATTAAAAGGATCATACACCATGATCAAATGGGATTTATCCCAGGGATGCAAGGATTCTTCAATATGTAAATCAATCAATGTGATACACCATATTAACAAATTTAAGAATAAAAACCATATGATCATCTCAATAGATGCAGAAAGACCTTCTGACAAAATTCAATACCCATTTATGATAAAAACTCTCCAGAAAGTGGGCATCGAGGGAACCTACCTCAACATAATAAAGGCCATATATGACCAACCCACAGCAAACATAATTCTCAATGGTGAAAAGCTGAAAGCATTTCCTCTAAGATCAGGACCAAGACAAGGATGTTCACTCTCACCACTATTATTCAACATAGTGTTGGAAGTCCTAACCATGGCAATCAGGGAAGAAAAAGAAATAAAAAATTGGAAAAGAAGAAGTAAAGCTGTCAATGTTTGCAGATGACATGATACTATACATAGAGAATCCTAAAGATGCTACCAGAAAACTACTAGAGCTAATGAATGAATTTGGTGAAGTAGCAGGATACAAAATTAATGCACAGAAATCTCTTGCATTCCTATACACTAATGATGAAAATCTGAGAGAGAAATTAAGCAAACACTCCCATTTACCATTGCGACAAAAAGAATAAAATACCTAGGAATAAACCTACCTAAGGAGACAAAAGACCTGTATGCAGAAAACTATAACACTGATGAGAGAAATTAAAGATGATGAAAACAGATGGAGAGATATACCATATTCTTGGATTAGGAGAATCAACATTGTGAAAATGACTCTACTACTCAAAGCAATCTACAGATTCAATGCAATCCCTATCAAACTACCACTGGCATTTTCCACAGAACTACAACAAAAAATTTCACAATTTGTATGGAAACACACAAGACCCCGAATAGCCAAAGCAATCTTGAGAAAGAAAAACGGAGCTGGAGGAACCAGGCTCCCTGACTTCAGACTATACTACAAAGCTACAGTAATCAGGACAGTATGGTACTGGCACAAAAACAAAAATATAGATCAATGAAACAGGATAGAAAGCCCAGAGATAAACCCACACACAAATGGTCACTTTATCTTTGATAAAGGAAGCAAGAGTATACAATGGAGAAAAGACAGCCTCTTCAATAAGTGGTGCTGGGAAAACAGAACAGCTACATATAAAAGAATGAAATTAGAACACTCCCTAACACCATACACAAAAATAAATTCAAAATGGATTAAAGACCTAAATGTAAGGCCAGACACTATAAAACTCTTAAAGGAAAACATAGGCAGAACACTCTATGACATAAGTCACAGCGAGATCCTTCCTGACCCACCTGTTAGAGAAATGGAAATAAAAACAAAAATAAACAAATGGGACCTAATGAAACTTCAAAGCTTTTGCACAGCAAAGGATACTATAAACAAGATAAAAAGATAACCCTCAGAATGGGAGAAAGTATTTGCAAATGAAGCAACTGACAGAGAATTAATCTCCAAAATATACAAGCAGCTCATGCAGATCAATATCAAAAAAACAAACAACCCAATCCAAAAATGGGCAGAAGACCTAAAGAAACATTTCTCTAAAGAAGACATACAGATGGCCAAGGAGCACATGAAAGGATGCTCAACATCACTAATCATTAGAGAAATGCAAATCAAAACTACAATGAGATATCACCTCACACTGGTCAGAATGGCCATCATCAAAAAATCTAGAAACAATAAATGCTGGAGAGGGTGTGGAGAAAAGGGAACCCTCTTGCACTGTTGGTGGGAATGTAAATTGATACAGCCACTATGGAGAACAGTATGGAGGTTCCTTAAAAAACTAAAAATAGAACTACCATATGACCCACTAATCCCACTACTGGGCAAATACCCTGAGAAAACCATAATTCAGAAAGAGTCATGTACCACAATGTTCAATGCAGCTCTATTTACAACAGCCAGGACATGGAAGCAACCTAAGTGTCCATTGACAGATGAATGGATAAAGAAGATGTGGCACTTATATATAATGGAATATTACTCAGCCATAAAAAGAAATGAAATTGAGTTATTTGTAGTGAGGTGGATGGACCTAGAGTCTGTCATACAGAGTGAAGTAAGTCAGAAAGAGAAAAACAGATACCGTATGCTAACACATATATATGGAATCTAAAAAAAAAACAAAACAAAAAATGGTTCTGAAGAACCTAAGGGCAGGACAGGAATAAAGACGCAGACATAAAGAATGGACTTGAGGACACAGGGAGAGGGAAGGGGAAGCTGAGACGAAGTGAGAGAGTGGCATGCATGGACACATACATACTACCAAATGTAAAATAGACAGCTAGTGTGAAGCAGCTGCATGGCACAGGGAGATCAGCTCGGTGCTTCGTGACCAACTAGAGGGGTGGGATAGGGAGGGTGGGAGGGAGATGCAAGAGAGAGGGGACATGGGGATATATGTATACATATAGCTGATTCACTTTGTTGTACAGCAGAAACTAACACAGCAAGGTAAAGCAATTATACTCCAATAAAGATGTTAAAATAAAAAAAGGGGAAAAAATCGTGGTTTAGCTACTTCCCTGGTAGTCCAGTGGTTAAGACTCTGTGCTCCCAATACAGGGGCCCAGGTTTGCTCCCTGGTTAGGGAACTAGTTCCCACATGCCACAACTAAAGGTCCCACATGCCACAACTAAGACCGGTGCGGCCAAATAAATAAATCCATGATTTTTTTTAAAAAGGGCCTGATCCTTAAAAAAAGAAAGGCATGGTTTACCTTTCATGTAAGGTCATTATGGTATTGAAATGAGATAACATATATAAAGTAGTTACCAGA
Source organism: Mesoplodon mirus (assembly GCF_964341445.2). Taxonomy (NCBI): domain Eukaryota; kingdom Metazoa; phylum Chordata; class Mammalia; order Artiodactyla; family Ziphiidae; genus Mesoplodon; species Mesoplodon mirus. Next base: position 6,826,776 of record NC_138992.1, read on the forward strand.
CTTCCTGGCACATAGCAGGTGCTCAATAGAAGATTACTATTATGCTAGTCACACAGCCAGTGTGGGAATGGAGGTGGTGATGGGAGGCAGAAGCTATGGATGTTTCCTCAATAACAATGGACGAGAATGACTTTTCCTGAAATTCATTCTTGAGATGTGTCTCTTCAATAGCATGTGTGTTCCACAGAGAGCAGAAACTTGGTCTATTTTATTCACTGTTGTATTCCTAGAGCCTGGTTATGGAGGACAATATCCATTTGTTTAATCAGTGAATTGATTTCTCTTGGGTCACTGGGGTAATGGATTGTGCAAGTGTGGTTCTTTTCTTTCCAGGGGGTAGGTTAGAAACTCAAAAGATATGTCATCAGTAAGGCTCCCTCTCCCACCTTCATCAAACTAACACACAAAGAAGGAAGGCAGGAACTAATAAGGACCTACTGTATAACACAGGGAGCTCTATTCAATACTCTGTAATGGCCTATATGGGAAAAGAACCAAAAAAAAAGAGTGGATATATATATACATACATATATATATATATATATATATGTATATATATGGCTGTACACCTGAAACTAACACAACATTGTAAATCAACTATACTCCAATAAAATCTTTTAAAAAAGAGAGCAGGCAGGGTACCTCATATGCTAAGCCTAATGGTCTCAGACCAGAGAGTCCTGGATAGGAATCCCAGTTCTGTCATCCATGAGCAGGTGATTATAAGTGTGTTATTTATTTTCTTTGAGGTTCCATTTTCCATGTATATAATGAGAATGATAAAAGTGTCTCTTTCAAAGAGTTGGTCTGAGTGACACAGGGGAGCAGGGATGCTTGTTTAGCTTTAGTGCCTGACATCAGGTAGGAGTGTCCATCAATGGAAGCTGAACACACAAAAATAAATACAGGACAACACCCCATCTCCCTCTTGGTGGGAGGGGAGACTGGCTTCTCTGTTAGCATCCTAGGCGGGCTCATCTAAGCAAAGAGACCATGGGGACCCTCCCAAGTCTCTCTGCCTCACTGTGTGTCCACATCATCTCTGAGCCACAGAACCCTAGTCTGTTGCAAAAAAGGCCAGTGGTTACAAAGTATTTATAAGCCAAGTAGGGGAAAGGGAAGAAAACTTATCATAATGGGCACCAGTACTGTGCCAGGCAGGTCCCTATGTGTTATGTCCCCCTCTGGAATTGAGGACAAAAGGAACCATGTCACTGATGGCTCTTCCTCATTTGCATTGGCCAGCAGGAGGCAAATAACCCAATTATGGCCCAATTTTAATGACTACTTGGGATTCCTATGTTGGCATATCTCTGTCCTTTCTTTCCTTCGACCTTATCTCACTTATTTTCTTTATGTTTTCTTTTTCTCTTTTAGTATATAAATTCTGATCGAATACCTCAAATACTTTGTAAAGACAGATATTAATCAATCAATAATCCCATTTATCTTTTCAACAACCCCGTAAAAAGGCATCACTATCTCCATTTTATACATATAGTAAGTAGTCTCAGTGAGGTCAAGTGACCTGCCCAAGGTCTCACAGGTATGATCAGTGGCAAGAGTGAGATTCAGACCCACATCAGTCTGGCCCCTTCACTCTCCACTCCACCAGGACCCTCTCATTAAGACTGCTGGATCCTCTGTTCTCCTTGACTCTGGTGGTCTCCTCCTCCTCTCTGCAGAAAACCACTTCTGTATCTAGGATTATCTCCTTGGGGTAAATTCTCAGAAAAAGAGTAATGGAGTCAAAGGCTAGGAACGTATTTGCGGCTCTTGTCCAAATGCTGTGGAAAGGCAGGCCATCATGTTCCTGAGGCCAAGAGAGGACAAGTGATCTGCGAAACCAAAGAGCTTATTCGTGATGGGACCAGAGCTGCAGCCAATTCCTGCCACTTGGAGCCTCACGCTTCTTCTAAAATCCAGCGCTGCCTCCTACCCGTGGAGGGTTTGAAGGGTACGGCAATAGCTTCCCACCCTTTCCTGAAAACCTCCCAGCCAATATCGGGGTGTTCTAGGCACTGGCAACCATCCTTCAGGGTTACAGTTTCCCAGGAAAAGCAGTAAATGATCGCTATTCCATTGGTAGGAAGAGGCACATCCCCTAATGCAAACACCACTGCCATGTCAGAGAAGAAGGGCCCTGGAACCTGAGGCTCAGAATGAGGGAGGAAAGTAGAAGCCCTTTTCTCTCCCAAGAACTCTGCCTAATGTGAAGCGCAGAAGTGCCCTCTAAAAAAAGTGTGAGTTATGTTGCAGATGTAGAAAACAAATTTATGGTTACCAAGGGGTAAGGGGGCGGATAAATTGGGAGACTGGGACTGGCATATACACACTGCTATACATACATGATAACTAATAAGAACCTACTGTACAGCACAGGGAACCTTATTCGGTGTTCTGTAATGACCTATATGGGAATGGAGTCTAGAAGAGAGTGGATATATATATACGTGTAGCTGGTTCACTCTGCTGTATAGCAGAAACTAACACAACATTGTAAGTCAACTATATGCCAATAGAAGAAACTTTTTAAAAATGTGCGTTATGCAGGACAACGTACACTAGGTATTTACACAGGAAACTGTGTGTCTCAGACTGTGCTGTCCCCTTCTGGTCCCCTTTGACTTGTCCTAGCCTCAGTTTATCTGTCAAATATTAGTGAGATGTAGCAGCAGGGCTGCTGTGAAGATTAAATGAAGGGACCCAGGGAAAGTGCCATCACAATGCCCAGCAGGCTACCAGGGTTAATAAGTGGGATTTGCATTCACTGAATTTGTAAAGTGTTTTTCAGTTTACAATGGATGTTCACACTTATGCCAGTTACTATGGGTTCAGTAAGTTACAGAACTTGGTGGCCTAAGACTAATCCAGATGGAGAATAGGAAGGAGAGATGATAGGATCAGTGCTAGCTTTCACTCCACTTCCCTGGGTTCTAGGGTGCCAGAAGTCCCTGTTTGCCAGGGACAGTCCTGATTCACTCTTGTTATGTTGGAGTGACAATGAATGGTCGCCCCCTTTACTCCCAAGAGTGTAATGGTCCGGATGGTAAGCTGTATGATCACCCTACCTATAGATAGTCCTATATTCAGTATTTTGATGAAAAGACACAGAATCGTGAAGTTGTCACAGGCTTGAACCTGGATTCTGATTTAATGCAGTCTGGGTCACTTAGTAGCTGGGTGATCCTGGGCAAATTACATCTCTATGAATTTCAGTCTCCTTAGCTATAAAGTGAGGACAAATTAGGACCCACATCATAGAGTCAGTGTGAAGGTGAGGGATACACATAAAAATGCATGATGGGCACAGAGCAAACACACAACAATCATTAGTCATTGATATTAGTTCTTTGGGAAAAATAATTACTTAACTCAAAATGCTTCTGGAGTCACATTTTGGCACGCTCAAACCATCAAAACGTTCAAAAGGTAAAGGACTCCACTGGCTCATCAATAAATAGTCACTTTTAAACATGCAGTCAACAGGGGCTTCAGGCATCTCTTGGTCATTAGAGATGCCAACTGTGAATGTTGACATCAGTGAAATTTTGCCCTCAGCTTCCTTCACAGAGTCACAGCCAATGATTCCTGGTGATTGGTGGCCCATTCGTTCCACTGCGGGATGTGTGACATATCTGCAGTCGGTCAGCATTGGATGGAAGACTTTGGTGGCTGTACGTGGACCGTAACAACACTAGCAGGATGAAGTTGCCCACGACCTTGGCTAGTCATTACCCTCTGTGACTCTCTCCTGGTGAGCCTGCACCTCCTCTGTTCTCCCTGTGCACGCACAAAACAGGTGGGGATAAGGAAGGATGGCTGTGCATCCACATATAGCCCTAGGGCTCCAGAAAGGCAGAACAGTAAAGGGCTCTGCCTAGAGACCACTCTCATTGCACACATGGGGAATCCGGGGCACAGAGGGACGTGCTCAAGGTCACAAAGCAAGTTAATGGGCGAAGAGGACCTGGGACCTCTGGCTTGAGGCCATTCTCCCTTCTACTACACCAACTTTTGTGACACTGTCCAAATGGGTCCTTAAAAGCATTCTGGATCCTCTTCATGCCCCTTCCCCAGTTTGCTCTGGGAAGATCACATGGCACCAATCACATTTCTTGGAGACTGAAAGAAAAGATTTTCATCTTCATTCAGTAAAGCTTATGTTGGGACTTCCCTGGTGGTGCAGTGGTTAAGAATCCGCCTGCAGGCCTTCCCTGGTGGCGCAGTGGTTACGAATCTGCCTGTCAACACAGGGGACATGGGTTCGAGCCCTGGTCTGGGAAGATCCCACATGCCGCGGAGCAACTAAGCCCGTGCGCCACAACTACTGAGCCTGCGCTCTAGAGCCCGCAAGCCATAACTACTGAGCCCACATGCCACAACTACTGAAGCCTGTGCGCCTAGAGCCCGTGCTCCACAATAAGTGAAGCCACTGCAATGAGAAGCCTGCGCACCGCAATGAAGAGTAGCCCCCGCTCACCACAACTAGAGAAAGCCTGTGCGCAGCAACGAAGACCCAACACAGCCAAAAATAAAATAAAAAATAAAATAAATTAAATTTATAAAAAAAAGAATCTGGCTGCCAATGCAGGGGACACGGGTTTGTGCCCTGGTCCGGGAAGATCCCACATGCCACGGAGCAACTGAGCCCGTGCACCACAACTACTGAGCCTGCACTCTAGAGCCCGCAAGCCACAACTACTGAGCCCACAGGCCGCATCTACTGAACCCCATGTGCTCTAGAGCCCGTGCTCCGCAACAAGAGAAGCCCACGCACCACAACAAAGAGTAGCCCCCGCTCGCCTCAACTAGAGAAAGTCCGTGTGCAGCAATGAAGACCCTACACAGCCAGAAATAATAAATAAATAAAAATAAATAAATTTATTAAAAAAAAAGAATGAGAGAGTTCTAAAAAAAAAAAGAAAGCTTATGTTGGAAAAGAATTTGAAAAAGAATAGATACATGTATATGTATAACTGAATCACTTTGCTGTACACCTGAAACTAACACAACTTTGTTAATCAACTATGCACCAATATAAAATAAAACTTAAAAAAAAAAAAAAAGAAAGCTTACATTCCTCACCAGCTTCACAACACAGGCCACGCTGTCAACGCACTCTTCTGGCTTGACCAGCCAAGCCCTCCGCATCCTGGTCATGTCATGTCACTGACCCAACAGTGCCCCACCGCACGCCTTATACCACCTGCTTTGTGCCTCGTGTGCAGGGTTTCCCCATCAACACTAAGGGAAAGACACTTGATAGCACGTTTCCATACTCACTGGCTCCCCCACCTAGGCCCACAGGGATGCAGGCTGTAGGTCCGCAGGGGGTGCCATAGGCTCACACCCACTCAGTGCTGCCACTGCTGTGACGGGTCTTGCTTTCCAGGTGGCTGCCACGAGGGTCAGGTCACACACCTGGCAGTATGGAAGAACTCCCGTTGGGTGATCTTTGACCATTGAGGGATGGGAGACAGGAAGGCGCAAGCTCCTTTCACCCCTGGATGGGCTCTTCCAAGACACAGTGTTTCCATGGGGCCTTTTTAGAGACATCCTCCATGACCCAGTAAATGGTTGTGTTTGTAGTGAAGCCGTGGGCAGCTCCGTATCACACCTTGTATTTGCTTCTCCTACCCTGCCTCAATTTCCCTCTTACCCCCAGTCTTGTTTCTTTAGGATGTTACCCACCAGGAGAGCATTAGCACATATGTTTTTCCTCAGGCTCCATCGCCTAAGAAACCCACGCTATTAAATCAACTATACTTCAATAAAAATTTTAAAATAAAAAATAAATAAAATTTTATAAAAAGAAAAAAGAAACCTACCCTAAGACAAAGGTAAGTTCTAGTAAAAAAAAAAAAAAAAACACATCAAGGTCGTGGGTCACAGCAGGGCTGGACAACCCCAAATAATGACAATATGACCACATGAGGGCAGGGATTGATGTCTGCTTCATTCACTGAAATAGCCCAAGCTTCTAGAACACTGCCTGGAGAGAGTAGCACTCAGTAAGTATCTGTGGAATGGACAAGTAATACCATACACGTTTTCAAGGATCGATAGTTGAAAAGTGCTTTCACACACATGATTACCATGTGATTTCCCAGGGCACCCGTGTGAGAGCTGGGTTAAAAGCATGTTACTGTTTTTGATTATGAGGTCACTGAGTCTCAGAGAGCTGTTCCACGGTCCCACAACTGGCCAGTCAGACAGCCTGAACTTGCAAGTCTGAACAAAAGCCTTTGGAGTGTCGTTTTGGGATGTGTTTCATTCTATTAGTTATCAGGGTCTAAAAACAGGCAAGAGTTTGGGGAGAAATCAACCCAACGAAGCACATGTTAAGGACCGAGCAGTTGCTAGAGTCTGGAGTTGACAAGAGGTCTGAAATTCCATGAGACACGGAAGCTGGCACCAAGCACCATGGGGAGGAGGTCCTGCGCCACATCCCCCTCTGTCCAGAGGTGCTCTCCAGCACTCAGGAAGGCAGGACTGTGAGCCCACTGACATGAGGAGGGTACCTGAGAACAGGAAGGGCGAGATGGCAACGATGACGCTTCAGTTTGCTAAGCACTCACACACGTTATCCATCCATTATCTCACAATCATCTGAGAAGTAAGGGAGTGTGTTCACCTTTGCTGCATAACCAGCCAACTCAAAACTTAATAGCTTAAAACAACAGCTATTTATTTAGCTCATGATTCTGCAGGTTGGCAGTTTGCACGGGGCTCATCGTAGGGGCTCTTCTGTCCCCTGAAGCTCACTCCTCCACATGTGGTTTGCAGAATCAGCTGGGAGCTGGCTGGTCTAGGGAAGCGTCCCCCGGGATAACTCATGTCTGCTCCAGCAAGGGTTCTGGGGGCTTATTCTCAGAGCAGAGGCAGGGGTCCAAAAGGGCAAGCAGAGGCGAGCAAGGCTTCTTGAACTCTGAGTTCCAAACAGACAAACTGTCCCTTTCACAGTAGCCTATAAGCAAGAGCAAATGAAAAGACCTGCCCCTACGCAAGGGGTGGAGCAACGGACTCCAACTTTGAAGGAAAAGGTTTCAGAGCCACACGTTGAAGGGTGTGAGTGGGGAAGTGTGAACCACAGTGACCACTTTTGCATTCTACCACAGTGATGTTTACCATCGTTTTACAGCTGAGGAAATTGGAGTTACCAGGTGTGAGGGATTTGCCCAAGGCCACACAGCACAAAAGCAGGAGACCTGGGACAGACATCCAGGACCCTTCCCTCTAAATCCAGAGGGACTAAGCATGCCGCTCAGCCTTCTACACGATGCCTAAGCCCAACAAGACGAGCCCTGCCTGGAGACACTCAGGATCCAGTAGGGGAGAAAAGCCAAACAGAAAACCAAGGTCCAGTATAATAAAGGCTGGAGAGAGATGCCAAAAACTCCCTGGAGAAGGCAGAGATCAAAGATTTTCAGCAGTAAACTCAGATTTATGACAGCAAAGGGAGTATGACCCACTTCAAGGACCACACTCAACAGAAAGCAGCTTTGTGCTTGGGCATCTGAGACTACACCAATGGGACAGCTTACACGTAGGTACCAAAAATCATGGGAGGGAAAGAAGTTACATCCTCAGAGTCAAGTGAATGGTAATCCAAAAGTGGGAGCCAGACTAGAAGGTTATACAGTTGCCATTGCTATTGTTTGTTGCATTAATTAAGTAGGTGAAAGTAATACATGAATAAATAAGAAGCCATCAAGAGGAAAGAAACCCTTGTCTTAAAGGGAAGGGATGACCCCAGAGATTGAACTAGACTAGTTACAATCTCTTTCTTCTACCTTCTACCAGCCTCTTCCTCATCAGGCTCTCCCTTCCTGATGGCGAGATGGCCAAAAGCATCAGCATCTTCTTCCAGGACCCCAGCAACATTTCAGTGCATCTATTTTGGCTTCTATTTGTTCACATGCTTATTCCTGAACTGATCGCTGTGGTCACCATTGAGAGACACTTTATTGAGAACCAGAAAACACACAAACTACAGGTGGATTTAGTTCCACAAACAGCAGCAACAAGGAGTGGGAGGAAATAGTGGATCTTGAAGCAAAAATCAGAGGTCCTTGCAGGAAGAAGAGGGTATAGACAGCGAGAGACAATGCACAACCGTCCGCTGCCCAAAGAGCACGATGCTGGGCTACTTAATTAGCCTCACTGAACCTTAGTTTCCTGGGGACAAAAAGATGATTACAATGAAATCCTTGCCGGGCTTTTTGTGCCATTTGAAAGAAATCACATTAAAAGCTTGGAACCGTGTCTGGCAGAGGGCAGGAAGCACGAATCACATGAAATCATTCCCCTTCTTTTAGATTTAGTTTCATTTTGATTTTATAGGGATTTACTCCTCTTTCTTTGCAGAAACTTGTCAGGGATATCTTTATTAGGACACAAATGTGCCTTCTTCTGAATAAAACAAATGTGTTATCCCCTGCCAAGTTCAGAGGCACCCAAGGTTAGCAGCGTTCTTCAGCACACACACCATGAAGGAGGGCCGAGAGCGGAGGCTCGGGAACTTTCCACAGGCCTTGGAGCCGTCCAAGTTATAAAAAGAATGTTCATGTTTAAAAATTAAATGTTTGGTTTAAATATTTAAGTGTTCATTTTTCCCCCTGCCTGGTTGTTAATTCAGTATTAAAACAGAAGAGGAGATGAGTTACAGCCCCTGACATGAGCCTCTAGGGCTTTCCGAGTAGAAGCTCTCAATTCTTTCTTCAGAGTCAGAATCGTTTTCAAAGTTCACCATTTTCTGAGCATCTACCCCATTCCGTGGTTGGGACGGGGACTCTCCAGGGATCAACTCGTTTCCTCTTGACCTTAACTCTGCAAAGAACTGTGATCCCGTTTTTAACGAGTGAGGAGACTGAGGCTCAGAGAAGTTCAGTTAGTTTGTCCAAGATGACCCAGCCAGCCTGTGACAGAAGAGGATATGGGATATTGATCCAGGTCTGTGTGACATTAAAGTTGATATCCTTTCAACTGATAGTCATAGGTCAGGAAATCAGATTCCAAACCTGCCACCATCCAGGACCGAGCCATCCCTGGAAGACCCACTTCGGCCTCCGCACCAGTTGCTCTAAGGGATTTACAGAAATCTGATTAGGGCCCAACGAGGCGCTTGCAAAAAATGAAAGACTGCAAGATTGAAACAAGTTCTTGTTATCAGTCATGCCCAGCAAAGACAGGCATTTTGAAGTAGCACTTAAAGACACATCATCAGCAAAGTAATGAGATATTTATTGTTTTCCAGATTTACTGGCACTCTAATAAATGCCAGAATTGACATCTGTCAGTGTGGGTGTAGGATTCTGCAGAATGATAAGCTTAAACATTCCTCTTAGCACTTAGGAGGAAAACATGGGAGCAGGTTGTGGCTCACGGGATGTGCAGTTTCTGGTCGATCTGTGGGTCCTTGTCAGGGAGAAACTTCTGCCAGTTTCCGAGTTTTCAATCTGAGACCAGGAAGGAACCTGAGAATTCTCTTCAACCAGCCATCTATTGTACAGAGAGTCAAATGAGGACCAGAGAAGGGAAGTCACTTGCCCAAGGCCACACAGCAAATTGGTGAAAGGTGAGCCCAACCCAGGGCTCCTGGCTCCCTGGGCAGAACTATTTCTACTCTGCCAGCAGCTGCTGGAATACGCACTGCTTAGTGCATAGGTCTTAAACACCTCCTGTGTTTGGCTGAATTTCTCAAACTGGTGGGTTTTTTCTAAGCCCTTCAAAAACAAAAGAAAGTCCTTTCCAGTAAACACTGATTGACTGGAGACACATCATCAGCAGAGATGTAAGTGGACTGTAAGTGGATTCTCACACAAGCCAAAGAGGAGGGGGCCGGAATGAGGCCTCTTAGCAGAGTAAGAAAGAGGAGGAGTCAGACAGAGCTAGAGACTTACCCTGGGCAAGGGCAGCCCAAGCACCGCCCCGTGGAACTGCAGCAGCGCCAGGAGCCCGAAGAGGAGGCGACTGACTGGTCACCTGGTGGACTAATGGCCACATATAAGTGAAGGAGAAGCAGCGCCCCAAAGCCTTCCTCAGTAGGGCCTAAAGATGGCAGATTTCACACAAACATTCATACAAGAATGTCCTGGAGTCATGGACAGCATGACCCTCAGCTCACACACACACACACACACACACACACCACACACACATACACCCCATACACACACACACATGCACCCCATACATGCCACATACATATACCCCATACACATACATACACACACCACACACCACACACACACACACACCCCATACACACACACACACCCCATACACACACACCACACACACACACATGCACCCCATACATGCCACATACTCACATATACCCCACATACATACACACACCACACACACACCCCATACACACACACACATGCACCCCATACACATACATACACACATATACCCCATACACATACACACACACACCCCATACACACCACATACACACATATGCCCCATACACATACACGCACACACACACCCCATACACATACACACACACATATACCCCATACACATACACACACACACACACACCATACACACCACATACACACATATGCCCCATACACATACACGCACACACACACCCCATACACATACATACACACATATACCCCATACACATACACACACACATACACCCCATACACATACATATACACACACACACACACACAATCATATGCCAAGTTAAAAGATTGGTGATGAGGAAATTATATTCAAGCCTCTAAAGCAGACTTTCTCAGTCTCGGCACTATCAACATTGGGCACCAGGTAATTCTTTGTTGGGGGATCTGTCATGGGTGCTGCAGGGTGTACAGCAGCATCCTGATCTCTATCCACTAGATGCCCGCAGCCCCAGCCCTGCCAACTGTGACAACCAAAAGCGCCTCTGGGCATTGTCAAATGTACCCACCTCTACTGAGAAGCACTGATCTAAGTGATGACTGGTAACACTTCGTGAGTTTAGCTTTAATTGTTTTAAATGTTGTTTTGGTGGCATCCTCTGTTTGACTGGAATAGTACTCAATGTTTACCTTCACTTCCCCTAAAAAAGGAAGGCATATATTTTTCAAATTACTCCCATGGTGAACAGTGCTTCTGAGAAGTTCGGCAGTTTCTTCCATCTGGCCATCACTGAGTCACATCCATCCACCCAGAACTAACACACATCTTGTTTGAAAGCAAAGCCAATGAACAAATTCAAAGATGTCCAAAGGCTGCTTTGATAAATCCCATCCTGTCCACTGAGTGACTGAAATACAAGGCTGATTCTCAGGACCTCCTGAGAAAACCTTGTAAAGATACGTATTTGTGAGTCCTGTCCCAGAGATGAAGTCCTGGTATCTGTGTTTTAAAAAAAATTTCTCTCTAGGACATTGTGGTGATTAGACAGGGGTGGGAGTCATGGTCAGAGTTGGAATTCTTTGTTCTTATTCAGTTTAGGAAGGTGAAAAATTCAGGAGATGGATGATGGTAAGAGCTGCACAGCAACATGAATGTACTTAGTGCCACTAACCTGTACAGTTAAATGTGGTTAAAATAGTAGGTCTTATATTAAAAAAATAAAATAAAATAAAATTCATCATTGAAATGTGCCAAAAAAAAGTCAAAATTGTTCTGTTCTTACTGTCCCCTGTGACTGCAGCAGTGGGTAATGTACTGATGCATAGATTAACACGGGCATTTTCTGCAATCATGCATGATATCCAGATTTATTCACTCAAAGAGCCACTTTATAGATACAACTTGAGAGCCACTGTTACTAGTCCATGTCTTAACAGCTAAAACTGGTCGATTCCTGCTAATACAACTGAACTTGGTCAACCATTCCTGCTAACACAGTTCACTGTCATGCCCTAAACAATGAAGAGGATGTGCAGCCCTAACAAAGCCCTTACTCGGGTAGTACTTGAAACTCTTCCAAACACACCAATCAAAGAGGGAACACCCATCAGGAAATCAGGAGATCTCCCAATTTTCTGTAGTCCTTGCCCTGCCACTCATGAACTGTCTGACCTTGGACATGTCACTTCACTCCCCTGGGTCTCAATGTCCTTGTCTGGAAAATCGAATTAAATATTGATGACTAAAATAGAACTTAAATGGATTACATAACTTGCCTAAAGGTAGAGCTAGTCAGAAGCAGAACCGAGATGGAAACCCAGGTCCCCTGTTCATGCTTCTCCCCTTACAGACACGCAGGGTTGCCCCTCTGCTTGCACTGAGCAACTTGCCTGGGTTACGGTCCTCTTGAGATTATTTCTTCAGAAGACTGAAGAGACCTTGAGGACTTATCTTTTAACCCCTATCTGCCCCTAAAGCAAGATGAGAACTTGGACATTTCCTCTTCTTGGATATTTATTTTCTTCATCTGTTCATAGAGTGGGTTTGACTACATGAATGAGAAAGAAGTAATGCGGTCATGAGCTCTTGTTACTTAGAGCAGACACAGCAGATGGTGTTTGTTGCTCACCCAGAAGCCACTCTCCCCACTCTCTCCCTTGCTAACGGACCCCCATTTTTCCCAGCATGACCATATGCCAGGCCCATGTGATGGCCAAGGATGACTCCCAGGATGACTCCCAGGATGCTTTGCCAGATGCTCACTTTCCCAGAACCCCTTGCAGCTAGACGTAGCCATGGAATCCAGTTGTGATGAAGGAAACACCAAGTCTGAAGAGGAGTTTCTGAGGAAGCTTTTGATTTCCTGGGGAAAGTGACAGAGAGGAGAGCTTGCTGGCTCTGCCCCTGAACCTGGACTTCATTGTACTCATGGTCCCCGGAGCAGCTGCAGACATCCTGGGAAATCCAGGAGGCAACAAGCGTGAAGAGAAGACTAAGGATGGCAGAGGCGAAAGACAGGAGACCGAGTCCTTGATGACATGGCTGACCTGCCTGACCATCCCCAGAAGGGTCTCCTCAGGACCTCTGGTTAAACAAATATTATATGTCCTAGTGGTTGAAGCAACTAGGTTATTTAAGGATTCTTTAAAGTTACACAAATGCAAACATCTGTTCGCTTTGCCTGGGGCTGGAACTATATCTATTGATGTGGTCATGGTGATTATCTCCTGCTGATCAGAAGCTCTTATCAGTTGCCGCATGTGCCTTTGAATAATAATAAACAGTGAAATGAATCACTTTGTAATAAATGCAGTTTGTTTGGTAGACAGAAGCCCTTCTAAATACAGAGCTCCTGAAGGAAGAAGAGAAATATTATAAAGGAATCTTTGGTGGTGAAAGAGAAAAAGAAGGCCACCATTACTGTGCCAGCTACTGTTTGTCACATGCATTCGTTTTTGAGCACTTACTCTATGCCTAGCAGTGTGCAAGGTGGTGGTGCCCCTGAACAAGACAGGCAAGGGCTTGCCCTCGTAGGGTTTAGGGACAGTGGTGTGACAGGCTGTTCAAGAAGGGATTATTGTGAATATTAATAACACATATACCTTCAAGTTACACTTAAAAGTATGATCATCTGTGGAGACACTAGGTTTAGCAAATGGAGTATTTGCAAAGTAAAATAAAAATTTCATTTGATTACCAAAAAAGAAGAAGAAGAAGAGATTATAGATGAGATGTAGGTTACAGAAGAGGAAGCAAGGTGCTGTACGGAAGCTCTAACAGCAGAAGGAGCCAACTCATTGAGAAGGTCAGGAAGGGTCTTGCTAAGGAAGCAACATGTCAGCTGACAGCTAGAAAGTAAGTAAGAGTTAACCTGGAGTGGAAAAGAGAATATAAAATTCCAGAGAGAGGGAAGGCTTACATTCACTCCTCAGAACAATCCTGTGCTATAGTATATGAAGAGAGATGAGCATTTCCATTTGTATCAGTCAGTATAGGCTAGGTTATGCCATGGTAACAAACAATCCAGAAATCTTTAAAGGTTTCAAGCAAAAAAAGTTTATTTCTTACATATCCATCACAGGTGGACAGGGGTTCTGCACACTGTAATTCCTCAGGAACCCAGGCTGATGGAGGTTTCATCTAGATCCATACTTCCACAATCATGGAGACAAGGGAAAGAAACCATAGCAAGCCATGCGCTGACTCTAAAGCTTTAACCTAGAAGTGTCAACGTCACTTTTGCACACCTTCATTGGTCAAAGCAAATCACATCATCACAAGTATAATCCCCCTGCAGGATGGGGCATCAGTGATATATTCTACCACCCCATTGTACAGATGGAAAAACAGAGGTTTAAAGAGATCCTATGAGGTGTTCAAGGTCACTCAGCTAGGAGGTGGCAGAGCAGGGATTTGGAATCAGAGTTTCCAACTCAGTCTAGAGCACTTTCGGCCAGAAATGAATTGAAATGCCTGGAAAGGCTTGGAAATCCTATAGCAGATACCCAAGGAGAACACCACACTTCCTGGGCAAACTGGACTCTGCATGCTGGCCACCCTAAGCAGACTGGTAACCATGGTGCCCATTCAGAGATGTTTCCTTCCAGCCAGCTTGGCCAGCAAAATAGAGAATGTGGGCTCTCCAGCCCCATCCTTATTGTTCTGCGGCATTCAACTCTTCTTCAATCTGCTGCTTTGAAACTCAAAGACATCTGTGGGTCTGTGCTGCCAACATGGGCCCCCCACCCCCTCCTCAGGCACCTTCGTCTTGGAACAATGGGTTTTTCCAGCACAGAAGGCTGCCGTCACCACCTCAGCTTGTTCCCAGTGTGGTTTCTGGCTTCTCACCTCCTCAAGGATGAACTACCACTTCAATTTCTCAATCCTAGCAACATCTTCTTGGTTTCTGTCTCTGATCCAAGTCCAGACCAGGTAACAGTCTCTCTCTCTCTCTCTCTCTCTCTCTCTCTCTCTCTCACACACACACACACACACACACACTCTCACACACACACACACACTTTAGACGTTTGTGAGGCTTACAAGCCGTGATCTTGGCTAACGTCCACATGTGTGGTGGCAAATTGTTTCCTCCTCTAAATGTAGTCAAGGATAATCAAAATATCTAAGGAATGCCTGTGAGACTTGAGTGATCCTTTTAAGATAGCATGAAGGCCACTTTAAAAGCTATTGAAGTAAATTCTGTTTCTGAAATAAACTCAGTATTGCATCCTGCATTCAGTCGGTCAGAAAATCCTATTGGATCTGCCTTCAAAATGCATCCACAGTCTGACTGCATCCCACTAGCCCTCAGACCAAACCCGGGTCCAGGCCACCATCCTCTCCCCAGTGGACTCCTTGTCCCTTCCTGTCTTTGCTCCCCTATAGTCAATTCTCCTTATTGATTCAAAACATCAGATGGAGAGTCCTTTCTCTGCTGCAAACCTCTGCGTGGTTTCCATCTCCATGAGCATGGAAGCTGCAGTCAGTCGAGTGCCACGCTGGCCTCTCGTGATCTGTCCCCGTGTCTCTCTGGTCTCCTCTGCCGACACTCTCCTCTCTCTCACCCCCCAGCCGCGCTGGCATCCTGGCTGACCTTGAACACTCCAGGCACTGCCCTGCCAGGGCCGGAGGCCTATGCATTCATTCCTTTTTCTGTCACATTCTCCCCGGTGCATGGTGCACACCTCACCTCTGAGCCTTTGCACACATGCTGCCTTCTCTGCGGGAGGGGGTGCCTGTCCCCCCGGGCTTAAAATTGAACCACTACCCCCAACTAGCCCAGCCCTATGCTCCCTACCCTTTCCCCGCTTTATTTTTCTCCATTGCACTTGTCATCATCCAACATATACTATGTCTGTTATATAGTTTATAACCTGTCTCTGCCCATTCGAACAAAAGCTCTATGAGGACAGAGCTGTTTGTCCCTTTTTATTCACGGCTGTAATAACACCGATCATGGAACAGTGCCAGGCACACAGTCGGAGCTCTGTGAATATTTGTTAAATAAAGGAATTCCATGAGAACCTTATGGCAGTCACCTTAACCATGACCCTTCCTGAGCCAGAAAAGAAAGAACACTGCAGTCTCTCCAGCAATGGGATGCACAGGCTTTGGAGGGAAGGAGAGCTGTGTTCGAATCCTGGCTCTGGCACTTGCTGCATGAGATGCTAAGGGAAAGTTACCTAATACCTCTGAGCTACCACGTCTCTGCAAAATGAGACATTATTTCTCGAGGGTGTTCTGAGGAATTAACGAGATGATGCATGTGGAGCATGTAACACAGTGTCTGGCCCGGAACACACACTTGGGAACTGGCAGCATCGCTTCCTAATTATCGCACGACAATGTCAAGATGCCGCACGGCCAGCGGCTCTCTTACCTGCCCAGCGCTGGCTCCGGCGAGCTGGTCTCGCAGCTCTTGACATTCAAGCTTTGCCTCCACGAAGTTACAGATTGTCGTTAAGACATGGATCTTCAGGGATTCTGAAAAACAGTCAAAATCACATGGTTAAGTTTCACACACCAAGGTTTCCTGAAATATTCATTCACATTGGAAAAAGAAGCAACGCAGTGGAAAATGACAAGACTCGAAGGAGATTTGTAGAATTAAACAATTTCAACTCACAGGGTCCATGCAGAATGTCCATTCCTGACCCAGATGCACGGATTCCCAAAAGAGTCCACCAGGGCCTGGACAAGTGAGGTCGCCCAGGCCCACAACTCTGAGAGAGAGCACATCCTTAAATCGTGTGCCCTAAGAGCCCAGCTTGCCTCTAGTCCCAGCCCTACTGGCCAGTAGGCAAAGAATCACGGGTGAGGTGGAATAGAAAACTGCCAGTGTGCCTCTCACAGTGCTCCTGTCGTGCTGATAAACTACAGAAGCTCTAGCTAATCTCTCTCTTCTCTTTCTTTGGTTGAAGCCTGCACTATTCATAGGGTGCAAGACCCCCAGGTTCCATCCCAGCTCACAGTGCACATCTGGATTAGCAGTGGCCACTCAACTTCAGATTGGCCACATATGCACAGCCTGCCTTCGGCCAGGGCAGACCAGATGGGGAGCAGAGATCCTCCACCCCAGCTGCCGTCCTGTGTATGAAATATCGCAGACCTAACCCCTGGAAACCCCTCTCCCTCAGCTGTGGCACATGCTTAAATTGCAACCTGCCTCTTGCCCTTCTGTGAGCTGGTCCAGCACCCACATGCCTGGCAAAGCTGTGACTCTTCTGTCACTGCTGTGCTGGAGTTTTCAGAGTCACAATGAGGCCATCAGATCAGCAGCCAGGTCAAGCGGGCGGTTCACGGGAACGTGCACGGGCTTTAATGCCAGATGCCCTGGGATTAGTACACTGACTCTACTCTCACTAGCTCTGGGTTTGTAGACAAATCTAGCTGCTAAAAAAAAAAAAAAAAAAAAAAAAAAAAAAAAATCTAGCTGCTTCCCTTTCCTTATGAGGAAAGGCAGTGTTGAACACAGTTCAGGGCTGTTATGAAGAAAAGAAACACTGTATACAAGAGCTTGGTGCAGAGTGGACAACTGTAGCCTTTTTATTATCTTCTAAAATATCTTTGCTTCTATGCCCTCTTCTCCATCTGGTGCTTGGACTATTGCAGTATCCACCCTGGGGGGCTCCCTGCCTGTAGTCTTGCCCCTTCCCATCCTTCCTCCAATGCGGCCAAAGAGATGTTGCTTAAAACCTAGACACAATTATGCTACTTTCCTGCATAAATCTCCACAAGAGATCATAGAACGCACTTTGTGAGTGAATATCAAGAAGTGGACATTGACGGAGAAAGCAGAGCTGAGGGAACCTAGTTTTCTAAATACCTTCCAAGGACTTGCCCTCATGGGTCACCGCCAGAGCTTGCCACAATTCTATCTTCCATGGATTATTTGATTCAACAAGCATCCACTGAGCACTTATTCCATGGGAAACACTGCACTAGGCGCTGAGAATACAGCCATCCCCCAGATTTTTCACAGTTTCAGTTACTCCAGGTCAGAAAATATGAAATGGAGAATTTCAGAAGTAAACAATTCGTCAGTTTTAAATTGCATGCCATTCTGAGTAGCGTGATGAAATCTTCCTCCTTCCCAATCTGCCCCACCTGGATCCCCACCCATAGGCACCGTTTGCTCCTGACATGCAGCCACTGCCATCATCCATGATCCAGGGTCACCGGGAGCAGGTCATCCTCTCTCTGACGTATCGTCAGAAGGTCAGTAACAGCCTAAGCCTGCATCACAGTGCCTACATCATTCACCTCACTGCCTCTCATCCTGTGGGTATTTTATCATCTCACGTCATCATCAGAAAAAGAAGGGTGAGGGGACTTCCCTGGCGGTCCAGTGGTTAAGACTCTGCGTTTCCACTGCAGGGGGCACGAGTTCCACCCCTGGTTAGGAAACTAAGATCCCGCATGCAAAAACAAAAAGAGCAAGGAAGTGAGTAGAATACAATATTTTGAGAGAGAGACCACATTCACATAAATTTGACTATAGTATATATATTGTTATAAATGTTCTATTTTATTAATAGTTATTGCTGTTAATCTCTCAGTGTGCCTAACTTATAAATTGAACTTTATCACTGACATGTATGTATAGGAAAAAACATAGTATATATAGAGTTCAGTGCTATCCTTGGTTTCAGGAATCCTCTGAGGGCCTTGGAAAGTATCCCTGCAGATAAGGGGGTCTACTGTACAGAAGTGAAGAAGGTAAATTCCCTGTCCCCAAAGTGTAAGAGCCTAGAGGTCCACAGGTAAATGTCGAGGTGCCCTGAGGCACCACAAATATAACAGATTAGGAGCTCCGCGGAGGGGGTCGGTCAATCCACTAGGGATGTTCAAAAAGCATCTTCATGGAGGTGATGCTCTGTGGTTGTAGGATAACGTCAGCCCCCTCCTTGAGAAAGCAAAAGATTCATCAGAAATGTGTCTTCCTCGAAGAAGAGAATCAGCTTTTAATTAAAAGGAGCCTGTGAGGCGAATCACTTGGATTAAAAGTACTTTGTTATTCAGATGCTGGGCTGTAAAATATTTTAGGGTATGTTGATAAGGAAGCAAGAAATGCTTTTGCCCATTTCTAAACCTAAAGCAACAGGGAGCCCTGTTCCTATTCCAACACGCTCGATCTGTGAAGGATGGATTAACAGGTGTTCCCACACAGAGAGCACAGGGCGGTCATTAGCTCTAAAACCCCAGGGTTACCCAGAAGCCTCCATCGCATTTGCTAAACTCTCAGCTCCTGAGCACCAGCCCCCAGAGAGAGATGCAGCAGGAATGGGCTGGGGTCAGGCTTTCACACTTCCAGCAAAGTCCCCAAGGCTTTCCAAGGCAAAAGGTGCACAGGTCACACTTCGAGAACTCTGGAAGAGGGGCAGGGTGTGGCATGGATGAAAGCAAGGGTGTGTGGGATCACACTGGTGTCTTCAAGGACTGGCAAACCGTTCCAAATGGGAGGCCAGGGAGTTCAAGCTGAAGACCACAGCTGGGGGTGGGGTGGAGGGGACCAAGGAGCGTCCATGGAAGAGAATGGAAAAGATGCCTCTAAATTCAACGCTGAGCAGTGCGGTTCAGCAGCTTCCCAGGAGGGGCGGGGTCTCCCCTGCAGCCACAGTACGTTGCCCCTCCCCCAGCAGAGTTCAGATCCCAGATCCCGTGAGGTTTCTTGCTCACTTTTTTTTTTAACATCTTTATTGGAGTATAATTGCTTTACAATGGTTAGTTTCTGCTTTATAACAAAGTGAATCCGTTATACATATACATATGTTCCCATGTCTCTTCCCTCTTGCGTCTCCCTCCCTCCCACCCTCCCTCTCTTGTTCACTCTTGAGGCCCACGTTGTCACAGAAATGGATGTGGTTTATTCTGAATCAGAAGCCTCTCTCCCTTCCAGCCCTCCACAGCCCTCTTTCCCTGGATCGATGGGATTAGAAACGGCTGATTTAATTAGTCCAGTTGCAGTTTCACTTTATTACTTTCTCATTTACAGTGAAATAACGGGGAGCAAGCAAAAGGCATTTGTCATTATCTAAGGAACCGAGGAGGCTGGTGAGGATGCCAATTTCTCGACTGAGCTGCAGCCCTTAGCTCCAGGCAGACCAAGGAAGTCACTGCCTTTCCAGGAAAATCAGGATTTGTGACAGTTTGTGGAGTCCCAAGACCTCAGTGTTTCTAATGATCACCCAAGGGACCTGAGTGGGAAATCTGCTTCTGCCGCTTTGTGTGTGACGATGGACAGGTCGCTGACCTCGCTGACTGAACCTCCAACGCATCTCTGCATTTGAGTCACCTCTGGAGAATTTCTACATCAGGATACCAGGTGCTGGCCCAGTGATGGTGATTCTTTGGGTCTGTGGGGGGCCCAGGAGTCCGCCTCCTTAGACGAAGTTCAGGTGATTCTGATGCACGCTGACACTGACAGCTCCTCAACTGTGCATATACAGCCTTTGGTCCCAATGGGCCACCCTGACCTCATTGCTTATACTCACCCTCACATACATCATAGGTGTTGGCTGCAGAGAAATTCTCACCAGTGTCCAAAGGCCCCATCTCTTCCCACTTCCACCTACACATGCTGTCCCCCCACCGAGGGTTTCCTTTTCCTCCTCCACCACCACTTTATTCTCCAAATGGCAAACTCTTCCTCCCTATAAAAGCCCCAAACAAGTATTACCACCTCCATAAAGCTCACCCTGATTCTCAGAGACAGACCCTCTCACACTGTCCCCTGTGCACACAGAGCATTTTGTACAGCTCTTTCTAAGAGTACACATTGAATTACATATACTTTTTTCAAGTCTTCACCCAAAACAGATCATGAGATCACTGTAATTATATTCTGTTCATTTCAGTATCCCCAGAACCCAGAAAAGTGTCTGACACCCGGTAGGTATTCAAAACGTGTATGTCTGAGGAGAGAATCAATCAATCAGTCAATCAATTCATTTTGAGCCAATCTCATTGTCTATGAAGCCCCAGCTCTCAGCTTAGGAATGATAAAATGTATAGTTGTCTAAGTGATGTGATTTCAGAGAGATCAATAACTCACTCGATGCCGCAAAATAGCTTCCCTCAAATCCTGTTATGGTGCATGAAATTCTCACCATTAGTTTATACTCATTTAATTCAACAAGTATTGATTTTGACAAGAACTGTACGAGATCAACTTGAAATTGCAGTTGGACCCTGTCTAGCATGCCCATCTGAGAGAAGCACTGGAGAGCTACTCTTCCTATGGAGGGAAATACTTAACCGTGGAAGGTTTTCATGAAGAGTTTCTGGCTCTTGGAGAATTGGTGGCCCTACTTTCTGAACGAAGGGAGAGCACGGGAGAAGGAACAGACGAAGTGGGTAGAAGGGGATAAGGAGTTCTCTCAGGGGCATCACTTGGGGAATCTATGGTACGTTCTCAGAGAAGGTGGCCGGTAGGTGATGGATACAAGCCTCTGCAGCTCAGAGGAAAAGTGTCCTGGGATTTTATGATTGAGGGAGTCACCCAAGCATAGGCAGGTCCACAGCATGCAATGGGGTAGATGACATCACACAAGGAAAGGCTGCAGCATAAGAAGGAAAAACAGCCAAGGACCAAATATAGGGGAAATCTCATAGTGGAGAGAACTTAAGGCACCTGACATCTGGCTAAGCTCTTAAGTATAATATCATCATCTTGCTCAATTACCATTTGCTGAATGAATAAATAAATAAAGTGAATGGATGAATTTTGTGTTGTAAATACTATCATTATTTCCATTTTCTTTTTAAATAAAAAGATTGTAAATAAATAGGCAATTACAATTTTGTGTGCTTAGTGCTAAGATGAAAATAGCACAAGGTACTGAAGGACACTGGAGAAAATGGCCCCAACTCAGACTCGGGGTCAGGGCAGCCTACCTAGGGCACAACAGATGAATAGGAGTTAGTCTATCAGGAAAGAGGGGATAATATACTAGGAAAATGGATCTAATATAATGTTTCCCAAAATAGGGAGTATGTGCCACCAGAGAAGACAATTTTAGGTAATGTGGGGAGAATCTCTCTTTTTTTATTTCAATAGTTCTACATTTATTTTCCTGTGCATTAGAAAAAAATATGCATACACACATACACATGTGTTCAGTACATTAAACCCATGCTTTTGCACCTATAATAGTTAAGGGAAAACCTACTTTTTAAGTAACAGTTCATCTTTAAAATAAATATTAACAAAATAACGGTACAGGTGGTACCGGACTACGGCAAAACCGTGAAGGTGATACTTGAGTACCTGGAGCTTTGGAAGCACTGAGCAAAGGCAGGGAGATGTTAAACAGCACGGAGCAGGTAAGCGCTACAGGCAATTTACACTGATGAAGTCATAAACTAGATGGGGGAGTGCTGTGCGGACAGTTCTGGGTGCTTTGGAAGGGACCACATCATGCAAGCCTTCAAACACTTGCCAAATAGCTTGGGATTTCTCCTGAGAGCGGAGCAGCAGGGAGAAGACAGAGTCAAGGAATTTGCCAGGATTTTTGTTTAAGCAAAAGGGACACTCAGTCCACACTTCAAGAGTCTTGAGAAATGCCTGCCAGCTCAAACAATCAGAGATGCAAGCCAAGATAAACCTACAGGGATATTCAGGGTAGCATCATCTATGATGGCGAAAAGCTACAAACAAGCTAAATGTGGGACAAAAGATTGGGTACAAAGCAGCAGATCCATGCATGAAGGGTGCAGCCATCAAAGTCATTTTCAAAAATATACAATAACGTGGGAGAAATGTTCACACATGAAGTTAAGTGAAAGATCTAGATACAAGTCTGTATATTCGGCAGGATCTATAGATACATATTCATTACAGGAAAAAAACTGGAAGGATATACATACACAAACACACACATATATATTATAAATATAACAGTGTTTAGAACTGATGATATGCTTACAAGTTTTTTAAACGTTCAGATTCTCTAAAATTTCTACCACAAATAGTATTTCATTTATTTATTTTTCTTTCATTTCTTTGATCTATTTTTATTCAGGGGGTAAAAAAAGCTGTTTTTAAGAAGAAAAAGACATTTTCACCAAGGTGGTGCTGAAAGAAATCCCTTGCTCTCCAAAACGGAGCCCAAAGCAAAGGCTCCAAAGGCCAAGAAAGCAGTGATAAAAGGCGTCCACTCAAAAAAAAACAAAGACCCACACGTCACCCACATTCCATCAGATAAGACCCGGCAGCTCTCAGGGAAGCCCAAGTTTAAAAAAGCCCCTCTGAGAAAACCACAATTCAAAAAGAGTCATGTACCAAAATGTTCATTGCAGGTCTATTTACAATAGTCAGGTCATGGAAGCAACCTAAGTGTCTGTCGACAGCTGAATGGATAAAGAAGATGTGGCACATATATACAATGGAATATTACTCAGCCATAAAAAGCAACGAAATTGAGTTATTTGTAGTGAGGTGGATGGACCTAGAGTCTGTCATACAGAGTGAAGTAAGTCAGAAAGAGAAAAACAAATACCGTATGGTAACACATATATATGGAATCTAAAAAAAAAAAAGGGTTGTGAAGAACCTAGGGGCAAGACGGGAATAAAGACACAGACCTACTAGAGAATGGACTTGAGGATACAGGGAGGGGGAAGGGTAAGCTGGGACAAAGTGAGAGAGTGGCATGGACATATATACACTACCAAATGTAAAATAGCTAGCTAGTGGGAAGCAGCCGCATGGCACAGGGAGATCAGCTCGGTGCTTTGTGACTACCTAGAGGGGTGGGATAGGGAGGGTGGGAGGGAGGGAGATGCAAGAAGGAAGAGATATGGGGACATATGTATATGTATAACTGATTCACTTTGTTCTAAAGCAGAAACTAACACACCACTGTAAAGCAATTATACTCCAATAAAGATGTTTAAAAAAAAAGGAGGGGAAAATGGATACTACTTAACAAAAATCACTAAGGACAAATACAAAACTAATGTAGGGCTGATATTCAGCTGGTTCTTATCATAACAGCCAGGCACGTTGTCTGTTCTGTTCAGTTGTTCAGTCTGTTGGTAAATATTTAGAATATTACTCCTGAAAATAATCAAACAGATTAATTGCTGTAGTGGATAGAAAATGGATGGATGGGGTTCAAAGGTACTATGTAGACTTTTTATAAATCTTGTTATTTAATCACCGTGTTCCTCTTCAAAATAAATTAAACAAATAATTTTTTAAACAAAAATAAATTAATTAATTAAATAAAAAATTAATAAAAAAGCCCCTCCGAGAGGAACAAACTCAACCATTATTCTATCACCAAACTCCCCTGACGACGGAGTCAGCCACAAACAAAATCAAAGACAACTACATGTTCACGTCCACTGCAGACGTCCAGGCCAACAAGCACCAGATCCAACAAGCTGTGATAAAGCTCGATGACCTTGACAAGCCAGGGTCAACCTCTTGATTGGGTCTGATGGAGCGAAGAGGAGGACATTCGATTGGCCCTGGATGCTTGGGGTGTTATCACCAAAACTGGGATCATCTAACCTGGCTCTGTCACCTCCAAAGACAAAGAAGAAAAAGGAAGTCACAGAGGAATATTCGCTGTTGCCCCTGTAATAATCTCCCAGGAAAACGAAAAAAGAACGGATCTTGTGACTAATTTTAAATATCAGAGCGTGTGTTCAAATTCCCTTTTATAGTCACTACCTTTTTGTCTCCTGCCGGCTGAGTGCTAATACAAGGCACTGGGCTTTTGTTCCTGTAATACTGAGCTTGTCTTCATCAATAACGGTGTGCCAGCACCCTTTTCTGAATCAAAACTGGGGCCGTGGAAGAGGAGGATTTCTGATTAAGCCCCAGTGTTTGTCCTGTACAAATGAACTTTCCAAGTGGGACAGAGAGAGAGAAAATGAGAATACAATATAAAGGAAAAAACTATTTTCTTTATACTCCAGCTAATTCCTTTAATTATCTGATCCTACTTAAGTAATGAACTAAAATGGAGTTAAGGCTTGTATTTGTACTTTTTTAATGTTGTCCTTTTCCTCTTCATTCATTACTTGAATCGTAGAATCTCAGGGTTGTGAGAGGCCCACAAGCTCATCTAGTTCAATCCTTTCATTTTGCAGAAGGGAAACCAAGGCTCAGTGCTGGACTGATTCAGAATTTAGTAAAGGAAATAGTACAAAGACAAGAATAAGGAGGAACAGCTGGGATGTAGTGAAAACTATGATACAGTTTGAAATAAAGCAGAATTCCAATATTCCTTAGCCACGTAACCCTCATAAATTTCTTACCGCCACTGAGACTGAACTCTACAAATATAAATGGGGATAATATCACCCATTGAGTGAATGTCTGGAAAATAGTGGGCCAGGGCTGGGCGTACAGTTGGGTCTCGATATTGGCCACATGCCGTACAATGCATGTGACACACACGCGTCATACGTCATTGCACGTTGACCGTGAGGTCAGGAGTGGCAATTATCATCCCCTTGTTACAGGCTAAGAAGCCAAGTTTACATAGCTAGAAAGTGGCAGAGTCGGTATTCACACACAATCACAAAATCAGGAATAGGAGTTGTTAAATGCTATTATACCCTGTGCACCTCAGTAAGTCCTACTTCTTTATACTGATTTTAAATCAGTAGTGAAAGCACTATAAAAATTGCCAAGTGCTCAGAATTTAAGGAATGACCATTTTTTTCAAAATATCCAAAGTGGTGGGGGTCCTTCTCGGAGTCAAAATCGATCTGAATCAGCAGTTTCATCTCTAGAATGCTCTGCTAAGTGATAACTCAGGCTCATTTCAAGCGGTTTCTCAAGGTCATTTGATTATAGTTCCGAACATACAGATCATCTGATTGCCTTGGCATAAGTACATGCAGGACCGACAAGGTCCTGGGTATGAAGTAGAAAAATGTAACTCCTAGAGACAGCTGCACTAGCGGTCTGGAACCCCGCAGTCCCACTGCTGACTCCACCACTTACAGCCCTCATGACCAAGGACATGCTCATCAACCGTGCTGAGGCTCAGTTTCTGCATCCATAAAATGAGGACTGATATTCAAAACAGGCAACATAGTATCGTCCCATGAGCCTTAGCCAGATACTGACAAATTTAAATTGGAAGCTCAAGATTCTCTGGTCCAGGGGTCACAAACTCAAATGCCTATAGGTGCTGGGCAGATAATAAAATGAGTGAAACAAACTTAGTGTTAGATGACAGGGAGTGGTGGGGATTGTGGTGAACTAAGGATGCTCACTGAGAGAACTGCTGACTTCCAGCTTTGCACGGAAATAGGGGCTCAGGAATTCTAGATTTCTCCCATTATCAGTGGAAGGCAGAAATTTCTTTTTTTTTTTACATTTTTATTGAAGTATAGATGATTAACAAGGTTGTGCTAGTTTTAGGTGCAGCAAAGTGAATCAGTTATACATATACATGTATCCACTCTTTTTTAGACTCTTTTCCCATACAGGCCATTAGAGTATTGAGTAGGGCTCCCTGTGCTATACAGTAGGTCCTTATCAGTTATCTATTTTATAGATAGTAGTGTGTATATGTCAGTCCCAATCTTCCAGTTTATCCCTCCCCCCTCTCCCCACCATTAACCATAAGATTGTTTTCTACATCTATAACTCTATTTGTTTTGTAAATAAGTTCATTTGTGCCATTTTTTTAGATTCCGCATCTAAGCAATTATCACACAATATTTGTCCTTCTCTGTCTGACTTACTCAGTATGACAATCTCTAGGTCCATCCATGTTGCTGCAAATGGCATTATTTCATTCCTTTTTATGGCTGAGTAATATTCCATCATATATATGTACCACAATGCCTTTATCCATTTCTCTGTCGATGGACATTTAGGTTGCTTCCATGTGTTGGCTATCGTAAATAGTGCTGCAATGAACACAGGGGTGTATGTATAAAACCTATTCTGAGTTTTAAATGCTGATAATTAAAGTATTTTAGGGACCATATAGGCCAAACAGACATTTGTGAGGGCTAGATTTGTCCTTTGGGCCGATGGTTCATGACCTTTGAGTCTAACCCATCTCCCTCCCAACCCAGGCAAGGACACTGAGACTCTGTGAGGTGAAGGTGGCCTGTCACCACCAGGACCAGAATCCACATGTCCTGTCACGCAGTTCTGGGCTTTTCCATAGCAGAGCTGCTTCTTTGATTCTCTGGAGTGGACTGGAAAAGGGAGATTACAAATTCAACATAGCAGCAAGAAAACTCAGATGCCCCACTCTCCTCCCTGGCCAGGTCATTTGGTCAGAGTACAAGGCAGAAAAGAGATGATTTGCTTCCTGGTCTTCTGGCTGTGAGGTAAGCAGTGGGAGGAAAGAAACACTGGACTCGTGTCAGGGTTCAGAGAGATTTCATTCTCTTTCAGACACTGATGTATCTGCATATTCATCAAGTCTCAATCATTATTCTAATAATGCCCACCATTGCTGCTCTATTTTCTCAGGTGTTACCTCTTATCTGCTGAGCAAAGAATACCCCCAAAGGGCTGTACTTCTTCCTCCCCAGAAAGATAGGCTGTTGCCAAGAGAACCAGCTTCAAAAGTCAGAACCATGGAGAACAGAAGGCATCAGGTTACACAGAAACAATTATGCCCAAGACCCTAATTGGATTATTAGCAGCCCAAAATTCAGCTTTAAGCAATTATCTACTCCACGCCTATGAAAAAATAAAGCACAAGTCATTTCTTGACTGTCCTTCCTAGCGAAGGAGAGGAAAAGATTCTTCTTGCAATGTGTGGAAGAGTTTCTACTAATGAGGCAGAAAACAAATTCTTGGAAGAAAAAAATTGCATATATCCACACAACCCACTGGTGACTCTTCTTCCATTATTAAAAGGTTTTTTAAAAGATTGAAGAAAGCAAGTAATTTAAATCTCTAGTCATAGCCCAGTTATATTTCTGTATCAAGGTCTGCAAAAGATCAGATAATCCTTTTCAGATTTCCCAAATGACTTCTTATCTCCTGTGAATCACCAGAGCTTCAGTTCAATACAGCATGGATGGATTTCAGACCACCCATATGTCAGTCCCTGTGCTGGCTCCAGAGGTGAGGAGGACTGATTGGTAAGACCTCAAGAAGCTGAGTCTTCTGAGCTCAGAGCTTAGGGGTGAAGAAGCTGACACCAAATCAGCTTATCACAGGACAATGCAACACGTGTGAGTCTGAACGTCTACACTAAGTTCTGTGGAAACAGAGGATCAAACAACTAGCAGTATCTGGGAAAGTCAAGGAAGGCTGCATGGAAGAGGTGACATTTATGGTCATTGAAGGATGAGTAGGAGTTTGCCAAAGAGACAAGGTAGTAGATTGTCATCATGAGCAGAGAAGACAAGTAATATATGGTCACAGGTGTGAAAATCCTTCAGGAGACCCTGTGCAGTTGGTGATGGGGTCCTCTGGGGCACAGGGTGGAGTGCAGCACCTGTGATTTTCTGTAAAGTGTTTTCATCTCATTATTTTATTTTATCCTTAAAATAGCCCAGAGCCCATGAAGCCAGGACTTGTAAAGAGCCAGGCTCTGGAGTGAATACTTTGCATTTATCATTTAATTTAATCTTCCCATCAGGGCTTTGCAGGGGATATCCTTCCTATCCCCATTTTGCAGACCAGATTCCAAGGCAGCAGGCCATTAGTTACCTGCCCCAGGTCAAAGCAGGAGAGATGGGATTCAGACCCAGGCACTGTGGCTCCAAGCGCCACACTCTTCACCATGCACCTGCCGTCGCGTGGCCCAAGGTGATCAGTTTCCAGCAAACCCACACAGCCTACAGTCTCTATGGAGAGCAAGAGTTTGGGCAAATAGGCGCCAGATACCACCGGTGGCTGTGACATTTCAAATCACTGGCTTTTCTTCCTTCCCTGCACACAGGCCTGGGGATTACATATCAACCAGCACAGCAGCTCTGCTGGAAATTCTCCTTGTCAACTTATTAGAGCCACCCTCAGACATGAACTGATACACTTTCCCCAGGACGTTTTAATTTAATTATTTCTTCCCAACCTTGGCCTCACCCTCCCCCCCGTCACACACACCAGCACCACCCATCTCTAAACCTCTTAAAAGTGGAAGGTGGGCCAACTCAGAAGCAGAGGGTGAATTTGAATCCCAACTTCGCATTTTATTAACATCTCAGGAATGGAGATCTCTTGGCTATAAAATGGGATTTATCCATTCAACACATATTTATTGGGGACCTATAATGTGCCAGACACATAGAACTCATGGTCAGCAAAATGAACCTATTCCTGCCTCACAGAATCTACAATGTAGCAAGAAAGAAAAGCAATGAAATCAATCACTGCGATCAATTTGATAAGCATTCAGTCAGAGGAAGCATGATTTTTAGAGCCGGGAGGGTGATATTTCCAACTCATCCAGGGTGTTGAAAGCAGACCTACATCCAGTGCCTGGGAGCATTTTGGAAGAAAAGTGGTGGAATCAGGAGGCTGTGGAAAGAGGAGAGGCTTTAGATTCAGACGAGATCAGGTGCCACCGTTCACTGGACACACTTTTCCTCACCTATAAAATGGGTATAGCAGCAAGATCTACCTCTCACATTTGTTCTTTTTTTGGGGGGGCGGGGAGAACTAAATAAGATAACGTCTGTTCCAAATCTGGAACATACTGGATTTTCAACCTGTAGTCATTCCTGTCCTCTGTGCCCATGAGTGCAAATGACAGCACCAGCCCCATACTGCAAGGCCTGAGCTTGGAGCAGTATCAGGACACACACAGTCACCAAGTCACTCTTTTAATCAGTCCCTTGTAAGCATAGTAAACCCAAAAATATACACGAAGCAGTGTGAGAAGCAAAGAGGCCTGAATAAAAATATAGAAGAAATCTGGTTCCAGCCACAACCGGGGACCAACTTCCCTGGGCCTCTCTGGTCAATCTTATTCTCACCTGCCAACAGGACAGTAATATCTACACCAATCGTCCCATTAATGGTATAATGGTAATCGTCCCATAATGGTAATTAATGGTATAAAGATCAGAATCTGATGAAACAAGTAAATGACAAGCCGTGGAAAGCCATTCAGGTAGAAATGATTAATGCTCTTATAACTGTCATGATTCTTATTGTTCAGAGGCTGGACCATGGTCTTAAATGGAGTTTATGATAAATCGTGGTGATGATGTGCCCACTTTCCTTACCATGGGCAAAATAGAAAGATCATGGTCATCACAATCAGAAGACAAAGATTAGAATCCTATCTTGGTCACTTTCAGCTGTGTGACCTTGGTGATGTGAACTAACCTCTCTGAGCCTCCAAGACTTCATCTGCAAAATGGGGAAGAGCAATACATTCTCCATAGCATAGTGTTCTGAGGAGTAAAAGAGCCCACGTCAAGTTCCTGAAATATCCTAGGAGCTCCATTAACATGTGAATCCAGGTGAGCAATGTCAGCTTCCCCCCCCCCCGCCCCTCGGAAGCCTGACTCCCCAGCTTCTTGGTGATCCCACATAGCCAAGCGTTTCCTGACCCCCAAATCGTGCTCATCTCCAGGGAAGTTGCTCTCTGAGATCCTGCCAGCATCGCGGAAGTTCTACGCCATCGACAGCTGGCCCCTCAGGCTCCTTCCTCTTCCCCTCAGCATCCTCCTTTCCCCTCTCAGGAAAAGGTCTCCCTTCTCCTGTCTAAGTCCAGCCCCTCAACCCACACGCTCAGGCCCTACTGGTCCAAACTGGCTCCACAAGGCAGCAGCACTCTCTTAAAGGGCCCTCCCTCCACCTAACCAGCCTCAGAGGGTCTTTACTTCCACCTTCTTCTAAGCTCCTCCATCACAGCTCAGTCTTATCTGTTGCTAATGACAGAACCCATTTCTTGCCTTTCAGCCTAATTCCTTTGGGCTTGTACTTCCAAGCTGTTTCTTTCTGTCTCGCTCCTTCATCCTGGCTGCGATGCTCAAATTCCTTATGGCTCCAGGAAACCACAGGACTGCACTGACCACTGCCCACACACGTATCCAATAGCACCGTGGTCCTGCTCCCCTGGGAGGAGAGTTCTGACAACTCCCACGCTTCATCTGGGACCCTGCTCCCTCATCAAATGTCTTCCACTTACAACCTAAGCATGCTGATTACTGCGCTTCTAATTACTTAAAATCTAGCACATTAACAAAGATTTAACTAAATTTCAAGACACCAGGGATGGCAAGTCACCAGGGATGTCCATCTGAACGCTGAAACAAGGAACCATCCTGGCCATGAAGATTCTGTGGGGTCAGAAGGCTGACAGAGAAGGAGGTCCTCCTGTCCAGAGCTGCAGGTAGCTCTGAAATCAAGAGCCAATTTGGAGTCTAGCGTGAGAGGGGACCAGAACTCTGGGAGCCAGAGGAGAGTCTGGCCAGCCTGAAAGCTGAGGGCAGGACCAGAAGAAGACATCAGAGCCAGCGGAGGGGCTGCGAACTCAGGAGCTAAATGCAGGGAGCGAGAGGCCAGACAGCTAAGTGACCGGGTGGGTACGAGCCAGCCTGCTGCCCACGTGGCCGCCTTGGTGTACTGCCTGAGTAAGAAGGTTTCATTTACGAGGTCAGAGATGCGCGTGGACAGCCTCCTCATTGTCAACCCCAGTGGTCACTTCCCAGGACTCTTCCTCCTCAAATGCCACACGGCTTGATCCCACTCGCCATCCCCGACCACCCTTCCTACCTGAACCTCTCCCCTCTTCGGCATCCTCCCCGATTCTCTGCTTCTCTGGATTCAGTTTTCACGTCCTCTCCTCTTCTTTTCCTACACTTTCCCACTGTCAGTAAGATCACCAGGTTAGTAAGCAGAAGAACCAGGACACTGTCTTCCAACGGCCAGAGGCTCTGCCTGTCCCACAGGTGTTGTCGTAGTACAGACAAAAAGCAGCTAAGAAACCAAGACCGTTTGCTGTTTAAAATTCATCAAACACTTACTGGGTCTGGATCTATGCCAGGTGTGGTGGATAATTCTGAAGCCCTCAAGGAGCTTTAGATTAGAAGGTGGCTGGAGGGTGGACATTTCACAGCAGACACAAGGCTTCCCAACCCTCTGATCTAGAGTCATTTTTAGACCAGCGAGAAGGCGCCTCTCCAGGGTCCTGATGAGTATGTGGGTACCCAGTAATTGTTCCCGCATGCACTTGTACTTTTCTACAGCTGCTGCATGCTCTATCTGCAAAAACTATCAGCCTCACCATCAATCCCCAAGCTTGTATGGTCTCTGAATTATTTAATGCTACATTCCAAGAGGCTGTGAATAATGGAATGGGGTATAAATAATCTTATCTCTGTCTCTACATGCAGAGATTGTGAAGGGGCACCTAAAGAGGCTCTATTCTGCCAGAATCTTACAACACCTGTGCATGATTAAAAGCCAAACCAAATGCCCCCTAGATAACTGCTATTCCCTAGTGGGGGAAAGGAATGAGTAAGTGTCTCATCACATTTCATAGAGAGAGAGAAGCAATTATGTATCAGGTTTCAGGTTCAAGTGCATCTAGGATAATTACAGCACTGCTTTCGAGTTGTATAGAGCCTGACAGATCACCTAGTTCTTTCTGCCTTACAGGGACGGGTAGGGTGGCTTTCCTAATTGACAGACAAGGACACTGCTCCCCAGGGAGACTACCTGGCTAACAAATAGGGTTACAACGATGAAGAAGCAAGCCTGGGGTTTGCGTCTTCTGACTTCCTTGTCAGCAACCTCTCTTTTCCACCTTCCCACCTGGCTATTGGGGCATCACGCAAACATGCCTTTGTCTCCCAGTCATCATGCAGTGTTCACGTGACCTGCCCACATTTCAGGCTTGTCTTCATGTCAGGTAGGTTTTCGTGAGGGCATGGGAAGGGATTCATGTGATTTTCATGCCCCACATTGAGTGTCAGACACTTGCACTATCTACTCAGGTTAATGAGCCACTAAGGTAAAGGAAGGAGAAAAATGAAAATATTCAGGAGATGAAGGGCTCTGTCAATGGGCCCCCGCTAAGCACTATGGTGTGGTAGCAACAAGCTCTGGACCAAGAATCAAGAAATCTAGAAACCAGTTCTGATTCTGCCGCTACCAGCTATATGATCTTGGAGAAGTCTCATCACTGTAAACATCCAACTTCTTATTCAATAAAATGAGATAAATAACAGTTTAGACCCCACAGGGTTGGGGGGGGTGACCAAAATGGGAACCATGTACATTAGTGCAAGTGTTTTATCCCCATCTATGAATGGATGTGCCTAGGATTGTAGTCATGATGCAGGAAGATAAATGCTCATCAGGCCTGGGGCAATTTGGGAGAATTTTCAATCTTCCCAGAGACAAGGAGCCAACACAAAGGCAGAAATGTGAGTTCCTCAAGCCTGCTTCACAGGAATAGTCCATGTTAACCAAAAGTCTTCTGTTGTAAGTCCCCGTCCTCTCCCAATTTCAAAATCTCCATCATAAAAACCTACCTCCCTCGGGCTTCCCTGGCGGCACAGTGGTTGAGAGTCCGCCTGCCGATGCAGGGGACGCAGGTTCGTGTCCCAGTCCTGGAAGATTCCACATGCCGCGGAGAGGCTCGGCCCGTGAGCCCGCTGAGCCTGTGCGTCCGGAGCCTGTGCTCCGCAACGGGAGAGGCCACAACAGTGAGAGGCCCGCGTACCGCAAAAAAAAAAAAAACCTACCTCCCTGGACAAGGATGGAGGAGAATATGGTCAGAAATGATAAAAGCAGTAAACACTCCACTGCAATCTTCACCCTCATTTCAGAAGTGTTTATCCTCAAATTTCTTTCTTCTCTTAGGAGCTCGGAATCTCTTGTGACAACTATCGCCTACCCATGTGTCCCTAAAGGACCCTTTGAATCTGTGTCTCAGTACACATCTTGGGTCCTCCCTCGTGTCCACCTTAACTGGACACCTGACTACCAAAACCACGTGGACACCAACCAGGAGGTGGGTGAACAGCATCTTAAGCTAATTAAGGAAAGCAGGTTATTATAGGGAGGCCCTGTTCAAAAACAAATAAGGAAATCCGGTATGACAGAGAGCTGAAACATCACCTAATTGGGAGAACAACTGCAAAGAACTATTAACCAGAGTAGATTCAGTTCCAGACACCCCACTGCTTAAGTGTCAAGACCAGAATAGCTTCCCAAAGTCTGATCAATGACTCCACTTCCTCTCCAACACTGTGGAAGAGCATCAGGTAGGATGATAAAAGTTATACAAAAGGTGAGGTTTGTTCTCCCTGTTCTAATCCTTTCTCCTCTTCTCTTCCCAGCTTTATTTATTTATTGTGCATTGAACTGTGATTATATCTCTGATATTTCTGTGTGCATCCTGAAGGGAGAAAACTGTATCTCATTTTTCTTTATTTACTCAATGATTCACTGAATATCTCCACACAGGTGATCCACAGACATCTTTAAATCAAAATGTCTAACTGTGAGTTCCTTAACTGTCCCTCATATTTGCCCTTCTTTCGAATACCCTACCTCAGTTGATGGCACTGCAAACACCCTCATCACCAGGCAAGAAGGTGATTAGCCACCCTTGACCCCCCCAACACCTTCATGCCCTACATCCATCAGCCCTAAATCTGATTCGTTTTTGCCTTAGTCTTCAATTAACTCCCTGACATTTGTTGAATTCCTTACGTGTGCCATGCATTCTAGCTCCAGGGAAATCAGGGTGGACAAAATGGACATTATGACCTCATGGGTTCAAATCCAGCTCCATCCCTTACTAGCTTGGGAAAATTACTTATCCTCTGTTTGGCTCTGGGTCCTCATCTGAAAAATGGAGATAAAAATAGTGCCTACTTCTGGATGGATGAATGAATTTTAAAAACTGGTATATACATATGATGGAATATTATTCATCCTTAGAAAGGAAGGAAATCCTATGTCATGCTACAACATGGATGACTTTTGAATTATGCCAAGTGATATAAGCCACGTAAAAAAGGACAAATACTGTTGATTCCACTTAGATGAGGTAGCTAAAGGAGTCGAACTCATAGAATCAGCAAGTAGAATGGTGGCTGCCAGGGGCTGAGGGGAAAGGGCTCTGCGGAGCTGTTATTTAAAGGGTATAGAGTTTCAGTTTTGCAAAATGAAAAAGTTGAAGAGCATTATTGCACAACAGTGTGAATATACTTAAGACTACTGAACTGTGCACTCTAAAATGGTCACGATGCCAAACTGAGAAATCCTGGGATGGATGTAACTTTAAGCATGGCTAGATTCAGGGGCTCAAAGGATGTGGTCAGGGAGGGCCTAGTCCCCATCTGCTGGCTCTGCCTTCCCGGAAGGGTGATGGGGGTATTTCAGGATGGCCTGACCCCAGGGAGCCACTGGCTTTCAGGTGTATGTCCTGTCACAGCCCAGTAATCCCTGCAGAAGGAAAGCCTCTCTCTCCCTGTAGTTCCAATAAAAGTCTCAAGGTTGACTCTGAATAAATAAATAAATAAATAAATAAATAAATAAATAGAATGGTCAAGATGATAAGTTGTGAATTGTGTCTTTTTCACCACAAGTTAAAAATTTTTAAATCAACCTAAGAAAATAGTGCCTATCTCGCAGGACTTTCATGAAGATTCAATACGTGAGCTAATACGTGTGCAGCACTTGGAGCACCGTAAGTGTTCATAGCAAGTACCATGTGTGTACAAATGTGTATACAAGTGCTCATTGTAATAAACGATACTAAAGAATAAGGGCTCCCCCTGTGCCCTGGTGACCTTACACATAGGCACAGAAACCAGGCAGGCAAAGCCTCAAGCCACAGCCCATCTGAGTCTTGGCAGAAAGAAGAACCTGACGATGGGAGGCGTCTAAGAAGCCACTACAAATTCATCTCCACTCACTCCCCATCCCCCCTGGGAAGCTGTTAGGAGATAGTTTCTCATGACTTCTGATGAGATATGAGACTCTTCACCCCTCCCCCTTCCCACACAGCTGCACTCAGCAGGGAGTGTCCCACCACTTTGCTACGTTGTCATCTGGGCCCTGTGGCTTTGGCGTTCTCCTTCTGGGGCGTGGGACAGGGATCTGAGTAGCTAGCGGGTGGCTTGGGCTCCTCTTCGTTTCACTGTCTATGTGCGTAATAAACTGTCTCCATCTAAACATGGACGATTGTTATCTTGACTGGACAAGTCTGTCAGCCTTTGCCCTTGGCCTTGTGCTCAACAAAGAGAAGGAAAGTGTCTTGTATAATAAAGAGACTAACAGAGGGACTGTCCACATCAAGAGCATCCATAAGAGGCTCTCCATGGACTGCCCCACATTTGACCCATCAGCAAATACCATCACTTCCGCCTTTAAAATACACCATCTGGTCTCTCCTCCTCTACTTGTGGTCCCTCCCGTGAGGTTTCCTAGAGGAACCAGGGCAACCTTGTAAATATACAGAGAATCGTGTCATTTCCCTGCTTCTTGCTCTTCAAAGACTTCCAGTTATATCAAATAAATGCCATTCTTAGCAACGCCCTACGAGACCCTTCACGACCTGGCTTCTACCTACATCTACAGGCTCTGTCAAGAGCTAAGCTCTTGCCACACAGGCTTCTTCTGGCCCATCAAACACGACAAGAACGTTTTGCACCGTAGAGCCTTTGCACACGCAGCCCTTCCCCTTCTGGAGCTGAGGAGAAGAGAAGATGACAGAAGACAAAATCCTGAAGGAGTCCTAAGAATAGGAAGCACGTGATGAGCAGGTGGAGATGTGGGGCCGTAACTCAGAGAGTGGTGCCGGGAATCCAGGTGAGGAGAGCACCTCAGGAAGGAGAGCTTAGTGGACTCCATGGTCTGATGGGAACTCACGTGGGACGAGGCTCACGGTGTTCAACGATCCAGCACGATGCGAGGCCACTGGTGGCCTTATTGTGAGCAGCCCTGGAGAGACGGGGGGTCGAGGCCAGCCCGCGGGGCGTCAGAGAAAACCAGTGAGAACCAAGTATGAGGAAAGGCTGGAGATGAGGATGAAAAGGGAAACTAACAAGAATGACGTTGTGAGACGGCAGGAGAGGATAGATTCCAGAGAACAGCAGAAGCAGCAGCCTGGGAGGAAAGGAAGATGCTCGAGAAACGAGTAAGAGAGGAGAGGGGGTGCTTTTAGACGTCCCCCTGTCTTTTTTCTCAAACGCCACACTGAACTTCTCATGGTTCAACCAAATGCATCACACTGGCCTTCTCTGCACTTTTTTTTTTTTTTTTTTGCGGTACGCGGGCCTCTCACTGCTGTGGCCTCTCCCGTTGCGGAGCACAGGCTCCGGACGCACAGGCCCAGCGGCCAAGGCTCACGGGCCCAGCCGCTCCACACCATGTGGGATCTTCCCGGACCGGGGCACGAACCCGCATCCCCTGCATCGGCAGGCGGACTCTCAACCACTGCGCCACCAGGGAAGCCCTCCTCTGCACTTTTGCTCAGACTCTTTGTTAAGAATATCCTTCCTGAGACTTCCCTGGCCGTCCAGTGGTTAAGACTCTGAACTTCCACTGCAAGGGGCGCGGATTCGATCCCTGGTCAGGGAACTAAGACCCCACACGCCGAGCACCTAGCCCCCCCCCACAAAAGTCCTTCCTACTCTCCTTTGCCTACCTGCTCCTAGTGACTTTACGTGCACACTTTGAAGACCCCCTCTTCCCACTTGGGTGACGTATTTCTCCTCTTAATTCCCCAAACCTACCTTTCATAACTCTATCACTGCATGTGTCAATTTGTTTTATATTTACAATCTTAGCAATCTGTTTCCATCATGAATGCATGAACTCTCTGTGGGTAGCATGCTAATCCTATTTAGGTCTGCATCCCCAGGGATGTCTAACATAAAATGGGCACCACTGTAAACATTTGCTGAACGACTAGAATTAGCGGCCCTGCACTGAGTCACAGCTTTGCGATTTGTTTTTCCCCTGAATAGTTTTAAGCAAATTGTTCCATCTCTTTGAGCCTCGGTTACTTACACTATATATAAGGAGACCAAACCCAACTGAGCATTGAAGGAATCGAATGTAATATTGATCATGATAGTGCTTTCGAAAAACATGATTACAATGATCACATGATTACAATATGATGTATTACCATCCGTCACTGTTACGTCTTAGGGGGAGCTGTTCCTTTAAACTTAATCAGTTCTAACAGGAGTATCCACGATGTTAATGAGTTTCGGGTTTGGTTTTTGGGAAATTGGAGAGGTGGTGGTGTGGTGGATTGACGCCTGGAATTGGACTCAAGTTCCTAAATAGACTTGGGACTCAAAGCGAATCACTTAATTCATCAATTTGATTAGTTATAAATACTTACTGAGCACCCACCAGGCATCAGGCACTGGGGATGCAGAAGTGAGAAGGTTCTGTTCCCACCTAGAGAGAGAGAAACTTGCACATCAGCGGTGAGAGTTCAATATCTCACGGTAACGGCTGGGATAGAGGTGGGAGACGGCAGAGCAGTAGCACCGTGGAAGGAGAAGGAGGCAGTCAGAGAGCCTTCCCAAGGAGAGCTGGGGGTGCATTTGAGCTGCCATTTGGAGGATGGGTGGGACTTGCCACAGAGCCAGGGGAGGGGACTGCAGCATGGGTAAAGGCTGGTGTGTGTGGCAAACAGCCTTCAGGGTGGTCCCATGATCCCCACCTCCTGCTATTCATGCCTTTGGTAATATCCTCCCCTTGAGAAGGGGAAGAGCCTCTTCTAACCAATAAAAAATGGCAAAACGGAAGGGATATCACTCCTGTGACCAGGTTACATTATATAAAACCCTGTCTTGCTAGCAGATTGCTCTAGGATACTTGCCGACTTTGAACAAGCAAGCTGCTGTGAATCCTACAGCTTCAAGGAAACGAATTCCAACAACAACTGAGAAAGCTTGAAAGTAGATCCTTCTCCAGCTGAGCCTTCACATAAGAATGCAGCCCAGCCAACCCCCTTGATTGCTAGCTGGTGAGATCCTGAAGCAGAGAACCCAGCTAAGCTCTGACCCAGATTCTTGACCTATGGAACTGTGAGGCAATAACTGTATGTTGTTTAAAGCTGCTTCATGTGTGCTCATTTCTTAGGCAGTGATAAAAATATATATATATATATATATATATATATAAAGTGTGAGGCAACACACTTTTAAGCTCAGAAGAGACATGGCCATCTCCTAAGCCTTGGTTTTCCCAAGCATAAAGCTGGAACTGCCACAACAAGATCAGACACGCACACTTCTCTGGACCATTGGGGGAGGCTGGTGAGATGGGGGTTTAGCTGTGAGAGCATTTGTGAATTGCTGGATGCCATAAAGTTGCTGGTTGATCCCATCTCCTTACAGACACACTTAACCACAAAGTTCCCAGAGTCTGCCTGCCTCACCCCTATTTAGAAACAGTAAACGTTGGGAAGTAGCCCCGCTGTATTCAGGTCTCCACAAGCAGTGTACTTTCTCATCTCTGAAGCCTTTGGCCAGACTGTTTCTTCTACAAGAATGCTCTTTCTGGGATTTCCCTGGTGGCGCAGTGGTTAAGGATCCGCCTGCCAGCACTATTTACAATAGCCAGGACATGGAAGTAACCTAACTGTCCATCATCAGATGAATGGATAAAGAAGATGTAGCACATATATACAATGGAATATTACTCAGCCATAAAAGGAAACGAAATTGAGTTATTTGCAGTGAGGTGGATGGACTTAGAGACTGTCATACCCAGTGAAGTAATTCAGAAAGAGAAAAACAAATACCATAGGCTAACACATATACATGGAATATTAAAAAAAAAAAAAGGTTCTGAAGAACCTGGGGGCAGGACAGGAATAAAGACACAGATGTAGAGAATGGACTTGAGGACACGGGGAATGAAGGGTAAGCTGGGATGAAGTGAAAGAGTGGCATGGACATATATACACTACCAAATGTACAATAGATAGCTAGTGGGAAGCAGCCGCATGGCACAGGTAGATCAGCTCGGTGCTCTGTGACCACCTAGACGGGTGGGATAGGGAGGGTGGGAAGCAGACACAAGAGGGAGGAGAAATAGGGATAAATGTATATGTATAGCTGATTCACTTTGTTATACAACAGAAACTAACACACCATTGTAAAGCAATTATACTCCAATAAAGATGTTAAAAAAAAAAATCCACCTGCCAATGCAGGGGACACAGGTTCAGTCCCTGCTCCGGGAAGATCCCACATGCCATGGAGTAACTAAGCCCGTGCACCACAACTACTGAGCCTATGCTCTAGGGTCCGTGAGCCACAACTACTGAGCCCCCCGCTCCACAACTACTGAAGCCTGCACACCTGGAGCCCATGCTCCACAACAAGCCAAGCCACTGAAATGAGAAGCCCATGCACTGCAACGAAGAGTATCCCCTGCTCACTGCAACTAGAGAGAAATCCCACATGCAGCAGTGAAGACCAAGGCAGCCATAAATAAATAAATAAACAAACAAACAATCTACTTTATAAAAAAAAAAAAGAATGCTCTTTCCTCCTCCTCACCTCTCCTGTATCTTCCTACCTACTTCTCATGTACTTTTAGCTCAGACTCTGCTTCTCCCAGGCTCCCTTCTACGGCAAGGGGACATCCTCCCATCCTCCGTGCCCCCAGGGCACCCTGACTGACCCTCGTGACATCCTTCACTACAAGTTCCCATTTACCTAGTGTCTCCCATCTCACCTCCAATGAGCTGTGACCTCCTTAAAGGTGAATGTTATTCACCTTCATGTCCCTAATATCTGGCGCAATGCCCAGTGCATAGCAGGTGATATTATACATATATATAAAATATATATATAAAGTGTACCATTTATATACACGTATATTTATATACGGCGGAGGCAGCTTCCCAGTCTAGAAAAATGATACTGATACATGTAGTGCAGGAAAGACTCCACCAACATACGCCCCCGGGGAAGTATATCCATTTATAATTTTATTCCATTTAATAAGAGGATGTGTGGGGGCTTGTTTAAAACCTTTAAAAAAAAAAAAAAAACAATTGGAGAGTATTTGGTGTTCCTGCAGGTATAGACAGTTCCCCTGTTCTAGGCTCCCTAGGGGAGCTGTCAGAGAAAGTTTGCTGCTGTCTGAGTTGTCTTCTCTTCTGAGTTGTCAACTCAGCTGCTTTTGAGCAGCCATCCTGAGAGGTGGGAGAAAGAGGAGGTGACTTTGCTGGTGTTTAAATCAAGAAAAGGAAGCCTTAATTATCAGGGATGGGGCCAGTCCCACTCCCTCCGGGAAGGCACAGGAGAGAGACAGGTGGAGGGGAGAAAGGAGGTCCATGCAAGCCCTGCATTGAGGCACCAGCCCAAGGACGCTGGTGGGGGAAGACACGGAGCTACGGCATCTCACTCCGGCTTCTCCCCCAACCCAAGTCAGGGGCTCTCCTCGGCTGAAGCCATAAGGCAGAAACAAGACCACCCACCCCTCGCTCCCAGCCGGGAGGTGGGGCTTCCCTCCCCTTCCAGCCTGGCTTTGAATTCAGGCTCCACCACTTGCCAGCCGTATGACCCAAAGCGAGTCAACGAACCTCGCAGAAACCCAGTTTCCCATCTGAAAATGGAAAGAGCAATCCCAGCCTCAAAGGGTTGTTGAGATAATTAAACAGGGTTAAGTGCGCACGAAGCCTGGGAGAGATAAATGATTTTAAAATGTCAGTTCCACGTCTCCCCAGCCACTTCCCCGAGCATGGCAGCCACTTGAGCCCAAAGAAAAATGCACTGAAGGAAAACGAGATACCACAGGAGATAGCACTTTGAGGTGAGTAAAACCCCAGTGTGTAAAGTGTAATCACCATTCTTACTATTGAAGAAAACAAAAGAAAACAACAGGTATTGCACAGAGGCAAATCACAGTGGCTGAGAGCCCGCTGTGCTCGTGCTTGCTTGTGTACATGGCATCGCACACTGGGTTGCTGAAGCACATTGTACCTCATCTGACCCTCAGACTGTATCCATATTTCAATATTGCCTCCATCGTACAAACGAGGAAACTGAGGCTCAAATATTACAATGGATTTCCCAGAGAGCCCCACCTAGGACTCAGGAAGATTGGAAACCAACTCCAACTTCCTGGAATTGCATGCCCTTTCTTCACACATCTACCCATGAGCACTCCTGATCATTCAATCCCTCACCCTGTGTGTTCCCCCATCACGGACACATCTCACACATTCTCCTGGCTTCTCCCATCATTTCTAAATGATAAGAACGATTTCGATTGAACGTAACACAAACTCAACTCAAACGAGATGAACAGAAAGGGAATTCATTGACTCCTATGCCTGGGATGTGCAGGGCGTGGCTCAGGCTTTAGAGATAACCAGGTCCAGGTGCCTTGTGGAGAGTGCCAGTC
The DNA here is from genome assembly GCF_964341445.2 of Mesoplodon mirus. Lineage (NCBI taxonomy): Eukaryota > Metazoa > Chordata > Mammalia > Artiodactyla > Ziphiidae > Mesoplodon > Mesoplodon mirus. The sequence continues at coordinate 6,868,951 of NC_138992.1, forward strand.
AGGTTATAAATACAAGGTATCACCAAATCCTACCAGGTCCTTCTCTTCCAGCCTCACTGCCTTCACTAGCAAAGCCTGTACTACCCAAACCCTCGATCCTAGACAAAAACGGTCCACAGAGCACCTCCTCCAAACACACGTGGACTGTCCACACCTCTGAGAATTGCCTCAAAGAAGGTGGAATGGCTGTCCCACCTGGGTCTCTTCCTTCCTGATGCCAACTCTCCCTTCTCCGTGATCCTTCTCTGACCCCTCCTGGCCATAGCCTATAGTCTTGGAGAGTTGATGTAGCCTGGGATCTGATGGGCAGATCTGGAGTTTGGTTTATGGTTTTGTTTTTAACTGAAATAAGCTTTTAGGATTTGAAGGTTGGCTGCTGCTTTGTTCTATTTTTATAGTGAACACAGCAAATCCTTAGATAATCTACTTTAGTGGCCATTTAAGTATATGCACGTGAAGCAAGGAAGAACAGCACTGGGGGGAGGGTACACTGGGACTTGGACAATAGCTGTCATTCTCTTCTGAGAAGAACATGGAAATATTGGCCTAGGAACCCAAGAGCCTTTTGGGAACAAAATGATTTAGACCCCAAGCCCTAACCTTTTGATGTTCAATGTTCGTGGACACTGAAGACTGAGGGGGTTAAACCATGGCAGCCGGCAAGTGGGCCTTATGAACAGGGCCCCACTCCCTCTTGCATCACCCTTGTCCAAGATGCCCTCTGTGGGCTCTCTGCTCTGGCCCCCGAGTGGGCGGAGAAGGCAGAGCTCACCTCCTCTGTAGGCCTGGTTCTCTTCCACTCAGGGTAGATGGGTAGGAAGACCTGCGTTGGCCTCAGTTAGAAGCCACAGTCCCCAGCTCAGTTTAAACAAGGCCCCACATTCTAGAAATTATAAGGCATTTGCCCAAATTCAGAGTTGCGCTTTCTCTTTTGACCTCCGTTTTCTGTGTATACACTCCCAAACACAAAGAGAGGTGAAGATGCTTTTTTATAGTGCCTTAGAGTTTCACCCCAGCCTCTGTTTTGCTTTGTTTCATTTTTCCTACTGGGCTGGGGACAGTAAGGACAGAACTCAGAAGAGGAGTGACTTCCCCAGGATGGGCAGAGCAACACAAGCCCAAGGTGTCAGCGGCCAAGCAGCTCTGTGTCCCATCTGTGTCCCTGACCCTCACCCACCTCGCACTTGAGGTACCATCTCGTTCCTTCCTCACAGCAACGCCCCAACGTGTCCATGTATGACACCCAATGTTTGGGATAAAGTGGGTGGAGAGAAGCTAAGCCACTAGCCCAACGTCACCTGGTCTGTGAGTGGCAGCCCCAAGCTTGTGCCCTGGGTGGCTTTTCATCCAGGACCTGACAAGGTGGCATGTGACACCGGACTCTACCTTGTCATGCACGGGTCCTATGCTTTTTATTGGCTGAAGCCCAGTAAAAGAACAAATGCCTTTAAAAACTAACTTTGCATATAGCATTTGCCAAACCGTTTAAGAAATTAAGTACACAAATCAATTTCTGTTTTATTATGAAGTTGATCTTGTCAATACTCTCCTCGGGTCTTCTAGGTTCCTCCCTCCAAAAACAAATTGAAAGGAGAGGCTGAGAACAGTGAATTCGTCCTGGGCTGGGCTGACCTGCCTGTTCACAGGGCTTCCCCCCACCCCATGACCATCAGCCCACACTTCAACCCACTCAGCTCAACAGAAATTCTCAGGCTCCCGGTGCTCTCCTGCCGCCCTGGATGGCGCCGTCTGTTTTTCCATCGCTCTCTCTGCTCTTTCCCTGTCTCAGCATCTCCACTCTTCTCCAGCTATTTTCTCCCTCCCCTGCCTCTCTGCATCTCTTCCACATACATACACATAAACTCACTTTATGCTTTATATATCAAAGCTAATTTCCTCCAAGGTGGGGAGAAAATCTGTCCTGAAAAAACAGATATATGTTCGCCAGTATCGCCAGGTGGTGGTAGTTTTCCCCAAAGCCCTTAAAATCCCTGTTCCTTCCCTGTGTCCAGGGAATCTTCCCTGAAGGGCAAAGGCATCTGTTCATTAATCAGGGAGCGCTGAAGCCCCATTTCTTCCTCCTGGGGCTTTCCTGACCTGCTCGGCCCTGCCCCTGGGGGCCCTGGGCCACCAAAGAGACCTCTGGCAGGAGCCATGAGAGTCCCCACCAGATGCTTAGCGTGGCCCCTTTCATGTCCTTCCCTGGGCTTCCCTTCGCGGGTCGAGCTCCCTCGGCCAGGGCTCTGTCTATTGGCAATGCCTCAGTGCAGGACACCCACACAAGACAGGGAGGCTAGGTGGACCGGGGTGGGGGGTGCCGCACTGACTGAGGGCTGTCACTGTAAAGGTCAGCTGGCTGTGCAGGCCCTTCGTCTATTACGGCTGATGATGCCCACAGCTGGCCGACCCTGGGTGGACCCCTGGGAATTCCCATCTCAGAACTCAGCAGCTTTCTCAAGAAGGAGTGTGCTTTACAGATGAGACACGGGCAGGCCCTGAGTGGCAGGCCATCTGTCATACTCACTGCATCCCATCGAGGCCTTCTCTCTTTTCCCCTGAATGATGATTTTTCCTGCTCTGATTGGACCTAAGGACATGTCAGATGTAGACAAGAATAGGAGACCCCTGGGGATGGCAGTCTTCTCCAGCTAATCAGCCTGCTGATGGCTGTCCAAGAAGAGCACAGACACAAGTCCCATGATGTCATGGAAAGAACATGAGCTTCAAGTGAGACTGAACTCCAATCCCAACCCCATCACTTCTAGGCGTGTGACCTTGGGCCAATTACTTGGTTTCTGCATTCTGACAGGGAACGGGTAGCACACTCAGAATGACTACCATGGGGAGAGTTTAACAGACAACTATTCAGATGGGAAGGGTAGCACTGGAGAGCTAAAGCACCAGTAACAGGAGGGGAACCCTGACCAGCCCAAAGCTTGAAGGGTGGACGGGAATAGCTTCTGCGTGGACAGGAGCTGCAGCCTTCAGTAGAGGGAGGCAGCCAACCCGCAGCAGAAACACCAGAAGCTTCCTCTCCTCCCATCTCGCATCTCCTGGTGCCCCCCCCGACACGCCCAACTAAGGGGCAAGGGACCCATGGAAGCAGTCCATCCAGCTCAGCTCCGGGAGAGGAGGGAAGATACCCAGAACACGCTGAGCTGCTGTTTCCATATTTATAAGAGAGAAGCAGTAATAACCATAGGATTTTTGAGAAGATTCAACAAAATAATATCCTCTGGAACACAGGAGCTGTTCTGCATTTCCTCTCACCAATACCCTGTGCTTGTCTGGGTCTCCCCCAAATGAGGACACATTCCGTCACCCAGGAGCTCCCCCAGAAATGGTCACCAGCATCACAGGATGTCCTCTGTTTAGAAAACACTGACATCCAAAGTTTAAGCAATGGTTTACACAGCTCTCGATCTGATTTAATGACCCCAGCAGCCCCGGCAGGTGAACGTGCTTGTCCTCATTTTACAGATGAGGAACTGAGGCTCAGATTAATTACTTTGCGAAGGTACATGTGTCATGAATAAGACAGCCATGACTCAAACACTAATCTTTGCCTTCTGGGTCTGTGCTTCTTTGAATTTATTTTGCACCTCACACCAGAAGGGTAGTAGAGTTTTCTGACCCACCCAGAGGAGAGGGGAGTCCTCTTTTGTGGCCAGACTCTGCAGATCTCTTTTGAGTGTACCCTCCCCCTTCCCCAGCTTCTGTGGACTTTTTGTTTCAACGCCAAACCTGAAACTTTTCACAAGGGGACTCCTCTCGGGGCTCTGAAGCACTTTGCCCCATGCTCAAGGACAGTGGGAAGCAGCCCCTGCTCGAGGTCCTCAGCCAGTGACCCCAGGTGCTGGAGAATGACGCAGCCCCCCTGCTTCTGGGCGTGACCCTCCAGGCTGAGGCACAGCTGGGCTTCAGAGCTCCCTGAAGGCTCAGGCTGTGGTGTGCTCCTCAGGACTTTGCTGAAATGGCACCTTAATTACTTTCCTCCCATTCCCAGTCCTGCTTGCATGCCCATTCCTTCTCTGGCGTCTCCTGAGAGCACATCCTTCAAAAACCACCTGCACACAAGTGCTTGTTCCAAGGTTTGCAACTGAGGAACCCCTTTCCCCAAAGCCCCTTCATGGGTGCTAGAAATATCCTCACAACAATGGAGAGATTGTCGGACTGGACCACTTCTCCCCAAATCAGAGGCAACCTCTTTTCTGCTCCAGACCGTCGAGCTTTCTGTGAAATTACACACTATCCAAAAAAATTAAAAAACATCATTCTCCAAGAAGTCAGGAAAATCTCCATGATTCCTGGCCCCAGGTCTACCTATATAGCACAGTACACAATGTCCTTGATGATTTTTCTCAGGGATGCACAAATAGTCCTTATTCCCCTCAAACTCCATCTCCTCTGCAAGTCCACACCTGAAATTCCACTATCAGAGTTTTGGTTGCTGCACCAACAAAACATCCTAGTGGGAGTCATATCGAAGCTGTAATCTCAAAGCTGTTACACTTTAATTTGAATGAAATATCAGTTTCTTCATCTGTAAGACAAAGATAATGCCACGATCTTGGGGGCTTAAAGACGAATAAAGGCATAGTACGTGTGAAAGAGCTACAAAAGGGATATCACGATTTGAGAAACTGACCATTTCATCCAGGAGACCTTCTGGGGCTGAAGGCCAGTGCTGCTTCCACACACACACACCCAGCTTCTAGGGAATGAGGCTGGTCAACCTAGAAAACCAGTGACAATGCTGCCTCCTGTAAGGGACAGACTCAGAATGGCTTAGGCAACGCAGAAGAGTTATCTGCTCACATAAAAGAATCTCAGCATAGGTTTTCCAGGACTGATTAAGTCGCAGTTCAATGACTTTATCAAGGACCTAAGATCTCCCCTTATTTGCAGTGCCTCATCATTACTCGTTGGGGAAATGCAAATGAACAACACAATGAGATACCCTAACACACCTATTCAAATGGAGATAATTCTGAAAACTGACCACACCAAGGGTTGGTGAAAATGTGGAGGAACTGGAACTTTAATATACTGTAAAATGGTACAACCACTTTGGCAAACAGTTGGCAGTTTCTTAAAAAGTTAAACTTATACCCACCACATGATCCAGCCATTCCACTCCTGAGTATTTACCCAAGAGAAGTAAAAGCATATATTCCTACAAAGACTTATCTATGAATATACATGGAAACCTTACCTGTGTAGCTGAAAACTGGAAACAATCCACAAGTTCATCAACAGTTGAATGGATAAACAAATTAGGGTACCTGCATACAACAGAATACCACTCAGCAACGAATAGTAATGAACTGCTGATACACTCAACAATTTCGATGAATCTCAAAGTAATTATGCCCCATGACAAAAGCCACGCAAGAAAGAGTACATACTGTATGATTTGTTTATATAAAAATCCAGGAAATATAAACTAATGTATAGTGACAGAAAGCAAATCAGTGGTTGAAAGGGGACAAGACAGCGAGAAGGACAGGAGAGAAAAATCAGGAGAGAAAGGGGTGAAGAGTAGCGTCGAGAGACTTCCGGGGAAGATGGCGGAAGAGGAAGACGCGGAGATCACCTTCCTCCCCACAGATACACCAGAAATACATTTACACGTGGAACAACTCCTACAGAACACCTACTGAACGCTGGCAGAAGACCTCAGACCTCCCAAAAGACAAGAAACTCCCGACGAACCTGGGTGCGCGAGGAGAGGGGATTCAGAGCGCTGCTTAAAGTAGCTCCAGAGACGGGCGCGAGACGCGGATAAAAGCGTGGACCCCAGAGGCGGGCGTGGGACGCTGGGGCTGCTGCTGCCGCCGCCAAGAGGCCTGTGTGCGAGCGCAGGTCACTGTCCACGCCCCCCTTCCAGGGAGCCTGTGCAGCCCGTCACTGCCGGGGTCCTGGGATCCAGGGAGAACTTCCCCGGGAGAACGCACGGCGCGCCTCGCGCTGGTGCAACGTCATGCCGGCCGCCGCAGGCTTGCCCCGCCTCCGCTCGGGCTGGTGCAACGTCACGCCGGCGCCGCAGGCTCGCCCCGCCTCCGTGCCCCTCCCTCCCCCCAAGCCTGAGTGAGCCAGAGTTCCCTAAGCGGCTGCTTCTTTAACTCCGTCCTGTCTGAGCGAAGAACAGACGCCCTCCAGCGACCTACATGCAGAGGCGCAGCCAAATCAAAAGCTGAGACCCGGGAGCTGTGCGAACAAAGAAGAGAAAGGGAAATCTCTCCCAGCAGCCTCAGGAGCAGCGGATTAAAGCTCCACAATCAACTTGATGTGCCCTGCATCTGTGGAATACATGAATAGACAACGAATCATCCCAAATTGAAGAGGTGGACTTTGAGAGCAAGATTTATAATTTTTTCCCCTTTTCCTCTTTTTGTGAGTGTGTATATGTGTATGCTTCTGTGTGAGATTTTGTCTGTATAGATTTGCTTCCACCATTTGTCCCAGGGTTCTATCCATCCATTTTTTTTGTTTTGTTTGTATTTCTTAATAATTATTTTTAATTTTAATAACTTTATTATATTTTATCATACTTTATTTTATTTTACTTTACCTTCTTTCTTTTTTTTCCTTCCTTCCCTCCTTCATTCCCTCCTCCCTCCCGCCTTTCTTTCTTTCTTTCTTTCTTCTTCTACTAATTCTTTCTTTCTCCTTTTTCTCCTTTTTATTCTGAGCCGTGTGGATGAAAGGCTCTTGGTGCTGCAGCCAGGAGTCAGTGCTGTGCCTCTGAGGTGGGAGAGCCAACTTCAGGACACTGGTCCACAAGAGACCTCCCAGCTCCACATAATATCAAACGGCGAAAATCTCCCAGAGATCTCCATCTCAGCACCCGCACCCAGCTTCACTCAACGACCAGCAAGCTACAGTGCTGGACACCCTATGCCAAACAACTAGCAAGACAGGAACACAACCCCACCCATTAGCAGAGAGGCTGTCTAAAATCATAATAAGTAATAAGTCCACAGACACCCCAAAACACAGCACCAGACGTGGACCTGCCCACCAGAAAGACAAGATCCAGCCTCATCCACCAGAACACAGGCACTAGTCCCCTCCACCAGGAAGCCTACACAACCCACTAAACCAACCTTAGCCACTGGGGACAGACACCAAAAACAACGGGAACTACGAACCTGCAGCCTGCAAAAAGGAGACCCCAAGCACAGTAAGATAAGCAAAATGAGAAGACAGAAAAACACACAGCAGGTGAGGGAGCAAGATAAAAACCCACCAGACCTAACAAATGAAGAGGAAATAGGCAGTCTACCTGAGAAAGAATTCAGAATAATGATAGTAAAGATGATCCAAAATCTTGGAAATAGAATAGACAAAATGCAAGGAACAGTTAACAAGGACCTAGAAGAACTAAAGATGAAACAAGCAATGATGAACAACACAATAAATGAAATGAAAAATACTCTAGATGGGATCAATAGCAGAATAACTGAGGCAGAAGAACGGATAAGTGACGTGGAAGATAAAATAGTAGAAATAACTACTGCAGAGCAGAATAAAGAAAAAAGAATGAAAAGAACTGAGGACAGTCTCAGAGACCTCTAGGACAACATTAAACGCACCAACATTCGAATTATAGGGGTTCCAGAAGAATAAGAGAAAAAGCAAGGGACTGAGAAAATATTTGAAGAGATTATAGTTGAAAACTTCCTTAATATGGGAAAGGAAATTAATCAAGTCCAGGAGGCACAGAGAGTCCCATACAGGACAAATCCAAGGAGAAATACACCAAGACACATATTAATCAAACTGTCAAAAATTAAATACAAAGAAAACATATTAAAAGCAGCAAGGGAAAAACAACAAATAACACACAAGGGAATCCCCATAAGGTTAACAGCTGATCTTTCAGCAGAAACTCTGCAAGCCAGAAGGGACTGGCAGGACATATTTAAAGTGATGAAGGAGAACAACCTGCAACCAAGATTACTCTACCCAGCAAGGATCTCATTCAGATTTGATGGAGAAGTTAAAACGTTTACAGACAAGCAAAAGCTGAGAGAGTTCAGCACCACCAAACCAGCTTTAAAACAAATGCTAAAGGAACTTCTCTAGGCAAGAAACACAACAGAAGGAAAAGACCTACAATAACGAACCCAAAACAATTAGGAAAATGGGAATAGGAACATACATATCGATAATTACCTTCAATGTAAATGGACTAAATGCTCCCACCAAAAGACACAGATTGGCTGAATGGATACAAACACAAGACCCATATATATGCTGTCTACAAGAGACCCACTTCAGACCTAGAGACACAGACTGAAAGTAGGGGAATGGAAAAAGATATTCCATGCAAATGGAAACCAAAAGAAAGCTGGAGTAGCAATTCTCATATCAGACAAAATAGACTTTAAAATAAAGACTATTAGAAAAGACAAAGAAGGACACTACATAATGATAAAGGGATCGATCCAAGAAGAAGATATAACAATTGTAAATATTTATGCACCCAACACAGGAGCACCTCAATACATAAGGCAAATAGTAACAGCCATAAAAGGGGAAATCAACAGTAACACATTCATAGTAGGGGACTTTAACACCCCACTTTCACCAATGGACAGATCATCCAAAATGAAAATAAATAAGGAAACACAAGCTTTAAATGATACATTAAACAAGATGGACTTAATTGATATTTATAGGACATTCCATCCAAAAACAACAGAATACACATTTTTCTCAAGTGTTCATGGAACATTCTCCAGGATAGATCATATCTTGGGTCACAAATCAAGCCTTGGTAAATTTAAGAAAATTGAAATTGTATCAAGTATCTTTTCCAACCACAACGCTATGAGACTAAATATCAATTACAGGAAAAGATCTGTAAAAAAAATACAAACACATGGAGGCTAAACAATACACTACTTAATAACGAAGTGATCACTGAAGAAATCAAAGAGGAAATCAAAAAATACCTAGAGGGCTTCCCTGGTGGCGCAGTGGTTGAGAGTCCGCCTGCCGATGCAGGGGACACGGGTTCGTGCCCCGGTCCGGGAAGATCCCACATGCCACAGAGCGGCTAGGCCCATGAACCATGGCCGCTGAGCCTGCGCTCCGCAACAGGAGAGGCCACAACAGTGAGAGGCCCGCGTACTGCAAAAAAAAATAAAAAAATACCTAGAAACAAATGACAATGGAGACACGATGACCCAAAACCTATGGGATGCAGCAAAAGCAGTTCTAAGAGGGAAGTTTAGAGCAATACAATCCTACCTTAAGAAACAGGAAACATCTCGAATAAACAACCTGACCTTGCACCTAAAGCAATTAAAGAAAGAAGAACAAAAAACCCCCAAAGTTAGCAGAAGGAAAGAAATCATAAAAATCAGATCAGAAATAAATGAAAAAGAAATAAAGGAAACAATAGCAAAGATCAATAAAACTAAAAGCTGGTTCTTTGAGAAGATAAACAAAATTGATAAACCATTAGGCAGACTCACCAAGAGAAAAAGCGAGAAGACTCAAATCAATAGAATTAGAAATGAAAAAGGAGAAGTAACAACTGACACTGCAGAAATACAAAAGATCATGAGAGATTACTACAAGCAACTCTATGCCAATAAAATGGACAACCTGGAAGAAATGGACAAATTCTTAGAAATGTACAACCTGCCAAGACTGAATCAGGAAGAAATAGAAAATATGAACAGACCAATCACAAGCACTGAAATTGAAACTGTGATTAAAAATCTTCCAACAAACAAAAGCCCAGGACCAGATGGCTTCGCAGGCGAATTCTATCAAACATTTAGAGAAGAGCTAACACCTATCCTTCTCAAACTCTTCCAAAATATAGCAGAGGGAGGAACACTCCCAAACTCATTCTACGAGGCCACCATCACCTTGATACCAAAACCAAACAAGGATGTCACAAAGAAAGAAAACTACAGGCCAATATCACTGGTGAACATAGATGCAAAAATCCTCAACAAAACACTAGCAAACAGAATCCAACAGCACATTAAAAGGATCATACACCATGATCAAGTGGGGTTTATTCCAGGAATGCAAGGATTCTTCAATATATGCAAATCAATCAATGTGATACACCATATCAACAAATTGAAGAAGAAAAACCATATGATCCTCTCAATAGATGCAGAGAAAGCTTTCGACAAAATTCAACACCCATTTATGATAAAAACCCTGCAGAAAGTAGGCATAGAGGGAACTTTCCTCAACATAATAAAGGCCATATATGACAAACCCACAGCCAACATCGTCCTCAATAGTGAAAAACTGAAACCATTTCCACTAAGATCAGGAACAAGACAAGGTTGCCCACTCTCACCACTCTTATTCAACATAGTTTTGGAAGTTTTAGCCACAGCAGTCAGAGAAGAAAAGGAAATAAAAGGAATCCAAATCGGAAAAGAAGAAGTAAAGCTGTCACTGTTTGCAGATGACATGATACTATACATAGAGAATCCTAAAGATGCTACCAGAAAACTACTAGAGCTAATCAATGAATCTGGTAAAGTAGCAGGATACAAAATTAATGCACAGAAATCCCTGGCATTCCTATACACTAATGATGAAAAATCTGAAAGTGAAATCAAGAAAACACTCCCATTTAGCACTGCAACAAAAAGAATAAAATATCTAGGAATAAACCTACCTAAGGAAACAAAAGACCTGTATGCAGAAAATTATAAGACACTGATGAAGAAATTAAAGATGATACAAACAGATGGAGAGATGTACCATGTTCTTGGATTGGAAGAATCAACATTGTGAAAATGACTCTACTACCCAAAGCAATCTACAGATTGCTATCAAACTACCTATCAAACTACCACTGGCATTTTTCACAGAACTAGAACAAAAAATTTCACAATTTGTATGGAAACACAAAAGACCCCGAATAGCCAAAGCAATCTTGAGAACGAAAAATGGAGCTGGAGTAATCAGGCTCCCTGACTTCAGACTATACTACAAAGCTACAGTAATCAAGACAATATGGTACTGGCACTAAAACAGAAAGATAGATCAATGGAACAGGATAGAAAGCCCAGAAATAAACCCACGCACATATGGTCACCTTATCTTTGATAAAGGAGGCAGGAATGTACAGTGGAGAAAGGACAGTCTCTTCAATAAGTGGTGCTGGGAAAACTGGACAGGGACATGTAAAAGTATGAGATTAGATCACTCCCTAACACCATACACAAAAATAAGCTCAAAATGGATTAAAGACCTAAATGTAAGGCCAGAAACTATCAAACTCTTAGAGGAAAACGTAGGCAGAACACTCTATGACATAAATCACAGCAAGATCCTTTTTGACCCACCTCCTAGAGAAATGGAAATAAAAACAAAAATAAACAAATGGGACCTAATGAAACTTAAAAGCTTTTGCACAGCAAAGGAAACCATAAACAAGACCAAAAGACAACGCTCAGAATGGGAGAAAATATTTGCAAATGAAGCAACTGACAAAGGATTAATCTCCAAAATTTATAAGCAGCTCATGCAGCTCAATAACAAAAAAACAAACAACCCAATCCAAAAATGGGCAGAAGACCTAAATAGACATATCTCCACAGAAGATATACAGACTGCCAACAAACACATGAAAGAATGCTCAACATCATTAATCATTAGAGAAATGCAAATCAAAACTACAATGAGATATCATCTCACACCAGTCAAAATGGCCATCACCAAAAAATCTAGAAACAATAAATGCTGGAGAGGGTGTGGAGAAAAGGGAACCCTCTTGCACTGTTGGTGGGAATGTGAATTGGTACAGCCACTATGGAGAACAGTATGGAGGTTCCTTAAAAAACTACAAATAGAACTACCATATGATCCAGCAATCCCACTACTGGGCATATACCCTGAGAAAACCATAATTCAAAAAGAGTCATGTACCAAAATGTTCATTGCAGCTCTATTCACAATAGCTCGGAGATGGAAACAACCTAAGTGTCCATCATCGGATGTATGGATAAAGAAGATGTGGCACATATATACAATGGAATATTATTCAGCCATAAAAAGAAACGAAATTGAGCTATTTGTAATGAGGTGGATAGACCTAGAGTCTGTCATACAGAGTGAAGTAACTCAGAAAGAGAAAGACAAATATCGTATGCTAACACATATATGTATGGAATTGAAGAAAAAAAATGTCATGAAGAACCTAGGGGTAAAACAGGAATAAAGACACAGACCTACTTGAGAATGGACTTGAGGATATGGGGAGGGGGAAGGGTAAGCTGTGAAAAAGCGAGAGAGAGGCATGGACATATATACACTACCAAACGTAAGGTAGATAGATAGTGGGAAGCAGCTGCATAGCACAGGGAGATCAGCTCGGTTCTTTGTGACAGCCTGGAGGGGTGGGATAGGGAGGGTGGGAGGGAGGGAGACGCAAGAGGGAAGGGAGATGGGAACAGACGTATATGTATAACTGATTCACTTTGTTATAAAGCAGAAACTAACACACCCTTGTGAAGCAATTATACTCCAATAAAGAAAAAAAAAATCACAAAGGGGCATGAGGAAACTTTTGGAGGTGATTAAAATATTTCTTATCTTGAATGGACAAACAACAATACCCTACTGTATAGCACAGGGAACTATATCCAATCTCCTGGGATAAACCACAATGAAAAAGAATGTACATGTCTGTAAAACTGAGTCACTGCTGTACAGAAGGGTGGCACAACATTGTAAATCAACTATACTTCAATAAAAACAAATGTTTCATACATTTGATGATAGTTTCATACATATATCAAAACTTATCAAACTGTATGCTTTAAATATGTTCAGTTTACTGTAAGTCAATGATCCTTGGTAAAGCTCTTTAAAAAAAAAAAACTACTTGAACAGCATGGATAATGGAAAAACAACAACAAACATAGAATGGTTTTCCACAGGTGAAAAGTAGTTCACCTCCACTTGGGAAGACCCAATGAAATATTCTGGTGATGGACCAAAAGGCACCCCTTTAGTGACCAGAAGGATTGGGATCATTTGTGCATTTGTGCCTCTAGACTTCTTTATTGAGTGTCTACTATGTGCCATTCATGTGCTGTATGCTGGGGATGCACCAGTAAAGACTCTGCCCTCTGTAGTCCGAACTCCAGCAGAGGAAGTCGGCAAGAAACAACAACAGCAAAATGGCGCTCACACTCACTCCCCAAAGCATTATGTCTCTTGGCCCTACTTACTGACCAGTTTTGCTCCTCTGAATCTCAGTTTTTTTCTTGTGGTGATCATCCATCCTCCTTTGGGAGCACATCCTTTCTTCTAATGATCTTCCATCATTGCTTAAGCTACAGTCAAGTGCCTGCCAGCAAAGATTATACGATGCTCTGTCTTCATACTTCACATTGACTTTGAGGACATTCAACCATCATACTCTGAATCCATCAACCACATCTTCGACTGTTCCCTTTTTGCATCCACCTTGCCTTCTATTAGTAGATTAGGAGAAAGCATGCTACAGCAAAAGGACCATGGGTTTTGGTAGCAGACACACCTGGATCCCAACCCATCTCACCACTACACTATCTGTATAACCTCGGAAAGGTAATAAGTCTCCCTGATCCTCAGTTTTTCCATCCATACCATGGGGATAATATATAACTTCCGGGATTAATGTGAGGATGGATAAGAGATAATGCATGTGAAGAATGAAGTACGGTGCCTGACACATAGTAGGTGCTCAGCAAATCGAAACTATCAATATAATAATAATGATGATTCAAAACCAGGCTCTACGGTTCATTAGCACTGTGTCCTTGGGCAAGTTATGTTACTGCTATCGTGTCCAGTTTCTTCATTTGAAATGTGAGAGTTACAATGTTGATTCAACAAGCTGGATGTCAGGCTTTCCATGAGAGTCACATTAGAGACTCATTACATTAGCACAAACTGAGCACTTGCTAATTGCCAAACAATGTGCTTGGTGTTGATACCATAGAGATGGAAAAAAGAAAGACAGAGTCCTTGGCCTGCAAAAGCTCAGAAAATATAAGCAGCAAACTATACTGTAGTAAGAAAGGAAGTTCTAGAGGCTAAGAGAGGGTAGAGAGACACTTCTTCCAGTCTGGAGAAGAGAAATCAGGAAAAGCTTTTTGGAGGGTGTATTATCTGAGTCAAGGCTGAAAGAATCCGTAGGGCTTATCCAAGGAGAGGGGGAGAAGAAATGCTTTCCAGATCAAGGGTCAGCAAGAGCTGGTCTTATCACAACACTGCAAGTCCGGCATGGCTGGTGCTGAGTTGGGTAGCACGCCCAGCACCTTACCTGACCACAGAAGGCACCAGGTAGAGGCTGGTCTCCCTTTCCATCTCTCCCCCATGCTGTTCCCGCCCCATCAGCAGCCAGCACGGAGGTGTGCTGGCAGAAGAAGAATTTGGCCCTGTCTCCACTTGCAGACTGACCTATATGCAAGCATCCCCAGAGACATAACATCTCTCCTCCTGTCAGGCCCTCCAAAGTGACTCTCTGCCTCTGGCGCTGACACAGCCTGGTGACAATTACAGGGTAAGAGCGACTCCCCACCACAGAGCTTTCAGATCGGTGCTATTATCTTTATGTAACATTTATATTTCCTTTTGTCCTCTGCAGCCTTAGGACTTCCGGCTCCTGATTAGTCATAGAATGTGACTTCTGCTGAAGAGGTTGGTGCAGGAGAAAGCTTCTGGATGGCTTTATTCGGCTCCCTCTCAGGTCCCTTTGTTAAGCCGTCCCCTGTTCCCCACCCCACACGCCCGTGTCGGCTGATTCCCCACGGCAAACTGGGAACAAGAAGAGAGAGACTGCCAACTTTTTGGAGCCACTATACATGCTGGTAAGTTTCTGCCCATTTGTTACACAGCAAGAGAAAACTAACACAGGTTCTCAGGCAGAAATGGACTTGATGCTTAGAGAAGGGAGGGAGAGGGGAGGGAGGGAGGGAGGGGGAGGGAGGGAAGGAGGGAGGAAACGAGGGAGGGAGGAAGAGAGGGAAGGAAGGAAGGAAGAGACGGTAGAAAGGGCGAAGGCCAGAGTGGACAAAATATGCTGAGAGAAGTCAAGTGCAGGATGAGATGAAGTCAAAGCCAGGCAGGGGCCAGCTCATATAATGATTTGTTTGGCATGGCAAATAGTTTAAATTTAAATGCAAGTGGGAATTTTTGAAGGTCCTTAAGTGGATGAGTGACAAGATCTGATTACAGTTTTCAAGAACACTCAGTATGCTATATAAAGAACAGACTCTAGGAAGCGATGCTGGCAACGTAGAGACCAGTTGGGAGACTGCCGTAAAAGCTGAGGGAGAAATGGTGGCGTCTGGGGCATTTGCAGCAGCAGGGGAGTTGGAGAGAAGTGAACAGATTCAGAATCTCTCTTAAGGAGAGCACCCACAGGGCTCACTGGTGGGCTGGATGTGGGGTGAAGTGCTTAGATGATTCCCGGGACTGGGGCTTGAGTGACTGGGGAGAAGATGGTGACATTTACCAAGATGGCGAACAGTAAAGGAGGAGCAACTTTGGAGGTAAGGTGAGAAAATTAAGACTTTTTTTGATGTATTAAGTTGAGATGCTCATTAGTCATCTAAGTGGAGATGTCAAGTCACAGGATACATGAGTCTGAAGCTTCAGGATGTTAGTGCTGGAGATATAAATTTGGAAGTCATTATCATGAAGATGGTATTTAAAGCCATGGAAGTGGATGAGGTCACCTAAGGACAGTGTGCAGGTAAAGAAGAAAAAGGGACCCAGAGTTGATCCAACATTCAGACCCAGAGCAGGGGAGGGCATCCAGCAGAGAAGACTGTGTGAAGACGGCCTGGGAGGGAGGGGTGGGAGCTGGAGGAAGCTGTGGGAGTGAAGCTAAAGCAGTTTCAAGAAGTCACAGAGGAGCCAGGCATGTGAAATATGACTAGGAGATAGATGTGATGACACGGAAGAGACCCTCGAACTCGCCAGCTTGGAGGTTGATGGTGACCTGACAAAGCAGTTGCTGTAGCGGAGGATGGGGTCATATTCAGCCCAAACGGTGGTGGCAGAAGAGGGAATGGATGATGAGGAAGTCAAAGGACACTGAAGATGTGATCCTATGATGGAGAGCAGAGGAAAGCACCCGAAGCTAGTGGGGCAGTGGTCAAGGCGGAAAGTATTAGAACATGAATCATCCCAGTAGAGGAGTGACCCTGTAACGCAGACCACAGGTGGGAGTGTCCCTTTGATAGAAGCAGGAAGCATCATCCACTGAAACAGGAGGAAACGGAGAGAGAGCAAAAGCAGATGCAGGAAGGATTCCTAATCTGATTGCTTCTAATTAATGCCATTTTGGTGCTGGGACACCTAGTGGGCAGTGGTGGCCAGAGAGCATGATCTTCTCAGTGGAGGTTTCAGAGATGGCCCTGGGGTGAATGGCTCGAGATGCCTGGGGCAAATCACTGAGGGGAAGAGGTCGGGGAACGCAGAGGCCAGTGGGTTACACGTGCTCCTCCTGGATGGCACTGGATCGGCCTGGAGGCCGCTGCCAGAACACTTTTCCCTGCTCTGAATTGCCTGACTCCTTACTCTCAGGCCCCAACTCAAACGGCCCCTCCTCAGAAGAAGTCTTCCCGTGACCACCCTGTGAAGTACGTCACCCACCACTCTGGCCCGCCCTTACACTCCATCACAAAACATTGTTTCTTTCATTACATGAAACAAAGATTGTAGTTACTTTATTTCTGTTCACTTGTTCGTTTCCTTATCCTTCCTTCACTGTCCCATAAGCTCCCATACAAGAGGATCTGTGTGATGTTTTGCCTGTACCTTCAGCGTATAACATGCAATCAGCAAAAGTTCGCTAAATAAATGAGGGTAAGTCTGTGACATTCCCAACCAATGACGAGCATGTGTGACTTGCCCTGCCCTTTGGATGCTCAATCCCCCTCACTCTCCCTCACTTACAATCTCTAAGGTTGACACACAGGGGCTGGTGCTTGTGCATTCGTTAAAGTATAAAACAGATGGACATGGGATGTGGAAAATTAAAAACAAACAAAACCCCAGAAATGCTGTCTGTGCAATCAGGAGACCAGATTCATGTCCCAGGTCTGAACCTGACTTTCTCTTTGACCTCGTGGCACCTCCCTCCTCACCACTCCTTGGTCCCCAGACTGTGTCTATTCACCTGTTAAAGGTCAGAATTGGACTAGATCTGTGGTTTTCAAATAAGCAGAACTCCTTTGACAAAATCTTTAGGGCTGGTCTGAGGTATGAAAGAGATAAAGGCAGGCTGGTCTGATTAAGAGGCTGATGGAATGTGGTGCCCACAGCTCAGCCACCCCCAAGTTCCCATGGTGGTTGCTCAGGCCTCTCCCAGAGTAAGTGGCTCCAAGGTGCCCAGTCTGTGAACTGCTGGTCCAGACTCCTGCTGTGCATGTGCCTCCTTGGCGCCTTCCTGCAGACATGTCCAGCAGGTACAGCCCCTTATGGCCCCCTTGCTTCCTGGTGATGGAGCTCAGCTCGGCTCCAAGGCCCCTCTGGCTGGGTTACTGCTCTCTTGGTGATCATGATGGATGCTGACAGCAATTAGAGAGAGAGAGAGTTCCCTGTAGAAAGATGGGAACATTTATTAAGCACTGCCTGCCAGGAGGCAGAACACAGCCCAAAATTCATTAGTATTTAGGTCCGGCAAGCCATCCCATTCACACTGAAGAGTTAAAGGGAAACCCAAACTCCATAAATAAGGGCTACAAGGACCTTTTAAATCTTGGCTTGCAGTAGAGTTTCCATCTCTCTAACTTGCCATCTTATTCCCTGGACATGTCAGGGCTGATACGAGTCTGGGGGTTTTATTAAATCAAGCACCTGTCAGGTGGAAGCTGGCTTCACTGTCAATGACATGGCCAAACCAGCCATGGGCGAATAACCAACAGGAACCTCAGCTGCAGAGCTTCTGATCTGGCTGCCTCCTCTGGTACCTTAAAGGCTTGGGGTTGTTTAACAAATCACATTAGGGGCTCTTAGCATATCAAAATGCTGTCACTTTGCTTTTGTCTTTCATGTCTCAGTCCCACTCTCATGGGTGGTTTTGAGTCCATCCATGAATGCACACTGAGCACTTTCTATGCAGTAGGCTGTGTGCCAGACCCTGGGGATGTAGCACTAATTATTCCTATCTAAATGGTCCCCGCCCTCAAGGAAATCTCAGTGGGATAAGGGTGAAGATCCTTGTTGGAAAAAGCACCTGTTATGCAAAGATATAGGAGGGGAAACTGAGCCACTCTCAGAAGAGTTGGTGAGAGCGTCTCAAAGCAAGAGCACGTGCGAAAGAGGCAACCAGTGGGGAAGGGCATTCCCAGGAATGGAAACTGCATGTGCAAAGTCACAGAGGAAGAGGAAGCAGGATGGACTTAGGGCTCCACAAGTTTGGAAAGGTGGGAAAGTAGAGGACAAGTGTATACAGAGAAAAGGGAGGCCAGTGAGTTAGGCAGGAGCCAGGTCATCAACTCTCAGAGGTTTAGCCAAGGGATTGGAACTTTAGCCTGAAGAGGAAGGAGAATCACAGAAAGTCCTAACGTGCTAGCAACAATCAGTCTTTTTTATGTGGGAATAACAGTTACAAGAATTAAGACTCTTTCAGTTGCAAGTAATAGAAAATCTAATCTAATCAGCTTAAATAAGAAATTCTAGAGATGGTTGGCTTCAGGTATGGATGGATCCAGGTGCTCAAGTGATAACATCAGGATTCAGTCTCCTCATGTCATAAACCTGTACTGACTTCAATGTCAGACAGACTCTCTTCTCATGGTGACCGTTGGCAGTTCCAAGCTAACCTAACAACTGATATTAGCTAATATCTATTAAGTGCCTACTCCGTCCTGACAATATTCTAAATATTTCTTAAATATTCAGTCATTTAAAGCTCTCAACATGGACTTCCCTGGTGGTGCTGTGGTTAAGAATCCGCTTGCCAATGCAGGGGACACAGGTTCGATTCTTAGTCCAGGAAGATCCCACATGCCACGGAGCAACTAAGCCCATGTGCCACAACTACTGAATCTGCACTCTAGAGCCTGTGGGCCACAACTACTGAGCCCACATGCCACAACTACTGAGCCCACGTGCCACAACTACTGAGCCCACATGCCTAGAGCCTGTGCTCCGCAACAAAAGGAGCCACCGCAATGAGAAGCCCACACACCGCAAAGAAGAGTAGCCCCCACTCACTGCAACTAGAGAGAGCCCGTGCGCAGCAACGAAGACCCAATGCAGCCAAAAATAAATAAATAAATTAATTAATTTAAAAAATAAAACTCTCAACAATGCCACAAGGGGGGTGATATTTTCATCTCTTTTCATAGGTGGCAAAGTTGAGTCACTGAGAGGTTAAGTAACTCACCCAAAGTCACACGGCTAATAAATGACAGAGTTGAAACAAGAATCTAATTTGATTCCAGAGCCCACACGACTAGCCGACACCTTAAACCACCGCCATACGAGATCCTTGCATCTTATAATCACAGCAGAAAATCCCCCCTCCTGATTGTTCCAGCATAGGATTGCATTTCATCAGACTGACCCCTGCCCATCCCTAAATCAATTGTTAAGTCCAGAGAAAATGGAATTTAACAACTAGCCAGGTCCCTCCTGAAACCGGGAGAGTGGGAGTAGCCTAGCCAAATCTTGGGAACTGAGAACACGGAGGGGATGTTGTGCGAAGCAAAAGCAGCATGATATTACTGAAAAGAAAGGGAAAGGCTGCTGGACCAAAAAAAAAGAGATATCTATAGCAACAACAACCTGACATGTGCATCCTGCATTACATTTTACAAGCCATCCTCTCACGCACTGGAGCTTTGATCTCCATCCCAATCCTGCAAGAAAATCACAAGCCAGGCACGATTAGATCCATGTTTCAAACAAGGAACCGCATTGGGGGCAGTAAAACAACTTTCCCAAGATCACAGTGAGGAGAGGCAGCCCCGGAACCGAGTCCCCAACACCAACTGCCTCCTTCGGCCCCGTGTGCCCAGCTTCCTCTCTCCTCCTCCTCTTCTTTCTCCCAGAAATGGAAGAAATTGAGGGGGCGGGGACAGAAACGGGGTTTGTCACTTTCATTTAATTCTCCCAGCAGCCCCAGGCAACAGGTACAACTGACCCCTTTCAGGATTCGCAGCAGACCCGAGGCTCAGCGAGGTGGGTAACTTGCTCGGGTCACACAGCAGGAGAACGCGAAGCACCGGCGCTCACACCACCGCAGATCGGAGGACATCCTCCCCACCCGCGCCCCCTTCCTCCTCACCCTCCACACGCGCCTCGGTGCCCGGGGAACCAGCGCCTGAGGCTGAGTGGCGCGGGGTGAGCTGCTAACCGGTGGGCGTGGGAGGCGGGTGCGGGGGGTGCGGGGAAAGGCGGAGTGATCACTGGGAAACCAAGGTCAGGCCTCAGACACAGTGAGAAGCGTCTGTGAAATAAAAATAAATTCCAGGGAAGCTCTGGTGGCGCAGTGGTTGCGAATCTGCCTGCCAGTGCAAGGCACAGGGGTTCGAGCCCTGGTCGGGGAAGATCCCACATGCCGCAGAACAACTGGGCCCGTGAGCCACAACTGCTGAGCCTGCGCGTCTGGAGCCTGTGCTCCGCAACGAGAGGCCGCAATAGTGAAAGGCCCGCGCACCGCGATGAACAGTGGCCCCCGCTCGCCGCAACTAGAGAAAGCCCTCTCACAGAAACGGAGACCCAACACAGCCAAAACTAAATAAGTAAATAAATTTATTAAAAAATAAAAATAAATAAAATATTAAAATTCCAATAACAAGTGCCATCGAAGTACCTACGATGTGCCGAGAACTGCGCATGCCCCTCCGGGTATCCTCAGCACCCCGGGAGGGGGGCAGCGAGAAACCGGATCCTGATTGAGCAGCAGTCATAGCAAACCCTCCCTCAGCGCGCGCTGCGGGCCACGCCCTGTTCTAAGCCCGTCACGTGCATTAGCTGGTTTCGCAGCACCACGACGAGAGGTGTCATGCCAGTATGAACTCCTTTTACAGACAGGGCTCAGCGTGATCCGTGAACCTCCCCACCACCGTTCAACCAGTAAGAGCAGAGCCAGGCTTGGAGGCCACGTGGAAAGACTCCAGAGTCATGCTCAGGCCCCAAATCAAGGGCGAGAGCAGCCAGGGCCAGAAGCTGGAGCACCAGGGGCAGGACAGATGGCGTTCACGGGGCAGCTCGGGCCTGCGGTGCCCGCTGCAGACTGCCATCAGCAAGAGGAGGCTGAGGCCCGGGCCGCGGGGGATCAGAGCCTGTGCGGCCTTGAAAGTTCCGCCCTGGATACCGCGCTCTTTCCTGCCTCTCTGCGTGCCCAGGACTGCTGTGCCTCCCTCTCACCCTTCTGGAAGCCCCACCCGTCCTTCACAGCCTGGCTCAGGCCCATCCCCACAGACAGCCTCCTGGCCTCTCCAGCCGGTTCTGAGTCCCCCTTTGTCCAACTCCTCCATCACCTTTGGTCTGCACTGCTGCAGGACAGCACTACGTGATATTCTGGTATCCAGTGGTCAGTGTTGTTTCAGAGGCCATCGAAATGGGGAAAGTCAGAATTAGAGGGAGAATTCATTCATTTACCCATTCACCACGAACGCACCCAGCACTTCCTACATGAAGATACAGAGGTGGGTAAAGTGGGGATGGTTCCTGTCACAGACACAAATGTTGCTGGGTCCCTGCCCTGTGGTCCATTCAGCCTCCCCGGGGGCCTCCTACTGACTCCCTGGACTCGCCATGCTCCCTGCATCTCTCTACCTAAGGATGTGCTCTGGCCAAAGGGCAGGCTGGACAGGCCAGGGACTCAGTGATCCAGGAGCAACCATGGAACCAACCACGGATAGAGTTGGTAAATGAAGACCCCAGGGGTGGGGTTGGTGGATGAAGACCCCGGCCTCCTCGACCTGCAGCAGGACAGTTCTGGGGTGTGTCCGAAACTGTCTCCCAGAGGTCCCCAGTGAGATGGACCTCCAGCCGCCTGCTATAGCAGCCCTTCATCAATACATTCTTTGTGGCTTTCCTTCCTTCCCCAGGACCCATCCCACTGTCATGCCAGTGCTTCCTGGGATCACATCCATAATAAACAAACTGCACCCAAAGTCTTGCCTCAGGGTCAGTTTTGAGAGGAGCTTACAGCGTAGTAAGAAGACACATCTGATAAAAACAAGTTCCTCGTGTCACATTTGAAGAAAGAGAATAAGATTCCTTGAGATATTCACTTTATCTCCATGTCTACAGGAGAAACTTCTCAAAGGCTGAGATGATGCCTGTCTTCTATTTCTTCAGTGTTATTCAGACACCAAATACAATGCTGGGCACATGGTCGGAGCCCAATAGATGCACACTGAGTTGAGTTGAATAATACATGCAGTGAACTTCTCCCCAAACTCTGATGGTTGACACAGGGCTGGTTCCCAGCGAGCTGCTCCACCAGGGCACGTGGACCTAAATTACATCGGTTCTCACCATCTTGGATGCACAGAGATGAGTACATCCAGCTTACCCTCAGCGCAAACAGACCTAAGTTTAAATAATGGTGGCTGACATGGGGCCAGTTACTTTCCACATTCATTCCACAAGGCTTTCCTGAGCACCTGTGAGGAGCCCGTGGGGACACAGCTGTGAATAAGACAAATAAGGTCACCACCCTCTTTCAGAGTAGTGTTAAAAGGTCAGGACGTGAATCAGCTCTCATTTCTCTCCCTTTGGAGAGTCCAGAGGGATCAGACCCAGGGTCAGCCCTCAGTGGGGGTCTCATCGCCCCTTCCTCTTTCCAGTGGTTTGTTTCTCTTTCTCAGACAGGCGACCTGAGCCCTCTCAGGGCCAGACACTGCGGCCAACAGCCTGTTTCTGCCTCTTTCTCTCTCCCGGGTTTCTTTTTCCTCCAGGGATGGGAGCTTTCTCTATTTCAATCTCTGCTCACTGAGGCAATAAGGCAAAGAGGTTAAAGAGAAACCCTGGGGCGAAACTGTCAGGCTCAACCACACACCACTGTGTGACCTCGAGCAAATGACTGAGCCTCTTCACGCCCCAATTATCTCATCCACCGAATGGGTGCAATAAGAATGAATTTCGTTCCAAAGAGTCTTGGAGAAGCAGCTCACGAGTTGCAGAGCGTGTAAAGCACTGCATAACGCTTGGCTGTTTCTAGCAGCTCCAGGCCAAGGAAGAGCTTCTTCGGCTATTAAGGAGCCCCAGACACCCTTCTTCATTTACCAGCCTTCTGCACCAGGTTTTGTGTCTCAGGGTTACTTATATAATAATCCTGGGTTATTTCCTTCCCTTTTCTATGTTGGTGCTCAGCCCTGTTGCTTATTCCTGGATCCCCTGGCTGTTATATCATCAAAAATCACCCGGTGTCACCACATCGTCTTACACAAACCCTTCTCTGTGATTAAAAAGGTTTGGCTGTGACTTCCTCTTGTGCTGGGAAAGCTCAGCATGAAGAGAAACGCCTTCTCCCTCCTGCCTTCACCCTGACGTGCATGCAGCAAGACAGAAGAACAACGTTACCCTTTCCAGACAAGGCTCCCAAAGCAGCTGGGAACGGCCCCCACTCCCACCCCCCTGCTCCTGTTCACATGGTTTTCCCCAGGCCAGCAGTGGGTGGTGAGGAGTGGGCGTGTCCCCGACTCCTAGCCCTCCCTCCAGTGTGGCATTGATCGTATTAATCAGAGAGGCGGGCTGCGGCCATTCAGCCTGAAGGCCACCTGTGTTCCAAATCTGAAAATCCATTCACTTGGGAAAAGCAGAGAGTCCCACGGGGAGTCAATGGATTTCACTTCACTGAACATTGCTTTGGGCAAATAAGCAATTTCATTTCCTCTTCCCTACCCCCTTAAAAACATCAATGAAGTATTTTGTGGTGTTGCTGACAGCACATGTCACTTCGAAGCTGGAAATAAAATCTTCTTTGAGCTATTTATAACCGACTGGCAAATGGAAGGAAAGGAAGACTAAAGCTGGAATCGTGGGGCGAGCTGAGTGCCAGCCCCTACAGATCCTGCCTGTGCAGCTCTGCATAAGTCACTCAGAGTCCCTGGACCTCTCTCTTCATCTGTAAAGGAGGCTGGATGACCCCTACACTTGCCTACAGAGGGTATAAGGCAAGACTGTGGAAGGAGGTGCTACGGGAATGAAGAGAGGGGACACCACAAGCTCTGCAGGGAAAAGGGGCATGCTTTATAAGCTGTAAAATGCTTCTGCAGTTTCAAAGAAACTGGGTGATCCTTTTTTTAAAGCAGGGGTTTTTAACCTGGGAACCAGGTTCTAAACAGCTTTAGAGGGTCTGGAAACCACCTGTAATTTTATGCAAAAGTTTCAAGTGCAAAGCACATCCCTCTGGAGAGGTCTTTAACTTAATAAAATTTCAAAAGCATCTCTAACCCAGGAGAGTTTAAACCCAACATTCAAGGTGGAATGGAGGCTGCCAACCCAAATGCCCACTGGATCCAGGCAGGTACCCTGGAAGAGAAGGTGAATGAGTCTGTGAAACAGACAGATCCATGAGGACAGTGGCAAACTGGGAGCTCCAACCCCAGCGAAAGGGAATGACCCCCAATCAGCTTCAAGACTTGATTGCCAATCAGGAGTGTGGGCCCAAGGATTCCCCAGTTTTTTCTTCTTAAGAAAATAAATCAAAATTCAGATTTTGACTTATAATCCTCCACTTCTTTTTTTCCTTCAGCTAATTCACAGCTTTAAATTTTGTCTGGGTAAGGCCCTAAAGCTCTTAAGAATACCCCCCAACACTCCCGCTCTTGTTTGCACGGTTTTTGCCAAGCTTGAAGGAGAAAATGTAACTCTTTATTTAATGCCCTCATCTCTCCCACTGGACCTAAGCCTCATGAGGACCGGGTCTGTATTTGGGCACTTCTATAACTCGGTTCTCAGAAGCTGTCCTGGCGCATTGCTAGGGCTCAAGAAATGCTTATTGAAATGAGTTAAATGAATACCTGACATGCCATCCTCCACCAAATCCCTTTGCCCCGCCAAACGCAGCTCAGAGTCTTCAGCCCCTCTGGACCCCATGATCATGTCAGAACCTCCACCCAGAAACAAGCTTCTGATTTATAGGGCCACCCTTATAACACAGCACTCCATGCAGGGTCTGAGCAGGCCAGGGCCCTCAGAGCAGAACTAGTTCCTTCCCGTGGACAGTCCCCTGCTCTGAGTATGCCTGAGACACAGTTTGCATTTCTGGCAGCGCTGTCACCCCACCCCGTGGGCCAGGGGAGCACTGCACAGAGGAAGGGCTGCACGGAGGAAGGGCTGGAGCAGCCTGCAAACTGCTGCCAGAAGGATCCAGATTCCTCTGCTTGCAGGGGGCTGCCGCTCCACACATGCAGCAGAGAAGTGGATCTCTTTACAGATGAGTAGACACAGACCTGGAGAGAGACATGTCATCACAGAAACAGGGATGGAATTGATCGGAGAGAGAGAGAGAGAGAGAGGGAGAGAGAGTTCCCCCGAGGGATAAATGGTGAGCTGAGTTGTTGAAACACTGTGGTTTGAAAACAGACAAACCTCCAGAAACAGAAAAACAAGACCAGGACAACATGAGACATTAGTGCCCAGAAGGTTACCTGCTGGAGGTTTTCATGAGATCTGCCTTGGTGACAGTGTAGAGTAATGAGTGGAGAAGTAGCCTTGACTCAAAAGACTTAGTTCTATGAGATCCAAGAAAACAACCTTAATCTCCCCAAACCTATGTTTTCTTCTCTATTGTAGTAGGTTGAATTAGGTCCAGTTCTTCACACCCCAATAACAGTGTCTGCATCCCTTCCCCCTTACCACACCCCAGGTGTGGCTTAACTACACGCCCTGCTCTATCTAGTCAATGGGGCATTAGCTGTCAGGACAGGAGCGGATACTCGAAATGTGATTGGGCTGCCAGTGGGCTTGCTTCTGTGCTCTGGTGGTCTACCATGACCTGGGAGACCTTCTGTTTCTTCAGCCCAGGACCAAGACCTGAGCCCAAGCTGCAGTCAGACCTACAGAAAACCAGAGCCACCAGGTGATCCCAGCCCAGGTCGGCCTAGATACCATAGATACAGTCAACAGGAAGACCCATGAACATGGGGATAATTGCCCATTGCTTTATCCCACTGGGATTCTGTGGATGTTTGTTACACAGCAAAACAGACTGGAATCCTCGTCAAATGGGGGCAGCACCAATCCTGATGAACTCTGCACTGTGCTCTGAATCAGAAGCCAGTGTATTAGGGCAAACCTCTCATACCCTATAACGTATGCCAGTGGTAGGTTGTGGATATCGTTAATGGGTAAATAATCCAAATATTTCTCAAATGAGGTGAAAAGAAGAAAATGATTGAATGTGAACATGAAAGCAAAGTGAATTATATTATCTCACAACCCAATTCAGCCTTTTTGCAGAGATCTGCTCACGTCATTACTCTGTAGGGAGAAATGATCCCTGCAGACCGTCCCCCTGGAACAAGCCTCCATTGCCCCAGCTCCTGAGAGCTGCTTGCATTCCTGGGCCCAAGGGTCTCTGCATCCAACACTGCAACCTTGTGCCCATCCTCACACCTCCTTCTCTGACTCTGCTTCTCCCACCTCCCTCTTTCCTTATAAGGATCCTTGTAATGCTGCTGGGCCACCTGGATAATCCCAGATCACCTCCCCATCTCAAGATCCTTCATGTAATCATATCTGCAAAGTCCCTTCTGCCACGGAAGACATATTCACAGGTTCTGGGGAGTAGGACCTGGACATCTTTGGGTGGCCATTATTCTGCCCATCACAGTGATTTTCTGACTTCTATCTTAGAAAAGTCGAATTCAGAAACTAGAAAATTCTCCAAAATCAGGAAAGGATATGCTGACGGTCATTAGCACATATATGTTCACATATACTTTAGTTCTCTTTCCTTCTGGTCACATGGTAATATTGTACTTCCTTGTTCCCTTTGAAAACAGTCATGCCCGTATGACTTGCTTTGGCCACTGAAACAGGAGAAGAGATTGTGACACTCCTGAATAACAAGCTTCCTGTTAGCAGTGTGACATGCACCTGCTCTTTCACTTTTCTCCACCAGGGCCACTGGCAAATGGTGGCCTGTCTGTCAGCCTGAGTCCCAGAGGGAGGTAGACCCCCAGATGTCCCATGATGAACACACAGTATAAATGAGAAATAACTTTTATTGTTTAAAGCCATGAAGATTTGGGGGTCTAATCTAACCCACCCCAGTGTTCAAAGGTTCAGGGCAACCAAAGGCATGTCTACTATAATACTACACTGTAATTGTATGTTTCCAAGTAGAACTCCAAGAACTTCTACCCACTGGTCCCAACTGAGCTGTCACAACCAAGGTCCAGCAACAGTGAAACAATCCAGAGAACAAACTAAGACCTTCTAAATCCAGCTAAGTGTATCCTCCCATTACTCCCTGAGTGCATGCATGTGCATGCACACAGAAACACACGCACACACACAGAACCAAGCTGTATATTCTCATAAAACTGCCCCTTCCTTGCCTTCTTCTGGCTTCCCAGTTCCTTGCACAACCCCAGGCCAGGAAAGCCAGCGGAGTGGAGAATGGGGCTGCAGAGGGAAATGGCAACATTAATTCTAATGCACTAGGTCTCCCCAGAACCTAAATGGGGATGAAGAGCCAGGTCGACTGACACAGTCAAGAGATGCCCAGCTGAACAAATAGACTCTACAGGCTAGTTATGATTGTGTCTGTCACAAGTCCTCACGCCAGGAAATGCGAGGAGACAGAAATCCAGACAGCCTGCGTCCTGGTGAGGCAAGCTAGTTAAGGAAAACCCTCCCCGACATGTGTACTCACTGGAAAGGGCTTCACGGGTGATGGCTATTTGCCAGAGAGACAGGCCTGGAAGACAGCTTGAAGGAAAAGGAGAAAACGGTTGTGCGCGGTGGTGTGACTTGGGGGCCTGTGTATGTCAGTGTGTGGGTTGGGGTGCGTAGGGAAAACAGAACTCAGTTTATCTTAGAAATAAATAGAGGAACTTTCCTCCAAGGGTGTATCTGGCACAAAGGTGATTCTCAGTGCATGTAGTAGACAGGGATTCTGTAATTTGGGGGAGATTAAATGGTGAACATGGTTTTGGAATCAGGCATACCCAAGTTTAAATCCTAACCACTGAGAGTACGCTTAAGCCTCATCTTACTTAACATATATATTATTTTTAATTAATTTTACTTTTTAAATTTTTAAATATTTTTAAATTTTCAATTAACATATCAGTTTTTGTTTTCCTTGCATTTAGTATCATACTGAAACACAGATGTCGTTCCTCCATCCAATCATGTATTCATTCATTCACTTATTCATTCATTTATTCTGTATTGTGAAAAGCATAAATGGAGCAGTAATCCTATAATCTTGGAAGAGATAATTAAGGCACAACCTATGCCCTTTAAAAACTCATGCAGAGGGCTTCCCTGGTGGCGCAGTGGTTAAGAATCCGCCTGCCAATGCAAAGGACACAGGTTAGAGCCCTGGTCCGGGAAGATCCCACATGCCGTGGAGCAACTAAGCCTGCGCGCCACAACTACTGAGCCCGTGTGCCACAACTACTGAAGCCTGCGCACCTCGAGCCCATGTTCCGCAACAAGAGAAACCACCACAACAAGAAGCCCGCACACTGCAATGAAGAGCAGCCCCCATTCACCACAACTAGAGAAAGCCCGCATACAGCAACGAAGACACAACACAGCCAAAAATAAATAAATAAATAAATAAATTTATATATTAAAAAAAGAGGACAGCAAGATAAGAGCACTTGATTCATCCTTTATCCACCTTCCCATTGAAATACTTATGAAAATAGACCCAGGAGAATTAAAGGTGCAATAACACTGAAAACCAGAAATAATGTGCCATTATCTACCAGAACCCAAGAGGTATTTCTACTAAGTGGAGAACTGAGTGCTGTTATGAAGCAGAACAACTACACCAACCCGAAGACAGGAGATTTTCAGCATCTTTACTGTTTGCCCCTACCTCAGAGACCAGAACGTCTTTACCAACAGGAAGGACAGCAAGAGAACTGTATCAAGTATCTAATGCTGTGTGACAACTAACCTGACATTTAATGGCTTAAGCAACAAGAACCGTTTATTATCTCTCCCAGTTCTGTAGCTCAAGGATGCAGGAGCAGGTTGGTTGGGCAGTTCTGGCTCAAGTTCTCACAGGATGTTCTCTCTAATGGATGTTGGCTGGAGCTCCAGTCATCTAAGTGATGGACTGAGGCCAGGAGATCCACTTCCAAGGAGGCTCACTCACATGGTCAGCAAGTCGGAACTGCCAAGTTGGTTTCTCTTCATGTGAGCTCTCCTCAGAGCTGCTTGAGTGTCCTTCCAACATGGCAGCTGGCTTCTTTCAGAGAAAATGACCCAAGAGACCAAGGCAGAAGATGCAATGCATTTTATTACCTAGGCTTGGGTATCACACACTGTTACCTCCACCATATTTTATTGGTCATACAAGCCAGCCCTGATACAATGTAGAAAAGGACTACACAAGACATGGATACCAGAACTGGGGACCATGAGGCTGTAGTAGAGGCTGGCTACCACAGAAGCTAACTCACCAGGGATCATTGCTGAGGTAGCCAGAACCCTCTTCTGTCTCCTTGTCTCTCTCCCTCTCTCATTGTTCTTAATCTCTTCTTTATCTGTCTACATATTTTCAAGAACTATAATATCCACCTATGAAAAGGTAAAATCTTTATTGATCTCACAACTGGTACTAATGAAGGACTAATGTAAGCACAAAAGGAATATAGTAAAGGCTATTAGACAGCTCAGAACATCTCTGAGAAGAGCAAAGAATGGACTCTGAATCTACCAAGTGCAAACACACTTGTGGGGATCCTCTAACAAAAACATCACAACTGCCACTATGTAGCAGTTGTAATGATTGGGACTGGATGACAGAAATTCCACCACCGCTGCCCCCAAAGAGCCAAACATCTCCACCACTTTCTGGACGAGGACCTTCCCCAGCCAGACTAAAGCCTCATGTTGCTCACTTCTGATTCCAAGTCTCAAACAAACTCATCTAACTATAGGGACCTAGGTCCTCTGCTACTATTATTGGCTGAAAGCAAGCCTGAGGATGAAAATTTTCTGGATTCTACCTTGATAAGGCAGGAGTCGCAATGTGAAAAACGATTAAGACATACAGAGGCTATTCAAAAGATATTGGACAGTTGCAAATGACATAATGTCAACTGCAGAGACAAAATTAGCACAAAGAATATAAGTTAATGAGAAGGAGAAGGAAAAGGGAAGGTGTTTCCCATCCATGGCTACCCGGCCACACTCTCCAGGAAAATACCAAGACAGATATCGGTATTGCTGCCATCAATGCTGATTGTTACTGGAAACGTGAGTACACTTAGGGTTGTACACATTCGAATCCATTATCTTATTTATTCTCACAGAGTCTCAATGAAGTCAACCAGTTTGGGGTTCTGAGACTGAGAGAGAATAGGCAAGACAATTCACTGGGGCTTCCACTAAACAGCTAGAGATACAGAAAGGTGAGTCTCCCTTGGCACCTGTATCTGCATCTCTGCAGGGGATTCCCCATTACTTGTCTTGGTAGAAAACCTCAGCTCTGTAGACTAGAAATGGGTCCACCTTCATCTACCAGCATCCTGTTATAATTTCTTTCATACGGAATCCAGGGACACAGATGTTTTTCTCTATCAAAATTCATGCGTAAGTTTGTTTTCCCATTCCCTATCACCAAAGCCACCATAACTACCAAACAGAGCTGCAGGTAAGCACAGCAGGACTGGAGTAACAGGTGCAGTGGTCCTTTGTCATTTTTTTGGTTACCCAGAATCCAAAGTTCTTTCCTGTTTGGCAGAAATCCCCAAACTGTGTGATAATCTTGGTGGGGGACCGCATCTATGGAAACCTAAGGAGGCTAGATAACGCCTCTTCCCCACCCAGCAGGTGGGCAGTCACATGGTCTCAGAGTGTCCAGTTGGACCTCCCATCTTTTTTTTTTTTAATGTTATTACCAGTGTACTTTTTTTTTTAAATTTATTTTTGGCTGCATTGGGTCTTTGTTGCTACGCGCGGGCTTTCGCTAGTTGCAGCGAGCGGGGGCTACTCTTTGTTGCCATGCGCAGGCTTCTCATTGTGGTGGCTTCTCTTGCTGTGGAGCACAGGCACTAGGTGCACAGGCTTCAGTGGTTGTGGCTCGTGGGCTCAGTAGCTGTGGCTCACAGGCTCTAGAGCGCAGGTTCAGTAGTTGTGGTGCACGGGCTTAGCTGCTCCGTGGCATGTGGGATCTTCCCGGACCAGGGCTCGAACCTGTGTCCCCTGCATTGGCAGGGAGATTCTTAACCACTGCACCACCAGGGAAGTCCTGGACCTCCCATGTTGAACACTGAAACTCACCTGTGTTCTCAGATGCCTTGGCTGCCCTGGTGTCCATCATTTTTTTGAGCCTGGTTTTCAGCCTTTTTATCAGTGCTTTATCTAGCCAGCACCCTTCTCAAAGATTCCTTTCCTGCCTAACTTACACAGAGTCGGGTATGCAGAGACAGCTTTACATCTTTAATGTAATGCTAACCACTAAAGAAACCAAGGTTTTTGTTAGTCTGCCCAGCTTCTTCAGGGCCAAAGAACAACTTGTGTTGGACTTTCTGAAAGGCCTCTGTATTTCAACAAACATTCATTGTTTGCATCTTCTGTACCAAACACTCTTTTATGATGTAGACTCAAAGATGAATAGGCAGCAATCACTTCTAAGAGTCTGCAATTAGAGGGAGTCCAAAGCTGTTTTAAAGCTCCCCTATGCCCATCAGTATCTTTTTAGAGACCTAGAAATCAGGTTAGAAACCACTGATCTAGCCAAAATTTCTTCTTCTTTATTTAAAAATTTAAAAACTAAGAACTAGAGAGGTAAAGAGATTTCTCCAAAGTCATAAAAGCAATTTCCCCGCACAGCTAGCAACAGAAGTCAACTTCCCTGAATTCCAGGCCAAAGCTCTTTCCACTTCGTCACCTCACTTGCAGGGGATTTAAACGGCAGACGTCATCTGCCCTTTGGTTGATTTTTGCCAACTGGTCAACCCTGAGATGCTGGCAGACAGACTAGTGAATGCCCAGTTAAGCCCAGCTGGGGTCATCTGCAAAATGGAGCACTACCTGAGAAGGAAAAGAGTCTCATGAGGCCCCAGGGAGACACTGAGGAGGACAGGTTTGGAGCTAGCGAGCCCAAAAGAGAAATGGGAAGAGGATGCAGACATCGGAACATGCCAATCTGCCTTTCCAGCACACCAGCCCCAGGAGCATATGGCCCATAATTAACCACCCGGGAGAAGGTTATTGAGCCACAAATGGAGAATTATGGCTTCAGGTGAGAATCAGCAGCAGGAAACCAAGCCCTCAAAAGACAAAGAAAACCCCGTTTTCCTGCAAAAGACTTCAGTAGCTATAAACAAAAGGAGACAGACAGGGGCCTCGGGATGACAAAGTGCAGGGCTGCCGCCGCCGCCATATCAGACACTGCATTTCTGGAAGGTCCTTTAGACCCAGCAGAGTCTTCCAGGCATTCCTCACGGGCCCTGGGAACCCCCTCTGATTTACTGCCCAACTGCAACCTGGGAGTGTCCCCTTAGGGACACAGTTGAGCCTGGGGTTCCAATGACATGCTTTTTCTTGTTGGGAGGATCGACTTTACCCCTGAGAACTGGTCCAAGGTCCTCTGAACAAGATTCCTTTGGACTCTTTGCCCACCACTCTCCGTTCCCTTCCAGACCACTCGGGATGTAGTGAGGCAGAAGAATCAGGAGCACAGACTCGCAGGGTTGACCCCTGAGGCACCACACCTGGCTGTGCAACCTTGGGCTCTTACTGTGCTTCTGTGTAAAATGCGGAGAGAGTTGTGTGGAAAACATAAGTTATGACACTGAAAGCTCTTAGTAGAGTGTTTGGCACATTATACGTGTTCAGTAAGGGCTGGAGGTCCCTATTAATAAAGTCACAGATCAGCCTTGTCTCGATAGTAATGGAAAACATGAGCAGGAGGGAGGGGAGGAGGGGGAGGACAGGGGAGGAGGTGCAAAGGGGAGGAGCAGAAGGAGGGGGATGAGAGGGGGGGGAGGGGGAGGGGAGGGAGGAGGTGCAAAGGGGAGGAGCAGAAGGAGGGGCATGACGGGGAGGGGGAGGGGGAGGGGAGGGAGGAGGTGCAAAGGGGAGGAGCAGAAGGAGGGGCATGAGAGGGAGGGGGAGGGGAGGGGAGGGGGAGGAAAGGAGGAACTGACACTGAGTGTCTAGGTGCTAGGTTACCATAGGCACTTTGCTTGTGTAGCAGACACAATTGTCAGCCCAAAGATTGAGATGTTTAGGAAATATCACTCTCCTCCATTCTTTGAAATCAACCTAATGTCTACTCTGTGCCCCTATCCCACGTGGGCTGCCAGGAAATTCCCTCTTGACTGTGTGGTTGGGGCCCTTTCACTTTCTAAGACACGCCCAAGCCCAGGCGTCCCATGTGGCTCCCAGGGAACAGGGAGCAGCTTCTCATCTCCACCCATTCCCGGTTGCGGATGTCATCCTCATGCCCCAAGGGCACGTGGCCCCTTATAGCCTGGGGGCTGCATCCACACCCACACAACCTGGGCACTGGGAGGCCTCTGAGGACACCAGCACCCCGAGACCCAGGGGCCCTCTTCCTACCTCCTTTCTTGGCATTCTGCTCCACTTTGTCTCCAAGCCCTGCCGAGGAACAGGACCGGGGTTCAAAGCTCACCCAGAATCAGACTCTTAGGCCTGACCTGCTCCAGTTTGGAACTTCTGCTGATCCAACCCACCTCACCTTCAATTCCCACCGACACGGCCACATGCAAGCTCTGGTCCCACCCAAGTCCTGGGCCCTCTTGCCACCTCCCTGCCTTGTTCCTCACCTTGAGCCAGCTCTTGAGTCCCCAGGCACCTGAGTCCCTGAATTCCCCATGCACTGGACTCTGCTGGCCACCCCGCCTGGGCTCTCCAACGCAGCTTCTCTGGGTAACGACCCTGCCGTGCACCATCAGCAGAAAAGGCCCAGCTCCCCTGAGACCAGACCCCTTACTCCCTGACTTCAGTGGTGGTGACTTCTTTCTGTCTTCGCAGCAGGACACTGTAACACAGAGGACAGCAAGCTTTCTCTCTAAAGACCCAGATAGGAAAGATTTTAGGTGTTGTGGGTCACAAGATTTCTGTCACAAGGACTCAATACTGCCACTGGAGTTTAAACGCCACTGTAGACAATAAGGAGACAATTGACATGGCCGTGTTCCAATAAAACTGTATATATGGACACTGAAATTTTAATTCATGTAATTTTCATGTATCACCAAATATTATTCTTGTTTTGATGTTTTCAACCATTTAAACTGTAAAAACAATTCTTAAAGATGTTAAAAAACCGAGCTGAGCTCCCTGTGCTATACTGCAGTTTCCCTCTAGCTATCTATTTTACATGTGTTAGCGTATTTATGTCAAACCTAATCTCCCAGCTCATCCCACCCTCCCCTTCCCCGCCATGTCCACACATCCATTCTCTGCGTCTGTGTCTCTATTCCTGCCCTGCAAATAGCTTCATCTGTACCATTTTTCTAGATTCCACATATATATGTTAATATATGATATTTGTTTTTCTCTTTCTGACTTGCTTCACTCTGTACGAAAGACTATACTCCAATTTAAAAAATGTTAAAGAAAAAAAAAAGGGGGTTACAGGCCATACACAAAGAGGCAGCCAGCCAGGTTTGGTCAGGGGCCGCATTTTGCCAACCCCTGGGATTGAGGAACAAGCACTGGGTTTAGGATCACATCCATATCCCAGTCCTGCTTCTCCACTTCCTGGCCCCAAGATGGTGACAAGTTACTCCCTGTCTCTGGGTTTGTTTCCTCATCAAAAAAACTGGAAAAATAATAGTGTGCTTCTCATAGGATTGTTGTCAGCCTTTACAGAGATACAACATAAAATGGCTTTGGACACAATTACCCCACGTAATAAATTTTAACTTAGGACAGCAGTGACTCTTTGTTTTTATGGAAGAAAAATCTGGAAGCTGGAAAGTATGAAATAGAGGGGGACAAATCAGCTTTGGAATCAGAAAAGTCCTGGGTCCCACCCCTGACTCCACCACTTAGAGCTGTGTGACCTTGATCGAGTTACTTAAGCTCTCTGAGCTTCAGTTTCCTCATCTATAAAATACAGATAATACCCTCACCTCACAGGATTATTTCACTGGTATAAAAAGTACTTGGCATATAGTAGACCAAAAAAAAAATAGACAGCTATTATTTATCCCAATGCCATTTCTTAAATAAATTTATTTATTTATTTATTTGTTTGTTTATCTTGGTTGCTTGGGTCTTCGTTGCTGTGTGCGGGCTTTCTCTAGTTGCGGCGAGAGGGGGCTACCCTTCGTTGCAGTGCCTGGGCTTCTCATTGTCGTGGTTTCTCTTGTTGCGGAGCACAGTCTCTAGGCACGCGGGCTCAGTAGTTGTGGCTTGTGGTCTCTAGAGAGCAGGCTCAGTAGTTGTGGCGTACAGGCTTAGTTGCTCCGTGGCATGTGGGATCTTCCTGGACCAGGGCTCGAACCCGTGTCCCCTGCATTGGCAGGCGGATTCTGAACCACTGCGGCACCAGGGAAGTCCCCCCAACGCCATCTTGATCTTTTTTTTTCTATTCCAGATTTCTTTGTCAGAAGAAGCCAACATTGTTTATCAAAAGCCTGTCTCCTGTGTGTCTCCAGAACATCTCTTTTTGATCATTCCCCTGGGCTCCATCAACACAGCAGGCTCCTGCCTCCCCAGGGGAAACCTTGTTGCTGGAAAGTGGGGCAGCCCTTTGAACTGGCATTTTTTTCCGCATGCTGAGAAACAACATCGTGCAGTGTGCTGGGAGTTGTTTGTTTCCTCTCCTTCATCCTTGGACTCGCTCTTTCTGGGTCTGAGGTTGACAAGGGACTAGCCCTAGGAGCGGCACTGTCTGCCCAGGCCTGGGATGCAGCTGCAGGGGCCCCAGGTCCCTGTGAGCTTTGTGGGTCAGGATGATGACCTTTCCCAGCCTGGCGTGGCTCTGATCTGTCACAGGCAGCCCTGACATGGGCTAGGTTTGTCTTCTCACTGAGAACGTTTCCAGACACATCATTTAGGGTAGAGGCCTGTTCAGGGCTAAAAGGCAGGCATGGCTGAAGGAGCCATGATGGTTTAGGGGAGGGAGGGTGAAAGGCATTCCTTCTGGCTCTCTGGTCCTCTTTCCCCTTGCAGGAGATGGATGGGCCGAGGTTTGTGGCCAAGAGGCCAGAGCCAGGATAGAGGCTAGAAACAGGAAAAGCCTGGGTGAACGCAAGCCCAGAGAAGGGGGCGGGGACAGAAAGCTGGGTTTAGTCACTGAATCTGATGAGTGAGGACAGAGCCTGAAGCAGGACAAAGTCAGAGTTAGATACCTTCAATTCTTATGTGTCTAGTGCTTTCCCTACACCAGACACAGAGCCAGGTCCTGGGATTTAGGACAAACATGATGCAGTCCCAGCCTCCTAAAAAACTTGATCTCTAGGCAAAGGGTGTCCACGTGTAGGACTTCTACGTGTTCCTAAAACCCAGTTCACGTTATTCATAGCACACAGCTGACCTATGCTTGCTGGCTTCTTTGCAGTGTGAGTTGTATGAGTGAGTCTGGCCAATGGATACAGGTGATGGGGGCCACCACCAGGCCTGACCACAGAATGTTCCCACAGCCTCTTCCTCCATTGCCTTCTGAATGCAGAGTGTCCAGAAGAGGGCCCATGGGCCCTGGGGAAGGGCAGAGCCACAACACAGAAGGAGCCTGGGCCCCTGAGTGACTCTAGAAGACCGACTGCTGGCCAGGAGCATCTGCAACACACTTGCTGTAAGAAATAAACATGTAACATGTTAAGCCACTGTGATTCAGGGGTTGGCTTGTTATAGCAGTTACCCTATCCTGACTGACATGTTCAAGAAATATATAATATAAAAGCTGTGACACTATAAAACAAGACGACTGAACAGAATAAGACCCAAACTCCCTTCCAGCTGGAGAGTTCTAATATTTGAGCATCCTCCTGGCCCTGATCAGAGGTGTTCCAAGTCAAACCTGAGCTGTTGCTGACGTGCATCTCTGGGCCTCCCCACTGACCCAGCCTGCTGTCCACTCTTGACTCATCCAGCCCCTCCCAGATGCCCGCTGCTCCCACAGCTGCTGGCTGTCCCCAATCAGTTTCTCCAGGGTCTCTGAAAGCTGCCCATGCTGACCTTCCCTAGCATGAGTTGGGTCTTCCTCACTAAGCTGGAGCTCCGTAAGGACAGTGGCTATCTCTGCATCAAGAGTGTCCATCAGAGAGCAGAGAATAAAGCAAGGTTCGGATCTCTGCTTGATGAACAGATACATGCTTCCTTGTCCTCTGCAGCTGGCCAGATGGGTAGCTGTTACTTTGTACTGCTCTCCACATCCTTCCAACTGCCTTTGACCTATCTATCCATGCGGCGGTAGATTGCAAAGTGGCCACAAATTCCCTCCACTCTGTGCATGTGCTCCTTTGCAATGAGACTTGGCCACTCTTGGGGTTCATATCTCCACTCTTGAATCTGGGTATGGTCGTATGACTTGCTTCAGCCAATGAGACATTAGCAAATGTGATGCAAGCTGAGATTGATAAGTCTATGTGCCTTGGGACCTGCTCTTTCTTCTCCTGAGAAACCTTCTGCCATCTAGTGACCAAGCCCAGACCAGCCTTGCAGTGAAGGTCGCAACAAGTGAGTGAAGCCATTCTAGACCATTCAGTTCTAGCCACAACAGTTCGGAGCAGAATACCACCCAAAAGGGCTTCCCTGGTGGCGCAGTGGTTGAGAGTCCGCCTGCCGATGCAGGGGACACGGGTTCGTGCCCCGGTCCGGGAGGATCCCACATGCCACGGAGCGGCTGGGCCCGTAAGTCATGGCCACTGAACCTGCGCGTCCGGAGCCTGTGCTCCGCAACGGGAGAGGCCACAGCAGTGAGAGGCCCGCGTACCGCAAAAAAAAAAAAAAAAAAGAACTGAGCCTTGTGTTTTTTCCCCTGGAAATGAGGCAGGCTTTTGTAACCACCCCAAGCTACAAAGAAGGGCAGAAGTGACGCTGCCTGATTTCCAAGACTAGGACAGAAAAGACAATATGGCTCCCACCTGGCTCACTCACTCGGGATGCATGCCTTTTGGAGCTCTGAGCCAACGTGATGGATAGAATATATGGGAAGATCACACGGAGATAGAGAGCCAAGTCCAAAAAGGCCCAGCTATTTGAGCCTTCCCAGCCCAGCCGACTCCCAGTCATGTGAGTATAAAGCCTTGGAGATCACCCTAGCCCCAGCCACTGCCTGGCTGCAATCTCACTGGCGATCTCAAACTTCAAAGAACACCCAGCTGAATTCCTGACCCACTGAAAGCGTAAGATGAGAAAGAATTATTGTCATTTAAAGTTTTGAGATGACTTGTTACCCAACCATAGTAACTGAACAGTCAGAACTATTCTAACAGGTGATAATCCATCCATTATTCAAACATTTTGCGTCCTCCCACTGGGTCCTCACAACACTGCACCCCAAAACACCGTTTTCCCCTGTCTTCTTCCAAATCCTTCCTCACCAACCCATCATTCTCCTCCACATGCATATTTTGAGTTCTCCCTAAGACCAACCCTGGGTCTTTGTTTGCTATCTCTGAATTCATCTCCAGGCCCAGAGGACCCCCTACTCCAGACTACAGAACTCAAAGGTCTTACATTCCAAAAGAGACTATTGTCATGTCAACAGTCTGGAAAGACTGAGACCCCACTCAAGAGATATAAGTGAGCTAGACCCTCACAGAATCTCCCCATGGGAGTACTACTGACATTGGGGGTAGGACTATCTTACACATTGGGTAGCATTTAGCATCCCTCACCTCTGCCCATCAATGGCTGGTTTCACTCCTCAGTTTTTTGACAACCAATAAAAGACCTTCCACACTTCCAACCACCTTTGTCTCGTTGGCAGTACCGCCCTCCCCCCAGTGGGGAGCACTGCTATGATGATCAAGCTTTGGTGAACGATTGGGATTAAGAGCTGAAAAGTGCTCCCAAGTTTCTGACCTAAGCAACTTGGCAGATAGTGCCACCTCCTGAGACAAGGCCAGGAGGATAATCAGATGTGGGGTTGGGACAGCTCATACCGTGCTGGAATATGGACCGTGATCGTGGACTCTGCTCGGCCCTGGTAAACAGGTCAGATAAGGCCTCTGTTCTCCCAAGTGTACACTCTAATGGGGGAAGAAACAAAAAAGGGGGTGGCCAAATGTGCCACAATGACCAGATGGCGCCAAGTGCTCCAGAGGAAGTAAAGAAGGTGACGAGATGGAGCTTCTTTTTAATAAGGGGGTCAGGGAAAGCCTCTCAGGGACATGACCATTAAGTTGGGACTTGAAGGGCTGGGGAAAAAGCATTCAAGGCTGAGAGGCCAGAGTTTACAAAAGCCACAGAGCCATGGGTGTGGATGGGATCGTCCGGGGAGAGTGCCTGGGATAAGGAAAGCAGAGGCTCACGGGGGACCCTGGTAACCCCCAAGACAGCAGCATTGCAAGAGGACAGAGGAAGAGGAATCCAATAAAGATTGGACTGAGCAACCAGAGGGGCAGGATGGAAACCAAAAGAGTACAGAGTCACAGACGCCAAAGGAAGAAAGCATCTCAAGAAGACGGACGTGCACAGCCGTGCCTATTGAATTTGGCCACAATCAGGTCATGGGGGTCCTAGGTTGGGCCATCTCAGTGGAGTTGCAAAAAGAACAATAGACAGGAAGATGGACTCTTGGTTCTAATCCTGGCTCTACCCCTAAGGGGGTCCCTTTTCCTCTCCTGGGTCCGGACTGCCATATGGGAGGTCCATTCTACCTGTGGCAGTTCATGATTCTAAAGACTTTGACTCCAGTTTTTCACTTGCATTTCAAATCACTCATATAACAATCCTATTCATGTGCTTGGAAACTTGCTGTACAACAGGCACCATGACTGATATTTTCATGTATGTGTTCTAATGCCCCTAACAACACGGTGAGGTAGGTAGCATTATTCCCATTGTTCAGAAGAAGTACTCGAGACAGAGAGGATGAGAGAGTTTCCAGGATTTACAGCCAGGTCCTCCTGACTCCAGAGCCCCTGAATCTTTTCACCAGTAGCTCTGATTCTCTGATGGTTCTTTCTGTTTTCTGAAAACACCCCAGTTATGTTGCCTAGTGGAATCAGCTCTAGGTTGGCTTGAAAGCCAGGGATTAAGACCCAGATCTGCCCTGAAGTCACTCTGTGACCATGACCCCCTGTGAGACCATTTAATTACCAGGAGGAACTACAAGCCTGGCTCTGAAAACTTGCAGAGATGTGGGTGGGATCAGATGTGTTTCCAGATATAAAAATGCTTTAAAGAGGGAAACTGTCCAACCAATATAAGATGGTGCTTATCCTGTGTGCATCAGACCTCGCTGAGAGCACAATTCTGAAAGCATCTGAATACTCTAAGCATTCAGAACTTGTGGAGAAGAAGAAATAGGTACGTAATTTTTTTTGGTTATTGGAAGCTCAATGAGGGATTTCGAAATTGTGACTTCCAAAGCTCACAGCTTTGAGTTTCTGTGGACAGCTGGGCCTGGAGATGATGTCATCTGGCATGAGAGAGAAAGCCTCCCTTTAGCAAAAAGTGATTTGCAGGAAGGGAATTTCTGAACACCCCATGTGGGCACAGGACAACCAAATGTTCCCTGGCATTCACACTTCATTACCAGTAAAAATGGAGTCCCATCCTCAACCATCCACAGGGAAAAAAGAATATGAAACCAGACAAAACCATGTCCACTCTAACCCAAAACTGAGATCCTCAACACACTTTGGAAAATAAGGGAATAATTTGATATGTACACAAAGATATGTAGACACACTTATTACATCACTATTGACATTATAAAAAGTAGACACAGCCTAAAACTTCATGAGAGTGAATTGGTTACATCTATTTTATGGCAGATCCATTTATCAGAATACTGCAGTGTTATTAAAGGGATGTTTTCAAAGACTTGTTAATGGAATGAGGAAATGTTAATAATGTGAATGTCCAGGTGTCAATGGCCAAAAGGTACATGAGTAACTGGTAACAATGATGCTCTGAGAAAAGAAAGTGTGTGGCCAGCAGACAGGGTTAGGAAAGAAACTTTGCATTGCTCATGGTCTCATAACTTTTGAATCTTCAAGTGGGAAAGGGCCATAAATGCTCAGCACAGGAAAGGAAATAAGGTCCACACTAAGACACTATTATAAGATTCTATCAACTTCCAGACAGAAAAAAAAAAAGAGGTCCCATACAAAAAATTGGACTCAGAACACCATCAGACCATTTCTAACTGAAGAAGCTAAATAAAGACATTTACAGATATTTGCAGAGTCAAAAATTATCTTCTATGTATCCTTTCTTGGGAAGCTACTGGAAGTTGTGCTTCAGTGACACAAGAAAGTCAAGAGGAAGACGGCAAATCTAGCCCAGGCAAAGGGAAGATCTAGAGAGAGCAGCATCCCAGCCCAGAGGACCCCCACCCCAGATGGGGGAAAGGGTCAGAGTGCTCCTGGAGGGAGGTCTTCAGGAAAATAAAGCAGACTGATGGCATGTGTGATGTCAGGTCCCTTGGAAAAAAAAAGTAAGTAATAGCTAAAGGTAAGTAAATGAAATACACAAAATGTTTTTTAAATTTTCTACAGTACATTACTTAACTCAGGGTTGGAAATTATCCACAGTCATCATGTTGCATGTGTTAGTTTGGGTCTTCTGAGAAACAAATACTGTAAGATGTGCACAATATTTATTGGGGGAAACACCTGTAAAGGATAAAGTGAGCGAGTCAGAGACAGAAGGGAGAGCCACCACGCCACTCCGACACTTGGGAAGGAGAGAAAGTTAACTTAAGAAAAATTTGGCCAGGCTAATGGGGAGCCCACCAGCCAAAGTCCCCCATTAAAGGAGTCCCAAATCTAGTCCACCCAGCACCCTCCCACTGTTCCCCAGCTCAAGGTCCTTCTGCCTCGGCAAACCCCTCACCTTCTTCTTGGTGGCTGGGAATTTCTATTCCTTTTATTTGGGATTGTATCCCTGATCCTTTCCCCTCTGGAGAATCAGCCTCCATCCCCAGCCCTACCAAGAAGGGACTGAGCCTTCATCCACTGGTCAGTTCCACCCTGGGGCAAGGGAGGTCCATCCCTCCAAGACATGAAGACTTCCACTCTGCCTTAGGAAAGGGACAATACTTCTCCTCCCCCCCAGAGAACTGTTGTATAAGTGGTCCACTGTGTTAGTCCAGGAGGTGCCATTCATATCAATAGCTATCATAGATTGAAATACTTATTAAGGCCGTTTCTAGAATACTGAAATAAATTGAGGAAGGGGAGGACTCTCTCTTGGGCTAGAGGTGGGGCTGAGGGGAATCCACCACAAAGCAAAGCAGGAAAAGTCAAAACACCATTAATTTCTCAATACCTCGTCCTGTTAACATTGAGCACCTACTACATCCAGGCACATCTCTAAGTACTTTATATGCATTGTATCACATAATCTCCAAAATGATCCCATGAAGTAGACAACATGAGAACCCCAATTTTACAGGTAAGGAAACCAAGAATTAGTTAAGTAATTTGTCCAAAACTGTATACCTAGTAAGTGGAAGAGCTTGGATTCGAACCTATGTCTGCCTGACTTCTCAGCCCTCACTCTTAACCTCTATGGATGATAAAGACACACCAGGACTCAGCCTTGGGCAAGGAGGGGTCAAAAGAAACTTACAAGATGAACTCAATTTTTGCATTAAAATCCTGCCGATGTCTCTTTTCACAGAGTTCCACAATGGTGGAATCATACAGTGTGAGGAAGGGGTCTGTATGTTCAGAAATCTGATTGGAGGCCAGTACCACCAGCTGGCATGTGCAATTTCGGACAATTTGCTTAAGATATCAGAGCCTCAAATTCCCTCCCTGCAAAACTAGGGCTGATGCTAATTGCTTTGCAGGAGGGAGGATTAAATGATGTATCCTATATAAAGTGCCTAGGATACATAAATAAATAAATATACATTTATAAATAAATCCTACATAAATATGATTTTCCCTTCTGCCAACTACAGATTGGCACTTGCTATCTACCTCTACAAGGATGCAATTATGAGCTGCTGCAGCTGCGGACCTTCAACATCCCCTGAAAGGAGTTCAGGGTGGAGATCAGGAATGAGGCCCTCTGTGCTCTGGGAGAAACTGGCAGAACAGGTCATCAGATAGTTAGATATTTTCAGGA
This sequence comes from Mesoplodon mirus, assembly GCF_964341445.2. Taxonomy (NCBI): domain Eukaryota; kingdom Metazoa; phylum Chordata; class Mammalia; order Artiodactyla; family Ziphiidae; genus Mesoplodon; species Mesoplodon mirus. The sequence continues at coordinate 6,912,340 of NC_138992.1, forward strand.
GAAGACTTTATGAGCCCAATTCTTGCATCTCTTCATATCTAGAAAAAGCACTAAAATCATTAATGGAGGCATCTGCTCCTCGTGACTAGCAGCCAGCCTCTGCCAACATATGTGCTTGATGCACATGCCCTCCTGCACTAAAATCCTATAGAACACTGACCTTCCCCCCCCACCTCTTTGGAGCGGTTTCTCAGAGTTATCTGAAATGCTGTCTCCCAGGCTATAGTCCTCACTTTGCCCCAGATATATTATCTGAAATGCTGTCTCCCAGGCTATAGTCCTCACTTTGCCCCAGATATAACTTAACTCACAATTCTCACGTTGTGCTTCTTTTTTTTCAGTTGACACTTCCCACCACCAATTCTCCTCATTCCTAAATCCCCACCATTGAGTCTCCAAGGAACCTGCCTTTTCAGTGAAATTCCTGGAGTGAGCTGTTAAAGAGAGACCTGAGTTGGGTTTTATTATCTGATGCAGATAACTTTTTTGATGTATATCAATCATTTTCACTTGTAAGGTGGGTGGATTTTATATATCTATATCTAGCTGCTGTGAGAAAAAAATCTTTAAAGCTTCAAGATGGGATTTTAAACCATCTGTATAGATGAAAAGAAGCAAAAGTTTAACCTTCAAGGAAAATAAAAGAGAACATGAACTCTATACTTGAACACGTACAATACAAAAAAAAAAGACTGAGCCTGGGATTGCAAATGTATGAACTTGACGTCCATTGTTCATGCAGCATAAAAAGGATTATTTTCACCTGTGTTGGCAGAGAATGAATGCATCAGATGATTTCTAAAATCCATCTTCATCCACAGCACTGCCAGGGACCCTGAAACCCATTATTAGAGACACTTCATTCATTTATTCATTTATCAATTCTGTCTCCCATCACCTCTCTCCACTCATTCATTCATCTAAGTATCTCTTCTCAAGTGATTACACGTGCCAGGCACTGTGTTACCTGTTGAGAGCACAGAAATTATTGGCAACCCCATTACACGTACAGAGTGAAACAAGCATGTACACATAATCATAAAATGAAAATAAGTTTTATCTATAACATCCTATAAAAGCAATAAAAAAAAGTAAGACTCAATTCAAAGATACACGTGTGTCTTGAGGTGGTAATGAGAATTCACAGAATCAAAAAGCCTTGACGTTGCCTGGGGATATTAGAAAAGGTTTGTGGGGGAGGGGTGGTAGTCTCTGAGCTGCAGTAGTAAGACCAGCAAACCACGAAAAGAACGTATCATGGACATTTTCATCCCCAGGTAAAAAATGAATTATGCAAGAGGAATAAACCAGGTCATCCTAACGGCCCATTCATGTATTTGCTTCCATAATTCTTTAGTTTCCCTGATTGCTTTCCAGGTCAAGGCTGTGAAGATGTAAAACACAGGACAGGTAGATTTTATAAACGGTTGGAATGGAAAAGGCTTTAAGCATCACCTGTTCCAACCTTGTCTTTTTCAGATCAGCAATTTCAGGCCCAGAGAGATTTGCCCAAGACGGCACAGCAAATTAAGACCTAGAACCTGGGTGGGATGAATTGGAGACTGGGATTGACATATATACACCAATATGTATAAAATAGATAACTAGACTCTCCTTCTTGCAAGAACACCAGAATCACAACTAACTGCTGAGCAATCACTGACAGGAAGACACTGGAACTCACCAAAAATGATACCCCACATCCGAAGACAAAGGAGAAGCTGCAATGAGGTGGTAAGCAGGGTGCAATCACAGTAAAATCAAATCCCATAACTGCTGGGTGGGTGACTCACAAACTGGAGAACACTTATACCACAGAAGTCCAAACACTGGAGTGAAGGTTCTGAGCCCCATGTCAGGCTTCCCAACCTGGGGGTCCGGCAACGGGAGGAGGAATTCCTAGAGAATCAGACTTTGAAGGCTAGTGGGATTTGATTGCAGGACTTCGATAGGACTGGGGGAAACAGAGACTCCACTCTTGGAGGGCACATACAAAGTAGTGTGTGCACTGGGACCCAGGGGAAGGAGCAGTGACTGCATAGGTGACTGAACCAGACCTACCTGCTAGTGTTGGAGGGTCTCCTGCAGAGGCGGGGGGGGGAGTGGCTTTGTCTCACCGTGAGGACAAGGACACTGGCAGCAGAAGTTCTGGGAAGTACTCCTTGGTGTGAGCCCTCCCAAAGTCTGCCATTAGCCCCACCAAAGAGCCCAGCTAGGCTCCAGTGTTGGGTCGCCTCAGGCCAAACAACCAACAGAGAGGGAACCCAGCCCCACCCATCAGCAGTCAAGAGGATTAAAGTTTTACTGAGCTCTGCCCACCAGAGCAACAGTCAGCTCTACCCACCACCAGTCCCTCACATCAGGAAACTTGCACAAGCCTCTTAGATAGCTTCATCCACCAGAGGGCAGACAGCAGAAGCAAGAAGAACTACAATCCTGCAGCCTGTGGAACAAAACCACATTCACAGAAAGACAGACAAGATGAAAAGGCAGAGGTCTATGTACCAGATGAAGGAACAAGATAAAACCCCAGAAAAACAACTAAATGAAGTGGAGATAGGCAACCTTCCAGAAAAAGAACTCAGAATAATGATAGTGAAGATGATCCAGGGCCTCGGAAAAAGAATGGAGGCAAAGATCGAGAAGATGCAAGAAATGTTTAACAAAGACCTAGAAGAATTAAAGAACAAACAAATAGAGATGAACAATACAATAACTGAAATGAAAAGTACACTAGAAGGAATCAATAGCAGAATAACTGAGGCAGAAGAACGGAGAAGTGACCTGGAAGATGGAATGGTGGAATTCACTGCTGCAGAACAGAATAAAGAAAAAAGAAGGGCTTCCCTGGTGGCGCAGTGGTTGAGAGTCCACCTGCCGATGCAGGGGACACGGGTTCGTGCCCCAGTCTGGGAGGGTCCCACATGCTGCGGAGCAGCTGGGCCCCTGAGCCATGACCTCTGAGCCTGAGTGTCCGGAGCCTGTGCTCCGCAACGGGAGAGGCCACAACAGTGAGAGGCCCATGTAACGCAAATAAATAAATAAATAAATAAATAAAAGACACATGCACCCCAATGTTCACTGCAGCACTATTTACAATAGCCAGGTCATGGAAGCAACTTAAATGCCCATCGACAGATGAATGGATAAAGAAGATGTGGTACATATATACAATGGAATATTACTCAGCCATAAAAAGGAATGAAATTGGCTCATTTGTTGAGACGTGGATGGATCTAGAGACTGTCATACAGGGTGAAGTAAGTCAGAAAAAGAAAAACAAATATTGCATATTAACACATATATCTGGAACCTAGAAAAATGGTACAGATGAACCGGTTTTCAGGACAGAAACTGAGGCACAGATGTAGAGAACAAACGTATGGACACCAAGGGGGGAAAGCAGTGGGGGTGGGGGTGGGGATGGTGGTGTGATGAATTGGGCGATTGGTATTGACACGTATACACTGATGTGTATAAAATGGATGACTAATAAGAACCTGCAGTATAAAAAAAAATTTAAAAATTTAAAAATAGGTAACTAATAAGAACCTGCTGTATTTAAAAAAATAATTAATGAATTTACAAAGGACCTCAAACCTGGGTTTTTCTAATCCTCTAGATGCCTCCCACTGAGAGAGCATAACACAGTATAGGAACAGCCTTCACACGCTCCGATAAAGCAGGTATTAACATCTCCATTTTGCAGACGAGGAAACAGACTGTCTATAGGACAGGTAGCGACTTGCCCAAAATCACACAGCAGAAGTTCCAGGCAAAAGCAGCGCTAGCTAGAACCCCAGTGCCCTGACCAAGGCTCCAGAGTGCTTGTCGTTATGCCATGCTGCCCCCTAGAGGCCAGAGCTTAGAGCCAGGGGACCGAAGGAAGGCAGGTTGTCTCGGCGAGGGCAGGACCACAGTGGGGAAGGAGGGATGCTCAGAGAGCATCCTCAAAGGCACCTTTCATCTACCGCTCAGCCTAGCTGGGGACCACCTTAGTTCTGCCTCCCGCTGCTGCCTGCACGCTTAAAACTTCCTGCACGTCCCTCCAGGGGAGACTCTTGTAAGTTATACAATCTGATGTTGCGAACCTAAAATTGAGACTGTAAATAGGTGCACCTTGCGCGACAGGGATCATTTTCCATCCTCCTCATGACGAGCCTATGGAGCGAGGAAGGCAAATCCCTTTGAAATAGTTGGCAGCAACCTGTGGGTTCTCACGACAAATCTATGAATCTTTCAGAGCATAGGCAAGGTGGTGTCGATCCTGCAGGTACCATCCACGCAAAAGCAGGTACAAGAGAGTCGGGATGCAGCTAATCATCCCATTCGTTATTGATCATTTTTATGTGACATTATACATTGTAAGTCTAACTGTTGGTAGCAACCATCCTTTTGAATAAATGCATTGTTACAGAGCAGAAGGAGACAATGGAGGGACCCAACTGCAGACCAATAGCGCCGCCTAGTGGTAGACTAAAAGACGACAACTTCATCTCCCCATCATCCGAGACTCAGAATACACAAGAGACCGACCTCATTTTGGTGGGAAATCGAACTCTAGAGAAACGCCCACTGCTTCCCAGACCTAATAGTTCCACTGACATCTTCATAGTCCTGCTGTGTGCCAGACACCAAGCCACGCTTCACAGAATCGATGATGAGTATGACGTGGCCCCCGTCTCACGGGAGAAGAGTGATATGACACAAAGGGTTCAGCAGGATCTGGTAGAAGCTAGAAGAGAGAGCCCACAGTGCCTGACAGTTTGTAATCAGGTCAACCCCTCTTTAGCAATCCTGCCCCTTTTTTCCACATGTTCAAAATTACTTCCTCTCTCTGGCAATTCTGGAGAGTAAATTATATCCATCAGGATAATTCTTGACGGAGCTAGTTTTAATTGTCTAAAGCACTTGTTCTTAGCTTTTCTGAGTTCACATACTGAGAATCTGGTGAAGCCTGTGGGTTTGTGCTCCCAGAAAATGCACCAATGTTATAGGTAGCAACATGCTGCATGTAACTTCAATCTAGAGTTTTTCAGGCTCCGTGATGCTCCTCCAAGCACCCAACTAAGAGAATCTTCCCTCCTGATTACTCGGAAATCTGTGCTTTAGAGCAAAGTGGGAACTCTTTCTACTTTAGTGAACTATGTCATTGACTTAAATGCAGTTCATCAATGAAATAAGAGAAATTATGGAGGGCCCAAAACATACTCAAAAAACTCCCTTACAAGTTGGCTAGGGACACAGAAGTATAACCTGTAGCCCCTCCCATTGAGAGTCTGGATACCACAGATGTTCAGGGCCCAGGCTTTGTGTTCACATGCTGGCTTCAGCCTCAGGACAATCACTCAACCTCTCTGAGCCTGGGTTTTCTCATCTGTCCAATGGGAATAATGATGGTAAGTTCCTCACACAGTGCTAGTTAGAATTAATGTAAATCACAGTGGCTGACAGATACTAAAAGCTTAGACATTGGCTTTTATTGTCAACATTATGATTAGGTTGAAATAATTCTTTAATCCATCCAGTGAAAATTTAGCTATTTCCCACTGTTTACCAGGTGACAAGTACTAAGTACTGGGGACAGATTCGTTCAGATACTGTGTAGCTAGTTCCAAAGTTTTGTCCAAGGACAGTCACCAAAGGTATTGCCCAGTAGCTTGCTAGGTTGTTTCTATGTCTTGGCTATTGTAAATAGTGCTGCAGTGAACATTGGGGTGCATGTATCTTTTTGAATTATGGTTTTCTCTGGATATATGCCCAGGAGTGGGACTGTTGGACCACGTGGTAACTTTAGTTTTTTAAGGAACCTCCATACTGTTCTCATAATGGCTGTATCAATTTACATTCCCACCAACAGTGCACGAGGGCTCCCTTAACTCCACACCCTCACTAGCATTTATTATTTGTAGACTTTTTGGTGATGGCCATTTTGACTGGTGTAAGGTGGTACATCATTGTAGTTTTGATTTGCATTTCTCTAATAATTAGTGATGTTGAGCATCTTTTCACATGCCTGGCGATGGCCCACCTTTTAATTCAAGATGTAGCAAACAGCAGCACACAGGTACATCTGGACAGGGCCTTGCCTTTGTTGGACCATATAACTCTGGTTTTCTGTATCAGCATTGTTTTTTTAACTTCTTGTAGGACACAGCTGAGGACTAACTCAGCCATTCTGGTGCATGTGCAAACCTGGAAGGTGCATGTGGACATCCCCTGTGTCTACTCTTCATGAATGGGAGGTGATAGCCAGTGATGAAGATGCTCATTCTCATCTCTCAGGTGGAAAATTCCAGAAGGCATTCAGCACAGTTCTCCTGAGAATCCTCAGCAAGACCGAGCTCCAGTTGTCCACAGCATCAAACAGCTCAGTTGCTCACCTGCTTTGGTTTCCTCTCTTTCCCTGTTTCAGTCTTCTCAATTCCCCGTCTGCTTCCTTGGGATCACTGTCCTAAAGAAACTACATGTACACAAGCTCAGGTCAGGCTCTGCATTGGGAGGAAGTCAGGCTAAGTCCAAGAAAAACATTCAAATGATGGTGAACACATGCTCCTGAGTCGGTGTAATATCTTTCATGTCATCAGAAAGATCTTCTAGGGTAAATGCCATCCTTCAAAGGCCTGATTAGTGCTGGGGATCCTATGCTAGGTTCTAAGCTGCCTCTGTTTCCCTAGTACAATCAGTCTGCAGGAGACCATGAGCAGACATGTCCAATGAGAAGACAGAGATGAAAGAAAATGCATGTTAATTCTGCTCCCTTTGCATGGGGGTTGAGGTGGGGGGGAGGGTCTGTAAGCAATAGCCCTTCCCTGCATCACTAGCCTGGGATAGCCCTTAGCCCCTCTTCACGCAAAACCCAGCCTCATAATAAACACAGAAGCATCACCCAACTAGCCTCTCTCCCGAGTTCCCTAACCAGCGTAATGCTGTGCACTGTGCAAAACCTTGATGGGTCAAAGTGAAAAAAAATGTCATTTTATCTTGCCGTAATGTTAAATGTGAATCTGATCAAACCTCTATATCTAATTACCGCTTTATAGGAAATATGGAAGATATAGGAATATGTTAGAGTACAGTCCATCAAATCCAGAACACAGAAAAATCTAGACAATAAATGATTTCTTTAATAAGAAATTGACAAGAGTAAGAGAGAGCAAAAGAGTGAGAGACAGAGAGACATTATCCGAGATTAAATGAAACTTAGAAACACATCAAACAAATACAATGTATAGACTTATCCAAACAAAAGCAATTGTGAAAAGATTTTTTAGTCCATCAGGGAAATTTGAAACCGCTCTGTATATCTGATGCTATTAAGGAATTATTTTTAAGTTTTAGGAGTGATGATGGTATCGTCATTATATTTTTTAAAGACTTTATCTGTTACACATACTGAATCATTTACAGATGAGATAATTTGCTGTCTGGGATTTACTTTAATATATCCCAGCATGGGGTGAAAGACACAAAGAGGGATGGAGTACAGATAAATGAGATTGACAAAACTGTGATAATTGTTGCAGTTGATTGATGGGCCCATGGGAGTTCATTACACTTTTCTCTCTGCTCTCAGATAGATTTGGGAATTTTCCGTATTAAAAAAATAAAGGAAATGAAGTGGGTGGAGGGGAGGAAGGAATAGAGAGATAGAGACAGACTGAGAAAGCTGTCATTTTAAAAACTATAACAAAACAAAAAGAGACTCACAGATACAGAGGACAAATTAGTGGTTACCAATGGGGAGAGGAGTGGCAAGAGGGGCAGGATAGGGGGAGGGGATTAAGATGTTCAAACAAGTAAATGTGAAACACAAAAGACACAAGGATGTCAGGTACAGCCCAGGAAATATAGCCAATATTTTGTAATAACTTTAAATTTAGTATAATGTATAAAAAATATCAAATCACTAAGTTGTACACTTGAAACTACTATTGTAAATCAGTGATAGTTCAATTAAATAAACAACCAAATAAATAAATAAATATTTAAATAACACTAGAAGAGATTTTGTTGTTGCTTCTCTAAAGATATCTTGATAGTACATTTGGTAGCAAACTGCCACCAAATGATAATAGCAATAATAATAATAATAATTATTATAGGGCTTCCCTGGTGGCGCAGTGGTTAAGAATCCGCCTGCCAATGCAGGGGACATGGGTTCAAGCCCTGGTCCAGGAAGATCCCACATGCCGCGGAGCAACTAAGCCCATGCGCCACAACTACTGAGCCTGCTCTCTAGAGGCCGCGAGCCACAACTACTGAGCCTACGTGCCACAACTACTGAGCCCACATGCCTAGAGCCCGTGCTCCACAACGACAGAAGCCACCGCAATGAGAAGCCCGTGCACCACAATGAAGAGTAACCCCCATTTGCTGCAACTAGAGAAAGCCCGTGCGCAGCAACAAAGACCCAACGCAGCCAAAAATAAATTAATTAAATAAATAAGTTTATATTTTAAAAAAATAAAATAAAATAAAAGCAATCGTGACGGTGGCGCCCGTGCTAAGGTAGGACCAACACCCTATTCTGGAATGGGCTGGGGGTGAGGAGCCCGACTGCTCCAGGAAAAGACGTCAGCGGTTGTCCTCATTAGGGTGTCCTTGCTACCAAAAGTACTATCAAGACGCCATCTTTAGAGAAGCAACAACAAAATCTCTTATAGTTTTATTTAAATATTTATTTATTTTGTTGTTTATTTAATTGAAGTATCACTGATTTACAGTATTAGTTTCAAGTGTACAACTTAGTGATTTGATATTTTTTTATGGATTATACTCTATTTATTTATTATTTATTTATTTATTTATTTTTGGCTGCATTGGCTCTTCGTTGCTGCGCGCCAGCTTTTCTCTAGTTGCAGCGAGCCGGGGCTGCTCTTCGTTGCAGTGTGCAGGCTTCTCATTGCAGTGGCTTCTGTCTTTGCGGAGCATGGGCTCTTGGCACCCGGGCTTCAGTAGTTGTGGCATACGGGCTTAGTAGCTGTGGTGCATGAGCTTAGTTGCTCCGCGGCATGTGGGATCTTCCCAGCCCAGGGCTCGAACCCACGTCCCCTGCATTGGCCGGTGGATTCTTAACCACTGCACCACCAGGGAAGTCCCTCCACCTCTTCTCTTAATTAACTTCCACTCATTGCTAAGGACCCAGCTGAAATGACACTTCCTCCAGGAAGCCTTCTCTGACTGTTAGCAGCACATAGAACCTACACTGCACCCTAAGTCCATGTTTACTTGTCCCCCCACTAGACTGCAAGTCCATGAGAACTGGGACCACCTGCCCTGTGCATCCTTGCATCCTAGTCCCTAGCTCCCTGACATATCACAGTCATGAATTAATCACTTCAATATGAATTATTAAGTTGACTCTGTAACATCCCAACAACATGTATAAGGAAGGAGCTGGGGTCAAAAGTCCTCTACCAAGAAGGATGGACAGGAGGTGATAAGGACGGGAGACCAAATGTAGAGCCTCTACCAGTAGGTGTTCTGTCAATGTCCACTGAATTGGAGTCCGACTTCCTTTCTTTGTTTTTCTGCTCCAAGCACCAGTCATAAGCTTCTTCCTCAAAGAAGATGTCCTCAAGCTGGCATCCGTTATACCTGTGAGAATCTTCTGGCCCCTGAAAAATAAACGATGATGGGACGTGTTTCTGCTGTCGAGGGGCAGAGTCTGGTGGGGACAGGAATACACTGCGGTGGGTGGGATAATTTTGCCCAGCCCACATTCTCACCCCCTTTATTCTGATCCATTCATTCATCCAACAAATATTTACTAAGGGCTACCATGCCTGTGGCACCATTCTAAATTCAGGAGATAGAGCAAGAAACAAAACAGGCAAAACTCCCTGCCCTGTGGAGCTAATACCTAGCAGGATATTGCTTTAAAAAAAAATAGTAAATAAGTGAACGATTTCATATTTTTGGATAGTACAAGTGCCATGGGGGAAATAGAACCCAGTAACGGAGGATCACGCACCAGGGAGGGTTGCAGTTCTACCAGGGATGAGCAGGAAACCCCACGGAGTGCTGGTGTCCAATGAAGGATTGGGGAAGAGGGGTTCCTGGCGAATGAAACCACTGGAGCCAAGTTCTGAGAAATCGCAGGGAGGCCAGTGTGGCTGGAGGGGTGTGGTGAGCGGTAGAGCGAGCAGATATGAGATGGGAGGGGAACGGCCAGGTGGGTGGGACCTGGGACCTGTTAGGGCTCTGGCGCTCGCTCCACATGGCCTAATGGGAGTAGTGATGTGTCCGAGTCACTATTTACAGGAAAACTGTAACTACCATCTTGAGAATAGACAAGAGAGGGCAAAGAGAGGCAGGGGCAGGCTGGGCGCTGACCGGAGCATCTGAGGGAGAGGGGGCGGGGTGGATGGGGGAGGGGGCAGTGGAGGATTCGCTGCTGGATTAGGTCCGAAAGCAGAAGGGATCTCAAGAGGTCTGAACAACCAGATGGTGGTGCCAGTAACTGAAATGGGGGGATGTGTGGGCAGGGTGGCGTGGCGGAGGACTGAAGTAGAGTATTGGGCTGGTGAAACCGACGTCACTGGCTCCTGGGGCCTCCCCCTCTCCTGTGTGGTCCTGTGAGCTCCTGGTCATGGTGAGGAACAGGATAGTCATGTGACCCGGACTGATAAAGCCTCCATTACTGGCTCAGAGATGGGGTCCAGTGCAAGGAGGGCCAGTCAGTCTTCCCTGGGATTAATCTGCAGATAGAAGAGACCTCTTCTTATGAGGGGCCTAAACTGGGAGGCTGTGAGCCCAGGGCTGCCAAAAGCTCTCTAGCCTGACCCATGGGGAAAAAAACAGAGAATAAAATCAGGAGACAAGCAGAACAAAGAGATGAAAAGAATCTATTACGTCTTTTGGACTACCTCTGGATCCAGCCTTCCCTGAAGGCCACAAATCACCATTAACCACCGTGCCAATTATCCACCGATTGCCTCTCAGCTCCAAATTCAGTCTTCATCACCGGCTCTGGGGAAATAGACCTGGATCCTTTAAATATTTCTCCTTTGCCAGTTGGCATAACGCTAATGTTTGTCCGTAGATGGCGCCAGAGAGAGGCTACCGGCGTAGGGGACATGCCCCTGGTTCCAGGGCACCTTAGGCAAGCTCCTGGGGCCACAGGGCTCCTCCACCCAGCCCAGGCTCCTGCAGGGCACAGTGGCCAGCAGCTTCCCTGGCCGCTCCCTCAGGGTGAGTGCAGAGTGCCTGGTGAGACACCTCCCTGTGAACAGCTTTCCTTGACTTCATAGAAAGCAGATCTCTTGCAAGTTCCAGTAAGTTCTGCTGGCCCAGCACCACAGCAACTTCTCTTGCCATTCAGAGGGTCGAAGCCATGCCGTCCGTGTCCAGTGCTGTCTGGGCCTCCCTCGGTCGCCCTATCTCAGCCCGAGGGGCAACGGCCACTCCTTACATCACCTCTTGCTACATCCTTTTAGGGTTCTCTTGCCCTCCTCGGGCCAACCCTTCATCACTCTAATCCCTCGTTACAATGAAGGCTCCTTTCTATCAAACTTGCCCTGTTTTGTGCACTGGGTTCTTTCTCTCCTGACTGTATCCTGACCACTAGAACCTAAACTGATACAAGTTATCAACATGATAAATCCCCTCTTTGCTTAAACTAATTTCTTTCTTTTTTTAATTCACCTGTACTTCATTTATTTATACTTCCTGTGACCATGGCAGTATACATATATGTACTGTATAATATATGTATGAATATATGGATATAGTATACATACATATATAGTATATATGTAACACTGTATATTATATAATATGAAATATTTTATATTATATATATTTTAGATATAACTGACATACAACATTATATTCGTTTCAGGTACACGACATAATAATCAGTATTTGTAGATATTGTGAAATGGTCACTACAGCCTAGTTAACATCCATCACCACACATAGTTACACATGTTACATAGTTACACATAGTTTCCTTGCAGTGAAAACTTTTAACATCTACTCTCTTAGCAACTCTCAAATATACAATAGAGCATCATTAACTACAGTTACCATGCTGTACCTGACATCCTGTGACTTGTTTATTTTATACCTGGAAGTCTGTGCCTTTTGACCCTATTCATCCAGCTCCTGCCCTCACACGCTTTATTTCTGTCCCTTGCAGCTGAGAGTCCAGCCCGATGCGCAAGTAAAGAAAGGATAGAAAGTGTGTTGATGTTGCTGATTCCCAGCTGCCAAGATAGCTCAGGGAGTAGCCTGACTCCCCTAGAGATGCCTAAGCTGAACTCTGAAGGGCCCACGCCCATCTGTATTCCTGTCTACAGCATGAGGCCAGGGCCACTGAAGCCAAGCCGAAAGATCGGTTGCTCAAAAAAACTATCCCAGAGCGCTCGGCTAGAAGTCCTTCCCCTAGGGACTTCCCTGGTGGTGCAGTGGTTAAGAGTCCGCCTGCCAATGCAGGGGACACGGGTTCGAGCCCTAGTCTGGGAAGATCCCACATGCCGTGGAGCAACTAAGCCCGTGCGCCACAACTACTGAGCCTGCGCTCTAGAGCCTGTGAGCCACAACTACTGAAGCCCGTGTGCCTAGAGCCCGTGCTCCGCAACAAGAGAAGCCACCACAGTGAGAAGCACGTGCACTGCAACAAAGAGTAGCCCCCGCTCGCTGCAACTAGAGGAAGCCCGCGTGCAGCAACAAAGACCCAATGCATCCAAAAATAAATAAATAATAAAAAGACTTCACCTTTAAAAAAAAAAAAGAAGTCCTTCCCCACCCAGAACTTCTGTGATCTCTCTTAGGACACCCAGCCCTTCCAAGCTCGCATCCCAGCCACATGCTGACCCCCTTTCCCCCCGCTCCCGTCCATCAGGCTGAATGGAGAGGACACTGAGGATCCACAGAGGAAGGAGTCACAAGATGGAAGGAGCCTGGGTCCCTGCCCTGCCACACCTGCATCAAAAGGGGAGGGGCTGGGGGTGAGTGAGAAACATTCCTCATGTTAAACAACGGAGATCTCAGGATTTCTCTTTCATAGCACCTGCCTCATCTCCCTTAATCATATACCTTTATGTCTCCCCTGAACTATGAGATACTCAAAAGAGTCTGTGTCTTACTCATCACTGGATACCCAACCCCTGGCTGCCGTATGTGCTCAGGAAATGTTCTTTTGGGACATCCCAGGTATCTGTCTTGTTCTCAGTCTTTTGAAATTTAAATGAAATTACCCTGAGTCCCACAACCAGGGCAATCTCCCCAAGAATTTGGGAGACGAGGCAAGACAGAGAAATAGAAGAAGGTCGCTTCTATTTTCTTCTTGTCCCTGTTTTAAATCCTCTTGCCCCAGATATAGCCCTAGACCGTTCCTCTTGACTTGTGCAAAGAAACGTACTTGCGGAAGGCGTGGGGCTTTCTTGCAGAATGTTTGAATATGTGAGGAGAGAAGAAAGGAGTGATTGCACCAGCACAATGCAAATGACTCAGATTAATTATTCCTAAAAATGGCTTGGGAGGACGACGTCAGTGGGGATGAGGTGGAGTGAAGCCCTTCAAACATCCGCTCCTCCGTAAATGCAACAATCTAGGAAACAGTTGTTTCAGAAAAAAAGGCTAAGTCCGTTCTTTTGAAAAAAGTGAGCCATGTGGCATCTTCACTTGCCGTGTTCCCATCCTTCCTCTCCAGCTTCACGACTGGCTTGAAAACCGCAGCCCTAAGTCACAGTGGAAACCAGCAGCCTGTGGAGGGGGGCAGGGTGGGACCGAAGCCCCTCCAAAGCCCCCTTCTCCGAGCACGGTCACTCCGGGACCTGTCTGGCCGTTTGCTGGAACTGTCCACTCTCACGGCCTGTCTTTATTTGACCTGACTCAGAGCTCGCCAAGTGGGAAGAGACTTTTTCCTGGGACATTTCTGGGAAACACTTCATGGCAAATGTTCCACGTGACAGCTGCCCAAGGAGGGTTGGGGAAGCAACCAGCTGAACAGACAGGGGAGTGAGATATTCATAGGTGGCTTTGGAAAGTTCTGACACAACTCCTAGGAACCTAGGAGGTCACACGTGCACACAGGGCTGCGCTCACGCTCAGTAAAGCCCTGGGAAGGCCCTGAGCACACCCTTCCGGCTGCCCTCGTGGTTTTGTGCAAGCAGGAAGTGAAGGCCAAGGCAGAGTTGTTACCTGTGTGAATGGGTGTTGAAGGCAGGTAGCACACACACACACAAAGCCCTTTGGCATAGTCTGGGTGACTTACTGGACCGGCATTTTAGGAAATAACTGTCTAGTTATGAGCACACAACTAAGCTAAGCAAACAGAGACTTCAGTAGCCACAAAAAAAACAGACAGAATAGATGACAACAGCCAGGCCAGGCTGAGAGCATCAGGCCAGCTCCTGGATGTCAGGGACCAATTTTCTCTTCCCCAATGTCATCTAATAGCCAGCCTGTGTTCAGTTAACCACAAATGTCTCCAAATGCGTTTTTCCAGTCTATATATTCACATCACCCATTCGGGTGGATGAATGCCTCTCTGGGCTGCCTGTATCTTATGATGTCAGGCCATGTTCTAGGACTTTACAGGCATTATCAAATGTCATCTTCACAGCAGACCGAGAAGGCAGTCATTATTCTATTGTATTCCCACGAGCCAGTCCCATTCTGGGCAATAGCAGAGCAGCTCTTAACCACATTACATGCAGAAACCCAGCTAACGCTCACAGAGTTGTCTATGCAAGAGGTACCATCATCTCCACTGGACAGAGGAATAAACTGAGGTGCAGAAAGGTTCATCACTCAGGTCTCCTAAGCACTCAGTACATTAGCTGGCCCTGCATCAGCAGCAGTCGCGACAATTGCTTCTTCTCCAGCAAAGCTCAGCAAAGGAAAAAGGTCAGAATAGAAATGTATGTCCCTACACACTACCATATATAAAACAGATAAACGACAAAGACCTACTGTATTGCACAGGGAACTATGGTCAATATCTTGTAGTAACCTGTAATGGAAAAGAATCTGAAAAAGAACACATATATATGTATATAATGCTCTCTATATAACTGAATTACTTTGCTGTACACCTGAAACTAACACAGCATTGCCAATCAACTATACTTCAATTTAAAATTTTTTAAATTAAACATAGGGAAAAAAAGAACTGTATGTTCCTTTTTGAGTGAATTGTGTCTCACACACCCCGCTTGCAGGTACAAGTGGCCACATTTGGTTTGCTTCTAATTAATGTTCTTCCCCTCTATCAAACACAGAGGGACTGTCTGATTCTCCACCTTCCAGAAGCTCCTGGTGTGCCTGGGAAGACAGGGGAATACTCACAGGTACCTCGAATTCGAGGCAGATGCTGAAAAGCCCAGCATATGATAGTAGTTTCTCGAAAGATAAGTGAAAAATGCGTGGATGAGTAATAAGGACTGAGCAGGCAGAAGTTATTTGCGGATGGAAATATAGGAGAACGTCATGGAAGAGACAACATTTGCCAGGTCTGTGAATGGTAGGTACACGGAGTGAAGCACAATAAATAGGTTGGTTACTTAGTAAACAGTAGAGAACAATGGAGCGTTTTGTTTGGGGTCTGTGGGGTTGTCATTTCCCTTTGAGCCACCGGAGGGCACTCTAACATGCATTGGGATTGAGGGGAAGAAAGCTGGTTTTGGTTTTGGTTTTTCTCTACCAGTTGTCAGCAAGGTCTTGTAAGTTTCCAGCTGCTGGGAACTTGGCTACTTCTGAGCATTGCTAGTGTCCCTACCCATGAAAGGGTGTTGACTGAAATGCGAGGCTGTAACATTTGTAAGGAGAGATGAGAGAGGATTTTTTTCCAAGTTGGACCTCGTCATGCTCCCTTCCTTCCCCCAACGCTCCTAGTAAGAGGGTCCAGAATACCCAGGCCAAGCACCCTGTTCCCTCTGCCCAGATTTCCCCCCAACCCTTTCTCCTCCTCATCTTCCAGGACCACCTTCTCTCTGAGTCCCCATAACCAGACAAACTTAGTGGTTCTGTTAATATTTGTTCCATTGGATTGTATACATGTTATTTTAATTAAGATTTCTTAACAGTCAGAAAATTACTCTTAGTTTCTAATTTGTCTCAGGTGCATCTCGTAAAAGACCAGAGGATCACGTACCTTTGTCCTGTACCCTTCGGGGAAGCTGACTTTCAACCTCTGCTGACCAGTGCTGGGCCAACACTTTCCTTGTGTCCCCGTAGCAGGAACTGCTGGAGGCCAGGGATGTACCCCAGCCCACTTTGTATCATCGGGGCCAAGCAAAGTGTTGGGCCGTGGTCGGTGCCCAAGGACACTTGCTGGATGAAGAACGAGAGGATGAATGGAATAGCTGTTCTCATTCCATGACCAGAGCTCTAACCATGAGGCCGCACCACTGGCCTCTGAGGCTGACACATGCACCACAGCAGAGGGGCTGGTGTCAACAAAATGGCAGCATTTCATGCGATCCTGTCCCTCCCGCTCTCACAGCCTCCGTGGCTTTCTAACGCACTTAAATGAAATCGTAGCGCCTCACCGTGACCTACGAAGCCCTGCATCCCAGCCTCCTCCCCCACCTTATCTCTGCCACACTCCTCACCCGCCATGCTCCCGTGACACAGCCTCTGTCCACACACACCCATCCTGCCCTCACAGTGGGGCCCTGAGCCGCGCAGGTTCCTCCCCCTGGAACACCCTTCCTTCTAATCACCCCATGGCTGGCTCCATTTCGACATTAAGATCCCAGTTTCAGTGTCACTTCTCTGAGAGGCCTCATCTGGTCAACCAACTCGAAATAGACACCCATCACTCCTGAACACGTGAGCCAGCTGTACTGCTCTGTAGAGCGTTCACCCGGGTTTCTATATGTTGATTCGTTTATTGTCTGATTCCCCAAGTAGATGGCGAGATGCAGAAGGCCAGGTGTATCCCCAGTGCCCAGCACAGAGCCCGGCTCAGAGCAAGCCCCTATGTGCCAGGCAGATGCTTCTGAGATGAAGACCACAACTACCCCCGGACCAGACCCTCTGCTTTCCCAGCCTGCACCCTGCTGACTCCAGACTCTGCCCTTGGGCCACGGTGAGGTGAGCCACACAAGAGGAAGAAGGCCAAGGTTCAAGAAGACGTGAGTCTGCTGACACAGAAAACAAACTCATGGTTACCAAAGGGGAAGGGGGGTCGGGGGAGGGATAAATTAGGAGTTTGGGATTAACATACACGTACTACTATGCATAAAATAGATAACCAACAAGGACATACTGTATAGCACAGGGAACTCTACTCAATATTATGTGGATCCCTATAAGGGAAAAGAATCTGAAAAGTTACACACACACATATATATGTATGTATAACTGAATCGCTGTGCTATGCACCTGAACCTTAAGTGATACTGTAAATCAGCTATACTTCAATTTATAAATTTTAAACAAAAGGGCTTCCCTGGTGGCGCAGTGGTTAAGAATCCACCTGCCAGTGCAGGGGACACAGGTTCGAGCCCTGGTCTGGGAAGATCCCACATGCCATGGAGCAACTAAGCTCGTGCGCCACAACTACTGAGCCCGTGCTCTAGAGCCCGAGAGCCACAACTACTGAGCCCTCGTGCTGCAACTAGTGAAGCCCACGCACCTAGAGCCCGTGCTCCACAACAAGAGAAGCCACCGCAATGAGAAGCCCGCGCACTGCAACGAAGAGTAGCCCCCGCTCGCCAGAACTAGAGAAAGGCCGCGCGCGGCAACGAAGACCCAACGCAACAAAAAATAAATAAATTTATTTAAAAAAAAAAAAAAAAGAAATGAGTCTGGAGAAAAGTACAACAAGCCAACCAAACAGGGATCTGGGATTTAAAAGCCAGCAAATGCACCACTTAAAGCTCTCGGAGTTGCCCGGATTTCCCAAGGTGAGCAAGAGACAGAAACAAGGAGTAGTAAGGAACATAAGCATGGGTTCTAGAGAGCATGGATTTGATTCCAGCTCCTTAGCTTACTAGAGATGACCTTGGACAAGTTACTTCACTGCCCTGTGCCTCTGTTTTCTCATCTGTAAAATGGAGATGATAATCATAATATCTGCATCGCATAATATCTGCATCATCGGTTTTGGTGAACTTAAATTACTTGATGCTTTTAAAGCACCGACATACAGCAAGCATGTTAGCCGTTATTATTAGGCATACTTGCTCTCTTATACCAAGAGGGCTTTTTTGTGTATGTCTCACTAGCAAAGCTGTCAACTCAGAGAGGGCAGCGGGGGTGACGGTGCCCCCTTCTTCCCGGCTACCTGGCACTTTCCATCCCATGAGGATAAGTGAGGTCTCTCTGGTCTCCAATGAAAACCAAGGGTTTTTGGATTCGGGGACCTGCCAATCCAGCTGAAGGCCCTGGGTTCTGCTTACACACGCTTCTGTTTCCTCTCCTCTTCGTTTCCTTAGCTTTAACAAGCCGTTTGCAAGTCCCCTGTTTTCCAAAAGGAGCTGCTTCACAAGAGTGGGCTGGACCCATATGCAGGAGACGCAGCTCTGCAAAAACATTAAAATAGATGCCTTTCCTTTTAGGTTATTTCTGCTTCCCCACCCCCTCGTGAGCAGCATCACTCCATCGCAAGGCCCCCCGGAAAAGCTCTCTCCAGGAGGCATGTAATGGATGTCCCACAGAACTGCCAATATTGCAGCCGATTTCCAAGGCGAATTGCCCTCTATCCATCAAAGCAGGCCTGAGCCAGACGTGCATTTGCAAGGAAGACCCCGAGCCAGCCTCTCCAGAGGGTCTTCTCAGAGGCAGCAAAAAGAAAGCCGCTGCTGAAACAAAATAAAATGAGAGAAACAAGGAAGGAAATGAAAGCCACTGGAATCAATAGATATACCTCCACGTAGGCCCCTTGCCACCTTTACCAAACCCAGGGCCACACAGCATCTTGCAGTCCCGGCAAATGAGCTTTCCAACCACCTCCTCCCAAGGGGGGCAAAGGGAGTGGAGGTCTGGCTCGGAGCTTGGAAGGCTGTGCAGCCACAGTTGCATGGGTGGCTGTCCTCAGGGCGAGGCTCCTTCCTGCGGGGAGACCCATCGGGCCGGTCTGCCCTCCCCTCTCATCCATCAGTTCCACGGCTGCCAGGCAGGCAAGGCACATGTCCCTCTGGGGAGGCTAATAATGAAGAATAAGGCCACTAAACCCATTCCTATGGGATCCACGCAGGCATTTCCTCTGGGGTGGTGGAGCCCAGCTCTTCTTGAACCGAGCAGACAGCCGGAGGGGAGGCAGCCCCTGAGCTCGCCCCCAAGGAGCTATCTGACCTCCAGGAGCGCTGAGGATGCTGCACTGAACTTTCCAACCTTGCATTCTCACTGAGCCCCATGGCCCTGTACCTCTGCATTTACAGATGACCAAGCTGAGGCTCAGAGAAGCTGGGGAAAGCGCCCAAGGTCACAGGCATAGGGAGTGGCGGGGACTGGGTTGGAAGCCAGGTCCTCAGGAACCTGCCACCTCCCGTGCTCTGGCCGCTGCCTCCGAGCCTGGATTCCTGTCTGTGCAGCAGGGTGGGGAACAGCAAGGATGCAGGTAACACAGGGAAGCACCTGACACAGGTCCCCCCCACCCGTGAGTTCCCCAGCCGCACGGGGGGACAGACACTTCTGCTTGTGCCAGCCCCTCCTCGGCTGGTCACCGGCCAGAGTGTGTCCTCCCTGGAGAAGGCGCCCCTCACTCATCTCTGTGTTCCTTCTGCCGCACTCAGGTCTCGGGCGTGATGGGCACACAATCGGTGCTTCTGGGGCTGAACTGAATTCGCTGGGCCCACCGTAAGTGGGGAAGGTGGGAAGGACGAGATCTCTGCTGAGGCGCATGATAATAATAAGACCCGGGTCTCCTCAAGCCCAGCAGAAAAATGAAAAGATGAAATCGAGGAAGATGCCGGCCCCAAAGCGATCAGTGCCTCCCAGCTCTTGACTCGCTCGGGCAGCCCGGCTGCAGCGCGAGACACATTTCCTTTCTTTCCTTTGGGAAAGAGAGCAGCAATCTGGGGTTTGGCTGGAATCAGGGGCTTCTCCACTTATGTGCTTATTTGTATGGAAAATTCGGAGTAAAGCTGCAAGGCCCCAGCAAGCTACCTCTGGAGTGACTTGAGAACACAAGTGGCGGAATGACTTCCAGAGGTGAATACCCCCAATTGGTAGATGATGAAAGCCAGCTGAGTGATTCTTACGGTTACCCAGCAAAACCCCTGGCAGACAAGGAGAGGAAGTCACGCTTCTCTCCCTCATGTACAGCCTCAGCTTCATTCAGGAAGCTCCTCGGGGCTCTTCATCCACGCCAGGCACCAGGCTAAGTGCCGTGGGGAAAGCAGAGGCTGGGATACAGCTGGAAGGGCAATGCTGGAGCCTGGAGTCTGGGTGTGAATCCCAGCCCTGCCACTTTGTAGTTGCAGGACTTCGGGCACATCACCCCAACCCTCAGGGCAAGTCCCCTCTTGGACCAAGTGAGTCAGGAGGCTCGGGGAGTGGCAGTCACATGTTCCATGTCATATAGACCCACTGGAGCAGACCGTGATCAAACAACATCTGTTCTCAACTCTGTTCTGTAGTCGACCAATCACATTCCTGGAGGCACAGGAGAAACCAAGAGGGTTTGCTGGCCCTGATTTTATATCTATGAGCATTCCACCAAGAGGTTTATGTAGAAAAAGGAGACCCTCGGCTATGCAGGATGGTGGGCTCCGAGGCTGCTTTCTCTGACCATTTGTCGGTTGCCTACTCTTCCTTTGGGTGAAACACACCAGGTTCAGGGTAAATATATCTGGCTCAGGTTACCTAAGGGAGTTCTTTCACTCAGAAATCCTTGAGACAAAAATAATAATAATAATAATAATTGAGAATAACAGAACGCACCGTGTGATGAACTGTATACAGTTTGTAAAACAGTTAACGTACAGAGAGTGTTCAGAAGTTGAAGGGCGGCTCTTTGCACATAACAGCATGTGTGTGGGGTTCACTCCAGCCCCTTCTCCCTACAGAATGGTAAAAGCCCCAGCTGAGCACGAAGATGAGAACGCTCGCCGTCCTCCTTCGGCCCAGCTCCTCTTCTCATGAGGCGTGACCAGATGGAATGTTCTCCAAGGGATGGAGCTTCTCTAGAACAGCACTGCAGTGAGGTATGCGTGTTAGAGACACCCACATGGGGTGTAAATCCAGATCATTTGAGGTCGTTTGGTCCAGCGTGAACCACAGTTACCTCATCTATAAAATGGGCATAAGCATACCTAGCTCACAGGGCTGTAGAGAGAATTCTAGGAAATAGACCAAAAGCACTCAACACATAGACGTTCTCAAAATACGGAAATTAATCTTACAGTCTGTCAGTGGAGAGGCCTTCCAGGAGCAGAGCCTTCTTAGCTTTGCAGAGTCAGAAATCTGATTTTGTCAGTCCATGGAGAGTTTAAACCACATACCCTGAAACGGAAACATAAATCAAAATGCCAATTTATTCATTTATGTTGAGAAATCACTGCCACAGTGTACTAGCTTCCTCTTGCTGCTGTAACAAATCACCACAAATTTAGTGGCTTAAAACAACAGAAATTTATTATCCTACAGTTCAGTAGGCCAGAAGTCTGGCACCCGTCTCACTGGGCTAAAATCAAGCTGTCAGAAGGCTGCGTTCCCGTGGAGGCTCTAAGAATCTGTTCCCTTGCCTTTTCCAGCTCCTAGAGGTGGCTGCATTCCTTGGCTTGCTGCCCTCTTCCTCCATCTGCAAAGCCAGAAACACTGGCTGAATCCTTCTTACATCTCAGCGCTCTGACCTCACACTGCTGCTACTGCATCCCTCTTCCACTTTTAAGGACCCTTGTGATTACATGCAGCCCACCCAGATAATCCAGGATAACCTCCCTATTCTAAGATCAGCTGATTAGCAACCTTAATGCCATCTGCAACCTTAATTTGCATTTGCCATTTAACATAACATAGTCACAGCTTCTAAGAATTAGGACACCCGACGTCTTCGGGGGTGGAGAGATTATTCTGCCTACCACATATGGGAACAAGAATACTTGAGTTCATATAACCAATACGTTATTTCTCTGTAGACAGGTCTACCCAACAGGCTTGGTGAGCATGAAACTGGAGCCACAACTGTGTCAGACTTAACACAGTCCAGGGTGTCCACCTCCACCATGGACGTGGCTTAACCAATGGACACAGGTATGACTCCTTCCCTGATGAGAGCTGGGCTGGTCCTGACAATATTTGCCTCTATGACTCCCTTTTCCATTCCTCCAAGGTTGAGTAACCACCACCACCACCACCACCAGGAGCTAAGGCTGCCTACTTATGGACACGCTTTTTCTTTAACGGATGATACTGAGGTCTTAGGTGACCCAGATGTCTTCATGCTTAAATGGCCACATTTTGCATCTCTGTTGTAATCCATTATGGGCGGGATTTAGAGTTGAATACTCTAAGTGTAAACTTATCTCTAAGTTCTTAGGGAACCTCTAACTATGTCCCCCAAGTGCTCAGGACAAAAGGAACCCAATCCTCTGGGTGCTCAGAAAGGCCTTCTTAGTGTCAGCAGCACAGAGATGTACTGGAGGGTAAATCAGATGTAGCCCCAGATGTGAGACATCACATCCCAAGACCTTCAAGAGAGGCTCAGGGATTCAGAGGAGAAAGGGGTCTGTAAGCTGGAGGGAGTTGAAAAGAGGATCCAGAGCTGTGGCTTGGCTGTTTCAACACCAACTGAATCATTTGACTGTGGAAGGCTTTGTACTGTGACCCATTTTCATCATGCCCAGACTTGATTGTGGGCAATTTTCCCTTAATTTTAAATACTAACCCAAAGGGAAAAGAACAAGTTGTTTGTTCTTATGATCACACAGTAGGTATGAAACCATATGCTGTTTTACAGTTGCCAAGATTCTTAATTATGTTCTTTATGCTCTGCATAGTGATGAGTATGTATTGGGTGGTTTTTTAGGATCACTGGGGTGGGTGTTATCTTTTATCAGGTACCAACAACAGCTGACATTTACCGGGTGCTTTCTTCTTGCCAGGCACTGCGCTCAGCATCTTCCTTGTATCCCATCACTCAACCCTCACAATAATGCTAGGAGTTAGGTCCTATTATTATCTTGAGTTTTGCAAATGAGGCGGCTGCAGCTTGGAGAGCTCAGGTAGCGTTGCCAAGATCCTACTGCTGCATCATATAGCTAGAGCCCAGATTTGAACCCAGCTAAGCTCCCATCAGAGCCTATGAGTGTAAGGGCTCGGCCGCTTCCATGCCTTGTTTACTCTTGACAGGAGGATTTGTATCGCAAGCAGATGAGACAGAAATCATAATCTTAAATGTGGGAAAATACACATAACATAAAATGTACCATCTTAACCGTTTCAAGTGTACAGTTTAGTTCAACTAAGTCCATTCACACTGTTGTGCAACCACCACCACCATCCATCTCCAGAACTCTTTTCATCTTCCAGAACTGAAACTCTGTTCCCATTAAACACTAACTCCCCTCTCCCTCCCTGCCCCCCAGCCCCTGGCAACCACCATTCTGCATTCTCTCTCTATGAATCTGACTATTCTGGATACCTCATACAAATGGAATCATACAGTGTCCTCCTGTGACTGGCTCATTTTACTTAGCATAATGTCCTCAAGTGTCATCCATGTTGTAGCAGGTGTCAGAAGACTTGAGTCTATGTAGCCAGAATTTAACATGTGTCAGAATGCCCTTCCTTTTTAAGGCTGAATATCCACTCTATGTATATATATATATATATATATATATATATATATATATATATATATATATATATATAATATATACATACCTCATTTTGTTTATCTACTCATCCATTGACAAACACTTGGGTTGTTTTCACCTTTTAGCTATTGTAAATAATGCTGCTCTGAAATGGGTGTACAAATATCTCTTTGAGATCCTGCTTTCAATTCTTTTTGGTACAAACCTAGAAGTGGAATTGCGGGATTATGTGGTAATTCTATGTTTAATTTTTGAGCAATTGCCACACTGTTTTACCTATAAGCTGCACCATTTTATATTCCCACCAACAGTGCACAAGGGCTCTAATTTCTTCACGCCCTTGCCAATACTTATTATTTTCTGTTTTTTTTTAATAGTAGCCATCCTATTGGGTGTGAGATGGTATCTCAATGTATTGATGTGCATTTCCCTAACGATTAGTGATGCTGAGCATCTTTTCCTGTGCTTGTTGGCCATTAGTAATCATAACCTTAATATCCTTACCCACACCAATAATGAAAATACTGAATAGACCCAAGCTCTCCTGCAGGGCTGTTTTGAGGATTAAATGAGAAAAGAGACATGGAAAAACTAACATGGCACCTGGCAAAGAGTGGGTATGCAGCAAATGGTAATTTTGTATCGGTTAGCATTGACACAGTAGTGACATAACAAATCACCTAAGCTGAGCAGCTGAAACAACAACCATTTATTACTGCTCATGAGTTTATGGGCCAGATGATGGTTCTGGTCTTGACTGGGCTTATTCATGCATCTACAGTCAGCTGCAGGTTGGACAGGCAACTCTGCGGATTTTGGCTGGGCTCTTTCACATGTTTGGAGTTGGACTGGTTCTAAATTGGTCTAAGCTCTGATTGGGGTGCCTCAGAGCTTCTTTACATGTCTCTTCCTTCCTTCCAGGAGACGAGGCAGGCATGGCCTCACAGTAATGCCGGGGGCCCAGCAGAAACATGCAAGCACATTTCCAAGCTTCTGCTTGGGTCAAGTTTGCTACTGTCCCACTGGTCACAACAATCATGGTAGACAGAGTTCTAAGAGGAGCCCCAGTGAGTCATACCCATGCATAACCCCCTACTCCTGGATACAGAGGGCACCTGTGCCTTGTTTCTGGTCAATAGAATATGGCATAGGTGGGACTGTCCCTCACATGATTTCCAGTGAGTGATGTCCTGCTAACAGCCTACCTGTTAGCGGACCGGCCTTAGAGTTTCTCCCTCTGGCCTTGAAGAAGTGAGCTGTCATGCTGGGCCACATGGAAAGGAACCATGAGTGACCTCTAGATGCTGAGAGTAGCCTCCAGCTGACAGCCAGCAGGAAAACAGACACCCGTCCTACAGCTGCAAGGAACTGGATTCTGCCAAAAGCCTTCCGAACGTGGAAGAGGAATCTGAGCTACAGAAAGGAAGACAGCCCAGCTGATACCTTGATTACAGCCTTGTGAAACTTTAAGGACCCACCAAGCCATGCCCAGATCCTTGACCCACAGAAACTTTGAGACAATAAATGTATGTTGTTTTAGGCTGCTACGGTTGTAGAAATTTGTCATGCAAGATAGGAATCTAATACAACAAGTTGCATGGCCAGTCCCAGGGCCAGCATGCAGAACACTTCCAAAGGGTGAGACACAGAGAGACGTGGACCACTGGGAGGATGAACACATGCCATCCGTCACCCTCTCCAGCACCGACGAGGTTGGCCAATGCTGGCAGCACCTTGTCAAAGTAACACTGCACCACCATGACTGCATGCTCTACAAACTTGGATCAGCCTTGCTTTTTCTTATGTTTTAGAGATCATATAACCTGACTATGCCGGCAACGGCAGATGCAAAAAAAGGAGGAGTTTGGATATAGGATCAGTGTACTGGATAAGAACAAGAATTCTGGAGCCAGGTATCATGGGGTCAAGTCCCAGCTCTCATACCTATCAGCTGTGTGACCCTGGACAAGTTACTTAACCTCCCTGTGCCTTAATGACATCAGTGAAAAAGATAACAGTCCTATCTTAGGGTTGTTTTGGAAATTATGTAAGTTAGTATACATGAAGCACTCAGAACAGTGCCTGGGATCTTGTAAATACCGTGTACGTGTTTGCCACGTTATTCTGTTTTTAAATGGTCGATCAACATAATGATTACAGTCATTCCAACAGAATACCCTAAGGAGAAGCTCTATTCCCTGATACTATGGATAAACACACATTTTCTTTATGTGCTCCAAAACTCCTATAAATACAAGACATATAGAAAAATGCACAACTAAAATACTCGCTGTAAAACATACAACCAATATGTCACGTAGAGAGGAACAAGAGTTAACCTGGAAAGTACATCATTTTCACAGTAAATTCCTTTTAGGACTGTAAGCCTCATAGAATAATCCTATTTTATTGAGATGTCTTCTTCCTTTTGGAATTTATCACGGGCACTTACTAACAAATTCTAGTTCTTGCCTTTTTATTTCCAAGGAATGTATTCCCTAACGCATAGGTTTTATAATGCTTATAACAAAGTACATAATAACCTCAACTTCACAAGTCAAGGTGGGAATCCTGGATTTTTCCCTTGTAACCAGGACAAGCAGCCAGGCTTTGGAAGGACGCACAGTGCCCTTCATGGCAGGGGACCTGAAGTCAAGTCACCACTTGACTTCTTACTACTTGACCCTACCACTTACTACTTGAGGGGGCTGAGCTGCCTGGGCCTCAGTTTCCCTGGTAACATGAACAAGCCCTGACTTACAAGAAGGAAATGAGGACCAGAGGAGAAAAAGGATGCAAAGGAGCTTTTTTAAACTCTACTTGAAATTAAGAAGTAGTACATCTCAGGGTCCCATCAGGAGACACAAATTCTACCAGTCACTTGAACAGAGAGAAGCTGGTATAAAGAATCATCAACCAGGTACGAGAGAAATGAAAAGAAAAAAAAGGGAACACTGGGAAATCACAGTCACAACTGCAGAAGCATCCAGCAGCTCAGGGCTGGGACACGGAAGGAGAGTCTGGGGTTACTAATGCTTCGAAGCTCCGAGGAGGGGCCCTGTGGAACTGGAACAGGGACAACTAAGGAAAGGGCTGCAGCTGGCTAGTGGGGGGCTTTCTTTGTCGTGGGCACACGGAAGTTGACCCTGGAGTGTGGAACCTGTCAACGCAGCTCATCTGACCCCTGGGGTCAACTAGTGACAACTGAGAGGAGGAACAGACTGAAGTATACAGTGTTCCTGTGTCTCCATAGACGCCCTCTGGCACCTGCTATGGAAGAACCTAACGCAGAGCCCATGGGGGGATAGAAATGTGGTTTCAGAGTCCCAGTCCCAGCATCTCAGAGCAGAGTAGAAAAGGCTGGGTTTAGGGCTGAGGGTCAGTGAGTTCATGCCCAGCATTAGAAGGTGGAGAAAAGGGCATGAAACCCATCGTCAGGGGCAGCCCCTTCTGAGTGGTGTGGAGCCCCATCTGCTCCCTGCACCACGATTTCACCAGTAAAACTGGACTGTTAGACCTAGGCTGCGGATGCTTCATCTCTGACACGGGAGTTTCTGAGAGTGGGACCTCTGTAAAAGCTTCAACGGGCTCCTCTTCTGGAAGGTGCCCTCCTTTGGTTGATTTTTCTTTGAGAGAAAGAGAAAGGTCGACAGACACATAACTGGGTTTCCTGGAGGCTGAGCTTGGATTAAGGGATCCAGAGGCTCCTTGCATCTCACGGTCAAGGACGGCTCGCACGACTTCCAGGTGCTGGAATCACAGGTGGGGCCCATCAGCCTGGGGCGGATTCCTGGGTCCTGTGTGTACCCGCCAGGCACTGCTGCTACCTCACGGCGGCGCCCCTGAGCCCACTGCAGAGCTGGTCCCCACAGCCCTCTGTCCGGCTCACCACCATCCAGCCCACGGGCCTCCTGCCTCAGCCTCAAGCTCCCCGAGCTCTCACCCACCTCAGACATCAGACACTTGGCACCAGCCTCTGTCTGGATTGCCCTTTGCACATCTTTGCATGCCTGGCTTGTAATTCAGATCCCAGCTCAAGTTTCTCTTTCTCCGAGAGATACCCTCCATGCCTTCCACCTCTCTCTCTCAGATACTCTTTGGTACGCGGGCCTCTCACTGCTGTGGCCTCTCTCGTTGCGGAGCACAGGCTCCGGACGTGCAGGCCCAGCGGCCATGGCCCACGGGCCCAGCCGCTCCGCGGCATGTGGGATCCTCCCGGACCGGGGCACGAACCCGCGTCCCCTGCATCGGCAGGTGGACTCTCAACCACTGCGCCACCAGGAAAGCCCTCTCAGATACTCTTGAATTTGACCCTGCTTCACCTCCTTTACAGTATATGTCATTGTTTTTAACTTACTTGTTTCCTTTTATTTTCCCAACCTAGGATTCAGAAGCTGAGGGTGGCAACCTTTTCTATCCTGTGCACGGTCACATCCCATGCCCAGCACAGCGACTGACTGTCCCATCATAGGTGCTCAAGAGTTGTTTGTTGAGTGAATAGACAAATAAAATATTTTTAAATCCTTGGAAGTGGGATGTGAAGCTGGGCCTTCGAATGCCCGAGAGCATTTAGCAAGACACTGAGTATACACAGGGCACTTAATCAGTTCCTGATTGAAGAACAATTCTCCCCTGGAAACCCTGCAACTCTTGTCCTCACAGCATCAGACCCACCGTGCACCTGGTTTGGGGGGGCTGGGAAGCATGTGGCCTAATCCCCAGGTCAGAGAAGATACCTAACCTCTAATCCACCTGAGCTGCAATCAGTCACCTGGAGGGGTTGTTAAAACAGAAATTGCTGGGAGGATCCACACCCAGGGTTTGTGATTCAGTAGGTCTAGGGTAGGGCTGGAGGATCTGCCTGCCTAAACAAGTGCCTAGGGATGCTGTTGAGCTGGTGCAGACCACACGGGGAGACCACTCTTTAAAGCTCACTCTTTAAAGCTCACTGGGTAATTACAGGAATATCCACATTGAGACACTCTGCTGTAATTCCCACCTCACACAACTGTAAGTATCAAATGCAATTATTCGGAACGTGCTCAGCACCATGCCTGGAACTCACTTCGCGTTTATCCGTATAGTTGCCTCCCCTGCGCCCTCACGTCTCACCTGGAAAACCTGGTCAGCCTCCCTCAGCCTCTCTGCCCCGTCTCCTCCACACAGTGCATTCCCCACCCCACTTCCAGAAACACGGTCCTCAAGTACAAATCCGAGGTCACTGCTCTTCAAAACACCCCAGTGCTTCCCTGATGCCTGTAGAACTGAATCCAAATGGAAGCTGTGAAATACAAGGCTTTGCACAACTTCCTCCAATCTACTTATGTGTTTTTCTAGTCTCATCTGCTTCTGAATAACCCCCCCAGACTAGTCCTAATTTGTTAGGAGAAACCTGTCAAGGAATGATGTACTAGGGCTGTGGAGTGTTGAGGTCGTGTGGAATCGGGGTGGGGGGAGGGGGGAATGGAGTGGGACCCTATGGGGCTCCCAGGCATGGATGACTGTTTTGTCCCCTGTTGATTGTAGGCAAGACTCCATGACCTTCCCTGAGTTCCAAAGGATGGATTCAACAGTTGCTAATCAAGGGAGGGGCAGCCAGAAACCACCTGAGGCAAAGATTATAGGGACCAGAGGAGCTCATCAAGACTAGGACACCGGGCTTCCCTGGTGGTGCAGTGGTTGAGAGTCCGCCTGCCGATGCAGGGAACACGGGTTCGTGCCCCGGTCCGGGAAGATCCCACATGCCACGGAGCGGCTGGACCCGTGAGCTATGGCCGCTGAGCCTGTGTGTCCGGAGGCTGTGCTCCGCGACGGGAGAGGCCACAACAGTGAGGGGCCCGCGTACCACCGCAAAAAATAAAAATAAAAAAGGATTAGGACACCGACCACCTGAGACAAGATTAAAGGGAGCAGGCCCTGCACACACCCTAATCTTTTCAGAGACCCCTGTCCTTGAACCCTTGTTATAAAACCCCTCATCAAATCCTCCAGGGGCTGGGACACCTAGTTATTTGAGGCCCCCTTTGCCCGGCAAAGCAATCAAGATATCCTTTTCTACCTCGCCCAAATCTCTGTCTCTGAGGTTTGATTCAGCACTAGAGAGGCGGAGCTTTTGACATCAGGGGCGCGGGGAGTGTAGGCCGTGCGGTCGGACGGCCGGGATCCAGGTTCTGCCTCTGCCTCCGTCTGGCTGTGTACCTGGGCAGGTTGCGTCATGGCTCTGTCCTCAGTTTCTTCAGTCATGACGTGGGGATCTGAGAAATCCTCTCCTCAGTGGGTCGTTAACTGAAATAATCTATGAGAAGCATGTAGCACGGGACCCAGTGCAGTGAGTATTCAGTAGAGTACGACGGACAGAGAGTAGCTAGAAATAGGAACGATTAAGATGACCGCTGATCTTACCTGCAAAGTACAGGAGATGGACCAGAGGTGGGGTGGGGTGGGGTGGGAAAGGCAGGACCCTTCAGGGTGGATTAGGGCCCTCGTCTTCCTGTTAGTGCCTTATAGACGCCCCATCCCAGGGTGTACTCCTGTCAGCATAGTTTCCTTTCCAGATCTCTCTTCCCCACTAGACTGTGATGTCCTTGTGGGCAGGGACTGTCTTATTCACCCCAAGGAGGGAAAGAAGTGCTGTCACAGATGAAAGGGAGTCACCCATTCTTTGGCAGAGAGTACAAATCAAAAGGGTGGTTGTTACAGAGCGAAAATCCTAAAGAGCCATCTCCAGAAGCCTGCTCTCCTGTCCCAGGACTAGGCAACTTGGCCTTGCCTCAGAGGGACCCCTGAGGTCAAGTGTCCAGTTTGGAGCCTTGAGATGGGTGTGGCTCTGTTCTCAGCCCAAACCCCCCTACTCCCTCCCCTCTCAGCTCCCTTCATTGCATCGTTTATTTACACACCTCCCCTCCTAGAGTTTAGACCCTGTTAAAACCTATTAAGAAAACATCATCCACACTTGTAACTATGCGATCAATAAAAGTGAAACAAAAATCAGTACCGGAAAAAGAATACGTGCTGGTCCGTAATTCAACGTAAGGAAAAGCTTGCAAACTGCTAAGGCTTTCAACAGAATGAAGGACAGCAGCTGCGGGACAGCCCCACTCCCACCACCCCACCCCACCGCCTGCCCCCCCGGGAGTTTTGCAAACAAGAGCTGCAACCACCTGTTGGAAAAGCTGCAGCGTTGCCTGCAGTGAAAGTTGGACATGA
Organism: Mesoplodon mirus; assembly: GCF_964341445.2. NCBI lineage: Eukaryota > Metazoa > Chordata > Mammalia > Artiodactyla > Ziphiidae > Mesoplodon > Mesoplodon mirus. Next base: position 6,943,266 of record NC_138992.1, read on the forward strand.
TATCGGTAGGCACTGCATGACTTCCCTGGGCTCCTCCAAGAAAAATGTTCTGGGTACCAAGGTGTCTAAATCCTGCTCTGACACCCCAGTCCCTTATGTCTGCACAGAGAGAGGGAGAGAAGCCTGGCAAGTAGCCATCCCAAGTCAGAGGGACCCCAGCCTGGCCGCTCTGTGGTCACTGAACGTTACCCTCCTTGAGCCTGGCTGACCCACTCTCTGGACGCACTCCTAAGGCCAGCTCCACAGAAATGCCAGTGCCAGGTATGCAATTCTTAATTGGATACTTGGCAGAGAATGAGGACAATTCATTGGGTCCACTGCCCAAGGCTACATGTACGCAGGCAAGGGAGAAAGAGTCCCAGGCCAGAGCAAAGGATGCCAATTTCCACTTGGCAAAGGGGCAGGCATTTCAGAGAGGATTACAGAGGCAGTTCTAACCAGCTGTCACAAGGGCCGAGTGTTGTTCTAACCAGTTGCCCCTGTGTGAACCCTCCTCTCCAGCCAGGCCCGTCTGCCCTTTCCCCTGAGCACCCAGTGCTAACTCCTGCCTCACCCCTGCACACACTGTACCCTCCCCTGGGGTGACTCCACCCTGCTGGCAGCCCACTCACATCCTCTCCACCCTCCAAGGCCCAGCTGCAGCCCATCTCCTTTCTGAACCCTCCCCAGACCCCCAGACCATGGGGATCTCAGCAACTCCAGAACCACCGATTGGCTATTAGAATAATAACGACCACAGTGCCAGGTATTAAGCTCTTACTGTGGGCCAGAACATTGCCAGGCATTGTGCTAATTCTCAAAACAATCCTGCAAGGAAGGAAGCTGTCTTAAAGATGAAGAAACAGACTTTACCCTATTACCTGAGCTAGTGGATGACTAAGCCGGGCTTCCTGGCCCCAGATCCCACATGTCTTTCATGCAGAAATCAAATGTAGTTATTTTTCTCATGGGCTCCCCTTGCTCCTGGGAAACATCCTACACTCCTTGAGATCAAGGACATAATCCCATGGTCCCTGAAGTTCTCACCGCTGGATACAAGCAAAAGTCTTTCCACTAAATTTTCCCCTGTACCTGATCCATTACAAATTGGCTTTCTGTCACTTGTCACCAAAAGAATCCTAGAAAATGCAGTTTGGTAATGTCCTTCTAAGTGGGGCTCAAGAATTCACCTACGGGAGGTCATAAGGCTACACCCTGGGCATCCTCATACAAGGCAGTGAAGGGCTGTAACTAAGCATTTGTGTACATCTCCAGTCCAAATTCCCCAAATTTGAACCATTTGGGGAGATAAAAGTTTCCCAAACTCTTTAAGGTGTTGAGATGTATATTTAAAAAGCATGTTATGTAAGAATTCCCAGGAAACGAGAGAAAAATTATTTCAGTGCTGTCCCAGCTGGGAGCCATCCAACTTGCCAGAGAAGGTGGTCTGTCTCATCACTCCCTCCCTAGCCTTTGCCAGCCCGACCCCTGTGCTCCCTCTACTCCGAGCCTGCTCAGCCTATGCCTTTAGAATCTTGGACTGTTGCCTCTGAGATGCACATAAACCGCCTCACTCCGTGCCCGACACACAGTGGGGCAAGTCACCAGATGTCTTGGCATTAGTGTAAAAGAGACCTTGGAGGGATCTAGAGCAAGGACCATAAACTCCAAGGCCTGCCGAGGCCTGGCAGGTAATAGAGAAGCGTGAACGACAGCCGTGCCAGCTCAGTGCTGACTAGTGGCTGCCTGCACCCTCTGCATCCCAGCGGGAAGAGCCTAACAGCTTTGGCCAGGCAGCAGCTGCCCTGTCTGCCCGGTAAAGTCAGGATCAGAGTTGTTAGCCCTTCACAATGTTTCAGAAGCCACAGGTCCATGATATTCTGTGAAATCTACCCATTTTTATTTTATTTTATTTTATTAATAAATTTATTTATTTATTTTTGGCTGCATTGGGTCTTCGTTGCTGCACACGGGCCCTCTCTAGTTGTGGCGAGTGGGGGCTACTCTTCGTTGCGGTGCGTGGGATTCTCACTGCGGTGGCTTCTCTTGTTGCAGAGCACGGGCTCTAGGCATGCGGGCTTCAGTAGTTGTGGCACGTGGGCTCAGAAGTTGCGGCTCGCGGGCTCTAGAGCGCAGGCTCAGTAGTTGTGGTGCACGGGCTTAGTTGCTCCGTGGCATGTGGGATCTTCTCGGACCAGGGCTCGAACCCGTGTCCCCTGCATGGGCAGGAGGATTCTTAACGACTGCACCACCAGGGAGGCCCCCCATTTAAAAATATTGGCCATTTATTTAAACTGCTTTTAAAAATTTACCTGAATCAATAAACCCCACTGCAGCCTGGATCCTGCCTACAGATGGCCAGTTGATGACCCAACCACAGAAGCAAGACCTGAGTCCAGGGAGGCGAGGCGACCAAGGGTCCACAGCCTGCTGGTGGCAGAGACAGCATGGAGACCAGACCTCCTGATGGCCAGGCTCCAGCCCAGCCCTTGCTCTGCAGGTCTCAGCAGGCGTGGATCCCCGCCAAGATTGCTCTGATGAGCTACATCTGCAAGGTCACCTTTGTCAAGGTCCCTGCACGTCACTGCCACGTTCACCTCCCTAACCCACAGCTCTTCAATGAATCTAGAAAAACGGTACAGATGAACCTATTCCCAGGGCAGGAATAGAGACGCAGACGTAGAGAATGGATGTGTGGACACAGCGGGGTAAGAGGAGGGTGGGACGAACTGGGAGATTAGGATTGACGTATATACACTACCATGGGTAAAACAGATAGCTAGGGGGAACCTGCTGTAGAGCATACGGAGCTCAGCTCTGTGCTCTGTGATGACCTAGGTTGGGGGGATGTGGGGTAGGAGGGAGGTCCAAGAGGGAGGGGATATATGTACACATACAGCTGATTCACTTCATTGTACAGTAGAAACTAACACAACATTGTAAAGCAATGATACTCCAATAAAAATTAAATTAAAAAAATAAAGTTTCAGTGATTCCCAATTGCTTCTTGGACTCACATCCACTCTTCTGAGCTGAGTATAATGTTCTTTCTCTTTCCTTGCTTCCTCCAAGGTCATCCTGGGAGCTTTAGAATTTGACTCATTCATGCACCTACATGTCCTGAGTACCCGATGTGCAGGGCACACTGCTCAGCCCTGGGGACACAGAGTCAGATAAGACCCAGGCTCTGCTTTGAGGAGCTGTGATGGTCCGTTTTTTGTATCAGCTTGGCTGGGCCATAGTGCCCAGGTGTTTGGCCAAACATCAATCTAGATGTTGCTGTGAAGGTATATTTTAGATGTGTTTACTGTTCATATCAGCAGACTTTGAATAAAGCAGATGCCCCCTGGTAATGTGGGTAGACCTCATCCAATCAGCTGAAGTCTTAGAGAAAAGACTGAGGTCCCTGGAAGAAGAGAAAATTCTGCCTCCAGACTGCCTTTGGACTCAAGCTACAATATTAACTCTCTCCTGGGTCTCCAGTCTGCCAGCCTGTCCTGCAGATTTGGACTTGTCGGCCCTCACAATCACATGAGCCAATTCATTAAGATAACTCTCTCCACTCCAGATAGATAGACAGATAGATAGATAGATAGATAGATAGATAGATGATAGATAAACACACCCACCCCTCATTGGTTCTGTGTCTCTAGAGAACTATGACTAACATAGGAACTCATAGTCTAGTGGGAAGTATACTGACTATGACTTCCTTTCATCATACTAAATTCACACTTGATGTGAAGGCACAAGAAAATGAAGGGAAGGACAATTTTTTCCCCAGACTTGTAAGCAAGAGTTTGTGTATCTGTGCTATGTGCATTTTCCAGAGAAAAGTGTCAAAGAATTTTGGCATCCCCCAAAACTCAAGGACCACTAAATTTCCTGGTCTTGAATGGCCCTTCCAGTCTGATTTTCTGTAATGTAGTGGGACATAAAGCATCTCTGTGGTTTGTTTTGATCTCATTAACCAGAGACCTAGAAGGTTTCTGGTGCTGATTCCGAATGAAACCACTGAGGAATGATAGAAAGTGTCCTAAATCCAGAATCTGACATTTGTGGATCCAAACTCTGTCTCTGCTGTTTACTCGCTCAATAACCCAGGACATGTCACTTAAACTCTCTGAGCCTCGATTTCTTCATCTGTTAAATGGAAATAATACCATCCCACGGAGTGGCTGTGAGTCTTAAATGAGGAGGCAAATGTGACTGATCAGCACAGAGCCTCACCCACAGAGATCACTCAGAAAATGTCCAGTTGCTAATTATTCACACAGCTACACTCAAGGTCTGAGGAGCCACCATCCTCAACTTGCAGGACTTCAGCGTAAGCCAACCAAGGTCAAGTTGCTTTCTTTTTAGTCACAGACACACTGGCCTGCTGACTGGGTTTGGACCCAACCCATAAGGAAAAGAGTACATAATGCACCTGCTCCTTTAAATCCAAACTCCTAAGATAGGACAAATATTTTTCTCTTGTAGAGATAAGAGGATAATTATACCTCCCTCAAAAAATTGTCACAGTGCCAGGACGCAAGTGCTTTACAAATGCCTGCCTGTCCTTCCTCAAATCCTGAAGGCGAAAGAGCGTGGAGGCCTGGAGCCTGGGGTCAGGAGTCAGATAATCCAACCCTGCAGTTCTGTCTGATGGCATCCTGGTCTTCAGGCCTTGGTTTGCCCCAGTATCAAGCAAGGTTGGTAAAATGAGGCATCTCGTAGTTTACAAGGATTTAATGAGACAAGTCATGCAAGACCTAGGCTCCCTCTCTAGTAGGGACTGGGAGCAAGTCCTATTATTATTACCTTAACTTTTGCAGGGAAAGGTGGTCACTGCTGGCACCGAGTTCTTGCTGTAAATTTCTGCTTTGCCTAAGCACTTTTTTTTTAAATCGATCTTTATTGGAGTATAATTACTTCACAATACTGTGTTAGTTTCTGCTGCACAACAAAGCGAATCAGCCATATGCATACACATGTCCCCATATCCCCTCCCAAGATCTTGAGCCTCCCTCCCACCCTCCCTATCCCACCCCGACCAGGTCATCGCAAAGCACGGAGCCGATCTCCCTGTGCTATGCTGCTGCTTCCCACCAGCCAGCTATTTTACACTCGGTAATGTATGTATGACAGTGCTACCCTCACTTCGCCCCAGCTTCCCCCTCCCACCCCATGTCCTCAAGTCCATTCTCTGTCTGCCTCTTTATTCCTGCCCTGCAACTAGGTTCATCAATACCATTTTTCTTTAGATTCCATATATATGCGTTAGCATACGGTATTTGTTTTTCTCTTTCTGACTTACTTCACTCTGTATGACAAACTCTTTTGAACAGGCATTCTCTCACCTGCCAGCAAAAAAGCCCTGGCAAATGTGTTTTGGAAATGTACTCTCTCACTTTACATTTTGGATCACTGTGCTGGGCGAGCGATTACCTCTCATCCCCCTTTCCAGATGGGATATCTGAGGTCTGAGAGATGAAGCCACTTGCCCAGTGGGGCATGGTTAGGAAGCAGTGGAAGAGTTTTATCCACTTCCGATATTTCTGCCTCATCTTGCTGACTGCACGGGGGTCAGAAGGTTGATATAGCAGTGAGGAAATTTGGCAAAAGCTTCTTAGTCAGGGGGTCACAGAGCAGGAGAAAGCATGGAATTTTGCCCCTAATTATGTCCTGTTTAACTTGGCCTTCCCTGTAGCCAACAAAGCTAAACTGTCAGCAGAGGTCTTGGCCTTGGGTAGCCATCAGGAATTCTGACTTCTAATTTGGGCTGATCACTTTGGACAAGTTGTCCAGCCTCCCTATTCTCATCTTCCCATTTATAAGTCTGAGATAATAATAGCTTCCCAGTGGCCTTTTTTTTGGAACAGGGTTACATCATTTGTTCTCCTTAATTTGCTTTGTTTGGGTAGGCAGGAAATTATTTTCAGCCAGCAGCCAGTAATTACTAATCACACTGACAATCTGTAAAAAAAAAAAAAAAAAAAAGAACTGCCAAATGTTTTTCAAGACCAGACCTCTATCTGCTAATGAAACATTCCCCTGGGAGTGGGTTTCAGCTGACGTTCAGCCACTACTTGGCTGTGATTGGACCAGAATAGAATGAGCACTGGACTGTGGGGAGCCCCAGGTGAGGCTGGGAGACCCTGGAGAAGTCATTTTACCCGAGTCTCCCACTGGTTCTTCAACCATAAAAGGAGGGAGTTGGACCAAAAGACCTTTAGGGTCCTCTTCAGCAGAGCTGCTCTGACTCCACCTATAATAATCATTTAATAAAAGTAGTTCTCAGTCACCCTGGTCCCTCCCAATCCGCACCCTTCATAGTCACCCTCCAGACAGCTACCAGTGCAAATCTAATGGTGCCACCCGTGGTGTGAAACTCCTCTGACAGCGGAGGAAGGGACATAAAGATCATGGTGTGTCCATGCAAATGTATAATAAGCAGCCATTTAAAATAAAACATAAAGAGGAGCTTTCAATAACGTGGGGAAATGAAGAGCTTAATTTAGGTGAGAAAGGCAGGACACAAAATTATGCAATAATATGTCAATAATTAAAAATGCATAAGACAAAGATTAGAAGGAAATGTCACAAGATGTGAACAGTGGTTAATTGACTCAGCCTACTAAGTAAGTGCCAGAGCTGGGACTCGAACCCAGGTCGCCGAGGGGAAGAGCATGTGCACAAGTTGTTAGAGAAGTAGCATGAATAATAAACATCCAGTACTTTGAAGAATTCAAAGACATAAGTATTGGATTTGTGACATGGACCGAGAGACCCTATTTAGAGAAATCCTCATGGTTATCTATCATGTACTCTACCATGGATCATAATCGAATAAAGTAAGTGAATGTATTTTTTCCAGATCATTCACTTTATTCCTTTCCTTCAGCAAAATTTGTTTACACATTAAGAAGCCATGTTTTGTTCATCCTTTAGACTCATCCTCTAAATATCTGTAGAAGCTAAGCAATAAATCTTTGGCAACTTAAGCAGTGAATCTCTCTTTTTTTGTGTGTGTGTGGTACGTGGGCGTCTCACTGTTGTGGCCTCTCCCATCGCGGAGCACAGGCTCCGGACGCACAGGCTCAGCAGCCATGGCTCACGGGCCCAGCCGCTCCACAGCATGTGGGATCTTCCCGGACCGGGGCACGAGCCCATGTCCCCTGCATCGGCAGGCGGACTCTCAACCACTGCACCACCAGGGAAGCCCCAAACAGTGAATCTTTTTATTTGTTCCATTAGATTGTCATTAGAGGTACCAGATTAAATAGCTAAATGACTTCATAATTCAGACAAAAATCCTGTCCTTTTTCTCTGGGCTGTATCACTGCCTTTGAAATTACACTATTTAAAAAAAAATAGTTCATATATCCTCGTCTTAGCAATTCAGGAACCCCAAGATGTTCCAGCATGCCAAACCTAACAACCTCCTCTCCCACTAATTACCCAGGGTTTTCTGGACACGGTCCTAATCGTCACACTCACTGATTGCAGACATGTGCCCCTAGCTGAGGCTCGCTTCCTGAATAACAGGAGGTAATATAAACTAGATAAGTATAGCCCCAAGCGGTACGTAAAAATCACTGGATGTATTATTTTCTTAAATAAAAGGGTCAGCTTTAAACAAACAAAAACTACCCTGTTTCTAAATGATGGTGTACCAGGCCACTGTCACTAGGAAAACAATTCCACCTAAATGATTGAGAAGGAACAATTCATTCATGTTAATCAGTATTCCATGGGGCAAATCTCTCAAGACAGAGAAAACATGTAAGACAAGACATCAGGCAGTATTTTCATGGAAACAGTGCTGTGCTTGGAATTGGGAGTCCAGGATTCAAATCCCAAGTCCTTACATTTCCTCCATGGGTTTTTTTTGGGAGTTCCCAAGCATCCTTAATCTTCATTATTGCCGTCCAAAAACACAGGGCTAAAAGATCTAGCACTCCAGAAAATAAGGGGAATAAATAAACATAGACGGGAAAAGATCAACAGCTCTTCTTACATATATATATATATATATTTTTTTTTTTTTTCAAATATAGGGCTCATGAGAGCACTGTGTTACCTATCATTGTAGACTATTAGTGCTGAGAGAGACCTCAGGGCTCATGAGTCCAGAGGTTTTCAACCTGGAGCAATGCACCTCTAGGGGTTCCATAGATACACAGCCTTCAAATGTGAGATGGACGTCTGCAGTCCTTGCCTTTCCAGTATGCACTGTCCCATCTCATGGAAACAATATCCTAACTTTGAGGGAGAAAACCACTCTCCATGTGGTTCGAGTGGAGCCTGCCCTCGCCATGTTACAGTGACAGGCGTGTGGCCAGTACAGCATCCATCCCTCTATCCACAGGGTAAACATCAGACCTGGGCTGGACTTCTGACAGAACCATGAGAAAAAGTTGTGCCCTTTATATTGGGGTTGCTCAGCTGCTGGACTGTCAGCCTGAGTTGCTGATGGACATATTTGCCACCACGTGGGGAGACCCTTCCTAAAAAGAAAGTCAACAACTCAAACAGCAGTGTCAAAAGGTAGAAAGAGATAGGTTCCTAATGGCATCCCTTGGGCTCCTGGATCCAGCCAAGCCTAAAGCTGAAGCTTCTCCAAAACTTTTGAGAACCATAGACACGACATTGCCTTTCGGTATATACCAGTTTCAGGTGGGTCCCTGAAACCAAAAGAACCCTGACCAATACATGAGATTTCAGGAATTCCTTGAAATAGTACACAAACTTTCTGTAAATATGCAGAGGTATATTTTCCTAGAGAGAGGATCAGTATTCATAATGAGTTCCTGAACTACAAAGATTAAAACTGACTGTTCACATCTTACAGTTGAGAAAGCAGAGACCCAAGTCACGAGTAACTCGCTCCGCATCACACAACAAGTTGGTGACAGAACATAGACCAGAATTCAGTTCTGCTGACTCATCATAACCCGACATCTTCCTCCTTACCAGTGGAGCCCACCTCTGACCACTCAGACTCATTAGGGAGCTGATAACCATCACCACGTGCAGGCTTTCCCCTAGACCAAGTGAGTCAGATCATCTAGGGATGCAGATTTGAGCAGGTATTTTAAAAATCTCCCTGGAAGATTCTAATGTGCACTGAGGATGGGAACTCCTGCCTTACAACATGAAAACAATGAAGTATACACAACCCAATGTGTCCAGTATTCATTAATAAACTTAAATAAACACCTTACTAACATAAAATTAAACATCTGACTCTACTCATGCACTATGCTGGGTGTTAAGCTGGAAAATTGAAAAAGACATAGGTCTTGCCCTCAAAACCACTTCATCTCTCATGAAAAAGAAAGTAAAAACCATCCATCAAGAAAAGGGGGTGGAGGGCTACTTTTCATCTGCAGCAGAATGGAATTCTTGGCAGCTCTGCCTTCAAGCTCTCAGCCACCTAACTCTTCCTTGGTCTCTCAAATTAAGTAAGGAGTTCCTTTAGAAGATACAATCAAGTGTTTGCATCTGTTTGAAACAGTTTCATTTAGGCAATGTAAGGCATTTGAGTATATTTACAAAAATTTCCTTTAAGGGTAGAGTTTTTCTGTGATCGAAGTTAAATTGCTATCAGCATAATATGCACTGTTATATCTATAAGATGTTTTATGTAAGCCTCAAGGTAACCACATAGCAAAAACCAGACTATTTTCGTGTAGATTCACAAAATATAAAGAGAAGAGAATGAAAGCTTACCACCACAGAAAATCATCAGTTCACAAAGGAAGGCAGCAAGAAATGAAGAATGAACAAGGAAACTACAAAATAGCCAGAAAACAATTAATAAGATAGTGTTAGTAAGCCCTTACCTATCAATAATTACTCTAAATGTAAATAGATTGACTTTTCCAATCAAAAATGACACAGAGTGGATGGATGCATTAAAAACAAAAAACAGAAAACAAAAAACAGGACCTAGCTATATTCTGCCTACAAGAGACTTACTTCAGCTTTAAGGACACACATAGGTTCAAAGTGAAGGGATGGAAAATATTATTTTATGCAAGTTGAAGTAAAAAAGGAGGAGGGATAGCTATGCTTATAGCAGACAAAACAGACTTTAAGCCAAAAACAGGAACAAGATACAAGTTTATTATGTAATGATAAAGGAGTCAGTTCATCAAGAAGCTATAACAATCATAAATACATATGCAGTCAACATCAAAGCACCTAAACATATTAAGCAAACACTAAAATATCTGAGATCTCTACACTAAAAACTATAAGACTTTGATGAAAGAAATTGAAAAAGATACAAATAAATGGAATGTTACCCCCATTTATAGATCAAATAGTTGATACTGTTAAAATACCCATGCTACCCAAAGCCACATATAGATTAATAGAACCCCTATGACAATTCTAATGGCATTTTTCACAGAAGTAGAAAAAACAATCCTAAAATTTGCATGGAACTATAAAAGAGCTTGACTAGCCAAAGCAATTCTGAGAAAGAAGAGCAAAGCTGGAGGCATCACACTTCCTGATTTCAAACTATACTGCAAAGCTATTGTAATCAAAATAGTATGGTACTGGCCTATCAACAGACACATAGCCCAATGGAACAGAATATAGAGACTAGAATAAACCCTCACATATATGGTCAACTAATATTTGACAGACACATAGCCCAATGGAAGAGAATATAGAGCCTAGAAGTAAACCCTCACATATATGGTCAACTAATATTTGACACTAGAGCCAAGGATACTCATTAGGAAAAGGACAGGCCCTTCAATAAATAGTGCTAAAAAAAAACTGGATAACCACATGCAGAATGAAATTGGACCTGCATCCTACACCATGTGCAAAAATTAATTCAAAAAGGCTTAAAGACTAAGAACTCAAATAGTAAAATCCTAGGAAAAAAAAAAGAACAGGAAAAAGTTCCTTGACATTGGTCTTTTTTGGATATGATACCAAAAGCACAAGTAACAAAAGCAAAAATTAATAAGTGGGACTACATCAAACTGAAAAGCTTATTCACAGCACAAGAAACAATCAACATGGGCTTTCCTGGTGGTGCAGTGGTTAAGAATCCACCCACCAGTGCAGGGGACATGGGTTTGAGCCCTGGTCTGGGAAGATCTCACATGCTGCAGAGCAACTAAGCCCGTGCACCACAACTACTGAGCCTAAGCTCTAGAGCCCAAGAACCACAACTACTGAGCCTGTGTGCCACAACTACTGAAGCCCATGTGCCTAAAGCCCGTGCTCTGCAAGAGAAGCCACTGCAATGAGAAGCCCGTGCACCACAAGGAAGAGCAGCCCCCGCTCACCACAACTAGAGAAAGCCCGCCTGCAGCAACAAAGACCCAATGCAGCCAAACATAAATAAATAAAAAATAATAATTAAAAAAAACAATCAACAAAATGGAAAGATAACCTACAGAATGGGAGCAAATATTTGCAAACCTTTTATCTCCTAAGCAGTTAATATCCAAAGCATATAAAGAGCTCATACAACTCAATAGTAAACAAAAAAATACAGTTAAGAAATGGGCAGAGGAACTGAACAGACATTTTTCCAAAGAAGACATAAAATGTCCAACAAGTACATGAAAAGGTGTTCATGTCACTAATCGTCATGGAAATGCAAATCAAAACCACAATGAGATATCACCTCACACCTGTTAGAATGGCTATTATCAAAAAGAAAAAAGATAAATGTTGGTGAGGGTGGGGAGAAAAAGGAACCCTTGTTCACTGTTAATGGGAATATAAACTGGTGTAGCCACTATGGAAAACAGTATGGAGGTTCCTCAAAAACTAAAAACAGAACTACCATATGATCCAACAAGCCCACTTCTGGATGTATATCCATAGGAAGTGAAAACAGGTCCTTGAAGAGATATTCACATCCCTATGTTCATTGTAGCATTATTCACAGTAGCCAAGATATGGAGACAACTTAAGCATCCATTGGTGGATGAACGGATCAAGAAGATGTGAGATATGTAACACACATATATATAGTTATAATTATATATTTATTATATATGCAGTTATATATAGTTATATATATTATATATATTTATACCTATTATATATACAGTTTTATACACGCACACAGACACACATACAGGTGACCTTTCAATAACATGGGTTTGAACTATGCAAATCCACTTATATGCAGATTTTTGTTCAATAAATAGGTATAGTACTACACGATCCATGGTTGGTTGAATCTGTGGATGCAGAACCATGGATACAGAGGGCTGACTATGGGACTTGAGCATCCTCAGATTTGGTATACGTGGGGGCTCCTGGAACCAATCCCTCATGGATATGAATGAATGACTGAAAATACAGATATAGATATATAGCTATAGATATAGATAAATGGAATATTATTCAGCCTCAAGAAAGAAGGAAGTCCTACCATTTGCGACAACACAGGCGAAACTAGAGGGCGTTATGCTAAGTCAGGCAGAGAAAGACAAAAACTGTATGATATCACTTTTATTTGGAGTCTATAAAAGCCATACTCATAGAAACAGAAACTAGAGTGGTGGTTACCAAGCACTGGGGTGGGGAATGTTGGTCAAAGGGGTACAAACTTCTAGTTATAAGATGAATAGGTTCTGGGGAACTAATGTACAGCATGGTGATTATAGTTAATAATACTGTATTATATACTTGAAAGTTGCTCAGAGAATAGATTCTTAAATGTTCTCATCACAAAAAAGAAACGGTAATTATGTGCTGTGATGGTGGTGTAAGCTGACACTAAGGGAATAATCATTTTGAAACATATAAGGGTGTCAAATCAGCACATCAAATGGCTTTAAACTTACACAATGTTATATGTCAATTATATTTCAATAAGTTGAAAAAATATGTTAAGAATTTTAAAATTCTCTTTAAAGAATGTGATATACAAATAAGTTTACCCCTTGTGCTTTTCTAAAGACACCTACTGACTTTCACTAGATTTAATTTTACATCACCCTCTGGGAATTGTCCCACCCTACCTCCACTCTGTTCTTCTCCCATTATAGGGACTTTAACTCAATAAGCATGTACTAATCAGCTCTCTCTTAGTCAGCTAAATCTTCCATAATAGAGTACCATAGACTGAGTGGTATAAACAACAGCCATCCCTTTTCTCGCAGTTCTGGAGATTGGAAGTCCAAGTTTCTGGTGAGAGCCACCTTCCTGGCTTTCAGAGAGTCACCTTCCTGCAGTGTTCTCACATGGTGTGAGGTGGGGTGGGGTACAAGGGAGAGAGGAGATGGAGGGGGGATGCAGGTGGGAGAGAGTGTCCTGGTGACTTTTCTTAGAAGGGCACTCATCCTATCAGGTCAGGGGCCCACCCTTATGACCTCATTTAACCTTTATTACTTCCTTAAAGTCCCCGTGTTCAAATATAGCCATCCTGGGTGTTAGGGCTTCAGCATATGAATTTGAGAGGGGACGCAAACATTCAGTGCATAACAAGCTCCATGACCCAAGCTCTATGTGAGTGTCTAAGGCTGGAAAGGATGAAAAACAATATCAAAAAGAAAAAAACACAATCGAAAAATGGACAGAAGACCTGAATAGACATTTTCCCAAAGAATTCATGCAGATGGCTAACAGGCACATGAAAAGATGCTCAACGTCACTAATCATCAGGGAAGTGCAAACCAAAACCACAGTGAGATATCACCTCACACTTGTCAGAATGACCATGATTAAAATGACCACAAATAACAAGTGTTGGTGAGGATGTGGAGAAAAGGGAACCCTAGTGCATTGTTGGTGAGAATGTAAATTGGTTCAGCCACTATGGAAAACAGTATGCAGCTTCCTCAAAAAAACAAAAATAGAACTACCATATCATCTAGCAGTTCCACTCCTAGGTATACGTCAGAAGAAAATGAAAACACTAATTCAAAAGGGTACATGCACCCCATGTTTATAGCAGCAATGTTACAATACCCAAAATATGGAAACAACCTAGGTGTCTGTCAACAAATGAGTGGATAAAGAATATGTGATATACATATATGAATATCATTCAACCATAAAAATGAATGAAATTTTGCCACTTGCAACAATACGAAGGGACCTTGGGGGTATTATGCTAAGCGAGATAAGTCAGACTGAGAAAGACAAACACTGTAGGTTATCATTCATATGTGGAATCTAAAACATAAAACAAACTAGTGACTATAACAAAACAGAAACAGGGAGGTTGGTGGTGTGATGAATTGGGAGATTGGAATTGACATATATACACTAATATGTATAAAATGGATAACTAATAAGAACCTGCTGTATAAAAAAATAAATAAAATAAAATTCAAAAATTCAAAAAAAAAAAAAAGAAAGAAACAGACTCACAGATATAATGAACAAATTAATGGCTACCAGTGGAGAGAGGGAAGGGAGGAGCGGCAAGATAGGGGCTGGGGATTAAGAGACACAAACTACTATGTATAAAATAAATAAGATACAAGGATATATCGTACAGCACAGGGAATATAGCCAATATTTTATACTAACTTTAAATGGAATATAACTTATAAAAATTTTGAATCATTATATTGTACACATGAAACTAGTATAATATATCAACTATACCTCAATTTAAAAAAGAAAAAGGAAAAAGCACAGTTACTGCCCTCAAGGTGGTAATGGCCAAAATGAGGAGGGATCAATAAATACACATTTATTTCTAATGAAAGCAAACTGTGATAAATATTATAATTATAGTTATATCCCCACTTATTAAGTGTCTACCACATTCCAGATACCATGCTAAGCATTGTACATGCCTAATGGCATTCAGTCCTCACAGCAGCTGTTGACGACCTGTATTCTACAGGTAAGGAAACAGATTTGGACAAGTCTAGTCATTGGCCAACCCTCAGCTAGTTAGTGGCAGAGCCAGGATTGGCCCTGGGTTCTGTTAGCTCCAAACAGGTAGTATCCCTGGCTGGAGTAAGGAAAGTGTCAGGAACCAGGAAAGCCAGGTTCATTCCTGGAGCCACATTTCTACCCACTAGCAATAAAAGGGGGGAAATCGAGAAACAAGATTCCTGCTCTTAAGGAGGTCAAGCCTAGAGGGGGAAGTCAAATGGCAATTTTAGAAAGTGTTAGCCACTTTAAATAAAAGAATTGAGGGACTTCCCTGGTGGCACAGTGGTTAAGAATCTGCCTGCTGATGCAGGGGACACAGGTTCGAGCCCTGGTCCAGGAAGATCCCACATGCCGCAGAGCAACTAAGCCCATGCGCCACAGCTACTGAGCTTGTCCTCTAGAGTCTGTGAGCCACAACTACTGAGCTTGTCCTCTAGAGTCCGTGAGCCACAACTACTGAGGCCTCGTGCTGCAACTACTGAAGCCCATGCGCCTAGAGCCCATGCTCTGCAACAAGAGAAGCCACCGCAGTCAGAGGCCCGCGCACCACAACAAAGAGTAGCCCCTGCTCGCCGCAACTAGAGAAAGCCTGCATGCAGAAACGAAGACCCAATGCAGCCAAAAATAAAAATTAATTAATAAATTATTTTAAAAAAGAATTGATACTATAGAACATAGTACTAGGGAAAGCATAAGACATAGAATCCAGAGAAATTTTTTTATTTCAAAATTGGCCCAGGTGGACAAAATTCAGACAAGAAATTGGGAGGTAGCTGATAATATTGACACCTCACACTTGCAACCTTTTCCAGAGGCTCACCATTGGACACATTAGAGTCCCCTTACCTGGAGATGCACCACAGACAAGGATAAAAGACGCCCCACCCACTCAACCCAAATGTAGACATTGTGCAACCCAAGCTGGGCCAGCACTTCCGTCGCACATGCTTCATCCCATTGCATTTAATAAAGCCGCACGTGAGATGAAGTGACACCACCTAAGCTATAATATGTGCTGGGAATTGGAATGGAGTTACAAATGTAGTATTTCTGGAGCCCCTGAACGTCTGAATTCTGCCCTGCCAATGACCCCTCCCCACTGTAGAGGTCCCAATAGATCTACAAGAAAGAGTGGCCACAAAGGAAATAAAATACCTTTCTGTTATTAGCTGGGCCAGCACCCAGCACCTGAACTCAGCATTCCCTGTTAAAGAGGAATTAACATAAACATGTTAGACCACAGACTAAGTGTAGCCTCTTCATCCCCAAAAATCCACATCCAAATTTTGACTTCTCCCACTGTTTCTTCCACATTTAAGGAGCAAAAATGTGGGACAGGCACTATGTTCAACGTGGCTTAATTAATACTGGTTTTCTAAATGGAAGTAATAAAGTTTATGAATGAAGCTGCCTGCCAGTCTTTTCTATTTGGTGCAGCTGTGTTGTCTGATACAGTAGCTATTAGCTACATGGGGATATTTATATTTAAAATTAAATTAATTAGAATTAGATAAAAATTCAACTCTTCAGTCACACTAGCCACATTTCAAGTGCTCAACAGCCACACACGGGGACTTCCCTGGTGGGGCAGTGGTTGAGAATCCACCTGCCAATGCAGGGGACATGGGTTTGAGCCCTGGTCTGGGAAGATCCCACATGCCGCGGAACGACTAAGCCCGTGCACCACAACTACTGAGCCTGCGCTCTAGAGCCCGCGTGCCACAACTACTGAAGCCCGCGTGCCTAGAGCCCGTGCTCTACGAGGAGAGAAGCCACTGCAATGAGAAGCCCCGTGCACCATAACGAAGAGTAGCCCCCGTTCACCGCAATTAGAGAAAGCCTGCATGCAGCAATGAAGACCCAATGCAGCCAAAAGTAAAATAACATTAAATAAATAAATAAAAAATAGCCACGCACAAATGGCTGCCATATTGGACAGAGTAGATGTACTACATGCCTACCACTGCAGAAAGTTCCACTACACAATGTTGACCATGGAGGAAACAAGAGGACAAGAGAGAGAAGAATGTCCTTAGGCAGGGCTCAGTTTATCTAACCAGCCCCTGGGGGAAAAAAGGAAGTCAGAAAGAGAGACGTGAAAACCAGTCTACCACCTTCAACACACCATGAACCCCCCAGCGATGAGCCCAGCCTAATCTGTGTTTCAGACTCTGACCAACAAACTCACATCACCCCCTCAAGGAGAAACAGAGATGAGACAGCAAGGGAAAGGGTCTTCTCTGCTTTCAAGATGGGTATGGGAGACTCCCATCAACCTAAAAAAATCAAATTAAAAAAAATGTGGTCTACAGCCTGGAGTAAGTCCACTTGCCATCCAGAATAAGTATGGAATCCCAGAGAAGGACGGATAGACCCAGTTAGGGTCAGGTGCACCCCCCACCTTGGATCAGTCACTCTAACAGAGGTTGTAAGAACATGGCAGCCAAAGAGGCAGCTTTGTGATTGGAGCATGACTGCTACTGAGATACGCAGACAGAAAGGCAGGGGTCCACCACACTGAGGACACAGCCCTCATTTCACTTCTCACTTTGTTTAGCCAATCTTGACTTGCTTCTTCCTGGTCTTGAGATTTTTCGAGGGTAAGGAGCCCGTTTCCTCTGCTATGCCCAGCACAGCACCTGCCTCACAGTTGCCTCTTCTTCTCAATAAATATTTAAGTGAGTGATGGAAGATGGCATGTATTGAGCCCTGTCTTGGACCAGGGACATTGCTATGTGCTCTATATGTATTAACTCATTTAAGAATTACAGAAACACTATGTGATGGATTTTATTCACCCTGTTTTTTAGTTGAAAAGAACTGAGTCTCATCAAGTAACTTGCTTAACATCATACAACCAGTAAGTGATGGATGTGGAATTCAAACACCCATCTATAGGACTTCTCATGATGCTAAATATTTAAACTTAGTGAGCGAATGTTAGCATAATTGACTTGATTAAATACCAAAAACTACTCACAGAATAATTGTTTTAAATTGTACCCTACTAAAAATCAGATAAGTATGAGGCCACGTTCAAGAGGACTTCTGAGTATGAAAATTGATGTCTGTTTTCTGTAAACGCAAACCCACATTCACACCGTATTTTAGGAGCAAAAACGTGGGCTGGCACTATGTTAGACACAGCTTAATTAATAATGATATTCTAAATGGAAACAATGAAATTATAAATGAAGTTGCCTGCCAGCCTTTTCTACTTGGCACAGGCAGCCTATTCTTAGGCCCTTACCCATCTGCATTATATAGTTGACCTCTCAATGTCAGTGACTTACTGTCTATAACTGATGTACAATTAGCATCCAGCGTGCTCTGTAGCTTACATTTCTCTGCTCAAGCCAGTAGCTAAAGAGTAAAAGCTAATTCTAACTTCCTCAGTTTCTTAGTTTCTAACCCAAATACTCTGAGTACTGCCTCCTCCCAATACTCTTCAACAAGTGATCTACAATCTAGGCTGCTCAGTAGTCCTAGAGCAGATCTTTCACATTCCTTCCTCTACAACTTTGCTCATACTGTTCCAGCAGTGGTATTGCTTTCTCACCTCACCTAGGACTCACTTAGCCCTTTGTTTTCTTCAAGGACCAATGAAACCCACACAAAGTGAATATGAGTAGTTTAAATACTCCTCTGCTACCACTGTCCTAGGAGATGTTTAATATTTGACACAGGAAGTGCCAAGGTGCTGCAGATTGGGAGCTCCATGTTCAACCTGAGCTTTGTACCAGTCAGTTTTGCTGTGTAACAAATAAGAACAAAAATCTCTGCATCATATGATAGTATGCTTACACATCTACAGGGCATTTGGAGTTCTGTTGACCTAGGCAGAGCTTCTTCAGGTTTAGCCCCAAGTGCAAGTTGAGTCCAGGTGTGCTCCCCGTGTTCCTCATCCTCCTTGGTGTAGGCACTTCCTAAGGCATGTTATTCTCATGGTAAAAGGCAGGAGCACTAGTAAGCCCAACCATGTAAGCATAGTTCAAGCTTCTGTTCACAGCACATCTGTTAACATCCTATTTGCCAAAGCTAATCACGTGGCAAGGTCAAAGTCAGGGACTAGAGACAGTACTTTCCTCTCATGGGGGTAGAGGGAAGGGAGTGAATATTGCTGAACAGTAAATAATCTCTACAGGCACTAATGCATTTAAAATATCCCTTCTTTTGCCATAGCAGCCTGTAGAATGCAAATAAAGAGGCAGAAAACATGCCTAGAGCATTCAGATGACACAGAAACAGAGCAGAGCTGCAGTGCACAGAGCCTTTCCTTGGGTAACGAGTAAAGAAGATGGAGCACTTCGGAGGGCATGGGGGAGGGCAATAACATCTTCTCAGTAAGAATGTGTTATTGTGGAACTCCTTGGTGGTCCAGTGGTTAGGACTCAGCACTTTCACTGCCATGGCCCAGGTTCAATCTTTGGTTGGGGAACTAAGATCCCACAAGCCATGGAGTGCAGCCAAAAATAAATAAAGAATGTGTTATTGGCAGGGACTTGGAGGGAACTCCGCTCTGGTGTCATCATACACAGTGGATGGGGACATGAGCTGATGGAAACATTATATAGGGAAATTTGTCAGTATATCTCACAGTTAGTGAATGCACATGCCCTTTGCATTCCTAAACCTAAAGCTAAACCTACAAAGTACACACAGATTATACTCATTTGTTTCTTATAGCAAAAAAAAATTAATAAAAATAAACAAGAGTAGAAAAGAAAGAGTGAAAACAAATGGAGTATCCATCTCTAAAGGCCTGGTTAAGTAAGTTATGGTACATCATACGGGATGTAATAAAGCCGTTAAAAAGAATAAGCTAAATCTATACATGCTAATTCATTCATTAAAAAAAAAAGATTGTGTGTCTACTACATGCCAAATCCTGTTCTTGGCACTGGAGACGCAGCAGAAAATGAGCAGGGTCTCTCTTCTCAAGCAGAAAGAGTGGTGGGAGACAATTAATAAGCCAACAAGTAAATAAGATAATCTCAGGAAGTGATAAATGCTGTGTGAAAATACAGCAGGATGATGTGCTAAAGGGAGCCTGGGAGAGAGGATACCTTTGAGGGGTGTCTATGGAATGCCTCTCTGAGCAAGTGATGTCTGAGCTGAGACCTGAAGGACAGGGGGCCAAACCTTTCCTGAAGAACATGAAGATCTAGGAGAACACTCTAGGGAGAGGAAACAGCAAGGGCAAAGGCCGTGAGGTGGGAATGAGCTTGGTTTATTCAAGGAAAGGACCAAATGCCAACATCATTAGAACAAAGTGGGGAGAACAGTGGTACAAGATGAGGTTGGAGAAATCCTAGGAGACCTGTCTTTCTTCTGTCCCGCCCATTATATGTTTGTCCCTAGTTTCTCCATCTATAAAATTGTAAAATGGAGTTGCTAATCAGTGACAGCTTTTTTTTTTTTTTTTTTTTTGGGGGCTGCATTGGATCTTCATTGCTGCATGAGGGCTTTCTCTAGTTATGGCGAGCGGTGGCTACTCTTCATCACAGTGTGCGGGCTTCTCACTGCGGTGGCTTCTCTTGTTGCAAGGCATGGGCTCTAGGTGCTCGGGATTCAGTAGTTGCGACACGCAGGCTCAGTAGTTGTGGCTCATGGGCTCTAGAGTGCAGGCTCAGTAGCTGTGGCGCACGAGCTTAGTTGCTCCACGGCATGTGGGATCTTCCCGGACCAGGGTTCAAACCCATGTCCCCTGCATTGGCAGGAGGATTCTTAACCACTGTGCCACCAGGGAAGTCCTCATTGACAGCTTTTATCTGCTAGGGTCTCTGCAAGAAGTCTGTGCAGAATGCAGGGCAGGCGTTAACATTCCCCACTTTACCGGTGAGGAAACCAAGACTCAAAAAGTGACCTTGCCCCAAATCACACACATTTTAATCAACAGAATCAGGACTCAAATTCACCTCTCCTGATCCTTATCCCAGTGCCCTTTCCATTACATTATAACCTCCTTCACTTCATCTGTGTATCCCAGTAATAGCAATCACAAATTTTGAGACAAGTCTTTATAACCTCCAATTCTTTTTAAGAGAGATTTAGCCCCAGTGTTGTAGATAAATTGAGTTTTCCAGCCTGCAGCATGGAGCCACCCAAGGGTTCATCAGTTTTATTTTCAGTATAGTTTGCTGTTTACATATTTATCTCTCCTACCAAAGTGTGAGATGTCAACGTGCTGGAGTGATCCATGCTATAGAACGTGGGTAGGCAGAGAAATTGTGGGTGAAAGATAGGGTGAGGGGCAAAAACCGTGCCCATGCTACATGTTGAAGGTCACCCAGCTTGTAAATTAGGAGGCTGGAATTTGAGCTAATATGTATCCAAGTCAAAATGGGTGCTCTTGGGACTTCCCTGGTGGTCCAGTAGTTAAGACTCTGAGCTTCCAGTGCAGGGGGCGCGGGTTCGATCCCTGGCCAGGGAACTAAGATGTCACATGCACGGTGCATTCACACACACACACACACACACACACACAAAGTGGGTGCTCTTTCCAATAACTAGGACCACATGTGTGAAGGATCAAGCAGGGGCCTGACATGTGGTAATAGCTCAGTTAACTGTAGCAGCTATTACTGTATCACATGTGTTCTTAGAAGGCACTCTCCCTAGGCAGCAGTCATCCCGTCTAACGATGGCAAAGCCTCCACCCAGAGATGCTCGGGATTTAAAAGATCACGTTGTGGGGGCTTCCCTGGTGGTGCAGTGGTTGAGAGTCCGCCTGCCGATGCAGGCGACACGGGTTTGTGCCCTGGTTTGGGAAGATCCCACATGCCGCGGAGCGGCTGGGCCCGTGAGCCATGGCCACTGAGCCTGCGCGTCCGGAGCTTGTGCTCCACAACAGGAGAGACCACAGCAGTGAGAGGTCCGTGTACCGCAAAAAAAAAAAAAAAAAAAAAAAAAAAAAAAGATCACGTTGTGAGGACACCAGATGATTCCCCTGTCGTGAATCTTCCCTCCGTAATTCACACAAAAGCCTGACAGTCTCACTTCATTTCTCAGAACAGAATCTGCTGGGGACTGCAAGATTAATCAGACTTCACTAATTCTACAAAATAAACCATGGCATGTTTACCCACGCGCTCAGAGGCACTATCATAAATCACTAAAATTAAAGCTCACCTGTCTGAGCAGAGGCTTGGCCTGCACTCGGGCCCTGGGAGCAGAAGGTCATGGCATCAGTGGCTTTTCCCAGTGGCTTCATTTCTTCCTGAGCTTTCGTGTGACCAGCAGGACTGCTGCATATGGTGCTCCAGTTTGATCATTAACAGAGTCATGACCGAATGGTCATGCAGTTGAGAAGGGGCTCTAGAGCTGTGTGTATTTTAGCTCAGAATAAGTAAAGAGACTAAACTACACTGAGAGGAGATTAGGAGTTTGAGAGGCAGTGATTTGTTTTTTCAAGCCATAGCTTCTTAAGGCCAAAGTCTGAATAGGCCTTCGAGATCCGGAAAGGATTAGTAATGTGTCCGAGGTCACACAAGCCATTAACGGCAGATCTGGACCCAGAGCTCAGGACTCCTGATTCTCAGTCTGGCTCTCTTTCCACTTCAATGCATATGCCTACAGGTTTGGGGGAGATTAGAATACATTCCAAAATATTTACTCCCTCCTGGGACAAGCGTACTGCATACCTTGGTCTTCCGCACATGACTTTCTTTGGCCTTCGAACAGAAGCAGATCTACTGCAAGCAGGGGTGGGAATGTGCTTGAGGGGTGGGTCATGAGACCCTCACAAGCTCATGGGTCCAAGGAAGATGAGAGACTTGTGGGGGCAGACCTTGCCCCAGCTTAGAGGCACCCAGTCGTTCCCAGCCTAGATCAGCCGGTCCCCAGATGATGCACAGACACAGGAGTGAAACGGATGCCTATCCCTGAGATTTTTTTGTGGTTGCATATTATGCAACAATATGGCTGATTCAAGGCTCATCCTGCAAACAAATGTATCATTCCTGTGATGCAGAATGATGCATTAGAAGGATCCTGAACTTTGACAGAATTCATTTGAATCTTTTATTTTTTAAGACTTTTTTGATGTGGACCATTTTTAAAGTCTTTATTGAATTTGTTACAATGCTGCTTCTGCTTTTTGTGTTTTGGTTTTTTGGCCACGAGGCATGTAGGATCTTAGTTCCCCAACCAGGGATCGAACCCACACCCTCTGCATTGGAAGGTGAAATTTTAATCACTGGACCACCAGGGAAGACCCTCAGAGAGTTTTAATGATTTTCCTGAGGTCCCAAAGTAACTAAATGCACAAACCAAGATTCAAAGGAGGGACTTCCCTGGCAGTCCAGTGGTTAAGACTTCACCTTCCAATGCAGGGGGTGCGGGTTTGATCCGTGGTCTGGTCGGGGAACTACGATCCCACATGCCTCA
Source organism: Mesoplodon mirus (assembly GCF_964341445.2). Classification (NCBI taxonomy): domain Eukaryota; kingdom Metazoa; phylum Chordata; class Mammalia; order Artiodactyla; family Ziphiidae; genus Mesoplodon; species Mesoplodon mirus. The sequence continues at coordinate 6,966,501 of NC_138992.1, forward strand.
TGGCCAAAAAACCAAAACATAAAAAACAGAAGTGGGCTTCCCTGGTGGCGCAGTGATTGAGAGTCTGCCTGCCAATGCAGGGGACGCAGGTTCGTGCCCCGCTGCGGGAGGATCCCACATGCTGCGGAGCGGATGGGCCCGTGAGCCATGGCCGCTGAGCCTGCGCGTCCGGAGCCTGTGCTCCACAACGGGAGAGGCCACAACAGTGAGAGGCCCGCGTACCACAAAAAAAAAAAAAAAAAACCCAGAAGCAACATTGTAACAAATTCAATAAAGAATTTTAAAATGGTCCACATCAAAAAAAAATCTTTAAAAAAAACCACAAAAACTCTCTGAGACTCAATTTCCTGAACTCTAAAATTAAAGTAGTAATACTTACCTATAAGGAGATGCTATGGACTGAATTTTCACCCTCAAAATTCATATGCTGAAGCCCTAAACCACCGCTCACCAACATGGTGCCTATATATGGAGGTGGGGCCTACAAGGAGGTAATCAAGGTTAAATGAGGTCATAAGGGTAGGGCCTGATGTGATAGGATTAGTATCCTTATAAGAAGAGATACCAAATACCAAAGCACAATCTATCTCCTCTTTCTCTTTTTCTCACTGTCTGCAAGCCAGAATGAGATTCTCACCTGCAACCAAATGTTGTTGTTTAAGCCACCCAGTCTGTGGTGTTTTGTTACAGTAGCCTGAACAGATAAACAAGAGGATGATCAGACCTAGAAATTCAGAATTTAAAGTTAACTGCCTAGCACATAGTGGTGTTTGGATCACAGACCTCTAGCTGGAGAGCTGGGAAGAGATTGAGTGTGACTACATTGAAAAATCAGTAATGTCAGAAATGCATTCTCCTCTAATGTTGTCATAAAACCCTGATTTTTACCTGGGTACATGGCACCCAACATAAAAGCTGTATTTCCCAGATTTTTTTTGCAACTAGTGATGCTGAAAGCTCAGCCTCTATGCATGGGTGCCAGATCAAATCTCAGAGAGAAGAGTTTTGGGTGAAGTAGAAAAGGATAGCTTTATTGCTTTGCCAGGCAAAGGGGGACACAGCAGGTTCCTGTCTCAAAAAACTATGTGTCCCAACCCAGGAGGATTTGATGAGTTTTATAACACTACTTCAAGGGTGGGGTTTCTGACAAGACGAGGGTGTGTGCAGGGTCTCAGGTAGTGGGTCTCCTAATCTTGATGAGCTTCTCTGGTCCCTTTAATCTCGCCTCAGGTGGTCTCTTGGCTGCTCCTCCCTTTAGCAACTGTTTGAGTAGCCCTTTGGAACTCAGGGAAGGTCATGGAGGCGGGAGTCTTGCCTACAAGATATGGGGGACAAAAAAAAGCTTCTGTGCCCAGGAGCCCAAAGTTACCCACCCCCCAACTGGTTTCACTAGTGTGATTTAACTATATGACCAAGTGCTTCTCGAGAAGATATAAGTGGAAGTGCCATGGACAACTTCTGGAACATGTCCTTAAAAAGAGGGGACATCCTCACCCCCTTCCTCATTCTTACTGACTTGAATGTGGACACAATGGCTGGAGCTCAAGCAACCATTTTGGAATAGGAAACCACATGCACGTACAGCAGAAAGGAGACAGAAGCAGCCTAGGTTCTGAGACCATAGTACCAGCTCTGGACCACATGCCTATGAATTTCTTTAACATAAGAGAAAATAAACCACTAACTTGATTAAGCCACTATTTAGGGCAGCCCTATTCAGCACTATTTCTCTGCAAATTCTCAGTCCCCACTACAGAGCTGCTCTGAGATCCAGGAATCTGTGTTTCAACAAGCTCTCCAGGTGATTCACATACTCAATAAAGCTTGAGAGGCACTGATTTAGAGTTTTCCACCACATATGCCTAACTGATAACTGATAGAGTAGTCCTAAATTGCAGGTTTTGTCAAGGACTTGGTGAAAGCTTCAAAGGCAGATGATATAAAGCCAGGAAAGATGGTGAAGGTAATAACTGGCAATGTCAAGCTTTAAAATTATTTTGACAGAGTGGAACACTGGACCAAAGCCAAGAAGATGAATGTAATAGGGATATAAAAAAAGCAAATCTAAACATTCTTTTCTTATTGAAGGAAATAGAAAAATGTTCTATCTTTGACTTCGTAAATTAAAAAGAAGAAATGTAAAATTACATATTTTAAAATACAGCAGGGGCTTCCCTGGTGGCGCAGTGGTTAAGAATCTGCCTGTCAATGCAGAGGACACGGGTTTGAGCCCTGGTCTGGGAAGATCCCACATGCCGCGGAGCAGCTAAGCCCGTGAGCCACAACTACTCAGAGCCTGCAAATCTGGAGCCTGTGCTCCGCAACGGGAGAGGCCGCGACAGTAAGAGGCCCGCGTACCGCGATGAGGAGTGGCCCCCGCTCGCCGCAACTGGAGAAAGCCCTCGCACAGAAACGGAGACCCAACCCAGCCAATAAATAAATAAATAAATAAATAAATAAATAAATAAATAAATAAATAAATAATTTTTAAAAAATACAATAATGCTATAAATCAATGCCAATTATGGCTAGTGAAAGGAACAAGGAAAGGAAAGACGATCCAGAAAGGGAATGAGAACAAAATCTGACATAATGAGGAGATACAGTCAAGGACAGAAAGGAAGAGAATTGGGGCCCCAGTTCAGCATCACTCTGTAGATCCTCAGATGGTCTGCGCATCTGGAGGTAATCATGATAATGCATCAGATTATATTAAAACTTACTAGGCGCCAGGCACTGTATTGTGTGAATTGTGCAAACGTATCCTCTCAGGAACTCTATGAGATCAGATCTATTATTATCATTGTTTCTCAGATGCAGAAACTGAAGCAGAGAGAGGCTGAGTGAGTTTCCAGTGGCCACACAGCTGGCACAACGCAGAAGCAGGATAGGAACCCAGGTGACTAGACTCTGGGGCTGTGACCCTCAGCCCCCCTGGTGTACTCTACCCTTTGGTGCTTCCCCACTGTCATGACTGATCAGTTTCTAGTCATTGATAGCCTGGCATAAAAATAAGGAAATCCATTACCTCCTGTAACTGTAAACCCAGAGATTGAATGGGGATCCAGATGCAGTATGGTTATCAGCTCAAAGATGGTATCACAGATGCAAGCTGTTTCCATTCCTGTGTGCTATTGTCCTCAGCATCTGGGTTATTCGAAGGCTGGTTTCCCTCATAGTTCCAAGATGGCAGCCAACGGTCCTGAAGCTTTGCGCTTTCTTTTTCATGGCCAGCAAGAGAGAGACGTCTTCACCCCAAGCATGGAATATACTGGAATATATACACTTTAATTCAGTTTATTGTACCAATGAAGGCAAATGACCATCCTTAGACAACAGAGGTCATCAGTGGGAATGCTACACGTTGACTGGGGTAGGTAACTCCCTGCAGTCAGAAATGGGCTCACCACATCAGCGCTCTGTATTACCCAGGAGCTCCGCTCTTAGTTTTTGTGATTCTCTCTCTTTTCTTTTCTAAAGCAAATCAAGTTTGTTTGTTTGAATTCTGGCAAAACAATAAATACTGAGAAAATCATAAAATATTCATTAGAAAGCACCTTGGGTATAAAACAACACACCCCTCTTTCCAGCCCTTCAACAGCCTTCCTGTTCGTCAGAGGCATCATAGGAGAAGATGCTTTGGGGCAATAACCCTCCTGCTTTCCTTTGACGGGTAAAATCATACTCTGTCAGGAGGGGCCAGCATGAGGTAGTGGTGGTAGCATGTACGTTTGGAGGAGAGAGCTGTCCAGTATATACTGAATGTCTAGACACCAAGAATGACGTCTCATGCTTTATTATTTATTTATGTTAATCATTACAAGGGACCATATTATCCCCATTTTATAGATGAGAGAACCAAGGCCCAGAATTTTTGTGTGTGCAATTTGCTCGGTGCCATTCAGCTTGCCAAGTGGCAGAGGTAGATTTCAAAGTCAACTCTATATGATTCTACAACCCAGGTTCTTTCCATTCCTCCACACAGACCCAACACAGGACCATTTTCATTTGCTGCAATTATTAGCATTGAATCTTTTAACTGAGATTTCTTGGCTACTTCTTACCTGCTCTCTGGCCCGTGTTAGTCGAAAGAACTACTCTACCTTGCTAAATGTTTTATGTATACAATCTCAGTTTATCCTGCCAATAACCCTTAATGCAGTTTATTATGGAGAGTGCTCTTAGCTGCAAGTGGTAGACTCCAAAATCAAACGTCATGTGCCTATGGTCACATCCCCAATTCTTTTCTACTTATGATTCTCTCTAGACTTAATTGCAGGTATTTTGAGTTTATTTTTCTTCAGTGGGAGAACCACATTTATAATCTCTTTTCCCAGAGTCATTTTGTCCAGTTGAAAAGATTTAATTGGTGCCACCTTCATCAATTCAGGGGTTTTCATAGAGGGACCATACCTTCTATGGATCCTTGGTACAAGGCTGAATTTTAATCAGCCTTTGTCACTTAAAGTCCTCAGTGTTATCTTTTGTATGGAAATCAGAATCAATTACATTCTCCTCTGAGCCCTCAAATTTCTGGACATTTCTACTCCCTTCAATCTCTCCAAAATGTACAATTTTTTCCTAAACTCAACTTTTTCGTATAATATTTCATCCCATGCAGACCGTAGCATCCCAGGCATGTCAGTAACATTCCGTTCCATAACCTCTTTGTCTAAAGCCACAAGGTCATTCAGTCCATATCTGTCCTCCTGGTGATCATAGGTGAGAGTTTTACCAAATGTATTGCCACTAGATAACATGAGTTGCTGTTTTTCCATCCTTCAATGCATATTTTTTTGCTTCCCACTCCTAAGCCCCAGAGTTAATGCCCCACAACTTAGGTTTTCCACTCTGGCAGCCTCAACTGTAAGTCCCAATTGCTGTATCAATCAGCTCAGCCTCAGTAATGCCAGAGTAACAACAAGACCCAGATCTTTACAACAGGAAAGCTGTATCCCTTGCTTACGTCTATGTCCTTTACAGGTTGGCTGTGATTTTGCTCCACATCCTCTTTATTCTAGGACTCAGATTGTAGGCACAGACACTATGTGGGACATGCCAGCTTGTGGCAGAGGAAAAAAAAAATGGGCACACTCTCCTCTGCTTAGAAATGGCACACGTACTTCCGGTCACATTCCATTGACCAAAGCAAGTCATATAGTCAAGCCTGACTGCAGTAGGTGAAAAATATTGTCCTCTCACAGGGAAAGGTAGTATACAGACCCACAGGGAAGACAACAGATATTTTGGAGCAAATAATACAATCTAGTCAGTAGCATGCTGGTAAACGTTTAACTGCCTCTTGGGGAGTAAAAGTCCTGATTTGTAGCATTTGCCAATTTACATGGGGTAAATACTCCCACAAAGGCTGATTTCAAAATACCAGTGAGACCTCACTAAATGCAGAATGAGGAAGCCTTGTGTGCCGTCAGCTTTGTGAACAAGTGTGAGCAGGCTATAGCACAGAAATGAATCTAACCCCCACTTTAATTAAATCAGTTACAGTTGGGCCTCCAGACCTCTGTATCCACAGGTTCCGAATCCGTGAATTAAACCAACCATAGGTTGAAAATATTTTGAAAAAAAAAATTCCAGAAGGTTCCAAAAGGCTAAAAGTTGAATCTGCCATGCAGGGCACTATTTACATAGTATTTACATTGTATTTGCAACTATTTACATAGCATTTACATTGTATTAGATATTATAAGTAATCTAGAGATGATTTAAAGTATGTGGGAGAATGTGTGTAGGTCAAATGCAAATGATATGCCATTTTATATAAGGGACTTGAGCATTCATGGATTTTGGTGTCTGTGGAAGTCCTGGACCAATCCCCTGGGATCCTGAGAGATTACCATTCTAAACATAAGTTAGCTATACTTGTTCCACAGTATGACTATGAAATCTTGCTGTGGACTAGAGCAATCATACGACTCAGCATAACCCTGCCTTAAACCTAAACTAAGGATTTGCAGTAAGGAGGAATAGGACCCAGACGACTAAGACTTAGTCTTCACATCATTTGCTATTGCTGTGTTAATTGGAAAATTCAAGTGGAGAGTAAGAATGTGAGACTGAAATTTAAAAAATCTTTTGCCTCTATAAATAAGATTCAGCCCCAGGTTCCTCTTTTGCAGAAACTCTTATTAAGAACTTGGCTCTGCTGCAAGGAAAATAAGATAGAGATCCTTCAAAACCCTTTAATTCCAAATTATTCATGATAGGAGTTGCTTGATGAGGACACCTCGCTATTCTCAATGTTTACCATAGGAACTTTTTTCTAGTAAAAATTTGCTTAAAATGTCCCTGAGCTTGGAATCAGCTCTTACATACAGAAGTCTTTTTTTTTTTTTTTTTTTTTCCGAAGAATATACTTTAACTACATTGATATCACCACTGGGGTGACATTGAGCAAGTTGCTTATGTGCCCTGAATTTCTCTTGCCCCATCTACAAGATGGGATAACAACTCTTACTTCTTGCTATTCCTTATAACCTTGCAAGGCTGTCATGAGACTTAAGCATCCGGCACACATAAAGCACCTAAAAGAGTACCTTGCACGTGGTAGCCAATCAATTAAATAATCATTACCATGCATTATGGAGGATACTGATGAGCATTTTCATAATTATTGTTGAGGCATGGGACTAGAGGGTTTGAGTTACTATTTAAAACGGTACAGGGCTTTATTCAGTAGCTCGGAGCATTTAGCAGGAGTAATTTGGCTGTTGATTTTGAGTACATCTGACAGGAATGACTTTTGCAGCTTCCCTGGAAGTGTGGATGTTATTGTAATTTAATAGAACTCACCTCCCTAGTTTTTAGTCCGTTATGGCTTTTGGCCCCTAGCATGGCTCAAATTGCCAGTCCAACAGAAAGACTGAACAGTCCGCCCCAGGGCAAAATTGTGGCCTGCAGGGGGTGGATCCTGAGCCCCATCCTCAGGGAGAATAAACCGCTCACTCACCCATGCTGCAGCCTTTCATACCGACGCTCACATAAAATATCAGGAGCAAATCCTACCTCCAACTTTACAGTAATTCTCGAGGAGCTGGAGGGCCACTCAAACACAGATGCCTGGCATCATGCTGCATGCCACCTGAGGTCACAGGACAAACAGCACAGAGAGACTGTGATGATGATTCATTAAAAGGACAGCCCACTACCTTCCTGGGGTCACCTCATTCATTCTTCCCGAGTTGTTGCGAATATTCTGGATTATTATTTCAGATTTCTTTAAGCCTCTTGACTTAAAAAATAATGATGAGGAAGATGCTGATGCTGATAATGACAATAGTTAAAATGGTAAAAGTTACCTGAAAGTCTGCATACTACTGTGTTTGTGTGTGTGTGTGACTCTATGTATGTATGTGTGTATTTGTTCCTCCTGAGTGGCTTTTTTAAGCTAATTATCAGCTTCTGGAGCTGTGCATAACAATTTTCCAGTAGTGACAGTCACACATAGTTAGACCATCCAAACACTTGGAAGCAATTTAATAAAGACTGCAGGCAGAGCCATCCTTAATTGGGTTCCAAAGTTAAGAATGTAATGTTACTTGTGTGAGCAGCTCAGCAAATTTGGGGTACAAACATGGCCATATTGTCTCCTTCTCCAGTGAAGGTGTTGAGTAGAGCTTGCTGCTAAAACAAACCCCCAAATTTTCATTTATTTCTTGCTCATCTAACAGTCCAAATGAAATGTTTCTAGGTGGAGATTAGCATTCTTCCACAGAGTGATCCAGGGATCCAAGACTGATTACACTCTCTTTCCTGGACAATGCAGTCACACACTTACTCTATGAAAAATGGTTTCCCTAGTGCTTCCAGGAAACCTTTAAAGCAGCCAACTTAACTTTCTGGCCCTTCTCTTGATAGAGCTAGGAGGGGAAAAAAAAAAAAAGTATGTAAAAAAAAAAAAAGTATGTTGGGCTTCCCTGGGGGGGGAAGTGGTTGAGAGTCCACCTTCCGATGCAGGGGACACGGGCTCGTGCCCCAGTCCGGGGGGGATCCCACATGCCGCGGAGCGGCTGGGCCCGTGAGCCATGGCCGCTGAGCCTGCACGTCCGGAGCCTGTGCTCCGCAATGGGAGAGGCCACAGCAGTGAGAGGCCCACGTACTGCAAAAAAAAAAAAAAAAAATATATATATATATATATATATATATATATATATATATATGTAGACTACCTTCATAGTAAAGTGGCATAAACAAACTGCAAAAATGCATAAGCTTTTATTTTTGAAGGAATCAGTTAATAGTTTTTGTAAGATTTGTAGTTAGGGTTCAACACGTTTGTTGAATCCAGCCTTCTGAATCATGCCTGGAACTTAGCTGCTCAATTGTTGTTTATTAGAATTAATAAATGAATGGTAATGCTATTAGTCTAATAAGCACTTTGAAATATGCACAAATCGTTAGAAATAACTTTGTACAATAAAAGTCATTTAAATTTCTGAGATGATAACTGGCAGGCAGTCAATAAATATTTATTTATTTGTATTATCAAAGGTTTAATCAGGATCATTTAAATTGCCAAAGTAGACAGAGATGTGCCTTGAATATATTACAATCAGGACGGCTACACGTTGAGTACTGTACAGAGGATGTCATTCATATAGACACCCATGTAAATAGCTCCCCCTAGGGTTGTGCAGTGTACAGCATCCACATAGCTGCTAATTTCAATGTATCAGTCTGAACAGGCTATGAGGGTAGAACAGCTGGTTTCCCTTGCTCATCACCAGGCCTGAATGAGCTGGTCGGCTAACCGGGTAGATGTGGGCTCTCCCTTCCCCGCTTCTTCCTCATTCACCACCTCCCCCAACAAGTCTATGTTCTGGTCAAAGATGTTGACCTTCCCAGAGAGGGGAGCGTGCCCTCCAGTCAAGGGTGTGCTTGTAACTCTGTGGGAGCCCCACTCCAACTCCAGGGGCCTCTTGGTACTGTAAGCCTGGAGCAAGAGACTCCCTGCAGACAGGAACCAAATGTTCTCCGCCTCTTCCTAATGAGGTACTTACCCAGTGTCTTTTTTCCTAACCCAACTTTTTAAGGATTGCCTTTTAAATACTAAGATTCACCTTAGCTCTTCATGAACCGACCATGTTACTAACCCAGAAAAGTTTTCATTTTCTAGCCTCCAAAATGGCCTCAGCTGGGTCCTTCATATCCCAAAGACCATTTTTAAACATTTTATCCTTATATGTGCAACATTTGTATCCTAAAACTAAGTAATCTTTATTTCAGTTACACAAAAATAATTCTGGAAAAAAAAGAGAAAAAGAAAAACTATGACCCCTCCATTTAGCTTGCCTTGTACATATTGACTGCAGGTAATACAATCACGTTTCTTCCCGTTGGAGCACAGGGAGCACTGATTTCTCTGATAAGAAGCAGGAACCTTCGGTTATGACAAAATAGATGTCAAAGTCGTCCTCACCAGCAGTACTGCCACCATCACAAAAGCAGCAGCAGCAGAATACCCTCCATAACAGTCCATTTCCAAGTGAGGTGAACTTGACATCAAATCCTGGCTTGGCCAACAACTAACAGTGTGACCTTGGCCCAGTCATGTCCCCTCCTTAAGCTTTGATTTCCTTATCTGCAGAATATAGATACGAATGCCTCCAGTATACGGTTGCTGGGGGATTAAATGAGCCAATGAATGGAAAGTATTAAGTCTAGTCCCTGATACATGGTAGGTTGTTTTGTTTTGTTGAAAGAAGTTTTATTCGGGGAGATACACACTCCACAGACAGAGTGTGGGCCGTCTCAGAAGGTGAGGGGTGCATGGTAGGTTTTTCATACCTCATTACTACCCTTTCATTCATTCGTTGTTACTTTAAGTACCTACTTATTACTTCCGTGATACTGTGAAGAATCAAAGAAATGTAATACTTTTTTTCTTTCATGGAGCTCATAATCCATTCATTTATTCAATAAACAATTATTGAGTATCTATCCTGTGCCAGGCACCCTGGTAGGTGTTAGAGTTCCATACAGGTATAAAATATGCCAAGACCCCTGCCCTCAAGTAGCTCACATTCTAGTGAAGATAAGACATGTGAGCACATTGAGTATATTCACAACACAGAATAAGAAGACCTATGCCATGGACACATATACACCAGCAAACATAAAATAGATAGCTAGTGGGAAGCAGCCGCATAGCACAGGGAGATCAGCTCAGTGCTTTGTGACCACCTAGAGGGGTGGGATAGGGAGTGTGGGAGGGAGGGAGACGCAAGAGGGAAGGGATATGGGAACAGATGTGTATGTATAACTGATTCACTTTGTTATAAAGCAGAAACTAACACACCATTGTAAAGCAATAATACTCCAATAAAGATGTAAAAAAAAAAAAAAAAAAGAAGAAGAAGAGCTATGCCAGAGGGATGAAGCATGACTGTCTTCATAGACCTAGAAAGCACAGATGCAATTAACCTGGTAGAGAGGGCCTGGGCAGAGAATCGCAGGTAGGCGAACCTGTGTGCACAGAGAACATGGTATGTATGAGAAGCTGCAAGTTTTCAACATCCGCGGAGCAAAAGAGTTCTTGCAAAAGTAGTGGGAGACGTGGCTGAAGAAATTGGTTGAGGATGAAGCATAAAAAAACCACTGAAGTGTGATCTTTTTTTCCTGAGGAGGCATGGAGGAGCCATGGAAGATTTTTAAGCTGTTTGAGGACATGGTCAATCCTCTGGGTTTCAGAAAAGTCCCTCTGGAGTCTGGGATGTGGTGAAAGTTGGGCTGGACCTGCCAAGATGGGGTGAAATGACCAATTAGGAGGGTTTTGTCCAGATGAGAGATATGAGGGCTCACACGAAGCCTGAGGGCAGCTCATGGCTACCACCGCCATTTAAGAGGAAGACGTTATGGGACTCAGAGACTGACAGAACGGAGATGGGGATAAACTGAGAATGACTGCTGCTACTGGGTGTTTGGCAGTGCCATTCACATGATGAGGAATAAGAGGACTAGATTTGCTAAGGATTTACGCACATCTACACACACACACACACACACACAGGTAGTTAAATAGCGTAGCAGAGGGAGAACAATATTACACACAAGAATAGCACCAGGCTTTAGATTCTTGTGTCCAGTTAGGCAAAGGAACAAATGCTTCCAGTTCAGAGTAAGCAAACACTGCTTGATCTCTTTTCCAAGACTCCTCTTTGCATAACTGTTCCCCTTTTCTGGGAGGAACATCACTGACACACCTTGGAGGAATCTGCTTGGTATCCTTAACAACATTTGAAAATCTCTCATTCTAGGTCCACAGCAGCAGTTAAGAAATCACTTCTTTTTACCTGGGTTCCCTACTTCTTGCTCTGCTCAGCATTTTATGCTACTGCCAAAGCCTTCCTTCATTGCATGGGTGTGACCATGTAATTTCTGGTGCCTTTTAGAATAGTCCAAGATTTATAACTTTCTGGAAAATCTTTAGTTCTGAGATATAAATACAAAGTAAAGTCTGCCCCTAAGAACTTTATGCAGTAGGCAAGGAGCCCATTCAGCCATTCAATACCTAGTCGTTCTATAGCTGTGGTATTGAGGTTAATGCTGGAAATGCAAAGTGGAACTAAACATGTTTCCTGCCATTAGAGAGTTTTACATCTGATGGAGAAGGTAAATAAATCAAACTGTAAAGGAACTGGTAAGGAGCAGTATATTAGACCATAAGATGCTATGAGAGCAAGGAATAGGAACAGCCAACGCATACATGGATGTTCAGAGAAGTTTTCTCTAGGTGACGTGCACAAATCACAGAAACAAAGTCTACTAGGAACAATGTCCGAAGCAAGGAATGTACCAAGTGCTCAGGAAAAGGGACTAATTCATTCTGAGTAGATCCAGCAAGACCTTTTGGAAGCAAGTACGTTACAGGTGGAATTTGAAAGGCTCAAGTGAATTAATTTCTGGAGAGAAAATGGGGAATATAAGGGCATGTTTGAGGAGCTGGTGATGTCCTTTACCAAGATCAGATTTAGGTATTTTGGTGAGGGGGGGTGTATAAGACAGGAAAGGAGACAAATACTTTAAAAAAGTTAACAGCAAATCTAGAGTTAAATAGTACTATATCATTCAAGAAATACCATGAGACAGTAAGTGATTAAGAGCTAAGTCAGAGAAAGGACTAGAAGCACAAGGAACGATGAGGTCACCAGTGGGTCTGAATCGTAAGGTACCTGCACAGACCTGAGGTCACAGGCCTTTTGTGGGCTGGAGAAGCATTCTTACTTACTCAGTGGATGCTGGGTAAACATTGGTTAACTGAGTTAATCTTTCCTCAGGTAGCTAGAAATTGTGGAGGAACTGGAGCTCCTTGCTACTGTGTTTACACTTTAACCAAAACTTGAGAAGAAATTTAGGCTCCCCAAGGGAACTGAGGAAAGCACCATTCTGTTGCTTGTTCAGGGACAAATCGAGAGCCAAATAACTGCCCTCCAAAAACTGCACCAAGGCTGTCCAGCCCTTATGTCCAGAGTTCTAATCTTTTGGGGGGATGGGAAGAGAATTGGTGTGGATTAAAAAGGGATCCACAGAGAGCAAAGGATCTTTACATGTTTTTCTGTAGTGTGTTTTTTTCCCCCTCTCCCTGAGGGAAGGCCATGTAGGAAAGAGTACTGAACTTGAAGCCTGGGTCTCTGCCACTACCTGACATTGAACAGGTCACTTAATCTCCCTGAGTCCTGTGTCCCCATTCATAAAATAAGGAGGCTGTGGACTCCATACTAATAACTAAGTGTTTGGGGTCTACAATTTGCCGGGTGAGGCGTTTTCCACGCTTTTACTTCTCACAACCACAATGGCAGATTTTAGTAACCCTATTTTACTCAAGACATTCAGTTCAGAGAGGTTAAGTAACACGTCCAAGGTCACACAGCAACAGCGGCCGGGCCGGATTGCAATCCGGGGTTGCCTGACTCTCACACCACGCAGTCCCAGTTCGATACCAGTTAACCACCCCTATACTGGGCCCCGGAGTTCCCTTCCCTCGACTACCGGACCGCCTTCCCCTCCACCCACCTAAACGCTCAGGCAATTCTCACCTTTCACCACCGGGCATGCTCAGTCGCTCAGGAAAGGTTTTCGCTCTGCCTTGGGAAATTTTTCACGCCGCTCTGGCAGTTGAGCTCGCCCCGCCCACGGCTTCTCCTCACTGGATTGGTTGAACTCAGGGAGGCTACCAGGAGGCCCAGTTGACCTCCCAACTCCCCCCCGTTAACGCTCTGGGCGCGCGCGCTCCGAGCGTGCGTGCGTGCGTGCGTGTGAGTGAGCACGTGAGGCCGCGGAACGTGCGCAGAGGGCGGGGCAGGAAACAGGCGGCAAGGGGCGGGGCTGCCGTTGCCATAGCAGTGACGTCAGGCGTCGGGGAGCGAACCCGGCCCCTTCCCCGCGCGCGCGCACACACACAGAGAGACATGCACACGCGCGCGCATCGTCGCTCTCCCTGAGACACACTGGAGGGAAAGGTCAAACTAAAGGCGAGGGAGCCGGGAAGCCGGAGGGAGCCGCAGCTGCCGCCGCGCGCCATGACGGACGCGGCTGAGGCTGCTTTCTCTCCGCCGACGCCGCCGAGACGCTGCTCTCGCCGCGCCCCCTGCCCCCGCCTCCCGCGCCCCCTTCCCCGGCGCTCGCGCGTCCGCGCGCCCCCTCCCCCCCGGCGCTCCGGGCGCGCGTCGGGCCCGGGGCGCGCGCCGGCCGGAGCGGGAGAGGGAGAGGGAGCGGGAGAGAGGGAGGGTGGGGGCTGCGGCGGGCGTCCCGGCGGCCTCCTCGCGCGACCCCCGAGCCTCTCGCCCGGCCCCTCGGCCGGAGCCCGCCAGGTGAGTGCGGTGGGGGGAGAGGGTGTCAGGAGCGGACAGGGCACCCGGCGAGCTCAGCCCCCCTGCCTGACCCCTTCCGGGGGCGCTGACAGGCGCGCGGGACCCGGCCTCTGGGGGGCGTCGCGGGGTCAGCCTGTCTGGGGGCCCCTCTTGGAGCCCCTGACCCTCGGGGTCGGCGTCCGGATTGATGGGGGCTCGGGACCCGGGGGAGTGCAGCCTCCGGGCAGGAGTTGGCTGGGCGACCCGGCCGTGGGACAGGCGACGAGAGGCAGGTGGGCCCCTGTCTGGGGCTTGGTAAAGTGCGGGGAGGGGTCGAGGGGCCCGGCCAGGTGCGCGCGGGGGGCCCGTTGGAAGCGCTCAGGAAATGTTTGCTGGGAGTTGGGAGAAACTCTGCCCTGGGGACGAGGCGCCTTGCTTTTGCCCGGGCCAGCGAAAGTGGCGGATTTTACAGCAAAACTCGGGGAGAAGCCTTGCTGGACTGGACGAAAGCGAGAGGGACCCGGAGGACCCGCCTGGTTGGGGACCAGAGACGAACAGATCTGCCTGTGGGTAGCACTAGGGCATGATGTGTGGACGTTGCCATGCCAATGTTTGATGGTTGTTGCTTATGGTTATTTTAGGACTAAATGATATTTTAAAAAGTTATTACTAGGGAGAGAGGGAACTGCTTGAATGGTCATGAGTTTTTCCCTGTGTGTGCAGGAAATGGGTTAATCTTTCACATCACCACCACCATCCCCAACTGAATCTATGCCCAGTGGGTTTTACAAGTAATAAATACAAAACTCTAAAGCCCCGAAACGAGGTAATGTTTTTCTGATGAGTTTCAGGTGTCAGGCCCCTGGTTGTGTGAGAGAGAAATAGAAGCAGGACAGCGAAGTACTTGATATGCTCAAGCAGTCGTCTTTTTGTCATAAGCTTTGGAGCCCATCAAAGTGGAGTTTAGTTGTAACTGCCAGGGTTAAGTAATCACATTGACCCAGTGCCTCCCACCAATCAGGAGCTTCCCTGAAAGTAGCTTGGAAGACTGCTGTCAGCCCAGTTCTCTGCTGATTGTGAATACCCAGTGCTTCTGCTGATTTTTTCCCCCTCTTTAGTTTTCTACTATTATAATGCATGCAACCTATTTACCAAACGTTGGAATGAATTATCCATAGCTGAATTGCTCTCCGCTAAGTCACTTTTAAATTTTCAGGTGCTACCTCTGACGTATGTTTGTTTCATATTTGAAAGTTGTTTGGAAATTTGAAATATAGTAATTTCACATGATAAGGATTTTTTGCGTATAAGTCCAGCTTAAACAGATTATACCAAGTGGGTAATGTGTTTTAGAGTTTAAATCTCATCAAGAAAACTTCTGGTTTATGAAAGGTTGGGGATTGTGACAGCTGAGGAATCTTTGGTAAAGAATGAGGGAACACCGGGACACCTGGTGAATTTCACATTAACTGGCAGGCTCAGCATATACAAATTTACTTCTTACCTGAGCATTTCTGCTATGCGGGTGCTTCTTCGGTTGTTTGTGGATCTTTGGTTGTTCGTCTTTTTTCAAGAAGTTCTGTCAGCAGAGAGTCTCACTTTGAAATTGAGTCGTTGTAGCATGTAGCCAGGGTACCAGAGGTTTTCAGTACAAGATGTAAGGGAGGATTTTTCAGTTTGGTATCTTGTTAATTCTTTCTGTGCAGCAATTTTTGTACCTGGTTCTGTGCTGTGATGCCCCTTTTACGTCTTGCTTCTGTGGCTGTTGATGACCTATGTCCATATACAATTCTGTAATGGGGTACTTGAATGTTACGACTTAGAACATCATTTCCTTTCCTGTACTATATAAATACATTTTTATTTTTATTTATCTTCTCTCTTTTTAAAGGGAGCTGTAGAACTGGGCACATCAGCACTTTACTCAGCATTCCCCCCTCCTGTATGTCTCGCTGACCTTGGTGCCATTGTGGAGGTCATGTGTTCATGGAGATAAACAGTTCTTGAACAGTTTCCTCCAGGTGACAAAGGCACGTGGGAAAGTGATTTAAGAAATGCATATCTTGATTTTTTAAAAAATCATTTTAATTCGACACTTATTGTGATCATTGCCAAAAACAATTCGTGGACCTATCTTTGGGAGTACATACATTTCTGTTTTACATTAAAAAATCACTTAATTTCTTTTTTCGACTTTCCTAGTGTTGTATATTCTACTACAGATGAAAAGCTGGTTTTTTGGGTGACATTTTTAAGACTTGGGAAAGAGAGAGAAGGGCAGTGATGCTGGGATGTATTTAGCCCAAGAAAGCAGTTATGCTCCACTTAAAGAACTTTGATATTTACAAGTCTAAGATTATAAAACAAGTAGTGGTTATGTTATGTGAGACTTCTAAATTTTACCAAAAGGATTCACTAAAAGGTGCCTTCAAATAATCCCTTTTATATGGTACTTATCAAATGTGATTTGATTTATGAAAAGTCAGTTGCCGTACAACAATTTAAGAACAAATTTTGGGGATGTCCCTGCCCGTGCAGTGGTTGGATCCCTGGTCGGTGAACTAAGATCCCTCATGCTGTGCAGTATGGCAAAAAACAAAAAACAAAGAACATTTTTTGCATAATGTGAAGATTTATCAGTGTGTTCCTTGAATTATCCCTTTCCCCAAAGTGTTTGGGGGCAAAGTTAATATTTATGGGCTTGCTAAACTCAAAGTTGTGCCACTTATATGCTACCTATTAAGGTTTTAACTGAATGGAAAAATTGCCATGTGATTTAGAGTTGTACCATTTAGAGTACATTGAAACCAAATTAGAATGCCAAAATTTTCTGGTCAGGTTTGTCTGGAATCCTATCCAAGGTAGTTTAGTTAGTAAGGTATCAAAAGCAGCTTGTTGTAAGATGCTCTCACTAGGACGGTGGTCCTGCAACATAGGCCAACAAGTGGTTACACCCAGACTTCAGCAAAGTCAAAATAAATAGATTTGGTCTACAGTCCACATGCAGTGAAAACCATCACCTTGAATTTTTCTCTAGGTGCAAATTATTCTTCAGAATTAAAGGCTTGATTTTCCTAAGCTGTTAATTGTGTTTGGGTCACTTGTGAAAAATCTATTTTGATAAAAGAACAACTGAGTTCTTAGAACAACTCTAACTCTCAAGGGAGCCTTTTTCTCTTTTTGTTAGTGCATTTGGGTTTATTTGAAATCGCAGGAGATATTGAATGAAGTACTTGGGGAGTCTTCATTCTGAAATCATTTTACTTTGATGACTTTGAAAAAAGGAATGTGAGTTAATATGAGTAGAACTTGCTTATGAGTTATCTCAAACTTTATGGTGGGATAAGGGGGAAAGGGAGGAACTGGACACAAACTTAATTAAGGATAATCAATCAAATGTACTTTGCTTTATGCTATTCATGCCTGGCTGTGTAAGAGTGACACCCTTCCTCCCCAATTTTAGAGAAGTCTTATTCCTAGAGAAGGGATTTAAGGGTTAAGAGCTAAGCATGTGAGTATATGTGTTCAGAGTATCTTTTGAGTACTTTAATAGTTTTTTGTTTTGTTCTTGTGCATGAGACAGAAAGCAAGAAATTACTTTCATGTTGAATATGGGTTGAGAGCACAACTTTGGGATAACAGGCACAGTTTTATTGCTCTTAACATAATTGAATATTATAAAATTAAGGGAAGAGCTAGAATGATGCCATTGATTTTTTTTTTTTTGGCGGTACGCGGGCCTCTCACTGTTGTGGCCTCTCCCGTTGCGGAGCGCAGGCTCCAGACGCGCAGGCTCAGCGGCCATGGCTCACGGGCTCAGCCCCTCCCGGACCGGGGCACGAACCCGTGTCCCGTGCATCGGCAGGCGGACTCTCAACCACTGCGCCACCAGGGAAGCCCCCATTGATCTTTTTAGTATAGGCTGTTAATTCCTCTATTGAACAAATGAGTAAAAATGAAGAGTGGCCCCCGCTGGCCGCAACTAGAGAAAGCCCTCGCACAGAAACGAAGACCCAACACAGCCATAGATAGATAGATAGATAGATAGATAGATAGATAGATAAATAAATAAATCCGAAAAAAACAGTTATTCCTTTAAAAAAAAATGAAGATTGAAGTTGTGATGTTAAAAGAAATGTTTTCAAGTTTTTTTTTTTGTTTTTTGTTTTTTGTTTTTAATTTCAAAGGACTACCTCAAAGAATTGCTAATTTAGAGCATAGGTAAAAATTTCATTACTTGGATTTATCATTATTGAGGGAATGTAATTAAAAATTTTTTAAATACATGCAAAATAATACTGCATTTTAAAAATATTTGTGCCAAGATCTGTGAGAATAGAAATAATGATTAGAAATTTTCATTGGAACTTAAGTCTGATTTACGTTCTCAATTTCATTATTTAACCCAATGTCACTTTCCAATGTCATTTAGTTTTTCTTTTCTATAAAATGCAATCAGTAATGCAACATACTTTATGGAAAATTGGATTTTTAAATAATATTTCGTAGACTTCTTAAGCATAAAACATTACCTAATACTAATAAGTATGTTTAAGTCCACTATATAGGATTTTTAAAAGTTTTTAGACTTTGTAATCTGCAGAAATTTGGGCAAAAATTTTAGAAATAAGAAAGGCTGAGCTCAGCATTTTAATCATAGACGATCCTGTAAATTGCATTTTCCTCATTGGCCTTAAAGGGTTTTCTTTCACTGTTACGTATTTATATTTTGCAGACTCCAGTCACACTGGTTTTTAATGTAGTATCATCTTATCTACAGCATCAAAGTTCTTTTTTAAAACTGTCCTCTTTATTTTCTCCCAGCTGCTCCATCTGGGAGATGTTTGAATCTCAGTTATTGAGGGTGGTTTAATCCAAAGTTATCCTCAATAGAAAGGTTATTGCAGTTTTCACAAACTAGGGAAAAATATAGATTTATCTTAAGATAATTTATGAACTTCTTTGTATTAAGGCAAGGGCAATTAAACATTGTATATAATTTAATATTTCTAACTATTATTAGTATTTGTTCTAAGTTAACTTTACTTGAGGTATTGTTAAAATCAACATAGTGGTTGTACAGTCTATTTAAAAAATACCTATTTATCTGTGGAATATTTTTCAAAAAACTTGCCCTTAAGTGGAAAAGACATGGAAATTTTACTCTGAGACCTTCTACTTGAATATATATCAGTAGTTAAATGTGTATAGTTAGATGTTTGATATTGGGTATTGTTTTGATAGTTACATATGAGGACTCCTTGTATGTTTTTGTAGGATTACTTTCAAGTATATTTTTATTTATAAAAAGCTTTTGTTTAAAAGTCAGTTTGTTCTTAATGATTATTTGAGAATCCTCAGACTTTTATATTTGAAAGAAATATAAATGAGTAACTTACTAAGCTGCTTCCCTAAAATGCATGTGATAAAGTTTATTTTACTATAATGAAGAGAGTTATCTTCATCCCAAACAAATTCATAGCAGAATAGTTGGCTATTTTTGCAAATTTAGGGAGTGTAGAGTGTGCCCCGAAATGATGCATTGAATACTAAGTTTTGGACTGAATTTGCTATATCATATGGAGAAGGTATTTTCCTTATAGTAATATTTATATTGTTTCTGTTTAAGGACCATTTCTTAAACATGTCCGTAAGTGAATATATTGTACATGTTGGTCGAATGATATATTGAAGAATTTAATTTGTATCCTGTGCCTGTCTCCCCTCTTCCTCCTTTTAATAATTGTCACTGGTGGGCTTTGAACCACATGCTATGAGAGAACTTTTAACGCATGATAAGAGTGGCCCAGGCTGGTTGTTGGTATCTTATGTGATAGAGAAAAGTGAGATTGTTCTTTAACTTTCTTTTAATATGTGTTAAACATTGTTTTGAACATTTGTTTTTAATCAGTCTATTTTTAACGGGGATGATATTTTAAAAATTCTTGAGACTGTGTAAGTGGTTATGTTCCCCACAGTGGGGAAGGAGAAGGGTAGAGGGAAGGATTATAGGGATTTGATTAAATTGTATGAAGTGAATATAATAGTTTTGATATAAAACATGTTAAATTAATCATTATATACCTTTTCCATAGAATGGTAATCTTGCTTTTTTTATTAGCACACCTCACTGTGAAGAATCAAGACTAGTGAATTGCAGGACAGGCATATGCATACCTTTAATCAGTTTTACATGTTATTGCTGGGGACATATTAGATGGCTATGAGGAAGATAAGCAGTTTCACACTGAAGGTCATTTTCAGAGATCTTATCTAGAGCTCCAAATTCTATAAGGTGGGAGAACAGATTCTCAAGGGATAGATGGGGAAGCATTTTCAGGTACAAAGTCATTGTTAAGAAAACAAGTATACCAATCTTTAAAACATTACATCATACCAGTTACAATCATATATCCTATATTTTCCAGCACTGTACCGGTTTTGAATATTCTGTGGCCATAAATACACTAGTATTTGTTCAACCATAAATCCTAACTTTTAGGTTAGAAAATGTAGTCACTTAAATTATAGCTTGACTCATAAGTGAAGAAGCTGCTGATCTTCCTTTTTCTATATTATAACTTTGTCATTGATTTTGAAGGCCTAGTACTATTTGCTTAGCTCTATGTGTTCCTGGTCCTATGACTGAAGAGGAACTATGAGAATGAATCCTGGCACCTGAGAAGTTAGAATCACACTGGGAGAGGCATAAAGTAAATAAAACGCACCTCTGGCTATGTTAATTCTTCCTTTGAAAAGCAGTGGTTTTGAAACTATTCTGTGAAGGGTTCATTCCAAGCATATTCATTCCAGTTTCTACCAGTGCAGTTTTACGTTGATCAATTTTAAGTGTGGACGTTTGCGTAAGATTTCATGAAATCAGGGTACTATTGTTTAAAACAAGAAGTGTGATAACCATTATTGTTAGCATATTTGATCTTATCAGCATCCCGCTTAAATCCTTGAGATGCTTGAGTCTTTTTATATTATGACTTACAAGACTTCTTTATCTAGCTCCAGCTTCATCCTTCATCTCTTATCACTGTTTCCCTTGCTTTCCTTCTAAACTTAGCATTGTAGTCCTACTTAAATAGCTTGATATTCCCCAAGAGGAAAATGTTCTTTTACATCTCCATGCCTTTGCGCATGGAACTGCCCTCATCCTTGTCATGCTGGGGGAACTCTGTTCCCTTGGAGCCTTGGTCATCGCTCCATAAAAGCACTTGCTTCATTGTTTTGTAACTGTGGCCTCCCTTGAGAGCAGAAACCATCTAACTTATCTTTGTATCCATACTACTTGGTGTTCATTAAGTATTCAAATGTCTGTTGAATAATTGTATTCAGTACTTGAGAAGTAGAAGAACTACTTTAATGCACACTCGTATGAATAAAACATCACAGATCTAGTCTATGCAAAGTACTTTTAGTGACATATTGTCGGGCACAATGTTAAGTGTATAAGAGGTACCCAGTTGCACTTATCAGGAAGTATGATAAGGCCAAAAGATAGATTATATGGAAAATTAGATTAGGTTAGGTACTCGTGGTTTAAATGAAGTAATGTATTGGATTTGGTCATCTAATCCTAAAAGTTGGTTGTGGAAGCATTTTAATAATAATTCTATGCAGTCTTGAAAAAAAATTTCTTTATATGTGATTCATGTTGATAGACTCAAAAAGACCTTCAAATGTTCGAGTATACCATAGTGATACCTACCCATAAAGTTAAAGAATGAGCCCTGGAGCTGTCCTGCCTGAATTCCAGTCCCTTTCCTGCCTGTCAATAGCTGTGTGATTTGTGCAAGTTATCTGACTAGTCTGTGCCACCTTTTTCTTTTTTCTTTCTTTCTTTCTTTTTTTGAATTTTTGAATTTTATCTTGTTTATTTTTTATACAGCAGTTTCTTATTAGTTATCTATTTTATACACATCAGTGTATACATGTCAATCCCAATCTCCCAGTTCATCACACCACCACCCCCACCCCTCACTTTTCCCCCTTGGTGTCCATAAGTTTGTTCTCTATGTCTGTGTCTCTATTTCTGCCCTGCAAACCAGTTCACCTGTACCATTTTTCTAGGTTCCGCATATATGCGTTAATATTCTATATTTGTTTTTCTCTTTCTGACTTACTTCACTCTGTATGACAGTCTCTAGGTCCATCCACATCTCTACAAATGACCCAATTTTGTTCCTTTTTATGGCTGAGTAATATTCCATTGTATATATGTACCACATCTTCTTATGCTTCCTTTTTCTAATCTGTAAAATGAGGATACTACCTTTTATGGCTGTGATGAAGGGTAAACATGAGTTAATGTATGTTGAGCACTTAGAAGAATGCCCAACACACAGAAAACATTCAATACATATTAGCTATAATTAATTTCTAGTGGCTCTTATTTAAACAGTTTTTTAGTTGTACATCATTTCTATCATTTAAAAATAATTGCTTTAATACGTAAGTATCTAATTTAAAAGAAAATGAACACTTTTAGTTACTGTATCGTTTAACTGATCACTGGTTTATCTCCTTACTGACTCATTCTGCCATCTCCCAGTGGAATGGAGACGTTTCTGTCCTTTGGATGGACATGGGAGATGCGAAACCGTGTCCTCCTGATTTCTGCAGCAGAGCATTGTGTCCCCATGACCTGTGCAATTCTCGATAGTGCCACAAAAGAGGAAGGAGAGAAGTAACAAGAACAGGAATCCAGTGACAAGTTCCTAAACAAGCCTTAACCTGTACCAAGTAAGTCCTAAACTTTCATACTTCTTGGTAGAGGATAGGTGTTGAACTTTTCTCCTTTACACTTTCCTTTATGTTTTTGGCTTGGAAGAATAGATTTTTTTTTTTTTTTTTTTTGCGGTACGCGGGCCTCTCACTGTTGTGGCCTCTCCTGCTGCCTGTGCTCTGGCTGCGCAGGCTCAGCGGCCATGGCTCACGGGCCCAGCCGCTCCATGGCATGTGGGATCCTCCCGGACCGGGGCACGAACCCACGTCCCCTGCATCGGCAGGCGGACTCTTAACCACTGCACCACCAGGGAAGCCCAAGAATAGATTTTTTAAAATCTGAATTTACATATATTCTGGAAAGGCACATACAGATTTACTTTAATAAGTCAAAGAAACTGGTTTTTGAGCTCAATTTTTACACACGTACCTGTAGTGAGGGAAGTAAGTGGGGCGTTAGCATCTTGTGTCAGTACTCTGAAAATCCTGTGTACGGCGAAATCGCGTTCAATGTGCCCTTTTAGAATGCAAAGAGGACTTTAAAGGAGAAAGAAATTTGTATTCCAAGATACTTTGTAAAGAGTGGTTATTCACGTCTTAGTATAACAAGAACATAATATCCAGCATATCCTTACAGCCTACTATGACTTTCTCTTGTGTAACAATTAAAATATAATGA
Source organism: Mesoplodon mirus (assembly GCF_964341445.2). Lineage (NCBI taxonomy): Eukaryota > Metazoa > Chordata > Mammalia > Artiodactyla > Ziphiidae > Mesoplodon > Mesoplodon mirus. The sequence goes on from NC_138992.1 coordinate 6,989,718, forward strand.
AAAGTTCATTAGGTTATTTTTTTTAATATTTCATTAAAGAAAGGAATTTAACAAACAATTTTGAGTGTTTACTATGCTGTGAGTGATGTGAAGCTGAGGGGCCAGGATACAAAGATAAGTCAGGCATTTATCTTTACTACTTAGGACCTATTAGAGAGACCAGAGTGTGCAGAGAATCCTTGGGAATTGAAAGCTGGGAATGAGACTGGAAAAGTGCTGGATGTTGAATAGATTAAGGAAACAAAATAAGATATTAATGAGGGACCATTTTTAAATGACAGTGGTGTTCTGTGTAATAGTCTGCCGTGGGAAGTGTGAATGATGATACAAGTTGATCAATAGCGCTCGTGCTGTTTTGCAACAAGAACACTAGTTTAATGTTAGCAAATTTTTGCTTAAGTGCCATCGTAGGAACTTTTACAAAATCTTTTGCACCTCCGTGAAAATGATAGGAGTTAGGTCATGCAAGGAAAACCAACTTCCAGAATAAATACAATTTTGACTAAGCCTATTTCCTCTGTACAGACCTAGACACTGTGTCTATGTTTAACGTTATCTAGGCTTGAAATTTCATTTCCTTCCAACAGCATGCCTTTCTGTGTTTGTCAGGCCAAACAACTTCTTGTTTTACTACTTAACCTCAGTTCTTGTTCTTTGTTGTTGTTATTAGTAGTATTAATAGTATTATTATTTAATCAGAAAAGAGAAATGCTGTTTGGACGGTTTCAAACGCCTCAAAAATATTTGGTTCCATAGAGGAGCGAGTAAGATTTGTCGGACTCCCACCCGATTCAGTTTCCTCAGTAGCATCTCTAACTGTGTTATCAGCCACCCTTCCTTGTTTTAGGTTTCTAAGTGTCAGAAATAACTTCTCATTGAGCTTGACCTGTTTCCCCTCTTAACTTTCACTTACTGGTCCTTGGCAGTCTAGCGCAATATATTTGAAACTTATTCTTCTTATACACGGTTAACTCTTAAGGTGTTTGAAAATGACTGTTAAATCCTACTCGAGTCTTCTTTTTGCCACGCTAAGGGAAAAAAAGCCCCAATTCCCGAACCATATGCACATGACATGGTTTACAGACCTTTTTCATGCACATTGCTAAACTCATGACAAAGTCTGTTTGTCAGTATACCTCTTCAAATACGGTGGCCAGAACTGACTGGCTGCTTCACATGTGAACTGCCCATTGCTGAATACAATGAAGCTATTATCTGGATACTCTCCTTCTATTAATGCAGCCTGAAATTTGCATTACATTTTTTGGCAGCAGCATTACCCTTTGATCATATTTAGCTTATGGTCAACTAAAACTTTGTCTCCTTTTCATGTGAACTGCTTTAAGTCTAATCTTTCTCATTCTTTACTTGCCAGTTGATGCTTTGAAAATAAATGCAGGATATTATGTAGTGCATTACTATAGAAGTTTAAATGAGTTTATTTTTTTATCAAATTTCATCCCATTTGACTATCTGGAGAAATAACATCTGTGTAAAAGAGCACAGTTTTCGTGGTGCTTTTTCTCATGAATTTTTATTTAATCTTTACAACAACCATCCCAGAATCAGAAGAGAAAAATGGCTTTCCGCTAAGTCAGGAATTGGCAGACATAGTACTTGGTGTTTTTGATTCCGGATCCCATGCTCATCTTATCCCTGTTCACTTAGTAAGGATTTAGCGTGTCCTCTGCCATGTGGCGGGCACCGTGCGGCGCTGATGCGTCAGTGAGCGAGACAGATTACGGTCTCTGCCCGGTGGTATTTATGGCCTGGCATCTAAATAATTACTGCCAGTTACTGAGCACCTTCTATTACGAAGGCACTGTGGTAGACTGTATGATTGTTCGCAGTATTTGTTGCCTCTCTACCAGGGTCCTCTCTGTCGGAGGGTTGTCTTTCCTACTCTGCTGACATCAGGTTTGGACACTCGGCTTTCCTAGACCGATAAAATGTCGGAGGAAGTGATGTGTCCCGTGTTTGAGCAGATGTTTTAAATTCCATCTTGTGGTGCCGCCGGTAGCTCTTTTCCTTCTGTCATGGAACCAGCCTGCCTTAGCTGGGGCTGGTCCCAGAATGATGGAGTCTTCCGATTGGGTTCCAGGATGATGGGACAGAGCTGAAGCCAATCCACGATTGACATTTAATGTACATGAGAAATAAACCCCTGTGTTGTAGGCACCATGATTTTGGAGCTATTTGTTAGCATAGCGTGGTATAGCCCAAGCAGACCGTGATACTGACATTATTCAAGGTGCTGTGTGAAGATACATATATGAAGATAAATTAGACTTAGGCCTTGGTCTCAAGGAGTGTGCAGTCTTGGGGGATGCATTAAATTTCCATCAGTTATTGTATTTGAGGAAGAGGAGAGTATGTGTATGAAAAGGTCTTTGAGTTGAGGATCTTTCCCGACTCCACTTCACCCCTAGGCTGAATTCAGTCGATATGTTTTAAATCCTGGGTCTAAGGTCCAGCTACTCACTGTCACAACTGCTCATCCAAAATTTGATAAGGATGTTTTCTGTGTCCTCATTCAAATCACCTTTTTAAAATCGAATGTGTAAGAGGATGGGCTTCTGCAGAATAGTTGTTAGAAACTTCTTTCATAAATCTTATTAATTAGCATTCACTAGGTAACCGAGAATCTGCCTAGCTGAACCATTTCTCCAACATACCCAGAAAAATATCATGAGCTCCTAGGTGCTATTCGAAGTGTATCCGTTAGCATTCAGAGTTTCCATTGCCACAGCTGTGTGCCACCTCACTGTGCATGGGGTGTTTAGAGATGAAGCCCAGGCTGGGATTCTGTGAGGAGTTTTCTTGCCCTGAGAAGCTAAGGACTGCATGGCCAGGGTCCTGGGAGCTCTTGAAACCTTTGAAATAATTACATGTAAAATTTTCTGTAAACAAACATACATTGTTCTGAGCTATAGCTTTCATCAAATCATCAAAGAGAATTATGACTCCCACGGAAGGTTGCAAACCCTGTTGTGGAGTGAGCATACAAGTTGAACGAGGATTGGGAGAGCACTAGTGTTTAAGGGACAGGTGGAACCAGAGCCCAGAAAGAAGTCCCAGGAGGGTGAATTAGAAAGGGCTGAGGACCGGGAGCAAATAAATGTTGTAGAAGTTCCTTATTAATCAGGTTTTTAAAAGTCTGTTCTAGAATTTTTTTTTTTTTTAAAGACGATGTTTGGGGTAGGAGTTAATTAATTAATTTATTTTTGCTGTGTTGGGTCTTTGTTTCTGTGCGAGGGCTTTCTTCTAGTTGTGGCAAGCGGGGGCCACTCTTCATCGCGGTGCACGGGCCTCTCACTATCGCGGCCTCTCTTGTTGCGGAGCACAAGCTCCAGACGCGCAGGCTCAGTAGTTGTGGCTCACGGGCCTAGTTGCTCCGCGGCATGTGGGATCCTCCCAGACCAGGGCTCGAACCCACGTCCCCTGCATTAGCAGGCAGATTCTCAACCACTGCGCCACCAGGGAAGCCCCTGTTCTAGAATTTTGCATGGATTCTACATCCATTCTCATGGCACTTCTTTATGATTCCTTGGAAATTACCCAATTTTCAGATATATTTTAGGATGTGATTTTTCTTAATCTATAAATATGAATTTAAAGCAGTTCCTTCTTCTTTCTGTTCCTGTCTCCTTCCTATCTTGGGCTTCAATTTTTTTTTTCTTTTTTTTTTTCCCCTTAATCCTTACTTACCCTTCCAGATTAAAGATCAGTCTTCTTATTTAAAAAGGCTGACTCAAGATAGGAGAAAAATAGTTCTTTAGATTATCTTTAGACAGTTGATCCCAAGTAAGGAGATGGCCTTTGTTATTCTTTTTGTTGAGAAGGCTTTTTATTTATTTAGTTAGTTTTTGGCCACCCCTCGGGGCTTGTGGGATCTTAGTTCCCTGACCAGGGATCAAACACAGGCCCTTGGCAGTGAAAGCACTGAGTCCTAACTACTGAACAGGCAGGGAATGCGCCGAGAAGGCATTTTTAAGCCTTAAAAATTTTCCTTGGGCTTCCCTGGTGGCACATTGGTTGAGAGTCTGCCTGCTAATGCAGGGGACATGGGTTCGAGCCCTGGTGTTGGAGGATCCCACATGCCGCGGAGCAACGAGGCCCGTGAGCCACAACTACCGAGCCTGCGCGTCTGGAGCCTGTGCTCCGCAACAAGAGAGGCCGCGACAGTGAGAGGCCCGCGCACCGTGATGAAGAGTGGTCCCCACTTGCCGCAGCTAGAAGAAAGCCCTCGCACAGAAACGAAGACCCAACACAGCCAAAACCAAATAAATAAAACAAAAGAAAATTTTCCTTAACACTTCTGACAGATACCTTTTTTTGAAGCAGCTGTATTAAGATATAATTGTTACACAGTAAACTGTGCATATCAAAAGTGTATAATTTGATAAGCTTTGACATATGTGTGTACCCAGAAGACCATCACTATAGTCAAGATACTGAGCATCTGTCACCCCCAAATTTTTCTAGTCCCTCTTGGTCACCTCCCCCCTTTATTACCTAGGCAACTACTATTTATTTTCTTTTACTTTACTTTAGTCAGCATGTCCTAGAATACAGTATGCACTCAGAAGAGTTTAGCTTCTTTCACTCAGCATGATTATTTTGAGATTTATCCATTTTGTAGCATTTATTAATAGTTTATTCCTTTTTATTGCTAAGTAGTATTCCATTGCATGGATATACTGTAGCTTGTGTATCCTTTCACCTCTTGATAGGGGTTGTTTCTAGTTTTTGGCCTTTACAAATAAAGCTGCTGTGAACGTCCATGTACACGTCTTTTATGTGGACATAGCACCCTTGTTTCTCTTGGGTAAATACCCAGGAGTGGAGTGGCTGAATCGTAAGGTAGAGGTGTCAGGGTGGGGGGCGGGGAGAAGGAGGGGTTGAGAGAGAAAGAGAGATTTATTTTAAGAAATTGGCTCACGGGATTGCGGGGGCTGGCAAGTCCAAAATCCACGGCATGGGCCAGCAGGCTGCGTCCGGCAAGGGAGTTGCTGTTGCAGTCCTGAGTCCAGCATCTGTAGGATAGGCCAGGGGGCTGGGAACTCAGGCAGGATTTCTGTCCTGGTCTTGACCCAGCAGTCCTTCTTCCCCAGCAAACTTCCATTTTTCGCTCTGAGGGCCTTCAACTGATTGGACGTGGCCTACCCACGTTGTGGAAGGTGATCTCCTCTACATAACATAGGCTGATTGTAAATGTTAATCACATCTATGGAATACTTTCACAGCAACCTCTAGACTAGTGTTCGTTTTGTTTCGTGTTGTTTTTTGGCCCTGGGGTGGCATGTGGGATCTTAGTTCCCTGACCAGGGATCGAACCCGCACCCCCTGCAGTGGAAGCATGGAGTCTTAACCACTGGACCACCAGGGAAGTCCCTAGACTAGTGTTTAACCAAACAGCTGGGCACAAAGCCTAGCCAAGTTGACACACAAAATTTAACCACCACAATCCCTAAATATTTCATATTTTTAATGCTGTTATAAATATGTATTTTTAAAGTTCAACTTGTGATTGTTAGCTCACTAGTTTGTTGTTGTTTTTTAACTGTGGCTGCCTTTTCACAACTCTTAAACAGATGAATGGCAGTCTTTTCATCTAGTGTAGGATTATCTTCCATCTTTTTAGACGTAGCCTTTAAAAATAGGAATTATTCAGGTACTTCATAATGTCATACTTCTCACTTCTCTTGTTTATTGGAATCATCTGACAGGAATGGCAGTTTCATTTTAAGAATCTGGTCTTACCTCATTTGAGTCATCTTTCCTTTTATCTTTTTTTTATTGTAGCATTATAACAGTTCTTAAATATTTTAGAGATTAAAAATGTAGGTGGATTTAGAGTCTAGAACCTAGAAAATTCCAGAGCGGTAGGCATCACCTTGATGCCATTCTCTTTCTGATTAACTTTTTGAGCCTCAGTTCCTCATCTGTAACGTGGAATAATAACGTCCATTTCATGGAGCCATCGTGAAGTTACGTGAGCCGCTTTGTGTGAAGAGCCTGGAATAGTGCTTTTAAACAAAATAGCTCCCATTACTATTATTATTTTATTCAACAAATGTTTAACACTTAAATTTGCATTTTAAATTGAATTTTAGAAGAAGCTTGTCAAATTTTCCAAAAAAGCCTACAGACACTGTTCCATGCTCTAGAATTACAGGAGGAAAAGGGATAAGCAAGGTTCCTGCTCTCATAAAGCTTCCAACCTGGCAGGTTATGCCAGGAGAAGCAGACAGTAAACAAGTAAAGGAATAAGCAAAGTACATAATTTCAAGTCATGATAAGAACTGTGAGGAAGACCAAAGAGGGAGGTACGATAAAGTTGGGAGTGCCTTCACAGTGGGTGGGCAGGGGTGGCCTCTCAGAGGAGGCGGTGTTGGAGCAGGATATGAAGGAACCAGCCATGTGAAGATCTGCGTGAGCTTGTGTGGCAGGGAAGAGAAAGTGCAAAGCCTCTGAAGGGGGAAAGATTTGGCAAATTGGAGGAATTGAGAGGATCCCCGAATGCTGGTCGAGAGGAGTAGGGAAGTCCGAGAGGGCCACAGGAAGGAGACTGCATTCTCCTCCAAGCAGAGAGGGGAGCCTTGGGAGGGTTTTAAGAAAGGAAGTGACCTGATCATAGGTGGCATTGTTGCCGTGGGCCTTTGGAAACGTGAGTGCAGCTCTGAGACATCAGCAAGCTGCACGTTTCAGTGTGACTTGGATTTCCAGTTGCCCAAGAAACTTTAAACTACTTATTTTCCCTGATATAAAAATCCCAGCCAGACTCTTAAGCCAAGTATGCATTATCTAAAGCAAACACTTTTATACTATTTTATATCTTTTAAATTTTACTAAGACTTGTTATGCACTTGCATGTATTTTCAAAAATAGTGTCTTGTGGATTTTTTTCCTTTTACAAGTTTATATGGCACTTGACTAGCATAGCAGTAAAGGCACAACTTTGGCTTCAGATATAAGCGTAACTATTGACACGGAGGCATTCAGTAAATATTAACAAAACGTTATTACTAGAATATGATTCCATCATAGAATCATGGAACTAGGGAAGTTAAGAATTCGTTGGTTTCAGTTCCTTCCTTTTATAGAAGAGGCAACTCAGATCCAAAGAGGTTAAATGGTTCACATTACATAAACATAAAAAAAATAAAATAAGCCTGGTTTATATTATCCTCCCCAGGTGTAAGATGAGAGGTCCTTGAGGCAAAATATGGAACCAGGGAAAAGACGGGGACATCAATTTTCTTTATATTTGCCGCCTTCTTCTCTGTTGCTCGTTTATTTTACACCTGTGCTATTTTACACTTACCCCTGGACTAAGGATATTGGCATGAACCAGACAGCCATTCCCTTAGTGTGGAAACGGACAAGTAAACAAACAGGTGCCATACAAGTTAAATGCCATGATAAGGGCAAGCTTAGCCTGTTATGGGAGCTTAGCCTGTTGTGATGGTTGTGTCTGTTAAGTGGCTCTGAGTTCAGAATCTGTTTATCTGCAGAGTCGGGGATGTGCTTAGCCCCGCCTTTTAGTGTAGTATGCATTATATTGCCTTAGCTATTTGGGCTTTCTTGTGCTTTTTTGCCTCCCAGCCATAGCCCTGGGCTAAATGTAAGTGAATTCAAAGGTCAGACTGTATCTGACCAGGAAGACTTGTCTCGACAGCCCTGCTCCGCTTCTGCCACCTGAGAGGCCTGAAGCCTCCGTATGGACCCACAGCTAGTGATAAGCCACCGGTGACAGCTTGTCTTATTTTAAATAGAAACCCATTTAGAGACTAATTTAAGAATAGTTGAACTTGATATAGTCCTCCTCTCAAATGGTGCAGATTTTACTCTTAATTTTTGAAAAGTTCTTAAAGGAAACTGAGAAACAATGACTTTTCTTGTTTATTTTGGCTTGTTTGCCTTTTTACTGTGTTCTATTTTGGGGTTGGGGGGGTGGCCATTCCTCAGAAAACTAGCGTATGAACTTCATCGTGAACTTACAGCATGTTTTCGATCTTAAAACAAGGCACCAAAAATGCATTCAGAGAACAGGTAGATAAAGTAGCATTGCTATGATTATGGAGAAACAGTAGTTTCCTTTTAAGCCTTTCTCTTTCAAGAGCTTATAATTTTCTGTAAAAGCCAAACATTATCCCTTGGCCAGGTATGTTTTATTCTTGCTCTGATTCTGTGTTAGAAAGTTTGATTTAAAAGGGAAGGTATTAACATTTTGTCTCCCACACAAAGAATGTTCATATTTGTATTTAGTTTTTTGGTAAAACTCAATTTCATACCCCTGAGCCTTCCTTAGTTTGAAGAGTAATATCAATATCTTTTATCTACAAGGAGTATCGTTGCCATTGTGTGTGTATTTGTGTGTGTGTGTGTATAAAATCGAAACCTGGAAATATGGCATACACTGTTGAGGATATTAGATAATCAGTTCCTGATGACTGTACTTTATTTGCACAGAATTACCAGATGACAACCAGTTTTGACCGTCTAATGTAGTAGGTGATATGGCATTCTCTATCGTCTGGGTCATATGGGGGTAAAATGATCTCCATTTTATGGTCTCCGTTATCCATCTCCTGGGCCTTATAAGAGAAGGGAACTAGAATTTTAGAAATGTGCACTGAGAAAATTGGACTCAAGTTAGCAGCCTAAAAAACAGTAAAACCAAACTGTGTGTGAATAACAGTTTTTCCCCCTTTATCTTGTGCAGATTGAGGAACTGAGCTATAGGGGTATTTTTAATGAAAGGTGAATAAGCTATCCGTAGCTTGTACAGAAAACATCTCCAGCTATACTAAATATAAAGCTGTCAACTCTCTGAAGATCTCTGCAGTAATTACTCATCCATCTCAGTTGACAGCGACGGCGTGCAGCACAGGTGAGAGCTGCCTCCGGAGCCAGGCTGTGCGAGGGGTTCAGAGCCCAGTCCACCAGCTCCTGTGTCGCTCTGGGCAGACTGCTTTCTGTCTCACACTCATTTACAAAAAGAGGATAATACTACCTACCTAACAGGGCCGCTAGGAGGATTAAATGAGTTAATATGTGTGAAGCACTTAGAACACTAGGTAAGTGTTAACTATTCTGATTATTGATGCATATCTATCATACATTTTAAGTGGCCAGTTTTCATAGAGAGTTTGGCATTTGAACTGGGCCTTAAAGGATAAACAGGATTTGTAAAAATGAAATATAAAGAATTTAAAATGGGGAAAGCTGTGTGAAAAAAAAGTTGCAAAGAGGAGGTGAAGAATCTTTTCCCCTCCTTTTCTCCTTCCATTTATTGCCTACTAGCTTTACACCTGCCGCAGAGCTCAGCGTTGATGGGTGTTACATAATTGTATTCAGCCCTCACGATAACCCTACCAGATAGGTATTTTAAAATCTCATTTTACAGATGGGAAAGTAGCCATAGAAGAGTAGAGTCACTTTTTCAGAGTCACCAAGTTAAATGCTTGGCCTAGTTCTGACTGTAAAGCTCAGGTTCTTAATTATTATCCAGTACTTCCTTCCTAAGAGTGGACTCTCAGAAGGTGATTCCAAAAAATATTTTAAGAGAATGCTCTGGGGTTGGCGTTCTAGACATTCATAGAATTATGATTATTGGGGATTAACAGGGATGCACGTGAGCACTTTGTCACAGCGAAAGACTCTGGATACTGTGAATGCTGGTCATTTCAGAAGATTGAAGAGAAACACGTGTGCCAGTGCTTGCCGAATATATCGCTGTTCCCCGTCATTCTCACGGTGTGGAGGTGCTTGTTTTTTTTCTGAACTGAGAATGGTAGCACTGGGTTGTTGAAGTTTTTATTATTTTTCTCATCAGAAATTATACAAATTTCCCTTGGACTTCAGTGCCTCAACTTTAGTTGCCTCAGATTGACTGCTGTTTGAGTACCCTTTTCAGTTTCCTACATCTTAGGTGTGTCTACAGTTCTGCTTCCCAGTCTTCAGCATTTTTGGTTTCATGTCCGTGGGGTTTGTCTGGAATATAATGAGGATGATCGTAATTCTATTGCTGTTTATTCCTTCTGTCCTCTAACTAGTTTGTCACGCTGTCTTCCTTTTGAACCTTTAATGGAATTGATCATTTCATCCTCATACTTTTCGTCTCAAGGAGCTCACTGGCCTTGACTTGAATTTTAAATTGTTCCGTCCCCATGTACTACTTCCTTCCATTAATTAGCTGATGGCTGTTTTTTTCCCTCCGTAGTTTTAATGCCTTCTATACTATTTAAAACTACTCTTTCCAGAAGATACAGCCAGCAACTCAGGTGCTAGCCTTTATAAAACTAGAATCAGACTAAAATGAACTAGAATCTTGGTAACTAGTATCTTTCCCTAGAATTTATATCTTTCTCTCTGCTTTTAAGAGAAAAAAAAAATCAGATTTAGCCAAAAATTTCAAAAGAAAAAGCAGAAACATGCGGGATTTATCAGTGAATTTACCATTCACGTCGGCTGTGTAGGCTATAAGAAACTTGGAAGGTTTTTACTTTTACTGTACCTTTTACTTATTTTTTTTTTTTAATCATCCCCGTCATCATGAAGCAGGCCTTTATGACCTGTCTGGACCGTTGCAGCGGTCTTACAGCCAGTTATTCTGCCCACCTCCCCTCTTTTAGATCACATATATCAGCAGCAGTCTGATCTTTCTTAAACAGGCTCTAATCTTGTGTCTTAAAAGTCTTCTCTGGCTCCTCGTTGCCTGTAGTATTATCTAAATCCCTAACATGCTGCACTCAACCTTGGAGCCTCCTCTAGACATGGTAAGCTCCATGAGAACAGATATTTTATCCACCACTTCCCCCATAGCTAGACCAGTGTCTGAAACAGCTATTCACTCCATGAATATTCTAGGCCAGGGCTTCCCAAAAACAGGTCCTAGGTTTGCCTCTCATAGGTTACAGGTTTGTTGAGAAGCATTGGTGGGTGCTTTCCACCTTTGGGATGGCCAGATGGAGCCTGGCTCATCCAGGACTCCACTGAGAGTAATTGGAGTCTAAGGTCTCTGCCTGATGACTGGTGGTGTGCTGAGCACAGGCAAGAAGATGCTCTGCGACCTGCGTATCTACTTTAGCTGCCCACTTCAGAGCGTCCCACTGCCCACGTAGGTGAGGGGCCATGGGGCTGCTGGAGAGTTTATGATGCAGGTGCCTGAGCAGCACAGCCAGAGGTGCTGCTACTCAGAAGTGAGGGTAGACTCACAGGAGGTCAGTCCGGGGTTCTCAGCTTCTGGTAGAAGCCTCCTCTGTCTTCACTTACGTTGGATACGTTTGTTACTTCTGTGCTGATATTCCCATTTAGTAGCATTCCAGTTAGCCATGGGCTGACCAGTCCATGATCTGTGTAATTAAAACCAAGTTTATCTTTTATAATTTTAGATTTTAAAACCTTTCTTCACTTCAAAGTGAAAGCGAAGAGTAGTGTTTATAGTATTGTGTTGGCCAAAAGGTTCGTTCGGTTTTTTCCATAAGCTGGCTCTAGTAGCACTTAGTTGTCTTTAACTTCATTCAAAACCATTTTGTTAGATTGTATGTGACAGCTGTCACATCAGCGTGCATTTCAAAAAAAAGGCTTATCAAAATTGGTGAATTTTTGTGTAACCATTTTAATATTGAAGATGGAAGAAAAAAACATTTCCGGCATATTATGCTTTATTATTTCAGGAAAGGTAAAAATACAACCAAGACGCGCAAAATGATTTGTGTAGCGTGTGGAGAAGGTGCTGTGACTGATCGAACGTGTCAAAGGTGGTTTGCGAAGTTTCATGCTGGAGATTTCTCACTGGACGAAGCTCCACAGTCGGGTAGACCAGTTGAAGTTGATAGCAATCAAATTGAAACATTAATTGAGAACAATCAACATTATACCACGCGGGAGATAGCCGACATACTCAAAATACCCAAATCAAGCACTGGAAATCATTTGTACCAGCTTGGTTATGTTAATCACTTTGATGCTTGGGTTCCACATAAGTTAAGCCAATAAAACCTTCTTGACTGTATTTCCCCATGCAATTCTCTACTTAAAAGTAACAAAAACATTCCGTTTTTAAAACAACCTGTGGCGGGGATGAAATGTGGATACTGTACAATAATGTGGAACGGGAAAGATCATGGGGCAAGCTAAATGAATCACCACCAACCACACCAAAGGCTGGTCTTCATCCAAAGAAGGTGATGTTGTATATAAGGTGGAATTGGAAGGGGGTCCTCTATTTTGAGCTCCTCCTGGAAAACCAAACGATTAATTCCAATAAGTACTGCTCCCAGTTAGACCAACTGAAAGCAGCACTCGATGAAAAGCGCCCAGAATTAGTCAACAGAAAATGCATAATTTTCCATCAGGATAACGCAAGACCACATGTTCTTTGATGACCAGGCAAAAACCGTTGGAGCTTGGCTGGGAAGGGAAGTTCTGATTCATCTGCCGTATTCACCAGACATTGCACCTTCAGATTTCCATTTATTTCGGTCTTTACAAAACTCTCTTAACGGAGAAATTTTCAGTTTCCTGGAAGACTGTATAAGGCACCTGGAACAGTTCTTTGCTCAAAAAGATAAAAAGTTTTGGGAAGTTGGAATTATGAAATTGCCTGAAAAATGGCAGAAGGTAGTGGAACAAAAGGGTGAATACGTTGTTGAATAAAGTTCTTGGTGAAAATGAAAATGTGTCTTTTAGTTTTACCTAAAAACTGAGGGCACTTTTTGGCCAACCCAATATTACTGTCATTATATCATTACTGATGGATGGACCTAGTTAGCCTGTTTAGTGTGAAAGCAGCCAGAGTTGTTGATGTTCCTTTGTTTTTGATTTTTGCCCAGGTCAGTTAATGCCACGTCAAAGAGAATTCTGTAGAACTCTGTTGTCTTCACACAAACCATGACCCTCATGGTTGTTAGGTCTTTCAGATGCAGACTCATGCTTTCAGGAGGAAGGTTTTCAAGAAAGTGTAGGTACAAACCTGTAAACGCTATTAACATCTATATAGTGCTTTATTGTTTCAAATATGCTTTTATACTCACATAATTTTATTTGTTTAAACTTCACAGCCACTCTGTGAGGGTTATTTTTAATTTCACATTATAGGATTTTCTTATTTTACAGATTGGGACACTGATTCTGAGTAGTTAAGTAACTTAAAAGTCACACAGCCAGTATATCAGTGGAAGTGCAAGCATTTGATCGAACAGGTGTGACTTCAGGGAAACAGTGTAAACAGACTTCATGGAAGATAAATTACTAGGAGAGTCATTTACACCTCTTGTCCTTAGAAAAGGATTCTTTTTCTCAAGTAAAGCATTAAGTAGATTTCTTACTAGAAAAGCCTGAAAAATTGAAAACAGTATTTAAAATTAAATAGATACAAATGGATAATTTCTGAAGATTAAAACAGCTTTGAAAAAAATAAAACTCAAAAAAAAAGCAGCTTTGAAATTCGGACATACATAGTGAGAAGCATGACAACCATTTAAGATTTCACATGTAGAGGTATGTCTAATATATAAGTGTGTGGATATATATTCTCTGTGTCACTAAGGTTCACAGTTAGGGTTTCTTAGATCCTTATTTGTTGAAATCTCCTTTTGCTTGTACACTGAGGCTGAAGTTGGCAATTTTCCTTCCAGGTGTGGATTTTGAAAATGAAGTACACTTGTTGAAATGTGAATTGTATCATCGTGATGCATTTATATGGTGCTACCCTCCAGGATTATGGGAAATTTTCAGCGTTGTAGTTTGGCTTATGGTATATATGAATCATGGAGAGCACTCTAGGTCTGTGAGTTACCGGTTTTGTTTTGGGTGAAGTTCATGGTGTTTAAGTGTCTAAAAAAGAGTTTGGAGCCTCTTGCATCCTCTTGGCTGAAGAGACTCTGCCTTGGGACTTCCCTGGTGGTCCAGTACTTAAGAATCCGCTTTACAATGCAGAGGACGTGGGTTCAGTCCCTGGTCAGGGAACTAAGATCCCACATGCCACGGGGCAGCTAAGTCCGTGTGCTGCAACTACTGAGCCTGCATGCCGCAACAAAGAGCCTGCGTGCCACAATGAAGGAACCCACATGCCACAACGAAGATCCCACGTGCGGCAACTAAGACCCGACGTAGGCAAATAAATAATTTTTTTTTAAAAAGAGAATCTGCCTTTCAGTTATCTGAGTGCTGTGGGACCACAGACCTGCTCAGCTTACCTGATGTAAATGGTCTTAACACTCACAGCCAGCTGTGTGTCACTGGTGACTAATTTTACCCTGTTTTTGACCTAGGACTTTCAGTGGGCAGTATTTGAAGAATCTGAAAGGATTCTTAAAAATCTAAAAATCTTGAGAATCTAAAAATCTGGCTGCTATTCAACTCACTATCAGTTTTGACTGTGGTCAGAGAATTTTATTTAAAAAAAATACAGGGAATTCCCTGGTGGTCCACTGATTAGGAGTCCAGGCTTCCACTGCAGGGGGCACAGGTTCGATCCCTGGTCAGGGAACTAAGATCCCACATGCCATGTGGTGTGGCGAAAAACATTAAACATTTTTTTTTAATTTAAAAATACAAATTTCTGATTGCCCTATAGTTTAATAAAGCGTTTGATCATTTTATCCGAACACTGCCCTACCCTACCTCCCTTCAGGTTTGAAGCATTCCTGGGCAAACTTTTTTTCAGTAAGTACATAACAAATCAGTGCTTATGTGTAGCTATATGGCACCCCTATTGTGGAAAGCTACACTTTCTTTGTTCCGAGCATTAATGGAGAAAATGCATAATTACACTGAAATGGTAAACTAAATTATCCATTAACACTTCCTGGGGTTTTTTTTTTTTTTTTTTTTTTTTTTTTTTTTTTTTTTTTTCTTTTTGCGGTATGCGGGCCTCTCACTGTTGTGGCCTCCCCCGTTGCGGAGCACAGGCTCCGGATGCGCAGGCCCAGCGGCCATGGCTCACGGGCCCAGCCGCTCCGCGGCATATGGGATCCTCCCAGACCGGGGCACGAACCCGTATCCCCTGCATCGGCAGGCGGACTCTCAACCACTTGCGCCACCAGGGAGGCCCCCTGGGGTTTTAATATAACCTTCTCTCTCTACCCAAAAGGCAACATGCATTTCGTCCATAATATCGATGCTCCATTTTAAGTGAATAGTTTTTTTCATTTTTGATCTGTAATGGTGATTAGGGTGACCAGTTAGTCCTTGTTTGCCCAGGACTGTCCTGGTTTTAAAACTGATAGTCCCTTTCAGTCCCAGACAAACCCTAATGCAGGGCTAGTGGTCACCCTAACAGAGAGCTCTTCTGTCAGTGGGCTTTAGGCATGTTATTGGAACTATGGTAGAAACCTAGATCAGTGGTTAAAAGAATTTAGTGTGCATCAGAATTACCTGGAAGGCTTGTAAAACAGTGATTTCTGGGTCTCGTTCCCTCTAATTCCTGATCCATTAGGTTTGGGGTAGAAGCCTGAGAATTGCTTTTCTAACAGTTTCATAGGTAGAGCTGAGGCTGCTGGTTTGGGGTCAAGCCATGTCCAGTGTGAGTGTGATGGTGTTTTATTCAGATTTGTGAGGAAAAGGAACTGCTTCTCTGCTGATGAGCCTAAGCACTAACCATCCCGAAGGGTGTTTGTGTGTCTGAGCTGTGATCATGCAGCACAAAAAACAGCTGATCCCGTTAAAGGTGACAGAAATGGGGGGAAAGTTTAAAAAAAAAAAAAAAAAAACAGTCGAATTGAAAATAAGTCATTTATACACATACATATATATGTATACACACATGCACGTACACATTGTATATACACACATATAGTAAGTTTTTTAGGTAAACTTTCATTTGATTATCAATTTGAATATCACAAAGTATCTGATATGGGTCGTTACTTCCAGAGAACACATATTCATTATTATAGCAGAACTGATCTAAGCTGGGTGTAGTAGGGATAATAGTACCCACCTTGCCTGCTTCTCAGAATTATCACTATGAAAATCCATATGAAAGGTGTGAACATGCTCTGCAGACATAAGATGTCATGGCGATGATTATCATGTACTTTACAACTGAGCACTGCTTTTCAGCGCTTTCATCTTCATCACCTCATTGATTGTTTTCAGGTATTTCAGTTTGCCAGGCTTATTTGTCCTCAGAGGTAGTCGCCATGTCGGTGGTTCCTGGATAGTGGCTCATAGTCAATGGCTGAGCTTGCTCAAATCACTTCTCCAATTTGTACCTTCTTCCTCATCTGTAGGGTAGAATTAATGCCTGTCCTACTACTAACCTTAGAACTAGTTATAAAGCTAGCTTGAGAAACTGTATGAAAACACGCTCAAGCCTGTGTTACATATGGCAATTGGTAATAATGAGTAAATCATAAGTAAGCCTCAAAGAACAGGAAGCATGTTGTTTTCATCTGTCTATCCTAAGCACCTCATCACTTTATAAATTTTTCAAGTGGATTGAGTTTATTAATTTAAATATTTTATCATTTTCTTTTCCTTAGTTTTTTAATCTCTGCTTTTTTTTAACATGAAGCATATAGAGGGTGATAAGTATTATTGAATAGGTTGAAGAAGAGAAGAGAATATCTTTTGGGGTATCTGGGGTTTTTTTTTCTTTTAATGTGGACGCTTTCTGCTTCATAACCTTTATTACTGGTCTGTGAATTCTTGCCTTTTGCCAGCTTTTTTTCCCAGTCCCACCCTGCTTCCCTTAAGACTTGGCATATAACCTCTCTGCTACTAGTCCAAGCAGTGTCCCTGCCTTAGATTTCTCTTAGAGGATGCAAAATCTAGGCCAACTGAGAAGTTATTTTTTTTTCAGCATGTTTATCTTAAGTTACAAAATGGTATTTCTTAACTATTTTCTTACGTAGTCTAGTACAAGTTCCTGTACCCAGGAAAACTTCCTTATAATAATACAGTTGCCTCTTGGTATCTGCGGGGCATTTGTGCCAGGACCCACCACAGACTCCAAAATCTGCAGATGCTCAAGTCCCGTAGCCGGTCCTCCACATCCATGCTTCCGTATGTGCAGATTCAGCCAACTGCGGATCTTGTAATACTCTATGTATGTATGTATTGGAAGAAATCTGCATATAAGTGCATCCGAGCAGTTCCAACTGTTGTTCAAATGTCAGCTGTACTTTTGAGGAGTAATGTCTTCATTATGGGTTGTCACATTGAAGGGAATGTATTAGGTGTCTAACTCGTTTTCAGCGTTGTACTTGTGGGATCTATGGTGTGACAGAGTCTGTGGCAAATGTGGCCTGGCATACGTTATATGTGGATACTCAAAACTATCACTGACAGATTGATTTGACAAACATTTCCAGTTTCTGCACAGTAGCACTATGCCAGCCAACAGTTCATACCCATTTCTGTCTGAACAGCAGATTGTATGAATCTAATGTGTGTTTTGCCCGTTCTTATAAAAATTTGTAAAGGGAAAAGGAAAGCGCTAACGCTAGTGGTAAGAATGGTAGCTCTCAAGTATGTAATACATTTATGACAAACACGGAAATCATTAAGCGCACCAAAAATTGTTCATCTTTAGCCTCAGCTGTACCTTCATTAGATTTGACCTGCTTACTCTGGTTTTGATGATGAATAAAAGAACAAAAAGAACATTTATGAAATACAGATTATATATTATTATTAGAGTTTGTGTCTAGAAGATACTTTCAAATTATAGAATGTATTTCATAATGGATTTTCTTATATTTAATTATTCAACTTCTGTACACTTAATTTTCAACTGTCTTCAAGAATACATCATAAGTGGAATTCCCTGGTGGTGCAGTGGTTAAGAATCCGCCTGCCAATGCAGGGGACACGGGTTCGAGCCCTGGTCCAGGAAGATCCCACATGCCGCAGAGCAACAAAGCCCATGCACCACAACTATGAAGCCTCTGCTCTAGAGCCCACGTGCCACAGCTGCTGAGCCCATGCACTGCAACTACTGAAGCCCGTGTGCTCTAGGGCCCGAGTGCCTCAACTGCTGGGCCCATGTGCTGCAACTATTGAAGCCCACACACCAAGAGCCCGTGCTCTGCAGCAAGAGAAGCCACCACAGTGAGAAGCCTGCGCACCTCAATGAAGAGTAGCCCCCGCTCGCCACAAGTAGAGAAAGCCTGCGCACAGCAACGAAGACCCAATGCAGCCAAAAATAAATTTAAATAATAATAAATAAAAACCAGCATTTTCTTAAAAAAGTAATACATCATAAGCAAATGTATAACATTTGACAAAATGCCCTAATAACCCTGAAGAAAAGATTCTGTGTATTATAGAATTATGTGTAAGTTAAATACAGTAGCTCTGATAAAACATTTCTGTCATTTGATCAGCCTTTAAAAAAAATTAAACTGAGAACAGAGGGGGAAATTGTTTGAAGAAGAGAGTTGTAATCACTGGTTTATTGCAACTTAATGTGCAGCATCCTAATTAGTCAAGTATCATGTACCTACCTAGGCATGAAATAACTATATTTTAAAATTTAAATCTGGAAATCTTCAATTGTAGAACAGCTTGAATAGCCTTCGTTGGAAATAGCCACTGGGGTTTTTGTTTGTTTGTTTTTTTGTTTTTAAGGTATTTATCTTCAGAAACAATGAAGGTCATCTTGTATCCATAGAGACCACATGCACTTTCCTCATTATTTCCAGCATTATTTCTGTAATGGGTAGAGTTTTATGACATTTAAACCAAAAAAAATTTTTTTCAGAAAGCAACTTTAAATATTATCACACGGTAAATATCAGTGACTGAAATTACTTACTCCATAGTTTCTCAAAGAAATTAATTAATATTAGAAAATTAGTAGCCTCTCAAAATTGTGTATGTTGGTGTGTTCAGTAGTTATCCTGCAGGGTATGTGTGTGTGTATGTATGTTCATTTCTTGGAAATCACTGAAAATTGTAGACTCTAATTGTTTTAATTGTTTTTTTTAAGAGACAGTAATTTCACATGCTTTAGATTAAAGCAAATCTTGGTTTCAGTGGGGTGCAGATTTTTTATATTTCACCTAGTCTTCCGTCTCTCTTTCAGGAAAGTGGTGTGGGAAACAAAATGGTTTCAGTGTATTATTGTTTTATAAACAAAGCCAATGTCATGAGTTTGTTTGCTTATTATCTACTTTGCTTTGTTCATGTCCATGGACTGCACATCCCTAACCTAAATCAGCTGGGGACAGGGGAAGAAAATATTAGACACTTACTCGGTTTAGATCCGCTACCAGTAAAACCCACTGTATTAGCAATCTGAATTAGGACACTTTTGTTAATGAAGAGAGTCGCTTTTAATGATAATATCAGGGCAACAGTCATAAATTGGGACTGTTTCGGGCAGATGTATGGTCAGTCTGATCATTAGGGTTGTCATTCTAGTGTGTTGTTTATTATTAATTCTGAAACTCTGGGTTTAGGAAGAGAAAACCTCATTTTTGCATGTAGCAAAGAGAAAATGTATCTTGTAGGATAACTGGGTAAAATCTTTAATGTTACATATTTGCCAAGACAACTTTATAATGCATATTGTCTTTTGTAATTTATTTAGGAAAAAATTGCTGTTGATAAACTGCTTCTCTCTTGCCAATGCATAGCATTCACTTTATCATTTTTGTCCCAAGATGTCACAGATAGCGTTCAGGACTAAAAAGCCTACCAATCATTAGATAAAGATGGTGACTGGCAACATTTGTGTTTATTCCTTCTGTTAATTCGTTGTCCAGAAAGTCTGTTGTTGTAAACATCCCCGACTGGAAGCTGTAAGACACGGCTAAGCTTTCAGTCAGATGTTTGCTGCTACCGGCTCTTCACAGACATCATTTCGGGATAGTTATATCTAAGAAGTGGAACAGGGGAGGCTATGAAATGTGTGGAAAACACCAGGAGTCTTTAGGTTTCTTCATTTACTGCTCTCTGTGAGAATGCATGTTTTATGCTAGAGTTTAGTGTGGGATGCTGTCCGAAGAACAGGATATCCTGTAGCAGATGCCATCTGAGCTTCCCAGACTTAAGATGCTGCTGCTGCTGGGCCTTAGAGAATTTAGTTAAAAAAATTTTTTTTTCCACTATGGGTTCTTATTTCTGTTTTTGCCCTGGCAGTGAACTTTCATTCTTTATTGCCTTTCCAAGTAGGCTAGAGTTTAACTTCCCAACAGTTCAGAAGACCGATTTCCTCCTTTAGAAATTCTGGAGACGTTATTGAGAGTACATTTATCACCACCACCCCACCCTACCGCCCAGCAGTACACAACCGAGACATTTCAGTTTTCTCTGTAGTGAAGAAGTGTACAAACTTGGTCGCTAGCCTCTCAGCCCCCTGCCCCCCCCCCAACTTCCTGTTCTCCACCCAGAATGATGTCACAGCTCCTAGTCAGAACTGTCCTCTAAAAACTTGCAGGACTTCAAACCACTGAGCCTATTTACAACATTCACCATTGGTTATATTTGTCTTATTTATTGAGTATATTTTCCTGAGTATCTTCAGGTTATCACTTGCCTTTTCTCTTCCTCATTAGAATGTTGCTGCCTTGTGAGCAGGTGCACTGTATCTATTTTTTGTGTTTCCTCACAATGCTGAGCAATACAGGGCTTTTCTCACAGGTGGCATTCAGGGCAGACTATTGATAACACATAATTTTACAACAGCTCTTTTTCTGAGTTTTGAAAATTTGTTTTCTTAGCTCTGTCTTTTAGACACTGGGAAACATTTCTATTTTATTGAAATCTTTCTCTTTAATAAAGCTTTGGTATTTTTATCATGTATTAATATTAAACTGCTAAACATCTTACTGTGTTAGGTTCAGCGCATAATTAAACCAAAAGGTAAAGTTCTTGCTAATTTTTTACATGCATGTCTTCCTTGATTAGATCATAAGCTTTCTGAGGGTGAGGACATTATATCTTTATAATTACCAGTTTTCCTGCCATCTGTGTCCAGTAGAGCACCTTGCCTGTATGGGGCCCCACTAACAATTTTGTTTTGTTGCAGCAGTGTCTACTATTTGCTTATATCTTTTATACAGATGAGCAAATGACAGTTTGGGTCATAATGTAGCTGCCCAGATGTATTCGTGCTGCAGCACTGATTCTTAAATGCTCCTTTGTGCTAGTTTACAAGACTTGCGTGGCCAGAGTGGAGGGAGGTGGCGTAGGTAGTTGCTTCAGACCCAGGTAGCTTTGCAAGTTGAAGTATAATTTTCAAGCTTGGTGATTAACATGCAGCAAGTATCCCTTCATACTCAAATCTTAATAAACATGCTTTATTAAGAGTTGACCCTCTGATTTAGCACATTGGAGGCCTTGGGTTCCAGATAGCAGCAAACAGGGCCATTTGCTCTAAGAGCCCAGGGAGTGCTCCCTGGAAAGGCAGAAAGAGTCCTCTGGTAATAGGGTTATTTTGTTAGACAAGGTGACATTGTTTCCTACGAAAAATTTTGTTACATAGCTTTGAAATTCAGTAAGGTAGATAGAAACTGCCTAGTTTAATAATTTGCCTAGCTGAATTTGAAAGACTTTAAAGTGATAGCCCAGATCTATGCTAAAAGAAGGGTGGCTGTCCTGCACAAAGCTGTGACACTCTGCACAGCCGTCCACTCATCCCTGGATGCTCAGGATTAATGTACAATCTGTGTTACGTAACATTTGTTCCATGTTATTCTGCCCTAATGAGGTGAATCAGAGACCATGTCAGCTTTAATTCTGGATGCCCTTGCTTCGGTGTACTTCAGTACAGCCTTTTAGTCATTTGCAGATGACTTCTTTATGTTGTAATTTGGAAGAACCACAAAATTCCCAGTGGCCTGCAAATTTAGCAATTGACTATACAGAACAAATGCTTTAAAATGTTAGAGCATTAGTATTTGCCAGTGAACCAGTAACAGCTTATTTCCCCATTCTTGAACTTAGTATTGAGGAAGACGTGTGTGGTCTTTATTGACAGGTCTTAGAAACCTCAGGAATTCTTTACAAAGAAGATATTTTGATTTAGTTAATATTGAAAGTAAAACATTTTTAGTTACTGAATACCATTTTCTGAAAATGACAGGTTTTTTCCTTAGCATTTGATTTGAGATTCCTTAGGGGTTACTTTTTTAAGCAGACAACTACAGAATTGTCTTCAAGTTCATTTCCAATTAGATATGCTCATGTACAAATATTCTTGGTTAAAATTACATTGTTGGACGGATCTTCATTGGTCTTGATGCCTGAGTCCCTTTTTACGCAGAGCCAGAGGTGGCGTGGGGCGGGTGACCCAGAAGTGGGCGGTGAGCTTCGGATCCCAGCGTGCCGTCCTCATTGCATGCAGAGCACTCTGACTGTGGCCCCTTCTGTGCCTCTGGTTAAAAGTCTGTTCACTGAGCGAATGTGCCTCTATTTGCTGTGTGTATTCAGGGAAAAAAAAATTCAAGTTTGAATATCAGTCTGAACTTAATTACTTTTCAAAATTACGCTTTTTCAGGCTGTCTCTGCCAGTTTCCCCAGCCTGGTTCATTATGGGTGGACATGTGATGAGTGTTTTGGCATTGCCTTCCCCCACCCCACCCCCAATCTGTAGCATATGACAGACTTTCCAACAGTTTGATGTTCACTGCTATCTTTGCTCTGGCTTTCCAGCGTATTTGGTGAAACAATTTCATCTTTACTCCATTGGCTTTCAAATATTAGCATGTATCAGAATTACTTGGAGGGCTTATTAATTAAAATACTGGCCTTGCCAGAGCTTCCCATTCAGGAGGTCCGAGGTGATGCCGGAGAATGTGCCTTGTTTTTCCTAAATTCCCAAGTGCTGCCGATGCTGCTGTCCTGGGTCCAGGCTTTCAGAAGCGCGGAGCTCATCTTACATCCTTTTCCCTGTTCGGTATTAAGCCCAGGTAGCGACTGAAGAAAAATACGCATAAAATCCCCAACTCAAAAACATGTAGTAATCCAAAAGTTTGTTTTGAAAAAGGTTTGTTGGAAACCTGAGACCCATTTTTCTCCCAGAGAAAGCATCCTATTAATTGTCTAGCCCACAGAACCTATTTGATTTGCAAAGAAAAGCAGAGGGAAAAAATAGTATTGCAGTGGAATGCTTGAAACAAGAAAACAATATACTTGTAGAGAAAAAAAAAAAAAATGTGTGTGTTTAATCTTGAGAACTGGTGCTTCAGGAGAAGTAGCCCGAAGAGGACGAGAGAGGCCAGGTAGAGATGGGATGTTCCCGAAGGTCCTGGAATGCCTCTGAAATTCCAGAGATTTTTAGAATTTGCTGGCAGTGGTTCTTAATATTTAATTTTACTTCCAAATTTGAGGATTTCCTCTTCGTTGGTGCAAGTGTACTGATCGGGCCACATATGCTTCGTAGGGGCGTCGGTGGTAATATTTTCTTAATCAGAGGAATGCAAAGAGACGAGGGATTTCTGAGAGGCAACTTAGCAACACTTGGGCCAGTAGAAGGTGTACTGAGATCAGAGTATGGGAGAGATGTTACTGGGGCGAACTTAACTGAATTATGAGTTGAGGGAGGAGATGGGGAGAGGCTCGAGGAGGGGGAAGAGAAATGAGGAAAAGGAAGGCTCCAGCTAAGCTTTGAGCTCCTCAGAGGTGTATTGTTAACTTTGTCCTTTACCCAAAACAGGAATCTCCTTCCTGAGGAAGAATGGGTGATTGATGCATCGTCAAGGCCATCAGCCAGGTTCCTCTAAATGCAAGTTCAGTTGTTTTGAAGAGAGGGATATGGGAAGATGAGAGGCTGTAAACTCAGCCACATTTAGATCGGGAACATTTACAAGATGTTTGCTTACATTGCCATAAATTATTTCAGTGAATAGAATGTCACTTCTGCCTTTTCCCTTGGAGTTTAAACTTTGTCTCAAAATACTTTTGGATTTGACTTTTGCCTCATTTATGTCAATCTTTGTAAGTCCTGCTTTAAACCAAGTTTTCAGTTCATGTAAACATCCTACACTCAGCTGTAATACATGGATCGGCTGGGAGGTGGATGTTTACTTCAGCTGACTTGGAATCTCAACCATTAACACTGATACAGGATTTGGCAAAAATAGTACACGGAGGCTTGATTTTTTTTAATGTAATAACTATAAATTTTAATTACCGTCATATCTTTTCAGTTGTGTCATTGTATCTCTAACATGACATAAGACTCTGGGGTTTGGGGCAAAAGAATGTCTTGTTTGGTCGGTGACATCACATTTGTAGCCCTTTCAGTGTGCTCTGACAAGCAAGGGCTCTGATATTAGACATTTGTAGCCATCTGGGCTCTGCCAGTCAATTTGGTATGTGATTTGGAGGAGGGAAAGGCGCTGTTTCCCACCTTGGTGTTTTTCTCATCTGCAAAATAGGCATGGTATCCACTTCACAGGATTGTTGTAAGGATCGGCCTCTGTGATCAATGCACAGTGGTTCATTCGTCAGTTCCTGTCACGCTAAGTCCTGATAAATGCTAACATGCTAGCTGTTGTTAATGCCAGCTATAACGCCTAATAATAGTACATAGCATATTTTAGGTGTTCAGTAAATAATTGCTGTTATGTTTAAAGTAGATCTAACTCATTTTTATTTTAGCAATAAAGATGATATCAACTTTCTGATTTAATGGAAATGGTTTGAATCTTTGAAATCACTGTAATTTAGTGGTAGAGTTTTGAAGCCTAGCTTCTTGAACTCATATCCTGGTACTGCCACTTACTAGCTATGTTATTTTGGGGAAGTCATTACTCTCTCTGTTTCTTCTATCTGCTAAATTGGGATTATAAGAGTACCTACCTAATAGGATGGTTATGAGATTAAGTGGATTAATATTATAAATGAGTTAATACCAGTAAAGTGTTAAAGTAATTCCTGGTACATACTAAGCTCCTGAAAAATGGTAGCTATTATTATTGTTATTACTATTATTATTTTAAACATGTGTTTGTCATCCTTTTTTTTCAGAGTATAGTTGTGCCATACATTTGTAAATAAAGACAACCTAATACCTGATAACTAGTTCTAGGTATGAATTGTTTGATTTAAATGATACTTTCATATTTCATGCTTTTATTGAAAACACTCTACTTAAAATTAATTTTCTGTAACTGTTTTTCAACTCCATGAAATCAGCTCTACTTTTCTTTTTTTGGTGACACATCCACATTCTGTACAGGTAAAACACAAAGTAAACAACAACCACGAAATCAAAATGACTTAAGAAGTACATATTATTCTTTCTAGCAGCTTGGCAAGTATCCATAAACTCTAATCTGTGCCTAAATCCAGAATTAGAACTCACATTTGCTGCTTCTCCTCTGGAAGATGTCTATGTGTTATGAAACATTCACAATTAAATAAAAAATGTGGAGTCAAGTCAGGGAGACTTGTTCTTGA
This sequence comes from Mesoplodon mirus, assembly GCF_964341445.2. Taxonomy (NCBI): domain Eukaryota; kingdom Metazoa; phylum Chordata; class Mammalia; order Artiodactyla; family Ziphiidae; genus Mesoplodon; species Mesoplodon mirus. The sequence continues at coordinate 7,015,083 of NC_138992.1, forward strand.
GTAGGTGAGTGCTGTCTTTCTAATTGTATTCTATTTGTTCAATATACTAAAGTTTTAAAATTTTATTAAGTGGGAGCTGTTCTGTTATGTGCTTGGATGTAAAATGTATATTTCAGTGAGTTCCACATGTTCATTTAAAACTTGTCAAGTGCTTAGGTTATTTTCTGATTTATAATACTTCAAGAGAAATATTGCAGTGCATTATGGAAGCATCATATAACCTAAGGGTAGTTTTATGAAATATATTTTTTCAGATTAAGCATATGTGAGAGTTCCCCATCAGTTTACCTTTGAACCTCAGTGAACAGAATATAAATTTTTTCTTTCATATTCCCCAATATGAAAAAATATTTAGCATATCATATGGTTTAGGCTCCCAAATGGCCTATAGGTTAAATTCCTAATTTATAGTGTTTTTTAATTTATTGCTTTTTTCTTTTGTTTAATAGCCCTGTATCTATATCTTTATATTCCATACTTTCCTGATTATATTATGGGGTCTTTGATCATTTGGGCTATCAGCTTTGCCTCACTTTATCACTCAGAAAAAGCTCCACATGAAAGTTGAGTTATAGTTAAGTGAAAATTTTTTTTTCACTTTATCTTCTTTTAGTTAATACTGTAAATTATTCTGTTATACTGAGCTGTCTCTCACCCTTTAGAAAATACATGCCTTGATTTCTTTAAAAACCGTACATTTAGGGCTTCCCTGGTGGCGCAGTGGTTGAGAGTCCGCCTGCCGATGCAGGGGACACGGGTTCATGCCCCGGTCCGGGAAGATCCCACATTCCGCGAAGCGGCTGGGCCCGTGAGCCATGGCCGCTAGGCCTGCGCGTCCGGAGCCTGTGCTCCGCAGCGGGAGAGGCCACAACAGTGAGAGGCCCGCGTACCGCAAAAAAAAAAAAAAAATACATTTATTAGAAATGTAAAAGAAATTTTTTTCTGATGAACATGTGCTTATCAGTTTTAAATGTTACAGAATTTGGGTAAATGTTAAGATGTCCCCATTTTCCCCCCTTATTTTCCAAATGTCATTTTTTATTTAATTGATTGATAGAGCATATAATATAAAGTTGGATTTTTCAATAATATTTGAATATGTTCCAAAATTAAACTCCAACCATTTTCTATCAAATTTGAAGATTTGATATCTCTCCTCATAAGTATTTGCTGTGCATTTGGCATAAATTATTTAACTTCTTCCTGTTTCATTATATCTTTCTCATTTCATCAGTTCCCAGTAGTAGGATTTTATGGTTCCAAACAAATGTGTCCTTTGGCTTCAGTAATCAAAAAATGTCAGTTAAAATGGGGAATCTGATACACATGGGTTTACCTTTTAGTTCTATTCGTTTCAGTTTTTTTAAAAAGCAATTCTACCATTAACATTAGCCTTAACTTCCTTTAATTTTATGGAAAATAACACATCCCAAGGGTGTTTGTATAATTTAATACACATTATTCCTGTGAGGCTGAGTAAAACTGTTCTGGGAATCAAAGTCTTAGCAGTAGAACCTGTTCAGTCACTTAACTGTCTTGGGACTAACCAGATGCAATTATAACTGGCTTAAAAGTTCTGACCTTTTCCTTGCTTATTTCAAAGTGATTCTTTAAAGACTGTTAAGCTATGTGTTTAGTATTTGTCCTACTGTCTAAAAATATTTAAAAACAGGGTTTGGGTTATTTGTTTTGTTTTTTAAAAGTAGTTTGAGAACGTTTCTTTGCTATTTGTTCTTCATGCAAGTTGTATAGGAGTTCAGATTCCCTGGGAAAATAAGGGTTTTTGCAGGGTTTCTTTGATTGAAAAAGTATAAAAGGTCGCTAAAGGTATACAGTTGTCTTAATTTTGACATAAATTTTTCTTATACTATACGTTATCTCTGAAAATTTTTGTTTTGGGTATCCTGTTTATATTTAATAATTGTTGATTAAAATTATGTAGTAACTAGTAGCACAAGAAGTTTCCATGTTAACCAGAATACTGGGTTATTTTCAAGTAAATGTATGAGTATGAATGAGAAACAGAGTTTGGGAACTGGGTACTGGCAAATCCTTCATTTTCAGATAACTTTTTTTTTAAGTTATTATTTATTAATTCATTATTTATTTATTTATTTTGGCCACACCGGGTCTTAGTTGTGGCGTGCGGGCTTCTTAGTTGTGACATGCAAACTCTTAGTTGCAGCCTGCATGTGGGATCTAGTTCCCCGACCAGGGATCGAACTCGGGCCCTCTGCATTGGGAGCGCAGAGTCTTACCCACTGGACAACCAGGGAAGTCCCTTCAGATAACATTCTAAATGTGTGGTCATTCATTCTGTAATATTTAGAGTAAACATGAAGAGTATATAAAAATACTCTCTTCACATTCACATACCACAGCCTGCCTTTTTCTTACACTCTGAATTATTAACAGTGGTGATCCTTCCAAGCTCTTGTCGTGTTTGTACACACATATACCTTGGTGATATGGCTGGGATTTATAATACCGTGAAATCATACTGTATATGTATCTTATACTTTTTTTTCATGCATTGGAGAACTTTCCATATCTATGCATCACGTATTTTTCTTTTAGTTCCATATATAAATACACCACAATGTACTTTTTTCCCTATTAGTGGAACCATAGGTTGCTCCAGTATTTCACTGTTTTAGGCAGTCTTGCAAAATACAGAATATTTTGATTCATACTTTGTGTGATAATTCTATAAAACCATTTGTAAAGGTATAATTGCTGTGTCAAGGAACATGTCTATTTAAAATACTTACAGGTACTGCAAAATTATTCTCCAAGGAGTCTGTGCCAGTTTATACTTTGGCTAGCCATGTAAGAGAGTACCTGTTTCCTCACATCCTTGCCCCAAAGCATTACCATTCGTGTTCATTTTTGCTGACCTGATGGTTGCAAAGAAGTATCTGTTTTTATTTTCATTTCCTTGTCTAAGAGTGAAGCTAATATCTTTTCACATTTTCATTGGTTTTCTTTCTTTCATTTTTATTTTTTTGATTGTATATTCATGTCCTTTGCCCATATTTCTTTTGGTTTGTTAATTTGTTCTTATTGTTTTTTAGGAACTGTATGTATTTTGGATTTTTTTTTCTTTCTAAGTTATTAAATGTGTTGCAGATACTTCCTCCTAATCTGTCATGTGTTTTTTAAAATTTTATTTTAAATCATTATGTAATTTTTAGTAACTTCTGGGTTTTGTTGTCTTAGGAAGGCCCATACCATCCTCAGTATTATAAATACATTATGCTGGGGACTTCCCTGGTGGCGCAGTGGATAAGACTCTGTGCTCTCCATGCAGGGGGCCCAGGTTCGATCCCTCGTCAGGGAACTAGATCCCACATGCATGCCGCAGCTAAGGAGCCCGTGTGCCGCAACTAGGGAGCTGGCGAGCCACAACTAAGGAACCCTGGAGCCGCAATTAAGGAGCCCTCGTCATTTCAAATTTTATTTTTAGTTACCTAAAGATTTCTTTTCAGACGTTTATTCTGATCAATTTTTTTAAACCATAAAACTCATATAAAACGGAAAGTCTATTCTATCAGTTCTTTATCTTTGCGTTAACAGTCCTTAGACCTCGGGTGTTCCCCTGAGTTTGTCACTCATTTTAATACGTCTGTCATTATTACTGTCTGAGTATTCATAAATACCACCGAAATAGGAACACCTATTACGGTACAGGTACTTATTACTTTCGAAATGTTCTCATCTAACCCTCGCAGCAGCCCTTTAGGCTTAGTGTAAGTGTTATTAGTATACTTTACGGTTCAGGAAACTGGGGCTCAGGGAAGTTAAGTTGCTTAAAATCACAGAGCAGTTAAAGTGATGGAGATCCCTGACCTCAGAGCAAGTGTCCTGGGTACCATAAGTGGTTCATATATGCAGGCTGTGGGTCTCAGGCATTTGTGGAGATTAAAGAAATAAATGCATGGGAGAGATCTACCCTCAAATATACAGTCAATCTAGAAAGGAACACCTATAATTTTTTTAAGGTGTGTGATTAAATGTGTGATTCTAATTTTCATACCTTTCAGAACCAGTGTATGCTGTGCTACCAAATAAATGCTCACTTTTGTCCTTTTCCTATTAATAAGTTTGCTGATATTCTTTGGCTCCTGTCAATTTTCATATTGTTACTGTTGTAGAATCAATAGGATTTATAATTGGGTCTTCACTTTAAGGTGGGAAATAAACGCAGTAGTACCGAGAACGTTGCATATCCATTCTCTCCATCTGTATGTTAAACCTAAACCACAACAGGTTTACCGTGCTCATGCGCACTAGCCATGAGCAGAGTCATCTACATTAGAATTCCAGTCAGTCTTTGTTTGTTTTTTTTTTTCAAAGTCTTAATAGTCGTCCACCTTGAACCTTTAAAGTATGTTTTTAAAACTGCACATATGATAAGAATGATAGAGTTTTATTATGACCCTAAGGAAGTTATTTCAGCTTTTTGTTTCCACACAAGCATTTAAAGTTTTCGTTTCAAACTAAACAATGAACAGTTTGTACTGTTTACTTATGTTTAAAAAAATGATTGAACAGATCCCAGGCAGCTCAGACAGGGCAGGTAGAAGGCTCCGAGGGCTGACATTAGGAAAACTAATCCAAGTGCTTAGAAAACTTGATGTAGCCATACCATACAGGAATGTGTACCGTACAGTTGTAGGTAGAGCTCTGGGTAGACCAGAGTACAAGTCTTCTCTGAAGTTTTCAGGATATCTGGGATTTGAATTCATGCCTTGTATTTATCTTCGTATGTAATAGGTCGAGTATGTAAGAAGCAGTGTTCATAAAAGCTGGCAAACCTGTTTTACTTGTTTCTCAATCTTTTCAGATCACTGCTTATAAAACACTGACATTTACAGTAAATATCTTGTTTTAAATACAGGCTCACCCTATCAAACCGTGTGTCCTTGCGCTGCACTCATTTAATGACCTCGCCCTTTGGTAAGTTGGAATGTGGTTTGAAGTGGCTTTTGGTGATGGAGAGTTTGAAGGAGTTAAAGGGAAAAGCAGGAAGAGAATAACATTTTCAGGGAAACGTGATCATTCAATGGACAGGCCCTTGAGAGAATAAGAGATTGTCTCTATATTATGTGACCTTTGGCTAATTCCTGAAGCATACTCACTTCCTATGCCTTGTATGTAAATGAGAACATTACAGTTTTATAAGTCCCTTTATCTCTGTGATTCCAGTGATTGTTTTATTGTGTGTCTGCGTATGTCAGTAGCTCACAATATTTAGCAGATTGAGTTCTAGGTTAAACCACTTGGATTCATCTGTAAAATGGGGTTACCTATCTCCTAAATTGCAGTGATAGTTTAATTAGATAATCCAGATAATCCCTTGGCACACTATCTGGCACATACTAAGCCCTCCTGAAATAACTCACTCTTCAAAACTCAGTTCAAATGTCTTAATATTACCTGGATCTTGGACCTTCCAGGTAGAAGGGAGGGAGGTTCTTCTCTTTGTGTCATAAGTATGTCTTTTACTATCTTCTAGTTGAGCACTATCACTGGTACTAAAATTATCACTAATTTATTTACATGTGTCGTTCTCTTAAATTATGAGCCCCTTGAAGACAGAAACAAACAAGCTTGTCTTCATAAATTCAGTGTCTGACATGATAAATTTTGTTGAAAGAAGAAAATTTTATTCTTGTTTTATTTTATTTTTATTATTAATTTTTTTTTTTTTTTTTTTTTTTTTTAGTTGCGGCATGCAGGATCTAGTTCCCGGACCAGGGATCGAACCCGGGCCCCCTGCGTTGGGAGCGCAGAGTCTTAACCACTGGGCCACCAGGTAAGTCCCTATTCTTGTTTTTAAATACGGTCCCCTCCCTCTCTCAGTGGAAGATAAGCTTGGAGCAAAGGTGTCCAGTAGAAATGTTCTCAAAAACCCTGGGCATGTTCTCAAAACACTGTTTTTTTTAACAGCTATTTAATTGCCACTGTACTGCCAAGGATTAAATCAGTTTTTTACTTTGCTTCTTCACAGTGTTTTCCTTATAAAAAATTAAAGTAAGAAAATGACTGCCAGGTGGAGAAAACTGTCCACTGAAGAATTGTATAAAGGCATCATAATGACAGTATAAAAGTTGATCTTGGAATCAAGGCCTTGGGTTCATGTTATAGCATCTGCTACTTTCTAGCCATATGACAGTGATCAATGATTTTATCTCTCTGGCTCTACAAAGTGGGAGTACTTCTTGTTACTTGTAACAGCAAGAAAAATAGACCACAGGGTGTGAAGGGTTACAGTTAGTCCTCTGGTAGTGCTCTGGTTTCACAAGTCTTTTCTAAAGTTCTTCCAATGATTAATAGGAGGGTAATATTCAAGCAGTACCGCCACTATGCCTGCTTAATAGAAGACACTCAATTATTTCTTGAGTGGAGTTAGTTTCAGTTGATACTATACCCTTTAAATTTGAAAGAAGCCAACTTATTTTACCACGTACACAATTATTTACTGTTAAAAGTGTTTAAATTGTACCCTTGGTTACATGTTGAAAAACAGAACTGAAATGTTAAGTGGTGACCAAGTAATTATACTTCCATCACGCTAATGTTGTAGGGAAGAATAATCAAAAAATCAGACAGCAAAGGCACACCCAAGAATTAAGTTGCACAATTAAAGGTTAATATTTTCTCAACCCAAAAATGCAGGTCTCTACTTCATCCTACTCTCCTACAGTTAATTTTTGATAACTCGAGACACACACTAGAAACATTAAAGCCAACTAGGTCTTCACTGATTACATTTTCCTTTCGAAAAAGTGGACGTGTAGAGAGAATTATTCTTATTACTACTGATACAGATAAAATTGGCTGATTATTAGATGCCTTTCAGTGTCGTGGTTTTGGTATATGAAGCTCTGTTGCCTATGAAAGTTTTGTCCAAGTCACTTCCCAGTTGACTCAAAATCCCCCACTTGTAAGTTCTCCTTTCCCTGTTCTTACTGGTTTTCTACCTTCATACCTCTTTACGAAACAAACATTTTCTTCCAACTCTCAGTTTGTGTTTTCTTCATTTGTTCTGCTTTTCAAAGTGCATCAGTTAGTGATTGAATGTTACTGCAGTGTAATAGAAAACTGCAAACCAGTGGCTTAAAATGGTGGTTTATTGTTTTACCTTCTCGCATAGTTTGTTTCCAGGAATCTTGGTGGCATGGCAGACTGAATTAACATAAACCTTGCTACCACCACCATCCCGTAGCTCCAAACTCAGAAAGATGCCAAATAAAACATAAATATACACGCAGCTGACTGCAAAAGAAAAGAAAGGAAACACCAACTGCCAGAAGTGAAGAGAAGACAAAGCCGAAGTAGTAAACGGAGGCACTGAGGGCGCCTCTGACCTGCAGGATTATCATCTTAGCTAAGAGCCTCGCCAGTGAACTCGGGGGCTTTTAACAGTGAGACATGACCTGACAATTCAGGGGAGGTGGGACTGAGACCTCTGCAGGAAGCCAAGACCCTAGAGGGAACTGCGGCCTCAGGAAGGGGGGCGCAGAGCTCTGCACAGCAGCCTGGGGCTGCAAAGCAGCTTCTGAACCTAAGACTAGGTGGAGGGAAAGGAGGATTTCCATGACAAAGAGCTGAAATGTCCCTTACAGTCTTGCCCTCACAGTATCCAAGCTTAGCTTAAAAATTATTGTGGGGGCTTCCCTGGTGGCGCAGTGGTTGAGAGTCCGCCTGCTGATGCAGGGGACACGGGTTCGCGCCCTGGTCCGGGAGGATCCCACATGCCGCGGAGCGGCTGGCCCCGTGGGCCACGGCCGCTGAGCCTGCGCGTCCGGAGCCTGTGCTCCGCAACGGGAGAGGCCACAACGGTGAGAGGCCTGCGTACCGCAAAAAAAAAAAAAAAAAAAAAAATATATATATATATATATTATGACCACCTCCTTACTGTGCAGGGCGCACAGTAAGGTGCTGGTGGTAAAGCAACGAATAAAACAAATTTCTGCCCTCTTGGGGCCTCTCTTCTAGTTTCACTGGGAAGAAATTTACTATTTCAGACACTTGATAATTTTTGAAACGACAGGAATAAGCTAGAATACAGCATAAAAGAGATGGAAAAAAAATGAAAGATTCACACAAGTAAGATCCAGTGTACATATATATTTTAGGAGTTTTAAGCAGGAGGAAATAGAACTGGGGGTGAGGCAGTTGTGAACTGACCGAAGGCAATGTATTTGTGTACAACCCTTGTTAGATAATAGTACCCACTGAATGCCCACCCACCCCAAACACAGTCCTGCCCCCAGATCACCCCCTAACAGCCAGGTTATAATGAAGGCAGTTTCTCACCAACTTCTGTCACCAATACAGATATTAAGTAAGAAAAAAAAAAAAAATCTTACTGCCTGTTCTGCAGGCTTAAGGAAGTTGTTCTCTACCCTTTGAGATGCTCTAACCACCTTGCCTGAAAGTTCCCTTCAAGAAGCAGAATTCTGTTACCCTTAACAAAACCTGTGTTCATGGCTGGACACTGAGGACCTTTCAGGGGATTATATTAGGACATCTTCCCAAAGGGTAAGGGCTACAGACCAAGCTGGATTCTTTGTCCTGTTCTTGCTGGGTGGGTGTGCAACTCTACTTTTAGCCAATCCGCATAATCTTGAAAACCTTTAACCATCAGGGGCCAATTTTTGCAGTTCATCATTCTAGTTAACAGGCCTCTAATTTCACCAATAAAAATTTCTGACCTTTAGTATGTAAATTAGCAAAGCATTATATGTTGGTCAAGAGACAGACAACAGTACCTAGGGAAGTTGCCTCTGGATTATGGATTCTGTAATTAGAGTGTGAGCTGATCATCCTGGACTGTACTTTCTTGGTCAGAATAATACTAGCAGGATCTATGTGACAACTTTACATGAGTAACTCGTGCCACAAATGCTGGATTATTTAACTGTAAATTACAGATATCTTAACAGCTACATTGGGAGAGATAAGTGGCTAAGAAGCTTCCAGAATTGATCAAAGACATTGTACCAGGAATGATATTTGTCTTGTAACAGAACCAAAGTAAGAACGGTGCTTAAACTGTTAGGGTTTGCTTTTCTTTCACATGTTGGCTGTCTAGGTGTCCAGTACAGTAGCTCCACAAGATCAGTGGGGCTCCAGGCTTTTTCTGTTCTTTCCTTATGACCCACCATCTTTTGTGCGCGACTTCCGTCCTTGTGAAGAGATGGCAGCCGCAGTGCTCGTATTCCAGATGAGAAAGAAGAGTCAAGGGCAAGGTACACTGCAGATATGGTAAAATAAAGACTTTCCAGGAAAAATAATTTGTCACCAGTAGGCATATGCTGGAAGGAACGTTAAAGGATATTCTTCAGGTGGATGCAGAATTACCCCAGATGAAATCTAGAAATGAGGGAATAAGTGAAAAGCAATGGAAATGGTAGATGTGTAAATGTACATATAACTAAAACTGGGGGATTTAAAATATCTGTAGAATTAAAATGCATCATATAATAACAAAAGACACAGGGAGAGTAAATGGAGTTAGAGCTCTCAAGTTCTAGCAATTGGTAAGTGATAAAACTAATACTGTTACTAGACTGTAAAGTCAGGGAGGCATGTCATAATCTTGAGTGGAGCACTAAAAGTACAATAGAATGTGTATCTAACACTTTAATAGAGGATAAAATATAAGAAGGCAAGAATGGAAAAGGGAACATAAAACAGGTAGGTCAGATTTTTAAGTTGCAGAATATAAGCCCAAACACATAAAGTGATTTATTACTTGAATTAAAGTTGAAAAATTATCAGCTGAATCAATATCCCACTACACACGTCTTACAAGAGACACAACTCTAAGATCACATAAAACAACCAAATGGAAACAGTGTAACCATAGTTTTATCCCACACAGAGATTTAAGGCAAGAACCATCTCTAGAGATAAAAAGGACATTTTAAAGTGGTAAAGGAATTAATGCACCCAAACCACACAATCCTAAATGTGTTTGTTCCTAGGACAAATGTAAAATATATAAAGCAAAAGTGACAGGAGAGGGGAAATAAGTAAATCCCTAATTATAGTTAGTAACTTTTACACAGCTTCTGCAATAGCTGATAGAATAGACCAAAAGCAAAAAAAAAAAAAAAAAAAAAAAAAAGTCGGAATACAGAAGATCTGAACAATACCATTACTAAATTTCAACTAATTTATGTATGCTGAACGCTTGATCAAAAAGGCATAATTCAGTTTCTTCAAGTAAACATGAACCATCTACCAAAGTTGACCCTATGCCAAGTCATAACACAAACCTACAAATTGTGAAAGATCAAAAGCCTTCATTCTGTATTCCCTAACACTGGAATTAAGCTAGAAACCAGTAACAAAAAGATGGCTAAAGAAACCCCAACTGCTTGGAAATTAAGTAATACATTTGAAAACAGTATCTGGGTCAAAAAAAAACATTTTAAAATATGTTGAAGTGAACAGTAACAAAGATACCAAAACTTGTTTCAGCTAAAGCAGTGTATGTAGGGAAATTTATAGCCTTAAGTGTATATATTAGAAAAGAAAAAAGGTTGAAAATCAATGACCTAAACTATTTTCAGTAAGCTAGAAAAAGAAGAAGAATGAAAAATAAAAGGTTTAAGGTCAGTGAAATAAATAGCGTACAACAGAGAAGGTCAACAAAGCCAAAAGTTTGGTTCATTGAAGTCTAATAGCAATAATAACCACTATTGTTTAACATTTTATTTGAGATCCTAGCCAGTGAAATGAGGCCTGAAATAACAGTATAGGTTTTGAAAGGAGGAAATAACACTATTTATAGACAACTGCTATTGTGCATAGAAAATTCAACGGAATCTATGAACAGAATAATTTAGCAAGGTCACTGGATACAAAGTCGATATACAAAGACCAATTGTATTTATGTCAGAAACAAAGAAATAGAAGTTGTTAAAATGATACAATTTACCCTAGCATAAAATATCAAATACCTAAAAATAAATTTTTGAAAGAAAATCATAATATTGAGAGAAATTTGAGAAGATACAAATGTTTGGCTTGTTATCTAACTTCACAGTTATCAAAATGCCAGCAGGATGTTGAGAAATCAACCAACTGACAGAAATGCAAAGGACAAGACTATCCAAGGTAAACGAACAACAACAAAACTGAAAACATTTCACCAACAGATACTAAGACCTGTTATAAAGCTATAGTTATAATTACGACTGTAAAGTTGGTTGGCATAAGGATAGATAAATAGACCAATGTAACAGAAAGCCTAGGCACAAATCCACAAATAAAGATGATCTGATTTATGACCAGGGGACATCATCGCAATGGGTGAAAAGATGGTCTTTTCAATAAATAGTGCAGAGTCAGATATCCATATGAGAAAAAAAAATTACCTAGACCCCTTCCAGACACAAGGCAGAAAAATCAGTTCCATATGGAATATAGTTTAAATGTGAAAGGAGAAATAAAACATAGGAGAATATCAGTGATTTGGGGCAGGCAACAATTAAAGTACATAGAAGCATAAAGGGAAAAAGGTTTTAAGCTAATCTATGATGATAGGATCAGATAGAGGTTACCACTACCCTGGCAAAAAAATTTTTTTTCAATAAAAAAGACAACATAGGCTTCCCTGGTGGCGCAGTGGTTGAGAGTCCACCTACCGATGTAGGAGACACAGGTTCGTGCCCCGGTCCAGGAAGAGCCCACATGCCGCGGAGTGGCTGAATTTATGTGGATAAATTTGAAATTTTAGTTATTTTTTAAATGAGGATCGTTGTGTGTATATAAAATAACACTAAATCTGAATCTTTTTAAAAATCTACTCCCAAGTAATCCACCAGATCTAAATGGCTTATGATGTGGTCTGTTAAGCCTTCAAGAAACAATCTTTATAAATACTGTAGTAGAGAATTTTTAGAAAGGGGGAAAGATGGGTGAAGCTCAACTATGATACTAGAGTCAAATGGGACATGTGAGGGGAAAAATACTGTACTTCAGTCTCCTATGAACATGGCTGAACTAGCCTGAATATTAGCATTTCAGATTCACCAGTTAAAATTCACTTATTGTGACAAAGTAAAATTTATTGCCAAAGTGGGAGAATGGTATGCATTGGAAAATCTTTTCATATAATACGCACATTGATAGATTAAAGAGAAAAAACCACATTATCATCTCAAGGAATGCAGGAGGAAACAACAAAGTGCAGCACTCATTTTAAAAATCAACCAAATGAAACATCCTCTTGGTAGATTATGAATAGACAGAAGCTTCCTTAGTATGATAAATGATAACTAAAAACCCATGTTTAACATGACGAGTTAATGGTATAACTTTAGAGATGTTCCTTTAAAGTCAGCAATAGGACAAGGATGGCTATTGTGCATCTGTTTCACATTGCACTGAGATCTTGGCCAGTGCAGTAAGATTAAAAGAAGAAATAGGTATAAGGATTGGAAAGTAAGAGACAATTACTGTTAGTGGCAGGAAAATTATTTGAAAGTTCAGGGGAAATTACAAAGTATTATAACTAATATGAAAGTTGAGGGTTTGGGGATATAAGACCAATATGCAAGAATAAGTAGTGCTCCTTTCCACTCAAAACAGTCTATTTAGGGTCTTCCCTGGTGGCGCAGTGGTTAAGAATCCGCCTGCCAATGTAGGGGACATGGGTTCGAGCCCTGGTCTGGGAAGATCCCATATGCCGCGCAGCAACTAAGCCCGCGCGCCACAGCTACTGAGCCTGCGCTCTAGAGCCCACGAGCCACAACTTTTTTTCATTACTTTAGTAAAATTGAAGTTACACATTGCTTATAGCAATAGTTCCGCATGTAAGTCTTTTTACAACACTAAAGTTCTGCATCATACTTAGGTTTAGAAATTATTGAACACTTGAAGCGTGTTATAGACATTTGTAGCAGGGAAATAGAAGATTGAAGTGCTTTTTCCAAAATCTGGGAAATCACACTGATGTTTTCATTGATTAAAAAAAATAGCTCTTGATAGAAAGTGTAATATTTTGTTTTAAATCCAGCTACCTTTGAAGATAGTAACAATAAATACAGTTTGTGAAATCCCAGTGTCTCCTACATTGGTCATGCTTTGACTTTCCACAATTATGTAAGACATTGCATAACTTTGACATTCATTCAGACGAAGGTTACAGTTCAGATTAAGAGAAAATATGTGTACAAATTAATTTGACAAAAGAAGTTCCTTCATATATAATAGCAGAGTAACACAACAGAGCAACATGTTGCTTGTGATAAAATACGTATACTCAAATTTAATATCTCTTTGAGACCTTGGCTTTAATCTGTTAGTATCTAACACAGATTTTTATATTTAGTTCACTAGTTGTAAATTCACTTTCCTTATTAAGAAAGGCTGAGATTTTATAGTCCTACATCTAAATACATAATTTTTATTTTATTTATTAATTTATTTATTATAAATTTATTTATTTTTATTGGTTTATTCGTTTTGGCTGCACTGGGTCTCTGTTGCTGTGTGCGGGCTTTCTCCAGTTGCGGCGAGCAGGGGCTACTCTTCGTTGCGGTGCGCAGGCTTCTCATTGTGGTGTCTTCTCTTGTTGCAGAGCACGGGCTCTAGGCATGCGGGCTGCAGTAGTTGGGGCACGCAGGCTCCAGAGTGCAGGCTCAGTAGTTGTGGCACACGGGCTTAGTTGCTCCGCGGCATATGGGATCTTCCCAGACCACGGCTCGAACCCGTGTCTCTTGCATTGGCGGGCGGATTCTTTTTTTTTTTTTTTTTTGCGGTACGCGGGCCTCTCACTGTCGTGGCCTCTCCCGTTGCGGAGCACAGGCTCCGGACACGCAGGCTCAGCGGCCATGGCTCACGGGCCTAGCCGCTCCACGGCACGTGGGATCTTCCCGGACTGGGGCACGAACCCGTGTCCCCTGCATTGGCAGGCGGACTCTCAACCACTGCGCCACCAGGGAAGCCCGGCAGGCGGATTCTTAACCACTGTGCCACCAGGCAAGCCCTAAATACATAATTTTTAAGTCCAAGTGATAAGCATTATAGATTGATTTCCTTTTTAAAGAGAGTCACATATTTCTAATTTCATGTTTTTATTTCTGAAAGAAGTTACCTATGTCATTATTCCCACAATATGTTGTGTATTTATATTTATACACTAAGACATCCATAAGGATGTTTCTTACAGCAATGTTTGAAGTAACGGGGGGAAGAAAAGTAACTTACATGACCCTAGCACTAGAGTCTCCAGTCAAATCAAGTCTATGGCCTGTAAGCTAAGAATGGTTTTACAGATGTGCAGTGAAGGACTTAGCAAGTCTGGCTTACTCAAACCCTGCACATTCCAAAGATAAGTCTGCCCCTTGACCAAGTCCCTGGGAGATAACCTTTAAGCTCTTGGAATATCCTGCCTTCTGTAAGTGCCTGTGTTTACCTGGGGCCTTGAGCCACATCAGATAGATTATGCTAACAGTGATTTCTGGTGGGGGCATTGCAGTACGCAGGATCAGTTTGATCTCTGGAGGAGCTGGAAACTGAATAACTAAGGTCAGCCACGTGTGTATGCTCCATGCCGGTGAGACCTGACCCTCACTCAAAGCCCTGGGCATGAAGTCTCAGGTGAGTTTCCCCAGTTGACAAGAGTCTATATGTATGTGTTGTCCCACGTCATTTCTGGGAGAATTAACTGCTGTCTGTCCATGCACCGTCTCCAGAGAGGACACCTGGAAGCTTGTGCCTGGTCTCCTGGACTCTTCCCTATGTGCCTTTTACATTCGCTGATTTTAACCTGTACCTTTTTGCTATAAATTGTATCTGTCAGCATAACCACTTTTCTGACTTCTGTGAGTCATTGAACTAGAGGGTGGTCTTGGAGACCTTGACACAACATTAATTAAAGGATTCCTTTTTACAAAACTAATATGCGTGGGCTTCGCTGGTGGTGCAGCGGTTAAGAATCCGCCTGCCAATGCAGGGGACACAGGTTCGAGCCCCGGTCTGGGAAGATCCCACATACCACGGAGCAACTAAACCTGTGCACCACAACTACTGAGCCTGTGCTCTAGAGCCCGCGAGGCACAACTACTGAAGCCCGCTGGCCTAGAGCCCGTGCTCCTCACCAAGAGAAGCCACCACAAGGAGAAGCACGCACACCACAACAAAGAGTAGCCCCTGCTCATCGCAACTAGAGAAACCCCGCGCGCAGCAATGAAGACCCAACACAGCCAAAAATTAATTAATTAATTAATTAATTAATTTTTTAAAAATGCAGTAGGGACCATATGTGTCCTGAGAAGCTTAAAATATTTTCTATCTGGCCTTTACAGAAAACGTTTACCAACTCATGCAGCAATGTAGCAAATAAATAACCTATGTTATTTTCCTACATTGAAATCATATCAGTTAAAATGGATGAATAGCTATATAAATAAAGCTCAAACTGTCTTAAGTGAAAAAAGTAATAGAAGGATAAAACAGTATGATACTGTTTATGTAAGTTAAGCTATTGTTATGGGTAAATGTATATGTAAAACCTAAAAAAAACACTAAGGAGGATATCTTGAACTTTAAGATAGTCGTGAGCTCTGGGGGAAAAATGGAATGGAAGATAAGAGTTATTTGCCAGATTTTCATTCTTAAAAAGAGAGATTCAGGGCTTTCCTGGTGGCGCAGTGGTTGAGGGTCCACCTCCCGATGCAGGGGCCGCGGGTTCGTGTCCCGGTCCAGGAAGATTCCACGTAAGCCCACGAGCCATGGCCGCTGAGCCTGCACGTCCGGAGGCTTTGCTCTGCAGCGGGAGAGGCCGTAGCAGTGAGAGGCCTGCAGCAGTGAGAGGCCTGCATACCGCAAAAAAAAAAAAAGAAATGAAAAAAGAGATTCAAGGGGGAAAATGGGTCTCGTAAAACAAATGAAAAGGTTTTATTTTACTAATTTTTTTTGGCTTATTTCCCCAAATCAGCTTGGAATTATAGAATGATTGTGCTAAAGACCTCAGCTGCTTCAGATTCCTCAAGTTCTCAGTTAAGAAACAGATCTCGGTAGGTGGATTGCCCAGGGTCATGCTGAATTCTTATTTGTTTAAAGAGGCTGTTCTGTAGGAAGTATGTTAGTGCTGGCAGGGTCAGTTATTTTGAACTGTGGAAACTTGAAAATTGATTCTCATAAAGACATAAGGGCTATGGTATACATTCCA
Source organism: Mesoplodon mirus (assembly GCF_964341445.2). Classification (NCBI taxonomy): domain Eukaryota; kingdom Metazoa; phylum Chordata; class Mammalia; order Artiodactyla; family Ziphiidae; genus Mesoplodon; species Mesoplodon mirus. The sequence continues at coordinate 7,031,281 of NC_138992.1, forward strand.
GAGATATATCAAGTTCTCTTTTCAATTTTGTCAATCTATAAGCATTGTCTTCTCAGGGGTTAATATCCTTTATGCTGGTGATGAGCTGCTAAATCCACCCTCGGTTTACAATGGAGGAAATATACCTAATTTGTATTTTAAAAAAAAAATTTCCTCTTTGAAGCAGTCATAGTGATCATGCCAAGTTTAGTGTCCAGTGATATCTAGAAGATTTTAAGGGTATTAAAAAGTTAAGTACTATTAGGATCTTAAGTAATCATCAAATAAGAAAATGGCTTTTTTGTGTGTGTTTTGTTTTTTTGCGGTACGCGGGCCTCTCACTGCTGTGGCCTCTCCCGTTGCGGAGCACAGGCTCTGGACACGCAGGCTCAGCAGCCATGGCTCACGGGCCCATCCGCTCCGCGGCATGTGGGATCTTCCCAGACCGGGGCACGAACCCGTGTCCCCTGCATCAGCAGGCGGACTCTCAACCACTGTGCCACCAGGGAAGCCCAGAAAATGGTTTTTTAAATGCTTTGTAAACTGTAAATTAGGGTAAAGTGGTACTAATGTAAACCACACTGAATTCAGATTTCTAGTACATAAAATTTAATGATACCTTCCCTACCAACATTCAGGGAGTCACTGGGAGAATCAAATGAGATAATAAATGTTAAAAAAAAGAAGAAGAAACCTTTTATAAATGTCAAAATACTATGTAAGTGAGTCTTATAAAAAAAGTTACCATCACCCTGGCTGTGATGACACTCATGTGGGCTAATTATAATTGTGAAGGGAAAAAAAACAAAAACAAAACATGCTTTCTTGGTTTCCTGAGACCAGAGGTGAGCTGTCAGCTATGAATAAGGAAAAGTGATTAACATTCATCTAGCTCTGTCTTTGTAGTCCCTACGAGGTTACATGAGAGATGAAAGAAGACTAAGACACAGCTCATGCCCTTCTTTTCAATTCAACATTTATTGAGCAGCTACTATGTGTAGGTGGGGGGGGGGGTAGCCAAGAACTTGGTATATTAATTGTCCTCATATTTGCCTGACGAGGTATTATCCTTGTTTCTCACTGAGGCCCAGAGAAGTTAACTCAAAATCGTATGGATCCAGAGCTAGCATTTGAACCCATTCCTTTTGGCTTCAAAACATGTTTTGAAAAACAACCTACAAGGACTTCCCTGGTGGCGCAGTGGTTAAGAACCCACCTGCCAATTCAGGGGACACGGGTTCGAGCCCTGGTCCGGGAGGATCCCACATGCCACTGAGCAACTAAGCCCATGCGCCGCTACTGCTGAGCCTGTGCTCTAGAGCCCGCGAGCCACAACTACTGAGCCCACATGCCGCAACTACTGAAGCCTGTGCTCCTGGAGCCCATGCTCCACAACAAGAGAAGCCACCACAATGAGAAGCCCATGCACCACAACGAAGAGTAGCCCCTGCTTGCTACAACTAGAGAAATCCCGCGCATAGCAACGAAGACCCAATGCAGCTAAAAAATTAATTAATTAATTTAAAAAAGAGAAAAGAAAAAAACAACCTACAAGAAAGCTAGGATCCAAAAGTTAAAAGTCTGGGGAAGGGAAACAATAGTAGAGGAGATACGTGAAAGAAAACACTAGTGTGGGCAGGGGAGCAGTTAGGAGAGGCTTCTTGAGACAGGTAGGACTTCTAGGTGGCCCTGGAGGATAGCTGGAAATAGGAAGGTGAAGAAGAATGAACGTTGTCCGCAGGGGACAGTGGTAACTCTGGTGACCACTTCCTGGGTTCCCTACCTAGTTGAGCCCACAGTGTGCGTCTTCGGGATGAGAACACTCACAAGGTGTGCTGCCTCTGCGGTCAGTTGGTTCCAGGACAAGAAATAGGCGTGGGTAAATGGGGGAGTTACTGGGGCAGCAGGGAGGAATGACAGAAGATTCTCATTTCCAGAAGTCAAGAACAAGGCCCAGGCTCAACGTCAGGATAGAGCCCATGCTGCAACTCTCAGAATTTTGTAAACACACCACATCAGAGAACCATGTAAACATTTTGTGGGTGGCAACCGACTTGAGTGTTTGCTTAAGTCTGTCATTTTATTTTTTAATTTATTTTTTCTTCCAGTTTTATTGAGGTATAATTGATGTCCAGCCGTGTATGAGTTTAAGATGTACGGCCTAATGACGTGACTTACATATACTGTGAAATGGTAACGACAGTAAGTTCAGTTAACATCCATCATATCCTATAAATACAAAAAAGAAAAAGAAACAAGCTTTTTCCTTGTGTAATTTTAGGATCTACAGTCTTAGTAACTTTCAAATATACCATACAGCAGTGTTTGCTATACACTGTACATTGCATCCCCAGTACTTATTTATCTCATAACAGAAAGTTTGTACCTTTTTAAAAATACCTTATAAAGTAGTTACTGATGTGGGGTGGAAAGGGATGGGGGTTTGGAAACACTGGGGTAGAATTCAGTAGACCTGGATACTATACCTTTTCCCTTAGCATGAGTCACTGATTATATGCATTTATTATATGAGTGTATTGAGCCTCCGTCACGTGTCTACCTTTTAGGTCATGGATATAAAATAACCAATATATGAATACTTTGAAATATATGAAGTTTGATGTAGGTGTTGAGTTTCATGTTCCAGCAGCACTGACATCATTCCTACTGCAAAGATGATAATAGGGCGTTTATCATAACGTGCTCTAATATGGTTTTAAAGGCTTCCCCCCAACTTTAAAAGGCTTATGGGGGGCTTCCCTGGTGGCGCAGTGGTTAAGAACCCACCCGCCAATGCAGGGGACACGGGTTCGAGCCCTGGTCTGGGAAGGTCTCACATGCCACGGAGCAACTAAACCCGTGCACCACAACTACTGAGCCTGCACTCTAGAGCCCATGAGCCACAACTACTGAGCCCACGTGCCACAACTACTGAAGCCTGTGTGCCTAGAGCCTGTGCTCTGCAACAAGAGAAGCCACTGCAATGAGAAGCCCGCGCACCGCAACGAAGACCCAACGCAGCCTAAAATAAATAAATTTATTTTTAAAAAGGCTTATAAAATAGGTATCTATATATTTTTCATTTTGTTTGGCAACGACTTTTAAAGAGAACTAAATCCTGTTCTGGCAGCCCGACTTTCCAAGTAAAAGTGGTACCTGGAGCCAAGGAAAACCTCACTTTGGACACAAGGCTCTGTGAGTGTTGTAACTGCTCAGTTTTTAGGTTTTTAATGACCAGATTAATGAAAGTATAGATGGTAAATTTCCCCACCCTGTGTGTGCCTTGCTGGTTACCAGATTCAGGAGGGTATGTGAGTTACCAAATGAGTAGATTCCTTCACCTACAGCGTATCCTGCACTGTGTTTACCTGTCTAGCAGTGCTTTGTTACATTTTAACCCATATTCTACCAGCCAGCTTTCTTTATTTCTGTTGTTTTTGTTTGTTTGTTTTTTCCACCAGCCAGTTTTGTCAGATTTCACTTCTTGTAGTTTGTATTGTTAAAAACAGCCCATAGGTTTTTCATGGTCTAAACTTGTGTTGAGACTCATTCCTGCTGAGATTCACTGTCCTGTGGGGAATGAGACAGAAACGAGACCGTCTCTGTCTCTCAAGCTTCTGAACATTGGAGGAGAAGGATCATACTCCTTGACTTAGCACAGACGCTTCATTATCTAGACCAGTGGTTTTCAAATATTTCTTATAACGGAACATATTCTTTAAAAAGAAATCTTTCACCAAAGCCCGACGTAAGGCACATGCCTGTGGGCCCACCTGCTAGGCTGCTTCCCAGTCGTCCCTCGCAGCATGGGAAGGGCACGACTTGACCGCCGTTAGTGTAAGGCCACCTTCCTTACTCTCCTCTTTGGCCGCTGGCCTCAACGAACTCTCCAACCCAGCCATTCTTAACCATGTCCACTTCTCCAGAGAGTCCTTCTGTTTTGCAGTCTTGTGCCTTTGCATATGCTGTTCTTCTACTGAGAGTGCTCCCCCACCCTCCTGAATCTTTATTTTAATGGCGTTTACTCATTCTTGATACGATCTTTTCCTAGAAGTCTTCCCTGATATCCTTGTCCGGGCATCCAGACCATTCACTTCATTCCTCTCTGGTACAAGTTACTACACTGTAACAGTTCATTTGTTTGTCCAACTCTCCCACATATCAGGTGTGGTTTTTTTGCTTTTTTGTTTTTTAATTTTTGGCCACATCCCATGCCATATGGGATCTTAGTTCCCCAACCAGGATCAAATCCACACCCACTGCAGTGGAAGGCGGAGTCTTAACCACTGGACCCCCGGGGAAGGCCCCCTGCAGGTGTGTTCTTTTTGAGGGCAGGAACACATTCTTATTTGATCTTCGGGCTCCTGTGTTAGCACGTGGTTGGTAAGGTAATGAATAATGTTGACTGGATGGATGGATGGATGGATGGATGGATGGGTGGGTGGGTGGACGGACAGCCAGGAGTATGGACAGGTAGAAGAAGGAATTTACCAACAGACCAAGTGAATGAAGTGTCCCAATACCTTGAACCAAGCAGGGGGAGTAGAAGGAACTGAGAATTCTCTTCATAAGGCCAGCTGCTTTGGAATTTGTGTGTAGATTAAGAGTGGACCTGACACCACTTCCCAGAATACAGTCATCACCCAGTTAGCCCTAGGGAACAGTCCAGCATGAGTCATATGCCTTCTCTCCATATCTGGTGCCGTGTATTTATAGCTAATGATGGTGGTTTGTCACTTGTTAAACAGCACAATAAAAATGACTGCATGAAGGCCAAGCAAAATACTAATGGAAATGGTTTTAATAATTAATTTTTAAGAGACATACAAATGACAGTTCAGCTGGGAAGCTATAGAAACATTTAAGCTGAAATTTCAGCTGAAGGATGCTGCTCTTTGGATTGTTCTGAGGTTAAATGGGGATAATTTGAAAGCTGGCAGGAAGAAGGCCAGTGATACATCGTTTTGCCTGCTTTTTTTTTTTCTTTTACACAGCAAATCATATCCTTGAAAGGAAGAGTGGTCTACATGTGAGTTCTAGAGGATTATGAGAGTCAATGAAACACGGAATGGCATGAATTGGAAGCTGTGTTACCTAATGTATATTATTATTTTATTGTATAACACAGTTTTCAAAATCACTCAGATAATATTTAAGCTTCCTTCTTGTTTTAGTCTAACTGCCACATTACTTCCCCCAGATAATTATCACAGAGCAGAAAGTTCTATGGAGGTTTTCTACTTGTTTTCCCCTTCCGTATGTAATTCCTTTGATGGGCCTCAATGAACACTCAATCAAAGGTTAACACAATTAAATTTGTAAATGCAGCAATTCCCCTCTATAAAAGAGAGAATGGAACTTGAATTTATTGAGCATCTGCAATGTCCAAAACACTGTTAGGTACTTTTTCATAAGGTGTCTCAGGAAGCCTTCACGATTACCCTAAAAGGCTATCCCCATTTTATAGATACAGAGACAGTCTCGGAGACGTTAGGCAATTTTGTCACTCACACAACATGTGGCACAGAAAGGGGTTGGACCGGTTCCATCTGGCTTAAATCTCCATTTTTTTCCCCAATATTTTACTGTGTTCCAATGACCAGGCAGTCGGAAGCCTGGTTATCAAATGTAAATATACTATGGGAAGCAAAAGAAGTGCCCTAAGATGTTCGTTTGTTCTCTCTCCCTCTTTCCTTTCCTTCCTTTGGGGAAGATGAGCAAACCTGCGTCCCTGGCTACCCCTCCCACCCCTCACCCCCCTCACTAATCTATTCAGTGTCTAGATTGATGGTATAAAATGATGATAATTTACATTAATTCAAGAGTTTACTAAGAATCTGCAACATCTCATTTCATCCTCATTTTTCAATGGAGAAAATTAAAATCCAAATAAATCTGTGACTTACTCAAAGTCACAAAGCTAATTAATAGCAGAGGACTTTTCACTAAATCCAGAATTCCTGATTCCAGATACTCTTTCCACTACATCCTCAAGTGAGAACGTGGGTGATTTTTCTTTAAGGATGAAGAGGATTTCACTCTGCAGAGCTTCATTTGTTTTTTCTCTCAAGAAAAGCTTATCCTTCTAAGACATGAAATTTATTAGCCTCATCATATGCCTCACTCACAAGCCTCTCCATATGCTGCTGTAATTATCTGGATGTGTAGATACTATTCTCCATCAAAAAATGTCAAAACATTCCACAAATGGGCGTAGTGGAACACATGCAAATGGTTAAACCGTCATTACTCCAAAAGATATGAGGGTGGTCCTCAGCAGAGCAGAGAGAGGAGGTTTAGATTAGAATTCCAACTACCAAAAGAGAGTGTCCAGCCCACTTCTCTCCCTGAACTTCTTATGTAACTTTTTTGACTATAGAACTAGGTTCTAAATAGAATTCTAGAATTCACTGGAGGGGTTTAGCAGCAGATTAGACATAGTTTAAGAGAGTTGGTGAATGAGAAGATAGATTAGAAGGAGTCATACAGAATGAGGATCGGAAAGACAAACGGATGGGAGGTGGGGAATAAACAGAAGAGAGTAAGTGTCTTAAGGAATACAGTGAGAAGACCTGTGGTGTGTTTAATTGGAGTCCCAGAGGAGAGGAGAGAATAGGGAGGAGTCTAATTTGTATGGCGTAATACCTGAGAATTTTCCAGAAACGGAGAGAATCATTAGTCCACAGATTCAAGCAGACCATACACATGTCAAGCAAGATAAGTAAATGGAAATCCACAACATACGGAAATTGTAGAAAACTAAAGACAATGAGAAAAATCTTAAAAGCTGACCAGAAGAAAAAAGGGGGGTGGGGTGGGTGGGAGCACTTACCTTTAAAAAAGTGAGAAACTTCTCAGTAGCAATAGGAGACGCCAAAAGACAGTGATGAAATGGGCTAAAAGAATGCCAAAGTTGGAATTCCCTGGTGGTCCGGTGGTTAGGACTCTGGGCTTTCACTGCTGGGGCCTGGGCTCGATCCCTCGTAGGGGAACTGAAATCCTGCAAGCCGTGCGGGGCAGCCAAAAAAAAAAAAGGTAGAATTCTACACTTCACAAAAATATTTATGAAGGAGAAATAAAGACATTTTCAGATGATAAAATCACAGTTTATCACCAATAAACCTGCACAAAGGAAATTGTAGTGATAATCTTCAAGTTGATCGAAGTTTAGTGATGCAGGAGTGACCGAAGACGAAAGAAAGAGGTAAACGTCTCGTGGAGTTAAAACTCTTTAGACCTACAATCCACTGCAACGGTAGTATACACAGCACAAAGCAGGCACGTGAGGTTCAAGTTCACTGAAGTCCCGACGTCATCTGAGAAGAGAGGAAGGGTGCTACTGCACACTAGACTCTGATACGTCAGCAATGCACGTTTTGCCTTATGGGACCACTAAAAGGATAAAAACGCATCACTTTCAACTAACAGTCCAAAACAGAACGATTGAAAAGACAAGAATCCAGGGGGTGGTGGGACATAGGCAAGACAGACAGGAAACACATTTAATAAGAGTGGATTGAAATCAAAATACATCCTTAAGATCAAATGTAAATGGAATAAATGCTCCAATTAAAAGAGAAGAATTGTGAAACTCAATGTTTAAAAGTCCAGCATACGAATACCAATAGATTGAAAAATGGAATTAAGTTATCCCATGGTAGGTATTATCACAGAAACTAGAATTTAAGGCAAAAAGCATTACTAAGAAGGTCACTTTATAATGATAAAAAGACCAAATTACCAGCGAAATATTCTAACTCTATAGATTCTACTTACAATATGACTTCAAAACACATGAAGCAAAAATGGATACATCTGCGTGGAGAAATATATAAATCCACAATCATAGTGAGAAATTTTAACACATAAACTCCCAGGGGCAACACTTACCTACTATTCACCGCATCACCCTCAAGTGGCTGATTCTACATTAATCCTCAGATGGTCCCCAGAAAAATAAAGCTGGTCAGCAGTGATCAGCTCAATAAAACACCCTTGAATTGGATTGTCCTCCTTCCTTGTTTTACTCTTCCCAGACCCCATTCTTTTTCCTTGGAATCATATTCCAAAATAAACTCACGCATGCAAGTACTTCTCTGAACCTTGCTACTTTGGGAACCCAGGCTAAGACACTTGGTACCACAAGCAGCTCAACAAACAGACATTCCAGACAAGAGTCTAGTATTGGACCAATTAGATAGTGATAAGTATCCCATTAATGTTGGTAAGTGGGGTGATCTTAACCCCCGGCATGTGGCAGTATCACAGTTACTGAGATTTTCACCAGCAGTGAATTGGAATGATGAAGATGGAAGATGAAGCATTGATTTATGTAGTCGCAACTCATTAAAAAATATGATCAATGTTAATTATAAGGAATGTAGAACTGGCTGACTTTGGTTGCTGGTCTTTAGAAGTCTTGTTAAGGGAAAAGAAAATGTCAGACTTGGTTAGCCAACTATCAACCTCAAGGAGTGCTGTAAAACTGGGAATGCTTCCCCAGCAGCGTGGAGATGTCCCCCTCCTTCCCACGGCTACAGGAAGATGGCTGAAATTCAGTCTTGGGGTTTAATTGTGAGTACAGCACGGTTACCAAGGCAAATTGTGAGTACAGCACGGTTACACAGCCTTAACAGTCTCTGATATCAGTGTCAGGGCCCAGAAAAGGAAATGGTAGACCTTGAGACATGGGATAGGGATATTTGAATGGACAAACCTGAGGACCTTGAACCCCAGAAGCAGTGCCCTCCCTCTTCCTAGAGGACAATGGGGTTTTCTGGGTGGGGGTTGTTGTTTGTTTGCTGTTTTTAAATTTTTTGGCCTTGCCAAGTGGCATGCAGGATCTTAGTTCCTCGACCAGGGATCGGACCCGTGCCCCCTGCAGTGGAAGTGCAGCGTCTTAACCGCTGGACGGCCAGGGAAGTCCCGACAGTGGTCTCTCTTGCCTGCAGACACTGCAGAGACGCCACCAGCAACAGGAGCCTCACAAGATGATGTTTGTCCTAAGATTTGTCTCTACCTCCCTTATTTCCTCCAGATCAGCAGTCAGGTCAAGCACAGCCCAAGCGGGGCGATCCACCTCCTTCTCTAGGAAGAAATACTGTATACACCCAAAGAATTGCAAGCTTTGATTAATATGCACTGATGTGAACCAGGAGACCTCATGAATCAAGAGACTTCATGTTGGCAGGGATCTTAACGAACTGCTGAGCAATAGGACCTCTTTGTAGTTTAGTTTCTTCATCTGTCAAATCTGATTAATAGAGCCTGTCCAACCTACTTTATACGGTTATCAGAGTAAATGAAGAAATTAATATTTATAGTGAACTCCGCTAGCCACTGTATTAGGCACTTCACATAAATTATTTAATTAGGATAAGATTGGATAAGTGTAAACACTTTTAAAATTAATAATCTTGTTTAGAACACTTACAAATGTGTTATTTTAATAGCATGCCCTAAGAGAAACTCAGTTCTAAGACTTGTGAAACCGTGATGGGTAATAGTTAAAGGGAAAGAAGAAAAGGAAGCTACCATTTCAAAATTACACATATATTAGAATATGGCTTTGAGTAAGTTGTTATTTTGTTTGGGGGAAGGTGGACCACCTGAAGAGTGTTGTAAGGACAGTTCTATTCATTGATCTTGGGAAAAGCAGGGCAGGAACAATTTTAATGCAGAAGCTCTGGATAAGCAGTTAAGTGTCCAGTGGAGCAATGTAAATTCCTGTGTGATACACTGTGGTGTCATGGCTAAAGGCACAGCCACCGAAACCAGACTGCCTGGGTTTGAATCTCAGCTCTGGGGCTTACTGGGGGATGTGCTTCAGTTCTTTCATCTGCAGAATGGTAGTGTCTATTGCATAGGATTATTGGAAGATTAGGTGCCTTAACTTACAAAATGAATGATGGCAACTACTATAGAAGCACGAGAAAGCCTGCTGGCTCTGGTGGAATCATGTATGTAGTACACAGTGCCTAGAATAGAGGATACGCTTAAGATATATATAAATGGGATAAAGGAAATGCCCAGGTATTGGGGGGTATACATGAAACACAATTGGCTGTGCGTTGAAAATAGTTGAGGCTTCGTAGTAGGTACACAGAGATTTGTTATACTATATTCTGTACGTTGGTGTACCCTTGAAATTTTCCTTACTAAAAATACTTAAAAAAAAATATCAGCCTAGGAAATCCAGTCGTTTCATATCTATATGCCCTCACTTCAGTTCATCTTTGTACTTAACCATTTAGCAGAACTGATGTAATGATAAAAAAAAAAGTAATGTTCATCTCATATTCATATTTCAGAGAGAATTTCATGCATAAAAGTGTTGAGCTGAGTCATGTTAGAAATAGTTTGCTCAACTTTCTGGTCTCAAGCTGTGGTTGACAGCTGGTTCTCCTCTCAAAGTCCTTTCTTTCCTTTTTCTTGGGCCTAGAGCACCCCAAGTCTCTCCTGCAGCCAGGTATGGCATGTAATCAATGGAATGGAAGCAGAAAGGGTGTGTGCACATCCCTATGGCCTGAACACGGGCATGCCTGCAGGCCTTCTTCAACAAATAAGGCAACTCTCAGGAATGCCAGAACAGCAAGATGGAAGGAACCTATATCTCAGAATAACCTCACAGAGCAGTTATCCTGCCAAATGGGTTGGCCAGACTATTAGTGGAGAGAGAAATGTCCATTTTCTCAAAGCTACTGTATCTTTTTTATAACAACCTAGCCCTCACTCTAACCAATACACAAGATGAAGAGTTTGAGTCCCAGATAGGGGAAATTTCTTCTTGTTCAAGGTCACACAGTAAGGAAGCAGCAGAGTCAGAAATTTAACCAGTGCCTTCGAATATTCATTGCGTTGTACGCCTTCTCTTTGCTTAATTGTTAAATACGTAGCCTAAGCCTAATCTCTGCCAGAGTAACGTCACTCAAGCTAGATGTTTCTATACTCGTTTCTTTGGTACAGGCCCCAAGTTACCACTTCCTTGGCCAAAGAGACCCAATACTGTCCTGAGGTTCAGTTTATGAGTTATTCTATGCTATGGTCTGAATATTTGTGCTCTCCTTCCCAAATTCTTATGTTGCAATCCTAACCCCCAAGGTGATGGTGACAGGAAGTGGGGCTTTTGGGAGGTGATTAGGTTACGAGAGCAGAGACCTCAATGGGATTGGTACCCTTATAAGAGAGACCAGGGAGCTTGCTTGTGCCTCCACCACGTGAAGAGACAGAGAGAAGTCGGCAATCTGCCACCAGGAAGAGGGCCTTCACCAGAACCCAACTATGCCGGCCCTTTGATCTTGGATTTCGCAGCCTCCAGAACTGTGAGAAATAAATGTCTGTTACGGGCTTCCCTGGTGGCGCAGTGGTTGAGAGTCCACCTGCTGATGCAGGGGATACGGGTTCGTGCCCCGGTCCGGGAGGATCCCACATGCTGCGGAACGGCTGGGCCCGTGAGCCATGGCCGCTGAGCCTGCACGTCTGGAGTCTGTGCTCCGCAACGGGAGAGGCCACTAAAAAAAAATGTCTGTTACTTACAAGCAGTCTGTGGTATTTTGTTATGGCAGCCCGAAGGGACTAAGACGTTCCCATAGCCTTTGTATTTGCCTTTATTGTGGGCCTTTAATCAGAGTTCCATGTTTAAAATGTATGTTTTTCATGCTGGACTGTTAGCTTCTGAAGGTCAGGGACATATTTTATTGATCCTTGTTTCCCCTGTGTCTTGTACATAACAGGGGCTTTATAAAGGTTCTTTGAGGGCTAACTGAATGACTGAATGAGGGAGGGAATAGATATTTGACAATGAGAACAAAATGTGGCTAAATTTCAAGTTGCTCTCCAAGGAAAATTTAGGAAGTAACTTTCACGTATGTAAACACACACCAACAGGCAGGGACAGGGTCAAGGCCTCCAGTGTGCAGATAGTATTACTTAACAAATACTATAAGGTTAAACAGTAGCTAAAATAGCTTAGCTGTGGTGTCGAATGATTAGTTTATGCAGCCTCGCAACACAAACCTGAAGAGCAGCTTGTTTATTTTTCATCCGTACTGTCAGCAACAGCACCTGTGTTTTGGGACAGAACTCTCACGTGAGCAGTTAATGACACTCACTTGGTAAAAGCACATGTTTCTAGAAACTCTGCTTTTCTTGATTTCACACTGCACCCAGATACTGGCAGCCAATAGGTTTTGTTTTGTTTTGTTTTTAAACTAAAAATATAAGTGCCCTGGTGGTGATAAGGTAAGAATTGTATAGTCTAAATGGTATAACTCACTTCTAATTTTCATCATAGTACAAGGTCTGAGATAGACCTGGGTCTGAATCCAATTTCTCCTACTCAAAAGTTGTATGATTTGGGGCAAGTTTCATAACCTGTTTGAGCTTCATTTTCCTCATTTGGAAAGGAGAGATAATACCAGCCTCCAGTGAACTGGTAAATGTTTAACAAATGGCTCTCAGGGCAAAAAACCAAAAAAAACCCTGGTTTTAGTGTTTGCTAATTTTCATGGTGTAATTATTCCCACAATGGCCTGTTTCAAGCTGCCAATGTGATGTCCCTGAACACAGAGAGGGGAAGAGATGGACAGTTGAGTACAAAATGGTAAAGTATTTCCACCATACAGTAGATGTCATCACCTCTAGGGCCTAGATGATAGTCAAACAGTGACTGATGAAGTGATGAATTTTAAGTACTTATTACCTTTGGTTTTAATATGTATTTAAACATAACATATATTTATATAATTTGATTTTTAATAATGGCTGAATATAGACACCAGCTCATCAAATTCCTGAAAATTTAACAATTGTCCCTTGTGAGCTGCCAGTTTCCAGCACACAACTGCCCAGCTCCAGCTCTTGGATTTCGTAAACAACACTGCAACAAACAGATTTCTCTATGGTACCTACCCACATCACAGGATGTATGACTGGCATGTGACCCAGTACTCTGCCAGATTGTTCTCCAGAATGGCCATAGCAGCTTACCTTCCTTCCCATCAGCAGTGCCCGAGGGCTTCCATATCCCCCTCACAAGGTGCATCACTGCAGGATGAGTAAAATGAGGATGGACACTGCAACTCCATGCAGCGTTCCAAGAAACAGCCAAGCATCTGTCCTGGAACATGGACCCATCTTACAAGCATAGTGCTTAGTGATAAAAAGTAAAAGCAGAAGGAGATCTATAACACAATACTATTCATTTCAGTACATACAAAACAACAGACTTTCTTTTCAAGAACAGACAAATAAAAAATGCGCATCAGATATGTTTGAACTGTTGCCGGTGGAGGGCAGGGATTCACTATGTCAGCAGTATTTATTGGGCATTATATGGGATTGTGTATCTACAAGCATCTGACATGGTACTTGCCACTTGGTCTCTTCCCTCACCCTGGCCAGCAAAAGCTATGCTGATTTTATGAGCCACATCCTTGAATGAGCTGTGCAAGGTTGCACATTTAAAAAATGTTTCCAGAAAAATACATGGATCCTGTGTTTACTGTATTTCCACAGTTAAGCAATATTTTCAGTATAGGAGGGACACCTAGCAATCATCAAAGCGTAACAACATCATGGCCCATGTATCTCTTATGTGGCCGCCATTCATTTTAACACTTTCCGAGCAACAAGCAATTTCAACTCTGTCTTATGTATATTATCCCACTTAATCTTCCCAGAAAAGATTTGAAGCTCAGAGAAGCCACATTTTGCCGAAGATGAAAAAACTAGCAAGAACAAGGGCCACAGCTGTCTAGCTAATACAGGAGTGACCAGGTCCCCTGCCAGGGAGAACAAGAAAGGCCCATGTGGACTTTGCTGGTAAGTGTGGGACCACTGGGCTGCACCCTACATATCGATTACACTCTCCGTTCCAAGGCAGGAAGCAAATATAACAACAATGATTAACTTACAAGTGTGAATTATTTGATACTGAAGTAAAGGTAAAGCTGGTAAGGACCTTGGAGGTTAAAAAAAAAACACCACCACACAACAACAACCTTGCCTTTATTCACATGATTAGAATAACAAGGCTTAGAAAATTCACCTTTTCTAATTTGCCCAAGGTCATCCAGAAAATTGTCCACATAGCCAGGAGAGGAAGCCCGATTTCCCAACTCTTAGACTAAGTGTGGTTTAATAGAATCGGATAGACGGGCAATCCTAGAAATCTACAGGGTGATTGATTAGCTAGCTATAAAGCCTAGACAAGCTGCTGGATGTTCCCAAGCCACTGTTTCCTCAGTCATAAAAGCGGTGACACCTCATATACTCACATGACTCATACAGCTGTTGGCAAAGGTCATTCATCCATCCATTTATGTATTCCTTCAACAAGAGGCACCTTCTCTGTGCCATGCACTGTTGTAGGCACAGGATGCACTAGTGAGTATATCGAAGTCCCTGCCCTTGTGGAGCTTACATTCTAGTAAACGTATATTCAGGTAGCTAAACAAATAAACATATTAATTAATCAATGAATCAATCAATCAATGAGCACTGTAAAAAAATACTAAGAGTAAGGAGAGTGATGGAGAAGGTTAAGGAGGTCAGATATAAGATATGAACAGAGACCTAAGTGAAATGAAGGAGCAAGCCATTCCAAAGTCTGGAGGTAGAACATTCTAAGGAGACCAGCAAGAAAAAGGCTCCAAGAGAGTAATAAACTTGGCTTGTTCCCAGCCTCCCATGCAACTGAGGGTGACCATGCAACCTGATCCTGACCAATGAGACCTGAGAACACATTTGCTGAAGAATATCGAGAAAAGCTGCCTCCAAATTAAAGAAGGGCCCTCTTTCCCACTCAATCTCTTTTCTTCCTGTCTTGAACACAGTTATGTGAAGACACAATGGCCAGAGCCGTGAAAAGCCATTTTGCAAATATGAGGCAACAGGCAACTTCTCTGCTCTCCTCCAAACAGAACCAAAGATTGGAGCCAGGAGTGTGAGATGCTTAAAGCTCTCTCCTAAACTGAGCACAGAGAGGTCAACTAACTTGCCCAACATCACACAGCTAGTATGATGTAGAGCCAGGCCTTGAACCCAAGTATTTTATCCCAAAATGGCTGCTTTTATTTTTTCCACTGCATCCTTTTCCTTGCCTACAGTCCTCCTCTCAGCCCTTTTCTCTTCCTACACTCTTCCTAGGCAGTCGTACCCAGGGCCAAGCTGTCAACCATCACTTCTAGGAGAGAATTCAAAATCTACATTTTTAGTCCTGGGCTCTCTAATAAGAGCCAATCCCTCACCCTCAAATTTCTGCTAGATGGTCCCATCAGCTGTCTTATTTCAAGTTCCTTGTGCCTACAACTGAGCACATTTCCCCCTCCAGTGCCCTCCAACTATGTGTCCTTTCCTTGACTTAGTTCATTTTAGGTAATGAAAGCTCAGTCCTCCCAGTCACCACGAGGTGTTGAGGACAGAGCATGGGTTTTGAAATCTAACAGGCTTGGGTTGGAATTGACCAGCCTTCAGTTGCATAATCCTTGGGAGGGCTAAAGAAAGAGATCTGGCATGAGCTTCCAGGAGCAATAACCAAAGCCACACTGCCAACCTGAGCTGCCAAGGGAGCTGGCAGCTCCAGAGCCTCAGTTGCCACTGTCCTGGTCAAGGGGGAAACCAGCATAATCAGGAAGCAGCCACTGCAGCTCCAGCCCCACAACCTGTCTGCTGCAATTCACTCTGCAGAATAGAACCCCTTCTCCTTATCTCGTCCTGAACCTGTATCCTCTTTCCATCAGATCAGTGGTACTCTGCAGCAGCCAATTCCACTGTCTTTCTAGTTACCATTTTCCTCATGCCTCTCTAATGCCAGAAATATTATACCAGGAGTATGCCCCCTGTCACCGGTATCCCAACCCAATTCACGGCCAATGTCAGTTTTCCCAACTTCTCCCTCTACCTGTTCCTGCCGTCGTTTCTTCCTTCCTTACAAACTTTCAACATGCAACTCCCCATCTCAGAGTCTGTCTGCAGGGATCTCAGTCTGAGGCAGTTGGTACTGGAAGTGGTCCTGGGAAGCCGACTCTGAAATGGGATTTCACTTAGCCATAAAAAAAAGAATGAAATAATGCCATTTGCAGAAACATAGATGGACCTAGAGATTATCATACTAAATGAAGTAAACCAGACAAAGAAAGACAAATATCATAGGATATCACCTATATGTGGAATCAGAAAAATGATACGAAGGAACTTATTTACAGAACAGAGACAGACTCACAGACAGAAAACAAACTTATGGTTACCAAAGGGGAAAGGGGGGTGGGGTGGAGGGGAGGGATAAACTAGGAGTTTGGGATTAGCAGATACAAACTACTATATGTGAAATGAACAACAAGGACCTATTGTATAGCAGAGGGAACTATATTCAATATCTTGTAATAAACTATAATGGAAAAGAATCTGAAAAAATACATACATAACTGAATCACTTTGCTGTACACCAGAAACTAACACAACATTTTAAATCAACTGGACATCAATTAAAACTAAAATAAAATGGGATTTTAGAGATGGACCATTTGCTGTCCAGCTAGCAGTGAGGACCCCTTCACTGGTGTTAGGGGGAGGATGACAGCCCTTGACATGTTGTGGTGGAGTTGTAGTCTGAGGGAGTGCATAATTGAAATAGCGAGAAAGCGGTGGTTCTGGAGTTTGAAACTCGGTCCCTGTGACTCTGAAGCCTGTGTTTCTTTTTTTTTTTTTTTTTCTTTTTTTATGACAAATTGTATTCCAAAGCGGCTCTAGTAGTACCAGAGACATTGATGTAGAGTTTGAATATTGTTTCAGGTAAAGTGAAAATGGATAAAAATAATATTTCTAGTTAATATATTTTTAGATAATGTGATTTTAAATTGAGTTAAAATGTAATAAATATTAATGAACTTATTTACAAAACAGAAACAGACTCACAGACATAGAAAACAAACCTACGGTTACCAAAGGGGAAAGGAGAGGGGAATAAATTAGATAAACAACAAGGTCCTACTGTGTAGCATAGGGCACTAGGTACTCAGTATCTTGTAATAAACTATAATGGAAAAGAAAAAATGTAATAAATATTAAAAATAGATATCTTACTATTTTATCTATTTTGAAAGGTTTATATATTCAGAATTACAGGGGAGTTTTTTCATTTTGTTTTTTAAGGAGAACCACTTTATTTTGAGTAGTAAACAAAACTCCATTTATAACATAATAAAAATATCTTCCATCAATTTCTTCACAGTTAGTCCAAAGAATAAAACCTCTGACTTAGAGTTTACATTTAACCTTAAATATTCTGAAATCCATCCATGTCAACTTTGGAATTTTAGTCTTGCCTGATACTATGAAATAGGGCAAACCTTGATCAATGGGCAAATTCCTAATTTTTGCCATTCAGCCACTTTTCTGGATCTTGCTCTCTGATTCCGTACATTCCAGAGTGTTCAATGGATTTGTAATGAACTTCCAAGATGAAGGGGAATTTCTTGCTCATTGTTTGCCTGAAACCTTGGCTTGTGTTCATCTTTTTAAATAAAAAGTATGCTCCAAAAATGCCCACAAGTTCAGCTAATAAAACTCCTTTAAAGATCTTTTTTTTTACTTCTATGAAGTATTTTTTAACATATTTATTGGAGTATAATTGCTCTACAATGGTGCATTAGCTTCTGCTGTATAACAAAGTGAATCAGCTATATGTATACACATATCCCCATATCCCCTCCCTCTTGTGTCTCTCTCCCACCCTCCCTATCCCATCCCTCTAGGTGGTCACAAAGCACTGAGCTGATCTCCCTGTGCTATGCGGCTGCTTCCCACCAGGCATCCATTCTACATTTGATAGTGTATATATGTCCATGCCACTCTCTCACCTCGTCCCAGCCCACCCCTCACCCTCCCCGTGTCCTCAAGTCCACTGTCTATGTCTTCGTCTTTATTCCTGTCCTGCCCCTAGGTTCTTCAGAACCTTTTTTTTTTTTTTAGATTCCATATATATGTGTTAGCATACGGTATTTGTTTTTCTCTTTCTGACTTACTTCACTCTGTATGACAGACTCTAGGTCCGTCCACCTCACAACAAATCAATTTTGTTCGCTTTATGGCTGAGTAATATTCCATTGTATATATGTGCCACATCTTCTTTATCCATTCATCTGTCGATGGACACTTAGGTTGCTTCCATGTCTTGGCTACTGTAAATAGTGTCTTGGTGCTCAGGCCGGGTGTCAGTCCTGAGCCTATGAGGTGGGAGAGCCGAGTTCAGGACACTGGTCCAGCAGAGACCTCCTGGCCCCACGTAATATCAATCGGCAAAAGCTCTCCCAGAGATCTCCATCTTAAAGCTAGGACCCAGCTCCACTCAACGACCAGCAAGCTCCACTGCTGGACATCCTATGCCAAACAACTAGCAAGACAGGAACACAACCCCACCCATCAGCGGAGAGGCTGTGTTTCTATTTCA